>NW_026294514.1:38881238-40243738 GCF_007827085.1 Peromyscus californicus insignis | reverse complement strand
TGGTAATTGATTTTGTTTATACTTCCTTCCTTATCCTGTGTATCAGTCTGTTCTCCTCTAAAACTTGTTCTGAGCATAAAGGTTCAGCTTGGTGTGGTAGTTCATACCTGTAATCCCAGTGCTGTATAAACTGAAGTGGGTGCCCTTATCTCAACAACAAAGTGGAGGCCGGAGAGAGGGCTCACTGGTTAAGAGCGCTGGCTGCTCTTCCAGAAGACTCAGTGTTGATTCCCATCACCCACAGGACAGCTCATGACCATCTGAGACTGCAGTTCCAGAGGATCCAACACCTCCTCTAGCCTCTGCAGGCATGAGGCCCACAAGAGGGGCACAGACATCCATGCAGGCCAAACACTCATACACAAAAATAAAATAATAATAATGATAATAATAATAATTAAAAAACAAAGTGTTAAGTACAAGGAATTCAAGGCTCCACCTGGTTTTGAAATGCAGGAGGCTACATATTAAGCTCTTTGAGCTGCAGTTCCGTGGTCTACAAACTAAGTTACAAGAGCTGACATATAATCATTGTGAGGTCTGGCATATAGAGGGGCTGTCATTTTCCCATAGTGACAGCCATTCTTAGGAGCTGTGAACTGATTCCCCAACTTCCAGACTCCAAAACCTGTGCTAATGTTCAGTGAGGACAATCTGCCAGCCCCCGCTGCCCCTTCTCAAAGCACATGCAATCTGCCTGTGAACCACTGCGCAAAGAATCCGGGGCTGCTTTGTCCTTCCGAAGCTTCATCCTTTGTGTGTGAGAGTTATGCTTTGTGTCTAAGAAGGCATTGCATCCGAATGCGAGAGCGCCATGGTGCTCACCACCAGCAAGTGTGTGTAGACCACAGGTCTTCTTCATTCTTAGAGTAAATTGCTTGGTAAAGTCGTCTTTATCTCCTACTCTTTCTTGATGCTGGCAGTCGGACCAGGAGGAAGATGCAGAGCTGAAGGCACAGGTAGAAAATTAAAGATACAACAAAAACCCCAGACCAGCGTGTGAGACGTCATTGTGTGTCTGCCATGTTCAGACATTTTTCTGCATGTTCCCTCTCGGTTACCATGCCAACGGCGTGTAGACTGGCATTTGTTCCCTTGACTACTGTGTCCCTTACCGTTCCCTCTCTTCTCCACTTTTTTCAGACTAGTCTGATTAAGCGAATAAAGGGTGAAAATGTGTATGTCAAACATAGTAATCTTATGTTAGAGGTTGGTATTGGTATGCACCAGTGCATGCTTGTGTGTGTGTTTGATCCTTCCATGGCATACCTGTGGACTTGAACCATGATGCATGAACTGTGTGCTCAACTGTTAGTGACTGGGGATGATTTCTCGACTTAACTCTGATTCCTTATTCTCTCCTAGACATAGATCCCTTTCCCTGTGTGTGTATTTGTTTTAATCCTCTGGTTACATGTAAACTTCACTCCTTAGAATTTACCTTTAACCGGTTTTTTTTTTTATTTGTATGCTGTGTGAAACTAAATTATTTTTCTCTCCCTTTTCCTGGAAATCCTACATTTTCACTAGAGCGTTTGTGGTAGTGTCTTGAACCCTGACCCAAATTCAGTTTCCTTTTGACTACAAATGTGTTTGGTATATTTTTAAAAGGAGACGGGGGTGGGGGATATAGAAAATCATTGCAGAAGTTTGACTGTTGGAATCTTCTTGCTCTGGCCATAGGAGCTAGATAAAACTCAAGACGAACTGATGAAACACCAAACCAACATTAGCGAGCTGAAAAGAACCTTCTTAGAAACCTCTACGGAAACTGCCTTAACAAACGAGTGGGAAAAGAGACTTTCCACGTCCCCTGTGCGACTGGCTGCCAGGCAGGAGGATGCTCCCATGATTGAGCCACTGGTACCTGAGGAGGTCAGTATTTGGGCATGGGCTAATTGTCTTCTGCTCAGATGGTATCACTTCTCCACGGGGTCTGGGACTGGGGAAGGGGTGTGGTCAGACCTGGAAAGAGGTACTAAGTGCTCCCAAGACATCTGCTAGGTAAACAGAGTAGGTGGATGAAGAATGAGTCTCAGCATCAGACTGTGCTAAGCATGACCATGACCAGGCAAGACTGACCATGGCCAGGCAAGAATGACCATGGCCAGGCAAGAATGACCATGACTAGGCAAGACTGACCATGACCAGGCAAGACTGACCATGGCCAGGCAAGAATGACCATGACTAGGCAAGACTGACCATGACCAGGCAAGAATGATCATGACCAGACAAAAATGACCATGACCAGGCAAGAACAGGGAGACTCCAGTGCACATTGCCTGATTCTTACCTTTAATGTCAATTTTATACCTGGGAGAAGTTGATGATCTCTTAGTGAACTGATGCTTTCTGTAAACACACTTTCTTCTCCTGCATTGAGAAACGCCTTTAAAAACTGGTTTATTCTTCTCACTAATTGGAAAATGAAACCTGATAACATTGTCTGCGGTTTAAGTGGGTGTTAGAAGTTGATAGCATTTCAGGACAGATAATTACTCTGGCATATAATACTGGGCTTTTATTTAATTTAATGTTTTTTTATTTTAATTAGAACTGGTTATTTTAACTAATTCTAAATCAGTGGGGTTTTTGTTGTTTGTTTGTTTTGTTTTTTTTAACATGGGAAAAGCAAATGACAGATGTCCTTTTTTCAATAAGACTTTTCCATATAAGGAAACTGACTTTTAAGTGAGATTCGGGGCTCGACTCTGTCACTCCAGGGCTCTCACCATGTGGCTGTAATGGCCATTTGATCATCCATTAGAGAGCATCCTGCTATCTCTCTCTTTCAAAATAAATCGTTTTGGGAAATTGTGTCTGTAGAACCCTGTATTGATTAGCCTCTTTATCCAGATCCTTTTATTGTGAGATATTTGCCCAAGAAGCTGGGACAGAATAGAGCATGAAAACTCCAACTGTGGTGGGAGAGAAAGCCTTTACACAGTAGTATATACACAATGCTGAAGCCCTTGCAGAGAAAATAAGAATCAAATTACACCCATTGTTCCTCCTCCTTTGAAAGCTGTTTATCAGAAGTGCCAGTATCTCATTATCACTACATTCCCGACAAACCCCCATCCCAGCCGAAAAGGGAAGAGTTGGATACCTATCTGAGCTACTTTGAAAAAGTTCTTTTTAGGCAGGATAAATAGAAGTATTGTTACCAAAGTCTCCCTGGACCGTTAAACACCAGTTCCACTCAGATTGCTTAAGTATCAGGGGACAAAATTTGACTTGGTGTTGTCATTGTAGTCTTTGCATGATTAAGACTAGCACCTGTAGACGGCAGAAACGGTGAATCAAGCATTTGATGTTGCAGTATGAGGACAGGAGTTTGAAGAGTTCCCCAAGTGCACCCTAAAGCCAGATGTGGTCATGGGCCTCTGCAGTCCCAGCATGCCTGCAGCAAAAAGAGGCAGAGACAAGGGATTCCCCTGGAGCTCCTGGGCCACCCAAGCTGGCATGCGCAGCAGTGAACAGCAAGAAACCTTGCCTCAAACACGGCAGAACTTGAGAACTAAAAACCAAGCTTGTCCTCTGACCTCCACATGCATGCTGTGGCACATGTATGCCCTTACTCACACATCGATACACATGTGCACACACACACATGAACATATGTATACACACACATAAACACACACTTTTTTAAAAATGTCACTTATTTGTTACGATGTCAGAGATTTTATTGTAGTTTTCGAATCTGGATCATTTTATTTCTGTTATCTCATTTGGAAACAATGTTCTGGCTCAAAAAATGTTAGATACTGGCTTATGTTGTAAATACACAGAACAAATAGCCACCAAAGCAAAACAAAGTAAAAACAAAACAAAACAAACAAACAAAAAGAATCCCAGCATCTCTCTCCATGCTGATACTGAAGGAAATGGTAGATGATAGCCTTTCCGAATCAGAATTTGGGTAATAAGAGATGTTAGTAAACACGAAGACTTTGAAAGTCAAAGCCATAAGACTGATTGAAACATTGTACTCCTGAATCTTAGAGGATGATGTTGACTTAATAATTGAAGGACGTGGTACTTTGACTAACCCTGAGTGTTCCCTGGATGGCCGTGCCTTCTCTGTGTCAGTGCCAACAGTGGAGACAGCCAAGAAAGGCCCTTTTCAACATAACCAAATAGAAACATCCCTTTGTAGCTAAAGGGCAATGCCACTTGGGTCCGCAGACTGGAAAAGGAAGTACAAAGCCGGCGTGGTGGCTGCTGTCACATCTCCGCAGGAACTCCATGCTCCCATCACTCTCGTCCGCACATGAAATCTCAGGAGGCCCTTGTCTGGGTATAGTGAAGTCGAGAAGGATGGACGCTGGACAGCAGAGGAGTTCTAGAAAAGCTAGGTAATTCAGGTCCTGAAAGATGAGAGCTGTTCTCCCATGGTCCACGCCCTGTGCTTCTCTCGATAGCTGGGCCAAGCAGAGCGAACTCCACATTCCCTTGTGTTCTTCAGAATGAGACAGTTGTCAGTGACATCCAAGTTTATAGTCCAGCTGGCAGCCCTGTAGATCGCCAGAAGACCAAGGAAAACATTCTTATTGTCTAAATCCGCTCCAGTCTCTACATTTAGACCTTGGCTTTTCTATTCCGGCTTTATGAAAAGCAGACAATCTCTTTAACCTCCAGGCTAGGAATGTACAAAGCGTATTGGTTTACAGACCCATAAACAATCAGTTTTATCTTGGATAGGAGGAGACATTTTTCAAAGAATATCAGTTGCTTGGTATCTGTTACTTGATATGGCCACTTTAATTATCCAGTGTAGAAAGAACCCCAGCTGTGTCTACATAGAAATATTTAACTTATGTTTTAAATTCACATCACAAATAAAATAATACTATTCTGTGTCAGAATCAGGAAGACACTTAGATTCAATGACCTCACATTTATGACCCCAACTTAGTTGGCTTCTTTTTTTTTTTAATGAATTTCAGTGAGAAAATGATGTTTTGAAAAAAAAATCTAATGACTTCAGATTTTTAATTTTATCATCTTTTATCTATAATGGTTGAATACTAAGTGTTACTTCTGTAAAATACTACCATTAATGAACAATTAGAAAAATACTAAAGTTGAAAAAAATGTATCGTGAACTAATTTATATTCTGAGAATTTCATGTGTTCACTGTACATAAAGTTAGACTTTGGTTGCCAGTGACTTCAAGTTTCAAATCTTTGAGTAAATAGCAGAAGCGCCCTCCAAGCAGTGGATAAAATCAAGTCCTTGTTCACATTAACCAACAGATCAGTTCATGTGAAAGAGACATGTTCTCCAAGACAATGAGCACAAACAGTTCCCAAAATGGCCTTGCACGTGGCACATAGGCCAGCACATCTTAGAGCTGTGTTCTGTAGTGGTTACTTGGATACCAAAATTGTCCAAATCCCAATCAAAAAGCAATATTAATGCCTGTGTGATACCAATATTATCCTCTTTTGCAAGCGAGCTGTAAATTCCCAAGTATATTCACTATATAATATAGTGAGCCTCATAGGTATAGTGCATCTAATATAGTAGAGCTTTGAGACAGACACTGACTATAGTTGATTCCCATTATTTATGGCTTTTTTTTTTTTTTTTTTGGTTTTTCGAGACAGGCTTTCTCTGTGTAGCTTTGCGCCTCTCCTGGAACTCACTTGGTAGCCCAGGCTGGCCTCGAACTCACAGAGATCTGCCTGGCTCTGCCTCCCGAGTGCTGGGATTAAAGGCGTGCGCCACCACCGCCCGGCTTATTTATGGCTTTTTATATTTATATTTGTCTTCAAATTTACCTGTTCTCTAACATTTATTATTAGAACAGCTTAATAATCCAAAAGAGAGTTAGTATTAGGAATTTTGTATCCCTGAATAGGACTCTGCATCCCAAGTATATTGCAGAGTAATGTTTAGTAACTAAATAAAATGGTTGACACATACACTTGACTGTATTCTTAGCTGTAATAGAGGAACGGTGTAGAGGCTTCAGTTTATCAGTATCTTATCACTTCCTTATCAATTTATCGCTTCCTTAGTAGAGGCACTGGTCTGGTTGGGGGGTAGACCATGAATACACTCTAACTTTATACCTATCCCTCTATGTTAGCTGTTTCTGTTGTTGGAACACAGTTCTAAATGGGGCCTGTTGGTGTTTCCAGTAACAGGCACATGTTTTAAAAATCAAAGTTTTTTTAGGCCAGGAAGTTTCCTGAAACCCACTGTTTCAGTGCCTGGCTTTTTCCCTAGCTCTTATCTTTGGGATAACGTTTATCTCGATGATCGTAATTAGAGGGCTGACAGCCTTATTCTGGAAAGAGCACCTATAATTGTGAACTTCCCTTCCTGTTCCTCACTTCTGTTTGAAAAAGAAGTTGTTACTGAAAGTATTTGTTCTTAATCTGCATTTAATAATTGCTCATAGTAAATTTTATCTTTTGCAGTGTCCTCCTCCAGAATTGCAACAGGATAGGAATTATGTTTCTCCTATATAAACGGGTTACTTACCTCTCGTTTGAAAGAATCATCTGAGATTGTATTGTATTGTATTGTCACAATTTATAATAGGTCCCACAAAATGTTCCAGATATTCCCCTACAGTCATTTCAATGCAGTTCTTACTAAATGACTAGTGGACAAATAGTTACTTCATTAGTAGAGACACTGTTAGGTTGGGAGGTAGACTGTATATAGAAATTAATTCTAAACCTATCCCACTCTGTTAGCTGTTTCTGTTATTGACACATGGTTCTGAATGTGGCCTAAACTCTAAAGAGTTTTCATAAAAGTATATTGTTTGTAATGATACGATTCACTTAAAGAATTCCATTCTTCCAGAAACTTTGAATTTTGCTTGGTCACTTTATTTATTTTTTATTTATTATTCATTTTACATACCAACCACAGATCCCCCTCTCATCCTTCCTCCCACTCCTCCTTCCACTCCCCAGTCTCCCCTCCTCTGCCCCACCCCTCATCCCCTCCTCCAAAAGAATAAGGGCTCCCATGGAGAGTCAGCAAAGCCTGGTACATTCAGTTGAGGCAGGTCCAAGCCCCTCACCCCTGAATCAAGACTGTGCAAGGTGTCCCACCATAGTTAATGGGCTCCAAAGAGCCAGTTCATGCACCAGGGATAGATTCTGATCCCACTGCCAGGGGCCCCTCAAACAGAGCTTGGTCATTTTTAGATTAATTTCCAAACTATTCTTTCTATCCCTACTGTATGGAGTTGTACACTATACAGAGACGGGCCTGGGCAGCAGCGGGCTTACCATTTGAATTAGGTCTATTTAATACTAAAGGAAATAACAAAGGGATACTTTAAAACTCAAGAGCTGCTTCCCACCTCAAAGGATGAAATCAATGTTGCTTGATTCTATACATTATAGTTTGATCCCAAGTTTCCACTCAGATCATTTGAAATTAATTTTAAAAATTTATTTATCATATTATAAAAGTTCAAATAAAATTTGACTTTTGTTTGCTTAGAGGCCAACAAAGACATCTATTCAAAAATGGCTGGGTTTGTTCAGGTGAATGGTGTTCCATTTTGCTTTCTGTTCTGTGATTAAAAAAACAAACAAGCAAACAAAAACAATCTGACTAAAAGCAATTTAGGGAAGCAAATGGGCTTACAGTTCCAGTTCACAGTCCATCCTTGAAGGAAGGAATTCAGGCAGGAACCTGAAGTAGAATCCGATGGAGAATGTTACCTGCTGCTGACTCACCGGCAGACTCCTGCTTAGGCAGCTTGCTTATGCAGCCCAGCATCATCTCCCTTGGGCATGATACCACCTACACAATTAACAATCAAAATGACCCCCCACGGAGGTGCCCACAGGCCAGTCTGCTCTGGGGAATTCAGCCACTGAGGTTTTCCTTCTCAAGTGACTCCAAGTTGTATCAAGGTGACATTAAAGGTATAACCAGGACAGATGGCTAATGCACCAGCCATGTGCACATTTCTTCTCTACCACATGTCACGTACATGAGGATATGGTGGGGTATTTGTTAGAAGCAGAAGCGAGTGTCTCTCCTGTTACTTTTAAAAGCCTTTTTCTTCACATTTTGTTTTAGTCCTTACTGTTAGGGCCATGAGAGAAACCCAGTGAAATACCAAGCAACCCTTCCTGCTCCTCCGTGTGCTCTGTGTGTGTGGAAACGTGAAACACCTGAGTTGTGTGAGCATCCGTTTCAGGAAATAATGTTGCCCATTTGGAGATGATTATTAAAACTGGAAATGGTTCTAGATCACTTTCCAGATGAGTAATACTTCAAGAAAAACATGAATGATTGTGAACACAGACATGATGCAGTGCTCGTTTCCTAACTCATCTTTCTGGAAAATGTCTGCTCCCTCTTCTCCAACCCCCTTTATTCAAACAGACCAAAGAAGAGAGAGAGATTTCTGAGAAAGTTGTATTTTTACATCAAGGAAGCTCGCCATTCCTTGAGTCTCAGGTAAAAAAAGCAAGCACGACGTATTTGCATAAAGGAATCAGTCTTCAGTCTTCAGTCTTGTCACTGGGGTGTCTGGTTTTTACCTCTTTAGTTTTTCTTGTTTAAAGCTAAGGTGGGTATGTTAATTTGCTTAGACTTTGGGAAAGGGAATTTTCTTAGTATGTTAGTGATCAATCACTTATTCCTCAGGACTTCTACATGATAAAAATTACCATTGAAGCTTTGTTTCTACTTGTGATAATCTTCTGAAACTACCCCCCACCCCCGTCTGTCTTCATCTATACACTGCTATTATTTTAAATGACTTTGACTAATTTCTGAATGCTCTGAACTTATCTTGGTTTTCTTGCTAGCCAAGTGTGACTAAGAAAATGCGGGAAGGCGTCTCTGCTGATTCTGTGGCCACTTCTCATCAAATAATTTTTCAGAAAACTGTCCCGTCGACCCTAGAGGTTATTTTTTTTCAATTTGTTTCTTGTAGTCCGATGCCAGCATGTAGATCAACCTGCAATTATTTTGCTTCACACAAGCATATATCTAGATTCAGGTTTTCAGGCTACAATAAATAGAAAACAGCACCCTAGTTAGAGATGTAAAACAAAATGCTTGCCTGCTCTGGTTTGACCTTTGGTTTGACCTGGCCTCCTTCTGTAGCCTGGTAGGCTGGTGAGCAGTTACCCATGTCATCCTGTTGGCTCTCCCGTAGGCCAAGGTTTCTTACCGTCTGTCTGCCTTGTTGGAACTAACACTTAAGAAAGTGGGAGAGAAATTACTGAGACATCAAACTGCAGTTCCTAGTTAAGATCAGAACACTCTACGGACCACTAAGTCTTATTTATAAAAGGATCCAATCAGTAGTGTCCCATCAGAGGAAATTCTATCGCAACACCTTGGCTACAGGTGCACCCAGTATGCATTGATACTAAGTATAGTCATGAATGGACCTCCCTAGATAAGGAAATACATTTGCACACATGGGAAATGGTATTTACAGAAACTTGGAGAACACCTTCCACTTCCTTGTGGAAATGCCGCTATGGGAAGCACTCTGTAACAGCAAACAAGGAAAACTGTCTTTTGTGCCTCCATGTATAAAGCTGAGTAGTTCAGTTATACCATCCAATCTTAAGTTAAAAAACAACCAGCTGCCAACCATAAGGTCAAATAGATTTCTTATAAAATTCATTGCCAAGATATGTTCCTATTTAAAGAAACGTGAAATTGCAACGCCACCCCCCACCCCACCCCCCCACACACACAGAATGTATTCTGGGTTGAAGTTAATAGATTTTAGGTGAGAGGGGACTCCAGCCATAATTCTTAAATGATGGCGGCCACCCTTTGCTTGAGTTCTATCCCATGCTGGAGTGTAGCTTATGCCCTGATTTTTTTTTTTTTTTGTAAAGGATTCTTTTATAAACAAGACACTATCAGCTTTTCTAATTTAGCTTTTATATTTTGAATATAGGGCACAGAGGATTGGGTTATTGTAGACAAAATACCCACTGAGGTAGTTGATGGTGATTCGAAAAAGATTGTGACTTACAAGGTGGTTACCGTGAGCAGTAAAACTGGTGAGATCCCAGCCGACTTGCTAAAATCTAGCATGATTGACATGCATGGCTTCGATGACTTGGCCAGAGAAATGCAGCTTCAAGAAGAGAACAAGCAGAAGATGTACACGCTAGGGAAATCCTACGATACCATCTCTGGAAGAATTGTTTCCATGACTGGGAAAGCTAAAGAGGGCGAGAGAGCCGCCCAGCCCTCCTCAGTGGAAGCCCTGCAGATGGAGAGAGGCGCCACCGCTGCTGATGCCCTGAAGGTCGGTCCCCTGCTGGTGGAATACGAGGTCCTGGAATCCCTGGCTGATGAGAAATCCAGAAGAGGACCCGAGGTCCAGACCCCGAAGCGGAGGTTGTCAGAATCCCTGGCGCCCATCAAGGAAGCTGAATCTCGGCGGCAAAGCCCTGAGGAAGATGATGCCCAGAAGGTTCCAAAGCTAGGAGAGGATGTGCCTGCCCACCCCCGGCTCAGCAAACCGCAGCCGGTGCCCGAATGTGAGGTGTTGAAGGTGGGGCCCTTTGGCCCACGCAGGAAGAGCCTGTCTGAGTGGCGCTACTCCCAGGAGCCGGCCTTTACGGTGGCCACTGCTCACTACGTCACTGAGTCGTCCGCATCCCAAGTGGTGGTAACCAGTGGCTCTCATTCGGTCACAGCTTAAGATTCCAGCATGACAGTTTTTCAAAGGGCGCCCTTCCACCCTGAGCCTTTTCCCGTTTCGCTTGACTTTACGTTGAGAGCAGCCAACCCGGCTTTTTTATTTTTCCATGATTAAATCAATACTGCAGTCTAAAACGTCAGCATTAAAACACTTTTCCTTTTTTTATTTCTAGCTGCCTGTTCCCAAGATCCGTGATAACGCTGCTGTGGCTTGCAATTAAGGGGGGGGGGGGGGGAGGAGTTGGGGGGTTGGAAAATGACCTGCTTAAATCGGCGCCACCCTGAACGTAGTAACTCTGCTTTAGCACACGAGGGCTCGCGGTCACCTAGTTTGCTATGTTATGCCCCATTCTTTTCTGTTTCCAAGCTCTGTACGTGGACTCCTCCATTCCTCCTTCCTTTTTTTTTTCCCTCTGCCTCCAGTTTTGTCTAGCAAGCTGCGAACCCGTGTGTCAGAGGCGTCTCTCCTCTCTCTCGCTCTCTCTCGCTCTTGACTCTCGTTTCTCTGTTCACTCAGACTAAACAGTCTGCTGGGGAGAAGCTCATGGACGGCTCGGAGATCCTCAGTCTGTTAGAGTCTGCACGAAAACCCACCGAGTTCATAGGAGGGGTTTCATCTACTACCCAGAGCTGGGTGCAGGTGGCCATTTCCTCATCCCCGCCTTGGTGTTTCTGATTTGTGCCCCATTTGCTTTGCTTTGTGAGTCTGTGGCACGTGTGTGTCTGTGTGTTGCATCCCAGGGACCTTGCCTTCCTGCATCTCAAAAGATGTCCCCAGTGATGGTCCTTTGTGCTGCTGCTGCATGTGTCTGTTGTATACCTCCCATCCCACTTCAGGAATGTGCATCCTGTACTCAAGAGCAATTGTGTTAGGAAATTTTAATAGCATTTAACCTTTAGACACATTTTGTCTCATCCGTTGGGTCTAAGAGCGCGCTCAAAGCCAGTGTGACTGTGCAGCGAAGCTTCCATTCTCCTTTTCTCCACTTGCATATTTTATTGCTTTCTGTTTCTTTTGCCAATGCTCTGAGAAAGCTGTGCAGGTCCCTCTGTGTGTGTGTGTGTGTGTGTGTGTGTGTGTGTGTGTGTGTGTGTGTGTGTGTGTGTGTGTGTTGAAAGGCACACCTCAGAGCTGGTGGAAGGAACGAAAGCTAACTTTTATTTCCATCAGTGTTTGTGCATATGAGCTCTTGATGCCGGCTTTGGACATCCTAGTGAGCATCAGCTTTGGGGGTTTTGTTGGTTTTGTTTTATGAAGGGTCACGCCGACACTGTGCTCTTCCCCTAACAGAAACTGGAAACGAAGACAGAGTCCATCGAAACCGAGGTGGAATCGACCCTACCCTCCCAGCCCCTCGGCACTGAGAAGGTGCTGCAGGAGACAGTGTTGGTGGAGGAGAGGCGCGTGATGAGTGTGTGTGGGAGCGGGGACGCTTCTCACACGGAGGGGGATGGTGTGGATGCAGCGGAGTCCACACCCGCAGATCCTCACAGCATGAAAGGGAAGGAGGCCTCTTCTGTGACAGAAGCAGCAGCGAAGGAAGAAAGAGGAGAGGAGGCCGACAAGTCTGTCCCCGAGCAGGAACAGCCAGCCCCTGTCTCCCAGGAGGAAGAGCAGGTGGTGGCCATGCACCCTTCTGAGGCTTTGGAACAGAAATGTCATTTTGAGGTAAACAGCAGTTACTGTAACTCTCAGGCGGAAAGTAGAGCTACACTTGATTTGATACCTCATCGTGCAAGGGCCTTTGGTTTTCCTCTCTGTTCGTTGACTTTGCATGGCAGTGAAAGGCCTCCATGCTTTTATCCAGATGTGGGGTCACATAGAAGCATAAAAACTCGTATTGATGATGTATTGTTCCAGGAAGTGGTTTCTGTCATTGAAATTAAAACTGACAGAAAACATGGGGAACCAATGATTAGTTAGATATTAGAAAATCTGAGGGCCACAAAGATGGCTTGGTAGCTAACAAGTGCTTGTCACACAAGCCTGGTGACCTGAGTTCTAAAAGCTGTCCTCTGACCTACACACACACACACACACACACACACACACACACACACACACACACGCACGCACACACACGGACACACACACATACACATACCAACACCATCACCAATAATGAAATAAAGATTTTTAAAAGAACACTTGATATTTATTTCTGATCCATGTACTTTTCCAGAAGAACCAGAAAGCATTCCTCCAACTTGCAGAACTTTCTTCTTTATCACCTTTTTTTTTTTTTTTTTTTTTTTTTTTTTTTGGTTTTTTCGAGACAGGGTTTCTCTGTGTAGTTTTGCGCCTTTCCCGGAACTCGCTTTGGAGACCGGGCTGGCCTCGAACTCACAGAGATCCGCCTGCCTCTGCCTCCCGAGTGCTGGGATTAAAGGCGTGAGCCACCACCACCCGGCTCTTTATCACCTTTTACTGAGATCCTCCACACATTGGTGGGTGGTGACTGAGGACTTGGTACTTGGCCTCATCTTCCCTCATTACTAATTTAAAAGCTCGTTTACAGGCTTAACTCAATCAGAATTTGCATATGAGATTGAGAAGGAGGAGCAGACTGTTTTTAATTTCCTTTAAAATGTTTCTGTTGCCTCAAACATCCTATGCCAACAACACTGTGATTTGGGGAGGCTGATGTGGATTTATGGTGTGCTGTGATCCCTATCTTACCTTCTCATTCAATACGGAAACTTTGGCCATGAACAAAAGTACCAAAGACACCAAGAAGAGAGAGAAGTTCAAACTGTGTGTACACCTCGATGATAACCCCTCCCCCTTGCTTCCCACTGGCACAGTCCTCCACGGTGAAGATGGAAAGCATGAGTGTGGGCAGTGTTTCTCCAGGAGGAGTAAAGCTAGAAATCTCTACCAAGGAAGTGCCAGTAGTACACACAGAAACAAAAACCATCACATACGAGTCATCACAGGTAAGACCGGAGGCCTGGCAACTCTACAGGGTCATGCCTTCACATGTAACTTCACGGTACCAGTCCAAGGGGCTGAGAAGTCCCTGCATCTAAACCGTCTCTGTCAAGAACAGTGTGGTACTGTGGCTTTTTGTTTGTTTGTTGTTTGTTTTTTCGAGACAGGATTTCTCCGTGTAGTTTTGGTGCCTGTCCTGGATCTCGCTCTGTAGACCAGGCTTGCCTTGAACTCACAGAGATCCGCCTGGCTCTGCCTCCCGAGTGCTGGGATTAAAGGCATGCACCACAGTGACTTAACCAAGGCTTTAGATAAGTCTCATAGAAAAGTCTATGGCATAGAAAAGTCTCAGAACCCTGGGTGTGCAGCTGTGGACAAGAAAGAGGAGTGGGCCACCCTCCACTCACATTTCTAAGATCTCAGTTTGTCAACATTCCTTGCCTGCAGCTTTACCTAGAGTTCACTCCTAGAGCTCCCACGTGCTACCTGAATGGGGCTATGATTGTGGGAAGCGATTGTTCCTTCCTTCTGAGGGAGTGGGTTCCGGGGTTTCCCATGGATGCATACATCTGCGGATGCTCCAATCCCTTGGCTAGAATAGTGTAACATTCCCTTATAACATATGTGCTGTGGGATGTTCTGTATGCTCTGAATGTGTTGCTCTGATTGGTTAATAAATAAAGTGCTGATTGGCCAATAGCCAAGCAGGAAGTATAGGTGGGACAGAGAGAGAGGAGAAGGTGGGGAAGTGGAAGGCTGAGGCAGGGAGATGCTGCCAGCCACCACCATGAGGAGCAGGATGTAAAGTACCGGTAAGCCACAAGCCACGTGGCAAGGTATAGATTTATAGAAATGGGTTAAAATATAAGAACTAGATAGCAAGAAGCCTGAGCCATTAGGCCAAACAGTTTATATAATATAAGCATCTGTGTTTATTTGAGTTTGAGTGGCTGCTGGCCCAGGCAGGACTGGAGATAACTCTAGCAACACATATGGACATCCTCAGCTATAGTTTAGATAATCTCTAGATGACTTACGCTACCTTGAACAAGGTAAATGCTATGGTGGTGGTTGTTATATTCTGATGTTTAGCCAATATCTGGACACATTCTGTCTGGCTGCAAATGGTGTCTGATTATTTTCTGTCTGGGGTGGATTGGGTCTTTACCTGGGGAGGGCTGTGTTCACTCAGTCACTGTACTGCACTGAGGAATGAAACAGCCCTATGAAGCGTAAATGTAACCAGACCATGTGCTGTGTGTGCCCCTGTCCCTGCTTAGGTCGATCCTGGGGCAGATCTGGAGCCAGGTGTGCTAATGAGCGCACAGACGATCACATCTGAAACCACAAGTACCACCACCACCACACACATCACCAAAGTAAGTGGACAGGCATTATTCTTGACAGACGGAGAAAGGCATTGGCCGTCAAAACCCTCTGACAGATTGGTCTGCGCAAGGAATCCATTACTTGCCTATCAGATGTCGAGCTAGCTGTATTAAAAGTCAGCTTTGAAACGTCTGTCTCTACCATGAACTTGTCATCCTATGCTAGTTTCTAAGGAGGATTCCTTCTGGTATCCTTGATGCTCACCCCAGGGTGGACATAGAGTAGATCTCATAGAAACTGGGCCTACTAAACCCAGAGAACTTTACTTTTGAAAGTCAACATGTTGAATGCCTGTAGTAGACTGCCAGTTCCGTTCTGGGAGAGTGAACGACAGTGGTACCTCACACTTCCACCACTTTCTGCCATTACCCCAGTGAGTAACTCACAAAGGCCTTTCCATTTCCTTTTAGACTGTGAAAGGAGGCATTTCAGAGACAAGAATTGAGAAGCGAATAGTCATCACAGGAGATGCTGACATTGACCATGACCAGGTAGTACACGTGAGATGGTAAATGCTCTGACAGAGAAGTAAATGTGAACACGGTGGCCTTTCGGTTCCCAGTGCTGATCTTCTAGTTCAGCATGTATTCTAAAATAGTGTCTGGATTAACTTTCCAGTATATGATTTTTGAATCCTTCTGTAACCATTGTACCTCATTGTTAATTGTGGGTATAGATTTAGCTCATAAGTCTACACCTTGCTACTGCTCATGCATGTCCCACCTCCTTTTTGTTTTTACCCTTCTGTGATTTCCTGGGGATAGGCTCTGGCTCAGGCAATTAAAGAGGCCAAAGAGCAGCACCCCGACATGTCAGTGACCAAAGTAGTGGTCCATAAAGAGACAGAAATCACACCAGAAGATGGAGAGGATTGACCAGAGGTAAGAGGTGACGCTGATTCTCTAGGCTTGCCTCGGCTGGCATGTGGCATGGGGCACCTCCCTCCCACCCTTCGCCCCATCCCCTCCCCCTCCTTTGTTCTCTCGCTGGCGTTTGTGGGGCTGGCTAGCGAGGAGATGGAGAACTGTGTGTGGGTACCGGGGTGCCTCTGCTGTGGAGATTCCGTCTTCAGAGCTGTGTTCGCACCCACGCCAGCTAGAGGGGAAGGGAAAGCAAGGTCCTTGCTTGCCGGGTCTCACCACACTGCTCTTTTCGTCTGGGCTTTGCATTCTTCTCATTACCCAAATTTGAATTAGCAAATTTGATTTCAGTTGCCGGGTGGCCTAGTTAAAAACTAAAGCAGCAGGTTCTCCTGAGAAGCTGAATTTGTGTTCCCACTCGTAGAAAAACTAGCCGTACTCCTTCACGCTTTGGGTGACAGCATCGTCCTTGGAAGTGCGCTCTTCCAAGACAAACATCTATGCTTCAGACTGATCTAGTTTGAAACTGAGCACTAACTTTCCTTTTGAATGTCTTACATTCCCTGTATTCTGTGAGTGACTTGCCCCATCGTATACTATTTTGTCCCCAACGGAGGCAGAAATGCAGATTTGTGGTCCTGTTTTCCTCCTGAAAGTGCATGCCTTGCCGATCTGTGTGACTAGCATCATGAGCAGACTCTGCCCTCTGTGTGTGCACAGCCTTGTCATGTATACTGACCTGCCATGCGAGAACTCAGGTGGCCGTGCGCATCCCTAGGTGGACTGTAAATGCTGAGTGCACTTGCAGCTACTGACGCATGTACTTCTAAAATAAGACATCGAAAAGAGGTTGTCTAGATCCGTTTCTGAAGCATTTAGGTTAATGAATAATACCTCTTTTTTTTTTTTTTTTAATAAGAAAAGATCCGGCGGCGTTGGCACACGCCTTTGATCCCAGCACTCAGGAGGCAGAGGCAGATGGATCTCTGTGAGTTCAAAGCCAGCCTGGTCTACAGAGCGAGATCCAGGACAGGCACCAAAACTACACAGAGAAACCCTGTCTTGAAAAACCAAAATAAATAAATAAATAAAATAAGAAAAGAAAATGCTAAACTCACTCAGATTCAAATTAATAGGATTCTTGAAAGATGGAAAAAAAGTGAGAGCGAGAAAAGATTTTTTTTTTCCTCCAATGGGCTTCGGCCACTTGGGTGACGTAATTTTATGCTGTAATATAACAGCTTCCCGTCGGACTGAGCATTTTCACTTCCACGGGACTTTCTGTAAGTACTTGGATGTTTTCAAATGAGAAACTAATGCAGTCTTTCCTCCCACAGGAATAACTTAGCTTGCACATGAACCCAGTCATATAAACCGTTAGGAAAACCGGAGCCTATGTGGAGTTCCCTCTTCTAACCCAACTGACTTGCATCTGTCTGTGGAAAATTCCAGAAGAACTGACCTTGACCGTTAATGAAAGACACTGGCAGAGAGATCTTCCCATCATAAAGCAATCCGAGTCAGCATCACTAAACTGATGATACTGCATGAAGCGATGATAAAAATCACAAAAGAACCGCACTTTTAATTTTCACCAAAATATCTGTTTTCAACTCTACCTGCACGTTCATAACCAACAGTGTAAACCGTGATCTCATGTAACACATCAACAACTCATGCCTTTCATAGTTTATTATTAAAGTCTCAACAAAATCGCAGTTTCATAGGTGACAAATTCTCTGTTTACAAATAAATGTTAATTACCCTAAAATGCTATCAGCCGTCTAGGTCCGGTGTGTCAGATTTACCCCAGATTAGGTGTGCCAATAACCAATTTTATTCAGTGAACAACTTGAATCTTGTCCTTGTCTAATCTGGCTTTATTATTCTCACCATAAGCAGTAATGACTCTCTGACCCTCTAGAAATATCTAATGCTTACAATCTTGCTTTGTGTCTCTAATTTGTTATAAGGTAGAACTGATTTTAGCACATTGATGTAATTTCTTCCTAGTCATTCGCTCTGGTCTGCGTTCAATCCAGAAAGATTCCCAGAATTACCTAAGCAAACCCTCAATATGTAAATTATCATTGTTTGGGGAAGAAAACCTGTATTTTTGTTAGTTTACAATATTTTAAGAATTCACTTCAGGAATACCTGTCGGGCTACTTTTGCTTTGTTTTTTTTTTCTTTTCTTCGTATTTTGTTCATTGATTGTTTTTTTCTTCTTTTACTTGAACGAAAAGGTGTTTTATTTACAAATCTGGTCCATATTTACAATCTAGTTCAGAGCCGAGCCTTAAATTGTACAGAATTTCCACTGTAATTAAACTATTTAGTGTTTAGTTATAAATAGCCTCCAGAAAGATATATTCTCCATTACACTGTCAGCTGCATCACAGCCCGTCGTGAATGATGTCACCGCATCGCGAAATAAAAATGGCAAATGCATTGAAAGCTCTTAATTTTCCATGTGGCATGATTTCAGTCTTGGGTGGTTTAGCCCAGAGTTCACATTCGCATTGCACCAAAGGCTTCATCTAGCTGGAATAGAGAGCCTTTCTAGGCAGGGTTAGAGATCCACACATTCAGCCTCTGATATACAGACCTAGGAGGGGTTGAGGGTGACAGCAAATACATTTATGTAAATATTCAGCTACTGACCATGGCTTCAAAAGGGCATTATAGACTCTCGTTTTCAGTTTTATGAGGAACGGGACTTTATGTTTCTGAGTACTTTTAGTGTAGCCAAGAATCATTGCTCTTAGGAAAGCTACTTTGGCTGTTATATCAATAACGGCAGGCACACAGTTGAGAAAGAGGGACATGGAAAACTTCTGTGTCAACCACTACCCCTACCCCCCCCCCAAAAAAAAGAAAGTAACCATCTAGACAGGAAGCCATAGAAGAGAACTCTTAAAAAGGATGCTCAAGTGTAGCTCTCCACAATTGATGGCTTCTGGAGTGGGTGCAGAAGAGGAGGGACTCAGTTCTACATAAAGGACAGGCCCCCGAGAGTTTGACCATGCTCCAGTGAGTATGTAGATACACAAATGGGACTTGGGTTCTTTGTTGTTTTGTTGTTGTTTCTTCTTTTGTGGGGGATGGTCACAAGGCCAGGGGCAGACATGGAAAGGCTGGGGAATGAGTGGGATTGTGGTGTATGATGTGAAATTCCCAAAGAATCAATAAAAAGGTTATATGGAAAAAATCGAAAACACTATTCTTTTAAGATACCAGCTCCACATAAATGACAAAGTGGGTGTTACAAAGGCCTATGTGACCTCTTCAGCTGCTCAGTCATATCACATTCCTCACGTGGTGGGGAGGAAAGCTAAGATCCAAAGTAATGCCTGCTTTTATTGACATCTTCCATGTCATGATTTACCTAGCTTTCTGACTTAAAAAAAAAAAAAAATAGAGCTGGAGATTTATAGCCAAATGGGTAAAATCCCTGCCATACAAGTGTAAGAAATGAATTTGAGGCCGGGCGGTGGTGGCGCACGCCTTTAATCCCAGCACTCGGGAGGCAGAGGCAGGCGGATCTCTGTGAGTTCGAGGCCAGCCTGGTCTCCAAAGCGAGTTCCAGGAAAAGCGCAAAGCTGCACAGAGAAACCCTGTCTCGAAAAACCAAAAAAAAAAAAGAAATGAATTTGAGCACCAGAGCCCATTTAAAAAAGTCGAGGGGGGGCTGCTTGTGAGATGGCTCAAAGGTTAAGAGCACTTTCTGCTCTTGCAGAGGACCCAGGTTTGGTTCCTAGCACCCACATGGTAGCTTACAACCAGTTGTCACTATAGTTCCAGGGACCCCAAAACACTCTTCTGGCCTCTGCAGGCACCTGGCATGCACATAGTATACACACATACATACAGGCAAACACTGATACACATAAATCCTTTTTAAAGATCCAGTGTGGTGGTGTGTGCTTGTGATTCCATTGCTGGGGAGGTGGAGACTGGGATTGTTTACTGTCCAGCCAGACTGGCCTAATCAATGAGCTCCATACTAATGAGAGACCCTGTCTGAAAAGTCAAGACAGACGGCTCCTGAGGAATAACATCCGAGGTTACCTTGTAGCCACCACACTCACATGCAGATGGACACATAAACTCAAACACACCCATAAGGACACACATATGACACCAAAAAAAAAAAAATTAGAAACACTTAGAAAATTAAGTCCTGTCATTTGTCTCTGAAAGTATCAGCTCATCATTAAGCATCATTTTAACTGTGTCTGTGAGTTAAAAAAAAATGTGTTCAAGGAATGAAGAGATGGTTCAGCAACTCAAAGCACTTGTTGCTCTTGTCGAGGACCCATGTCTGGTTCCCAGCACCCAGCTGGTAGCTCACAACCCTCTGTAATGCCAGTGTGAAGAGATGTGGTGCTGTCTTCTGACCTCTGGGCATTAGGCCCACACATGATGCACACAGACACACATGCAGGTAAGACGTTCATCTCATAAACCTAAAGAACTTTCTAAGGTGCCTTCAAAAGTTAATACTTTAGTTCACATACAGAAATGGTATATGGTGTCCTGAGACAGCCCGCTTAGTTGGAATCCAAGTTCTGCTTACGATGGGTGTTCTTAACTAGGTGCTCCTAATACCTCCATATTTCTCACCCAGCAATGGCATGCGCTGTCAAGAGAGTCACATTTCCAGCATTGTTTTTCTTCTCCATGATGCTCTTCACACTTCCCACACTTACCACCAGTAACAAGAAGGTTCCAAAGTCTCTCCTATGTATTTAGGTATTTGTGATAGAAATACTGCCTTGTTAGCACTAAAACTCATATTTTTAAAATTATTTTATATGCTAATTACTACAAAATTAGCAGCTAGAGATAGAACACATCTTTGCCCTGTGGTTTCTATGGGTCAGGAGTGCATGTGTGTGTGTGTGTGTGTGTGTGTGTGTGTGTGTGTGTGTTGTTTTTGTTTGTCTGACAATGTCACTGCGGTCAGAGTGTCTGCTGGGTCTTGGAGTCTTACTCATTTGGGGAATTCTGTACTTCCAAACTCTCTGGAGAAGGATGTACTTATAAGATTTCCACTCACTCTTGGTTGTTTTCATGGTAGAGGGCTCTTCTTTGCTTCTTCAAAGCTGTGAACCAGGAAGAAACTCTAGCATGTGTGTTTTAGTAATTCAGTGTCGTTAGGCATGAGTCTGTTACAGCACTGTTTTAATGCTGCAGCCCAACCAAGGCTGTAGCTTCCCACTGTCATGCCAGCTCCTAATTAGATACAAGGCGTGGCTCCTGCTCACAGTCTCTGCAAATTTTAATTTTTGATTCAGTGACTCATTAGCCACTACTAAGCATTCCCTGATCCAATAGTTTCAAAGCTAGGTTTCACTGATGTATGAAACAGGCTTATCCACATGAAAGACTTAAGTAACCTTGAAGGGGTTAATATCACTACAGTGCTATGAAAATGACCTCAGAGACACTTTCAGAGACTAAAACAATTTCATTTCCGAGAGTGGATTGCCTCACTGAGGAGTGTGTTTCTCAGTGTGCTCTCAGATTCAAGTCCAGGGTGGCAAGCAAACCAGAATGTACAGTTCTTTTGAATAAGCAGGGAAAATCTTGCAAAGACAAGAACAGTGTGGCATGTGTAGCAGGGTGACACATGTTTTTACAATGACAGATGTCTACAGAAACCCTAGCTGTTGTCTTAACAGCTCTTAAAAACCCTATGTATTTTCTCTAGACACACTGAGTGAATTGCTAGACGCAATGAAAAATCCTTTAAGTAAAATACTCCTGTTTCCACAGTGGCTCAGGGTCTAAGAGTACTAATTGCTCTTCCAAAGGACCTGGGTTCAGTGGCAGCTCACGACAGTCTGTAACTCCAGTTCCAGAGGATCCAATACCTTCTTCTGGCCCCCATGGACACTGCACACACATGATACACTTGAATACACTCAGGCAAAAAAACAATACATATAAAATAAAAAGAAATCTTTAAAAAAAAATACTGCTTCCCATCCATGGTTCATCCTGGGTACCTGGCTATGTGGAGAAATCCTGATCTCTCCTTGCACTGGGATGAACAGACAGGACCCCAGAGATGCTGAGATGGCCTGCTACTGGGAGAGGAATGGGGAGAGCACCGCTGCTTTGGGCATCACAGGTCCTTTTGCGTTCCCAGAAGAACTTACTCTTCCTTTCTCATTTACATGCCTTTCAAACTTCAGAGCCCCTATGTCATGTACTGAGGGTCGCTGAGATCATGCACCCTTTGGCTCCTTTTTTAAATAAGTATTGCAGTCCAGTGCCTTTGTTATATATTAGCTTCTCCCTAGCATTTCTATAGCTATAGTAAGTCAATGTCAAATGTTGCTATATTTTTGAGTAACAAAAGAGAGTCTAGAACTTAAATCCAAAATTATTTCTAGCTCACATTTCTAACTCACCAGGGCTATATATACCTTCAATTATATGCTTTCTCACTACATCAACCAATATAGGAATTGTCGACCTTGGTTTGGTGTAGAGATGACCTTGTACTTTAGTAGGTATTTATTTGGAAAGTAAAACTGGACTGTTCCATTTTTTTAAAATATACTTTTATGACAAGCCATTGGTGTGTATAAAATTGTGATCTCGGAAATGACATTTGGTTTGACAGACAATATCTTATAGGAGATCTGTGACTTAGCAGGAGTGATGAAACAGCCGATGATCCTCCATGAGTATGGTTATTGCACACGCATTTATGTACACACACACTCAGCTCCATAAATGGAGATGAAAGCAAAAGAAATCTCTCCCTCATGGTTTCTTGTCCTTCTTCAGCCATCCTGCTGTTGTTGCGTCACATATCCTTTCATGCCACAAAACTAACTACACGGACATTAGTCACCTTTCATCACTGTGACGAAAGACCTCAGATAAACAGTTGAAATGAAGACAAATTTTTGGCTTTTGGTCTTAGCTAGTGCATTGCCATGAAGCTGTGGTGAAACAGGATATGACCTCAGCAGGGGCATTTGATGGTATCACTTACCTCATGACAGACAGAAAACAAAAGGAGGCAAGAGGCCCAGGATAAGACTCACCCTTCAGCGGCATAACCCCAGCAGACAGTGTTTTTCAGTAACCCACAGTTTCCATACCCCCCAACTCTGGTGAATTATAAATCCATCAACAGATTAATCCATTGATTAGGTCAAAGCCCTAATCACTTTTTAAAACTTGACCTGTAAAGATTGCATTGAACTAAGTCTTGAATACATGAACCATTAGGGGACATTTCATATCAAAATTATGACAGACACTACAGGGACTCTAATCTCTTTGTATGGTGTCTTACTCATCCCATTGTGTAAGCTATGAGCTTAGGAGACTTTTCACACCCATCTCACATGATTTCCTTAGCTTGCCAAAGGCATTTCATTGACATATTAACTCTAACTATGGCTCCATACCTTGACTATTCAGGTAGCCCATGGCCTAGTGTTCCCGTGGTTGAGCCCTACATGTTCTCCAGCTCCCTACACTCTGTCCTGCAATCTTTTAAGATGCAAAATCTATCACTCTTGTGCAACTGAATTCCTTTTTTATTGGTTCTTAGGAATTCTCATACAATGTGCTTTCATCATATCCATCCCCTCCCACAGCTCTTCCCAGATCTACCCCCTCTTCCAACTTTGTGACCTTTTGTAAAAAATCTATCAAAACTGAAAAGTGCTGTAGGGACTACACTCTTAGTGAAAACTAACTGATATAAATTGCTAATAGCTCCTAGGTTAGGGATGGGACTTCATGCCCACCTCCCTTCTCCACGCTGGCCTTTCATATGGTTTGGGCTTGCACGGGTCTTGTTATAACATGCATTGTTATCTCCAGAAGGTAACATTTTCCTGTAGTCATCTACTGCCTCTGGCTCTTATAGCCTTTCCACAATTATCCCTGGCCTTGGAAGGACAGGAGAAGGTATACGCATCCATTTAGGGATGAGCATTCTGAAGTCTTTTACTCTTCGCACTTTTCCCATCCATGGGTCTCTGTGGTAATCACCATCTACTGCTAATAGAAGCTTATTTGATGAGGGTTGAATGATGACATAATCTATGGATACAACAATAAATCATTAGGAGCTAGTTTAATACAAAGTCCATTTAACATAATAGTTGTAGTTTCTCCCTAGGGCCTATCCAACCATAGGTTCTTTGCACAAAATTGATGCCAAATATGGCTTTCACCTTGATGAACAGACTTTAATCAGGAAGTAGCTGGTTATTACCATGACATTCATGCCACTTTTTCGCCAGTGAGCATGTCTGGTCAATCATTACTGTAGCTCACAGGATTCACAACTAGGTAAGATTAATGATGACTTTTCACATCCGGTCGCATGCATAGTGCCTTCCAGCATACCTGAAGCTGTGCACAGGCTATTCTGTTCACATATCCAATACTACATCATTCACTCTCTGATCTCTAACCCTGCTGCAGCCCTATTTAAGTCATGAAACTATCTTTATCTGTTCACTTAGCCTTTGATTTCACTTTAGACCTCCCCTCAAACTTTCCTATCAGCTTTCCTTGTTTCATGCCCCCAAAACAGCATCATCATTCTTACTTTCTTGAGACAAGAACTTACTGCATAGCCTGTCCAGCCTCAAACTCACCATTGTCTTGCTTCGGCCTCCCAAGTGCTGCTATTATAGATTCACATCACATCTGTATGTATAATTTTTACAAATGGAAAAAAAATACAATGGTTATAATTTTTATTTATCTGTAGATTCTTTGGTGGACTATCTTCTGCATGTCATAAGCCATAGATAGTAGTTCACCAATCACAGTTCCTATTAGAGTGGTGTTCAATATGTGTACACATGACTGAATACATTGCTAACTTTTCTTTGCTAGTTTGAAACATCAGGGTTTTTTTTTCTGGATTTTTCTCTGAAGCCGAAATTGTTTATGGGGCTGGTAACGGTTCTGAAACAGGAAATATTTCCACTGGAGGAGAAGTTCCTGATGGTAACACCTCCTCCTGCAGAGCCTTCATTGGCTCTGTATCCATCATCCATGGGCCACTCCTTAAAACGGAGGCACTCTTCAGCAAGGCATGGCTTCCTCCTAAAGATCTGCCATTAGGAGTGACATGTTGCTTTTAGCTCCCTAACCAAACAGAGGATCATTACACATTTGGTGACCAGCCTCACTTTGGTTGAGTTCACGCTTGAGTCTGATCATCGCAGTGTTCAAAACCTCATGTGTGTTTGAAAGAGGTCTCAGAACTGGTACTGTCCTATGAGAGACTGCTAAATTGTAGGATTCAGAAGATGTTCCTTTGGTGAACAGTGGAAGTCTGAACAACTCAAAATATCTTCTCAAAGCACATCCGACCTTCAGTCTGGAGACAGTAGAGATGAGAGAACACACAGGATGGTAACCTTGAAGTTATTTGTGGTGCCTCCATTCCATTTAGTTTAAGGTCCACTGAATCTGATTGTTCTTTCCTACTCTACTGTCAACCCACATCTCCTCTCACCTGGACTATTGCATCAGATGTTCCCAAGTCTCTAGAGCCTTCTCATCTACCACCATCATGTCACCAACTCAGTTATTTAGAGTGATCATTAATCAATTTTAAAAGCACCACTGTGAGACAACCAAAAGATCTTTAATGGAACCTTCTCAGTCATCCTTGAGGTTTAATTATAAACTCTTGAACTTGAGTCATCCCTATCACATGATCTCTCAAGTTTCTATTTATTCTCCTACTTCCTACAATGCCATCTTATTTTTCTTTTCACCTGTGTATATGTGCATGCATGCATGCATGCATGTATGCCTATGTGTGTGTGGAACCACATGGGAAGGTGCATATGTGTGTAAGATTGGAAGCACATGCATGTGCACATGCATATAGAGGCCCAAAATGTCTTCCTCTATCTATTGAAGCAAGGTCTCTGGCTGAACCCAGAGCTTGTCATTTCCACTCATCTGGAATACCCAGTATGCATGAGGGGTTCTGTCTCTGCTTTCTGTGTGCTGGGATTACAGGTGGGTTGCCATACATACCCAGATATTATATGGGGTTTGAAGAGCTGAATTCTGGTCCTTCTGTCTACATGGCAATGGGTTTATCTGACAAGCAGCAGACATTTCCACCTGAGAGTTAGAAGTGGCTCACAAAGCTCCCTCATCTTGGCACCTGACTAGGAAGCAGAGAGCTTGAGGAAGAGACGGGGCCAAGCTGACACCCTCACTCTCTACCCTGGTGGCTCTGTCTACCAGCTAGGCCCCATGTTCTTCAATCTTGCAAAGTAATCTCATCTTCAGGGAATAGACTTTAAACAGCAGAGTCTTGGAGAAGACTTCCACATTCAAACCATACCACTATGCTTTCACCTCTATCCACACATTTTACACTGTC
Source organism: Peromyscus californicus insignis (assembly GCF_007827085.1). NCBI lineage: Eukaryota > Metazoa > Chordata > Mammalia > Rodentia > Cricetidae > Peromyscus > Peromyscus californicus. The sequence goes on along the minus strand of NW_026294514.1, from coordinate 40,217,480 downwards.
CTATGTATAGTTTCAAGGACACCATCTTTTCTTTGATGAGAAGAAATAAGTGGCTAAATTAAAAGACCTCAGATTAGAAAGCAAATACTAGAGAAGCCGAAAAGCAGTACTGATTAGATTTGTCATTTTGAACAAGTAGCTGACTTCACTTCTGTTTCAACTTTCCCATTTGTACAATGAAGAAGAAAGACTCACTAGTTTCTAAATATTCCTTGAGCTCCTGGATTTATTACTTGTCTATGCTGCGATAAAACACCATGACCAATGCTGCTCATAGAAAGGAGGGTTTATTGGGGCCGACGGTTCCAGAGAGACAGGGGCCGATCACCTGCAAGGTGGGGAAGCGTGGCAGCAGGCGGGCATGGTGGCCAGAGCAGCAAGCTGAGAGCTCACATCTCAAACAGCAAGCACAAGGCAGAGAGAGCAAACTTAAAATGATGCAGGCCATTAACCTCTCAAAACCTGTCTCCAGTGACATACTTTCTCCAACAAGGCTACATCTCCTAAGCCTCCCCAAACAAAACCATCAGCTGAGGATGGAGCATTCCAATGCCCGAGACTATGGAGGGATGGTTCTCATCCAAACCATCAGAGCTGCAGTTTCTATGATAGCCGCTAAACTCATAGAAAAGAATACCATAAGGAGGAGGCCCTGCCCACAACACTCTCATGACAATAAAAACCAGAGACATTTCAAGCTCAAAGGACCTTCTAGGGTGATCATGTTCAAGCAGGTCACAAGGGTGGTTCTTTGAAATTGACTTTATCCTACAGAAATATTAATTTAGAATCTGGAAAATAGAATGGAAATGGGCTTATAAGTATATACACATCTGCACACATGAATCCCCACAGAGAGAGACTATGAAACCTCTGAAGTTTCTTTGAGATAAATGAAACCCATAAGGGATCCATCAGCTTCTTGTATTGTCACCTTAAGGAATTTCTAAAACACCCCCAAACATTGAACAACAGCCAGAGTCCTTGTTGACTGAACTCCAGATCCACCCATTCTCCTTCTTAACTATTCTTAAAGATGAGCCATGGCAAGAAATACACACATGGGTGCAGTGTGATCCTCCAACAACTGAACTGGCTGAAACAACTTGCTAAGCATTAGCAAGGAGCAAGGTAGAAGCCCTTGAAGTATACTGCTGGTGAGAGTGTAGTTGGCAGGTTGTCTGGATTGGTACTGATGCAGACGTGCAGATGTGAATATCAGAGCTAGAGACCTAGCACATTCACCCCTGGGAATCATCCTTAAAGAAGATGTAGCCAGGAGCTGGTGTGCGAGGATGGATAACTGACTCAGTATTCATTATAATATGAGTTTTTTTAAAAAAAAAAAATAGTAAGAAGCCTAAATACCCTGCAAAGAGGAAAGTCTGTGTTATGTTTACATGGGTAAAATACTACATAACCATCAAAAATTATAAAACACCAACCCAAGAGAGGAAAATAAACCTAATGTAATATGTGAAACAATCCTAAATAACCTGTGTTGCTAATTAGATGAAAATGCTTGTCTATGCAAAGAATGTCTGGGAGTTCAAAACGGGGGGAGAATCAACTGGATTTTTCTTCTCTGTCCCTTCCTAGTTTTCCAAAATTCCCATCATTGTTATTTTACTGTTTAGAAAAACAATTGAAGAAATAATGCCAGTAATTTTATATTGAAACTGATAATAATGAAGCATGAAGGATATGTCAATGAGGAAAAACTTGGAAAACGTTTTTCCTTGAACTCCAAGGCCACATTACCTTTACTGAATGTTACAAATGCCTCTTGTTAAACACTGGCCACCTTAGTCACCTTCTAATTAAAATGGTGATAGATGAGTTCCTATTGTAGATAACAAAGTTATTTATAGCAACACTAGATGCTGGGTCTTTACAGATGAATAATGTCCTCCTTAGATGTACGTTGCAGTTTAGGCCTACATTTGCTTTTTAGGGATGTTAGTTAGTGTGCCATAAAAGTAATTTTAAGTATCACCACCTGATAATTGAAAGATAAACCTCTCAGGGTTCTGCTTAACTGTTACTTTACCCTACATAAAGCTGTCTGTCTCCTGCCCTATCTCTGTTTACGCAAGCTTGGCCAGAATTACAATGCAAAGTCTCCAAGTCAGCATCTTTGTGTCTAACCTCTTATGCCCAGTCACCTTACAACCTCTGCCGAGCTGTTCCTCACCAGTTCATTTGGCGCTAACTAGAGAACCAGGGCCATAAAGGGGTCATGATGAGAACTGCAATGAGTCTTTCTCTGTACCTCCAGCTCCCAAATAATGACATGGAGACTTATAAGTAATTATGAAAGCTCGGCCATAGCTTGGGCTTATTCTCAACTAGCTCTTATAACTTAACCCATTTATATTAAACTACGTTTTGTCACGTGGCATTAACTCATCTCCGTAGAGCTCATCCTGCTTTCTCTGCCTCTGGCTGGCAACTCTGACTTCTTGTCCAAGGTCTCTCTGTGTATGGAAGTCCCACCTATTCTCTCCTTCCTAGCCATTGGCCATTCAGCTCTTTGTTATACCAATCACAGCACTGCATCTTCACACAGTGCACAAACATCCCACAACAGAGAGCCCTTCATCTGTGTGAGGAAGTGGGTGACCAGACAAGAATGTATGAGAGAGTTATTTTTAAAGTGTATAAGGACTGTTTGATGCACTGGTATTATTTTTATTCTCAGTCTTGCTCATCAGCTAATCCGTAATGAGAACTCAAGATGGTTTATGTCAGCACTGGCCAGTCACCTCTATTTGAGAAAATAACCCTGTGAATGGAGACATCCCATTCAGAAGCTGAAAACTGCCATCATGTACTAGAATTTGGGTGACCGGAGTGATCATATCTGAGATCCCTCCCAGTATGGAAGTCAATTTTTATCTCTTACAGGGACAAGTAAGAAATGTATAATTACTTTTATGTATATTTTTGTTTTTCTTTTTGTACATTTAGAAAAAAATCATTAGTTTTTGTGATCAGACCCATGTAAATAAGACCTTACATATTTAATATAGTGTATAACCCTTGTACTAATGAAAACAAAGTAAGTTCAATATTTCTAGACCAATGTGGCTGTTTATTTCTGTAATGCCAACTCAACACAGAAAATTAGGATCCTTTTCTCCAAAATTGACAACATAGTTTAAGTTTCAAAAAATTTAATATATATATTACATAAAAATACCAATAATAGCAATATATTCTGCAGCAGTTTTTAGTAGCAACAGCTTTTCTGGGATCTGTAGTCACTTGAACAAATTTGTAGAGACATCCAGCATACTCTATTTTTTTAAAAAAAAAGAATAAAAATATCCCAGAAAACAGCACAGTTCTGTTGCTCTAATTTATGCCTTTCTGTGGTGATAATTTAATTTTGTCAATGAAACAGTGAGCCTGGCATGGATATCCCAGAGCCTATTGAGAGTGCAGTGAAGTGTGCATTGAATCCAAAAACCTAAGTCTACATGTTCCCATGACCACTCCATCACTGTTGAGAAGAGTGCTTCTAGACAGGTATACACATGCCTGTGATCATGCTCTTCTTCATTGGGGTTTATGTTTGCACTGACAGACTTCATGTGAAAGTCAACAATGGACTCTGTTCCAAACTTCCATGATGCCTTTGTGTGCCTGGTTAGCGCTCATCTGCTGCCTTTTCTGGAGATGCTTGGAAGCACTGAGAAGGAAGTAGACTGCAGAGAAACTGAACCATCCATAGAAATGTGTCTGAATCCTAGCTTCACATGAGCATCACCTAAAAATGTTTTCAATAATTCTGAAAGTGCATCTTCAATCCTGAGAGTCTAAACTAATCAGTCTGTGGTAGGAATCGGGTTTTACTATTATTTTTAAGTCCACAGGTCATCTGAGTGAAGTGGTTGTCAGGCTTGAGCATGTATCAGAAGCACTGGGAGGGGTTGTTACAATCCTGGACTTCACTCCCAAGAATGAGGCTTTCTAGCAAGTTCTCACATTCTGGAAATCACCGACTTACAATGAGATCTGAGTGGCAGCCTCTCTTGACTTCTGTGGTCTTCATCTTCTGCAAAAGGAAATCAAATCAGCCACATCTACATTGCTGTAGAAATGTATGCAGACAATGATCTGAAGTTACTGTGAGGAATGGTGTAAGCACAAGCCTGTTGACACCCTACGCCTTGGGAATCCTGGAGATTAAATGGGGTGACGTCTAGAACACCACAGGAGACGTGGATGACACTGTAATGGAGCCTCAGCAGCAGGAGCCCCAGCAGTTGGAATAGAAGTGATGGTTTCTGTAAAAGAAATAGTACCTCCCAGGGATGAGAAGGCATCATCTTGTAAACATTACAAAAATAACCAAAGTGACAGAAAGCAGGAGTTTCCAAGGACGCACCAATAAGTATTCAAAACTCTATAATGAAACCCAAGACGTTCTCACTACTCATTTATTGTCATCACCCAAAACAGACCTTCAGTGCTGGTTCTTCAAAGAGCCACTGTGGAAGAACCAATTATGGCTCTCATAAATATGTTAATGAAGAGGTATGTGAGTAGACAAAAACCTCAACCTATAATACAATTTAATAGCAGACATAATCAGTGAATAGTAAGAGCCCAAAGGAGGAAGACCTCTTTATAGTTTCTGTGTTGCTGTAGTAGAATGCTTAAGGCTGGCTAAGCTCTACCAATTGAAGGTCACCTGTCCATGATTCTAGATTCTGAGAAGTCCACTACGCCAACACGGAATGGGCATCTGCTAGGAACCTACATGCTGCCTCATCTCGTGGTGGATGTGAGAAGGGCAAGACAGTGCACATGCTAGAAAGGACATCTCCCTTTTATCAGGACTCTATTCCTGTGACAATGGCATTGTCTACTCATGAGAGCATCACCTTCAGGAGTTTGAGAAGAGGAATTTATGCTGGAGAGACAACTCGGCTGTTAAATGATAGGCTTAAAACCGAAACATCAAGAAAAGGGATGTCCAAACCACGCAGTGTGGTAGACAATGACCTTTAAAGGATATGTACTGTTCGCTAGATTCCAGGGGATGTGATGGGGTGGGAAGCAGGACTCTTAGACAATGGACACTTCTCCAAAGAAGTAGTGTGTGGGTCTAGCTCCTTCAGCTTTGAAAAGAGCTACTTACGGGTCTGTCTCAGTAACTGAGAACAGTAACCTAAATGAGCACTGAGTGAAGACAAGTGGAGCTGCATGGGAAATGCCTCAAGGGTAGGAGCGCCAGTGTGAATGACCAAATACTGCCCAGGGGTGGTGACTACAACTTCTGCTTACAGCTCCCACCTGCAGACAGGCCAACGTTCCTGTTTGTCAGCTTGACATCTGACATGAACTAAATTCCAAGCGACTGGTTACACCTGTGAGAGATCTTTCTTGATGGGATCTTTTGAGGTTGGAAGACCCATCTTAAATCTGGGCCACACCTTCTCCTGGCAGCTTATATAATGGAAAGGGAAAGAGGCAGCTTTTGCTGTTGGCCTGTAAGCCCTCACTCTCGCTGGCAAGGTCATTCTCTCACTGGCATTAGAGCCTACTTCTTCAGGATTCTGGCGTATACTGAAGACTAGCTTAGACAGCCAGCCTAATGGACTGAACAACTACTGGATTCTTGGACTTTCCATCAGGAGACAGCCATTGTTGACTAGGCCACAGCCTGTAAGCCATTCTATTAAATCCCCTCTCTATATATTCATTCTACCAGTTCTGTTCCTCTACAGAACAGGTGATGGAGGTACTGGCAATCTCCTCTCTAGTGATCTTAAAACAAAAACAAAATGTAAAACAAGCATCATCTTTGGTGCATGGGTTAAGATACCCTTCAAGAAGGTTTGGAGATGGACAAGGGTTCTTACCAATAAGCTTTTCCTAGGTTTGCCTTTCTAGGTTTACATCATGTCCGTGGCAATGTTTAAACACAGAAGAGCTGTGTCTTAAGTGTAAGAGGATTGCAAAAGCAAGCTCTTTGGGAAAATAGAACTAAGAATGAAGTTAAATCAAAAACTGTCCATCACCAGAAGGGCTTGGATGATCTGATTAGTTTATTTTGAATATTTTATGTTTAAAGAATGCCAATGCTAAGTGGTACATGGAATGTTGGTACTGTAACATAAATCTTCTGTCATGACTCAGAACTCCTTCCAGGCTCTCCACATGCCACAGCCTTCACATCAATTCTCCCCTCACAGGTCAGTGTTGTGGATGGAGAAGTCTGTCCCCAGCATAGAGTATTAGAAGTGGCTTTGTGGGATTATATCCTGGGATCTGCCTGTGGGTCATGTGACTTTCTCATCAAGGTGTAATATGAAATGCAGTCTATAAACATCAGCTATGCGAACTTTTACATTCCTTCCAGTATCTGACCAGCAGTCATAGAACTTAGTAGTAACAGAAAGGATGTTACCTGATGAACAGGTCCTGTACTATGACCTCATCTCCCCTGCCTCCCAAGAAACTCAGGAACATCTGGGGTCATGACCAGCCTTGGCCATCATTGATGCTGTAGATATTTTCTCACATTTTGAAGCAGATGAAACCTTATCCTTAGGTCTGAATGACCTCGGACATCCAAAGTTTGAGAAGCAGAGAGGAGGAACCTGCCCTCCTATAAAGAAGTAATTCCTCATGTTGCTTCTAGTCATTGAGAGAGAGAGAGAGAGAGAGAGAGAGAGAGAGAGAGAGAGAGAGAGAGAGAGAGAAAGAGAGAGAGAGCAAAGTTTTCTCCTGTATGTTTCAGGGTTTGGTAGGCAGTGAATGAAGGAGTATGCTGGAATCCAGGAGCAATTGGCTACAAGGGGCCAGAAAGCACAGGCAGGTTTATACCTGGATTTCCCTGGCAGTAATCCCAGGGAGAGTGAAGTCCATGACAAATGAGAGCTGTGGAAGCAAGCATGATAAGCCATACATCAAAGCAGCACCAAAACCCATCCAGACAAGCATGTGGCAGAGAATTGGTAGCAGAATTGAGCTCTAATAGAAAAGCCCAGAAATTCACCAAGAAACTGCAATGCTGAGTGTAGATGACTTTGTAAAAATCTGACAATAGGTCCTGGAGAGGTGGCTCAGTGATTAAAGAAACATACTGCTCTTTGATAAAACACAAGTTTGGTTTCCAGCACCCATCTCGGGCTACGAGTACCACAGTCACCTGCAACTCTGTTCCAAGGGGACTCAACACCTCTGGCCTCTTAGGGCACCTGTACTCATGTACACATAGCTACACAGATACATACGCATTTAAAAATAATCAAATAAGTATTTGAAGTAATGAAATTCAGCATAAATAGAGACACATGTGGCCCCATTTTATCTGTGACACTCTCCATAATAGTCTAGTGATGGAATCAGCATGGGCACCTGCTGTCGGTGAATAAAAGAAGATAAAGCATCCTATATATACAAAGATGTTCATTAGCCATAAAGAAGAAGCAAATGACATCATCTTCCAGAAAATGGATGGAAATGGCAGAGAGCACCACTTTAAGCAAGATAACGTCAGACCAGAAGGACAAATAGCTTGTTTTCTCACATAGGTAGAATCTAAACTTTCTTTTAGAAGAGGGAATCAATGCCAAAGAGGGACCATTTGGGAAGAAAGGAACAATCAGTTTGAGAGAGACAAAAGAGGGTCATGAGGTCAACTGTGACTAAATACATGTACAATGCCATCAAGAAACCCATTATTTTATTGTGAATAAATGCTCATCAAAAAGGGAAAACCTGGTATGGGCTTGTTTTGCTGTCATTTTGTTTTTGTTAAGGATAAATTGGTGGCCAATGAGAGAAGAAAGGAAGACAGAAACCTAGTGGAGCCTCCTGGTCTGCGGGGTACTGGGTAATTAAGGATCGGCAATATAAATGGCTGTTATTTAAGAACTTGTGACTAATGCCTACCTGTCATTCCACCACACTAGCCTGTGAAATGCCTGCTGTGCCCAGAATGACTCCTGCAGAATTTTTGACAAGCACTATATATTAAAAAGAGTGAGCACCTGACTTCAGCCCTTTGGGATATGGAAAAAGAAAAATGCTAGCGTCTTTTCCAAAGCCATGCATAGTGGTGACATGTAAGCTCCTTCCCTCCCATGCATCTCTAAAGTTTATACTTCATTCAACACCCCCAAGCCCATAGCTCATACTGTCCCCAGGTTCCAGCACCACCCTCTGGGTTGGGTTGTCTGGGGAGTTCCCACATCATTATTGATCTACTTGTTGATTTCCCCTAAGCAGTCTCTCATTCAGTGTCCTCAACCCTCCCATTTGAGAGTGCCATTGATTCCCACAAGAACAGTTGGCACCATAAGCCATTCATTAGCTTTGCGGTGTCAAATGAGTAGTTTAATATCTTCCTTCAAGTCTGTTATGCTAAGAAAATTCATAAAGTAATAGTTTGAACAATGTCAGAATGACAACATGTGACCAGTCCTGACCTACACAAGTAGCAATTTCATATGCTGGGAGAACTAATTAAATGTAGAGTGATTTGAATAGTGCCAGGCACAATGCGAGCTATTGCTCATTTCTCATTGTGACACTCACCCTCTGTAAAATTCTGCCTTTGCCCAAGGACAGCAAAATCGGGGTCTGTGCTGCCTCTTCCTCTTGCCTCCCTAAGTCAACACCGCACATTGACTGGGAGTCTCTTAGTCTCAGAGTCTGGGGGCACTGAGTGCTGACCCCATTCCTTGTCTTCCGGCTTTGCCCGGCAGTGAAGATCCAGGATCTTTATCCAGCTTGTGTATGAGGATACTCCTGCCCTTCTGTGTGAACACAGGGGTACTGGGATTTCTCAACCGAAGCTTTCCATATATAAGCTTTTTGTTCTATATGATGGTAAGGGCTTACATCACCGGTAGTCCTTGGCACCACTGTGTTCTCCTATCGGTTAAGAGGGGTTTATTGAGTCACTTAGTGACCCAAGAAACTTTAGGTAATTTTGGTTTCTCAGGACAAAAATATCTACAGTTCAAACTTTCTAAACTTTGACGTAAAGACTCGGAGGAAAAAATGATGAACAACCTAGTTATCTAAATATAACCCACACAGAGCTAAAGAATAAATGAAATTGTCTGTGTGATATGTATGTATGTGAAGGGACATTTTCCATGGATAAGTATTCTCCATACAACTTCAAGCAGGCCTGTGTGCCTCCATGCATCCCACTGTTCCCGCCCCAGTGGCAGCCTGGACCGCAGTTCAGTTGTTAGAACTCTGCACTCATCATGTAAGCTGTCTTCGCTAAATGGCCTCTCGCTTCTGAAAGGGCATTCTTCACCACCTGGACTCTGTCATAAGCCTCCTGGATCCTGCCCTTTAATCGTAGGTTCTAGCTGGGTGCCAGGTTCCCACACAGCTGGACGAGACTGTAGAAGTGTTTATGAAAATGGAATGGTGAAAAGGCAGAGCTTACCTGGAACTTTGAAGAACAGCAAGGTAACAAAGGCTAAACAACCCTCTCCGGCTTTTGAAACGAAACGTTGAAACAGGCACAACTTGCCTCATTTTTCAAACGATTAAATGATAAGAATGACGTTCACTTTTCAAGACTTCAGCCCGGTCTGTTGCCAGAAATACAGCTTCTGGTCTTGCACACCAGGCAGGTTTTGGCATGCACGCAGCAAATATCTTCTGGAGCCCCTACTATGATGATAAAATGAATGACTTCCTGTTGTACTGGCAAAATACGCTGGATGTTAGGTCCAAGGAAGCAACACTGGATTTGCATATTAAATTAATTTAAAGGGGAAACACTTTTTCCTACACTGTTGCCTAGGGGTAGGAAACCCACCCACCCTGAAGAGCAAGAAGAGGGTGCCAGCCAGCAGATTCAGGCTGAGGAAAAGGCTTATCTGGCCGGTCTGGAAATGAGATAGGGGGGTGATATAATAGCCCACTCAAGATGCTTTTGGGGTTGATTATTTTATTTTATTAAGATTAATAGTCCCTTTACCATCTTCATTTCGAACACATAACTGGATAATTAGCTACTGATCATCTTGATTCTTTTTCACACACTGGGAGTTTACATACATGTCCAAACAAGATCCTAAGTACTAACTTATCAAATGATTGTATTTAAAGATCTATGCTCTTGTATATGTTAAGAATCCAAGCAGTAGTGAAATTCCATTTTGGAATGCTAGACTGGATTTACCTCCTCCCCAGGCAGGTTGCTTTTCTTGCTAACCCAGGTTTAGCCCTCACACAGATCACACTTGTTCTAAATTTAAATGTTTCCAGATTTGTATCACACATCACGGTTCAGTGTATTTGAAGCCCTGCTTCAAGACACTGTGGTATTCTGGGGAACATTTGACTCTGCTTTCAACAGTTTTGTTGGGAGGTTTGAATTTATTTTGGTTTGTGTTACCTGCTTGAATTTCAAAGGCCTTGCTCTTGAATACTACTCAGCCAACTAGTAAGTGGCACTTGAGGACCGGGGACAGGTAAGTTAACTGCCTCCTATTAAATGTGAGGGTACTGCCTCACTTCAAACCATGTCTGGACTCTCTGCCAGCCCAGACTTCCAGATTGCTACCTATGGTTTCCAGGTAGCTTTTACAGTAGCCTCAGCTACTGTCCCATTTTTAAAAGGTAGGTCTGGACCACTACACCAGATGTGCCCCCCAACTCTGACAATAGCTTGAAGGACACAGGTGGGCTTCAAGGTTCTAACCACCGGACTTTACACTTGTCCTGTGCCTGTACAGTATAAAAAGCCACATGGCTTCTCTATCCCGTTGAAGCATCAAATCCATGTCTTGGATGCCTCTATCAAGTTGGTTTGTAACATGAGTTGCTAAATGGTCTTTTAATAAAAAACCTGGAACCAGATATTGGGGTGAAAGCTGGAAGATCAGAGAAGCAGAGCAAGCCACAGCCACCACCTCTTCCCTCACCAACTCCTCAGCCTGACAGAGCTGTAGCCGAAAGGGCCTCTAGCTGAAAGGGACGCTTCTGCCGAACAGCCTCTAGTCCCTGTCTCCTCACACCTTATATACCTTCCTCCACCCAGCCATCACTTCCTGGGATTAAAGGCGCGTGTGCTTCTCCAGCAAAGGCATGAGATCTCAAGTGCTGGGATTAAAGGCGTGTGACTCCCAAGTAGTGGGATTAAAGGTGTGTGCCACCACTGTCTGGCTTCTATGTTTAATCTAGTGGCTTGTTCTGTTCTCTGATCTTCAGGCAAAATTTATTAGGGTACACAATATATCACCACATTGGTTTTTCAAAGAAAATGGTGTAGGCAGGTTAGAAACTAAAATCTGAAGAGGTAATATATAGAAAGTCATATTTTATGCAAATAATTGCTGTAACAATGATGTGGACCTATCACTTGGCTTTGGAAATGCCTTAACTGTGGTTTGTTGTTTTGCAAATCACATTTTCTACAGCTTGCTGTATCACTACCAAGTCCACCTTCTTCACTATGAGCTCAAAGTCACTCACAGACTCTCCCTTCACCCCATAACCTAGACTGTGGACCCAACTGGTCAGTTTTAGTGAGACTGGGGGTCAACACATGGCTGGTAGCAGAGGAGCAATGGACAACTGTAAGCTTTGTGTTTTAGAGGCTGACTCTCTCTGCCCTGAGATGGTAAGAAGACTGGGAGGGCTTTGCGAGAATTTGGGCTGGAAATGATAAACTAAGCATCATCCTCTGGAGCCCACCAGAGGAAGTTGGGACACTGTGTTCCACAGCTTCCCTAGACACAATGGTGGGTGTACATGGGCCCACCAGAGCCTCATTTCTAGCTTGTCATTTGTGTGTTTCCCAGGAGATCTGAATCAAAGTGGTCAAAAATAATTGACCTGAACCAGAATTCTTGAGCCTCAGTGGGGTTGAAATTAGAAGAGTTTCTTGGATCCTACATCAGTGACCATTCAAGTACATAAGACACACAGACACTGCTGTGGCCTTGTCCCTGGGCATGTACTGATCTCCAGGTTGACCTGAAATTTCTACTAACCCTAACCCTATGCCTATGTCCATGATTCTGAATAGCCAGGCTTGGCCTTGATCCAACCCTTTGCCTATGTGTGATGCTGTAGTTAAGTAATTTGTTGATCTCTAAATACTGGGTGCCATGCAACAACTCCATGGCCTGAAGTTTCTGTCCTATTTTCCTCAACAGGTGAATTTTGTCTCATTCTTTGAGGTTTAGCCCAGACCCCAGGGCCATGTCTTCATAGTGAACGCTCAAACCAAGTTCCCCTTGGCATGGCACTAGTGTGAGATGTGCAACAGTATATTCAAAGCATCAGTATATTCTCTTTACTATCCGAGATGATCATAGATCTGTTTCTAACTTCCTGAGCTCTACTACTCTTAGCTCAAAAAAAAATATTTGCAGAATTCAGGCTCCCCTGCTGTGGAAAGTTTACACAGATGGCTCAAATTGGTTTCTTCCTTGCATGAAATCTAGCCAGAACCGAGGGACTTGGAATATAAATTTTCTTCAATTATTTACTTCTATGGGTTTTCCGTCTGTTATTCAATTAGACCTAAATGTAGGAACTATGTGTGTGATTTGGTACAGGGAACTGGATCTATCTGGTGTACAATAAGCCCATACTGTAAGGGCAAACCACAGATGCTTTATTGACTCTGGTTTTCATTCTAAGAGATGTGAAAAGTTGACTAGCAGTTCTGCTGCAGTGATTATGAACACTGTTCATTAATATCCAAGATTACGGGGGCTGGAGAGATGGCTCGATGGTTAAGAACACTGACTGCTCTTCTAGAGGTCCTGAGTTCAATTCCCAGCAACCACATGGTGGCTCACAACCACCTGTAATGAGATCTGGTGCCCTCTTCTGGCCTGCAGGGACACATGCAGGCAGAATACTGTATACATAATAAATAAATAAATCTTAATAAAATAAAAAAAAAAATATCCAAGATTACATTGACATCCTACAATGAAAGAAAATATGGCTAAAACTTGTGACTTTATTTCAATATTTGATTCAGGTTATTTCCAATCACTGGAGAGAAGTCTATAAAGATCCCATTGGGTAAATCTAATAAGTAACTAAAGCAGCATGTTTGCCCATACTTTTCCAAAAGTTGTGGATTCTTGACACGTTGATGTTGGAATTATTATAAAAACCAATATTTAGATATTTGCATATTCCACATTAATATTTTCATGAATTGTAAAGTAAATATAACTTGATGGATATTGCTGTTCTCTAAAGTTAATAATTATGTCAGTATATGAAAACATTATAAAAATATACAATAAAATATGATCTATATTTCATTTTTTACTCTCCCTGAGGCATATAGATCAGCTTATTTGGTAATTAAAGAAAAAAGTGAGTGTAATTGTTCAGGTGTTTTTGTTTAAAAAAGTTGTGAATTTAACATATTCATGGCTTAACTCATTCAAGCTGCTGAAAACAAACACCACTGACTTGGTGGCTAATAAACAAGAGAAGTTTTTGGAGCCTAGGAAATCCAAGGTTAAGGTATAGGCAGATCCAGTTTTCAGTAAGAGCCAATTTCCTGACTTGTAGATGATTTTTCTCTTTTCTTATTCTTTTCTTGTGACATCAGTTAGTAGAAGGAATGAGGGGCAGTCAACTCTAGAGCCCAGATCATGTTCATGAGGCTCCCTTGTCATGTTGAGATGGCTCAGCTGGGCAAAATCTCCCCAGGAACCTGATTACCTGAGTCCAGTCCTCAGACTGCACAATGACAGGAGAGAAGAGACCCCTGGAAGTTGTGCTTCGATCTCTATCTGCACACTGTGGCATGAGTGTGCCTACACACACACACACACACACACACACACACACACACACACACACACAATTGTTTTTAAGGACTCTTTAGACCATCAGCTCGGAGCTAAAGATTCCAAACATTCCAAGATGTTTTGGGGGAGATGCAAATATTCTGTTTGTAACACACACCTAATGATGGGATGGGAGAAGGGCTTAAAGCTTGTTATTTAATACATCTTGTTATTCCAGAACATGGTTGCTTTTTGAAAACTAAATCCAAAAAAAAAAAGATCACAAACATTTTCCAATCTAGAGCTAACTGCAAATTCTCAGCAGCCTGCAAACTTTGAACAAGCAGTTATTTTTAGAGGCTCTTATTGTTGTGTCTGACTTTATATTTAATGACTTGCCTGTCAAGTTATTGTACGTGTTTCACTTCACATTCTTACAAAGTGACAGGAACTTCAAAGTTTTAAAATAACAAGTAGCAGACTAGACTAGAGGTATCCATGCAATGAGAAAATTTAGCCAGAAAATACATTTATGGCATTTAATGGACAATTAGTACATCTACCTACGCAATCCTAATGGATTTTCATGAAACTGTCTTAAAAGAGACTATTTTAAAGTAAGCTGTTCTTGTATTTTTATTCATCACTTCTAGACAATACAGCATGCGTCATCCAGGCAACCTATTTTAAGCTGCTTAAGTGAGACACTTGAATGAATTGAAGAAATCTTCAAATATACTCAAGGAACAGATCAATAGCAACAGATACTCCTTACATTTAATTATTTTTCAATAGTTTTCTAAAACCCTCTGGCATATGTTTTATAGCCTGCCATGATTTATATCTGGAGTGAAGACATGGCTTCTCCATGTGCTGCATGAGATCTCAGTGATGGAGCTTAGTTTGGAAGTTGGATGCTGACCACCCCCATAGAAGCCAACATTTAGAAGCTTAGTTTGGCAATGCCGGAAGATGGGGTCTATGTTTGATAACTAAGGTCTAGGGGGAGGTTCAGGTAATTGCAGACACACCTAGGAGGGTTATGGGACGCTATAATCTCTTACACTTCTGTACCCAGACAGTTGCCTCTGCTTTCCACTCCCACCTGATGTACTTAGTGTGTTGTGCCCCAGCCCCGAGGCAGTGTGCACCAGTTAGTCACGGAGCGAAACCTCCAAAGCTGTGAGCTAACATAAACCTTTCCTCCTTTTAGGTTGATTCTCTCAGTCATTTGTTTCATTAACAGCAACCTGGATACGTCCAGTCCTGTTGAATAGCCACTGGAGCTCTTCAGGCTGCTCTGTCCTAAAGCATGCACTGGGTGGGTGAGACGGCTCAGCACACGGAGGTGCTTGTTGCCTGACAATCTGAGTTCAATTCCCAGAATCCACATGGGGGGAAGGTGAGAACTGGTTTGTGCAAGTTGTCCTCTGACCTCCACATATGCTTCACATTGTCCATGTGCGGGCATGTGAATACACACACACACACACACACACACACACACACACACACACACAGAGAGAGAGAGAGAGAGAGAGAGAGAGAGAGAGAGAGAGAGAGAGAGAGAGAGAATGTGATTCCTTCAAAAAATTAAATGTGTCTTCAGACAGTGGTTCTCAAGTACTTTCTTTGCTTCTTGGACATCTTCATGTTATTAAAATCATTAATTGCCCTAAGAAAGGTGCTTACTTTAACTGGTCTCAGCAAATATTTGTGTCATCGTATGAGCATCTACCACCAATGCCAACTGTAGATGCTCTTTGCTCTAATACTGTGAAAGGAGATGACAATTTCCTTACGAGAGATTGCAAAAGCAACCTAGAACCTAGGAATTTATCCCTGTGAAAAGTCTCACTAATTGGTTGTGTGTTTGCGGGTGTTTAACTTATCTAACTCTTTAGTTAAGCTATTTGTAATATCAATTTCTATAATCTTTTCCTCTTAGGACAATGATCCATAAACTTACTGTTCAAATTTAGTCTGAATATTTTATCTGTCTTATATAATTCTTCATGTTTCAAGAGATATCATCATATACTACAGTGGCAGTACTTGGTGAATAGTTTAGACTTCTTGATCTATATAAAATGTAAGGTCTTCCCATGCTGAAGTTTGTGGCATTGTGATTATATAACTCTTCAACCATTTGCAATACCTTACTCTTTAACTTGAGATACTCAGCTATTCTGAATGTTAAGTCCATCAATAAGCATGTAAAATAAGTATGTCTGTGAATAACCTCAGTATCAAAGCTCCTCGAAATGTAAGACAATAATTTTCATTTCATTTTTCTTCCTCTAAAATTTGAAAGACAAATAAACCATGTTCATATCTGTGATGATTATTTTGACAATAGAAATGGTAATTTAATTTCAATATTTCTATGAATATTCTTGTGTTATTCAGATGATCTATGAATAGTACGTTCTGTTGAAAGAATGTAAGGCCTAAAGGCACAATTACAATTTTAATTCTATTTTCCTCCAAGGAGTTTTACATTTACATTGCAAAATACTGTCTTGTTTTCATCTGGTATTTTATAAACTGTTGTAAGGCAAGGTGTTTGAATGGAAAGAAAAATAGATCAGGAATTGTTGAAATCTGTAGCTTATTGCATAATGCAAAGTGCTAAGCTTTGGAGCTCTGACTGACTTTGATCCACTCTCATTTCGTAGACTGTAGTGCAAATTCTAATTGGTCTTAATAAAAAAACGGTAGCGCAAATTCTAATTGGTCTTAATAAAAACCCAGAGTCGGATATGGGGTAAATGCTGAAAGATCAGAGAAGTAAAGAACATCCAAAGTCACTTCTTACCTCCACAACTGCTCAGACCAAAGCAGGGCCAAGCTGCTATCTCCACCCAGCCATATCACTTCCTGTCTCTCTATACAGACTTTCAGACCTCTAGGGTTAGCTAATGGCTAGCTCCACCCTGTGATCTTCAGGCAAGCTTTATTTGTTAGAGCACAAACAAAATATCACCACAGTAGATAATCCATTTTTCCTGGATCGCTCTTCCTTCCTGGACCTTGACCTTGAGCTTCCTTATCTGTGAATGGGGGTTGTGTTGAAGGGTAAAGAAGGACAGACGAAGCCTTTGTGTGGAGCATGGCACACATGGTTTTCCGTCCCCTGGCACTGGTCCTGGCTCCACCATGAATTCTGAGATGCTGAACCAGTAGCAAATTGTAAAGGCACCAACTTATGTATTTATAGCGAAGAGACAGAATGAGTAAATTCTAAATCCCCTTTCAACACTGCATTTTCTATTTCAGTGTCTGATTTACATTTTCCCACCCTTTCTATCTTCATGGGTTTGTTCACTGTAAAGTCTTTTGGGGTTATCATCCACCTCCATCTCCACACATCAGACATTGCAAATCCCTCCTTCATGCCCATGTTCCCTTGTCCCCTGAGACGAGAAACTCCTTAGGCCCACTGTGGTGCCACATGCTGTTAATACTGGAACTTGGGATGTGGTCACAAGTGATCTTTGTTTGAGCCCAACTGTGTTGACAGAGCAAGTCCCAGGCCAGCTAGGACTTACATAGTAAGGCCCTGTACCAAACAATTAAATAAGTAAATATATTTTTTGGACTAGAAGTTGTATCTTTCCCTTCTTTGCCTGCTGAGAGATACCTGTATTCAGTGTCTAGTATGGGCAGGCTTCATTTATGACAGTTAACAGTCATTCTTTTTTTTTTTTTTGGTTTTTCGAGACAGGGTTTCTCTGTGTAGCTTTGCGCCTTTCCTGGAACTCGCTTTGGAGACCAGGCTGGCCTCGAACTCACAGAGATCCGCCTGGCTCTGCCTCCCGAGTGCTGGGACTAAAGGCGTGCGCCACCGCCATTCTTTTTAAATATTATTGTGGCACAAAATAATATGTGATCAGTAGAAACCATACTTGAAATTTTAAATGTTGACATTTTTCTAGCTTAGTGATTTTTTTAAAATGATGCTGAGCGGAGGCAGGGAACCACAGCTCCCACTCTGTTCCACCATCACAAGAGGAAACAACAGTACTCTGCAGGTCCCAGTTGCCGGGCTAGGGTGCTTGGGTAGGTTTGGTGAGTTAAGTACATTTTTAACTAGGGTTAGTTTTCATTTGTGAAAGGTGTGTGATTGCATCACTCAATTATAAATCATCTACACATAGTAATTGCTGTCATTTGAAGTGATTGATTAATGAACAAATGAAGAAACAGATAGATGATCACAACTACGGACAGATGGATATGTGGACAGCACATCTGCTCCCTCCTTACACAGACAGTAGTAAAAGGATAAAATGTAAGGTCTGGAGTGCAGAACGCTAACATGAAGGCATAGTGGAGACTCCGTACTTATCACTTCCAGGTTTGGGTACTCTGCAACAATCCTTGGTGCTCTTCGGCTTGAGGATGCACTGAGTCAAATCTCTGCCTCTGTCATCACGTGACATTCTCAACCTTTTTTTTCTGTGCATCTTCCTCTTCTCCTAAGGACACTGGTCCTGCCAAGTTAATGGGTCATCATACTCTATCACAAACTCTTTACTTGTTATATCTGTAGCGACCATTTCCAAATAAGGCCACTTCAGAGGTTCAGGTTCAGGCTTTGAGATGGATGCCTCTTTGAAGATCCTCTCCCAGACCAAATCGTCATCAGACTCCTCTGAACTCTTTTCTCTGCTAGCCCTTGACTTCTGGAGTCCATGAGTATTTGAATGAATACACAACTACTATTTGAATTGTCTAATTTTTGCAAGAATCCTAAATCAGTCTAGTCAGAGTCCTCCATTAATTACCCTTAATATCTAACAAAGTCTTCTGTTTTTTCAGCAGTAAGGCTTGAACTGAGTATCTCATGCTTGCTGTACAAAGCCAGTCTGGGCCCCACGAAAGCCTGCCTCCAAAGAAAAGAAATATGAGCGGAAGAGGTGGCCTAGTAGTTAAGAGCACTTGTTACTCTTCCAGAGGACCCAGGTTCAATTTCTGGCACCCACATGATAGCCAAAAATTGTCTGTAACTCGAATTCCAATAAATCTAATGTTCTCTTCTGACCTTCACATGCACTGCGTGGTATGTGGTATGGGTAAAATACCAATCCACATTTAAAAAATATAAAGTAATATATTGTAAAAATGAAAATAGATAAACCTATCTGTAAACAGAAAGAACTTAATGTTGCAGTCCAACCTACTTAAAGTTAGTAGCCGAGGATTAACACTCAGTGAGGAAAATGAAATAGCATGAGGTAGAAACCAGGAACTTAAAGCGCAAGAGAGAATGAAGGGAAGACTCCAGCCATGGGCTGCCCTGTGAGATGCGGCTCTTGTAAAGTCAACGGTGGCTGCTCTTCCGGCAGGAGGGAAACATTCCTTGCATGCTGTCCGTCTGCACTGCGAAGCCTTCAGTGACGGGGCCTGGATCTATGTGTGCTTTTTGAAAGTTCAACCTTCCGTCAGATGTCACTGAAATTACAGGTAACAGGAATAAAGCGGAACGGATGCCTTTGGCATTTCCCACTTTCCTATTGAAGTACGTTGCCTCCGTGCAGTTATTGTAAAAGTACCAAAGCCCTTGTTTTTACCTTGCCCTATCATTCTGTGCTCAATAGAGACAATGACAGTGTGAGTGCTGCCCTCAAATTATACATGCGCAAAGGTGATTTTGTTCATTTTGTTCCGTTTGCCCTTGATCATTGTATCCACTCACAGAATAAAACACAATAGGAGAGAGTGTGCAGCTGTGGAGGGGGTAACATTTCCAAAGATACCTGTAAAATACTATGTGGGCCACCTCTGAGAATAGAGTTCTATGCTATTTCTTACATTTTTTTTCCTTTAGAGACTATCAAAGAGTGAATAGATAATTCACTACTAACACAATGACTACCTGCTGATCACATAGAGGGTACTCGGGTGTGACCCTGACCACAAGAGCACAAAGGATGGATTGCAGGGTCCATGCATGCTACATCCCTAACCGCCTGTTGACTGAGGCCAGGCTCTTCTTATAGACAGTGTACTCTTACTCTCCCATATAAGCTTACCCTAGAAACTTGTTGGATTCTTTGGGTGTTTAAGTTGTAAAGTTCTTCACACATTCTGAATATTAGCTGCTTGTAGCTGAAGTTTTCTGTGTCCCACCTGGCCCATGGTCAGGACAAGTCTCTCTTACCCACCAGTCCTGCAGCCGTGGTGGTAAGTTAAGACTAGTCGGTGGCTAATCCAGCTTGGTGGTAAGTTAAGGCTAGTCAGTGGCTCTTCGCTATTTCTCTGATCTCTTCGGCTATTACCCCTGTATATGGCTCTGTGTTTCCTATTTAATAAGACTGTTTAGAAATTCGTCTACAGCTGCTGCTATGAGGTATCCTTAAGAAAGACTTTCCCCCACCCCGTGGGCTGCCTGTTTGCTCTACTGGTAGTTTCTTTTACTGCGCAGAAACATTTGAGTTTCCTTTTATCCAAATGGCATAGTGCTAAGACAAACATTTGTTCTTAGAAATGGGTTAAGATTAATATCCCTGTAAATCCTCATGATATTTAGTCCACTTTTTTCAATGTTATTGCTTTATCAGGTTCCACATACACATTCTCATGACACAAGAAGAGAAGGAAGCATGCCATTGTCTTCTAGTGGAGACCAGGAGACCAGGGAAAGCAGTGAGGGGGCCCGCACTGACTTCCTAGGGAGCTAGAGAGGAGAGTAAACCTGGAGACAGGGAAGAGAGAAACAGGCCCAGAAATGCAGAATTAATGTGCATGGGCTTTGTGATATGTTACCTGGTTTTTGCCTTTTAAAGGCTCTTTACCCTTGACAAAGACAGTACGTGAGCCATGCCTCTGTTTTCTAAGTAAAGATCAGAGTGCACTGGAAACATTCCACTAGTCCCTTTTTCTTTTTGAGATAGCTATCTGGCATTATGTTCCCTAGGCTGGTCTTGAACTCATGGCCCAAGTGATCTTTCTGCATCACCCTCCAGAGTAGTAGCTGGGACTATATATAGGCATGTGCCCACTAGTTCTTAAAACATATTTTAAACTAATAGTTCATTTTAGTTAGTTAGCAAAATATTCTCATAATTGTGGAGATATTTAGCTAGTTAAGATAGGGGACCAATAGCTGGTAGAAAGAGGTGCTGAGAAAGGAGGCTGGGAGGACAAGAAGGCATGGGACGTGAAAATGGATAGAAGATGTAAGGGGAGATATCAAAGAAAGGGAACCTGAAGGGAGGTGAGAAGGGAAGAGAATCATCTAAAATACATGCTGCGAGAAAATGCCCAAGTGGTGTCTAACAATATTATGCTAATTTAAAAAATATTTAAAAAATAAAATAATGCCATTTGGGATTATTTTTATTCATCCCAAGATTTCTATGCAGAAAGGCAAATATTACAACAGGTAATATAAAAATTCTAGGGCTTATACTACATTCCTTGAATTAGAAGATGCTTACTTTTTCATGTTCCTAAAAATCTTTGCAATTGGGATGTGTATTGGAATAGATTGTGTGACATCCTACAATCAATGGTATCATGGGTAAAATAGAATAATATATTCCTTGAAGCACAGGAAAAGTCTTGTTTTACTGGCATGAATTTATGACACAACATACATCAATTTTCTCATTAGACACATAATTACATCAGTAGCTATTTTTTTTTAGCACCTACCATTCACAAGGAACCAGGGTCAGTGCTGCTAGAGGTAAAGGTCATTGATATATGATTCATGTGATAAGTGCACATTAACTATTGACCCAATGTCAAGTTTTGCTTTGTTTGCAGTGGTTTATTGGTACTTTACATCTTGCTTCTCCTGGCAGCAGCTAGCAGCATCTGCTTTACTCTCCTTTCTCCTCCCATCATCTCTCTTGGATTTTCCCACCTGGCTCCATCCTGCCCTGCCATAGGCCAATGCAGCTTTATTTATCAACCAATCAGAGCAGCACATATTCACAGCATACAGAAAGACATCCCACAGCAATGTATGACTTAGGAAAAGACCTTATCATATAGGATACAGAATAACTTAGTTGTCTTCTATTATCCTAAACTGTCCTTGCAAGGTTGTCTGCAATTTTTTCATTGGGCTAAAAAATACACATTACATAAAACTTTATCATCTTAGTCATTTTAAGTATACGGTCCTATGACATTACACATATTCCCATGCTTTCCAACCATCACCATCAAAAACCTTCAGATTTTTTTCATCACCCCAAACTGGAGCACTGCACCACATGCGTCAGTTCCCATTCCATCCTCAGGTGGTCCCAGAAACCACCATTCTCCTTTCCATCTTTAAGAATCTGACTGCTTTAGCTACATAATATTGAGGGATTCATGTAGTATTTGCCCATTTCTGATTGGCTCTTTTTTTTTCCATTATCATGGTTTGTCTACACTGTGGCATGCATGAGAACTTCTTCCCCTTATAGTATTCAACTTTGTAAAGTTGGATAATACTGCTTTACATCTATGTATGACGTTTGGCTTATCCATTTGTCCCTCCATGGACACTTGGACTGCTTCTTCTGTTTGGCTACTATGAATACTGCCAGAGTAAGTGTGTGTGTGTCTTTAAGACCTTGGTTTCAATTCTTCTAGCATCTGCTCAGAAGTTGATATGTTAATCTTTATTAAAATTCTATGTTGAGTACATTAAAGAACTCTATATTGTTCTTGACTGTGGTCACATCTTTTACATTCCAACCATCAACACACAAGGTTTTCTGGTGTGTGTGTGTGTGTGTGTGTGTGTGTGTGTGTGTGTGTGTGTGTGTGTTTAACTAATATCCACACTAATAGGCATGATATGGTATCTCATTATAAATGTGGTTTGCATTTCCATATTCATAAGTTATAGCCTTTAAAATCAGAATGTTTGAGCTATAGAAGGCCTCTCTGTATAGTCTGTATATGAAATTATTAGTTGAGGGAAATGAAAATATTTTTATTTCTGTGGATTGCCCTTTTGTTCTACTGGAAGTGCATTTTGATCGTGAATGGTTTTAATTGTGATGGAGTACAGTTCATCTATTTTTGCTGCCTATGTTTTTCATATCATATTTTATATCAAACCCAAGAAATTGTTGCTCAATTCTAGGCTTTTCCCTTATTTTACAGTGTTGGGTCTTGTGTTTGTGACTTTAACCCATTTGAGGTGATTTTTGCACTTGGGTCTTTTGCGTATGGATGTCTAATTGACCAAATGTCATTTGATGAAGGGCCTTTCTTTTCCTTACTGCATGGTCTTGGCATCCACTGGAAAACACTTGACCATGCACACAAAGTTACTTCCATGCTCTCTGTTCTGCTGTATTAGTTGTGTATCCATCATTTTGTCACTACCACACTATCCTGAGTGTTACAGCTTTATAAGATTTTGGGTTGTTTGCTTGTTGTTGTTTGAAACAGGGTCTCTCTACATAGCCCTGGCTGCCCTGAAACTCACTGTGTAGACAAGGCTGGCTTTGAACAAACACTGCCTCTGCCTCACAAGTGCTGGGATTAAAGGTGTGCAATGCCTAACTTTTATAAGTTTTGAAATAAGGAAGTTGTAATAACTCGAACCTTGTTCTTCCTTTTCAATATTATTTCAGCTATTTGAGATCAGTTGTGATTCAAACAGTGCATTTGAGGAAGGATTTCTCTATTGCAGCAAAAAACACCATTGAATTTTTATAGGAGTTGCCTTGGCTGGAATTATTTGGGGCCGGGTAGATATTTTCATAATAGTCAGTCTTCCAGTTCACAAACTGAAGATGCTCTTCCATTTATGCTTATTTTCAATGTCTTTTTTTTTTTTTTTTGGTTTTTTCGAGACAGGGTTTCTCTGTGTAGCTTTGCGCCTTTCCTGGGACTCACTTGGTAGCCCAGGCTGGCCTCGAACTCACAGAGATCCGCCTGGCTCTGCCTCCCGAGTGCTGGGATTAAAGGCGTGCGCCACCACCGCCCGGCTGAGTTTTTTTTTTTTTTTTTTTTTTTTGGTTTTTCAATGTCTTTTTAATTGGCTAAATTAGTTCATTGACTACTTTGTACATGCACACATACATTGTTTACTCTCACCCACCCCTTCTCTTATTTCTGTCATTCCCTGCCCCGAGCATACATGTCGCTTTCTCACATCCATGTTTTTTTTTTTTTCTTTGTGACCCATGACTGTATCCAGTGTCTGCACAGCCATAAGTTTGAAACTATCTACCGGAGTCCTGTGGGTTCACCTTTGGGTCCACAACAGAAAATAACTACTGTCCAGGATATAAGTTGTCTGTCTTCTTGGTTAATCTTACCCCTATTTTATCTTAATGTTGTTGGAAGAAATGGGGTAAAGACTCATAACATACTTCTGACCTTTGACTCTCAGCTTTGGGCTCTGTACATATGATTTTTTTAATAGAATTTCTTATAAAGGATTTAGATCCAGTAAATTACATCTGCTCCCTATGCCATATTTCTTACCTGACAACAATGTTCTTAGGATTGTGGTGGAAGTCAAGGGAAAGAAGAGACGAGGAAATGAGGCTTTCACCTAACTGTAAATTTCAGCAAGATCTGACATTTTTTCAATTATACCCACCATTGAAAACTATGATATTATAGCCAAAGACCAGACAAACATTTGAAAACAGAGGATGAGCTATCTCCTCTGCATCAAGTTAAGAAACTCCAGCCTGCGATGCTCATGTGAACCAGAGATATCCCGGCATTTCCTAAGGTTCAGCGGGACACCCAAGCCCGTTCTCCTGCTTGCTTTAATGTGGTTTATTTTGAGTTTGATGTATGTAGCACAAATAAAAATCGTGCATAATGTGATATTTTCCTTTCGGACTCTAACCCCCAGGTGAGAGTCGATATTATTGAATGAGTGGTTCAACACGGGAACACTGCATCGCTAGCCTCGTGACCTTTTGAGCATGAGCTGTCATTTTGTAGGATGATTTGTTTCAGGACAAATTGGATTTTTCAAGAACACAGTAGCGATTTCTTTCTTCTGATGTGATGAAACACTTGCTTAACTTGCGTGGGGTAGCCTTACACATGCGCGCCCCCAACTTCTAGCTTCCCCTGACTTTCACCAGTTGTATGGTCCGACTAGTTAAAGGTGAATTTCCCAAACTTGAAAACTCCAAGGACCGAAATGTAAATTTTTTACTTAAGATGACGTGTTTATATCCACAGAGAAATCATAGTTTCGGTGGATGGCATAGATTTTAATACCTTCTATATCCTGGGGCCCTGCCAAAGGGCTTGTAAGTGACCCGTGAGCAGCACATGGTTTTTGGTTTTGTTTTG
The DNA here is from genome assembly GCF_007827085.1 of Peromyscus californicus insignis. Lineage (NCBI taxonomy): Eukaryota > Metazoa > Chordata > Mammalia > Rodentia > Cricetidae > Peromyscus > Peromyscus californicus. The sequence continues at coordinate 40,192,434 of NW_026294514.1, read as the reverse complement.
TTTGTTTTTGTTTGTTTGTTTTCGGTTTTTTTTCAAGACAGGGTTTCTCTGTGTAGTTTTGGTGCCTGTCCTGGATCTCGCTCTGTAGACCAGGCTGGCCTCGAACTCACAGAGATCCACCTGGCTCTGCCTCCCGAGTGCTGGGATTGAAGGCATGAGCCACCCCTGCCTGGCCACAGTATGTGGTTTTAAGGCATATAGTCATACACAGTCCTATATATCCATATATGTATATATATACACACTTCAGAAATGCCGCGCAATGTATTTTGGTCATTATTCCTCTCCTCGCTTTTCCCAGATCAGTCCCTACCTCCCTATCCTCCCCAATTTGTTTCTTCCCTTTTTAAAAAATTAATTAATCAATTTCAATTTGTGCTGTCCACATACTCCTAGGTGTGGGGTCATGGTTGACCTGCCAAGGGCTACACACTCTTAAAGAAAGCTGGACCTCCACCATCCAGAAGTTTTATCAAGTATCAGTAGTTCCTAGGTTAGTTTGGGATTTCATAGCCACCTACCCCTCTCTATTCTGGGATTTTGTCTGAGATCAAGATTAATTCTGTATATTTAGATTCCCACTTGCCCCCAAACCTCTGATTGGACAGACTATCCTTCCTACACCAGTTAGCAGTGTGTGCTTTTCCTTAAATCAGGCATCGCTTTTAGTGTGGGCTGATTCTGTCTTCTCTGTTCTGTCCTTTCAGCTACCCTTGTCGACAATACTTAATTTCTACAGCATTATAATAAATCTTGTCCAGTAGTTGATGACCTTTCATTTTTCTCCTTCAACATTTTCTTCAATACTCTTGGCATTTTTCACTTCCAAATAAAATTTAGAACTAACTTGGAAACTTTTATGCCAAAGGAACCTGCTAGAATTAAAAATTTTGAAATGTATTCAATATATTGATCAGTTTTGGAGAGCTGTCTTGCATATTTTAATCCATTAATGTAGATTCTAAATCTTGAGTACATTATCCCAAGTCTTTAATACATTAGTGTGTTGTGGCGCTCTGTTCATTTAGGTTTCTTCAACATTCTTAGATTTGATGTGCATTTGTGATGTACATGTGGGTGCATGTGTGTCTGCCAGTACCTGTACCTATGTGTGCATGTATGGAGGCCAAAGGCAGACACCAGTGTCTTTCTCTCTCACTTTCCACCTTGTTTTTTTTTTTTTTTTTTTTTGAGACAGTTTGACTCGATGAACTTGGAGTTCACTGATCGGCTGGACTGGCTGGTGGTGAGCCCCCAGGGTGTGGTATTGTATTCCCCCAAATATTGTGCATGCTAATAAACTTATCTGGGGTCAGAGACAGAGCAGTCACAATATTAAACATAAAGGATAGGCAGTGGTAGCACACACCTTTAATCCTAGCATTCCAGAGGCAGAAATCCATGTGTTCAAGGATACAGATAGGCATGGTGACTTATCATGCCTTTAATCCCAGAAAGCAAGCCTTTAATCCCAGGGAGTGGTGGTAGAAAGCAGAAAGGTTTACAAGGCATGAGGACCAGGAACTAGAAGCATTTGGCTGGTTAAGCATTTGGCTGGTTAAGCATTCAGGCTTTCGAGTAGCAGTTCAGCTGAGACCCATTCTGGATGAGGACTCAGAGGCCTCCAGTCTGAGGAGACAAGACCAGCTGAGGATCCAGCGAGGTGAGGTAGCTGTGGCTTGTTCTGTCTGATCTACCAGCATTGACCCCAATAACTAGCCCTGGGTTTGATTTTATTAATAAGACTCTCTAAGATTCCTGCTACACCAGGGTCTTACTGTCTCTGCTTCCAGTTACTTAGATCACAGGTAGGAACCTCTGTGCCTGACCTTTACACGGAGGTACTGGGGATCCAAATTCACATTTCCATGCTCTCTGTGGCAATCACTTCACACACTGAGCCATTTCCCCAGTCCTACATTGTGAGATTTTGATACAGTGGTTTTGCACATTTTTAACATATTCCTACACATATTTGAGGGGATCAATTAATATTTTTAAATATTTTATATTTTAAATTTTATTATTAATAATTGTGTATATTTATGGGATATAGTAAGATAATTAGGTACACATATACAATTTGTAATTATCAAACCAGAATGATTAGCATTTCCACTTCCCTAAACACTTTTTTTTTATTAGTGTGTAATAATTGAACATATTTGCAAGATATAATATGCTACTTCATTACATGTATGTAACAGGTATTGGTCACATTTTCTAATTGTTTACTGTGGGTGTAAATGAAATACATTTGTATTCCCAATGGTTTTCCTTTCAAAGTACATACTTGTGGAATCTGAAGATAATCTTTTGATCAACTCTAATCTTACTCTTTTTTTTTTCTTGTTTGTTTGCCTTTTTCTGACTTGCTGAGCTGTTCAGAACATACAACAATTCTTCATGGCAAGAGTTTCATGCTGTATTGGGCGTTAACAGCTTAGATGCAAGATTGTAAAACATCAGTAGCGAACTTCTGCCCTGGATTCTCCCATTGTGCTGTAAGACTGTATTTAAGACCTCCTCCCGGGGTTGGGGATTTAGCTCAGTGGTAGAGCACTTGCCTAGCAAGCACAGGGCCCTGGGTTAGGTCCTCAGCTCCGGAAAATTTAAAAAAAAAACCCACAAAAACCTCCTTCAATAAACAGCATTCAACATTTAAAAAAAAAAAAGAGCCGGGCGGTGGTGGCGCATGCCTTTAATCTCAGCACTCGGGAGGCAGAGCCAGGTGGATCTTTGTGAGTTCAAGGCCAGCCTGGTCTACAGAGTGAGATCCAGGAAAGGAGCAAAGCTACACAGAGAAACCCTGTCTCGAAAAACCAAAAAAAAAAAAAAAAAAAAGAGTTTTGTGCTGACTCAGTTCCAGTCTTGGTGTGTGTCTTAGTCTGTTGCTGTGAAGAGACACTGTGACCATGGCAACTCTTATAAGGGAAAACATTTAATAGGGCCTGGCTTATAGTTTAGAGGTTTAGTGCATTATCATCATGGCAGGGAGCATGGCAGTGTGCAGGCAGATGTGGTGCTGGAGAAGGGGCTGGGAGTTCTACATCAGGATCTGTCCTCTCTTGGGACTACTAACAGTAGGAGAAGGGGATATCTCCAACTCTTTCCCTGGCTTTTGTGACCCTACTTCTCCTACTGGGTAACCTTGCCCAGCCTTAATACATGGGGAGATGCTTAGTCTTACTGCAACTTGATAAGCCATGTTTTGTTGATACTCATGGGAAACTTGACCTGACCTTTCCTAAACAGAAATGTAGGAGGAGTGGACAGCTGGAGGGGGGCACAGAAGGAGGGTGGGAGGGAGGAACTGGGAAGAGAGGAGGGAGGGGAAACTGTGGGCAGGATGTAAAATAAAAAGGATCCACAGGCAGCAGGAAGAGAGTGAGACACTGAGACTGGCTTGAGCTTCTGAAACATCAAAGCCTGCCCCCAGTGACACACTTCCTTCAACAAGGCCACACCTCCTAATCTCTCTCAAGTAGTGCCACTCCCTGATGACTAAGTATTCAAATATATGAGCCTATGGGGGCCGTTCTCATTCAAACCACCATATTTTGTATTCTTGTTCTTAACACAAAATAAGCATTTAGTGTAGTGTTTATGTACTTTTCATTATATGAAAATCCTTCTTTAGAATACAAGTTCTCAAAAGGATTTATCTTGGGTGCCGAATTTTGTCAAATGTGCTTTTTGCAAATTTTTGTGTGCTTACAGTTTTTTCTTTATTCAAATAATGAAATTAATTTCAATGGTTTCCTTAAATATATTTTTATTATTTCTTTGAAAAATACATGTATTTTGATCATATTCATCCCATCTCCTCCCAGATCTGCCCTGCCTCCTTACCTCTTCTCAACTTTGTGTCTTTTTATTGTTGCTACCTAATAACCCATTGGCTCCAATTTGTGTTATTCATAGACTTGTGGGTTTCTATTTCTCACTTTTAAATAGACTTATTTGTTTTGAAAAAGGGTGCTGTGTAGGCCAGTCTAATCTCAAACTTGATATGTAGTTAAAGATGGCCTTGAACTTCTGCTCTCCCAGCCTCCAAAATGCTAGGGTTACCATTATACCTGGTTTATGTGGTGTTGGAGATCGAACCAGGGCCTTGTGCATGCTAGGCACGTACTCTACCAATTGAGATACATGCCTTAAGGATTGTTTCTTTTTGTTGTTGTTGGTTTTTGTTTTTGTTTCGTTTGGTTTTTTGGTTTTTTGAGACAGGGTTTTTCTGTGTAGCTTTGCACCTTTCCTGGAACTCACTCTGTAGCCCAGGCAGGTCTTGAGCTCAGAGAGATCCGCCTGCCTCTGCCTCCTGAGTGCTGGGATTAAAGGTGTGCCCGGCAAAGGATTGTTTCTTAAACGTTTAAACTACAACTGAAATGTTGAACATAACTTGTCTGCAATGCATTATCATTGTCTGCATCTCTGCTGTGCTCTATTACTTTTTCTTTAGCTTTGTGCATGCTTATTAATGTAAGCCGTTGGCTCCATGTGTTCTTGGTTTTATTTAAACTTTCCCATGGTGGCAGCAATGATGACAAGCTTCTTCCCTGGATGATAGAGAATCTACTATAAATCTTTTTTAATTAGGAAATTAGTGTGGTAAGGTTACAGAATATCAGATCACGATAAAAGATCAACTCTGCTTTTATACACTGTCACAAAGATCAACTCTGCTTTTATACACTGTCACAAAGATCAACTCTGCTTTTATACACTGTCACCGAACTGTTCAACATGAAATCAAGATACACATCTACAATGACAACAAAATGAATAAAATATTTAGGTCTAAACAAGTGAAACACAACTAAAAAATATATTTGAAATAAATTAAACAAGACATAAGTAAATGGAAAGCCTGCCCATGTTTGAGGTTCAGAAAACTTAAGACCGTTCACATGACCCTGCACCCATCTACAGAGTTTGCACAGTTTTCCTTACAAATTGTAGCTAGCTATCTGTGGAAACCGATGGTACTGATCCCAAAACCCATGTGTGATGAAGCCAGAAGACACAAAGCGACCTTGAAAAAGAGCAGTTGGAGGACTCACTTCCTTATCTCAAAGCTTACCATGTTGCCATAGTAATCCAGGTGGTGCCACACTGCTTTACTAGTTTGGCAGTCTGACTTCTGTAGATTTCTACGTGATTTCCTCCGTTCAGATGTCGGACCATCCGCTCAAAGCTGTCTAGTGGCAAACCTCAAGGTCTTACACATCCATTGCATTAAACACGGCCAAGGTAAACACATTTTTAACTATGTAGAGTCTGCACCCAACGCCTACCGTTCATATAGACAGACTCTGTAGCAATTAAAAGCCCAAACTTCTGCACTCCAGAGCTCCCTAATGCTGAGACCCCTTCACTCCCCTACACCTCCATTCCCTCTCCCCTGCCTTGCTGCTGAAGAACATTGTGTTCTCCAATCACCTGTCCCCTTTGGCTAGTGACCCTGCGGATGTGAGGGCCCGCTATGTGAAACACTGCCATCTTGTGGCCTGCAGTTTTCACCATAGAAGGCATAAAGTCAGCACACAAATCAGTGAGAAAGGGTTAAACATTCATAAATAAGCTTTAATATTATGGCCAATTGATTTCTGACAAGGATGCCATGACAGTTTGATGAGAAAAGGATAATCTTTTCAAGAAATAATGGTAGGACAACTCAGGAATCATATACCACATACAAAAGTTTACTCCAAAGTGGTTGTGACTCCAAATATAAAAGGATGAAGACTAAACACTCTTAGTAGAAAACAAGAGTAAATCTGTGTGGCTCTGCGATTTGTTTTATAAGACATTATAGTTGACGGAGAAAATGGTAAATTAAATACCAGCAAAATGTTTGTGCTAAAATTAACACCACGAGGAAAGTAAAAAGTGCATCAAATGAAGGAAAATACTCATTTTACTCACACTTCATTTAATTGCATGCTGGGGTAATTTTATCGCAAAGAGTAACTTAGCATATGTATATTTACTTATCTGAAATTTTCTTAAAGAGATAAATCCTACCTTTTCTGCATGATTTTTTCCCTTTTTATTGTATTTTTATTATTTAAGACAATTTTAACATTAAATATATTTTTGTCATATTCTTCCCCCAAGTCCTTCCAGACCCTCTCCCCCTCCCTATCCACCCAAATTTAAGTTCTTTCTCAAAAAACAATCAAAACTCCAAATCAAAAAAAAAAATCCCCCAAAACCAAGAAAACAAAATAAAATACTACCCCAAAAGAAAAGAAAACGCACCAAAGTGTAACCAAATAAAACATACACACACACACACACACACACACACACACACACACACACACACACACACACACACACCGTGGAGTCTATTACATGTTGTTCAGCTTCTCCTGAAGATGTTTTTCCTAAGTCTGTCCTGCACCTCCCATGTAGCTCCTAATTCTCTCTCATTCTCTCTCTCTCTCTCTCTCTCTCTCTCTCTCTCTCTCTCTCTCTCTCTCTCTCTCTCTCTCTCTCCTGGCAAGGCTCTGTAGGTCCTTTTAATATGTTCATGTAAACTTTTTCTTTCAAATAAAATTCCTTCCAGTTACTTTTGTATGTTTTGGCCTTTGAACCTATTACTTGAAAGTTTGGTTTGGGGTTCATTTCTCCATACCTCCTGGTTTTGCTCTTCATGATTTCCTTTTTTTTTTATACAGGCTCTGACCTAGATTTCCCTATGCAAAGCAAACTGGTCTGGAACTCACAGAGATCTTCCTGCCTCTGTCTCCCCAGTGCTGGGGTTAAAGGCGTGTGCCACCACACATGGCTTCTTTTTGTTTGGTTGGTTGGTTTGTTTTTGTTTTTATTTTGTTTTGTTTTTCTTATCTACTAAATTTCTTCTTCCATTTGATCTTCAGACTGTGATTTTATTTTCAAAAACAGAAAAAGGAAGTTCTCTACTCTTCTGGACTATCTAGAGTAGCTCTTTCTTAGCCATGGACACTAAAAATGTTGCTCACCCCGCCCAGGAGAATCCTTCCTCCCACCTGCGCTCCATCTGAGATGGCTCTCTTGCATAACCAAGGACTGAGAGATCTGCTTTGGAAAAGGAATACATCTTGTAATGGCAGCAATCTGAAGAGAGTTGAGACACCTCGTCCCTCAGAGAACCACAATCATCTGGGCTGTCTTGTTTAGTCTTGGTGTATGCTCTTGCTACTAAGCACAGGCTGGCCTTGAACTTACCATCTTCCTGCCTCCTCCTCCAAAGTTCTGAGTCTGACTACACACCCAGCACCATATGGGCTTTTAATCTCTGGTCTCTGAGAGGATGAAGCAAGATCCTCTGAGAGTAATTTATCTTCTCCCTGAAAGATCCTGCTAAGTTCCGTAGTCTCACATGTGGCCAGATGGCTCTGCCAGCTAGCAGGCTCTTTCCTGATGCTCACACTTGGACTTAAGCTCATAGTACTTTGAAAATCTGTGTTAAATGTCAGTGGCTTTATGCAGTACTTAAGATTTAGGAAATCATGAGTAAAGACACTCTGGGTAAAGCCTTGAAGAATATATTTCATGATAAACTATTGTATACCTGAACATTTATACTATAAACATAAACACCCATCTATTTATCATTTTATCTATTGACATATGACTCTGTATGTTCTCTAACATTTCAGAGTTTCCATGCTTTATAGAACTGTTTAGGGCAGAATTAAAAGTGAAGCATTGAAGATGGAATAAAGACCAAAGAACAGAGAAAAAAATATATATATATATATGACATTGAAGAGATCAAAGGAATCAACCTAGAGGGAATTTAATTGGTAAAGAAAGAACCATGTGTTCAGATCATTGGTCTTTCAGGCGCATTTCATAGTTCTCTGTGCCAGATACTGAAGTAGACAGCAGAAGGTCAATAAAGCGTTGTCTAGTCCTACCTCAGGGACCACATTATCTAGTGGAGGATGGGGAAGTATATATATACTTGGACTCCACAGTACTACAGTATACTATACAGTAGGTCAATGGTGACATCTCACATTGTATATCCATCTGGAGCCCAGAATGTGACCTCCTTTGGCTGTAAGGTCTTGGTAAACATAACCAGTTCAGAAGAGGCCGTACTTGATTAGGCTGACATCTAATGACTTGTCCATAGAAGGAGAAGAGAAAACACAGGTGTACTCAAAGGTCGTGTGAAGATGGGGGCAGAGATCAGAGTTGAGATGTGTGTATTAGGCAGGGTTCTCTAGAGGAACACAGAACGGGTAGAGTGGCTGTGGTCCAGCTAGTCCAACAATGGCTGTCTCCTAGTGCAAAATCCAATCATCCAGTAGTTACTTGTTTGGTCCATGAGGCTGGGAGTCTCAGCTGGTCTTCAGTGTACATCAGAATCCTGAAGAAGTAGGTGTAGCATGAATCTTAAAAGTTCTTATTAATAAAATCAATACCTGAGCCAGGTATTGGGTTAAACACTGGAAGATCAGAGAGACAGAACAAGCCACAGCTATCTCACCTCGCCGGATCCTCAGCTGGTCTTGTTTCCTCAGACTGGAAGCCTCTGAGTCCTCATCCAGAATGGGTCTCAGCTGAACTGTGCTGCTAGAAGCCTGAAAGCTTAACCAGCCAAATGCTTAACCAGCCAAATGCTTCTAGTTTCTGGTCTCGACACCTTATATATCTTTCTGTTTTTGCCATCACTCCCTGGGATTAAAGGCTGGCTTTCTGGGATTAAAGGTGTGAGTCACAATGCCTGTCTGTATCCTTGAACAGATGGATTTCTGCTTCTGGAATGCTAAGATTAAAGGCGTGTGCTACCACTGCCTAACTTCTATGTTTAATATTGTGGTTGTTCTGTCTCTGACCCCAGATAAGTTTATTAGCATGCACAATATTTTGGGGAATAAAATACCACAAGTAGGCTCTGATACAAGTGAATCAAGAGCAAGGGCAAGGAGACAGAGAACAAGAGCTTCTTTCCCATGCCCTTTATAAAGGCTGCCATGAGACAGTGTGGCCCAGATTTATAATGGTTCTTCCGACCTCAATGATCCAGTTAACTAAACATCCCTCACAGGTGTGCCCAGCAACTTGGATTTTTAGTGAATTCCAGATGTTGTCAGGTAGGCATCGAAGAGCAGCCATCACAGTGTAGAATGGTAAGGACAGTTCTGGAACACCTGGGACTTGGGCACACAGGAAAAAAAAAAATTCCAAAGCCTTCAGAAGGACACCTTGAGTTCAGGCGTCAAGCACCCAGAACTAGACAAGAAGTGTTCTAATCATCCAGTTTGTGTCTGGCTTGAATTCAGCTTTTGGCATTGGGACATGTAGCTCCGTCTGTTGGTTTCTGCAGAGGCTGGGGAAGCACCTGGGTAAGACAATGGGAAAGAAGCTACAAGAGATGAAGCTAGTTACTAATGTGTCCTACAGTGGAGAATCTGACAACTCTTTTCCGGACCCTGCAGGGTCTTTTCTGACGCTAATTCCTTTCATCCTACTTTGAATATTTCCCCTTTGGTTTCCACTGTCTTTGTTACAAAAAAGAAACTGTCATCATCAGTGGCACGATGGCCTCTGTAAAATACCAACGGACTGGCTCTCAGCTGACATGTCACTGACGCCTCAATCATGATCCTATTGATGAATGTGCTGAAAATGTATCACTGTCCATCCGAAACAATCATGTTTGTATGGAATGCTATCCCCATCTCGGTCTTTTGCAATGCTGTCAGCCTCCCTCTGAAAAAGAAAAGGAACAGGAAGAAGTATTTTTACATATGGAGGACACCTATTTTAAGTGTTTCAACCTTCATAATACATAAGTTAAAAAGTGATAGTGGATCATATGTAAATCATTAACATTCTTTTTTTAAGTTTATTTTTATTTTATGTATGAGTGCTATGCATATATACCTGCATACCAGAGGAGGGCATCAGATCCTATTATAGATGTAAGCCACCATATGGTTGCTGGGAATTAACCTTAGGTCCTCTGGAAGAGCAGCCAGTGCTCTGAACTGCTGAGCCATGTCTCCAGCCCCATCATTAACATTCAAACAAGTAAAAAACACTACTAAAGTTATAGATTTCTGTCTTAGTTAGGGTTTCTATTGCTGTGAAGAGATACCATGACCACAGCAACTCTTATAAAGGAAAACATTTAATTACAGTTCAGAGGTTTATTCCATTGCCATCATAGTGGGACATGGTGGTGGGTGGGGACTGCAGAGGTAGCTGAGGGTTCTATCTCTTACACAGGCAACAGGAAGTGGTCTGAGACACTGGGCATAGCTTGAGCATGTATGAGAACTCAAAGCCTGCCTCTTCCTCCAACAAGATCATACCTATTCCAACAAGGCTACACCTCCTAGCAATGTCACTCCCCTGGGGAGCCGTTTTCTTTCAAACCAACACAATTCCCAAAAAATCTACCTTAGGGATATTATAAAATACAGACATACATACTAAGAATGATCCTGAAAACTGAACTATCAATAGTGTTAAAATGATTAAATTGCACTAATATTTTACTCAGTTGGTTATTATCACCTTTCCTGGGATTGGGGTTATCAAATAAAACAAATAAATACATGGTGCTCAGTTAAACTTGAATTTTAGATAAATAGTCCAATTTTAAAGTAAAAATATATATAATTGGCACCTCTGCCCCTCTGTCGTTATTGAGATATGTGGATTCTGAAGGTAGGACCAAGCCTAGTTTGAAAAGATGAACAACAATTGCATCCTGACAGTCTGCTCCTGGGGCAGTGACAGACAGACAGACAGATATCACTGTGTGATATCTCTGCCCATAGCCAGACCAGTGGCCTCTGTGTCTAACCAGACATACCATCTCAGACAGTCTCCCTTTTGCTCTGGACTTCAATGTCTTCATCTACACAACAGGAGCAGGAACGAGATGGCCTCAGGAATCTTTCACATTTGACACTCATGCATTTGACACTTGCTTATGATTAAATTTAGAGTCCAAATTACAAGGGACATTTCCTTGTTACCTTCCTAAGAGTGTCCACATCTCTGAGCTGAGCCCATAGACACAGAAGCGATGTCAACCTGTGAGGACTGGTGGGAATAACCATAACTTTGAGCCACAGGGACCATTTTCCCTATCCAATACCCACCATCATTAAATAACTCAACAGTGTTGATATTCCTCAGTGTTGGGTTGATGTTGAAATTCTATCGATTCCTAGTTATTTGTTCGAAGTCTGTCTTGCCTTTCTCCTTATCAACTGGGAACATACACAAATTCAAGAACACCCATTTGTTACTTCCAATTGTTCTCTCTGGAAACTAAGCAGGATCCAGAAAACCAGGCATATCATAAGAACCCAGTTAGTCTAGTCCCTGAATGATGACAGACTAACTAGATACATTTAGTCCCTTGTGTCCCTTCCCATGAGTTTTATAGCATTGGACTAAAAGAATATACTCAACCATTTTCTGAGTACAAGGTGTACCTTATTGCACAGATGAATCACTGAGCTTTTCATTCCAGTAGTCTGTTCCATATGCTTTGGTTTAAATTTGTTGGGATGACACAGATGTTGAGCAATGTGGTAGTTTGAATGAGATGTCCCACATATTCTGAAGCATCTGAATACTTGGGCCCTAGTTGGTGGCCCTGTTTGGGTAGGTTTTGGAGGTGTGGCCTGGCTGGAGGCAGCGCATCACTGGGGGCAGGCTTTGAGGTTTCAAAGGACTGGTACTATACCCGATTTTCTCTCTTTGCTTCCTATTTGCAGCTGAAGATGTAACATCTCAGCTGCTGCTCCACCTGCCACGTCTGCCTGATGTCATGCTTCACCACCAATGGAGAGGAACTGTTATCCATCTGGAATGGTAAGTTTTGGAGGAATTGCTTCCTTCTATTGCTTTTGTGGTGATGTTTCATCTAAACTATTGAAAAGTAACTAAAACAGGCATTGACCGTTTCCCCCGTACTGTCCCCTTGGACATTATTGTAGGGCCATGCAAATGCAAAATGAGTAAGTAGTTAAATGTCTACAGAGGGTGGAATCTGCTCAAACCAACTGAATGGAGCTTGGATCTGAATGGCCTTCCCAGTGCCAGATATTGCACAGAGAGAAATCCGCCATTAAAAAAATCTCACAAGAGTTCTAGTTTATCTACATTTTTGCTTGGCGGGGGCGTCATTTTTCAATATGCCTGAGGGTCATCCAGCCAGAAAAAAAAATAGTTGGAAGTTTAAACTTGAGTGAATAAAATTTTGAGGCTCGTATGATTTTCGTTGTCTGTAAGAAAAAGCAGCATGAGACAAAAAAAAAAAAAAAAAAAAAAAAAAAAAAAAAAAAAAAAAAAAACCAACTTCATCAAATGAAATTGGTTAAAGGACTAGAAGAAATCCAAGGTGCTACAGGCCTCCAGTGAAAGACGCCTAAATTGAGGAAAGACAGAAGACGAAGTGGGTGCATGCCAAAAGACGTGTGGTTGCAGTAAAAGAGAGAGAAACAGGGGAAGCAGAATAGAGTGGCCCAGGGGTAGCTAGCTAACTGGCTCACCTAACTTATAGTCCTTTCCCAGGGATCATGGGTTATGGGTACTTTAGATGGTCCATTCCAGCAGTGAGGCCTTTGGGTCCATTGCAAATACAGTACCTCTGTTTGCTAACTGTGTTTGTCTTGAGTGCCCATGGGACAGAAGACAGTAATCTGCACAGCCTCTCACTGCCCGGGTTATGCTGGCCAAGAGCTGAGCTCCTGAGTTGTCATTTTCCACTTCTAAAGTATCACTACCCCAAATCTAATAGTGCTCTTCACATGTTGGGAATTCAAGTGAATATATATATATATATATATATATATATATATATATATATATTCATGCATATATATATATTCATGTTATATATATATATATATATGCATGTTAATTACATGGCAAAAAAATGCAATGGGTGTTTCTACAGTGATCTGATGAAGGCATCACTGTTCTTCTGAGTCTGAAGGTGTAAGAAACGGAAAGACTGGGATGCAGAAAGCACTGGAGATAATTTGGAGTTGAGTTCAGCCTGGCTGCTGTTGTGCATGATTTTGGAAACACTTGATTAATGTCCTTTCTAGTCATCAAGGAAACAAATCATTCTGTGAATCTCGGTTGCGTTTAACACCTCCACAATAAAAATGAGGAATGTCACAGGAAGTAATGATTTACTTGTGGCGAGAGTGAGAGGGTTTCTGACCAGGTTTTTGAAGTTGACAGCAGAAGATAGAGGGGTGTCCTACAGTGAGTTGTTCCAAGTGGAAATGACCACGCTTTTTGTAGAAGCATTGGGCGAGCAATTTGTGTGGGGAGAAAGTAATAGCTAAGGCAGAAAATGACAAAGGACAACTCAACCAACAATAGGTGCCCTGTGGTGTCGCCAAAGCTGGAATGGAGATTACTTGCTGTGGCTTCTGATTGGTCAGCTCCCTATAATTGCATGGATATAAAGACAAGTTGGCTTAATGGGACCAGGTCAGAGAATATACGAGTTGGCACAAATAAATAAAGAAGCCGAATAGAACACTAAATAATTGTTTCTATTTCCTGTCTAATCACCTTCCCAAATTTACATTTGGTCATAAATCATGAAATATAAACAATATGAATTTCATAGGTATTATGCAGACTTGAAACACAAAATATAATTCACATTTTTCCTGAAAAATTCTGAAGCTGTGTTATTGGATGTCCCTCTACAGATTTTTATCCCACTGCAGAGGATACACCAAGTTCCCACTTGCTGCCTGATTAAAGTACAAGAATTATTTCTGGCTGAACTCTGTAAATAGTTTTAGCTTCCACAGAGTACTAAGGCATATCAAGATACATGTGAAATGTTTTCAATTCTTGTGCTGAGGGACATTTCAAATTTTTTGTCTTGGGAAATAGAGGCTTGTTTGGGGCCAGGAGAGAATCTTGCCATTCATTTCAAACAGTACAGTTTGCTTCCATCCAAATACTGATAGGAGAAAGTCCTTTTCACATGAGAAATGTAAAACAAACTTGGGCAAACAAATACTATTTTTTGGGGGGGGGGAATGTTTTTTTCTTTCTTTCTTTTTTTTTTAAGATTTATTTATTTATTATGTATACAGCATATGTGACTGCAGGCCAGAAGAGGGCACCAGATCTCATTACAGATGGTTGTGAGCCACCATGTGGTTGCTGGGAATTGAACTCAGGACCTCTGGAAGAGCAGTCAGTGCTCTTAACCTCTGAGCCATCTCTCCAGCCTGACAAACACTATTTTAAAAATATGAATGTTACCTACTGCTCTTGCAGTATAACCAAGTTCAATTTCCAGCACCCACACGGTGGCTCACAACCATCTGAAACTCCAGTTTCAGGTGTCTAATGACCTCTTCCTGGCCTCTGTGGGCACTACATGCATGTGCTGCACATAAGTACACTCACATTCATAAAACAAAAATAATTACAATCTAGGTCATACTTTAGTTATTACTACTCTACATACACATTCCAAAGTCCTCACCATTGTTTCTTCTCTGAAGCGTCACTAGGACCCTGCCTAGCATTTAACTATGTACTTGTTAACTTAATAAGGAACTACTTTATACTCAGCCCCAATATGCTGCACCTTTGTAAATTAATATTTTAATCCCTTGGAGCATGGGCAACCTGCCAGTGGCCAGGTCCGCCCCCGCCCCCACACCCCAAAGAGGATCTCCATCCACCAGCAGTCATCAACTGCCAATAGCTTCTCTGCTACAGTCGGGGCTTTGGGAGGCCCCTCTTCGATTCATACTGGGATTTTGACTGGCTTGATTTTGTTCAGGTCTTGGGCTGGCAACCACAGCTGCTGTGAATTGATGTATGCACCACCCATGTTATGTCTAGAAGACAGTATTTCTCAGCTCTCTTCCCCATTCTCTGGATCTTACATTCTTTCTACCCTTTTTTCCATGATCCCCCAGGAGCTTTGCTTGGGATGGGGAGTTGGGGTGGGGACATTCTTATGGATGACCCATCTATGGCTGAATATTCACAATTACTTACTGAGGGAAACCAGCCCCCCCCCCCCCCCCCCGCCCCCGTACTCTTGAGCAGGGAGAAATTAGGAATATGGAGAGAGAAAGAGAGAGAGAGAGAGAGAGAGAGAGAGAGAGAGAGAGAGAGAAACACAGGGTAGCCTCAGGAGGGCCTGGGTCAAAATCCACCAGCCCCTTCTGTCTGTTCTAAAGGGCTTTTAAAGGAATGCCAAGGGGTGGAGCAAAAGACACCCCCCCCCCCAGCACAGCCAAGTGCAGACCATCCCAGATACCTGGTGACCATGCACGTGGTCAAGCCATCCCCTAATGCAGCCCTGCTGTGTAAAGCAAGCTCAGAACTCACTAGGATACCTCTGTGGACTCCCACAACTTATTACCAGCACTTTGACAAGTCATGGGTCTTGGCTTTAACTATTGCCTACTGTAAAAAGAGCCTTCTCTGGTCAAAGCTGAGAACAGCACAAATCTATAGCTATAAACATAAATATTTAAAGTCAGATTGACAACATGACCATTTAGTGAAACCTCATCAGTAGCTTCCTTCCCAGGGCCTATGATCTCCTGAGGGGTTTCAGTACCAGACATGAAATCAATTTGCTACATCCTTTTGCGAGATCCCTGTGTTCTTGTGAGAAAACATTTCCTTTACCATTCCAAATTCCCCACTCCACACCAATCCTAAATCACAATCTCCTTGAGTACAAGGATTCTATCTGTCTGATTCATGGCTACATCCCTGTCTCTCATGTGTCGTAGGTACTCACCATGCATTTATGGAGTAAGTGATTGGACTAAAGCAGACAGACCTCTCCCTGGAAAGGCCAAAATTCCTCCCAGGAAAGAGAAATTCAGCACCTGAACTGGCAACTACAGAGAGCAGTGCCACTGAGGACCCTGGCCACGCGAGCCCTTGAGACAATGATCACAGTTTAGTGCTTTCTGCTCCTGAGACGGAAACTGTAAATATGTGGGGGTAGGGCAACGGTCAAATTAGACAACAAATGTTTGAGTACCATAAATGGAAGGCAAACACAATGTGAGTTTGGGGCATTGCTGAGGGCATGTTCAGTACCACATCCATTATGAAGCATTTGAATGTTACACTCCAGATATGATGATTCTCAGTCACACGGATAGCACAAAATAAAGTGGGCATCAAAGAAAATGAAGGCAACTACATATGATAAAGTTTTTGTCTTCTCCTTACTCCTCACCACTCACATCCTCCCCCCTTACACCTTTCTTCCTTTTCTCACCAAGGGATTCACAGATTCCTTGGGCTGAAAACATCCTTCTATTTGCTATCTCTATAGCTGAATACACTCTCACCTATTCTGAAAATTGGAATTTTCATTTGCTTCCACTTGTTTTAGAGATATGCTTGGCTTACCAATGTATTTGCCTTAGACGGCGAGCATAGCCAAGGGTGGGAATACTTCAATGGACTCTGTGCTGGATAGTTTTATGTCAGCTTGACACAAGCTGAAGTCATCTGAGAGGAGAGAATCTCAATTTAAAATATACCTCCATGAGATCAGGCCATAGGCAAGCCTGTAGGGCATTTTCTTAATTGGTGATTGATAGGGGAGGGCCCAGTTCGTCATGGGCAGTGCTATCCCTGGACTGTGGTCCTGGGTTCTACAAGAAAGCAGGCTAAGCAAGCCATGGGAAGCAAATCAGTAAGCAGTACCCCTCCATGGCCTCTGCATCAGCTCCTGCCTCCAGGTTTCTGCCCTGTTTGAGTTCCTGTCCTGACTTCCTTTGATGATGAACAGTCATATGGAAGTGTAAGCCAAATAAACCCTTTCTTTCCCAAATTGCTTTTGGTCATGGTATTTCATCACAGCAATAGAAACTCTGACTAAGACAGACTCCTATAATCTATAGTATTCTACAACTTTTAGAGACTCATGCAGAATGCATGACTTGTGGGAAACAAAGTTGACCCACAGCAGCTGACATGTTGGTTGTACAGGCTTTCCCTACCTGCTTATCATTTTCAAAAATCTATGATAGGTATATTTCTTTTGAAAATCCAACAGGTTCAACTGGGCATGGGGTCACATTCCTATAATTTCAGCACTTAGAAGACAGAGGCAGGAGGATCAAGAGTTCAAGGTTATCCTTGCTAACAAATTAGTTTGAAGCCTTACTATGCTACTTGAGGCCCTACCTTAAAAAAATTAAAGAATTAGCATAACAATTATTAATATATTCTTATATATTACATATAAGATTTATTAAAGTGGATTTATTAAAATGGCTTACAGGTGCTGGGTGGTGGTGGTGCACGCCTTTAATCCCAGCACTCAGGAGGCAGAGCCAGGCAGATCTCTGTGAGTTCAAGGTCAGCCTGGTCTACAGAGTGAGATCCAGGAAACCCTATCTCAAAAAAAAAAAAAAAAGTAGCTTACAGGCTGTGGTCCAGCTAATATAATGGCTGTCAACCAATGGAAAGGTCCAAGAATCCAGTAGCTGTTCAGTCCATAAGGCTGGATTTCTCAGCTGATCTTCAGTATAAGTCAGAATCCTAAAGACGTAGGTTCTAATACCAGTGAAGGAATGAATTTGCCAGTGAGAGCAAAGGCCACCAGGCAAAGAGCAGGCACTTTCTTCTTTCATGTCCTTTATATAGGCTGCCACAAAAAGGTGGGGTCCAGATTTAAGGTACATCTTCCCACAACAAAAGATCTGGATTAAAGGTGGGTCTTCCCTGTGGTGGTATTATGTTCCCCAAAATATTGTGTACCTTAATAAATTTATCTGGGGTCAGAGAACAGAAAAGCCACAAAATACTTAGGCTAGAAAATGTTAGCACACGCCTTTAATCCTAGCCTTCCAGAGACAAAAATCCCTCTGGATCTCTGTGAGTTCAAGGCCGCATTGGAAACAGCCAGGCATGGTGACTCACGCCTTTAATCCCAGAAAGCAGCCTTTAATCCCAGGGAGCGGTAGTAGAAAGCAGAAAGGTTTATAAGGCGTGAGAACTAGAAACTAGAAGCATTTGGCTGGTTAAGCGTTCAGGACTTCTAGCAGCAGTTCAGCTGAGAGCCATTGGGATGAGAACACAGAAGCTTCCAGTCTGAGGAAACAAGACCAGCTGAGAAGTTGGCCAGGTGAGGTTAGCTGTGGCTTGTTCTGTCTCTCTGACCTTCCAGTATTCACCCCATTACCTGGCTCAGGTTTGATTTTATTAATAAGAACTTTTAAGATTCATGCTACACTTCCCACTTCAAATCATTTAATTAAGAAAAATCCATCACAGGTGTACATAGCCACTTGAGTTTTTGTTAAGTCCAGAGTCAAGTCGACAACCAAGAACAGCCATCACAATTTGGAAGCATTCTATACTATATCTGTAACATTTCTATAGGTCAAAAATTAGTCCTAAATAGAATGATTAGCTCATAAGAAGCAGAGGTTAAGAGGATCATAAGTTCAAGGGCAGCCTGGCCTACAAAGTGAGACCCTATCTCAGAGAACATATATCTTACTAATGAACATGCTGCCTTTTGTGGAGCATTATCTTAGGCTGGCTCACAGTATATGGATTACTTCTGGGATCAAACATGAGTAAATATATCTCTCTTGGATGGAAAATTTAACATGAACATATCCAATTTCTTTACTATTTCTACAAATATTTTTGCTTGCTTATTTCCCCATAAACATTTATTTTAGTTATATAGTTTTTAATAGTAGAATGAAATTTTATTAAAAATGTTTTTTATTGTAGTATAAACTGTTTCACAAGGCTATTCAGAAAGAAAGACACTTCCCTCTAACCTGACAAGGTACAGTGAGACGCTAATGACATCATATGACCATTTCTTTCTCCACTTATTTCAATGGTTTAACTTCTGACTCTGCAATGATCTATACCTCTCTACGAATTCTGTAACATTCTCATTAAATCATTTCTTATTTAACTGCAGATAGTAAAACTTTAACATTATTAGCAACATAAAAGAAATGTGGGAAAATATATTAGTCTATTCCCTAATTGTACAGATAGTTGTGTGATTTTTAGGGTCACCTGTCACTTGGCACAGTTTGAATATGAGTAACACCTCATAAATTAACTTGCTTTAATTCAGTCTTGCTCCACTCATCCCAATGTAAAACTGGAATTTAGATCCAACGTGAAAGCCAGTTATGCAGAAAAATCTAATTCTCAAACAAATTTGGAGGAGAAAATACATCTTCTACTTATCCAAGACAACTTCATCTATAGTCATTTATATCATGAAGATAAGAAATGGCTCATTTCTAGATAGACATTGAGCTAAGGAACAATGAAGGTATGCCATGAAGACAATATCTTAGGTGGTTCACGGAATTCCATGGAGGTATTTTATGCACATCAATCAACCCCACAGAACAGAGCATCATCTTAGTTTTGTCAGGATTTAAGTGTTCGGATCTGAAGAAACTGACATCTGTCTCTGTAGTAGGAATCAACTTACATCTAAAATCTACACTCTCCTGTAACCTTCTTTATGAAAAAAAGTATTAGATTTATTCATTTTATATGAGTGTTTTGCCTGAATGTATATATGTGTACCACATGTGATTGGTGTCCAAGGAAGTCAGAAGAGGGTATTAGGTGCCCTGGAACTGGAGTTACAGATGGTTGTGAACCACCATGTGGGTGCTGGGGATCAAACCTGGGTTCTCTGGAAGAACAAGTGCTCTTAACCACTAAGCCACTTCTCCAGCCCTTCTGTAGATCTCTTAATACCTGTTACAATTAAGTTTAAACTGAGTCTATGACTCTAAATCCCCTGGGGAGCACTGAAATGTCCTGATAACACAAGTCATACCCCAGTGTGATTAAATGGGCCCTCTGTGGATAAGGCACCTGGGGCCAGAATCCAAGATGGATAGCACCATCTCAGGTGATTGCAGTGTGCAGCTGGGGTTCAGATCTGTACTCAGGAGCTGTGTAGTGTGAATGTAATTGGCCACCATAAGTTCATAGGGAGTGACACTATTAGGAGGTGTGGCCTTGTCAGAGAAAGTGCGTCACTATGGGGGTGGGCTTTGAGGTTTTCTATTCTCAAGATACTGCCATGTGTCTGAGACCACTTCCTGTTGCCTTCTGATCAAGATGTAGCCAGCACCATGTCTGCCAGCACTCCATCACCATGATGATAATGGACTGAACCTCTGAAACTGTAAGCAAGCCACCCCAAATAAATGTTTTCCTTTATAAGAGTTGCTGTGGTCATGGTGTCTCTTCACAGCAACAGAAAGAACACTAACTAAGAAAGGTGTCTACCTGTACTCAGATACTCACGGATTTCACTCTTCCTAGAAGATCCTAGAGCTATGATTAGGGCACTCCTCTGACTAGGAGCAGTGTGATGGCTACTCTTGGTTGTCAGCTTGACTCATCCGGAATTAACTAAAACCCCAACCCCAAAATAGAGAAGACAACTATGAGGGATTTTTTTCTTAATTTGAAGTAGGTAGATTTACTTCTAATCCAGACATTTGCAATAGGAAGACAGACACCTTTAATCTGGATCTATATGTGGGAAGATGCATGCCTTTCATCTGGATCTTGAAGCAGAAAGACATGCCTTTAATCTGGGCCACACCTTCCTCTGGAAACCTATGTAAGGACATGGAAAGAAACTTTTGTTCTTTGCCTGCTAGCTTTCCCCTTACTAGCAAGTCCATTCCTTCACTGGCATTAATGACTACTTCTTCAGAATTCCAGTGTATACTGAGGACCAGCTGAGACATCTAGCCTATAAGTCATTCCAATAAATCCCCTTTCTATATATCTATAGAGAGAGATTCATTCCCTAAGTTCAGTTACTCTAGAGAACTCTAATACAAACAGGTGGCCCCTCCTCCTCTTTGCAAGCCTTCCTTTTGCCTACCTTTCTCTTTGCCATTTCTTCAACTCAAAAGGTCCGTGATGCTTGCTTGGGGTTTTTCTTCCTAGAAGACTTTACCAAAATCTTCATGCAAATGATGGATGGCCTTGCCAACCTCCCTTGGGAGTCTGCCACCTGCTCAGTGGGGCTTCCCTGGCAGCTTTATCTGAAACCACTCACCCCTGTGTTCAGCTCTCCTCGTAACTCCCCTGCTTCGTCCTTCTGCATAGCGTTTCATGCAACAATGTACAGCTAGTCTCCTTGTTTATTATCTACTTCCCAGAAGAAGCGTTTATGTGTTTTGTTCACTGCTGTATCTACAATGGCTAGATTGCCTGGTGCAAGAAAGATGCAGTCAGTCTCCATACACCACATGTACCACATATTGGATCCAACCAACTGCAGACTGAACATTCTGGAAGGAAAAAAAAAATCTCACTTTGTCCTGACCATGTACAGACTTTTTCTTGTCAATATTCCCTAAACAACGTAATAAGTGTTAATGTTCTATTTGGTACTGTAAGTTATCCAGAGATGACTTAATATACATGGTGAGACATTTGTGGGTTATATATAAATACTATACCATTTTATATAAGGAACTTGAGAAAAATCCACAGGACAGTCTAGAACAAATCTTCTATGTATAACAAGAAACAATTATTTTCATTTATTGAATTAATTGGCCCTAGAGGAATGGCTATCTTTCTTCTGATTGCACAAATAAGGAAAATGAACCATGAGGCATGAAGCAGCCTGCTTGAGGAACATTGGTTGATAGGCAGCAGCAGAGGATTCAAGTTAGGACCCGGAGCCTGGGTAAGGAGTCACCCCTTGCTGTAGGCTGCCTTTCTTCATTGTTTTTATTTGAACACTTGTACACTAACTTTGTAAAAGGATGCTGAATTCTGATGTAGATAAAAAACTAAATACTGTGACATTGATGGGCTGGTTCAATGGCCATTTGGCCAGCTATGACAAGTTTATTTAAGTAATATGAACCTAAATTTAAATATATATAAACATCCAACCTAAATATCAAAGAGGTATAAAAGGTTCTGAGAGTATGCTCAGTGCACACCTGGATTGACAGACAAGGTGTGTGGGGAGTGGAGATGGTATGACTCAATTACAAATGCATCGTAGAATAAAAGAATTTTTGTTGCAATTTTTCAATTAATTATTAATTATGTTGATACTGAAGTATTTATGGCTTCCTGATTTCCAAAAGAAGAAAATAATTTTTGCTCACCTGAAGTAAACACTAACGCATTCAGCCTTTTCGAGTTAGTGTAACAATATTTGACAGAATGATTACCTTGATAAATTATTTTATACCAAATTGATGAACTCGTCTTATGTATAAAAGGTATAATATACAGTTTATTAAACACCATAAGTAATAACAGAGGTTTTGTATCATATGCCTAAAAGTTCAATGTAATAGACAAATTTCTGAAGTTCAGCAGTAGGAAAATGAATATTTGGGGTCACAGAAAAATGAATTGAATGTCAGTAGAATTTGGCATTTATAATAGATAAAACTTGAATCCCATTTTCAAAGTGAAAAACTGTCAGTTCTGCAGATTGTCATAGTTTGGACAACCTGAATGCCGGAGATTTGGACACTGTCCCAGAAAAGGGTAATTGGCATAGTGCAGCACACTGGTGAACTGCTCCTCCACACAATTCAAGCGTCCATAATCAAGAAGAAACAAAATTCAGCTTCAATACCTGCTGCTCGAAGAGAAGAAAACATTTGGGATAGTAACATAAGAGTGTACATTTCCTTTCATTACATGAAATAGACTTTGACCAAAGACAAAATTTAAATCTTTAGGTTTGGCCACTGGAAAAGAAAGTAATTCTCGAGTGTGGCTCAGCGCTCTACTGTGGAATCAGTCACGTGGTTGAGCTTTGCCACTTGCAAGTGAAAAGGAGGAGAAAGGCGAAAAAAGTTAAAGTTTTAAAAAAGCAGGACGATAAAAAGAATGGTCTCTGGTAATGGGGATGCCCGTAGCTGGGGGAAAGCATACCATGTCCTTCTGTATGTAATTTTAAATGATGATAAATAGTCCAATGAGGTTTTTTTTCCCCATAACACAAACCACAGAATTTGGAAGATGGACCCATATTTGTACCAAAAGCTGTAAGAGTGAGCTTAGAGACAAGTGATGGAAGGGCTAATCCATGACAGCTAGATGTAGTAGTCACCATAACAGACGCCCTGGACTGAGTGGGGAGCCCGCATATGAGCCATGGTTATGTAATGGCATCACACTGGCGTCAGACTTGATTTTTGTTCGTTGTGGTGTGGTTACATAAGATATCGTCTCCTGTTTAAAAAAGGAAATACACATTGAGGTGTTTAGGGGAAAACAGAGCTATCCGTGACTTTCTGTTAGAAATTGGTTTAGAACAAATGCATACATATGTACAGAGAGAAAAAGGGAGAAAGATGACTGGGCAAATGGAGGGGAGATGTTAGCCGTGGTAAATACGAATGAAAAGTTAAACACATATATGAGTTTTTCATGATATCCTTGCAAACTGTAAGATAGACTCATATAAAATTAAGGGGTATCAATAAAAAGGTATCAATGAAAACATTCCTGTATAGTTGAAAATGGTATTTTATTAAATCACACTTAGATTAATCACATTATTAAATAACATATATTAAAAGGAAGTACCAGAGACATATAGGAAGTATATAGAGCTGAATGTAAACAGAATTACATAAAGGCACTGTAAAGGGAAAAAAGAAACCTTACAAGGATATTTATAACTCTTTAAAAACAGTCATATCGGCCAATGAGACGGCTTAGCACCACACGCACCTGCCAGAAAGCCAGGGGACCTGAGCTGTTTCAGGAACTCATACTGTGGAAAGAGAGAACTGCCTCCTGAAAGCTGTCCTCTGACCTCCACATGATGCCACAGTACTTAGGCATCCACACACAGATCCCCACACCCCACACCCGCTAATATACACAACAAAATTAAATTACAAATGAACAAATACATAAATCAATCAAATGTATCAGGAAACACGATGGTTCATCATCAAGGGAGCCAGTGACTGGCTGTTGCTTCTTCTTTTGGTGATTCCCTTCACTTGGTTCTACTTGCAGATGTAGACACAGTCCTGATGCATCAGTTTCCAGAGGGAAATGGAGGCCGTAAAGAGGAAGGAGCCCTGGAAGTAACCCAAGTTCACTTCCGAGCTGTGTACATGCAGATCTTATCCTGGCAAGCACATAAAAGCCTTGCAGAGCCGGGCGGTGGTGGCACATGCCTTTAATCCCAGCACTCGGGAGGCAGAGGCAGGTGGATCTCTGTGAGTTCGAGGCCAGCCTGGGCTACAGAGTGAGTTCCAGGACAGGCTCCAAAGCTATACAGAGAAACCCTGTCTCGAAAAACCAACAACAAGAACAACAAAAAAAAGCCTTGTAGATGTGAACAACAGGTCAAACCCCAGAGTGGCCAACACATGGAGCATAGCTAGACAGATCCAACTGTCATCCCAACATGCTGAGCCACAGCACACAGGTGGCTTGTGACAATGGGTGGTATGACTTAACTGATTTCCTACTGAAGTAAAAATCTTGAAGTAAGTATCTTCCATGGGACTTTAAAAAGACAGAATCTTATTACATGAAGTTAAAATACATAATCCAAAATTATTTGGCATACAAAGATGAAATCTCAACTGATATGATAACATGAACAATGGGGGGTGGTATGAAGAGGATAGTGACAAAATCATTGAGACAGCTATTAAAGTTTCTAACAAGCTGCAGTGAAGACCTTGGGATCTTTGACATGTTGGTTATACGGAACATTGCCGGAGCCCATTTTTAGGTTTCCTAGTGGCTTTACCCAGCAGGTCTGCATAGAGAGGATGATCAGACCACAGGCCTGAGTGCAGGTGTCTGAGATGGTCTGCACTTGGCTGTGCTGGGGGGAAGGTCTTCTGTTCCACCCCTTCACTTTCCTTTAAATGCCCTGGGGCAGAGACAGTCAAGACCCAATGGATTAGGATCCAGGCCCTCTGGAGGCTATCCTGTATTTTCTATCTGTTTCTCTCCCCTCTATCCTTCTAACTAATATTTCCTGCTGCTCCTACTCAAGAGTACTCTGGGGAAATGTGGGGGTGAGGGATGGCCCCCCACAGAACATCTGCCGAGCAAGGCTGCAAGAAGCAAGTGCAGCCAGCCCAAGAAAGAGGTCATGTGATCTACAAACAGCCAGTATGCTCAGGAAAACAAGCTTATGTCATGACATCACATGCCTTATATGTGGGGCACAAAGCTATGGGAACTAATGCTTCCCAGGATGTTTCAGTCTTGCTTTGATGTGACCCCTCCTTACATTCCTTCTAGTCTTCCTTTTGGGGAATGGAAATGTTTACGCTATACCATTGTACCTTGGAAATATACAATTTGTTTATGATTTTACAGGGGCTCACAGCTAGGAGTTTTCCCTGAGTCTCAAAGGAGAGTTTCAGACTGGCCTCCTGAACACTGTCAGAATTGTTATCACGACAGTATTCTTAGAGATTGGCTAACTACACTTTGCATAGTGAGATGGACACTATGCCTTTGGGGACCCAGCACAGAATGCTATGTATGGCTTGAATTATAGAGTGCCCCCTGACAAGTTTATATAGTGGAGGTTGAGCCCCAGCTTGTGGGGTTTTCTAGGGAATATCTTTGGGGGCTGTATCTTGTCCACTGTTCCCTCTTCCCTTTCTCTGCTCCCTGCATATCATAAGGAGGTAAGTGGTCTCTGATGCAAGTTCCTATCACTATGATGTCTCCTTCACCATGACTGAGAAGCAACAGACCATGGACTATGGACTAAATTCCTGAAACTTGGTTCTCTGATGTTATTTGATCTGTCATAGCGATGAAAAGTCTGGCCAATCAACCTTTTTACTAAAGTAACTGGAATTTCTTTCTACTAAAGTAACTGGAATTTCTTCTTGAATCGCTATCAATGCAGAGATTATAGAACGGTTCCAAAGTAAGTTTGATATAATTACTTCTTATGATGTTTTATAACCGAAGATTAGAGATAAATCTTATAAAGTATCCCCATTTTACTCAGCTTGCAGCAAGTATTTCCATTCTTTACAAAATCAGTAAAATACTTTATTAAGAGAGCAATAACATTCTGATCTTCCTTATAGAACAAGTTCAAGTTTGCATTACGTTACTATTTAAGTGGATATATAGTTGTTCCAATGAAAGCCAGTGGGATTTATAACTCTCAGGATAATGTCTTATAAGTATATATTCTATAAAAGCGAATCTATTAGTAACCCGCTTCCTACTTGATAGTTCGTTGTCATGTAGCAAGTCTCTTCTGTTGACCCAGGAACAGCAGCATTTGGTTTTCTGACAAATTAAGACTTTGATTTCTCTGGTATCACCATAGTCTGTCAAGTGGAAGTCTGACAAGATTATAATTCTTAGGATAGTGATTGATAAGCATATTTTATTTTATAATTTGATTTAATTTTACATATCAGCCACGGATTCCCCTGTCCTCTCTCCTTCCCGCCACTGCCCTCCCCACAGCCCACTTCCCATTCCCATCTCCTCCAGGGCAAGGACTCCCCTGGGGATTCAGCTCAACCTGGTAGATTCAGTCGAGGCAGGTCCAGTCCCCTCCTCCCTGCATAGGCATATTTTATTAAGACATAAGTTTCGTGAGTAATCTGCTGATTTCTCTTTCTAGGTAGTGACGGATAGTATTTTAGTTGATGGTGTTTAAAATGTCTCTCACTGGGACTGGCAAGATGACTCACCCAGTAAAGGAAGCTGGTGCTAAGCCTGAGGCCCTGAGTCTGAGCCCCAGGATCCACATGGTGAAGGAGAGAGGTGACTCCTGCAAGTTGTCCTCTGACCTCTGCCTGTACATCACAGCACCTGCACTTCCCGCTCCTGCTATATTAAAATGTAAAGACTCTCATTACATGACTTCTCGAAGAATTTTGCAAGAATAGACCTTTGAAACTCAAAAGAGTTCATGGTGTGTGTGCCAAAGGCTCAATTTGCTCTGGATATGAGACTCACATTTACCTAAGTAGAATTTATTTTTTCTTGGGTGGGGGGAGGGCAACAGCACACCATAGAGGCCAGGGAACAACTTCATGGAGTCGGCTGTTTCTTCCACCTTTACATGGGTTCCAGGAAGAGGACCTGAGTCAGGTTTGCAGCAAACACCTTCCACCAGCACGTCATCTCACCAGAACCTAAGTAACTTTATTTAAAAGAAAAGCTGGGCCGGGCGGTGGTGGCGCACACCTGTAATCCCAGCACTCGGGAGGCAGAGCTAGTCCAGGACAGGCTCCAAAGCTACACAGAGAAACCCTGTCTCGAAAAACAAAACAAAACAAAACAAAAAAAAGAAAGAAAAGCTGGACTGAGATGACAACTCAGTGTTTCAGGAAGGCCACATGCCTCCAGATCACATAACCCCAGTTCAATCTCCGGGACTCAGGAGGCAGAAAGAGAACCAATTCCACAAAGTCTCTCTCTCTCTCTCTCTCTCTCTCTCTCTCTCTCTCTCTCTCTCTCTCTCTCTCTCTCTCTCTCTCACACACACACACACACACACACACACACACACACACACACACACAGAGCAACAATAACGTTTACAAAAACTAAAAGGGAAAAAGGAAATCCCTTTGGAGGCTGTCACCATACTTAGCATAAGATCCAGACCCCTCTGTGGCAGACCACAAGGCCTGCTCTTCCCATGGCTTCAACTCCTGGCCACTACATTCTGGTCACTCTGTCCTCTGTGGAACCTCAACCATACCAAGTTCTTTCCACTCTTTCACTCACACCATGCCTAGCTGTGGTAGCTATTCTTGGTCATTAACTTGACTACATTTGGAACTAAAACCCCAAAAATGGAGGGCATAACTTTGAGGGATTTTTTTTTCTTTTTCTTTTTCTTTTTTTTTTTTTTTTTTTTTGCTTAATTTGAAATAGGAAGATCCACTTCTAATCTGGATCTTTGAGTTAGGAAGACATGATTTTAATCCCGATCTTTTGAGCTGGGAAAAGACAAGCCTCTAATATGGATCTAGAGGTGGGAAGGCACACCGTTAACCTGGGCTACACCTGCTGCTGGAAGTCTATACAAGGTCATGGAAAAAGGAAGTTTTGCTCTTTGCCTGTTTGCCCTCATCTTGCTAACATGTCCCTTCCTTCACTGGCGTTAGAGCCTACTTCTTCAGGATTCTACTGAAGACCAGCTGAGACATATAGCCTCGAGGACTGAGCAGCTTCTGGATTCTTGGACTTTTGGTTCACAGCCAGCCATTGCTGGATTAGCTGGACTGTGGTCTGTAAGGCATTCTAAACCCCCTCTCTACATAGAGATTCATTCTGTGAGTTCTGTTACTCTAGAGAACCCTGACTAATACACTGGCTGTCTGAAGCTTTTGTTTCCCCGACTCCCTTCTGCTATACCTCAGTCATCCTACAGGTCTTAAAAGAATAATGAAGCTTTTACTGATTTCCCATTTGAATCTAGCTCTCCCTGTTCCTTCTTCATGGTCGTGTATGCTTTTAAACTTTTGTGTTAAGGTCCTTGCTGGGACATCTGTTGAAGGTGTATATCTTTATCTCCATGTTGTCATGTCATTTTATTCTTTACTATATCTGGGATTTTCAGGGCAGTAGGATGGAAGGGTACTTTTGGCACTAGGTGAGACATTTGTCCTTTTATTGATGAATTGGATTTTGTACAAAAAAAAAAAACCAACAAAACAAAACAAAATACAGTCACCCAGTAGCCTACAAAACAAATATATTCCTTACTAACAGGATGTGGGTAAGCTGTTGCCTACCTGAACTTGGTTAGGTTCAGTTCATGTGCAATGGGTCTCATTTTTTAAGATCTGTTAGTCATTCAAGGCGGCAGAGGAGATGGTGACCTGAGTGTTCCTTTAAACACAGATGACCAAGAGCATGAGGAATAGAATACAGATTATTCAAAAACACTACTTAGAAGTTGCCCAATCTCTACTACTGGTATCCACAGTCAAAACCAACAGTAGATGCCACGGTCAGTGTGATGGAGACATCAACTCCACTCACTGGTAAGAACCCCAAATAACAGGACAACTTTCAACTGTCCCTTAAAAGGCTGTTTTGTATCTGTCAAAGCCCTGGCATTCCACATGCCATACTATATGTCCCATATTCCAGTCTCACAATTCTCAGAAACAGGTTTTCTTTCAGAGACTATGAGCATCCTGTGTGAAAAACAGCATGCTCTGAGTGACCCCAGCACTTGTCTCCCATCTAGAATGACAGCCATTGTTAGTAGAAAAGGAAGAACACTTCCATCAAAGGCTTCACATTTCAATGTATTTCAGGAGGGCCTTGATCCCTACCAACTTCACAATGTACTCTTTAATACTGAATTCCAGGTTGATTCTTGCTATCGACTGGTGTTTTCTATGAGTCTCATAGGTGCTAGGTGCTAACGGTGCTGGCATAGGCAGGGATTTCCCATCCCTGCTCCTCCTGCCCATGAGAATGGTCCCTTTATTAGATTTATTCCTGTGAGTCCCAATGATAAGCAAGGACCAGGCAGGCAGAGCACAGGTTGTATAAACATAAATGCAAGGAATAACTGATACAAAACTAAAAATGTCGAGCACCTCATTGTTCTAATGCTTATGAACTCTTCTGAACTAATTTAATTTCATTAGCTTGTTCAAAACACAGGGGCAGATTATTTCCCATATGCAAAAAGACCATCTCTATACATGAGGCTGACAATAAACCCGAGAGGAGTGAAGCCCCTTCGGATGTGGTCAAAGAGCAGCAGCGGTGGTAGCAGTGGAGATGATCGCAAGCTAGCTGTGCTCCAGCACCATGAACTTCAGCCATCCCTCTGTTGCCTCACACCACAACTCCATGACAGAGTGCCATTACTGCTCCCCTATAAACAAAGCACAGTCAGACCAGAGTGTAAACTTGGAGCTGTGCAAACAAGAAGAAAGCAAACAGGCAGAGTGTCCAGTAGGATGACCACTTCCTGCCTCTGCCATGGGAACCCAGCACCACGGATGCCATGGATGTCCTTAACAACAGGGGACTAATATGTGCTCTAAGAACTTACCTGGGCACTGTATGGGTCAATTCTCACAACTGCCCAGCTTTCCTTGTCTCCACTTCAGAAAACAAGGGGGTGAGGCCTAAAAGGCTGGAGAGATGACTCAACTGTTAAGAGCTCCTTCTTCTCTTCCAGAGGACCAGGGTTTGGTTTCCAGCATCCATGTCAGGTGGCTCACAATGGTCTGTAACTCCAGCTCCAGGGGATCCAATGCCTCTGGCTTCCAAAGGTCACATGAATTCATAGGCACACACACACACACACACAACCAATGCCTTTGGCTTCCAAAGGTCACATGCACTCAGGCACATATCCATATGTTCAATCACACACACACACACACACACACACACACACACACACACACACACTTTTTTAAAAAGATTTATTTATTATGTACACAGTGTTCTGGCTGCATGTATGCCTGAACGCCAGAAGAGGGCACCAGATATCATTATAGATGGTTGTAAGACGCCATGTGGGTGCTGGGAATTGAACTCAGGACTCTCTGGAAAAGCAGCCAGTGTTCTTAACCTCTGAGCCATCCCTCCAGCCCCACCCCCACATACACACTTAAAAGCAATAAAAAATAAATCATTAAAAGACAAAAATGGTAGCCGGGCAGTGGTGGCGCATGCCTTTAATCCCAGCACTCGGGAGGCAGAGCCAGACGGATCTCTGTGAATTTGAGGCCAGCCTGGACTACAGAGTGAGTTCCAGGACAGGGTCCAAAGCTACACAGAGAAACTCTGTCTCAAAAAACCAAAAAAAAAAAGACAAAAATGGGGCTTAGTTAGTTTATCCAGTATTTGAACCAGACATGCCTGACTCTAGAACAGGTTTATCCTATGTCAACTCTTCCACCACACCTGCTAACACAACTGCTATTGTGAGCATCGAAAGACGTGTGTGGGAGCTGGAACAATAGCTCAGATGTTAAGAGCACTTACTGTTCTCACAGGGGACTCGGGTTTGGTTCCCAGAACCCACGTGGTGACTAATAATCATCCTGCTCCAGTTCCAGGGGATTTGACGCCCTCTTCCGACCTCCACTGGCACCACACACACATGTGGTGCACATCCGTTAAAGCAGGCAAAAAACTCACACACAGAAAATTTAAAAAAAAAAAAATGAAGATGTCTATCAAAACACCTTGGGAAATGTTCAACCAGTACTGGTTAATATTACAGCTGAGGCTGAACAGATGTCCTTTAGAAAGCAGAGGCAATCACAGTGTTCCTTCATGTTTACTTATGTGCCTGGAACAGGCATTCTTACATCATCTTCCCATAAGTCCACGGTCCTGCCCTAATTTCAGATGTTATTCACGTGATTTAACACAGATTGTTAGAAGTGTGATAAAGCAGCCGAAGTGACTCTAAGGGGCAGGACAGCTCAGCCCAGCTGCCAGTATTGTAGGCTGAACAGAAAATGGGGGAGCTAAAGGGACTTCCCAGGTTGTGAGCCTGAGGGGAGGTAAAGAGGCCATGCAGCACAGGGAACACAAGGTTCACTGGCAAGGGAGCTATAACGTACGCGGATGTGCTGACAGCACCAAGCTATCAGAACTCCCCATGGGAGCGTCAAGTGCATGCCGGCTAGAGAGGGAAGCACCTGGGTAAACCCTAGGGCACCGATGGGTCTGGCAGATCCAGAGCTTTGGGGTTGTGCAGTTTGTCCTGGGTGACTGGAATTGCCCCCTTTCAATCCAAATCAAAGATGGCACTTCATTTGTTCTGCCAATGCCTGCTCCCCATAAACAATGCCGCAGCGACATGAACCTAGCCCTTGGCGTCCAGGAACCGCGTCTGGGTATCCGGGCGAGTGCACAGTGAGAGACGGTGCCCGGGACACCTGCCCAAAAGCCAGGGCGAGCGCAGCGCCCGAACCGCGCGCGCCCAGGGGCAGTCCTGGCCCACGCACATGCACACGCACGGGAGCGCAGGCTCCCGCGTTCCCGCTGCAGCGCCGAGGCCGGGCGCCGGCGGGAGCCCCGGAGTCGGGAGCTCCAGGCGGGGCGGGTGCCCGAGAACTGAGCTCGAGCATTCGCTCCCCGGGCGGCCGAAAGCCCCGCCCTCGCCCCGCCCATCCCTTCTCCCGCGCGCGGGCTCCGCGCGCCCCATGCCGCGCGCGTGCGCGCGCGTGCGCAGGCCAGGGCCCTCCGCGGGCGGCCCCGTAGACCCAAGGAAAGCGTCGACCCGTAAGGTCCCAGTTTAACCCTTTCCCGGCTCGCTCACTTAAGAGGCCCGATCGGGTTCCGTGCCTGCGCAAGCGGAGGCGCGCCTTCTCCCCCCAGCCCGCACCGCGCATGCACGGGGAGGGGGGGTGGTGGGGGTGTTCGCGGCAGGCTAGATATTCTGTGCTCGTGCAGGAGGAGGGCTGCTACCACCAGGGACGTGCACGATTCCCCCCACCCCACCCCCTCCCCAAACTACAAAAAAAAAAAAAAAAAAAATCCAAAACACTGCCACCCACCGTGCCCCCGCGTCCATCCCGTCCTGGCCTGCGCGCTTGCCGAACGCGGGAGCCCACGGCGAGCGTCTGTGGCTGTATCAGGGCTGCAGGTAAGCGCGGGCCGGGTGCTGAAAAGGGCCGGGGCGGGCGCGGGGACGCGGGGGCAGCCGGCGGCGGGCGCGGCGGGGCGGCTGAGAGGAGGCGCGTCCCCGCCGAGCTCGGGCAGCCGCCAGCTGCAGGATGTGGCGGCGCAGCGCGGTGCGAGCGGGATCGGGCGTGGGCCGCGGTTGGGCGTGGGGGCCGGGCGCCCCGGGGACCGCGCAGGCCAGCGAGCGGGTGGAGGAGAGGCCAGGCGGCGGCCCGCGCGCGCGCTCGCTGGCTCGCTCGCTCGCTCGCTCGGCGGCCGAGTTCATGGCCGCCCCGTTCTCAGCGCCGCAGTGCACCGCGGTGGGGGTGGGGACGGCCGAGCCGGGCCCGAGCGCGGCCCGCGGGGCGCCGCCCCTCGCAGCTGTCCTCACCCCCCCTACCCCCCCCCCACACTCCCCGGAGCAGACGGGACCCCCCGCGCACGCTCCCCCGCCTGCGTCCGCGGAGCTCCGGGGAGCCGGCCGCGCGCCGCCCCCGCCCCTGGCCGCGGGAGGGCGCGGGAGGACCAGACGCGCAGGCCGCGGAGTGCGCGGGGCGCGAGCTCGGGGCTCGCGGGCGGAGCAGGGCGCGGCGCGGCGCGGGGCTGCGGAACCGGCCGCATGCCCGCTCCCGTGCTCGTCGCGCCGCCGGGGCTGCTGCGGGCCAAGGCAGAGCCTCGCTCCCGCGCCGCCACCTGGAGAAGTGGCGGACCACGGAAGGGAAAGTGGCCGGTCGCCGGCGGGCGCCGCCGCGCAGGGGAGCTTTTGTTTGGGAAAAGAATGCTCGGGGCTCGCTCGCTGCACTCGGCGGCTCACGGGCTGCGAAATGCGAGCGTGGGCTACCCACGCGCGGGCTGCGCCCCTGGTCCGGTGCCGGGCCCAGTCTTCCCCACTGTCAAGTTGTGCGGTCGCAACAGGGAAGTGGTGTGGCCGCCATTGTCGCAGCTGCTCCGGAATAAGGAGGCGGCTGCGGCTGCTTATGTAAGTTTGCTTTGGGAAAGCCTGGCTCCCTGCTCGGTGAGGGAGCCTTAGCGTTCCCGCGATTTGGAGAACTGCTAGCAAGGAGCTGCTTTATGGTACTGTAGGTGTTGGACTGTGTCTTGTCCCACACCTACTTACACACATACTGGCAATGGCTATCTTCCGGTTTGACTCATTTGAACTTAGCAATGGGAACATCTCTATAGGGGGAAAAAAACGAGCCGATTGGCCCGTGACCTCCTTTGAAAAAGAATACACACTAACCAGAAATGAGGAGCTGCACGCTGATATGTTGCCATGGCTACTGTAGGGCCACTCTTCCCCAAGTGCCATGCCCCTTTGATTCCACAGTTAGTGACAGCAGAATTGTCACTAAAGATTCTGAAGGGAGTACCCTCCCTCAGCCCGACTGCAGGCCCAGGCTGCATCTGGAATACAGGAAGGCTGAGATGAAGAATGGAGCATCCTTAGAAATCCATCTTGCCAGCCCTCACATAGTACAGATGAGAAAGCCTGCTAGTTCAGAGCTCTGTGGTCCCTATTGCAGGAACTTGTTTCGGGTCCTTTGGTGGAGTCTGGCGCCGAGTCTTTGTGTAGGACTGGACAGCCACCTGCTTCTACAGACTTCTGTATTTGTGGGATTGGTGGTCAGTAGAGGATGTTTTTGTTCTTTATTGGTCTGCAGGCAGTAGCAGGATCTCTTTAGATGAGAGTTAAGAATCAAAGAAAATTCTTTGAACCTTCCTATAGGGAGGGATCGAGGGGAAAGTGTGGGCTTTCTCCACCGCAGTCTTTCGGACAGTTTGTCCTTGTATGAACAAAGTAGCATACTTACCCCTTCCCCTTAACTGCTGGGTATGTGTCTCCTACAGCCCTTCCTATATTTAGACGTTTATAGATCCTAAAGGGAAATGTGGGGAACTGTGTGCCCAACAGGAAATGATGGGGCTAAGGAACACACAATGAGGTTTTCAGAATCTGTGTCACCTGCCACACTTGTAGGCCTTGTGTAGAACCAGGCCTGATTGCTGCTAGCCCCCCTGTTTCTTCCCAGAAAAAAAATGGGTTCATATGCAAGAGGTGGAACAATATCTTACTTAGTCTTTATCTTTTTCCGGTAGATCTGGCTTGCCTCTGATCAGACTTACTCTGATCTGAAGATTTCGGAGTTCAAGGCATTAAGAAAATAGCCTGAATTGTTCATGGTAAGTATGCCTTGAATATTAAGGCTTAGAATATCATTTGGCATTTCATTTAAAATAAGTCTCTCCAGTCTAGGGGTATCAGATAAGGGGTAGTGTATTTACTTGATTTAAGCAAGTCCCTGGTCCCCACTCTGTATACACATGCATGCACGCACGCACGCATGCACATTCTCGTTATACATTTACAGTTCTATTTCCATGAGGACAAAATCTCTTCTCCTCAGACTTATACTTGGTTGAATAAAAGTAAGGCAATTTTTTTTTGCTAGAAAGTGTAAAATACATTGTTTTTAGATCAATTCTTGAACACAATGGTAGGTCTTTCATGATGGTTTTGAAATTCTTTGCTTTTAAAATAATCCAACACTTACTGAGTACAGGTTGACCCTCCCTGTAAGTCCAAAATATTAAAAATCTGAAACTTTTTGAAGACTGATAAGCCACACATGAAAATTCTGTACTGTGAAGTTTTGTTTAAAATACTATTTGAGCCAGGCGGTGGTGGCGCACGCCTTTTATCCCAGCACTCAGGAGGTAGAGGCAGGCTGATCTCTGAGTTTGAGGCCAACCTGGTCTACAGAGTGAGTTCCAGAACAGTCAGGGCTACACAGAGAAACTCTGTCTTGAAACCAAAAAGAAAAAGAAAAAAAAAAAAACACAGAAAAAAAGAAACCAGAAATAAAATATTATTTGAAATACTATATAAATTATCTTCATGCTATGTGTATAAGGTATGTATAAAATACCAACTACTTTTATATGTAGGCTTGGACTACCATCCCCAATTTATCTCATGTATATACATGTTACATGTATTGCAAAGTCTGGAAAAACCTAAAACTTGAAACCCTTCTGGTCCCAAACATATCAGAGAAAGGATACTCAACCTGTACACCTGTTGTTGGTGAGACTTTTAACTGGAAGGCTGGAAGATTGTCATCCTGTGGCATGAAGCCACTCACCAGTCTCTTCCCAGATGTCTTTTGGGGTCAGATTAATCCTTGACACTCATCCAGGAGTGGCCCAAAACTGCTGTGGAGAGACTGGAAGACCGTGCAGACTATGGTGGCTGCCATGCCCTCTCTAGTTCTTCAGTGGTGTTTGTCTCTCCTCTCAAGAAAGTGTAATGCCCTGCCCTGATGTCATTTTTCCCAGGTCCTCCATACAGATAGGACTTGAGGATTCTTTTTTGTTCTTCTGTGTTTGTGGTGTCTGTATTCATGTCTGAGTGTGTGTGAGTGCGTGTGCATGGGTATGGCCATTCCTCTGGAGACCCGAGTGAGGCCGACAGGGTGGGAGTCTTCCTTCCTTGATTCCTCTCCACTGTTCATTGAGGCAGGATCTCTCAGTTCAACCTGGAGTTCACTGTTCAGCTAGTAGAGCTAGCTGGCTTTGCTCCAGAATTCCTTTGTGCCATCTCAAAATTAGAGGTGACAGACATGTGCCCACCTGCATTTACCCTGGTGCTTGGGGATACAGCCCCCATACACTTGTACAAGTGCTTTTACCCACTGAGGTCTGTGGCTCCAGGACTTGAGGATTCTTGTCTCAACCCTGTAACTTAGACTTCAAGGTCGGGCTGTTTAGAAGTCTTTCCTTTGTCTTGGCAGTCTGACAGCGTAAGTTTTTAAACCACATTTCCTGGATTTGATTACCACATCTTAAATAGCTGTAGAATGTTGGGCAGCTTCCTAACCCCTTTTATAAGCTGAGGACAGCACCACTGCATAGGACTATTTGTAATTAAGTGTATTGAGACTTCTAAAGCATATAGAATAATGCCTGTATTTTGTCAAAAGCTGACATTGTTATTATAACTAGGAAGCTGTTAGTAAACTGAAAGTACTTCAAAATAGCAATATGAAAATCCCTTGTCTGGGGTCAATTCTTTTCTGCCTGTTTTTGGACCGTCATTAACACTGATTTTCTAAATTGTTAGGTTCCAAATATTCACAGTATGACTGGTTTTTCTTTTTAGTGGGGGGGGGGGGGGGTAATGGGGAGTACCACACAATAATCAAACTCTTCAAAAAAAATTTTTTGCAGGAGTTTTTCATCAGTATGTCTGAAACCATAAAGTATAATGACGACGATCATAAAACACTGTTTCTGAAAACGCTGAATGAACAGCGCCTGGAAGGAGAATTTTGTGATATCGCCATCGTGGTTGAAGATGTAAAGTTCAGAGCCCATCGGTGTGTTCTCGCTGCCTGCAGCACCTACTTTAAGAAGCTTTTCAAGAAGCTGGAGGTGGATAGTTCCTCGGTCATAGAGATAGATTTCCTCCGCTCTGACATATTTGAAGAGGTCCTGAACTACATGTACACCGCCAAGATTTCCGTGAAAAAGGAGGATGTTAACTTGATGATGTCGTCGGGTCAGATACTGGGTATCCGGTTTTTGGATAAACTCTGTTCTCAGAAGCGGGACGTGTCTAGTCCTGATGAGAGTAATGGCCAGTCCAAGAGTAAGTACTGCCTCAAATTAAACCGCCCCATCGGAGATGCCGCCGACGCCCAGGATGATGACGTGGAAGAAATCGGGGATCAGGATGACAGCCCTTCCGACGACACTGTAGAAGGCACGCCCCCCAGTCAGGAGGACGGCAAGTCTCCCACAACTACTCTCAGGGTTCAGGAAGCGATTTTGAAAGAGTTGGGGAGCGA
Organism: Peromyscus californicus insignis; assembly: GCF_007827085.1. Lineage (NCBI taxonomy): Eukaryota > Metazoa > Chordata > Mammalia > Rodentia > Cricetidae > Peromyscus > Peromyscus californicus. The sequence goes on along the minus strand of NW_026294514.1, from coordinate 40,154,953 downwards.
GGAAGTTCGCAAAGTGAACTGCTACGGCCAGGAAGTAGAATCCATGGAGACTCCCGAGTCCAAAGATTTGGGGTCTCAGACCCCTCAAGCCTTAACATTTAATGACGGGATGGGTGAAGTGAAAGACGAACAGACCCCGGGCTGGACCACGGCCGCCAGTGACATGAAGTTTGAGTATTTGCTTTACGGTCACCATCGGGAGCAGATTGCCTGCCAAGCGTGTGGTAAGACGTTTTCTGACGAAGGCAGATTGAGGAAGCATGAGAAGCTCCACACCGCAGACAGGCCGTTTGTTTGTGAAATGTGTACGAAAGGTTTCACCACCCAGGCCCACCTGAAAGAACACCTGAAAATTCACACCGGGTATAAGCCCTACAGCTGTGAGGTGTGTGGGAAGTCCTTCATCCGAGCCCCGGACCTAAAGAAGCATGAGCGGGTTCACAGCAACGAGAGGCCCTTCGCGTGTCACATGTGTGACAAGGCCTTCAAACACAAGTCTCACCTCAAGGACCACGAGAGGAGACACAGAGGGGAGAAGCCTTTTGTGTGTGGCTCCTGCACCAAGGCGTTTGCCAAGGCCTCGGATCTGAAGAGACATGAGAACAATATGCACAGTGAGAGGAAACAGGTCACCCCCAGTGCCATCCAGAGCGAGACAGAACAGTTGCAGGCGGCAGCAATGGCTGCCGAGGCCGAGCAGCAGCTGGAGACAATCGCCTGTAGCTAGAGGGGATGATGGGTCAGAAACACTTGGCCTGGGAGGTTGACGCCAAGGTGGCATGGATCGTGGTCACCGAACACCTTTGACTGCTTTTGTGGCAACTTAAAAGTGTTGTGCTGGCTGGACCCAAGGCAGTGCTCACTCCAGTTAGGTGATTTTCAAATTTCTCAAGGCAGTTAACGTTCCTACGTCCTGACCAAACAGTTTTTTGTTTTGTTTTTTTTTTTTTTGTGGTGTCTAGTATTCATGTTCCCAGTAAGCTCCCCTGCCCTTCTTTGTGGTTTTAATTTGAAAACCCCTTTGTCCAGTTCAATGTGAGCGGCTTCTGTTCCGTTCTTAATTTCTCTACACTTGGCCAGGCTGGTGAGTGCACTGCAGAGTAATTGGATAAATTGGTTTCCTAATCGTCCCAATGTATGTGACTTACGGTCCAAACAGCAGTTTTAATAACTGGATACAAGAACTTCATGTTGATGCAGAAAACGTTGGCACATGCTGACCCAGAACACTGTATAAGTACAAAACCAAGTTTGGAAACACGGAATGGTGTTAGTTTTATATTTGGTTTGTTGATTTTTTTTTTAAATATCTATATATCATTGTTTTTACTGTTTCTGTGGACAATAATGGTTGCTTTGCTGAAGTGTTTCTTCATCCATTGCGATGGTCCCTGTACCCACCCCAAATGCTGCAGGCCATGTGTGCCTCAGGGTGGGTGAGACCACCAGGGTGCTGGTAGTGCTGAGACTGAGTTCCTCTTTTGTCCAGTGTGGCCACTCTACCTGTGGGTGTCTGTGGAGTGAACCCGTAGTGCGAGGAGAAAAATCCCTGAGACAGGGTTTTCACAGATACAGAAACCTTGAGATTTCCTAAGTCTTCAAATCCTGAATGATTTCAAAATTGGTTTTGTATTTAAGATCAAAATTAGGACAAGAAACAAAATGCTTCTTGAGATGTCTTTGTAGTTTATGGATGATCAAGCTTTGGGGCTCTGCAGCAGCACTCAGTTTCTCCTGAAGAAGATGCTTAAATTTAAAATCTTTGGAATGTGTAAATAGTAGTGTTGGTCCTGTGTGTTTCAAGGAAGAGGACAGCTGCACTTTTTTTTTTCTTTTTTCTTTTTTCCTTTTTTTTTTTTTTTTTTTTTTGCACATTGGATTAAAGTACCTTTCATTGGCATCAAACATCAGACTGTCTTAACTGATATTAAAGATCATCAGACCAAATGTTTATGTTTTCCAAGTATGTTTTATCACTGGCTATGGTTTTCGATAGAGGCTGACTGCCTTTTCATAGCCATAAATCAGAATTATGAACTTTGTTTAAGATCCAGCATACTAAATGTGATTTTAACTATTTCCTTAGGAATATATTGAAACGCCAACAGAGTTTGAATTATGTTCTGTAAGAAAGTACTAGATGATTGTTTTAGGATATGTACAGTTGTAGAAAGTGCCAACTTTTAAAGTTCATGTTTGGTTCTTAAGATTTTCTTTTAAAAAAATACATTAAAAATTTCATTACATGGCTTGCTGTATTATCACCTGCTACTACTATTGTGAGAAAAATTTTATTTTCAAAATTGGTGTATGTGTTATGCCCAAGATTGTCAGATGGGGATGCTACCTTTTAAATTTTCTTATTTATTGGTAAAATGTTTTGGTTTAAAATTAATTATTTTTCCTGAAAGCTCTTTGTTCTGTACTGAAGGCAGCCCTGTCAGTGGGTTTCTGTGCTGGTAGGAGGGGGCCGACTGCTGTTCCCAGGCTGTGTTGACCAAAGCAAATGTGAAATCAGCTGACGTCCTGTTGATAGCTACTTCAACAAACCATATTTTGGGCCTTTGTTTTTGTATATAAAGAAAATAATATACTTGTCTTGTTCTTGATTGTTTTCTCATGGCATCGTTGTACACATCCAGATCCATACTGCCTTCGTCTTGGTTTTATGGAGGTGCAGATTTAACATATAGAATTAGTCCCTATAGAAAGCTTATAATCGTGTTGGTACCTGGAAAAACAAAGCGAAACTTTCAATAATTTGTCCTAATGTCTTTAGCATTTGAATTATTTTTTACAAGAAATGGGTTTGTATTACAGCTTCTACCATGGGTGCTGGGTTCCTGTTGGAGTCTGTGTTTTGTTTAGATATTTTTAGTGACAGTGGGGTCTTAAAATTGCTTTTCTTGGCCCTGAGTAGTAACACTCCCTCTCTCCTCATCCAGCTAGCTCTAGTCACCCACTAGGTAGTAAACATCATGTTAGATTTCCCAAGGGACTCTCCAGAGGGAGTTCCTCCTGAAAATCTGCAGCGAGAGTGGAAGGGGAATCCTAAGTATTGGCATTGTGACCTTCCCATCAGTACCAATTCTTTCTGTACAAAGTGAATGTCCACAGACATCATGTTGACTTTCGTGCTTGACTCCATTCTATTGGCATTGAGTTAGAAGGTGAATATTAGAAACTGTAAGTTAGGTTTAGTGCTAGCTAGTCTTCTATGACTAAAAACAGCCAAGAGAGTTGGCCATTGGTGGCACAGGCCTGTCATCCTAGCTACTCAGGAGGCTGAGGCAAGATCACGAGTTCAAAGCCGGCCTGTGTGCCTAAAGAGTGCCTAAAGAATTCAGGACCACTCTGAGCAAATGAGTGGCAGGGATATGGCACAGTAGCAAAGCGCTTGCCTATCATGCATGGAATCCAGTCCCCTATACTGAGGGATTGGGGGGTAATAGGGCACAGATTTAAACACATTTTTAACTGCCCTGAACCTGGACTGCTTTGCTTTTAAGGTAATGGTATGGATTTCTACCTCATTACATACCATGAAAATTATGTAACACTGAGCCCAGTACTCGGCTTTCTAGGTGTACCAAAAATATTTCCTGGGTTTTTGTTGTTTTGGTTTGTTTTGGGACAGGGTGTCACTCTGGCTTGGCTGGCCTCAAACTCAGAGATCTGCTTGCTTCTGCATACTCAGTGTTGGGACTACAGGCATGTGCCAACAAATCCCACCATGTCAAGGAAGTTCTCAGTGGACACAGAAATAGGGTGCTCGTGTGTGTGTGTGTGTGTGTGTGTGTGTGTGTGTGTGTGTGTGTGTGCGCATGCCTGTCAATTTTATAATTGCTCACTCTGGATTGTAGACTGATACCTCCTTTAAAGAGTTCGTAACTGAAAATATCTACAGAAGCTGTGTTTCATCTTGACATTTATAAGCTGCCCATTCACAGTTTTGTTCTTACAAACATATTCATCCTAGAATTTTCTTTGGTTTCATAATCACTCATCAGTTGTCCATTTTTAAGTAGGTCATTGGCATGTAGACAAGTGTACACCCTAGTTTGGTTGACTTCCAAACCTACTTTGGAAACATGACGGCACAGCCAGAATTGCAGTTTTGAGAGCCATATGTGAAGTCATCCATTTAGAAAATATTTTTATATAAAGCTTTTCTAAAGTGAGTGTTTTTCAGACTACACTAGGCATTACCCTTCCTGGGTTGCATAAATTCCAAGAGTATCTGTTGTTTCCTTGCTGAAAGGATTAAGACTACCATCCCAGAACTTTTTATCTTAGTTCTGGAGTTTTCTGTTTGCTTTTCTTTAGAGGATATTTTCATTAATCCTACAGGAAACCACTCTGTGGAGTAGGTTAGTGTCCATGTACAGACTGGTTGAATGCCTGATATTTACATTTCCAGGCATTGGACTAGGTGCTGGGAATGCAGCAGTAAACAGGACTGACTGTGTTCCTGCTATCCAGAAATGACTGCCTCACTTTTCCATACTTCACAAAATTCTACAGACTTTAAAGTAGTGTAGCCACCACAGATGTGCAAATTTTTTCTGCTGGTTAAATAATTTTCCTTAATTTCCTTGGTCGATGTGTATTTGAGGCCTGAGAGATGGCTCAGTGGGTAAGAGCACTGGCTGTTTTTCCAGAGGACGCAGGTTCAATCTCCAGTAGTAGCATATGGCAGCTCACTACTGCCTGTAATTCTAATTTGCTGCTGGGCATGATGTCCCATGCCTTTAATCTCTTGGAAGGTGGAGGCAGGCAGATCTCTGAGTTAGAGGGTCACCCTGGCCAACAGAGCAAGTTCCAAGATGGCCAGGGCTACACAGAAAAACCCTGTCTTGAACCAAGAGCAACAAAATATTTGATTCCCTGCCCAGTTTATATCAGTCCTATTCCAAAATACAGAAACAAATTTAGCTTTAAAATCAGATATAATCGACATGAAGAATTATTGACCTTAAACAGAATGACAGACCCAGAAGTTGGGGTGTTTACACTTAATTGAACAGAGCATATGAGCACCTTTCCTAAATCCAGGAATGCTTTGGCTATTCTGTACCCCATACAATTGAATGCTTGGTCTCAAGTTGGTGGAACTGTCTGGGAACAATTAAAAGATGTGGCCTTGGAGGAGGTGTACTACTGGCAGGGGTTGGGAGAGACTTTGAGGTTTCAAAAGCCCAAGCCATTGCCAGTTAGCTCTCCCTCTTTGCCTCATGCTTGTGGATTGTCTGTGAGCTCTCAGCTACTGCTCCAGCACCGTGTCTGCCTCCATGCTGCCATGCTCCCTACCATGGTGGTCATGGACCTTACTACCCCCAAATTAAATGCTGTCTTATAGAAGCTGACGTGGTCATGATGTCTGTCACAGCAATACACTAAGGCGTATATCTATGGTTTGAAATGCCTCCTACCTGCTCCATTTTCCCAAAATCCTGACCTAGTTCAGGGTTACAGTCTTCTTTTCCTTCTCTAGATAAGTATGCTTATCAGTTTCCTTTGTGTATGAGCGTATGAGCACTCATGCACAGGAATGTGAAGACCAGATTTAGCTGCTCTCCACCTTGGGTGTTTTATAATATTTAATACAAGAAGCATTGTCAAAAGAAAAAATGAAAGAAAGACTATCCTAGGAAATATGAAGGGACTGCTAGGAAATAACATAAAGGTATCATGTCCACATCTCTAACACACGCATCCATGTCCCACTCTTACCTGTTACTACTCTCTTCACTCAAATGAACACAATCATGAAACAAATGAGCAGAATTCTTTTGTTTTGTTTTGTTTTTCTGAGACAGGGTTCCTCTGTGTAGTTTTGGTGCCTGTCCTGGATCTCGCTCTGTAGACCAGACTGGCCTAGAACTCACAGAGATCCGCCTGGCTCTGCCTACTGAGTGCTGAGATTAAAGGCGTGTGCCACCACTACCCCACATGAGCAGAATTCTAAGCTCAAAGCACAAAGGAGAAAAGAAGGTACAGACCTGATAAGTCTCGGACCCTGCTTTTAAGAATTTAGTCTGGAAGGAGAGACAAGTGTGTCTCTTCATTTAGCTAAAATTCCTACTTAACAAAGCAAGAAGATAAGTGCCCTGGGAGAAGTAGAGGTCAGTGTCCTGGAAGCCCAGACTGGTCTGCACTGGATGCTGTTTATTTGTTTTGGGCACTGAAGAGGTCTGTGCCTTCTGAGCAATCTGTCCTCTGCTGACTTAGCATGTTTACACTAAAAGCTGTGATTTGTTCCCCATAAGAATATTTATTTTGAACTTGCCTCTTGTATTTCTCATGGTTTTCTAGAAAAACAGAACTGATAGAATGAAAATGTAGCTACACAAACAGAATTTGTTAGAGTGACTTACAGGTTATGGTCTGATTTTCCTAAAATGCTGTCTCTCAATGGAAAGTTCAAAAATCCTGTAGCTCAACCCACGAGGTTGGATGTCTCAGCTGGTCTTCAGCATGCATCAGAATCCTGAAGAAGGAGGCTTTAATGCCATTGGAAGGAATGGAGTTGCCAGCCAGAGTGGGGGCGAGCAGACAAAGAGAAAGTTTCCTTCTTCCGTGTCCTTTATATAGATGGCCACCAAAAGTTGTGGTAAAGAGTTAAGGTAGATCTTCCCACCCCAAAAGATCTGGATTTAGGATGGGTCTTCCATTTTAAATAATTCAACCAAGAAACATTCCTCTTTTGGTTTTACTCAATCACTGGGCAAGCTTCAGTGAAATATTTCACTATTAGGATAAGAATTTGTACTATATCAAGCTGATAATTGAAAAAAATAAAATAATAAAAAAAAACAAAGAAAAAAGAAACATCCCTCACAGTTGTACCCAGCAGCTTGGGTTTTAGTTAATGCCAGATGTGGTCAAGCTGATAAACAAAAATAGCCATCACATTTCTCTATGAACTCAAGCTGTTATGATTTAATATTTAATTTATGAAATTTAATATTTAAATTAACTTTTAATATTTAAAATTAACATTTACTATTTAAATTAACTTTCAGTCATTACACTGTTAACATTTGTCTTTATTATATATTTTTACTGTTTTAATTTTCTAGGCCCACATAAGTCCCATGAGAGAAAAATGTGTGTGTATACACATATATGATCTATGTTTATTTTCTTTAAGTATAATGCTATTCATTTCCTTAGAGGATGAAATTAAATAATAATTTTAAAAGGACATTTGTAGTTCATTTGTGGATAATGAAAACGGTGATTTTCAAATTCATTCCAGCAAGTTCATGTAGTAGACTTTCTTGGAATACCACATGTTTGTTCTACACATGACATGAGAGCTCACCCTCCTCACCATTTCAGGGAAGGGACCAAATGTCTGCTCTCTAACCAGACCCAGGCATGTCAGAACAGAGACAAGACCTGATCCAGGAAACTAACCAGCTGACCAGAGAAACAGAGTGGGTCCCATCGGAATCTAGTCGCATCCCAGAGAGACAATAAATCAAGACCCTTGCCACTGGCCAGTTGTGAGCAGTGAGGCAGACAAGCTTCTGCATGGAGCATTGTAGAACATTCTGTTTTAGGAGTTTGAGGAAATAGAAGTCAAGACAGTTAAGAACTGATTAACCCTTGATACATCAAGGAAAAACCAGAGCTGGAACAGTACCTCAGGCAGTAAAAACAGATTTTTATCTAAGCCTACTGCAATCATAGATAAGAGAGCTCAGGACAGAAATGAACTGGGCTTGAAGGCTTGAAGGGAGTTTACTGCAAAGGACCAGGAAACAGGCCACAGACAGAACATGCTGAAAACAGGCATCTGGTCCAATGTACCCGTGGTCCAAGGGCTGAGAATTACTTCAGGAAACTGCAAAGCAGGCAGAGGATAGGCCTCCTATAGGAAGCTGTCACCCAGCAAAAAAACTAGCCTCACTGTTCTAATAATGTATGTCAGTCACAGCTAAATCTACAGGCATAAATTTCCTGTCTTTTGTTTCCTTTCTTATATAAATTATCAAATGTCTTCAGTCAAGGCAGAGATTGAGAATTTCTCTATTCCCCCAGTTCTGGTCAAAACTGTAAATAAATTAATTTTTTAAAATCAATCCCTGTTCCCCATTTTTTATGTCATTTTGTTTTGTTTTTCAGTAGAGCAGCAATCTAAACTGACCAAGTAGATTCTTGCTCTAGCCAGGACAGGGTGGATGGACATCCCCTGGGGGTTGGTGAAACTGAAGATTAGATACTGTGCTTGGGGATTCTTGGGGAACTGGTTTAGTAAGGTTCTTAACAAGGAAGTGTGCTCACCTAGGAGAAGAATCAAGTGTCATGAGGCTGACCTAAGTGTGCTCAAAGTGATTTAGAAGAAACTCAAAGCCATAGAATTGATGTCATAAAAGAGTGACTGATGGATTTTATTAGGAGACAGTAAATCACTCAAAGTAGAAGGTAACTAAGGGAGCACTGCCTCTAAAATGCCCCACAGACAAGTAGTGTGTTAGCTAGGTCTGTTGGAGACAAGCAACGTTTACAAGGTTAAGATGTAAATGCTTGTTCACCAGGACTGGCCAGCTATTAGGCCCATCCCCAAAGAATATGCCTCTGGCATGCTCAGGGGGACAGCACAGGATCACAACAAATTTAAGTTCTGGGCTCCCATAAAGCCCGCTGTTCTCTTCTTGAGACATAACTCTGCCAGATGGGCAAGACAGCCCTGGGTAGTAGCTCTCCAAAAAGAACAACACAGGTGTACTTAAGAAATAATGCATCATCTTTGCGGAGTATATCTCCCATCTGTCCAAGTGGCCAGACTGACAGTCTCCTGTCTCTGTTTAAATTGTTTGAAGTGTAGCCGGGCATTGGTGGCGCACGCCTTTAATCCCAGCACTCGGGAGGCAGAGCCAGGCGGATCTCTGTGAGTTCGAGGCCAGCCTGGGCTACCAAGTGAGTTCCAGGAAAGGCGCAAAGCTACACAGAGAAACCCTGTCTCCAAAAAAAAAAAAAAATTGTTTGAAGTGTAACTTGGGGCCAGGGTCTAAGAGAGATTTAAAGATGACAGTGTATGTAAAACACATAAGCCTAAGGTGAATATAAGTTATTAAAGTTTGCTGTCCCAGCCCAGCTCTTCCTTGGGCATTAGCCCCAGCCAGACAATCACTATTAAGAGCCTTTTGTTCAGTTCTATTGTTCTGGGTGATTTCTCACAGGGAGGCCATGGTATTTCTAAAACAAAGTAAGGAACCCTAGTGGTAAAATATACTTAAACTAATTGGCACAGAAAAATGCTTTCTTAACAGAATACCAATAATACAGGCACTAAGAAACACACATACATACACACACATATATAAAACCTCATGAAACTGAAGAGCTTCTTTATGACAAAGGACACCATCATTTGGGCAAAATGGCAGGACACAGAATGAGAAAAGATCTTTATCTGATGAAGGGTTAATATCTAAAACATATATAAAAAATTTAAAAACTAGACATAAAGAAAACAACCCAATTTTAAAATCGGGTGTATAACTAAATGGTTCTCAAAAGATGAAAAGCAAATGACTGAGAAACACAAAAAATGTTAAACATCCCTAGTCATCAGGGAAATATAGATCAAAACTGTAGGAGTGAGGTACCTGCCCTCAGCCCCTACACAGGGTTCTCTGAGAAATGCTTCCCAGGAGCAAGGGAAAAGTGAAAGATTTCCATAATAACTTCACACACACAGGTCAATGCTCTTCATTCTGTGTGCTCTTTATTGTTGTGTTCTTTGTTTCTTCCATCTTTATTCTCCTCTATGTCTTTATTCTACTATATCTCTATTCTACTCATTATAAATTCCCAAGCATATATATTCATATATATATATACATATATATATGTACATACACACATATATAAATCCATTCATTAACAACCTGTTAGTAAAAACTACAAAGTCAACTCTCAGGGACAAGTATTCTGATAAGAGTCACATTTGGCAAAGACTTAGTCAGCCTAATTGGTGACTGACAACAGCTATAGGTTATAAAAAGTCCTGGCTTTTATAGAGATCTTAAAGGGATAGCTACAAAGGTTACAAGGAAAGAAATTAAACCAATGAGAGATTTAAGGAAAAGGCAAAGAATATGTGTACTATTTTATGTGATTAATAATATAAACAGTTTGTCTACTAAGCCTAAAATCTTGCATTAAACTGGTGTAGAAATAAATACCAAGTGTTAATTGTTTTTTTTTAATCAGAGTGGGGAGGTGCCAGTGGAAGAAGCTTAGGGCAAGATAGCTGCTATTGATGTCTTGAAGGACTATGATATACCAAGGCCAGACACCTGCACTATCACTTCTGGTTCACTGTAATTCTTCTGAAGGGTTTTGATCCAACAAGGATCAAATTGCACCTGCAATTCTATACTGTGAAAGTTCTATGAGGACACTTTGTCTGGCCAATTTGCCTTATCAGTGACTAAAGATAGAGAACAAGACCTCTAAGTGTCTACAGTCCACATGAAACAATAGACCTAATATGAAGCATATTTTAGTATGTTTCTATTCATAAAAATTGTACAGTTAAATAAGCTACCTTCTTGACTATCCACAATTATGTGTGCCCATAGGATTGAGAAGTAATCATGAGATTACATGTACACATTACATGAAAATGCATGGTAAATGGGGAGATATCATAGCTGTTCTTAAGGAAGGAATGCAGTTCTTAGGGAAGAAATGAAGTGGCATATGAGAGAAACACAGACAAGGAGCAACTGGTCATTTATGGTCAGTAACTTCATGGCCTTGCCAGGTGGGGCTTCCCATCAAAGAGGCATTCATTTGGTGGGTTGATATATGAACATCAGTTATCACCTGCTGTATACTTTCATGGCCCTCAACACAAAACTACTTTGATATTTCATCTTATACCAGTCATATTGGCCAAGATCAATACAACAAATGATAGCACATGTTGGTGAGGTTGTGGAGTAAGGGAAACACTCATCTATTGCTGGTGGAACTGCAAACTTGTACAGCCACTATGGGAATCAATGTGGAGGCTCCTAAAGACATTGGGAATAGATCTACCTCAAGATCCAGTTATACCACTCTTGGGTGTATACCTAAAAGATGCTTCATCCTACCACAGAGACACATGCTCATCCATGCTCATTGCTGCTCCATTCATAATAACCAGAAATTGGAAACAGCCTAGATCTCTATCAGCTGGTGAATGGAGAATAAAAATTTGCACAATCGAACATTATTGAGCTCTGATTTAAAAAAATGGAATCATGAAATCTGCAGGTAAATGGATGGAGTTAGAAAAACATCTTTCTGAGTAAGGTAACCCAGGCCCCCAAACACGAATATTGTATATATTCTTTTATATGTGGATATTAGCTTTTAAGCTTTTGGTAGGTATGCTGTAGCCATAGATATACAGTAAGGGACTGGGGTTGGGGAGGACCTACCAGGGAATGGAGATTAGAATACATAGTTATGGAAAAACAGGAGAGATTGGAGTGGGAGAATTAAATGGGGAGGGGAGAGAAAAGGGGTACAAGGGAGGGACCACAGGAAGGGATAGTTAACACTAAGGACCATATGGAAATCTACTGTAGAAGCCTCTTAAAACATGTACATACCTGAAAGAAGCCAAGTGGAGTCAAAAAATAATGGGGGAGACAAAGCCCCAACTAGACCTCTTTGCCATCAAGTGAAACCTATAGTGCCAGGAACTGGTTATATCTAATTGAGTCATTGACCAAAGGGACCAGAATGAAGCCTCCGAACATCTCAGGCTATTGTCAAGGCTATTGGTTGCTCTCCACAAACTAACAGCAGGTCCTATTGCTAAGGACAACACTTACACTTCTCATTGAATATGAAGAAGTTGAGCTGGTGCCTAACTAGACTACTGACTAGTCACTCTACTGACTAGTGTACTAGTGTGGTGGTATTGTGTTCCCCAAAATATTATGTACCTTAATAAACTTATCTGGGGTCAGAGAACAGAAAAGTCACAAGATACTTAGGCTAGAAAATGTTAGCACACGCCTTTAATCCTAGCATTCCAGAGACAGAAATCCCTCTGGATCTCTGTGAGTTCAAGGTTGCATTGGAAACAGCCAGGCATGGTGACTCACGCCTTTAATCCCAGAAAGCAGATTTTAATCCCAGGGAGTGGTGGTAGAAAGCAGAAAGGTTTATAAGGCATGAGGACCAGAAACTGGAAGCATTTGGCTGGTTAAGCGTTCAGGATTTTGAGCAGCAGTTTAGCTGAGAGCCACTGGAATGAGGACACAGAAGCTTCTAGTCTGAGGAAACAGGACCAGTTGAGGAATTGGCAAGGTGAGATAGCTGTGGCTTGTTCTGTCTCTCTGATCTACCAGCATTGACCCCAATAACTGGCCTCGGGTTTGATCTTATTAATAAGAACTTTTAAGATTCATGCTACATACTAGTGTTCATGATACTGGAAGGTACTCTGCACAGTACCAAGGGAGAAAGATAAATACCAACTCAGCTACAAATCCTGAGATCTACACATGATGTGCTGGTGCAATAGTGGTGCAGACACTGTGTGAGTAACCAACCACTCTCTGATTGGATGTAAGGCCCACTCCACGAGATGGAACCCATGCCTGACACTGCTTGGGTGGTGAAGAACCTGAGACTAGATAGGCCATAGGCCTCAGGTAAAACCAAATACTTCTGTTCTGCTCAAGGAGCACAGCAATAAATGATCTCTAACGACATTCTGCTGTACCCATAGACCAGTGTCTTACTCATCCATCAGCAAAGAAGCTTCATCTTCCAACAGATGGAAAAAAAATACAGAGACCCACAACTGGACAATGTGCTGAGAGTGACATGCTTTGGAACACTCAGTCCTAAATGGGACGTGTTTATCTAAGCCCCCTCTCCCACAGGGCTTACTCAGGCAGCTCTACACGAGAAAAGGCAGAAAGATTGTAAGAGTTGGAGGGGATGGGTGACACCAAGCAAACGGTATCTTCCAGACACAACAAGACTGAAACACAGATGAACTCACAGAGACTGTGAAAGCATGCAGAGGGCCTGCGCAGGTTCCAGTCAGACTGGGTCTCAGTGCTGAGAGGTGGGGATGTAAAGAAGAGTTCCCATACTGAATCCGGAAACTATCTCCAATTTAGAGATGCTTGAAAAGGAAAAATTAGGTTTATGTGATGGAATCCCACTCACAGGGGATAGAAAACACATTAAGGTGTGGGGCCTATGCCCAGCAGTAGCTGGTCAGCACTAACCTAATTCAGTGTTGTTTTTCTAGATTTTTTTTGTGTATTGCTTTGTTTGGGTCTTTTGCTTGTATATTAAGGTTTCCAATTTTGTGTTTTCATGAGTTTTATTTTGTGTCTGTGTTTCTTGTGCGTCTTCATTTTGTTTGCTTTTTTCCTTTTCTTGGTTCCTAGTGGGAGGAAGATGGCATGGAGTCCGATGGATGGGAAGGCTGTGGAAGGAGATGAGGGAGTAGAAACCACAAGTAGAATATGTTGTATAGATTTTCAATAAAAACATAATTACAACCCCCCTTTAATCTCTCTCGTGTCCCCTTCCTCGGTGGCCCCAGGCATGCCTTCTCAAATCCATAGCTTTTTCTTGATTGCTGTTACATATGTGTGCAAATAAATAAATCTGAAATTTTATGTTTGATTAAATAATTAATGAGTGAGTGTTCCTATGTGTGTGTCTTAGTGCTTATGTGGAGGTCGAAGACAACGTTCAGGGGTCAGTACTCTCTTACTATGTAGGCTGCAGGGATCAACCTCAGGTCTTCAGGCTTGGCAGCAAGCACTCTTAATCTCCGAGCTGTCTTGCTGACCCGTGATTGCATTCTTCTTTCTCCCACAAACTGTTAATCTCTCAGTGCCTCTATCTTAAAGACCTGTGGCATAATCAGGCCTAAAGAGTCCATCACCGAAATTTTTGAATCTGACGTCCTCAAGTGGAGTCCAAGACTTTCTATTCTTAGCAACATAAAGGATTACACACGTAACTTTTCAAACTGCTGATCTATAAAATAATTTCTAGTGGAATGGAAATACATATGATGGTAGACAGATTGCACCTGCCTTGTTAAGTAGAACCAAAGCCTTGGAGTAATGTTGATGTCTCAGTGTAGGTGAAGGAAAGTCCAGGACTTAGCCTTCACAACTAGCTGGGATGGATGTGAGCACAAAGTCTATATCATCTGAAATAGTCCACTATTAGTTGCTATAATAAAGTACTCAAGTCTGAGTACATTATAAAGACAACAGAGTTCTATAGCATATAGTTTTAGTGTCTAAAAGTCCAGGATTATGTAAGTGGTGAAGTCTCATGGTCCTTTATATTCCTGGTAACATTTTTTTGATTGTTTATTTCTTTTATTTGGTTTAGGAAATTGTGAATTTTACTTATTGGACACGATATTTCTACATTTCTTAAACAATATTGAACTTTAGGATATAAATAATTTACTTAAAAGAAGTTTGATCTTTTAAGGCTTAGAACTTTCTTGGGCAGGGGCTTGGGGCAGGGGTAGCACAGCTTTGACTCCAGGGTGAATGTGACCCTTCTGAGGCAGCAGCCTTTTGTGGATTCTCTTTGAAGAAAAGCATCTCTAGATGTAAGCTAGAAAATGTGGGGCTCCCTTTGTTTATTGCTTCTCATATATCATGTCTCTATTTTGTGCAGTCTCCCTCAAATTTGGCTTGTCTGATAATTTTCCTTTGGTTGTATGGAGGCTGTAGGTTTGGGGAAAGAAGTTCCATTTGTTTAGATGAAATGCTGTGGTCATCACGTTTTATGGAGGGCACATGTTATCAGCAGGACTCAGCATTGATGATGCTGGCCAGATTTCTTCATTGTGGGTCGATTCTGGCCCATTTTTGTATACTGTATCGTTTGGAAGCAGGTGACTCTGCACCACCCACACTCATGCTCCCTCCACAACGGAGTATCTGTATAAACTATTTAAAATTCTTTATGATATGAGATGACACTTTTCCTATATCATCATGATTCGATTGTTTATTGGCATGGGTATGGACATGCAAATGCTTATTTTGCTCTGTGTGACCTATGACCCAGCATTGCACTTGTCTTGTCACTCAGCTTGTTTCAGGTTTCTCAGCATAGCACTCTGACCCATGTGACCCCCCAACTCCCACCACGCCTCTTTCCTTTCAGAAGCACTCTATGTTGTAGGTTCAGCTTGTGCATTTTTGGCTTCATCTTCAAAATAGCAATCTCTAGAAGAGGCCCTGATTCCTTTTATTGAAGAACAGTATTGGATACCAAGATCTGGGTGGCCCATCAGCTTTTTAAAAGTATTTTTTTTTTGGCCGGGCGGTGGTGGTGCATGTCTTTAATCCCAGCACTTGGGAGGCAGAGGCAGGCAGATCTTTGTGAGTTCAAGGCCAGCCTGGTCTACAGAGTGAGATCCAGGAAAGGTGCAAAGCTACACAGAGAAACCCTGTCTCGAAAAACCAAAAAAAAAAAAAAAAGTATGTTTTTGAGTTCTGGAAACATTAATAACATTTTATAATTACTTCCTGAATTTATATATTTTAACATTCATCAGTGATCCACATTAGACTACTTATAATGGCATTTTGAAAAGAAATACTTAAAGTAACAAGATTATACAATTGAGGATGATAAAATTTACTTAATCAAAACTTAATTCAACTGTAGTATAGTTTCCTCAGAATCCAGTAATCAAGTTTCCTCAGCTGTATTTTTGGACATGAATAATGTCCATTTTGAGCATTAACTGATTATACTTAAAAAGAAGAAAATGTTTGAGTTTTGAAGTTATATTAAATGAGTAAGTACAGAATCGCATATTAAGGAAAGAATGATTAATTTCAAAGCAAAATTTAACTTGTGTGTTCATAATTAACATGCATTTGCTATTTCACCTCTGGTCTGTTTTCAGGCTTCTTCATCTATTATTAGTTTAGTGGTAACTTCTCAAACAGAACTAATTCCAACCCGAGTGTGCAGATTCCACAAAGAAAATGTGAATGAACACTTGAGAGCAGGCAAAGCAGAGTGAGCCATTGCTCAGAGATTAGCAGAGTTTGAGTAGGACGTGCTCGAGGGTGTTGACTCTCCTGGTCAACGATCCTTGACTTCTAGAATTATGCTCCGCAACTGCAGCCCATCCTTTTTCTGAGGCTCCTGACTCTCTCAACCATCACTACAGTGTTCTCCTGGCATTTATTAGTGTTGTGTCTTTTACCATACTGGGTTCTTCTGTTATTAAACTATTTTCATAACGAATGAAGCTATTTAAGGTCTATAATTTCTTGAATTCTCTTTTTATCAATCAAGGTCTTAGCATTCTCAGGCTTCTTCTAGAAGGCAACTGAATATTTCTAGGTGAAGTTTATATTCAGATAAATGACTTGCTATGTTGCTCTGTGATTTTGGCAAATATAAATACTGGATTTAGTATTAGAAATCATGATTCACATCATTGCATTTGTTCTACATTCTTTATGACACTGTTTTACTTTCTAGAGTCAAAGACTCATTAAAATATTCTGTTTTTTGAGCCATGTACTAGTTTCTTAGGATGGCAGTAACAAAGCCAAAATCAAATATATTCTTTCACTATTCTGGAGTGTAAGTAGGTGTAAGTAGGGCAGAGTTCACTCAGTGCTCTTACTAATCTCAATTTCTCGTGCCTGATGACAATATTTGGCTCCCTGAATTTGAAGCACTATCACTCAGTTTCTCCCTTTCTTATCAAAAGACTTTCTTTTCCTTATGATTCTCTGTGCTCTCTCTTGTCTTAGGGTTTTATTGCCATGAAGAGACACCATGGCCACAGCAACTCTTAAAAAGGAAAACATTTAATTGGGGCTGGCTTACAGTTTCAGAGGTTTAGTCCATTATCATCATGGTGGGAAACATGGTGGCATGCAGGCAGACATGGTGCTGGCAAAGGAGCTGAGAATTCTACATCTTGATCCACAGGCAGCAGGAGAGACTAAGTACTGGGCATAGCTTAAGCACATGAGACCTCAAAGCCCGCCTCCAAGTGACACACTTCCTCCAAAAAGGCCACATCTACCCTAACAAGGCCACACCTACTAATAGGGCCACTCCCTTTGAGCCAAACATTCAAACACATGAGTCCATGGGGGCCATACCTATTCAAACCACCACATCTCCTTTTCTAATAAGGATTTGAACAGAATTAGATTTAGGGCCTACCTTAGTTGACATAATCACATCTTAACTCATTGCATCTGCAAAGGTATTTCCATGTCTTGCCTTGAAAGATGAATTCTAGGGACACTATTAACTAACTATAGGTCCTTTCTAATACCCTTTCTCTTGTTTTTGCAGTTTATTTTTTTTCCCTGTACAATAATCAGCTACCAAATAAGCAATGGGTTGACTGGGTTCTTAGTTGCCGTGGCTGACCTTCCACAAGTCGTTCCTTGTTATGTTTTTCTCAGAACTCAGAAATGATAAGGCCATCACAACTTGTGCAGATGCACTGTTTATCTCAAGCATGCTTATAAGTCAGGCTTCATAGATTTTCTTGGAGTCTTCGCTTGTCTTCTTTAATTGTCTTGCTCTTTGGGGACTTGCCAAACTTTAAAGGTTAGTGAATGCATTTTTCATAACTTTAAATGAATATTTTCATTTCCAATAGGATTTTTGCAGATGGAAAATATCATTACCTTTTCCCATTTTTAAACAACTGGACGTTCTCTTTTCTTTGTATTTTCATGCAGATATTTATGTCTCTGAACAAAGAGTTGGCATTGAACAACAATGTCCAGTGAAAGAGTGATGGGCCACAAGCGATGTGATATCATGAAGATGATGATGTGACTGTGGTATCAAAGTGAAGAAAGAATTGGAATTTTAACAATGTCCCCATCATCAGAGTCCAAAAGTAGACTTCCGAGTGTGTTCAGGAAGATCTAATGAGCTTTCTGGGATTTTTAAAAGTATCTATAATCAATGTGACCAATGGACTGGAGACAAGGAAAGATGGATGTGGTTAGAAGACCACAGGCATGGTGCAACCCCACAGTGTAGCCACAAACACAAAGGAACCAACACAGAAAGTGTGACACTGTGTTCACTCAGTTTTTATCAGCGTAAGAAAATATCTGACCAAACAAGTTAGAAGAAAGATTTATTTTGGATCTTTGCAGAGATTTCAGCCCACGGTTGCTTGGCCACATGAGCTGGATAGTTACATGGTAGCAATAGTGTATTTCTACCTCATGGCATCATGGAAGGGAAAGAACAAGAGAGCATGTGAGAGAGATCAGTCTACACAGCCCTCAAGGACATACTTTCCATAAATAAAAATGGGGGGATACTCAATAACCAAGACATAATATTCTATCCCTGACCCCCAAAAGGTTCATTGCATCTTATAATATAAAATGTATTTATGTATGCAGCCCATCTCCAGGCATCTCCGTAATCTTAACAGTTATAGCATGATTCAAATTCCAAGCTCAAAGTCTCCTCTGAGGCTTGAAGCAAACTTAGAGCTTTAAGCCACTGTAAAACCAAAACCAAGTTACAGACGCTCAGCATAAAGTGGGACAGAATAAACATATCACCTCCAAATGGACAGAAAGGAGGAGTGGGCCAAGGCCGAACCCAAACCAGTAAGACAAATAGCAAATCTTGTAGGCCCCACATAGGGCATTTTGGCCACATTATGTCATGATGTGGGCTTCGGTGGGCTTGGACAGCCCCATCCCTGTACAGCCTTAGTGGCTGCAGTCCATGTAGCCTCTCTACTAGGCTGGCTGTGCTTAATACCCGTAGCTTCCCTATAGTCTCCATTCTCGGCATCTCAAATGTGCCAAGGTCCCCAGTGTAGCTTGGGTTTCACCTTTAGAGCCTCACATACTCAAGAGCACCTTGCAAGAATCCTGAATCTAATGCATGTTGTGTGCCCTCCCTTGTCTTCCTCTGAGATCTAGAAGGAGGCTTCCATGATGCTCTAACTCTTATATTCTCCATGTCTGGTGTGCTGGCTTGTTTTGTGTATCAACTTAATACAAACTGGAGTCATCAGAGAGGAAGGAGCCTCAGCAGAAGAAAGACCTCCATGAGACCCAGCTGTAAGGCATTTTCTCAATTAGCGATCAATGGGAGAGGGCCCAACCCATGGTGGGCAGTGCCATCCCTGGGCTGGTGGTCCTGGGTTCCATAAGGAAGTAGGTTGAGCTAGCTAGGGGAACTAAGCCAGTAAGCAACACCCCTCCATGGCCTCTGCATCAGTTCCCGCCTCTAGGATCCTGCCCTGTTTGAGTTCCTGTCTTGGATTCCTTCAGTGATAAACAGCAATGATGAACTGTAAGCCAAATAAACCCTTTCCTTCCCAACTTGCTTGATGATCATGATATTTTATCACAGCAATAGAAACCTTAAGACAAATTGGTGCCAGCATAGTGGGGTATTGCTGTGACAGACCTGACCATGTTTTGGGGAGGATTGTGGAAGGACTTTGGAACTTTGGGCTGGAAGAGCCATTGAGTATAAAGAGCTCTGTGGGAACTTGGAAGGTAAGAATGTTGAGAGCAATGAAGAAGATGGAGGCCTGGCTTGTGAAATTTCAGAGGAAATATTAAAGACTCTACCAGGGATGTTTGCTAATTTGATTTAAGAGTCTGTGGTTCTGGTTAGCTGGGGCTGAAGAACCAGATGTGATTAACAAGATACCGGAACTACCGAAGTGTCCTAGTACTCTACGTTACTAGGACAATTGATGCTGGTTAGCTGGAGCTAAGAAATTAGTGGTGATTAAGAAGAGCCCAGCATCACTGAGGTGAACTCCTGTGGGAAGTGTTTGCTGAGAGCACAGAGAAGCTGTGTTCCAGGAATAGCCAAGGTTGTACCTCATGCTGGTGGCAGGACTTGGTAATGTGTAGAGTCACTCAGATGGTACTGGTTTTGAAGGCACAAAGGAGTCATGGAGAGTTGTTGAGACTTGGCACTGTGAGAGACCAGAAGTGGCCATTGGTGAAGGTGCAGACTCGGGAGCAGTTGAAGGCACAGGACTGAAGGGTTCATGCAAAGAAGTTGAGGCTTGGCACCATGAAAAGTGCCTATGAGAGGCTGTTGATAGAAGTGCAGCCCAGTTTGAGTAGAAGACCCCAGCATTTTGGAGATGCTAGTACTATGAGATAACCACTAGGAATAGTAGCAGCAGTTGAGTGGAGCCATCTGGAGCCTAGAAGACAAGTTGTGTGTGCTGCAGAGGGCAGAGCCAGAGAAGTGATACAAGCCCTTTGAAGGATCCAGAAGATCGTGAGTGGATCCCAGATAATCAGACATTGAGTTATTTATACTGTTGGAGCTTCATTTTGCTTGATTCAGATAAGGTGCCCTGGTTCTTCCTACTTGAAGAAGGTATTTAATTTCGATTTTTAAAGGAGCCCACAGAAGAAAGACTTAAACTTTAAAAAGAGATTGGATTTTTTTTTCTTTGAGTTGAGGATCAAACCCAGGGCTAGGCAAGCCCTCTACCACTGAGCTAAATCCCCAACCCAAGATTGGATGTTTTAAAGAGACTGAAGTTTTAATGTGTTTGAATTTGTAAAGACTGTGGGACTTTTAAAATTATTTATGATTTTAATGTGAGATCTTGGGGATGAATAAGAAAGGAAGAGATGTGACTTAATAGTGATGGTATGTGTGTCAAGTTGACAATGGGTCAGTTGTACTAGCTGGGTTTGTGTGTCAACTTGACACAAGTTGGAGTCATCAGAGAGGAAGGAGCCTCAGTTGAGGAAATACCTCCAGGAGATCCAGCTGCAAAGCATTTTCCCAATTAGCGATCAATAGGGGAGAGCCCAGCCCAATGTGGGCAGGACCATCCCTGGGCTGGTGGTCCTGGGTTCTTTAAGGAAGCAGGCTGAGCAAGCCATGGGGAGCAAACCAATAAGCAGCACCCCTCCATGACCTCTGCATCAGCTCCTGTCTCCAGGACCCTGCCCTGTTTGAGTTCCTGTCCTGACTTCCTTCAATGTGAACAGCAATGCTCAAGTGTAAGCTAAATAAACCCTTTCCTCCACCAACTTGCTTTATGGTCATGGTATTTCATCACAGCAAAAGAAACCCTAACTGTGGTCTATTTAAGAAGTATCCTTAAAGTCACTGTTGTGACTTTTTCAGTTGGGAGTTAGGGACATTCATCTTTAATTCTTTTGAGGCTTTAATACAGAAATTATAGGAGGGAGAGAGATATAGAGATATAGAAATCAAAGAAAGTCAGGACAGGAACTCAAACAGGGGAGGGACCTGAAAACAGGAGCTAATGAAGAGGCCACGGAGGGGTGCTGCTTACTGGCTTGCTCCCCATGGCGTGTCCAACCTGATTTTTTTATAGAACCCAAGACCACTGGCTCAGATCTCTGAGTAGTACCACCCAAAAGTGCTGGGCCCTCCCTATCAATCACTAATTAAGAAAATGTCCTACAGGCTTGCCTACAGCATGATCTCATTTTCTCTTTTTTTTTTTTTTTTTTTTTTTTTTTTTTTTTTGGTTTTTCGAGACAGGGTTTCTCTGTGTAGCTTTGCGCCTTTCCTGGGACTCACTTGATAGCCCAGGCTGGCCTCGAACTCACAGAGATCCGCCTGTCTCTGCCTCCTGAGTGCTGGGATTAAAGGCGTGCGCCACCACCGCCCGGCCTCATTTTCTCTTTTAAGTCATTTTCTTAATTTCTCTTCTTGGATGACTTTAGCTTGTTTCAAGTTGATATAAAGTCATACAGCACAACGGGGTTAGAAGAAAATTCTAAGTATGACTTTCAGTGAGAAAAAGATGACTCCAACATATAGTTTCATGAGGCAGAATGTTTTCTTTAGTTTTGACCATCATTAGTTTCCTGGGTTCTTCAAGATGGAAAACATAACAGAAGGACTCTAAATTTCATTAGTGAAGAGGGCTGGAACAAGTGCTTCTGGAAATCATTCATCTTGTTTGTTGCATGATTTTCTGGGGAGATGCACAGAATTAATACCTACTCACCTAAGAAAGGACACCAGCAAACCAGAGATATGATCCCACCTAAGTCTGGCTCGTGGAACAAATGAATGTACTGAGGTCAGTTACAGGAGCCTGGTTAAGCGATTACTTGCAGAAGCGTAGATGCAAGGCAGCTGCATCATGGAAAAGCCCCAGCCCGGCATGGCTGATGACTCATGAAGGCCGCACCACAGCACTAACCCTCGACCTCCTCTACACTCTGCTTTTCCCCAAGAACATGTGCGGCTGGGTCAGGATCACGTGCAGTTACAGCAGAGAGACCAAGAGACCAGAATCTCAGGTGAGGGTCTCTTTTGGGTAATCACGGCTGTTCTGATTTTCATATCCAGAAACAATGATCATATTCAACACAGAAAGCAGCTACACAATACACACTGTCTTCAGACAAGGGTTCTTCTAGGGCAATGACAGAAACTGATGGTCGTGTGACATAAAATATAAACAAGCCAACAAATAAGACTAAGCAAAATAAATAAAATCCACAAAAATATGCCCAATGTCAAAATAAAAAATCCTTTCACATCCTAGACCAGAATAAAGAATCATGCATTTTTAGAATGTATTGTTGTGTAGATAATTTGTATTTTGCTTGAGGAAGTGGTAGTTATCAGGGGACAACATATAATTATAAACATTCCTGTCAGAATTACCTCATTTCAGTAGCATTACTTGCATGAGAGATTGGATGGATGCCTAGTGCATCTCAATAATTTTACATCATTTGACCAAGGAGTGTGGTATAGACACGGGTAAAAGGAGAAACTTCCCAGGTCATACTGTCATTAGACTGATCTGTGAATGACTGAAATTGGACCTATGCTCCACAGTCTGCCCATGGCCCATTCCATTTCCCTGCTCTGATTTCACTGAACTACCTATTTGCAGTTCCCTGAACATGCCACATTCTGATTCCTCTGGACTTTGCAAATACTATTCTGTTGCCTACAGACCAATGAATTTTTCCCAATACCTTATTCATACTGATCCTTTGGATAGCAACTTAGTCAATTGTCCTAGGAAATTCCTCTGAGACACACCTTTAGATTTTCAATACTCTCCCTTCTGAAGCAAAATGCTTTGTAGCATTTCTTCCTCTTCCTAGTCATAAACTCTAGTCAACATTGCCTTGCCCATAGCTGCTTCCCTAGTGCCTATCAGTCTGTGCTACGTAGTTGTCCAACAAATGACAATGTGGGCGTCGTCTGGCTCCAGTGACTTTTGGGGTCTCTTTCCAAAACTCACTACTGATTTGGAAAGCAGATGATGAATGTCCAACTTTACAGAGACCATAAGGTGGAGAGGGTGATAGAATCAAAGTTAAAAATGAAACTATTTAAAGAGTCTTTGACAAACTATGAGGACAGGCTGAAAGAACTAGAGAGAAATTTAAAGTTCCAATTCAGGCTCATATTGTGCAGTAGGTCTCTAAGTGTGGCTTCAACTAATACTAATGCTGGAAAGATACAATCAAACCCAAATCTTTTTAAAAAAAATCAGCCCACACAGAGGGAAGACAAGTGTCAGGTTTTTTTTATTGAATAAGCATTATATCAGAATGCTATATGTGTAACAGGCAATCTGCTAAGGAGATTGCCAAGTAGGAAGTCTCACCCTTAGGCTAAGCTGATGGAATTTTCTCATTGTAACTAGTTCTCCAATGAGAGCACTTGACAGGACCACTGGCCACACAGAGACCATCCTAAACTTAACCTGGCAATTTTGGTAACCATAAATTTGTTCACTGTTCAAAGTTAAAAATAAACTTCCCATCTCTTTCTGGCAGGTAGATTTATAGTCTGGAGGCAGGTGTTCACTGGGGTGCACAATGTGGCAGCAAGTTGAAAGACGGAGGTGCTAGCTTCATGATAAAATTTCATCTAGATGGCTTTCAGGTCAAGAAGGAATCCATTCTCCGGTTGTAAAAGTGGGGAGTAACCTAGTTAGCTTCCAGGAAAATGTACATAGATTTCAGAGAAGCACAAGAAGACATCTTTTCTAAAGGAAATGTACACACAGTACAGGTAGTGAGTATATGGGGGGGAGGGGGGGACAGGCACAACCTTCTTCTCTGTACCAGTGAGAATGTCTTATTTCTATTCCTATCTTAGATTTATCCCTCCATAGTATCCCCTAGGGATTTTAGAGATGTAAATTCTTGGATTCCATCCCAAGCTTTTAGTTTGAACCTCTGGAGATTGAGTGTAGCAGTTTGAGACTTTTAAAAATAACTTCCCTGATGATGATGATGGTGGTGATGATGATGATGGTACTGATTAAAGCTTAGTCTGTGGAGAGGATTGACAGCAGACCATGGGAAGAGAATATGGGTAAGGTAGGAGATTTAATTGTGCTGGGCGGTGGTGGCGCATGCCTTTAATCCCAGCACTCAAGAGGCAGAGGCAGGTGGATCTCTGTGAGTTCGAGGCCAGCCTGGTCTACAAAGTGAGTTCCAGGAAAGGCGCAAAACTACACAGAGAAACCCTGTCTCGAAAAACCAAAAAAAAAAAAAAAAAAAAGAAGAAGAAGATTTAATTGTATTTGAGTTCATGGTCATCTTCTCTGCTAGCATGTTAGCTCCAATTAATAGGCAAGAAATTAGGCCGTCTAAAACCAAAGATGTATGAGTCTCAGTTTGGCCAGGGCAGCCAAATCTCAACAGCCTACAATAAAACAAAACCAAACCAAAGAAACAAAAGACAAAACAAAATCTATGCCTATTTGGTTCTAAAGTTCATCCTCTAACTTATGAAAAGTTGCTGGTTATTTGTTATGAGTTAATTACTAAATTAAAAACAAAGAGACAGTCCAGTGAACTAGCTACCTGCCCCCTGAGGAGCCTCCTAACTACTTGGTTCTCTAGTAGGGAATCAAGTCTTTTACTACTTTCTCAATTTTGGATGCAGACTCAAAGCACCTGAAGATAGGTTTAAGGACAGATATTGTACTGGAACACTGAGCACAAGGAGAGGACAAGAGGTTCTCTGGCTAATGAGTTCATGACAGCAGTTGGGAGTAAGCCCTGCTTCCCCTTTTAGCAGGGGCCAGAGCCTACCAGAACCACAGGAGCATTAGAGACCTGGGTGCATTTCTAGGCGTGGGGTCAAGGAGACTATCCTGAGAAGTCTTTATGCATGGAATTTAATGCACTCTTGAAACCGAGGCCCAGAAAACTGGCTTCAAAGGCCACTGAAACAATCATAGCTCTTGTGATAACAATCAGTTCTAAGATGTCCACCTGAAATGAAGTCAGTGAACCCTGAATTTATAGGCACTCTGGGTGTTCCTATGATGGACCCTCCCACATCTTATGATCTCTCCTCCTTCCACTCTGGTCAGCAGCTTACTATGGATGTACTGTAGTTTACATAGGACCTGGAAGTAGCAAAACCTTGAAAACTTGAAATTGAAAAGCAATTACACCTGCTCTATTTGGAAAATAATGCTTGGAGATGGGGAACATCACTGATAAGATTTTTAGACTTTCACCTCAAATCCGACAAGGGACTTGCTGAAGCTAGAATCAAAGACATTCTGAGGGAAAAAAAAAAAAAACCAACCTAGCAGATATATAAGTCCTTGAAAAATCTGTCTCTCACTTTTTGAAGAAATTTGAGAGTAGGAGACAAGACTGAAGCCAATCATAGTTAATAAGGATTAAAGCATGTTGAAGATCACATAGTAGGACTCAACAAGATGAGAAACCTGTCACTGAAGGTCTGTGTAGAAGACGGAAGAGAAACTTCAATCTACAAATGAGATTACCCAGGGAGAGGTGAGAGTCATTACCCCAGAAAAGGAAGTCTTCAGTAGAAGACTGAAAAAAAACCATTTACTGAAAAGCTTCTCTGACAACCTCATTTGTGCATACAAATCTGATGCAACTCTCCATGTAACTGTCTGAAAGCAAGCCTCGTGTCTGGAATATTCCTCTACACTATGTAAATATATGTCCCTGTGATTGGTTTAATAAAGAAGCTGACTGGCCAATGACTGGACAGGATAAGGTTAGGTGGGAAAACCAGACTAAGGACACTGGGAAGAAGGGCAGAGTCAGATGAGTCACCAGCCAGACATGGAGAGGAAACAGGAGGTACAAGATGAAAGAGAGGTAACACCACATGGCAGAATGTAGATTAACAGGAACGAGTTAATTTAAGAGCTAGTTAGCAATAAGCCTGAGCTGTCAACCAAACATTTATAATTAAGTCTCCATATTGGTTATTTGGGAACTGGCATGGTGGGAAAGAAAAGTCTGCCTACACTTCTACACTTGTGTATTTTTCTTTTTCTTTCTTCCTTCCTTCCTTTCTTTCTTTCTTTCCTTCCTTCCTTCCTTTCTTTTTTGTTGTTGTTTGGTGAAGATGACAAAGATCATTACAAGAAAAACCACAGAAAATCAAGTATATTTAGATTTTATTTCATGATTTATTTATTACATGCTGATGCTTTTTTAAAGAAAGTCTTTGTATTCTATCAAATATGTGTTCTTGTGAGATGTTATTTTTCTTTTCTGTTGTGTGTACCCATGTTTGTTTGTTTGCTTGTTTTTTTGGGGGGGGGGTTTTTTTTTTTTTTTTGGTTTTTCGAGACAGGGTTTCTCTGTGTAGCTTTGCGCCTTTCCTGAAACTCACTTGGTAGCCCAGGCTGGCCTCGAACTCACAGAGATCTGCCTGCCTCTGCCTCCCAAGTGCTGGGATTAAAGGCGTGTGCCACCACCGCCTGGCTAGTTTGCTTGTTTTTAATTATCAGGTAGGACCCAAGCTCAATTAACTT
The DNA here is from genome assembly GCF_007827085.1 of Peromyscus californicus insignis. Lineage (NCBI taxonomy): Eukaryota > Metazoa > Chordata > Mammalia > Rodentia > Cricetidae > Peromyscus > Peromyscus californicus. The sequence goes on along the minus strand of NW_026294514.1, from coordinate 40,128,138 downwards.
TGTCCAATTAAAGTTAATAGAATTTTGTTAAATTAAATTCCAGGCATTGAACAGTACTAGAAAGATGGCTCAGTAGTTAAGAGTAACTTTTTACTTTTGCATAGGACCCAGGCTCAGTTTCCCACACGCACAAGGTAGCTAACAACAATCAGCAACTCTAGATTCAAGGAATTAGACATGATTTCCTCAGGCACCAAGTGCACAGTGTAAACACATGCGGGCAAAACACATGTACACATAAAAATGAAATAAATCTTTTTTTGGTTTTTCAAGACAGGGTTTCTCTGTGTAGCTTTGGTGCTTGTCCTGGTTTTTGCTCTGTAGACCAGGCTGTCCTTGAACTCACAGAGATCCGCCTGCCTCTGCCTCCCGAGTGCTGGGATTAAAGGTGTGCACCACCCCTGCCCACTTGAAATAAATCTTAAAAGCATTGAAAACTCTTTTCTTCTCTGGCTGCTCAACAGCTGCCATCATGCATGACATAGCACTGTTCTTAACCTGGGTGTTTATGTCCAACCTGTGCTTCAGGGTGGGGGTACAATTCACCACTGGGGCCCTTCACCCAGGAAAGGAGACAGTACTGAAGGCAGAAATGTGGGGAAAGCTAGCCAAAATGTACAAAACCACACCAAACATCAACTTCGTATTTGGATTCAGAAGCCATTTCAGTGGTCGCAAGTCACATGGCTTCAGCACAATTTATGATTCTCTGGATTATGAATGAAAGAAGAATGAGCTTAGACAGAGGCTCAAAAGGCATGACCTTTGTGAGCAGAGAAAGACTGCCAGAAAACAGGGAAAGGAACACAAAAAAAGAATGAAGGTCACGGGGACTGCAAAGGCCAATGTTGGTGCTGGTAAGAAAAGAAGCGGAGATTCTGCAGTGATCTGCACTGTGTGATGGTGCAAATTTCTGAGGGCGAGCAAACCACAAGACCTTAAAATAATTGAAAAAAAAAGAGTGCATGTGTTGTAAATATACATGGGGATCTATGTAGGAGGGCTCAGACTCCCACTCTGAAACTTCTCTGACGATAACTGGCAATCACTGTAACCTCTCTTTAAACTACAGTTTACAAAAGTGTTTTAACTGTTTTCCTTACTATAGTTCTCAGAAGTGTAAACTGTCAATGAAGGAGACAGCTTTTAAGTCGATATGAAGATGCCTGTGTGAGACTATATTGGCCATCCAACGATAAAGAGCCTGAACATTTCAAGATAGTCAGATTTCACCGAGGGGTTTCTAAGAGAACCTCTACTTAAAGAAGCAAACTCTTCTTCCTTACCTTCTTTGATCCAGAAAAAAAGTCACAGAGTGCTAAACCAACTTCAATGATTCAGGTTATGCCTTTAAAGAAAACTGCAGCTTCATTAGTAGTGACTTGCCCAGGGACAGTGAGCTAATTCTCTTCCATTTAGTTTTAGGGAACAAAGCCAAGTGGATGTACCTAGTGGAGGGACTGTGCTCATCATTTCTTTTTCCCTTTGCCACGATACTTTATACTCACCATTTTCAGCAGCAAACACCAAAACTGCTCAAGGTGAGTTTTCTGTGTAGCTTTCTAAGCTGCATATAGTCGTACAAAATAAACCAACCAACCACGTGGAGGGGTGAAAAGTAAAAACAGCTTTAAGAACGATTTTTTTTTTTTACACAGAAGCATTACTTAACCAGACACGAGATTATGAATCTTCCCCCCCATAATACTTTGCAGATGTTGAAAAAAATGTATCTTATCTTCATCCTCTAACACTCAGTCCTAGGCATATGGTATTGTGAGAGATACAAAGAAAATTGGAAAGTAAACACTTTTGCCTGAACTTCTCCATCTAAAAGGCACAATGCATGTGAAACGAAATGTGTAAAACTAAGTAATTCCGGGGAGGAAACCCGAGGAAGACCAGAAACATCTGGTCTAAGTGGGTGGGTGACACAACCTGGCTGGGATACTGTGACAAGTCCTGTCTATTTAAGGTTCCTGCGGCAAGCGGCAGGGGGTGCTGAACTGTGCAAAGACACTGGGGCAGTGGAACACACGCAGCGGCGGCCAAAGCTTTGGAGCCCAGCAGCCTGGAGTTGGGAGTTAGGGGACAAGGCCACCGGCCAGGCGGTTTTCTATCCATTTCCGCCAAAGGCCCGCTTCGGTGCGTCCACAACTCGCGCCAGGATGGGGCTGTCCCTCTCGACGTCAGGGGGGGTGGGGGTGGGGAGAAGGGGTCACCCATTGCGCTGCCGGACCAGAAAGCGGCTAATTGCAAACGCCACCCTCTGGCTGTTATTTGTGACTCTGGCCTCGGAGAAATGTCATGGAGGGGGCCACTTGGATCATACTGTCGGGGAGCCGCGCAGGGGTCGCCGTCAAACACGCCGGGCAAAGCCACAGGGCAGGACGGCGGCCGTACCTGCGCCAGCCGGCTCGCACCTGGTGGAGGAGCTCACTGTCCTTTCTGCACGGGTTCGGGATCTGCATCTGCCCCACCAACCCATCTTCCGCCGCGGCCACACCGCGGGACACAATTCCCAAGAGCACCCCGCCGCCGCCGGAAGTGCGTCATTAGAGCGAGCCCGACCTCGGGCGGGACCGTGGGAGCAGGCCTGGCCGGGGCTAGAGCGCGGGAAGCCTGGGTCTCTGGGACTTAGTGACCGAAATGCGACATGCGAACGCCGAGGAGGCTGGCGGAGAACTGCAGCAAGAACAGGGAAACCACGGAACCGCGAACGTACGCATTGGGCGAAGGCCGCGCTCAGAGGAGGGGCTCAATTCGTGGGGCGTACTGTCACTTCCGGTTTCTCGGGCTTCTTAAAGGGATAGCGGGAATTTCTGAAGTCTCCAGGCACCTCGGTGCTGCGGTTCCACCGCCGGTGCCCAGGGTTCTGTCGGTTTCAGTGTTTCTGGAGGACATATTCTATTTCTTTATATTTTTATAGTTCAAGATTATTTTCTTTGCTGAGGGGAAGGATAATGTTATTGTTTTCAGGGGTTTTTATTATTATTATTTTTTTCTTTCTTTCAAAAAAGAAAAAACCACCCAGGCAGTGGTGGCGCACGCTTTTAATCCCAGGGAGGCAGAGGCAGGCGGATCTCTGTGAGTTCAAGGCCAGCCTGGGCTACAGAGTGAGTTCCAGGACAGGCTCCAAAGCTACACAGAGAAACCCTGTCTCGAAAAACAAACAAACAAACAAACAAACAAAAACCAAACAAAAAAAATCAAAAAAGAAAAACCAGTCACTGAGTATAATTTATCGCACTTATCTGGAGTGACAGACTGGAATTTCGCTTGTGTTTGAAAGTCAAGAGTTTTACTTTGTCTTTAGTGTGAAATAGAAGGTTGTGAAACGCATTAAGTCTGGGCACTTACGCTCCCAACACTGAGGGTAGTGGTGTCCACATGCATTCTTGTGCAGTATCATTTATTGTAAAGTAATTGTTTTAAAACTACGTGGCCAGATATAGAATAGATGCCCAATAAATGTGTATGTTTTGAAGCAATAAAGCATTATAAAAAGGCAAACACTCATGAATCTAGGACTTATGTTAAGATCTAGTTTGTTGAATTTACTGTGTTACTCCCTAATGCATCTTCCTGAAGTTACCCAGCACCCTGGCATTTGTATTCTTATAATCCCTGGCTTTTAAAAAGCATGATTTCGTATTTATATCTTCAAAGTTTTATTTTTAAAATTATTCATATATGTGTGTCTGTGTGGAATGAGCGTTCATGTGTGTGCAGGGAGGTACCTGTGGAGGCCAGAAGAGAACATGGGATCCCCTGGACCTGGAGTTAAGACTGGTTGTGAGCCTCCCATTGTGGGTGCTGGGAAACGAACTTGTGTCCTCTCCAGCCCTGTATCCATTCTTTTTAAAGTACGGTTTATTGTTACATACATGTGTAGTTGATGTTGCATGATATCAAGGAGTTTTAAGTTTTTTAACAAGCTTCACTAATTTGTGATTGTGTTTCTAGGATTCCAAGTTGTGTCATGTTTCATCATTTCATCTCATTGCTATATAATACATCACTAAGAATAGACAGTTTTTGTGTCTGTTTTCTTGATAATGGCCAAGATTGTTCCCAGTGTTTTGTTAAAAAATACTAATATCTTTCAATTACACCACAACAGCCATGTGAAGAATACTTTCATAGTTTGGCATGTAAGTATTGCATTAAAACTGACTAAATTACTCTATGCATCAATATATTTGAAAACCTTAGGAGAGTACCAAGTTAATGATAAATGTTCAGCAAATATTGGTTATTATTTTAAAATATTTTGTTTAAATGAACTTCAACTTTGAAACTTACCCTTATGTGAAGTAATACTGTTATTTATAATTTTAGCTATAGCATTATATTCAACTTTAATATTATAGCTTTGATAGGTTTCATATATATATATATGAAATATATATATATATATATATCATATATATATTTTATTTTATTTTATTTTTTTCTGGAGCTGAGGACCGAACCCAGAGCCTTGTGCTTGCTAGGCAAGCGCTCTACCTCTGAGCCAAATTCCAAGCCCCTCTTTTATATTTTTAATTACCTGTGTGTGTTTGTATCTGTGTTGGGCAGTGTACCTGTGAATGCAGGTATCTTTGGAGGCCAGCTAGAGCTTAAATTACAGGTAGTTGTGAGCCTTCCTGTGGGTTCTGGGAACAGAACTCTGCATATTTGGTATATTGTAAATAACACACTCATGAGTAGTGGGCATATATACTTATTTTAGTACTCATTTCAATTATTTGGGGGCTGAAAAGAGTGAAATGGTTTGGTTTTATGAAAAGTTTATATTTAAGTTCTTGAAGAATCACCAAACTATTTTCCATATTCTGACAATCAATACACAAAGATTTCTTTATTTATTTACATTCTCTCTGACACTTGGTATTTTCCATTAAGAAAAGAAAACATTGTTTACTAGATTCTGCATCTAACAGAGCCCATCTTGCCTTTGATTTGTGTATTTGAGTGTTTTCCTGCATGTGTGTGTGTCCATCACTTGTGTGCCTGATGCTGCAGAGGTCACAAGAGTGCCCTGGACCCCCGGAACTGGAGTGGCAGATTGTTGTGAACTCTTACTTCGGAGCTGGGGTCTGAACCTGGTGCTCTGCAAGAGCAGTAAGTGCGCCTAAGTACCTGCCATGTCTCCATTCTCATCAACCCACTTTCCTGATGCCCTTTGCACAGATATTTAAACATTTGGTGTAAACTATTTTGTATTTTGTTGTTTCTGCATTAGCTGTCATAAACAGAATCCATTACCAATCTAACATCAGGAAAATTTACTCTTGTCTTGGTCTCTGGGAGTTACATTGTTTTGGTTCTTATTGTTAGATTGTTGGTCCATTTTGAGTTCTTTTTTTATGCATGATGTGAGGGAGGACTCCACCCTTACTCTTTTGCATGTCAACATCTGGTTTCCATTTTTTGCAAAGGATGTCATTCGTTGCCCCCCCCCCCCCGCCCCCCCCCCCCCCCCCCCCCCCAATGGATGATCCTGACACACTTGTCAAAATCAGCTGGCCACAGATGAAAGGATTTGCTTCTGGACACTTAATCCTACTTGGTTGATCTGTGTGTCTCCATGACAGAAATGAGCTGTTTTTGTTACTGTAACTTCTGAAATCAGGAAGTGTTATTTACTTTTTTAAAAAATATTGTTTGGGCTCTTTGGGGCCACTTAATTTTCTACATCACATTAAGGACAGACTTTTTGGTTTGTTCATAAAAGGCTATTGGACTTCTAATGGTTACTTCACTGAATCTGTAGGTAATCTTGAGCATCATTAAGTCTCAATCCAGAGCAATCTATTTTTAAGATCTTTAAATTCTTTCCATACTGTTCTATAGGTTTTAGTTTACGATGTATTTTTAAAATTTTTGTTATTTTGGATGTTGTAATGAATTTTCCACTTAATTTCTTTTTCAGATTGTTCATTGCTGGTGTATAAAAATACAACTGATGTTTTCCCTGTTGACCGTATGGCCTACATCTTTCCCAATTAACATAGTAGATTGGTAGGTGTGTGTGTGTGTGTGTGTGTGTGTGTGTGTGTGTGTGTGTGTGTGTGTGTGTGTACACGCAGTGTTACTTGGAAATTTACAATATGCCATCTGTAAATACAGATAGCTTTACCTCTTTTGTTGTTAATTTATATGACTTTTTATTTTTATTGCCTAAGTTCTCAGTCTAGAGCTTCCAGTACAGTGTTCACTAGAAATGGAAAAGGCATGATTTATTTCTGTTTTTTTCCGTGAATACTTTATTATTCCATCAGTAAATATGATAGTGTTGGCTTTTCATATAAGTCCTTTTTCATCCCAAAGAAATTTCCTTCCACTCCTAGGTTATTAAGAGTTCTTTTTAAAACCATGGAAAAGTTGAATTTTGTCAAATGTTTTTTTCTCTGTCAACTGAGAGGATCATGATTTCCCCTTCACTCTGTTAAAGTAGAATGTGGTACTGATTTGCATTGCAAAACCCTCTTGTATCTCTAGATAAACCCTCTTGTTCATGATGTATGTAATCATGGTGTGCAGCCGTTCATTGAATACTTTTATAATCCTTTTTTTTCTGTAAGATATTAAGGAAGGATCTAGAGAGTGGCTGAGCAGTCAAGAGTACTTGCTGGTCTTGCAGAGGACCCAAGTTCAGTTCCCAGTACCCATGTCATGTAGCTCACAGTGCTTATAACTCCAGCTCCAGGGAAGCTGAAGCTTGGCCTTTGTGGGCTTCTGTACTCATGCACATATGGACCCAGATAGACTCACAGATGCAGCACACATACATCACACACACAGTTGAAAATAACAAAGGTAAATCTGAACATATTTAGGAAGGTCTCAGTTTCATTTATGAGTTTAGCCATTTGCATATCCTCTACTTTTTCCTTTGTCTAGCCAAACTTTTTCAATCTTGATAATTTTTCCCCATAGGAACAAACATTTCTTTTCACTGATTCTATTTTTTAATGTTTTGTTTTACTTATCTCTTCCATGATGTTCTTTCCTTCTTATAGCACATACCTACTCCAACATTAATTGTTTTTCTAGTTACTTAACTATTAATTTGTACTCTTTTAACCTCATAGCCATACTTTAAAGCCCTAAACCCCAGTCTGACTCTGTTTGAAAAGAGGTTCGTTGGGTAGATAATTAAGGTTGACTGAGGTCATAGGGTAGGGCCCTACATGTAGGGTTGGTATCCTGATTAGGAGAGGAGATGCTGCAGGGCTCTCTTTGTCTGTGGACATGCACAGAGGGAAGGGCAAGTGAGCACACGGTGAGAAAGCCGCAGGACAGGAAGACACGCCGCCGCTTCAGACGCCAGCCCTAGTGGTCCCTGGTCTTGCAAAAAAATAACTTTCTGCTGTTTCTCACCCAGTCTGTAATGTTTTTGTCAGGGTAATGCTAGTACACAAATACAATGTGTGGATTTAGGTATGGAGATTTTTTTTTCTTTTGTAACATGGGCATTTTCTGTTCTACATCTTCCTCCAAGCACCATTTTGTTGCATCACACAAGGTTTAACACAGATACTGCCTTTTTTTAAAGTTCTGTTTCTGTGAAGAGACACCATGAACAAGGCAACTCCTACAGAGGAAAGCATTTACAGAGGAAAGGGGACTTGCTTGGCAGCATGCAAGCAGGCATGGTGCCGGAGAAGTTGCTGAGAGCTTCATCCAGATCTGCAGGTGGAGAGCAAGAGACTGGGCTTGGCATGGGCTTTTGAAACCTCAAAGCTCACTTCTAATGACTCACTTCCTTGAACAAGGCCACACCCACTCCAACAAAGCTATACCCACTCCCAACAAGGCCACGCCTCCTCCCAAACAGTTCATCAAATGAGGACTGAGGATGCAAATATATAAGCCTATGGGGCATTCTCATTCTCAAAATTAACAAATTTTTCATTCATTTTGAAAAAAAGGAAGGTGGGACTAACATTGTGTACTTAGGGCTTAGTTTGAAATTGACAATGGGAGGAGAGGACCTTGTCATCAGAGGCCTTAGTTTCCGAAAAGGAGGTAAAAATACTGAGAGTAAGGAAGGTGTTGGGGCTTCAGGCAGTTCCAGCAGTGAGAAAGCCACAAAGGAAATGCTGATAAGGGCATCTTTGAGGCTGGCCATCAGGACCATAACTAGACACTTCTTAGGTTACCTAGGAAAGAAAAGCCTTTCTATAATCCAATGAAATCACTCACTGAGGGAAAAGCTTTAGAGGTGTGTAGTAGTATGAATGTAATTGGTCCCCATAAGCTCATAGGGAATGGCACTATTAAGAGGGGTGACTTTGTTGGAGTGGATATGGCATTGTTGGAGGAAGTATGTCACTGTGGGAATGGACTTTGAGGTTTCCTATGCTCAACAAACCCCCCAATGTCAGAGACCATTTCCTGTTGCTTTCTGATCAAGATGTAGCCAATACGATGTCTGCCTGTATACCGCCACACTCCCTGCCATGGTGATAATGGACTGAACCTCTGAAACTATAAGCCACCAACTCAATTAAATGTTTTTCTTTATAAGAGTTACTGTGGTCATGGTGTCTCTTCACAGCAAGAGGTTACAGAGGAGAAGAATGTTAGTATGTGTTGGAATTCCTGGCCACTCCCCCAGCTACATGACCGAATATGCAGTTTAGTAGCCAAGCAACAGGCCTTACATCCTATGTAATCCATGTGCTGCGTGATTTCGTACTTTGCATGCAGCATGATCACTCAGTTTTTGCACATGCGTGGCATGGCTCCGTAAGCCCATATGTGCATGTGCAGGGGAATCCATAAGAAGCAGGACACAGACTCCTCCCCTTCCTCCTCCCTCCTGCACGTGTCTTTCACAGGTCTGGTCACATTCTCTTCTATCCCTCCCTTCTCCTAATAAAACTGATAGTGGGTTTTGTTGTGCCGCATGACTTTTCTTGCATGGTAACAGCGACGCTTAATGAATAACATTGCGCCGCAGCATTAAAACCTACAGTATGTTGCTTAGAGATTGTTCTTGTGATATTTTGGTGAAGAAAGTGGCTGCCTTTTGCCCTTGTTCAAAGAGTCTGTCTGAGGCTAAAGTGAAAAGTTTTGGATTAATTCAGTTGGCATCGGAAATCTCAAAACAGCCTAATATAGACTCTGTTGTGTGGTTATTAGTAGTAACTCTAATGATTTATAATAAAAAGGAGCAAGAAAATGTAAAATTTCAGAAGAAAAGTAATAGAGTTAAGTGCTGTGTTCAAGGAGATAAACAGATTAAGAAATGGAATAAAGGGAGTGGTGACCTCAGGGCAAGATCCCCCTAGCTAAATTCCAATTTATGGAAAGGAACTAAAGAAAAGTTTACAGCCAGGTGTGGTAGTACATGCCTTTAATCCCAGCACTCTGGAGGAAGAGGCAGGTGAATCTCTGAGTTTGAGGAAAGCATAGTCTACAGAGCAAGCTTCAGGATAGCCGAGCTTAAGCAGTGAAAGACAGAAAGCTGGTGAAGATGTAATTGAATGAGGAGGCCATGTTCCAGCCCCAGCAAACAGCAGAACTTGGCAGCTTCGACCACATGGTTCTAGCTTTAGAGCTAAGGATAGAAGAAAGAGGTTATGGAACCTGCCTCCATGGCTAAGGAAAGCTGCTGAGGCCAGGAATGTGTCAGGAGTGTCCTTGAATGGAGTCCTAGAGAGGCCATTGTGTAAAGTTGTGAAGGTGAAGCCTGGATTACCTTGGAGACACCAAGATGTGGGAGATGCCAGAGCTATGGGATACCTGCCAAGGAGAGCAGCTAACAGGGAGTGGAACCCGCCCAAGAGAAAGAAGTTGTTGCAGTCATCAAAGCTGAAAGGAGTTGGAGACCTGAAGAGCATTTTAACGTCAAACATGGAGATGCAGAGTTTGGAATTTGCTCAGCTGGTTTTTGGTCTTGTTTGGTCCAGTATTTCCTCACTATGCTCCCTTCCCTACATTTTGGAATGGTAATGTGTATCCTGTGACATTATATGTTGGAAGTATGTGATTTTTTTATTTTATAGGGGATTACAGTTAAGATATTGCATGAATCTCAGAGACTTTGAACTCTGGACTTTTAAACATTGTTGAGGCTGTGATAGACTATGGGGACTTTTGAAGTTGGACTAAATGCATTTTGCATTATGATATTGTTAGAAACTTATGGGGACCATGGAGTATAATGTGGCAGTTTGAATGTAATTGGCCCCCATAAACTCACAGCGAGTGGCACTATTAGGAGGTGTGGCTTTGTTGAAGTAGGTATGACCTTATTGGAGGAAGTGTGTCACTGTACAGGTGGGCTTTGAGGTTTCCTATGCTCAACATACTCCCCAGTGTCTGAGACCCATTTCCTGTTGCCTTCTGATCAAGATGTAGCTAACTCCATGTCTGCTTGCACACTCCCATGATCCCTGCCATGATAATCGTCTGAACCTCTGAAACTGTAGGCTGCCACCTCAATTAAATATTTTCCTGACCTGAGCTAATAGGAGCTCACAGACTCTAGACCAACAGCTAGGGATCCTGCATGGGACTGACCTAAGCCCTCTGCATGTGGATGACAGTTGTTGTGGCTTGTTCTGTTTGTGGGGCCCCTAGCAGTGGGATCAGGACCTGTCCTTGGCACATGAGCCAGCTTTCTGGAGCCTATTCCCCGTGGAGGAATTCCTCACTCAGCCTTGATGCAGGGGGAGGAGCTTGGTTCTACCTCAACACGATATGACATACTTTGTTGATTACCATGGGAGGCCTGCCCCTTTCTGAATGGTGGAGGAGTGGATAGAGGGATAGATGGGGGAGGGGGAGAGTGAAGGGGAAGAGAAGAGGGAGGGGAAACTGGTTGGTATGTAAAATAAGTGAGAAAAATTGAAAAAAAAAAAAAAGCTACCATGGTCACAATGTCTTTTCACAGCAGTAGAAACCACAAGACAAAGTGACATCATTAGGTGAGCAAATGCACACACACACACACACACACACACACACACACACACACACACACACATTGATATATGTATGTCATGAGTTAAGGTGTATGTATGTATGTAAGGGATGATGGGAGGGTTTTGGGAAAAGCCTGGAAGGTAGTTGAATGTTCTGTTTTGTTTCTCTTCAGAAATAACCGAGGCAGAATGAATGTGAGGTTTTGTTAAGAACTACAATCCTCCTTGGGTTGGGTGGGAGTCAAGAGACTCAACCTACAGTTCTTCTGCTACTGCCAGGTTCATGCTTAGGTTTCAGTTTTCCCCTCAAATCGCTCTTGATACATGATCAAAATTTCTTCCCTTTTCTAAAACCTCCATCTTGGCTTCCACATTGTAGGCAGGCTTGCAAATGACGAAACTGCACTTTTTCTGGTGTAGAACATGCTCTTGCAAATGCTACATGTCTGAAATGTAGTTTAGAATATTAGGTTCTGAGGGGACCCGTGAACTTGGTTCTTGTTGCCCATAGCTTTCAGACAATTAGGAGATAAGGCAAAGGAATCAGGCAGACATACATAGAACATTACTGTTATTATTGGTAAATCTACTATCAGAAAACATGGCTTAGAGCTGTGGATAAATTAGCTGTGTGGCACTGAATTCCAGAATGAGGCAGAATTACTCACCAGTTTTCAGAAGCACAGAAAATTGCTGGCCTTCTCACATCATCTCTGGGAACATTCCATAGAGGCCAGCAGAACAGAGCACAGACTTTATTATGGCAGCCTGCTCCCTACAGACAAAGAGGAGGGAATGGAACCATCTATTATCATGTTATCTTCAAAAGTTATTGATAAATAAGTTACTCCTTCTTAGGGAAAAATAAGGGGCAGAGGGAAGCCAGTGTAAACGATCCCACTGGCTGCTGCTGGTTAGAATTCCTGACTGGCTACTTAACGTTCTGATTTCTAAATATTGGAAAGCTTCAGGCCTCTTGTCCCTTACTCTTCCCCTTTGTTCTCCAGCCTCATGGCCCTCTGCTCTTCACTGTCCACCTCTACTTTTCTGTAGCAAACATCACTTTCTGTGAAAATAAATTCTTAGTAATTTTGTTTATTGTCCACATGTCATGTCTACACATATGAACTCCCAGCAATTAAGACAGCATGCACAAGCCCTCTGCAAACTCAAGCCAGAGCAAATCCTGCCCTGAAGACAGGAGGGGGCACGAAGCCCTATCTATAGGCAAGGAGAGACTGGCTGTTGAAAGCTTCAGGGAGAGGAAAAGCCAGTTTTCTTTAAGAGTTGTTCCTGTAAATGGAGAGATGGCTCAGCAGAGGATCCAGGTTCCATTCCCAGCACCCATGTGGCAGCTCACAACAATCTATAACTCCAGTTTAGGGGATCTAATGCCCTCTTCTGGCTTCCATGACACCAGGCAGGCCTATGGTACACAGACATATATGCAGGCAAAACACTTACACACATAGCATAAAAATTAAAAAAGAAAGTGTTGCCCTGGTAGTGTTGAGATGGTAGCTTGACCACACTCCAGTGCAAGGCCATACAGCGAAGAATATATGAGCAGCAGAAGTTGGACTTGATGGATAATGGGGAGGGCACCAAGTTGGGTGGGTAGGGAATGGGGGTTGATCTTCAAGTGTTAGGAGAGGGGTGAATATGATCAAAACATGTATGAAATTCTCAAGAAGTAATAATAAAAACAGAGTTCTGGGATGAAAGAAAGAATTGGTGAAACATGTCTTAACTCCCTGGAATCAAGAAAGGTGTAGTGTGCAGGTATATATATATATATATATATATATATATATATATATATATATATATATATATATAATGCAGAGGTGTAGTGTGCAGAGATGTCATACATAGAGGTGTAGTGTGCAGAATGTAGTATGCAGAGGTGTAGTACGTCACAGAATCAACATGCATCTTGGTACCCAGTATGGAGCTGGAACTGGCCTCACATGCATCTCAGTGCCGGGTTCCAAGCTGGAAATGGGTCTGAAAGGCTTCTTGAAGATGAGTGTTGCAGTGGTTTACATGTGATCTTCAGGCCATCACTGTTTCTGACATTACAGTAACAGTTTGGTTATAATACAGAATGTGCCGGGCGGTGGTGGCGCACGCCTTTAATCCCAGCACTCGGGAGGCAGAGCCAGGCGGATCTCTGTGAGTTCGAGGCCAGCCTGGGCTACCAAGTGAGTTCCAGGAAAGGCGCAAAGCTACACAGAGAAACCCTGTCTCGAAAAACCAAAAAAAAAAAAAAAAAAAAAACAGAATGTGCCATCTAATACATGTATTATGTATGTGTTACATTCATAATTCAGTAACTATTATTTTATTAAAACATAAATACATACCAGGTGGTGGTAGTTCACAGATTTAATCCCAGCACTCAGGAGGCAGAGGCAGGAGGATATCTGTGAGTTCAAGGCCAGCCTGGTCTACAGAACTAGGTCTAGGACAGCCAGGGCTGCACAGAGAAACCCTGTCTCAAAACACACACACACACACACACACACACACACACACACACACACACCCCAAAAATAAATAATACAAAAAACCAAAACAATACAATAACAACAAAACCCTAGAAAAACAAAAGCAACAACAACAAAAAAAACCCTAAAACCATAAATACAGTAGAATACTGATGATGTTTTAAGTTTTGTGTGTGTCGCTGCACAGCTAAACTCTCAAATCTTGGGACCAGTGTCAAATGTGTGATTTTCTGCAGAGTGCAAGTATCTGAAGAGATTTGTCTATGGAGTTGACTTCTGTATAGTTTTTGCCTGCAATTCTCCAATTTTTACCTACATAAATGTAAAAATCATTCCCATAAAATTGCATTTTTTACACTGTTATATGGCATTTAATCTTATTTGCCTTATAACTATTTATATGTCTTTTTTTGCTTTCTTTTCTTTTCCTTTTGGTTTTTGAGACAGAGTCTTACTGTGTGGTTGGCCTGGAACAAATTATGTAGATCAGGTTGGCCTTGAACTCGCAGAGATTGGACTACCTGTGCCTCCCAAGTGCTGGGATTAAAGGTATGTGCCACCATGCCCACTTGTCTCTCTTCTTCATTATCATAACTTACTTGAGGGTAGAGATCATATTATGGTATTTTTGTATCTCACATAGCAACTAGCCTCTGCCTTGCATATTAAAGTTATTAATCAAATGTTTCAAATGAATATTTAATGAGCAATAATCTTAAATGCCATTTACACATACCATTTTGAGGTAATTTCCCATTTATTTTCAATCATTTCTGTAAGGTGCAGAAGGTGCAGCTGTGTTCAGAGGAAAACACTACATAGTAGTATATTTTGCTTAAACCTAATCATTAAACTTGAATAACAACTGATAAATAATGATAATGATGAAGATGATGACGATGAAACAAAAAAATAGCTGTTTATAGAAAAGGACTGTGTTTTGTCAGTTGTTATATTACTTTTTCCCCAAACCCATGTGATGTTATTTTTTTCTCCATTTTCGAATTTCAGAAATGCAGGCTTAGCTCTATCCCTGCATTCTCTCAGTGAGATGCTCAAAGCCAGACCTGCTTTACTCAAAACCTCCCAGTCTCCTATGTAGCTTTCCTTTAGTTTGCAATATAAATTCAAATTTCATTTTTTCTATGCATGTCTACATTGTAATAAATGGAAATAATGCTATTATACTAAAGGTAAGTTAAAGTTCAGTTGACGGATATTGCTTTTATTAAACATAAAATCTCATAAGGAAAGCAATGAAATAGAAATGTATTTATAAAAGTAATATGAATTACTTAGGTTTGACATTTAAATGCTCGATGAAAACCTTATCTTTGGAATAAATTTTGTTTATTTTAGAGTAAACATCCACAGTGGCTAGAATGTTCTTGGATCCATAGCTTGTGAGGAAGAAGAAATAAATTCCAATGTAAGACAGTCTGGAATAAAAGCCACGGTGAATTGAGTGTGTACATGGGGAGCCTCTGGTCCTGCCCACAGCCCACCTGCAACATTCCTCCTAGAGTGCAGGCTTGGAATGTCCTCAGTTGTCAAAATATGGTTATAAAAACAAGCATTCACATCCAGACTCCACAATCTGAAACTGTTCAGGGCACTGACATGGTGTTACAAATGGAAAATTCATCACCTCAAGTGATCGATCAGTTCAGATAAGCTAACTGAAAATTGTATAAAATTACAATAAACTGTGTATAACTTATACATGAAACAATGGATTTTGTGTTTTGACTGGGGTTTGATCTAAAGATATCTTGTTAGGTGTATGGAGATACCCCCAAATCTGGAAAACAAAATCTTAAATATGAAACACCCCTGGTCCTAAGCATTTCTGATGAGAGATGCTGCCAACTTTATAGGAATGACTTTTATATTTATATAGTTTAAAATTCAAGAACTGCAGGTGCACACATGTATATGTGTGGGTATAAGACAAATATGTATATGGTAGAAACACTGCTGTATATTCACTGATCCCTTTATATAACCTCACTATTTTTGTGAATTTGTTTAAACATTTGTTTATTCAATAGTTATCTAGACTTTTTCATATTAGCTAAGGCAAATGAGGATTGCAAAAATGAGTAAGGCATAGCAAATAGAACCTTCCATGAGTGACTCAGGATTCAGTAATGGAGAAAGCAGAAAGCAGTAATCCAGTGTAGGTCAAACATCAATAAACAAGGACTCTTGCAAGACAGGGGAGGGCTACCTAATCCTATGTAGATCACAAAAGCTCTTTGAAGGAGGCTGGGTCAGGCCTGGAAGAATAGCAGGAATTAGCCAAGTGAAAAAGTGTGCATGAAGTATACTAGGCAAGATGAAGACATGGATATAAATGCCAGACTAGGAACATCAGGCTGTATAGAAACATTAGCATTGTAGGTATGTGAAGTGCCAGGCATGGCATGGTGATATATAAAGCTACCCAGTAGGCAGGAGACTGCTAAAACTTGTAGGATATTTCAAAAGTAAGTTTTTGTCAACTGGGCCCAGCAAGCAAGGGTAAGTCTCTGCAGATTGAAGGAAATGCCAAAGATCTGCATAGGGTAACCAGGAGACTCCAGGCATTTGATCTCAAGAGTGGTGCAAACAAAGGACTTCTCGTTTTTGTTATTAAAGCAAGAAAAACAGGTGGTGATGTTTACATTTAGCTTAAACAATTACAAGTACAGCAAGGGAATACACTTGATGTTATGTCTCATCATCTTTGGTCGTGTGAAAAGAGCCAAGAATATTCCTCCCAAGCCTTTGCCTTTCCCACAGGGATAATGTGGGCATGCCAAGGGCATTCCCTTCATCTTTGTTTTCAAGTGTATTGACTTATCATGGTTTATGCAATTCTTTCGAGAAGGACATGTTGTGTGATGGATATTCTGCTCTCTGCCACAGGCATAGTTCACAGCTTTCTTAGACAGGATCCCATGGATTTCATAGCTGTATGGCATTATCAGAAGTCTAATATTTCTGAAAGAGAGGTGACATAGCTACATGGTTTGTGTTGTATTGTCTACAGACAAATCTTGTCATCTGTGCTCAAGTGGGGTTTAGTAGGACCCTTCACCTGTGTTGTAAATACATTTTTATTGGAACACCATCATGACTATTAATTTCCACATTGTCTGTGAGGGCTTCTGTGGCAAGGTCAAGTGAGAATGCCACTAAATCAATGAGCCCTTAGTTGAGGAGGAAAGGTAAGAAAGGAATGAGGAAATTAAAAAGTCATTCTGCTAGCTATGATAAAAAACACTGAAGACAGCTTATGTTGGAGAGTATGTGGAGCAAGGGGAACACTCCACTGTTGGTGGGAATGCAAACTTGTACAGCCACTTTGGAAATCAGTATGGTTTCTCAGAAAATTGGGGATCAATCTACCTCAAGGCCCAGCTATACCACTCTTGGGCATATACCCAAAGAATGCTCAGTCATACCACAAGGACACACGCTCAACTATGTTCATAGCAGCATTATTTGTAATAGCCAGAACCTGGAAACAACCTAGATGCCCGTCAACTGAAGAATGGATAAAGAAAATGTGGCACATATACACAATGGAGTACTACTCGGCAGTAAAAGAACAATGATATCATGAAATTTGCAGGCAAATGGATGGAACTAGAAAATATCACCCTGAGTGAGGTAACCCAGACTCAGAAGGACAAACATGGTATGTACTCACTCATAAGTGGATTCTAGATGTAAAGCAAAGGATAACCAGACTACAATTCACAGCTCCAGAGAAGCTAGCTATCATGGAGGACCCTAAGAGGGACGCATGGATCACCCAGTGAAGGAGAAATAGATGAGATCTACCTGAGCAAACTGGGGGTAAGGGGGGTAATGGAGGGTAAGGGATGGGGGATGAGAGCATAAAGGAATGGGAGGCTTGAGCTGGAACAGGGACAGAGTGGGAGGGCAAGGAAAGAGATACCATGATAAATGAAGACATCATGGTAATAGGGAGAAACAGGGTGCTAGGGAAGTTCCCAGGAATCCACAAGGATGACCCTACCTTAGACTACTAGCAATAGTTAAGAGGGTACCTGAACTGACCTACTCTAGTGATCAGATGGCTGAATATCTTAACTGTTATCATAGAGCCTTCATCCAGTAACTGATGAAAACAGATGCAGAGATCCATGGCTGGGTGCCAGACCAAGCTCCAGGAGTCCAATTGATAAGAGAGAGGAGGGATTCTATGAGCAAGGGACATGGAAATTATGACGGGAAAATGTACAGAGACGACCAGCCAAACTAGTGGAAACACATGAACCAAAAGTGGTGGAGCTCCCATGGGACTGGACTAGGCCCTCTGGATAGGCAAGACAGTTGTTTAGCTTGAACTGTTTAGGGGGCCCTCAGGTAGTGGGATCAGGATCTGTACCTGGTGCATGAGCAGGCTTTTTGCAGCCCAGTGCCTATGGTGGGACATGTGCAGTCTTGGTGCAGCGGGGAGGGGCTTGGACCTGCCTCAACTGAATGTACCAGGCTCTGCTGATGCCCCTTGGGAGACTTTGCCTTGGAGGAGGTGGGAACAGGGGTGGGAATGGGGGGGGTTGGGAGGGGAGGCTTGGGGGCAGGAGGAGGGAGGAGAGGTGGATCTGTGGTTGGTATGTAAAATGAATAGAAGATTTCTTAATAAATAATAAAAATAATAAATAAATAAATAAAAGTCATTCTGCACTGGATGTAAGGAGGTCAAAACTCCAGCTCCCTAAGGACAAAGAAGAAAGCTAACAGGGCTAGATGAGGGACTTTGTGTTCAAAGTTTGATATGTTCAGTTTTAGATTGGATAACAAGATCTTGACAGTGGCCTGTGCATCACTGCTGAACAGGCAGAGACAAGAAAACTCATTAGAGTGAAGCGCTGAGCTGCTGAGTCATCCTGGATGACCAGTGGACGCAGAGGCAGAGGAAGGCAGCCTTTCCCATAGCACCCTCAGTACCTACCCGATCCCAGTTACACAGCAGTCAGTCAACCCACAATGAATGACTATGACAAATTCTATGCTCATTTCTTTGCCTGGATTTACCTTATTTAACTCTCATAATTGTGTGGTGTGTTGGTTATTGTTTTTATTTGAAAGGCAAGCATACTGAGGAACAGAAAGATTAAATACCTTTGTAAAGGTTATATAGGCAGTCTGTGGTAAAGCCAGAATTTAAATACAAGTAAAAGTTGGAGGCGGGGCACAAGGCTAAGTATGATTGATAAAACCACTTGCTCTCCTGTATCTTACATAGCATCTCCTGCACAAAGTGCAAAGACAGTGGCGTGGACCTCTAGCCATCCATATGACACATGGAACATCATGTGACCGAGGAACATGGCTGAGGAAACCACTCTCTGGTGGACACTGTTATGTGGGAGCAAAACCATTTTCTCCATCATTTTGGAAACTTAACGCATTATGGGCTATTATTTGGACCCAATGAAATAGAGGGTTCCCTTGATAACGAAATATTCCAATGTTGCCTTATATGCTGGTTAGTTTTTTTGTTGTTGTTGTTGCTTTGATACAAAGTAAGGTCATCTGGGATAAGAAAACCTCAATTAAGAAAATGCGTCCATCAGATTAGTCTGTCAGCAAGTCTGCGGGGAAATTTTCTTGATCAGTGTTTGATATAAGAGGAACCAGCTGGTCTCAGTGTTCTCCCCGCCCCCCACCACCACCTCCTTGGCTACATAGTCAGTTCAAGGCCAGCCTGGAATACCTGTGATATTCAGTCTCGGCACAGAAGCCAACACAAAACAAAATCCTGCCGGGCAGTGGTGGCACACGCCTTTAATCCCAGCACTTGGGGGGCAGAGGCAGGTGGATCTCTGTGAGTTTGAAGCCAGCCTGGTCTACAGAGCGAGATCCAGGAAAGACTCCAAAACTACACAGAGAAACCCTGTCTTGAAACAACAACAACAAATCCCCTAAAAGCACTGGGTGTGGTAGCACACTCCTTTAATCCCAACACTCAGGAGACAGAGTGGAACTCTGTGAGTTTGAAGCCAGTCTGGTCTACAAGTCAGCTCCAGGCTATACCAGGCTACATAGTGAGAGCCTGTCTCAAGAAACAAACATAAAGTCCAAGAAAAGAAAAAGATCGTCATTTTACTTTGCCCCATTTTCTCCTTTTGTTTAAAAACAGTGTTTCTTGCATTTGTTGCTTTCATCTTGTCTCTTCCTTGCTTTTCTATTCTTTTCTCTTTATCTCCCTCCATTTCCCTTTGATATCTTCTCCGCTGTCCTTTTGAAAATGACTGATGGGAGAAACTATTTATAAATAGATTCATAGGCTCAGAATTTACTGAAAAAAATTTATAAGGCCAACTCAGTTTTTGAAGAGTTGAATGTTGTGAGTTGGGAGCTTCATGCTGCTCCTTAAGAGCTAATCAAGTGACTTGGAATCTGAATATTGTTTTCATTTCTTCTTCCACTTATGCCGTCCATGCTATCTCATCTTCCACCCGTGTTATGTCATCTTCCACCCATGTCATCCATGCTATCTCACTTTTCAGGAAGGCCATCCATGCTGTCTCATCTTCCACCCATGTTATCTCATCCTCCACCCATGCCATCCATGCTATCTAGTAGAATCACACTTTTACTTGACAACTTGGGAGTACTTCACCTACAGAAATGAATATGGACACATAGGTCACTGATGGGGGAAAGGGTTTCCAATGGAGTTGATGTTCTCCGGGAAGTTACTCATTTTCCAAGAGCACAATGTAACATTTTAACTGTCCCAATATAATTTCTCCAATATGGAGGTTTTGCTGTTGTCCCCCTTCCAGAAAATATGGCTATTTCACATTTTAAAGTGTCCCACAGGACTCATACACTGCCTCATAAATGTAAGCCTGCAAAGGCATTGCCCTGTGCTCCTCAAGCCTGAAAAATGCCTTACTATTTCCTACTTTTCCATAGTAACATCATCATGTCAGTATTTTCCTTTATTCCATCTTCTATCCTCCCCTTTACGGTCCACTGACAACTGTCTTTCTTCTTGTTGTGTGTTTTTATGTTAGTTTTCTTGTCTTTACAGACCAGAATGGACAATTAGTTTTCTGTGCCGCCTTCATTCAGTTTTTATTTCTGCGTCTCAGTATCACACACTCATTCCCTTTCATTACACTGTTCATCACTCCCTGTCCTTCCTTAGGGCCAGCTCAACAGCTTCAAGTGGCTTTTAGGAGAGGAGGAACTTTGTTCATTTCCAGCATTTTATTTCTATAATCATTTCAAAATGTATATGCTCAGACATTTTGGAAAGAATTATGGTTTAATTTCTCATAATGAAAATGCCTCTTTTCAATCTACTTCAACAGTTCCCAGAGGTGAAAAATTATTTTAAAGTCTAGTTGATTGGATAATGTATTTAAAATGAGTATTGAGTGAGAAGAATCAGGGTTTGTCTGGAACCACATTGCTCCACATACACTGGGGGCCTAAGTGAGCTCCACAAAGGGCTTGCAGAATTGTCTACTTGCTATAGCTCTAATACAGAGTAGAAAAACATGGTAAAGGAAGGCTTGGATAAGCCCAAGAGGTACAGCTCTAAGTTGCCTGTAGTGGATTTTATTTTCAGAATATATTACTTAGCATTTGTGTACCACAAGAATTCTTCTTACCTTATGATGTTTCCATGTGCATTATAAGCCCAAAATTCTCCCATATCCCCAATAGCTTTGGTGAGGTGATCATTTTCTACATGTGCTTTCTAAGCCATTCAGAGCCTTGACAAGCACCCCTCAACAGCAGAGTGCCCCATTTGACAGGCTCAGTTCTGGAATTGGAAGTTGGGCATCTATTATTGCTTGTTTACTGTCTTACTGTTTATTGCTGCTTCCATTACTGAGCTGAACTGACTGTGAAGGCAGAGTGTGGTAGACAGTAGCAATGGCTCCCTCACTGGTAGAATGGCTGTTTGAATTTCAAAACTGTTTGAGTAGAGTGAGCTGTCATGCATGGAGATGTTCTGAGACAGAAGAAAACACACCAAGAGCCGGGCAGTGGTAGTGCACGCCTTTAATCCCAGCACTCGGGAGGCAGAGGCAGGTGGATCTCTGTGAGTTCGAGACCAGCCTGGGCTACAGAATGAGTTCCAGGAAAAACTTCAAAGCTACACAGAGAAACCCTGTCTCAAACAAAACAAACAAACAAACAAACAAAAAACACCAAGAACTAAAACTTCAGTTGTGGGATAAAATCTGGGCAAATGATGTGTCAAGGAATCTGGCCCATATTATGGTAGAATAAAAGGAAACAACCATCTTCTTATTAGGTATTCAGTTACTAAATATATCATTTATATCAAGATGTAAAAATATTAAAATCTAGCCGGGCGGTGGTGGCGCACGCCTTTAATCCCAGCACTCGGGAGGCAGAGGCAGGCGGATCTCTGTGAGTTCGAGGCCAGCCTGGTCTACAAAGCGAGTTCCAGGAAAGGCGCAAAGCTACACAGAGAGACCCTGTCTCGAAAAACCAAAAAAAAAAAAAAAAATTAAAATCTAGATGCTATCAGAATATTGAAATTAAATCTTATTGAAATATTGAATAATTCTGGTCATGGAACAAATTTGAGATAATGTTGAGTGAAATGCACAAATGAAACCTTTGAAAGAAACTAAATCATCATTGAAGTGACTTGGGTGTATAAGGAACAATATTAATTGTCGTGACTAAAATATATACAGGAGCTGGCATTATACCTTGGCAGTAGATCCCCGGCTGGCAATATGTGAGGTCCTGGAATCATCCTCAGTAGAAGTAAAATTTGAAAACACACACCCCCAATTAGACTGAAAAAAAAAATACTGTCCTCTGGCTCAGTAACAGTGTGGTGTTTGGTGGTGTGTGTCGGGGGAAGGGGTAAGGAAGAGATGATTCAGGAAAGGACAGAGTCTGTAATTCTTATTGAGGAAGGGGGCTGAGAATTTGTGTTTAGCATTGATCTGTTCATGTTTCTGTTAGACCATATTCCATCTATTGCCACTTTAGGCTCATGAAAAAGTTGGAGAACCCATGGGTCCATCTTTAATCATGTTTCTATTTATTTATTTATTTATCTATCTATCTATCTATCTATCTATCTATCTATCTATCTATTTATTTATTTATCTATTTTGATTTAAATTATACTACTATTTTTGGCTACTATCTATCCTAGCATTCTGTGGGACTTTGTCTAGGTTTCTTTTCTGTTTAATGCTTATAAAGGTAAGTTATTGGTTTGGGGGAGGTATAATAACTTTTAAAAAAAATGCTGATATGTCTGCTGTCTGGCTACTAAAGGATAGTATAAGGCCCTGCAGAATGGACATTACCTGAAACTGGTTAGAAATGAAGTATCTCAGGATCTACTGTAGCCTACTGACTCACAGCCTACAGTTTAACATGGTCCCCGTGGGATACATCGGCACATTAATATCCATGAGGCACTGATCTACTAATTTGTTTTCCCATAGAGCATAACATTCTCCCAGGGTGTCAGTGATTTCTGGAATAAGTTTAAATGGGTCATGCTTTCTTCTTCTTCTTCTTCTTCTTCTTCTTCTTCTTCTTCTTCTTCTTCTTCTTCTTCTTCTTCCTCTTCTTCTTCTTCCTCTCTCTCTCTCTCTCTCTCTCTCTCTCTCTCTCTCTCTCTCTCTCTCTCTTCCTTCCTTCCTTTCTTTCTTTCTTTGACATGGAATCACTATGTAGCTCTGGCTGTCCTGGAACTCACAGAGGTCTGCCTGACTCTGCCTCCAGAGTGCTTGGATTAAAGGCATGCACCACCACAGCTGGCCCCCTTACTTTTTCTTAACTCACTCACAATCCATATTTCAGAGATTGTTCACAGCAAGGCTGCCAGATGCCTCAGTCCTTATAGTACAGATGAGATGAGACAAGTCAGTTGATGTATCCAAGGTTATACAATGAATAAATGGTGAAGGTGTCGTAGCTAAGTTTGGATCTGATTGACTCTTAAACATTTTTTAAGTGTTCTTACACTATATTTTTTTTCTTGAATCTAGCCATGGATATTTATTTATGCTTTAGGAGAATAAGAGGCATTAGAAATAAAGTTGTAAAAAATAAAGGTGGTAAAGGAGTGTCTAAAGATAGTTGGCCCGGCTGGGCGGTGGTGGTGCACGCCTTTAATCCCAGCATTCGGGAGGCAGAGCCAGGCGAATCTCTGTGAGTTCGAGGCCAGCCTGGTCTACAAAGCGAGTTCCAGGAAAGGCTCCAAGCTACACAGAGAAACCCTGTCTCGAAAAACCAAAAAACAAAAACAAAAACAAAAAACCAAACAAACAAACCCAGAAAAAGACAGTTGGCCTGTCATTCAAACATATCTTAAATAGTGCATCATGAATCCCATGGTGCTGAAACAAGAGAGGTCGAGAATCTTTGGCCCCGGAGGTTTGAGTGTAACTTTGGGATATGAGAAGACTCTATCCCTTCGTGCGTATCATTTATCTTGCCCATCAGCTGACTTGCATCTTGAGACAGTCCCCATCTGTTTCACCTTGTGTGACACCAGGTGCTAAGAGCAGTTCTGATTGTATTACAGTGAAGCTGCCCATATGCCTCCCCGAAAACTGTAGTTCAAGAGCTGTGAAACTATTTGTATTTTCAACCTATTGTGGCTTTGAACAAACCCAATGCCAGCCTGGCTGTTTGAATGCTTATATCTGCCAAAACAGAGCAGAGCTCATGGCCTCCAATCAAATTGTTAATATTGTGTTTTCAGAATACCTAGACTGTTTCAGGGGAAAGATGAAGAATGCCCAAAGAACTACAGAGAATGCTCTACTGCCTTTGTTCTTGGGCAACCTCATTCAACTGCAGAAATGGAGGATAAAAGCCAAGGCAAGTGGATCCTTATGCGGTTTTGACTCTGGCATCAGAACCAACATGCACCTGTTGCAAGCTAGTGTCATCTAATGTGGTTTGCCCACATTGCACAAACATAATTTGGAGAATAGATATCTTCAAGAGAGCAATGGATTAGGAGCCTGCAGTGATCATCCAGCAGGTCCTGGTGTCTTTAGGGTAGAGTCAGGTGTGACGAAGGGGAGCAGATACCCACTGAGCCAGGTTTGGGAAAGCTTTGGGGTTTGTCCTCAATCTCAGGAATATGTTGGCTCTGCATAGTTTGAGTTTGTCCGAGACCTGTCTCATCTGGACTTTCCTTTGCCCTGGCTAACGCCATTTCCTCCGAGGCTATGACCTTGAGAACCTGCAATTATGGGAGTCGACCTAGCTGTCACGAGGGAGCAGGGCTCTTTAGCGGCGCCCTCCTCATGCACTCCACAGTCAAGCTGGTTTTCTCCTTAAGCTCTCTTGTTTACATTTGGAGAGGCCTGGGACAGTCAGAGAAATTGTGAACACGAAAGATGGGTTAACTTGGCGGTCCCTTCTTCTGTTCAGAGCCAGTTAGACTCTGAGAACTCAGACTTAGTTAGCCTCTGGAGTAAACTCCAGTGCGATGTGGGGGAAAGGTACAAACTCATCCTAAATGTCAGCCCGGCATCCCTGGGGGTGAGTGACAGCAAGTAATTAGAAGCAATTAGTCGTGTCCCTGCCGGGAAACCGGGCAATTACCTTTCTCTCTGACTTCCCCTTCCGTCCTTCCTGCTCGGATGGAAGCGATAGAAGCGCCCTGCTCCCTCAGCGGCAGAACGCCGAGCTGGCGCGGGGACCAAGGATGAGCTGAGCCGGCTTGGGTCTCCTCCTCCCGCCGGCGCAGCGGTGCATTGTGGAGGCAGCGCGCGCCCAGCGCCGAAACCACAGCCCGGGACCGCGCGCGGGGAGCTGTCCGAGGTGCTGACCGTCCCGCCCGCTGCCCGCGCGCCCGCCTGCTCCGCTCCGCGCGCGGATCCCCATCTCCCGGCGGCTCCCGCCTTCTGGCTCGCCCACTTCTCTGAACCCAGGGGCGTAGCGGCTGAAGGAAGTCATGGTATTCGCTCCAGGTACT
This sequence comes from Peromyscus californicus insignis, assembly GCF_007827085.1. NCBI lineage: Eukaryota > Metazoa > Chordata > Mammalia > Rodentia > Cricetidae > Peromyscus > Peromyscus californicus. The sequence continues at coordinate 40,102,708 of NW_026294514.1, read as the reverse complement.
CTTGCACCTTCTTTTCCCGCAGACGTCTAGGCGGGGAGCGGGGCGAGAGGGAGGCGAGCGCCCAGGGAGGAAAGGCCTTTCAGACGGCAAGGTCCATCTGCGCGCTTCGGAGTTGCAATGGCCAGGAGCTGGAGAGCGCCGGGTCGCCCTCTCCCCTCACCTGCCCCATCTGTTCCCCGTCAACCAGCCCCCTCCCCGAGCCTTTCCTCCTCACCGTCCCGCCTGAATCCCCGCACCCCGAGTGAGCACCGGCACCTTGGCCAGTGGCCCCCTCGCCAGCAGCACCGGACCTGCGCGGGGGTGCGGCGGCGAGTGGGGCGAAGGGTACTCGGTTTGGGGCTCTTTCGGTGGGAGTCTCTGTCGCTGCTTCTCCACCCCGTCCTCAGAAGTGGCAAAGTGACCTGCTTCTTCCGGGGCCTCCCGGGAAGGAGGTCGAAACCAGGGGAGCGGGGCGAGGGGCAGAGGAGCGCTAGCCCGAAGGAAGGATTTCGATTTGAAACTCTGTCCGGACTGCAGCAGGAGGCGGTTACTGCGGCGCCGCGGACTCTTGCAGTGTCTTTGGGGGGCAGGTGGCGAAGGACCTCGGTCCTTTCGCTGCTGTTAGAGGCTACAAGTTGACGAAGCGTCAGATGTATCTGAGGTTGGTGGGTTTATGTGTGTGTGTGTGTGTGTGTGTGTGTGTGTGTGTGTGTGTGTGTGTGTGTGTGTGTGTGTGGTGGAGCAGAATGAGGGATCGAAGCGAAAGCTGAAACCTGGACCGGGGTCAGAGTTGACATTTCTAGATCTAAAGTTCGTTCGTCTGTCTGTCTGTCTCTATTTTTATCTTTCCCTTTTCTAACCTTCTCTCGTCTCCCCTCCCCTTCCCCGGCCCTCCTCTCCCCTTCTTCTTCATTATTTATTTATTTTATTTTTAAGGCTTTTTTTTTTTTTTTTTTTTTTTTTATTTAAGGGAGGTGGACAACAGGCAGCAGGGAACACACAGGAGTTAGCTTTGTTCGGTGTCTTTAATTTGAGAAACAGGCTTGGCTATGTCCTGGCTAGAGAACCAGACACTGGAGAGGGAAAATAAAGCATTTCTAAAAGAAAAAGATTGGATCCAGCTTTAAAAAATGATCGCTGAAATGAAGGAAGAGGAAGTTGTCCATCTGTCAGTGACCCTCCCCATATCCCCTAAAAGCTAGCTCAAGAGACAGGATCGAGCTTCTGTCAGCTCCAAGTTGCCACAGGTAGTGATGTTTAGATAGTATCAATTCTCAACCTGTGGGTCACGACCCCATTGTGGGTCACACGACCCTTTCACAGGGGTCACATATTAGATATCCTGCGTATCATATATTTACATTACTATTTATAATAGCAAAATTACAGTTATGAAGTAGCAATGAAAATAATTTTATGGTTGGGGGTCACCACAACATGAACTGTATTAAAGGGTCACTGCATTTAAGAAGGTTGAGAACCACTGCCTTAGAGGAATGCCCAAGAATCCTTCTCCTTCCCAAAGCAGATTGACTCAAGGGAAGTGCAGTGGAGGTCCAGTATGTGGTGGAGAGCCAGCCAGCCCAGGGTCAGTGAATTGGAAAGCAGCATGTCTTTCCAATCCAACCTCAGAAAACACTTAGCAGCTTCCTTGCTGGCATCTCACCCTGACTTCAGTCACCCTGCGAAGTGAGCAGTATCGCCCCCACTTTACCACTTCCATGGAGGCTGATTCCAGACAGTCTTGCCAGGCTGAGCTGGGGTTGTTTGGCTTCAGCCTCTGCCTATTTCGCCAAGTCTTTGAAGTCCTCCTGGCACATCCCCCACCTACAGAGGTGGAGGTGGAGGTGTCTAGTGCTATGGTTGTAGGGGGATTTTATCCAGACATTTTCCCTACAAATGAAGGGGTGGAGGGCAGGGTAATCAATGATAGACTTTTCTGGAGGGGCAGTCTGGGTCCGAGCAACTCACAATTTGAACCGGAGTTGCCTTCCCATTGAACTTTAAAGTCTGTAGTTCCTGTTTATCTCTGTGGAGGAAATAGCGATGATTCATATCTGCCAAGACATTTTCAGAAACTGACCTGAATAGGACAGGTACAGAAACCTGTGATATGTTTCTTTTGTCTCCCTTTCTCCCAATTTTGAGGTTTTCTTAAAAATGATAAGCACCCACCATCGTGTTTACTGCCCCTGTGTTTTCAAACCCCTGTGGTTACATCATTCTGAAAGAAATCCAGAAGAGTGATTTTTTAAAACTCCATTAAAATTTCACTATTGTATTCTCATTTTGGTCTATTAGCCTTTCAAATCACTATAAACTGGGACTCTACACTTTTTTTTCCCCCCTAAGTTAAGGGGAATGCTTTCCCATCACATTCCTCCAAGTTAACCTAACACGCAAAGGAGACTCATGGACTAAGACGACTCAAAAATTAACAACCAGCTAATCATAAAATTGGGCCAGTGTGTCTAGTGTTCTTCCTGGGTTTTCACAGAAGTCAATGGCGCCATGGGTTCTAGCTCGGGCCTTGTTTCTGCAGGTTGACCTGTGTTTCCATGGTTCTCTGCTCACCTCAGAGGCAAAGGTGAAGAGCAGAGCCACTTGCAGTCTAGAAATGTAGTGGAATGGGGAAACACCAGAATGAGGCTTTAGATAGCCTTAATTAGAAGTTATTCTTGCCATTTGCTATAAAACACACATGCATTTTCATGTCTTGGTGTCCATGCACTGGGAGAAATAAGGCTTTGGTTGGGCAAGAGCCTTGAGTCGTTTTTCTCAGCTTGACTAGAACAGAAAAATAAAACCCACATCGTTCCTTTCTCTTACACGATTTACAGACATTGCAACTTAACAAGGATTTTAATTTTGTGCAAACTAATTTTGAAATTCTCCAAGGTAAGGGGTATGGCTACTAATTTTTTTTAAAGGATTTGCGTCTGAAGCCAATTTACTCATTTTTTGTACCTTGTATGGCAATTTCACAAAGTTAGGAATTGAATGAGGAACAAGGCCTGTCGATTTCTCTGCTAGGACTGACAGTATACAGATTACAGCCAAATTAGGTCACATGGGAAAAACAAAGCCTTGTGATTCTTTTCCCCATTCATCCTGTTACTGTCTCTTCGAACTGAAGGTAAAGTATTTCCAAAGCAATGTGAAAAGCTTCACAAGTGTGAATGACCAGGCCCAAAGGAAGATGCTGATAAACCAACATAGAGACATACTTTGATTTCCATTTGTAGTGTAATTGACCCACATCACCTGTCTGTGAGCATAGCAATAGCTACCGTTTAGGAGGTGAAAAAGTACTGTATGATATCTGGACTTCCCATGTGGTATCTCAAGAGTTTGGAATGGGGGTATCTGTAGGTGGATTTTTCTGTCCTGCCTGCCAGCTCCCAAATAACCACGTGGAGACTTCTTATTAATTATGAAAGCTTGGCTGATAGTTTAGGCTTGTTTTTTTAACTAGTTCTTATAACTTAAATTAACCCATATCTTTTCATCTACATCCTTTTACATGGCTCAGTTACCTTTACTTTGTAAAGCCTATTCTGTTTCCTCTCCATTTCACTTGTGACTCTGCCCTTCTTCTTCCCAGAGTTCTCTCTGTCTGGCTCTCCTGCCTAGCTAATGGCTATTTAGCTTTTTATTAAATCAATCAGACGGCGCCTTGGCAAAGACACATCTTTACAGTGTAAAAAAAGATTATTCCACAGCATTTCCCCCTTTTTGTCTAAATATAAAGGAAAGGATTTAACTTTAAGACAGTAAAACTATATATAATAAGAACAATTATCAGGTAAGAATTACATTTATAATGTCTAGTCCATTTGTATTTGGCATATTTGTAGAAAACACTCTATTATTTATTCTATCTTGATGAGTCCAATGCTCTTTACCTAATTTACCTTCTATCATAACTGAGGAAAACTATAACTATGATTATCTAGTCTTCAATTCCATCAAAGACACCAGAAGGATCTAATATCACCTGAGTCAACAGGAAGTTTAGTGCAAGCCACTTTCAAACCTATAGAAATGACAGATATCTGGTTGCCTGGGCAGTCATCCAAGGTTCCTCTGCAACACTGGGGCATCCAATCTTCAGCCTAGAGGCCTATAATATCTGTCAGACTTTTCTGTGAAGTAGTAACTTTTTGAAGGATTGTCCTACCCTGTCTTGGCAAAGTTCAGCAGTCACCTTTTGTGTCCTGCTGGCCCAGTTTGGATAGCATACTGTCAGTAGTCGAGGCAAGGGCAGTTTCTTACCCAAATGGCTAGCTTTTGCCACAAAGAAAGCAAACTCCATATGGAGGTTCTTCAATGCCCATCATCCTTTTTGAAGTAAATTGGTGCTGCCAGGAACAGATGTGTCTCACTGTCATAAAAAGCCTTATGTTATTAAAACATTTTAAATGCCATATTCTTCAGGTCTTTGAGGTCTTTGAAAATTACCTATATATCTAAAATATATCTCTGTATGACCTTGAAAACATACCTAACATGACTATAAGTTTGATAGTTACAGATGACTACTAACCTGTATTATCCTAAATAGCTTTCAAAGATTAAAACTTCACATAATCTTTTAAAATGGGATGTACCTTAAACAATAACAGAAACATATATACAGTATAACAAAAATAACCTTAAATTTGTATCAATATACCAAAATCTATATCAATGTAAAATATTTGGAACTAATAGTTGTTTAAAAGTAGACTCAACAGTTTACCCTTTTATCTCATCATTTCTATATTATATCTCTTTTTTCCTTCAGAAAGAGATCCTTGAATATAACTCCTTTGTTTAGCTTTTTTCTGAACAAGACTAACAACAACTTGTAACCAACCCCCCCAAAGGATGACAAATATCTATAACCCATCAAATAACCAAAATCCCACACCTCTTGGGAATGTGAGCATCATGTTCTCTAGATTGCTTCCTGTTGTCTGGGGGCATTGGAATCTTTAGGAGACCCTTGGAAAATTGGGATAATGGTCAAGTCCTGGTAGAGTTGGTTGTATTATTTGTTGTCCAGTCCCTGTGTGATAGGAAAGTGTAGAGCTTATCTGAAGTCCTGGCTGGAGGAGTCTGTGAGGCTGGATCATCTTAGTCAGTAGCCTCGAAACTGTTCTTGATGCAGAACTCTGAAGAAACTGCAACAGAGGCATTCTGAGAGGCTGGATCACCTGGGCCACCCATTTTCATTGGTATCTGGTCCCCTTGCTCTGAAAACACATAAACTTTCAAAGGTAACATACATATCTGCATTAACACAAGTATAGATTGAGTGTTGTACATAAGTCAGAATGATTTTTTGTTTTATGTTTGAGCAGGTAAAATATACATCACCTGTCTTGCAGTTTTTCTAGATTTATTTCTTTATGTCTGTAGCCCGGATTCTTAGGAGGTCTTGCTACTGATCAAACCTGATCCTCTTTGGCCTGGATGAATCCACAGCCCTTTGTTTTCTGTAGAAACAAAAGCATAACCTCTTCTACAATGCAACATATTATTTGACTTTCATTTTGAAGTTAAGACATTTTAAAAATATATAGATTGGTTTAATTTAGCAGTTTCCATAATCCAGTGTCTCTCGGTAGCTATCATTTGTTCATCAGCATTCAAAAAGATTAACGATAACACAATAGCATACACGATCCAGACTCCCTGTATATTTTCCATCTCTATATGGCTTATTTTTTCACTTTACTCTTTCTTTAAAGACATTATTTTTAAACTATTTTTCTATGACTATCTATACCCTTTTTTTTCTTTCTTAAGCCTATGCACATTTTGAAACACACTATAACCTGTTTAGAAGTGTTTTCCATCTGAACCTGCTTTACTGTGCATCTGCAACCTTCTCTGTCTGCATGAACAAATCTCAAACCCACCATTCGACTTAGCTCATGGCACATTGGTGGCTCAAGCAGGCAGACAGCTGCCTGGAACCTGTTTCTGTGCCATGGCCGGTATGAGAGACATGAGACTAGGAAACTGCGTTGGCTCCATTTTTGTGTGTTTAGATCCCTTTTTTTAAGCACATAGAGACTTCTTATTAATTATGAAAGCTTGGCTGATAGCTTAGGCTTGCTTTTCACTAGTTCTTATAACTTAAATTAACCCATTTTTTAAAAATCTATGTCCTTTTATGTTGCTAAGTTACCTTTACTTTTTAAAGTCCATGCTGCTTCCTCTCTATTTGGCTGGTGACTCTTCTTCCCTGGGTTCTATCTGTCTGGCTCTCCTGCCTATATTCCCTGCCTAGCTAATGGCCATTTAGCTTTTCATTAAAGCAACCAGAAGGCGCCTTGGCAAAGGCACATCTTCACAGTGTACAAAAAGATTATTCCACAATAGGTATCACAGTGTTCTCGTCTATTAACAGACAAAGCCAATGTGGAAGAGGGAAGTGAGACCACTGGCCAATTGTGTTAAAGTTGGCAAAGGGCAGCAGAGTGTATTTCTTGACTGAATTCAAGGATGTAAAAAGAAGGTGCACTCACAAACTCAAGTCTCCTCACTGCCATATTGCTTTGACTAAAAAAAAAAAAAAAATCCCCAAATCAGAGTAATCTAATGAGGAATGGAAAAGGGGATGGGAGTGAGGACAGAAATTCCCTCATCTCTGGGCCACACTGCTTCCACCAGTGAGTACCATATACTTCAAGAATTAACTCACCTCTCTGGTGGATGGGCCTAATAATATGCTTGACTTGTTTGGAATTGCTTCAAGTTAGATCCCATGCCAACAAAAAGGTCTTTTCTCTTGCACACAAATGAGGTGAGGTATAATAATGAGGATTTCATAAGGACATAAAGAGGTGTAATTGCAAGCAATTAGGTAGGCAGACCCTCACGTCTAAGCTTAGTTTGGAGAGCATTTAAAAAACACAAGTATTTCTAAAGACAGTGATCAAGTATATTTAAGAAAATATTTATTACAAGGTAGCTATAGCCTTTATACATTTACATAAATCTATCAATTCAAAGAAAGTGATGAATAAATTATATAGCACACTGTCTTAACTGTCAGGTTTATGATTTGCCAGCTTTGCAAATTCTTTTCTGTTAGTGTTGTCTTTTAAAAATGTATTCGTTTCTTCAAAATTAACATATACTACATTTGATTTTTTTGTATATGGTTCAATGAGTTTAAAAACATGCACAGACTTATGTAATCACCACAGAATACCTTCTATACAGTAAAGTTTTCTTCTCTTGTTACCCTTTTCAGTCAAAGCGTTTCCTCTACCCGTCCCCATGTTACCCACAGATCTGTTTTCTGTCCCTAACCATTTGCTTTGTTCAGAATGTCATACAAATGGAATCACATTGCGTCATAGCCATTGATGCCACACCAACAAAATACCACAGACCATACGGCTTATAAACACTGGAAGTTCATTTCCCATAGATTCGGAGACTAGGAAGTCTAAGACCAAAGTGTGGCAGATTGAGTATGGCAGATCCCCTGCAGACAGACATCTTCTCACTGTGACTTCACACGGCAGAGCATGGGAGGTGTGCCTTCACGAAGGACACCAGTTCCATGACGAAAGATCTATGGGAGACTCCCACTGTTTGGATGTATCTAAAGTGGCTTATGCTTTCCCCACTGAAAGACATTTAGGCTATTTCCAGTTTAGGGCAATAATGAATAAGGTTGTATTAAATATTCACATGTGTTTGTGTACAAGCCTAGATTTTAATTTGTTTGAGGCAAATCCTCCAGGATTGTGTGACTGCTGGGGCTTCCAGGAAGTTATACCTCAGTTGTTCTCTAGAAAACTAGTTTATTTTCAAGGTCACCATCAACCTGTTAGCAGTCTCCATAATCCTCACCCTTGCCATTCTGATAGACATGGAATGGTGTACAGCATGATTCAATTTGCATTAATGATTGTGGCCCTTTAAAATAATATTTTGCATTTATTTATTTTTTTAGTGTATGTGTCTATGAATGTATGTGTGTGTGTGTGTGTGTGTGTGTGTGTGTGTGTGTGTGGTGCATGTGTGTGTGCATGTGCACATATGCACACCACAGCACACAAATGAAGGTCAGAAGATAACTTGCAGGACTGGGTTGTGTTGGTGTTCTCCTTGTACCCTGTGGGGCCTGGGGACTGAATTCAGGATGTCAGGCTCTGGGACCAGCATCTTTTTCTGCTGAACTTTTTTTTCTGCCCATTCATAGATCAGCTTTTCAAGAGCTTATTTGCCAACTCTCTACTTTCTTGATGCACCTGTTTAAACATTTTGTCAATCTTTTAGGAGAATGTTCGCATCCTTGATATTGGGTTTGGGGATTTCCTTATATAGCCTGCTGTCAGATACGTGATATTTGCTGCTGAGTTTTTCATTTTTTTCAACACTATTTTCAAACTTTAGTTTTTAATTTTAGTGGAGTTAATGGATTTTAATAGGCTATATTTCATAACATATATAAGAACTTTTGCCTAATTCAAAGTTTTCAAGATTTTTTTTCTCCCAAGTTTCCTCCATGAGTTTCATAATTTTATGTCTATGATTTATTTTCAGGGTTTTTTTTTAAAGTTGTTTTTATTCGGTTGTGGTGGTAAACCTATGCTTTTTCACCCAGGAGGGTCTAGCGTTTGTCAGGTCAGCTAGCAAAGAAGGTCTAAGCATAAGGTCATGCATCACAGTATCAGACTTTTAAGCACATTATAAAACTATTGCCATTAAAACAGTGTGATCACCAGGTGAAGCAAATACTCCTTGGATGTGGCCCACAGAATCCAAAAGCAACAAAAGCAAAACCAGAAAGTTTCTGCAACAGCACATGAAGTAATCAGCAAATCAGGCTACAGAGCTCGGGTTTTATGGCCCCCTATATTGCAGAAGTGATTTTTGTAGCTAGGTAAAAATTGTCATTTGTGTTTTCAGAGGAAGCACATAGAATCTGTTTGCCATTTTAGGTCCTGTGGGAACAACTGTTTAATTTCCATTTATTTCAGGAGTCTCTAATTTCTTCTTGCTTTTGATTTCCAGTTTAATTCTATTATTAAACTAGAAAAAACTTTCTGTTTCAGTGGTGAAAGTTTGCTGAAATGTTCATGACCCACAATGTATTTTATTTCAGAGAATGTCTCACATGCACTTGACAGGAAGCGTACTTTGCTCTGTGGGGGTGTGTAGCTAGAGTTTTTCTCTCCGGGTCCCGCCAAGCCCCTGCAGTTCCCCAGCCCACTTATAAAATAAACATACAGATGCTTATATTATTTAAACTGCTCGGCCATTAGCTCAGGCCTACCATTGTCTAGCTCTTACTCTTATTCTCAGCCCATTTCTGATAATCTATATGTCGCCACGTGTTCCATGGCTTTACCTGCTGCCTTTACATGATGCTTCCTGGATGACAGACTGGTGTCTTCTCCTCTCTGCCTTCCTGTTCTCTCAATTCTCCTCTGTTAGTCCTGCCTATACTTCCTGCCTGGCTACTGGCCAATCAGTGTTTTATTTATCAATCAATCATCCACAGCAGGGGTGGGTTGTTGTATGGTCATGTGACACAGTGAGTGCTCATCAGGTCCATCCTGGTCCTATCTGATGCTGAGTCTGTTTGATCTCCTCATCACCAGGACAACAGCACCTATCACAAAAATTGTGGATTTTTTCCACCTTAAAAGTTATATTTCTCTTTTTAAAAAAGAGGTTTACTTACTTTTATTTTATGTGTATGAATATTTTGCCTGTTTGTGTGTATGTGCATCACTTAAAACATGTATGCCCATGGAATTCAGGAGAGGGCATTGGATCCCCTGGAACTGTAGTTATAGAAAATTAGCTGCCACGTGGGTGCTGGGAATCAATTCCCCTGAACTCTGTCAAAGCTGTAAGTCCTCTTATCTGCAGAGCCACCTCTCTGGCCCACTTCTCTCTTCTTTTAAACTTGAATTTAAATTTTTAGTATTTTAATTAATTCTTTGAGAATTGCCTACAATACATTGTGTTTTGATCATATTCACCCCTCCCTCAACTCCTTTAGGATCTACCCACCCATTCCATACGAACCTAATTTGTGCCCTTAATATTACATATATTTAAAAAAGAAACTATCAACTCCAATTTGTACTACTCACATACACTTGAGTGTTCGGTCATTCATAGGAGCTCAATCAGCCTGCTAGACGCTGTACCACTAAAGCAAACCAAGTCTCCTCTTGTTCTGAAGTCTATTTTGACAAATAATGAGTCCACATTTCTTTGCTTCAGTGGTTGCACAAGACTGTGGCCTTTCATTATTTGTGGAGATTTGTCTACTTACTAAAAATCTATCTGTGACTCCTAAAATAATGCCCAGGTATATGTAAATGGCGAAAGAGTTGGGTCACCTGACATGGCTCTTACTAGCTGAGGTTGAGGTCCCTAGCTTTTCAATTCTTCCACTGTTGTACCCTTCCTCATTGCTGGACTTTTGCTTGGTGATATCAGGGTCTAAATGGCCCTGAACATTCTGCTTAGATGCAGTGTGATGTTTGCAAGCTTACGGATGCATTTTACAGGCCCTGCATTCCAGGTCTATGTACAGTGCTGTTGTGTGAGCTCAATGTTAACGAGTAGAATACACATGTCAAACACTGTGCCTTTGAGAAAAAGCACAAATCAAGGTTATGCATTGATTAGTTGACAAAATGCCATAGAGGGTCAGAAGATATACTGTGTTTCCCTTTAGAGCTATGGTCACATAATAAATTCATTGTTTGCATGGCTTCTTATAGTTGGAATTGTCAATAATAGAAATTAACTGTAATTTTTCATTCTTTGACTGACTCGTTTTTTGGGGGAGGAGTGGCAGGGGATGAAGCAAAGTTTTGACACAACCCAGGCTAGTTTCAAAGTTGAGATCCTCCTGCCTCAGTCTCTCACCTGAGTGGTAGGATTAAAGGTATGCACTACCATTACTACCATGCCTGGCTTCATTCTACTTGCAAATTAGCTTTTTTTCATTCAGTGTGGGCATCTTGGCCACAGGGAATTACTGGTTTTGTTTTAATCAGATATACTATCTTAAAAGGTGAGTTAAATCAATTACTAACTGCCTAGATGCCTTTCTTCTATAATTACCACATTTTCTACTTCTCCATTATCACTTAAATTCTATTTAGTCATTTGAAAATTTGTGTTGCTATAATTTTAGCTAACCAAAACAAGGAAAATGAGAATCACCATTGTATAAAATAAATATTAACATTTTATATGTAATTTCTGGTCTCTGTCTTCATGAACACTTTCTCCTCTTAAAACAAAACTATCCTGAAATAATATTTTTTGTCATGTTTACCCAATGTACTGTTGTCAGCATTTAATGCCTCTCAGCTGTCTTCCACTTATTACTTACTTAAAAGATGGAACAGAAGATTTTTTTCTTTATGAAATAAAGCCTTATGTTTATTTATTCTAGTGATGTTCAAAAGAACAATCATGATTTTTAAAATTTAGAGTATAATAAAATTCTTTTTTTTAATGCTGAATGCCGTTTATTGAAGGAGGGAGGAGGTCTTAAATACAAGCTTACAGCACAATGGGAGAACCCCGGAGGGCAGAAGTTCTCTGCCGATGTTTTACAATCTTGCATCTAAGCTGTTAACACCCATTATGCAGGATACACAGACAAGGAACTTCCCTTAAGCATTCAGGAGGGTGGAACCCGGCAGGGAATTAGCATAGGGAGCATATCAAGGTCAAGGTCAGCAAGCAAGGCAACAGTTACCCAAAACAGGGGCCAGGACCCTACAGGTCCCCCTTTTACTAAAAATTGAGCTTCTGACTTAGGTTGCGTGGGACATCAGCAGGTCTCCTTACCCGTCAAGGAGATGCCTGCCCAGGCCACACAGGTGCTCTGTCTTAGGTTGGTGAGTGCCCCCCAGGTATTACCCGTCTCTGAATACTCATTATCATATAGGCTCAATCGTGCGTGAGCTGCAGAGTTAACTGCTGCCAAAGATCTCAAAGTGGCGCTGGGCTTGCAATCTGTGTGGAACAGAAGATTTTATTATTCTTATTTACTTCAGATGACAAATGTGAAACTCAGAAGCCTGAGCAATTTTAGATCACAGAACCAAGACCTGAACATGGGTCTACTTTGTTTTCTCATGTAGCCTGGTTATGGAGTAGGTAGGAGACAGCAGTCACTTTGCATGATGTCTCAAATTTATATTATTTATTCTGAGTGTGTGTGTGCATGCACATGTGTGTGGCCTCACACACACCAAGGTATTCAGTTCTCTCCCTCTACCACATGGGCTCTGAGGATCAAATTCAGGTCATCAGCTTGGTGTCAAGTACTTTTACCTGCCATTTCACTGGCCATTACTTGACACAATTGGTTTTCTTCAGAGGATCTTTCCTGTATTAAACACTCCTTCCAAGTTTGAGTAGACAGGATATCCACTTTCAGATCTCATAGAAGGCTGTCTTTGCTCACTTCCTGAATTCCTCATCTCCCCAGCTGCTGCTCTCAATAAGGGAGAGAAAATGGGTAGCTGAGACTGTCTAAGCTGTCCAACAAAGTGAAAAGATTCAATCAATGTACACAGGACATTCCCATGAACCAAGAGCCACTTTCAGCTTTCCAAGACTGAGGATGAATGGCCTAGGGCTCAGTGTAATTGTCCTTACACTACAAATATGATGAAAACATTCCAGCTGCTCCATGGGAATTGCAATAGGAAGCTCTGTTGCTTGTTGTAGAAGTTTGAATTTGAGAATTGATGTATCTGGTTTTCAACAATACACTTCTGCCATCTCTGTGCTTAATGACATTGGGTAGACTATTTAGTCTTGTTTATTTTCTCATAAATAAATATCATAATATGTATTTTCCAGAGCAGTGATGAAAATAAAGTTAATGTGTCAACTATTCAAAATAGAGATGATATAGGATCAACCTAGGTGCCCATAAATGGAAGAATGGCTAAAGAAAAATGCAGTCTATACACATGTGAATATTATCCAGTACTAAATAATGAAATCTAGTTGCTGCAGTTGGCCATCATTTAATGTGAAGTGAGCCAGACACAAAATAACAGTATTACATATTTCTGTTGTATACAGAAGCTAAACAATGCTGATCTGTGTTAAAACAGTGACTACTAGAAGAAAGGAGTGGTAGATAAGGGAGGTGAGATAATAGACACTGAAAGAAAGACTATATTCTGGTGTTCCACAGATGACTGTAATTCACAGTAACTTATTATACATTTTATGGACATCTAGAGGAAATGGTCCAAATGCTCCAAACACAAGGAGATGGAAATGCACACTGATGGAGTGAGTTGATCCTGATTAATACACTACCAACAATGCATGCTAGTAAAACTGGGGGACAATAGACTAAATAGTATCTATTGCTGTTGTCTTGTTATTTCAGAGGGGAATGTCTAGGAGTTGAATTTTATCAATCTTGGGGAGCTACAGTCGACTCTTTCTGTGGAAGAAAATTCACCTGGGTAGAGGTTATAAAACTTTAAAACAAAATGCTTCACCAAGCTGAACTGATGATAAAGCAGATGTCTGAGTGCATCTTGGGATGAATAAGTTATGAATCATGAAAAGCTGCTGTTTAAAGGCTAGCAGCTGCATGCTTGAAAGCAGATGGCCATCTTGCTGATCTGAATAATTCTGATCTTATCTAAATTTAAAAGCGGACTGTGTTTAGGTACAGGGACAAACCCTTAAGAATACTGAGCAGCAGTAGCAGCACAGGGAGATGGTATTCCAATGAGAACACTGTACCCCACGTCTCTAATATTCATATCAAGTTACGGCAAACTTGTATATCAAGGCACTGTGCCCCTTCGGTATCCACTGATCTGCTTGAGAATGCATTTCCCATACCTTGTGTCCTAGCTGTTCACACATTCTCAAGTAGTGTTCTTTGAACCTCATCTTTGGCACAATGTGAATGCTCTTGGGAAGAAAAAGCTACAATATTTTTGGTGAGACAATCACACAGCTCTCTCTAGGAGTTTGAAGAGGATCAACGTTTATAAACATTGACTTGCTACATGGTTGAGTCGTCTTCTCCAATTCCTGGTCTAGATGACCACTGGCAGCATGCTTAGAGACTTAACATTTTCCTTCTCAGGAAAGAGGAAAAGAGCACAAAGCAGGGAGCTAGAATTTATGGGAAAGCCTGGCATGTGCCAAACGTATTGCATGGATCTCTACAACAAGGATAACTTTAGATAAGGAGATGCCAAACCACAACTTCCTTTAACCTGTGGCTGCCAGAGTGTCTACATTCACAATGGTTGCAGCTGATTTATTTGCTGAAATGAGTAGATGAAAGTGAAATGATTTCTCCAATTCTCTTTAAAATGTCTTTTTCCCCCACACACTTAGACAACTAGTCCTTATGTTTCTTGAGAAATAAACTCACATTCGAGTCAGTCTTGCTTCCTGGGAGAATATGGTGGTCTGTTTGGTATTTGGATAGGATACCTCTGTGTAACCCACATCTTGGGTTGGATGAGAGAAGATGATATTTTTGTCTCCTTAGGATTTATTTATAACATTCTTCGGTAATCTTCGCGTTTCTCTCCTTCCTCTTCTTTTAGACTAAGTCTTATCACGTAGCCCCGGAACTTGCAATGTAGGTCAAGCTGACCTTGCACTCAGAGATCCACCATCCTTCCTCCCAAGTCCCTCCAGATGCACTCATTAAAGATGTGCATCACCGCACCAATCCCTTTCTATTTTCATTGTACATTTTCATAAATAAAATCAAATACTCATTGCAGTGTCATCGGTGAGGTTTTAATCACCCTAACCTGGAATTTAGACTGAAATCCTGGCAGCTCAGAATATATTATTTTACCAGATGATGAAGCCATAATATAAAAGTCAATAAAGAGCAGTTATTTTACTCTAAAAAGAACTTGCATCAAAGAGGTCAGACTTTAAAGCTTCATTCACCTTGCTATTTATTTTCTTTTATTCGTGCCTGGAGCCGAATGCTAGTTGCAGGCAATGGAATTGATCAAAAAGACCGGATTATAACCTCTGTTCCAACTGCCTTATTGTGGAGGCTGAAATTACTCAAGGTCAGAGAATCTGAGCTTGCTTTACCCAGCAGGACTGCATAAGGGGATGATTTGACCATGGGTGTGGTTACCAGGTGTTTGGAAGGGTCGGCACTTGGCTGTATTTAGCAAGGGGGAAATCTTTTTACTTACTCCTCTGCATTGCTATAAAAAGCCCTTCTGAATAAAGTTCTGGGCTGTCAGGTATTGATCCAGGTTCTCTTAAAGCTATCCTGTGTTTCTGTCTTTCCCCTTGGCAACTAGGCCTATCACTCTACCTCATATTTTCTTATTCCTCTCTCCTCAAAAATATCCTGGGAAAAGTGGGGGAAGGTCCTCCACATCTTATAAAGGGCCAGACCTATCAGTGAGGGTCACATGCATCTGTCCGGAAGGAAAGAAAATAGCTGCCATGGTGGGAATAGAGCTAGACTATCAGGGAGGCCCAAATTGGTGTGTGGTATTATGTGTATACGTCGACATGCCTTTTGATAATTTCACTATTTATTCAGTAAACTGCTTATCTTCTGTGAACCCTACAGTCTACTAGGCAGTGGATAGTGGAATATTAATATAAAGGACATTAACGATTAGAATTCCGTGTTTGAAGGTAAAAACATAAAGGGAGATCAAGGGGAGAATGGCTTAATTTTGTTGAGTGACAACTGACTTGCCTTGGGCCCAGTTCCCTTTGAGAGGGTAGTTCTGGAGGAATGGGAAGAGATGCAAGATCCAGAAAATTCTCTTCTCTTCTGTGGCCTTTTATCACAGCTGGACACCATTTATGAATGCTAGAGTGGGGCATGGAAAGATGGGGGATGATGGCAAAGAGTACTTTTCCATTATGTCTGTGTAGGTACATAGATGTGCCCTATGAAGAATTGTACTATGTTTGATATTAGAGGGATATTAGAGATTGAATCTAGGGCTTTGTGCATGCAAGAAAAGGGCACTTTACCAGTGAGACACAACCCAGCCCCAAGAAATGGTCACTGACACCTTTGAATGGCCATAAAGACATCCTCAAGAAGGAGATAAGTCTTGTAGAGCAGGAGAGGCCCTCTAATTGGAGCAGGCATGTTTGATCTGCCTCCTCATTCTGACCCTGATAGAGGTCATTTTCCTTCAATGACAACTGCTACTACCAGGGCAGGACAAAAGCACCCTATGCTCCCTTTAAAGAGGCACCTTTAAAGGCAGACACAGTATTCCCTTCGTTTCTCTAAGCAAAGCTGAGGTGTTCTTTCACCAAAAAGTAGGAGAAAAAACAAGAAACATAGCATAAAAATATCTTAAGGGTATCTGTGGGAGGATGGCTCACTGAGTAAAGTGATTACATTATGCGCACAAGGACCTGGGTTTGATCCTTAGAACTCATGTCAAAAAGTCAGATATAGTGGTACATGTTTGTGATACCAGTGCTGAGGAGGTAGAGACAGAAGGAGCCCTTGGGCTCTTGGCCTCATCTAACCAGTAACCTCTAGGTCAGTGTGAGAACCTGTGTCTCAATAGAATCCTCTTCTTGAGGATGATACTAGAGATTGTCCTCTATCTCCACATATGACATGTGACTCCACCTACCCACAAGCACTCACAAACACCTGTTCTCTCTCTGTGTCTCTCTCTCTGTCTCTCTCTTACACACACACCTGTATTCACACATTCACACAAACATGCTCACACACACCTGTTCTCTCTCTCTCTCTCTCTCTCTCTCTCACACACACACACACACACACACACACACACACACACACACACACACACATACACACCACCTTTGAAAAGGTCAGGAGTTTGATTAAATCACAGGTAATTGATCTCTTAGTCCATGTCCAGCTTACCCAGTCACTATCTGTGCTGTGGCTCAGGGTTTTCTGGGCTAACAACTCATTAAAATTACCTGAGAATCTGATTCCAACACAGGTCTGTAAAACAAAAATCCCAGGGGTGTGCCCTAAGTGTGAGCATTTCTAATGGCTCTCTAGGCAATGGGCGGTACAGTGGAGAGGTATCAAAGGGCAGCACAGTGGGCAGAGAGCTTCAGGACTCCTCACCATTCTGTTTCTTGTAAAGCTCCACCTGGCACCTATTGGATGCGTGTATGATGCTCATCTTTCTGTCTTATCATTCAAGTGAAAACTAAGAGATGGCTTGTACCAAGGCCCTGTCCCAGCTAGAGAAAAACTGTGTGGTTGCTCTAAGGATTGTCATGCTTTAGACACCAGGGTTGGTCTTGTCCCTCCTACTTAGGATGAAATTTCCAACTTGTGATTATTAAAACATTCATACAACCAGAATCACACACCAAGGAGCAGGAGAGTAGGCATGGCCTTCTCTAGCTGCGTCCTAGGCTTAGGGATAAACCTGTGTCACAGTTAGGGTTTCTATTGCTATGAAGAGACACCATGAGCATGGCAACTCTTACAAGAGAAAGCATTTAACTGGGGCTGGCTTACAGTTTCAGTGGGTTAGTCCATTATCATCATGGTGGGAAGCATTACATCAGACAGTCAGACATGGCACTGAGGATATAGCCGAGAATTTTACATCTGGATCTGCAGGCAGCAGGAAAAGAGAAAGACACTGGGCCTGGCTTGGACTTTTGAAACTCAAAGCCCGCCCCCAGTGACATATTTCCTCCAACAAGGCCACACCTCCCAATCCTTCATAAGTAGTGCCACTCCTGATGACTAAGTATTTTAATATGTGAGCCTGTGGGGGCCATTCTTATTCAAATTATCATGACCTGAGCTAGCACAATCCTTCATTGTAGGAGGGAAAGATACAGAATGCAGGAGCACAGAGCCACTTGGGGCGGGGGGAGCCACTGATTTGTACTAAGGGCCTTAGGACTGGTAATCTCTTGGCTGGCCCTTTGATCACAGAGTTGACTCTGAGACAGAATCGAAGTTGGTGAAGGAATCAGGCTGCATGCATGACAGATCCACTCAGGGATAGCCAGTTCAGTGCCCTCGTGAGCAGTGTTTGGTATTTTTTTTTTCAGTCAGTAAACTGGAACAGATGGAGAAATAGGGATAGTTGCCTTGGTTTCATATTTCAGAATGACATATTATTGCAAATTTCAAATACAGAAGGAAAGAACTAAGGTAAGTAGATTATTGGATCAGTTTTCCTTCAGGTCCAAGGCTTTAAATTTTATTGTATGACCTAACTTAGAAGCAATTTAAAGGCTAAAATTAAATCAGCATGTTTATTGTTTATAGAGTATATAATGCATCACTTTGAAAATAAATATTAATATTATCACATATGCTAGGCATCTCACTTTGTTTTGAGAATCCAGGAATTTAATGGATCAAAGGCTTTTATAATGCTGTGAAGGGTGATACACACACACACACACACACACACACACACACACACACACACACACACGAGATAGCTAGCTAGATAGACAGACAGACAGAGAATAAACTATCTAAAATACAAGCTACAATATCTTATAATCTAAAATATTATACAGAGTCTTCATACCTTTAAACATACACCTCAGGGTTAATTAGTATATGGAGTAAGGCTTTGAATCAGGAATTTTGGTTTAACACAGTTTTTCTACTTACTTGCCGTTTGACTTGGGGGAAGTCACTAAGTCTTTTTGAACCTCAGATGGCCGAGTTACAGAATTGATAATAATCTTTCTTATTAATAAAGTTTCAATCATGATTTAAAGAGAAACATTTAAAATAATAGACCATACATCACATAGAAAATGGAATTATAATTGCATTTAGGTTATTAACCCCAATCAGAGACTCAGCTTGCGTAATTGATCAAAAAATTCCTATACCGTTGTCAGGCATTGATGTCAGCTCCTATGAGTTTAACAGGCCAGCCTTGAACTCACAGTCCCCTAGCCTCAGCCTTCCATGCAGCAAGAACACAGGGATGCATCATCAAGAGCAACTGAATGCTGCTTAGGCTGGTCTTGAACTCACAATCTCCTTGCATCAGCCTTCCAGGCAGTAAGAACACAGACAGGCATGTACCACCATCAGCCACTGGATGCTGCTTCTGTTAAAAACCAATTCCCTTTTTTTTTTATGTTCTTGTTTTACTTTTGTGCAGATTTTATTACTCACTCATCACTTTTCATGATTACCTGTTTGTCTTTCTCTTAAAAGAACTACAATAAACCCTCCTCCACCTACACACCATTTTGAAGTGGCCACATCTGGGACCACCAAACTTTCAGGAATCAATCCAAAGTGACAGCCTTCGTGCAATTTAGACAACGCCACCATTTTCTTCCATGGTGACTCTTTCACTTCTTGGCAGGATCCCATGATCAGTCTGAAGATGTTCCCTGGAGAGGGTCTTAGAGAGGTTTAGAAGAGAAGTGAGTCAGGCTTCCTAGAAATTGCTGCTCCCAGCAGTAAAGTTTTAATTTCTTGTATTCTTGCTAAGTATACGTGGGAGAGTCTAAGCAACAAGTTCTTTTCTGATCATGGGTTTCTGTTTCCTTTTTCTGATAATGTTATCAGCCATCTTAGCCTTTGGTAGTATGATTTCTTGTGGGTAAAACACACATGATTACATTAAAAACTACGTAAAAGACATCATTTGTATTAATTGACTTAAATGGTTAGATGAAGTATGCTGAGAATCATCATTAGGACTCATCATTCTTTCAATAAGTGCTTGATAAGTGAAGACAGAAGAGTCTCTAACAATCCAGGGAGTAGATTCTTGACCTCTGGCTCATGTGTGCAATGGGGATGAAACGCAAGTAGCTTTGCACTAGTTACCTGCTTCTGCAGAACAAAGCACCATGGAGCTCAGTGGCTAAGGGCTCCATTCACCCTGGTCACAGGCCTTTGATTTGGAGGGTGGACTTTGCAGAGAGCTCAGCTCTGCCCTGATTGCCATAGCCAGGAAGACTTTGATGTCAGAGGTTTGATCAAAGGTTCATTTACTCGATGGACTCATGATTGACATTGCCTGTCAAGTAAAAACTTAGCTGATTGCAACCCCTTTATGCTACTTGCCTTATGGCCTGGAACTCTTGCATGCTGGCTGCAGCCAAGGGGGAAAGCCCATATGTCACCTTTTTATAATATACCTTTGGAAGTCCTGTCCTACTATGTTGTATTAATTGAGGCAAATTCGAGGAGATAGGATAATAACTCCACATTGAGAGGTGGCAAAGTTTGAAAGACTATGGGACAGAAGAGATGTGTTGCTCCGGTAAATTTTTGCAGAATAGAATCTCATATGTACTTAATATAGCTTTAATGAATATCAAATGAGCCAATATATACAAAGGGTATAGTTCATGCATTGTAATTGGTAACTATGAATGTGCTGTGGTTACTGCTTATGTAAATGTGCTAGGCTACCGTGAGTCTCTCTGATTAGTGGAGACTCAGACTGTAAAATTGGCAGTTCAGGCAGAGGAAAGTCAAGCCCGAGGGTTAACTTGTTCAGTCACCCAGAAGGAACTGAGGCCAAGAGACCAAAGTTGTGAGTGCTTATCACAGATCAGACTATGGAACGTGGAGCTGCCGAGTTGGCAGTCACCGAAGAGCTTTCTGAATAGTGGATGAAAGTAAGTGAAGAACGCCAAGTGTTCATGAGCCGTGGATCCTGACCTCAGGATAGCCCTGAGCCTAAAGAAATAGGTCATCCCTTGATTTCAGAGTGTATTTTTGTTCAGCTCTAAAGGTTTTTTGCACTTATTTTGTGAATTAATCTGATTAATGAGCTTCCACAAAGACCGCGAATACTACATAACATATAATAGGCATTTTTTAAAGAAAGAGTACTTTTGAGTATTAAAAATATTCTAGTTGATGATATAGAAGGGATGCATAGGGTTATAGTTACTAAACCTTTAGGCCAGGACACATACACTCAGTTATATCGTTACAATAACTAGGTAAATAGAGCCTAGAATGGGGGTGGCTGACACAAAAATGTTTTGCTGCATTAGTACTCATTTCATCCCTAGAGAATAATGAATATGACTTATTATTAAACTTTGCCATTTTGCTCTGAAATATGTTGCCTAAAAATGGATTTAAACAATTAATTTATAAAGGCTTTCTAACATAACTGCTATATTCAGAGAGGCCTCTGAGGGGACTGGAGTGTCACATGAGTTGATGGTGGCCATGTGATGGTGATCCATGTAAAGGATCTGCATTACAGGATAACCTTCAGGTTACTGCAGGTTATTCCTCAGTGAAAATGGCTTCCTGGAGCTGAGCTGTAGAGAGCTCCTTGTGGGAGAGGGTACTGGCTGACAAGGAATGTCTGTTATGGTCTCAGGTGGAGGAATTGGCTATACATTTGTGTTGTGTCCTTGCTGTTTTGGTGAACTTTGCTCACACCTCTTGTGGTGGTTACTTGGACATGGTAACTTGTCTAGACCGTGGTATCATAATTTGGTTAAACACTGGTCTAGATGTTTCTGGGGAGGTAATTTTTAGATATGACTAACGTTTGAATCATCATATTTGGGTAAAGCAGCTTATTCTCCGTGATGTGGTTGGATCTCATACAATCAGTGGACAGACTTATGAGAAAAGCCTGAGGTTTGCCGAAGGTGAAGTAATTCTCAAGACTGAAACATGGGAATTGTGCCACTTTCCCCAGAAGCTGCCTTAATGAACTTGTGTTCAAGATGGTGACATCAGCTCTTCCTGCGTCTCCAATCTGCTGGATTTCCTCACACACTTTAGCTTCTCAGCTTCCAACATCACAGGAGCTAAGTCCATACAAGAAATCTCTCTTGTTTTGGTGAATTTTAACCAATCTACCTCCTTTGAGAGTGATGGAAAACTAACAGTGTACTGGGTGGTTTTGTGTGGCAACTTAACACAAGCTAGAATCATCAGAGGAAGGAGCCTCAGCTGAGGAAATGCCTCCTTGAGATCCAGCTGTAAGGCATTTTCTCATTTAGTCATCAATAGGGGAGGGTCCAGCACATGGTGGGTGGTGCCATCCCTGGGCTGGTGGTCCTGGGTTCTATAAGAAAGCAGGCTGAGCAAGCCATGGGAAACAAGCCAGTAAGCAGCACCCCTCCATGGCCTCTACATCATCTCCTGCCTCCAGGATCCTGCCCTGTTTGAGTTCCTGTCCCGACTTCCTTCAGTGATGAACAGCAATGCTGAAGTGTAAGCTAAGTAAACCCTTTTCTCCCAACTTACTTTTTTTGGTCATGGTGTTTCTTCACAGCAATAGAAACCCTAAGACACATAGACTCCAGGATAAAGTCACATGTTAAGCAGTATATACTCCAGAGACAGTGGTGTTGGGGAAGAATGTGTGTGAGCTCTAGATTTCGGTCACTTGAATTTGAACCCAAATCTGGGACTTCTCAGTTGAGCAGTCTTTGACATGTTATCTAATCTTTATGAGCTGTAGTTTTCTTTCTCTGTAACGCAAGGCTGCAGTTCTCATCTTCTGGCAGGTATGTACTTACAGTACTCAGTCCATGGTGGCTCCTTCAGAGAGATGGCATCAGGCACCGGTTAACCCTCTCGATGCTCCTCCCTTCCTATGTTCCTCGTTTCTCTCCTTCCCTTCCTGTGTAGGCTTGGGTGGCTTCAAACACACCATGTAGCCCAGGCAGGCCTTGAGCTCTAGGTCTCCTTCAAGTGAGCCTTTTCTCTTTACCTCACTCTACCCTGCTTACAGGACTATTCATTCCTGATAAATACAAATACACCCTTTCACATTTTAAATTAAAAATTTTTGGCAGAAGGCTTAGGACTAAGCCAGTGAAAAAATTCGGATAGTAACCAGGACACAGGGGAAGTTGTGCTCATATGTAGCCTTGGAGACCCAGTAGAAGAATGACGGTTTCTTCCTCAGTCAGTTCCTGCATGTGCTGTCTTTCTGCCTGCATGAAGGAAAGACAGCATTGATTCATATCATTTAGAGGAACCCATGGGACCATTCATGAAAAGTGCTTAGTGGTGCCAGGGTCATAGTAAGAGTTTAGCATAGGTTACCTAAGAATAGTAGCCAGCAGCAACTACAGGAATTTTATTACAAAGATTAGACCCAGATCCAACGGGAGAAAGAGACAACAACAACAAAAACAGGAGAGATGGGCAAATAAACATGGTCTATTCTGCTATCAATGGCACTGAAGCAGTTTTCATTAGAGATCAGTAAAAATCAAAATACTTAAGGTCTGGTTAGGACAATATCGTAAGACTCCTGTCTGGCTATATGGTTCTTATCATTCACACTTCCATTTGGTGATAGTTGAGAATCTGTCCCACGAAACATTGCCTCTGTTATAAACTCAATTGTTTCAAGCTTCTGGCAGGATGATACTGCCTGGTATTTCTGCACAGTTGGTAGCACTGGTGTGGCAGATGCAGATGCTTGCTGAGCCAACAGCACCTCCCCCCTTGTCACATTGAAGGGGAAAGATTTTCATTCTGAGTTTTCCTCTAGTATCTAGCCTTTACCCATGAGACTCAAGCAGAAGCTTGGTAGTCGCTTATACTGATGGTTTCATTCCCATTCACAGGGACTGGCTCAACTCTGGTCATATGACCTCAGAGACGTGAGAAGAAGCCTGCTAGTTAGGATGCACAGTGGGAAGCATGCCCACTTCACTATCCTACCTAGAGCTATAGATTTAATGATTCAAAGATGTATCCACTTTGTTCTGTTCCTTTCCTTTGCTCATTTGAGCATTCATCTTTCCCACATACAGAATAGCAGGCTTTTCAACCCGCTCCACTTGCCATCTGTACATTTCGGTGCTATCAACTTACAGCTTTACTTACTATACATTTAAAACATTTTACTACATGTCGCAAGAGATTCTGCATCACATCTGTGTCTCAATCTCTTTTTTGACACGATAAAAGGAGTTGCTCTTTGGTAATTTGCACGTCTATGCATGTTTGCGTGGCGCATTGCTAGTCTTGGTCACCTAAGCCAAGTGTGGGCAGCGTTTTACAGATGGTGAAAACACTTAGGAGATGGGATTTCAGGAGCCGAACATGTTTAAAGTAGGGCCTTCACTGAGTCAGGAGGAAGCAGATGCTCACAGGTTTCAGTGAATGCCAGCTTGCAGTGTCTGAAGACACTAACTGTGAGCAACATTTTGTGACCTTAAATTGTCATCTACCAACTTCTGTTTAGGGGTGTGTGTGTGTGTGTGTGTTAATTAAAAAGGAGTTGGTACTAGGTACTTGGTACTTAACCACACAGCTGGCATGGCTCCCTCTCATACTATGTTTCTCTTTCCCTACTACTGTGGGAGCTTTGGAGTTGCTGCTACACAGACTGCACCATACTCCATCTATGAGTAGAGCATCAGTAGAGCTGCTGGACCATTTCTCCCATTGAGACTAGCTCCCAGTGAAAGTCTTGCATGGCATCTCCCCAGGATAAGCAAAGCATGCAGGTGGAAAGATTTTAATAGGATGTTTTCAATTCACCTTTGTTTCAACCAGCTTGTTAATGCAAAAAAAAAAAAAAACCCTCTCATCTCAACAGGACAGGATTCAGGTTTATTCTGAATCCAAATATGAGAGATCATGACTGGGGAACATTTATGTATGCTCAAGCCATGCCCAGTAAGACAGAGTACTTTCTGTGGCCTGCCTGTCAAGATGTAGGACTCTCAACTCCAGCACCATGTCTGCCTGCAGGCCACCATGTCGCATCACGAGGATAACGGACTAAGCCTCTGGGAATGCATACCACCCCAATTGAATGCTTTTCCTTTATAAGTGTTGCTGTGGTCATGGTGTCTTTTCATAGCAATAGAAACCCTAAGACAATGTTAGTGAGGGAAAGTAGTCTGTAGTTTTATTTATTATGTCCTTATTCAGTTTTGGCCCTGGGGTAATGCTGGCTTTGTAGAAACGAGCTGGGTCGTGTTCTTTCCATTTCTGTTGTGTGGAACAGTTTGAGGAGTGTCTGTGTTAGTGCCATTTGTAAAGGCTGAGTGTCCTGCCACCTGCTCTATTTTGGCTTGTGAGTGTCTGGCACTCCTGCTTTCCACAGCTGCCTCTCAGGGAGGTCTGTCACCCTGGGGTTGTGGCAGGTTAAATTCTGGCTCCCTGATTTGTGCTTGTTTCCAATTATCAGGCTCCCAAGGAAGCTCCATTTGATAGAATACAACCCTTTTCAAGATGGTGCCCAGGAGTCACAAAATGGGATCTCTCTCCACTGCAGACCAGCCCTCTGGAGGAATCATACTAGCTTACCCAATCAATCTATGACTGCACAGGAGGCTTGTGAGGGCTGGAGCTGTTCTGAGGGTCACTTTTCAGCAGTGCTGTCTGGAATATCTTTGGAACAGGGTCTCTATGTCTCCTTCCTCTCTCTGGCTTCTTTTTATTGAGATGTCCATTTGGTTTTTTGTTTGTTTGTTTGTTTTGAGACAGGGTTTCTCTGTGTAGCTCCGCACCTTTCCTGGAACTCACACTGTAGCCCAGGCTGGCCTTGAACTCATGAAGATCCGCCTGCCTCTGCCTCCCAAGTGCTGGGATTAAAGGCGTACGCCACCACCGCCTGGCCCGACGTCCATGTTTTTATCTGCACTTTTCTTCAGATGTCCTGTGATCGTCATTGTGAGTTTCTGAAGCTCCTATCCTTCCACTTTGTAACAGAGTCTATTGTTTCTTATCATGACACTTCTCTGTCACTGGCTTCTGTTTTTCCCTCTTACCTGGAACTCCACTGGGATGGAGTTCTGCTTTGATTTATGTTTACGTTACACTTGGGTGGTATAACTATTATTAACTCTCCTACCACGGATTGGTTATAAGGCAGGTGCCATAAATTCTTCAAATGTTTGCTAAGCCAAATCTCTTCAACCATGGGTTCCCCATGACAATTGAGGACTAAATTGAGGTTATCTTCAGTCACTGAGAGATGCTATCTGTATCCCTGGAGGGGACTCGAACTTCTGATCCATTCTAATTATAGGCATCCCTCCCCTCAGTTCCCTCTCCCCCTATAGAAAACAGCTGAGTTAATTGGGTTCCATATAATGAATAAATTAACATACTTTTACTTGTTTTTCTTGAAGTTTTTTTTGCATGAAAATTGTACTTTTAAATGCAAAATTACCATATATGTATAACACAATCATGCCTCTAAATTGTGTTAACCATACCTCAAATTCTGAGAAATTAAATGCTTACTCTTCTATTTGGTTGAATTCTGGCCTGTTAAGGGAAAGAACTTTGTAAAAAGCTCAGGTGCTAGCGAATATGCTTCTCATCTTTTATCATCTTGCTGCGCATTAATTTACCTACAGCCTGAGAGTGCACGACTTTACATAAATTCATTTCCATATGCATTTTATCTTCAGATGTGAGTTTTTTCAACCATGGGTTTGTTCATCTTACTCTAGATTTTCTGCACACGGTTAGAGTGTCCAGTCCACAAGCAGCTTCATCGTTTGCTTACCACATGTCCTCACACACATACTGGTCTTTTTCCTTCATCAGATGTTAGCATTGTACCCTTTCCTTAGTCTCCTAAAAAAGGCATAATTGTTGTACTAATGGATTTTAAAAATAAACTGTCCGGTACATTATGTGATTCAAATAACTATACCAGATGGATCCCAAAGACATTGAGTCATATTGTTCAGTCTCTGAACACTCGTATTGATCATGTTCTCTGCCAGCATTTCCTTTTCCTCACTTGAAAGTCTCTGTGTTGAATCACCTGTTCCTGCTTCACAATGTTGGGAAGTGGGCCCTCACATTTTTCTACTCTTCCAAAACTTACTTAACTCCGATTGCTGCTTGTTTTATACAGGTTCACTCATCGCAGAGAAGTAAGACTTTATAGACTTGGTCTTTAAAGTGTTTGTTTTTATTTTTACCCTTTCATATATGTGTATATTGTATACTGAGCATATTCCTCTCATAGCCCCTGTCTTCCCTTTTCTCAATCTTCCTTCCTTCCGTTAGTATCTTTTGATTCCCTGATTAGTTGTTGAAAACTTTCTTCTGCACATTTGCTCTGACTTCTCTGTAGGTTGAAAACATTGTCTTGTTGGCAGTTGTCTAACAACCTCCTGTAATACTTGACTAGAGATAATAGCAATGAATTAAAATGGCTTTTTAGGAGTAAGAAAATGGTTAAGCCAATTTCAGAAAGACAAGTATCATATTTTCTCTCATCTGTGATTCCTATATTTTAGAGTACACACACACACACACACACACACACACACACACACACACACACACACACGTGGTGATGTATTGTGTCCCCCAATATACTGTGTCTCCCAATAAAATTTACCTGAGGATTAGAGGAAAAAGCCAGCCACTATAGTAAACAAAAGTCATGAAGTGTTAGCACATGCCTTTAATTCTATCACTTGGGAGGCAGGAATCTGTCTGGCTCTCTGTGAGTTCAAGGCCACACTGGGAACAGAGCCAGGCATGGTGGCACACACCTTAAATTCCAACATTAGTTAACCATGGATGTCTGGAGGTCTGTACAGACAGACAGGAAGTGACAGAGCTATGTAGGAAGAGGAAGTGATGTAGCTGGACAGAGAGAGCAAATCAGATGGCAGAACAGCCAGGCACATAGGCATGGGTAGACAGGAAGTAGCTGTCTTTTGGAAGCTGCGGAGTTGGTGAGGTAAGGTTAGCTGTGGCTTTCCCTATTTTCCTGATCTCTCACCCCTCTATCTGGCTCCGTGTTTTTTTTACTTAATAAGACTGTTTAGAAATTCGTCTACACACACACACACACACACACACACACAGAGTGGGGGTGCATATTCCTCGTGGTATTTCTGGCCTTTGGTTTCACCACAAATACAATTTTAATATTTTCCACGTGATTTATTTCTGTCACCGATTCAAAAAAGTATCATAGAAGTAGTTACAGTTCCTCTCAAAAAATTTTGCCCTTGAACTGAGTGCTCCGACAAATTTAACTATAATTAAAGTAGGGAAACCTCAAAGTGATACCCCAGCTTGAGGCCTGCAGAGATGTAGATGAAGTAATCAGCATTTTGAAATGAATGGTTTCAACTTTTGCCAAGGTTAATTTTTGGTTCCTGCTTCTCAAAGCACAGTGCACATTTGGAAATTGGCTGCTGAGATGCAAAAGGCAAAGCTTGCATTTTGGGTCTTGAATCACCTGCTTGGTGGTCTCCATTAATTACATAAGTCATACATACTCTGCAAGCATAAAGCTGACCATCAAATAAGAGGATACCGGGACTGAGAGAGGACTCAGCACTTAAGAGCACTGCTGCTCTGGCAGAGGACCCTGGGTCAGTTCCCAACACTCACACAGTAGCTCCCAACTGTCTGTAACTCCAGTCCAAGGAGATCTGACACCCTCTTCTGGCCTCTGTGGACACTAGGCGTGCACATGGCATACAGACACAGGGAGGCAGAACACTCTACACATCAAATAAAAATAAACCAATCATAACAAAATAATGGTGTCCACAACCCTACCGTCAAAACTTGTACTTGCTGTAGATCTGTGCTATGAATCTGTTCCATGATTGAGACAGTGTATGCCAACAAAGAAAATCAAACTGTGGCAGTAGCAACAGTGCAATTCTTTGGGACAATATTAAAGAAAAGCAAGGAAGTGATTGTGAGGAAATCCCGGTGATTTCTTATCTAGTGAAAAGAGAGGACACACCTGCAGGGGGACACTCCTGAAGCTTGTGATACTGGCTGGCTCTTGCATTGAATGTGGCTAAAGGTAGCAACCAGGTAACACACGATGGGAGACTCGAGGTCGGGGCATCCTGTTCTATAAAAAATCGAGATGAGAAGAAAATTGTGAACACCGTGGATTATTTCCCCCCTAATAGAACAAAAAACTACAGCTCTTACAGTGCTGATACCATAAGTGCTTACATCTTTACTGACTGTTGTGTCTCGTGTAATTCACTTCTGTTTTCCAGCATATTTGCTAGAAATATTCAGGGCACTACGTCTGATTACAACTAGATATAGAGAATAATTTTATTTGGGGGTAACTAATTGTCATACTCAGAGATATTACTTCTCTTCCCCAACCCCACTCAAAGTGTCTAGTTCTGAGACAAAAAGAGCTCAATGCATTTAACTTGGAGTTTTTCTTTCTGGTAACCCAGAACTCATAGAAACACAGGGTGGAACGTGCGGCATAAGGTTTGTGGTGCTCGCCTCTAGCGAACGCTTACAAAGTCAGTTTATTTTTCTTCAGCTTCATTTCTGGAAAACCACCGAGGGGGAAAAAGACACAGAGCATCTGATCTTGTTCTTCGATTCCCTCTGCATTCCCAGCCAGCTGTTCTCGTCTTCTAATTAACCCCAACACAAGAAAAAGAGCCAAGATTCTCATGCTTGGAGAAAAATAAAGGTACAAGAACAGCCACAGACACTAGAGTTTCACCCACAGGAAATTCATGCACAGAGCAGGATTTTTTTATTACTTTGTCCAACTTCTAGATGAAGCATTGGTGCCTTCTCTTTCCTTTGTTTTAAACATAGATCAAATGTTTTCACTTTTTTATGTGAATGGGTGAGAAAGTTAGTGTGTGCTCAATCAAAGCTGGGCAGCCTCAGAAGTGAGATTTGAATTGATGGTGTCAGCTGGGCGGTGGTGGCACACGCCTTTAATCCTAGCACTTGGGAGGCAGAGGCAGGCGGATCTCTGTGAGTTCGAGGCCAGCCTGGTCTCCAAAGCGAGTTCCAGGAAAGGCGCTAAGCTAAACAGAGAAACTCTGTCTCGAAAAACAAAAAAAAGAGTTGATGGTGTCTTGGATGAGGATTTTCTCAGGCCAGGCTGATGGTTCCAGGGCCTCAGAAGTTGACAGAATTTGATCATCATTCACCTATGTGCTCAGAGTTCTGGGAGTTCATAGTCTTATGGAGCATGTTCTCACAGGAAATGGTTGGCCAAGAACAAAACCATCTGGGAATTTCCCTAGAACCAACTGAAAGGGGCCGGTGTGTTATTATTCTGAAAGGCACTGGACTCCAAATGGAGGGAACTGAAAACATGAACACTCAACCCCTTCGTGAGTCTTAATGAGATGCAAAAGGAGGCAGAGGTGGACGGATTCTGAAGCTGCTACATCGGAGATGGGAACTTAGGGTAAAAATCTCCAAACTAGACACGAGCTCCGTGGCAGAAGGCCTGAAATCGAAGGTTTTCTAACAGCCCTACTCCTGCTTGTGTCCTCCAGCTTTCCTGCGGAGGGCTGGAGCTGCTGGTATGCGAAGCACATCTCTCAGCTTGTTTCTTCATGTACTTTAGTACGCCATGGCCAAGTGACAGAAGGGCACGGGAAGGTAAGAACGGAAGATTAATGGGAGCCAAGAGACAAGGAGAAGTCAGAGCAGAAGTGGAAAGTTACTGGGACTGTCATCCACTGAGCAATGCTTTCTAATTGTCCACTGGAAACAAGATTTTGGAGAAAGAAGTGAGCATGACAAGGCAGAGGATGCCCTTGGGATCAGATGCACTGGAGAAGAGAGAGGAGCCATATTCAATGTTAATTACAACCACACGAGGATCAACTCTTCGTAGAAGAAGAAACTGACTTGATCAAGGTCTCACAGTAGGTGGTCACATGCCAGTCACACATTATGAACCAGATCTCCTGTACAATAGTTTGAAAACCACAGGGATGTCCACATCCACTGAGGTGGGAGTAAGGGCAAGGTGGTCCTGCAGGCACTGAAAGCCAAACTCCGTATCAGGATGCTGAGCACGCATTTCAAATTGGTAGGGCATAAGGCAGGCCACACACTGTCTAGGGGATAGAATGCTGTGTGTCTTACTTTTCTATTGTTGTGAAGAGACACCATGACCAAGACAATCAAAAAAGAAAGCATTTAATTTGCAGGATCACAGTTCCAGGGGGGTTTTAGTCTATCACTATTGTGGCAAGAAGCGTGGTTGTAGGTAGGCAGGCAGGCATGGTGCTGGAGCAGCAGCTGAGTTTATGTTCTGATTCACAAGCATGAGACAGAAAATGAGCTAACTGGGACTGGTATGAGCCTTTGAAACCTCAAAGCCCACCTATCTGCAATGACACACCTCCTCCAGTAAGGCCACACTTCCTACTTCATCCCAAGCAGTTCTGTGTACCAAGCATTCTAATATATACTCGTGTGTGTGTGTGTGTGTGTGTGTGTGTGTGTGTGTGTGTGTGTGAACATTCTCATTCAAACCACCACACCAAGTTTGTGCTACGAATTTCCATAGGTGGAATGCAGATTCTCCTGAATATTTTTCAAATGTATATGGGTTATCACAATGCAAATTCATCTATGCATGACTGAATTCATAGCCTCTTTTCATCAGCGTGTAAGGAGAATACATGAGATATTTTGGCATTACAAAAGGCTTATTTCCAAAGGTTTGGAGCCTGTTTGCTCAAGGAAAGAAGGAAATATTTCAGTATACACCTTCCTCTACTTACCTTTCTTCCTATATGATTTCTTCCTCCAGAGACCACGAGTGACTTGTGAGAGGTGATTTGGTTAAAACTGTACTTCCCGATGGCTTGCTGCTTCCAGGATTTCGAACCTTTCCTTAGCAGAGGATGGTGACTGTAGGAATGACATGGTGCTTTCCAGGGAGGGGCAGAACCAGAAGATGCTTTTAAGAGTTCAGTCAAAACCATTCGTGTTATTTTTACTCACACTGATCCTTCCCCCCGCCCCCGTGGGTGAGAAGGCCAGTATCTGGCTAATTTTGCCTAAGAGATCAGAATATTTTCTTAGCTATTTAAGACCTCTGGTGTTGTGGTCAAGTAATTTTTTTTTTTTAAATCTGAGGGCAAGAAGCCTCTGGATTGCCTTAGACCTCCAAACAGGACCTGTAAGTCCATTTTTAATAAATGGACTTAGCAAGCACGGTCCTGGGGACAGTTTAAGTGGGTTTGGTAGAATAAGACCGTGACACCCCTGTCTCCCTGGGCATCTGGACGCTCAGCTCAGTCCTGTGACGGACCTCTTGGTCTTTGTGGCTGCGGCAACGCTAGGAGTGGCCGGCAGGGGGCAGCAGAGGCTGTGTGAGCGGAGGCGCGGGGCGGTGCTGCGGCCACGGTCCGCCCAGCTTTGTCTTCCGACTGGAGCGCGGCCACCCGGTCGGTGCTCAGCTTTTTCGGTCCCCTGGAGCCGGGCTGCACCGCGCACCCTCGGGGCCAGACAGTGGGGACTCTTCCCCGTGGGCTTGTGGCTCTGCGAGGACCGGCACTTGGGGGCGGTGCGCCTGGAAGTGTCGCCCACCCTGGCAGACGCGGAGCAGGGAGGAAAGGTTTATCCCGCCCATGGTCCTGCAAGCCCCCCTGCTGGACAGATTCGTGATTTCCTATTCTGCTGGCTTGCCATTCCTAACCGCCCCCTTCTCTGGAATATTCTCCAACTCCCTGAGTTGGAAGTGATGGTGTGATAAGGCGGAACCCCAAATCTCTGTTAACTCCATTCTGAACAGCTTTGGGGCTCTCTGGATTCAACCTACTTTTGGTTGAGTTTCTTGCTCTCCACTTGCTGGGGGGTGGGGGTAGGGGGTGGGGGGGGGAGAGCAGCATTTAACATTTCCAACGTAAGATTTTCATGAACATTTGCTCTCTGCTCCAATTTCTTCCACTGCAAAATTTGTTCTCTCTCCCCCTCCCTTCAAACCCCCACCTCCACCTGGTCTGAACCAGTTTTTCGCCTTTACAATTATTGCTTTTTTTGTGCCCCTTTCTTCTTTCTAAGAATCCATTGGTGTTTAGAACTGGGGAGATGGTTCAATGGAGTAAGTACGTGCTCCCCATGCTTGAAGACTGGAGTTCTGACCCCTAGATCCCTCCTAAAAGCCAAGCGTGATAAGTGCACAGTTGTTAATACTAGAGTGCCCACTGGGAGATTGGAGACAGGAATAAGAGAATTCCTTGAAGGGAAAGGAGAAGGAGGGACCGCTTGCCTGGGAAATGCAGTGGAGGACAATAAAATACTTCCTCAAACATGGTGAAAGGCAAGGACTGACACCCAAGGCTGTCCTCTGACCTCCACCTCCACTGGTATTTGCGCACATGAGACACCATCCCTTCCCCGCCATCATACACACATTAAGAAATAAAATAAGGAATTTATTATTTTTTAGAGCAATTTGAGGTTCACAACAAAATTAAAAGGACACAGATTTCCCATGTGCCCTCTGTCCCTGCACACTCCCACAGTGAACACCCTCCATTCTACATAGTGGCTCATGAGCACCACACATCTACAGTTCATACATATCTTAAGGCTCTTTCCTTGTGTCATGGACCCCTTTATGGGTTTGGGTGAATGGACTATGACACGTGCCTATTATTACCATAGGAGCAATTTCACTGTCTACAACATCCTCTGTGCTCCAAATTTATATGTAACACAGATATCAAATCTACATGGGAATGATTATGAGGAGTGTGAATTAGTCAAAGTTCTGTGTGGCTCAGACCCATTGATGTGTTCCTCATCAATCAGATGCTTGTGTATTTGTTGGATGGTTCCTGGACGATGCTTTTCTAAACTACATTTCTGCACCTTCCCACTTACGTTGCTTTATAACTGATGTTGGTAGCTGCTAACTCAGGCCCTTCCATTCATTGTTTTTTCTCCAGTTACCTTGGTCTTTCATGCCTGGAATAATCAAATCCGATTCCTAGATTAAAATCGCTGTTTCCTTTTCAGGTTATATTGGCACTATACTGTACGGCTTCCCTAGGGCACTGCAACCCAGTAATATTGTGGAAATTAAATTATGTGCTAAAATCATTTAGCGCCTCTAAAGCTAAAAGCCTTCCGTGGCTCTGTTAGTGAGCCCCATGCCTACCCTATCTTCTGGGGCCAGAAAAGAATCCGTTTGTTTTCCCCTTTGGCAGGTCCAATTTCCATCTGTCTTCCCAGGCCTGCTCCCGATCCTACAGATTTCCAGTGTATGACTCTGGTCTCCTCCGGTTTCCCTAGCTATGGTATGTGGCATAGATCTGACAACCATGCTGCTGTCACAAACCACTCTAAGGTGTCTTGAGCCCTTTCAGAGCCTGGACTATCTGGGCTGCCCTCCTTTCCTGTGTGACCCCTTCTCTCCCCCTCATGACACCCAGACATGCAGGCTTCCTCATGTGTTAGTGAGCCTCGATTTTACACATCTGGGACTTTCCACTCCGACCTGCTTGCCCGACCTGTTCTTATGTTCTTGTTCCTAACACCTTACTTTCACAGATTAGTGCCTTGTTAACATAGAGGTTTCTTGTCTGGGGATCTATTGCTCACCCTAGACTAGATCAGTCACCTTTGTGGTTGATCCTTTATCACAGTGTGTGTCCCAGCTCAACTTGATAAACCTGTCCAATCACTCAATTAAAATCCAACTCTCCCGTTAGAAATGAGAAAAAAAGGGGCGGGGCTTATGACTGTTCTGTTCAATATTTTGACCTCCAATTCCCAAGCTAGTGTGCATTCTACAGAAAATGCTCTGTAATTATTCTGTGGGTGAATGCACACACAAGCAGGAATGCTTCAGCCTGCAGGGCTCTGGGCCACTCACTGTTGCCAGGCACAGAGGCATTCTGTAACTATCTCTGTGGTTCTCAGACTAAGCATCTAAATATTCAGTCGCAGATGGGAGAGGGGCTCACAGGGCCCCGCCCCACAAAGGGGAACTAATGGCAGACCAGGGCTACAGGGGAGAGAAACTAATTCGTTGTCTTGAGTTACCCATGCTCCCGAGGACAGCTCTACACTCCTACCAGCACATGGGGCTCTGGTTACACTGGTTGAGCCCAGTTGATAACAAAGTCAAAAATAAAACACCAAAAAAGACATGAATGAAGGGTGGAGACTTGGTGGGAGGGGAGGGCCTTGCATGGGTTAGAGGAGGACAAAAGAGGGTGTTGGGCCAATGTCAGCAGAACATATTAAATATGGGTGTGAAACCATCAAAGACTACATCAGTTAAAAAGTCTGTGTGAGCCGGGCGGTGGTGGCGCACGCCTTTAATCCCAGCACTCGGGAGGCAGAGCCAGGTGGATCTCTGTGAGTTCGAGGCCAGCCTGGACTACCAAGTGAGTTCCAGGAAAGGCGCAAAGCTACACAGAGAAACCCTGTCTCGAAAAACGAAAAAAAAAAAAAAAATGTCTGTGTGATTCTTCTCATTCTGTTCTGTAGGAAATTACAACAAAGAACACCATATAGTTTGAGAGTAGCCATGTCCTGAAATAATATTCCTGGTCACTGAAGGCAGTCACTGGGCCTTCTTGCTGCCCCGTACCTGATTTGGTAGGTGTGGGAGCTATAATAACAGGATACTGCTTAAATACAATCAGAAGTGTCCTTCACTTGCTGATAATATTATCTTATCAAGGGCAAGGCCCTGGGTTCGGTCCTCAGCTCTGGAAAAAAAAAAAAAAAGACCAAGTCAAGATGGAGAGCTGAGAACAGAGTCCAGTATTAGAGTGCTTGCCTGGAATGTGCAAGACCCTGGATTTGGTTATAACAAGAAATTTTGGGAAGTCCTATCAGGGTGACATGTGTTTCCAGGGAAATTGACCTCTTCTTTAGGGTTCTAAGTGTCATTAATAGAAGGATTGAAGAACAGACTCAGACAAAAAAGCTCCAAGACAACTTTATTTAGAGTATAAAAACAAAAAAAACAACAAACAAACAAAAAACAGCCAAGCAGGCAAGCTGTAACTTTTAGCAGCTGCCTGGAGAAGGGAGATGGAGAAAAAGAAGAAAGAAATGCCTTTCGCTCTCTGGACTCTCCCTCTGTGCAGTCTCTGTCCCTGTCTCTGTCTCTCTCTGTGTCTCTTTGTCACTCTCTTCTCTCACTCTCTCTCCTTCTCTTAATAAAGCTCTAAAACAAACAACAAAAAACCCCCCAAAAAACAAAAACAAAAACAAAACTGTTTTTAGAGATTCTGAAATGTTCCTTCTGATTTGGTTATGGTGTGTGTGGGGGAAAGCATGGATTGGTGAGGTTAGCATCAAGCTGGAAAATCAGGGTCTGGAACTTGATCATTTTCAGTTCCAAAGTGGGGCAGCCAGTGCAGCTTCATTAGCAATTGGCACAGATGGGTGAGACCTAACATCTGGTCCTTCATGGAAAATTCTTGTATGCCCAGAGCTGAGAAAAGACTGTCATTACATTATTAAAGGGACCAGAATTAGTTCCCTTTCCCTGTGTCTCCTATTCTGGCCATTGATGAATGACAACATCGTCCTTATAATGTCAAGTGATCAGAAGGGAAGATGAGAAATGCCTGGCTGGTTGCCACTGGCAACATGATGTATTAGAGAGCATGGGGTGGGGGCAGAAGTGGTGGGCCCTCTGCTGCCCTGATGAGAACATTTACCCCTGGCAGATTTGGTGACCCATCAGAGAATGATGAGAGCTAGAGGTGCTGTTGACGACACAGCCTCTGCCGCTCTCTGTGTGTGATGCAGGTAAAGTGACCACCCAGATTCTGTCTCTAAACTGAATGGCAACGAGACTCATATCAACCCCCACTGCAGTAGTAGCTATAGGGTGAACTTAGGTAAACAGCAGTTAGGTTCCTAGAGCTAAGGACTGATGCAAATTTGTATCTTCCTATGGTTGTTAGATGCACAATTTTAACAGTTATCTATGAAGATTAATACCAATTATTAGCTGAGAAGGATCAGCTGTATAAGGGTTCTTGATGGGGTTCTGGGGTCTGGAGGGTGGCAAGGGCAGATGACCCAGGCCAGCAAGTTTATTAGCTGTACAGTTGTTTTTATAACTCTCGTGTGTGTGTGTGTGTGTGTGTGTGTGTGTGTGTGTGTGTGTGTGTGTGTGTAGAGAGAGAGAGAGAGAGAGATCAGTAAACAGCGTCAGACAGCAGAATTATAGGAAGCTCAAGATATCTCATTTTCACCTTCAGCAAGGTGAAATCTGGGATGGCAAGCAGCATTTCACATCTCAGCATCTGGAACACTGGACCACATTCGATGGGAGAAATGTCAAGTGCAAATCCTGGATTATGGTACCCCAGCCCCTGGTGCTAGTCCATAGCTGATCTGCCTGGCATGACCTGGCTGGCTGAGAGGCAAAACCCCCACAATCAGGGCCTCTGAGAAGTCTCTAATCGAGTCTAAACATCAACCATTAGCCACATGTCAATTAAATTCTTTAGGAACCTTCCTCCCCCCAGGGTGGGTGAGATAGGTACTGAGGAGGAAGCTCTGTCAGGGATATCAGGGAGTAGCAAAGCTCCTGTTGGCTTCTAGAATGCTGGACATCTGCACACTAGGCCTGATGATCCCTGGAAAGCAAGGCATTCTGGGTGCTTGGGCAGGGCGAAGGACTAATGAGTCTCCACAGGAAGACACTGAAGACAAATTTAGCAGTATCACATTCTTGACTTTGCATTGGGCATTTAGACTTTAAAGCTAATTAAATCGATTTGTCATCTTTTGTGGAATAGGTAAACGGTATTGAAAATGCTAGTTAGCCTAGAGGACATTTGCGTCATTAAGAAACCAGGCAGTAGGCCACATAAAATGTGTAGGCGATTCATTACATTACAGCAAGTGAAATGCCTGTAAGTAAGTGGCGAGGCTCCAAGCATTTCTGTGGCTGCCTCTGCCTTCTGCCGGATTGTAGTATACATCTTCACTCTATACTCATGGGGGAGATCACGTCTCCACCAGGATTTTCTCCAACACTATGTTCCTGCAATGAATACT
The DNA here is from genome assembly GCF_007827085.1 of Peromyscus californicus insignis. Taxonomy (NCBI): domain Eukaryota; kingdom Metazoa; phylum Chordata; class Mammalia; order Rodentia; family Cricetidae; genus Peromyscus; species Peromyscus californicus. The sequence goes on along the minus strand of NW_026294514.1, from coordinate 40,064,988 downwards.
TGGCTTAGTCATCAGTATACTATGTTGGGCAAAGAACACATGTTCTGCCCACATTTGCAAGGGCCCGAGTGATTTCTTCTTTCAAGGAGCTGTTTCCTTACCTGCAGATTTGGCCTCCCTAGCCACAGAGGACTGGACCAGAATGCGTGACAGGTGTTCAGTGACAGTTGACCCAGGACGTGACTAGCATGAGTGGGCAACTTCCCAAGGTGATGGTGCACTGGGTCTAACAGGCTCTCTGCAAAGAATTTCAGCTGAAAATGGGATAGGGCCAGGTAGCTGGGATACCCATGAGAAGCCTGTAAAATCATGAAGCAAGACAAGTCACAGACAAGCAGACACTTGAGTAGGTGAGCACCGTGGAATTGGGGAGAACATAGAAGAATGGGAAAGATTGTTGGCTAGTAGCAGCGGATGGAGAGCTGACTCTATCTTGGCAAAGGATAACCCAGATAATGCAATGACTGGAGCTAAGAGACTCATCTTAGAAGTCATCTATGACACTCATGTCCCTACCATCACTGCCCTGTCCCTTCCTTAGAGCTTAGGAGAAGGGAGAGGGTGTACCCAACCAACGCCTGATGCACAAGTCCCTGCCTAAATTTTGTACATGTGTTTCTTTTTCTTCAGTTCTCTCAAGCACTCTTGGTCACCCCCTCTCTTCCTTTGTCCCTTCTTTACAACTGCCTTTGTTCCTCATCTCCTCTGCAAGGGAATATTTGTGACCCAGGACAAAGTGGTAATGAGGACAACGAAAGCCTGGCTCACAGTGAGCATTGGTCAAACCAACCTTCTGGCCATTGAGGGGGTCCTGTAGACTATGCACACACTGACTTTGACTGAAAAAATGATAATTTAGCATAAATATTAGGTCACTGTTCAACTTACACTGCTCCCTCTCTCTCTCTCCACTCTTCACTCTCCTCTCTCCTTTCCTCTCCTCTCCTCTCCTCTCCTCTCCTCCTCTCCTCCTCTCCTCTCCTATCTCCCTGTCTCCCTGTCTCCCTGTCTCCCTGTCTCCCTGTCTCCCTGTCTCTCTCTCTCTCTCTCTCTCTCTCTCTCTCTCTCTCTCTCTCTCTCTCTCTCTCTCTCTCCATCTCTGATTCACTACACTGCTGAGGATGACCTTGAACTCCTGATCCTCTTGCCTGCACCTCCCATGTGAAGGATTACAAGTGTGCACCACCACGCCTGGCTTCCTTCACGAGTCTGCAAAAGGAAACTGACTGCTCTCCATTCTGTCTTTGTTTTCCTCCCAGCTCCAGTGGGGATGTTGCTTATTCAGCTCCCCTCATGCATGTGAAGGTCATATTGTACAGAACATCAGAATAATGACACAGGAGGAAAAGTCCTCAGATACCCGGGAAGCACAGACCACAGGCACACTGGGGTCTCTCTGTAGTGACATGGTAGAGCACAACTAGCATCAACCATGGAACAGTCCTATGTTTTAGCTTTTCTGTCACCACAACGTAGGCTGCCCCCTCACTAATAGACCACGATAGACATTCACTAGATGCTTGCATTGTACCGGAATCCACGCAGAGTTCTGAACAAATGTTATATCACTTTGTTCCATAGCAATCTTCTTGAGTAGGTGTTGTTGGCCATCTTACAGATGTGCAAGTGAGCTCCGAAAGATTAAGGATCTTGCACAAGACCGCATGGCTGTATAGGGTAGGAGGATTTGAATGAAGCCCCAAAGTGTCTTAAAACACATTTTCCTAGGCTGACCATTTGATTTTGGATAGCCAACGCTCTTCCCTGTGGGAGGCTCTTTCTCCTGCTCTCAGCGTCCCTCAGTTGCCCATAGTCCTTTGTGTGGGGTTGAGGCCTCCTAGGCTTTCCCTCATCCACCTTAGTGTGTCTAGTGTCGCCTTGTTCGGCCCATGTTGGGAAGTCATGTGGGTGAGATTTCTGGGTGTAGTTTCTGACTTTATTATCAGACCAGAAATATACATAAAAGTAACATAATACAGACTGAGTAGGTTGTATTTAGGAATATATGCATATATAAGCATATATTCATATATATAAGCATATATTCATATGCTTTTATGAACAATTAATGAATGAAGAGGCCATGAATTTGAAACAGAGAAAGGAGGGATGGATGGGAGATTTTGGAGGGAGGAACAGGAAGGGGGAAAATGATGTATTTATATTAAACTCTCAAAAAATAAAAGAACAACAACAAAAATAATGTTTTTTCTAATAGCAGTCCCCTGATGTCTCTTTCTTCTTCTTTTTTATTTTCTTGAAAATTTTCTATATGAGTACAGCATTTACATTATTTCCGTTCTTCCCTTTCCCTTCTGTTCTTCCCATGTCCCTCAATCTTCACTCTCAACTTCATAGCCTCTTTTCCTCTGATTATAGATGATATATATATATATATTATACCATATAATACAATTTTATATATATATATATATATATAATATATATCTCCTACTGAGTCCATTTAGTGTTGCTCTTATGTTCATGTACTTAGGGCTGAACACTTGGGGTGTGGCTATGTCCCTTCCTAACAGATTTTTCCAGAGGACTTCAATAGCCAGGGCTGTCTTGTGACCACTTCCAGCAGCTGGGGTTTCTGGGATGGTGAGGACATTAACTATGGCACATTACAGGGCAAAACAATGGAGGGAGACAACAGCAGTTTGTGCTCCGATGGCTCCCCCACCCTCCAGAGCCACAGCTCCTGGAATTAATTTCTCTTCTCTCTCCCCTTCCATGCTTTTGGCTAGGTGAGAAGCCTGGGAATGAGCTGGAGGAGGTGAAGCTACAGAATGCCAGCAAGCAGATTGTGCAGAATGCCATCCTGCAAGCCGTGCAGCAAGTCTCCCAGGAGAGCCTGCGGAGGGACAGACGCAGTGACAGCCGGGCCCGGGGCCAGCTGGGAGGGCGAGAGCTGACCAAGAAGCATGAAAAGAAGTAATGGGTATTGGGTCTGGCTCTTGTCCCATGCTTGGTTTCTGCCTTTCCTGTTAGCATAGGACGTGTCACCAAAATGCTGCCAATAAGCAGACCAAAGTGTCACGGATGCCTACCAGTAGGATGAGTTCACCCTGGTCTTTGCGACAAGCTATGGTTTGCAAACCTGCATTAGAGACTCTTCATGTCTATGGGAGTCTCTGGAAGCAGCTGAGTCAGACATGGCACCCACACTGCAAAAGTCATTTTGTAACACAACCTATTTTCCAAGTTCTTTAAAAAAAAAAATTCTACATCTTGTTTATTTATGCATTCTCTCTATGAATTCTACCAGCAGCCTTTATTGCCCTTCCGAGTCACTGAGTGCAGTTCTGTGTTCTTCATAAATATTAAAGGGTACACTAGAAAGGTGAAATGATGGAGTTTTAGCCCTGTTCAAATGCAGACTTGATGGCTTTTATGAGGAGAGTTTCGGTTCAAGGTCAAACTGAGCAGAGCAGCCTCTGAGACCCAGCCCTGTACTAGAGCTTATGTTTATATTATTCCAAGAAAGGGATGTGTTTATGCCTTGTGAGAACTCAGTCTTCTTAAGTCTATTCTCTGAGTCGTTCACAGTTGGTGTTTACCTTCTGTGCTGAGATCCGGTGGGGACAGTACGGATATCTTTTCTTAACTCAAGATTAAAAGAGATGACTGAGTCTGCACACAAGTTTCGGATGACTCAGTTCTTTGGCAGTCTAAAGGGAACAGCGCATACTCTGAGCCTCTAAGCTGTTCCTCATCCTGGATTTACCTACCCTTGAGCCTGGAGAGGGCAACCTCCTTGGCTGGGAGTCTGGGCCCTGTGACCGCCATGCTATCACCCAGCTCTGCACCTTCTTTACGAGTCCCTTACTGATAGACTTTCCTTCTCCTGTGATAAAAATCAGCATGACTTTTTTTTTTAACATTATGAAAATCATAAGGTCAGGAATAAGTATTGTATATATATGGGAAACAGTTTTGTTTTTACTTCTCCGAGGCATATAAACAGAATGAGAAGGAGCAGTAGGCTGAAGGCATTTGGAGAGATGTGTGTGCGTGTGTGCCAACACAGCCATCTATCTCCATTCAACTAATAACCTCCTGCTGCTCCTGTGTGGACAACAGATGTCTCTCTCGAGTCTTTTAGAGCCTCGTTTACTGTGCTTCATGAAAACCACCGAGTTGGTGCTACTGGGGACAGGAAGAATTCAACCTTGGTTAAAACCCTCCAGGCTACCGAGCATCAGTGTCGACACTGACATGCTTTCTAAAAGCAAAGTGTTGCTAGTGTTTCGACACCACCAAAATTCCAATATGCCATGCTGTGTATAGCCGGGAATACTACCGATAACAATAAATGGGAAAACCATTCATTTTCACCATATTAGATTATATTTGGTGATGCATAGATGGAACAAATTAATTCAGGGAGAGAATTCATGAGGGACAAAAGAGAGTGTTTAAATTTAGATATTGTTTATTCATTAGTTTTTTTTTTTTAAAGCAGAACTCATGGTAATTAAAAAATGAACTTAAGTCAACCTAAAATCATATGGCTGAATTTATGGCAATTTTGTAGCATGGCAATGAGAATAAGTGTATTTGGGGAAATTACTCAGATATGCCCACAAAAAAGAAACAAACCCAGTTCTTGTAGTTTGCAGGCGACCTGCCACTGTGTCTCTGCTATGACATCTAACTATAACCAACCCTGTTTTTCTGTCAAGCAGCAGAAAAGTAAATGTGTTACCTTTCTTCTCCGGTGTGTATGTACTAATAAACTAGGGATCTGGGAAATATTATTGATTTCTGTATCTAAATGCTATTTATAAATAAATTATATCTCGTTTTGAAATATGTATCCCTGTTAAGCGGTTTTCTGCGTGCTCTAGTTTGACTCATATTATATGTGGCTCTTACTTGCATAAAAGGCTTTCCAGAGGAATATGTCTTCAAACTCTTCCGTACCATAGGCAGAGTAGGTATTTATTTAATGTTTCTTTACCTTGACTAATGATAGCTTTGACTATGGAGAAGAAATGTACTTATTTTTTTTTCCCTTCAAGACAGGGTTTCTCTGTGTAGTCCTGAGTGCCCTGGAACTCTGTAGAGTAGGCTGGCCTCGAACTCACAGAGATCCATCTGCCTCTGCCCCCCGAGTGCTGGGATTAAAGGCATGCACCACACTGCCTGGCAAGAAATGCACTAAGAAGTGGATAGCAAAGGTAAGGAGATCTGGCTTGTCAAGTGTTCATTACGATTTCCCTGGGGGTGGAAATTCTGAAGCACAGAATAGTGGCACTGATTTCTGAGAGGACAGAGGGAAGTGGAGTAACCAGAGCCTTCAAGGGTATGCGTGTTATGAAGTGATCTATGGCAATCCAGTCATAAGAATCAACGTGGCTGGTGTACTCTTACTTCACCCTCAGTACAATGATATGGCTATTTATTAGGTTTCACAAGGGGGTTGAGGGGCTTGATGTCTCACAAATTTGCAATGATTTCCACTTGGCTACTGTCATAAGCCAATACTCGGCTCTGTTTTCCAAATTGTGGGAACGTTTATTTAATGTCTTTTATGACCTGGATTTACTCCACACAGGAGTTTTCCAGCTCTGTGTGTTCAGCTGTTCACCCCCTGGCTTGCCTATCTCCAGGACAGAGCTAAAGAAAGAAATCCTTTCATGTGGCTTTGCTTTTCTGTAAACATCTCTTCAGTACAAACATTTTTGCAAATAGACACAGAACAACTTGCTGGTTTCCTGGGCTTCATTCTTCATGACCTCCCCACTTCTTTAAAGCATTCAGTTGCTTTTTTTTCCGTTATGGGATTTTAGGTTGCTAATACATGAAGGAGATATTTTAAAATCATTGAATTTGTGCCATTCAATGGACAAGCACCTGTCTGGTTTTCAAGGTAGTTTTAGGACATCTGTGATAAAATAATACAGAAGAAGGGAACCATGGATTTATCCATTGGAGTAGCTATTACAGAAAATGAAATCCCTGACAAAGGTAACTCATTTAACACCTGTAGTGCCCACACAGATGGAAAGAACCGGTATTTGAGCAAATTCCTCCTGTAAGAGAACTTGGCGATAGAAACAACATCTTCTCTCTTGAGTTGGCAATGTTTTCAGGAATGTATGACCACCTGTTACCTTGTTTATCTTCCTTGCACAACCTCACAATAAGATTCAGGAAGAGAAAGATTTTTACAAGGTCTGAGGGGAATTAATATAAGTGTAAGAAGTGAGCATTACTGGTCTTGAGAAAGCAGAGACCACCGAGCTCAAACCTAACATTTGAATCAGTTAAAACCCACATTTTAGAAATATCTATGTTAAGATGGAAGAATAAGATAGTTTTACAGAATACTTTTCTGAATAAATAAATGAAAACCAAGATAACAAAGGAACAACAAAACTATTTGCCAGTGGAAGAAGCCCAATGCCATTAACCTCAAACAATGGCAGCTGAAATCAGTCAGCCATATGTTACTGTGATGAAATACTCAAGGCAATTAAGTCTTAAGGACAAAAAATTGATTTAACTTATTGTTTCAAAGGTTCCATTTCAAGACTGGGTGTCACATAGCTTTGGGATCCTGCTAGTGGTGGCATGCTGTGACAAGAGCTTGAGGTCCAGCACACCAATGACTCTGATCCATGGAGCAGAGGCACACTGGCAGACCAAGGTTTCATAGCCTCCTTTAAGGGATTGTTCCTGATGACTCAAATACTTCCCCCAAGGCTCCACATCTTAAAGACTCCACCATCTTCTGGTAATATCACCCTGAGGACCAAACCTTTAATGTATCGGCTTTTTCAGACATTCATTGGAACCATACTGTTATCATGGAAACAGGAAATACCAGAGGACAGGAAGTGCACCCTTTTTCCTGTCTTTGTTAGAAAACATATCTGTTTGTACACAGTATCGAGAGTCTGAAGTGAAGACATTAGGGCGATTTTGCCCTCTGTTCTTGTTACAGTGTCTTAGAAAAGATCACTGGAAAGAAATATGTGAAGCAGAAGAGACCGGTTTCAGGCAAAAGTGGCAAACTCATCTAATAAAAAGGAAAAATGAAAGGAAAGAGAAGGACATAGGTCTATTTCTAGAATAGATGATATGCTAGAAAAATATACGCAAAATGATCAATAGTAATACTACCAAAATATAAGAAAAATTCTTAAAACTTGTGGGCTGAGACGGTCAGAGGCCAATTTCCAGACTGGAATCAGGCGTCTTTGGGATGATGTTCAATGCCCCAACACAAGAGTGAAAGGCAATCAAAGGGCTGTGAAGGAAGGACAGGGTGAAGTTAGTCATTATTCACAGCCAGGATGTCACTTTATAATAAAAGCAAACATGGAAAGTCTTAGTGGTCACTGTGCTGATGATCCTCTGTGCAAGCAAATGTCTCACTATGAATATGAAGGTGACCAATGACAAATGGAAACCAATGTGTAAAGAATGGCATGGTGGTCTAAATAGGTTTGGCCTCCATAGACTCTTGTGTTTGAATGTTTCATCCATAGAGAGTGGCACTGGGTTTGGGGATTTAGCTCAGTGGTAGAGCGCTTACCTAGCAAGTGCAAGGCTCTGGGTTCAGTCCTCAGCTCTGGAAAAAAAGAAAAAAAGAGAGTGACACTATTAGGAGGTATGGTCTCATTGGAGTAGATGCTTGTGGGAGGAAGTGTGTCACTGTTGGGGCAGGCTTTGAGGTCCCATATACTCAAGCTCTGCCCAGTGTGGAACACAGTCTCCTGCTGCTGCCTGTGGATCAAGATGTAGAACTCTCAGCTCCTTCTCCTGCACCATGTCTGCCTGCATGTTGCCATGCTTCTCGCTGTGACAATAATGGACTAAACCTCTGAAACTGAAAGCCAGCCCCAATTAAAACCCCAATTTTTTTTTTTTTTTTTTGGTTTTTCGAGACAGGGTTTCTCTGTGTAGCTTTGCGCCTTTCCTGGAACTCACTTGGTAGTCCAGGCTGGCCTCGAACTCACAGAGATCCGCCTGGCTCAGCCTCCCGAGTGCTGGGATTAAAGGCGTGCGCCACCACCGCCCGGCCCTAAAACCCCAATTTTTATAAAGGCATTTCCTTCCACTATAAAAGTTGCTGTGGTCATGATGTCTCTTCACAGCAATAGAAACCCTGACTCAGACAAACGGAGAGGTTGTATCGAAAGGATGAGTAAAATAGAGAGGTTATATCAAAAGGAGGAGCAAAGAGCAGTGCTCTTACTTCAGTCTAGAATGGACAAAAGAGAATTGTGACAATTACATCACAAAAGAAGAATATAAATTGGTATGTCTCAATGGCATGGAAGGATTATTAACAGAACTCAGGACATGGGTAAGGGAAATGACATCACACTAATGATTTCATCTGCTAAGGATTTATTTATGTGGCTTCAACTAGAATGATCCAGTTCATAAATCCAAAGAGTTCCAATCATTTACTAGATTTTATAGTTCCTTCTAAACCTTAGAGCAATGCATCAGAAAATAACAGAATAGGAAAGAGTTACGCAAATTGAAGTAATTCTTTTAGCTTCCACTTCTTTTTACTTTTCCAATAAATTCAGAAGAAATCGAGTATAATATATGTGAACTTTGTTCGTGTCTTTTGCTGTGGGAAGAATCCCTTGATGAGCAGGATGAATTTTGCAGGATGAAGGCCAAGGGTACCTTTGCAGAGGAAAATCTTTCTTTTCAGCATTAGAATTAGGCTGAAGGTTGTCCACAGTTAAGTAAAGAATGTTCTGTTCCTATACTATTCTCCAGTGTTGAAAGCAGTTGCTAGTGTGGTCTATACCGTCTTTCAGCTGATTTTTTATTTAACCGAATAAGTACCTAGACCACACCCCTGGCGCTTGTGTTTAAAGAATAACTCCCTTGCACGCTCTCCCATGAACACTTCACTAATTGAGTCGTTTGTGTGATGACACAGCCGCCATCTCTCCATATGTCCCCAAATTTGCCATTTCTCTATGCACAGATGGCGTCGTCCTGCTGCAAAGGCTGTCATTTTTTTTCCTGCGGGATTTTTCTACCTATAGCTGTGTTCTCAGCCTCCACAAGGGACCAGCTGGAAATGCAGGAGAGCTAAGGCCCCAAGAGAGGCCCCAGGCGTTGATGAATGGGAGCTGGGGCATAAAAACACTCCAGCTTTCCTACCCGTCAGGTGAACCAACTCAGAAAGCCATCTCGCAGCTTCCCAGCCGTTGGTTTCGGATGGAGGCATAACCCTTTATTCCCCCTCCTCCTGTCTCTCTTGCTTTCCTTTGGTGCTTCCTAGGAGGAGCTCTTGAATCAGCCAACCGTGTTTACTTCGATGCTGTCCCACCATCTACTTCAAAAGAGTGGTGTTGCCACGCTTCTGCCAAAGACAGCTGAGACTACTCGTGATTTGTGCCTTGACACATGGAAACAGGTGGAGCCTTTCTACGCAGCCAATCAGTGCCAGCCAAATAAGGAGCAGCGGCTTGTCATTCAAAGTACGGTTAAGAAGTCAGATGTGCGGTGTGTGTGTTTCAATTTTATGACAGATGTCTTTGTCATCTCAAGATGAATTTATGTTGGATGAATTTATGTTGGGCTCTGTTTTCTAAGCTGGCTCGTTGAGAGACGTTGGATCCACACAGACACCAAATAAACAGGCACTGGAGGATGCTCTCCTAAGGGAGGTGGCAGAGAGACTACTGTCAGCTCATATAACTTGCAAATATCAATACAAGAGTGCTAGTGTATAGAAATAAAATTTCAGGAGCAATAATTTCATCAGTGTATTTTATGCTGAAACAGAATATTTGTGAGGAAAGTCCTGGGGCAGAGACATCCTTTAATTTATTAGGTTGGATTTTGAAATATTGAGAAGTTACTCCATTATAGGCCTATAGATTTATTTTTCAAGTTTACAGATTTGGGAAAAAAGGTAGGATGGGTGGATTTGAGAACACAGAATTCCGAGAGCCAAGGATCTGTCTTCAGTTTCAGGATTACTTGCTAAGAACATCCTATGCTCCTCATTCACATTCACAACATAACGGAACAACGTCAACTAGGCAGAAACTAGAGTCAGATGGGAAGAGGAAACCCCAGTTGAAGAACTGATTCCATCAGAGTGGCCCGTGGGCATGTCTATGGGACATGTTCTTGATTAATGACTAATGTGAGAGGGATTATCCCATTGCGGACTGTGTGCCGGCTGGGAAGATAGTCCTTGGTTGTATATGAAAAAAAGTTGAACAAGCCATGGAGAGCAAGTCAGTAGTTTTGGAGCCTGTCCTGGATCTTGCTCTGTAGACCAGGCTGGCCTCGAACTCACAGAGATCTGACTGTCTCTGCCTCCTGAGTGCTGAGATTAAAGGCGTGCGCCACCACTGCCCAGCCGTTTCTTTCTATTTCTAAAGGTAAATGACCCCTTATGTTTCATCTTTTTTGCAGAGGCTTCACCGAATTATGTAGCTTGATGACTTTTTATGTGTATAACCCACATATCCACTATACATTCCTCCAAACAAAATAGTGGCAGGACTTACATAATTATAGAACAGCTTTACTCATTTTGAAATTTATATGACTAGAATCATAGTGTATGCTCTTCTCCACTCAATGAGAGATTTCATCATGGCATTGAAACCTATGGTAATATGTTGTCTCTAGTGTATGAATGTATGGCTACTTATTTGTTTACTCTAATATTGAAAATTAAGGTATCCCAATCTTGCTTATCACAAATATAGCTTTTTATAAATATCCTTATACACTTATCTGGTTAGGTCTATGACATTTCCCTTGGTAGGTATCCAGGGACAGAATTTAAGGGTTGCAGTGCATATACGTTTAATTTGCAGGACTCTGCTGAAGTGTTTCCCATGAGGTAGTACATCTTCCCACTATTATCAGATGGAGTCCCCACCCCCTTAGTCCTTAAATGAAAGAATTGAGCTGAGAAACAGTTGAAGCAAAAGTTGGCTTAGCAAAGCAAACCCCATGTGCCCGAGGAGGTTCAAGGTGGGCAGACGCAAGGTAAGAAAATACCCAATGGTTCTGGCTTGTGGAATTTTAAGTTTTTTTTTTTTTCCAAGACAGAGTTTCTCTGTGTAGCTTTGGAGCCTGTCCTGGAACTCCCTCTGTAGACCACGCTTTTTTTTTTTCTTCTTTTTTAATGGTTCCCCTCACTGCCGTGACAGCATTGTTAACTTTCTACCCTTAGATATCATCTTTGTTTCAGCCCACTCTACTGGGCATGCTCTGGAGTTGAGATGTCCCTGTGGCTTGCTTCCCTGCTTATCAGGATGTTTGCTGGTGGACACGTGTGATCATTTTAGAAACTGCTCTGGGACCTTAAATTTCTGATTTGGTGGAAGAACCTAGCTGCAGCTTTAAGGATAGTAAGCCACAAAAGGGGCATTTTAACCACCAGGGGCACAGCTCCTACGGCAGAGCTGTGGCTTCCTTGAGTGGCTCACATCGAGCTACCTGCCTACTTAGGCAGGGTGTCCTAACTAGAAAAGAGATGGTTGTCTAGGACACCATCTACGCCCCTTGCTTGTCTGTCTAGCTACCTACTTCAACTTTGCTTGTAAACAGCATAAAGTTCTGGGAAATTTCTCTCTCCCTTTTGTAGTCCCTGGATCCTAGTTCACATGTGCATTACCCCAAACGATTTAGAACATAACAGTAAAAGGCAAAAATGGTGAAGAGAAGAGGCGGGCCAAGAGGCTAAGATGAACGTGGAGAGGAGCGTGTTGTTTTCCGTGTGTAACACAGGGTGTGCGCGTGCATTTAATTTCTAAATCCAAACACATAGGCTTAGGCTGAAATGAGTAACTTTTTTTGAGCTTGGTTCTAGGTGAAAAGGAAGCTTATTTTGCAATCGTTTGTGAAGATCTAGATAATTTATACAAAGAAACCGTGGCTTGATCTCTTCCTTGTGGTGGGGTCTACGGCATCAGAAAAATTAAAAGTAATTCTCTTTAGACACAGATTTCATAATTTCCCTGGAACTTGTCATCCAGACTTCCAAAGAGAATTCTCCCTTCTTCACTTCACCTCCAAGAGGCCTTGGACATGCTATAGGTAAGGACTTAACCATGGAACAAACCCTTTAGTACAAGAATTACTTTTCTGAATTGCTCAATAGAGTTCAAATCCTGCTATTGTTTTAGGAAATAAAACAAAACCATCATAAAAACACCAGAAACAGAAACCCTCTCTATTATTTTTAGAAGGTGATTTTCTTTCTAGAGGAGATGGAGATCCTGATTTGGCTCAAATATTTTTATTTTTTTCTGAATTAAGAGTTGACCATTAGAGTTCATGTTGAATTCATGTGATCATTAAACTATTATAAATGATCGTGTTGACATTTGTTCACAACTAATTGGATTTGTGACCTTAAGCAAATGAACATTTGTTTACTGTCTTTTGTTTTCGTTATTTCCGAAAGAGGATTATTATACCAATTCCATTTGCTGTCAGTCAGCGAGGCATGGTATTGGCATCAGAATGTTGCTATTATTAAATTAGGCCTTGAGGAGTCCCAAGGACTAATGAATGGGGAGCTGTGTAAGCGAATCACCTTTAATACTAGCTAGACAGAAATGCTAGTCCACTTTCTGGTTTCTCTTTCTGGGGCAGGACAAGTCTTTTTTTCAATAGAAGAAGGCCTTTCTGCTGACTATACCCTTGATTTGTGACCTTTACATAACTTTCCATCCCTCCCACCTGCCTTCTGAGAGTGTGTAATCCTAGGCAAGGTCTCCCTCTGCCAGATGCAGGAAAGGGGGAGCCATCAAAAGGCTGTACCCATGCAAGAGGAAAAAAAGACATTCCAGTTCTGCTTTTTCCCACAAAGCTGCACACAGTCTTTTAGAAGATACATCTTTTGGTTAGAGATCTAGATTTAGATTTAAACATTGCTTTTTGTTCTTGGTCCATAAAAGCATCTTTAGAGCAGGAGGAAGTATGTCAACATCCCTCTATGGGTAAAGGTGTGTTATTCATGCTGCTTTAAGGGATTTGTTCACAGAAACCTGCATGATTTGGAAAGTTCAAGGCACCACATAGAGTAAATAAGGCAGGAAGAACTTTGTGGAAACTCTCATGTTTGCAGATGGATTTGTTACCAGGGGTTTTGCAGCAGAAGCCACGCACTGGCAGCCCTAACAGACTAGGCTCACCCCCACTTCCCAACACACCCATTAAAGACATCAGTAATTCCAAAAAGCAGAGAAACAGATTTATCCATTGTGGCTACCCTGGGAGAGGAACACAAGAACCTAAGAGCTGCTTTGGCGAACTGACATGAGCTTTATGTTTAAACAGAACACAGCAGGTGTACACAGTTAGGTGTCCTGGTCAATGTGTGGTCCCACCCAACACCGAGTGGTGTGATCTGTGCTGCAAGCATTTTTGGTAAGTTGTGAAACTCGTGATTTGTTACCGAGGTGCATCCCCAACACTCAGAAAACTGTCCACTCGGGGCGGGTAGGAAGTCTGTCTCAGAAGGTTTGGGTCTTCCCAGAATTCAAAGTGACTGAAGAGAAAGGTTAAGGATTGTCATCTCTGCACCTTCCACAACGTGTGGACCCTAAATAAAGACAGGGCGGGGCTCCTGGCTTTCATCCTGCTCTTACTCGCCTGAGGGCCTGAGTGAGGTGTAGCCGCTTTTATTTATTTATTTATTTGTTTGTTTGTTTGTTTGTTTGTTTGAAGCAAATGCGGCTTCCGGAGTGCCTGTTTGGGGCTGAAGGTTTGGTATGTGGAAGTGCTCGCGGCTAATGCATAAGATAGAAACCAACAGACTCACCAGGCTACAAAACAGCGAAGGAGAGCCCCGGTGGCTTACCTACACGACCGGAGACTAGTCAGAAGACTGGAGGAAGGCGGTTGTTTTGATACGCTTTCCTACTGTTCTGCCCAGATCAGGACCCCCCAAGAGACCACCTGAGACTCGAGATGTCCAGAATGCAATAGCAAGGTTTATTGACTCGGTGCACGCACGTGCTTAGTTCAAGCTGGCAGGGAGCTCTAGTCCACTACACCCGACACCTCGAGGCAGGGAGGAGAGTTCCTCTTTCTTGGGGAGGTTAGTTTTTATAGGCAAAACCCACAAAATTCCTTAGGGGAGAGGGAATTAGTACGGGTCCATCCTTGACTGGTCCAGTTTTTCCCGGGCCTGGACTTTGCCTTATTCTAGCTTATCTGTTTGCCCTGTCAGGAGTTTTACAACCCATCTCCGGGGTCTGGTCATGTTATCTCCCAAGAGGGGCATCTCACGGTTAATCGGTCACTACCAGACATCCTGACTTTGTTCTTTTGAAAATACCTGACTTCGCCCTCTCCAGGAAGGGGGAACTGACTCAGTTCTGTTTATTTTAAGATATCTCTTCCCTCATCTCTTTTGGGTTCCTGGGGGAACTGTGTCTGGGCCTTCAGTGGGGGTCTTCCACTATCAGATTTCAAAACGACATTTTCCAAATACAACACTGTAAACGTTAGTCTTCCGCCTGTGTGACTCCATAACTACCAGGCCCCACCTGCCACACTATCCTTGGGTACCTTAAAATGCTCACAGAATCTCTGCCGCTTTCACAGCTGTGTGCCTTGACCACACCCTGTTCTCTTCCCACATCACTTCCACACTTTTTTTTTTAATTTTAAAAGCTTTTACTTACTTTTAAGTGATGGAATTTGATTACTATTGTTTGTTTGTTTTTGGTTTTTCGAGACAGGGTTTCTCTGTGTAGCTTTGCACCTTTCCTGGAACTCACTATGTTGCCCAGGCTGGCCTCGAACTCCACAGAGATCTGCCTGCCTCTGCCTCCCATGTGCTGGGATTAAAGGCGTGCGTCACCACTGCCTGGCTGGAATTTGATTACTTTTAATTGTAACACAACTCTTAAGAGGTATACGAGGACTAATGTTTATATTGTTCTTGGATGTGAACTCCTTATGTTAGAAGTATTCAATAGGAGCTCATGCCTCAAGTAAGTAATTAAAAGAACCTTAAAGTGTCAATTTTGTGAAAAAAACAAAACAAAACAATCACTTTAGTGTAATTTGCCATTGAGATCGCTCCCCGCTCCATTTTCTTATTAGCAGCCTGTAAGTTAGATAGTTCTCGGATCTGAGGATCATGTTTTATTTTATTTCTGGTAACTTTGGCTTTCCCTGTATGGCTCTTGACTACCCCACTGTCTCTGCTCTTGTTAAAAATTGCCGGGCGGTGGTGGCGCACGCCTTTAATCCCAGCACTCGGGAGGCAGAGACAGGCGGATCTCTGTGAGTTCGAGGCCAGCCTGGTCTACAGAGCGAGATCCAGGAAAGGCGCAAAGCTACACAGAGAAACCCTGTCTCGAAAAAACCAAAAAAAAAAAAAAAAAAAAAAAAAAAATCACCCTCGGTGACTGAAACATTGCCCGGTTACAGAGGAGAAAGTTGCCACCAAGCAGAAGGTGAACATTACTCGGCAGGAGCAGCCCAGTCATGATTTGTAATACGGTCCCTCAAGATAGAACTCAACTGAAGGCTGAATTGAAATGAGTCTGTTGGGGTCAGAAAAATGTACCCACAAACCCAAGACTGGGGTGCTTTATGATGTGCAGTGGTGTTTCATGCCCTCTGATGTAGCTTACATGTCCCCCCCCCCATCACCTTTAGATTTCAAGATAGTAGTTTAAAGTATTCATTAAACTTAAGTGGAATTATAGAAGTTCTGTCCCCAGGAAGTCAGTTTGAAGAGGTAACGTTTTGGAAAATAGGACAAATATTATTAGAAAGTGGAATAAGCTTAGTAAGTCTGAACACGGCCTTTATCTCCTAATACTCTGGTTAACTTAGAGGTATCTTACCCCTCCCATGAGGCCCTACCCTCCTGGTTTATTCCCTCCTCTTCTGCTTTGTAGTTTCCCATCAATAGCAACAATAATTATAACAACAACTGCTAAAGAATCCACAACGGTCATGGTGTGGAGTCCTTTGCTTGTCCCAGAAAGAGTACCTGATGAGTACATGAATGACTATTAGCACCTTTAACTCACTCACTAATTCGAATTTCCTGTACACCACACCCTGGTTTCTTCTCTTCACTACCCAGTCAAATCCTCGGTTGTTTGCCAAGAACAGCGCAGCTCACGTTCTTTCTTTGCAAAGTAGAAGGGAACTTATCGACCCCCAAGTCACTCCTCTAGCAAACAGGAAGACCAGAGCTGAAGAAAAGTTCCCTGCAAATTGCAGTTTGTGACCACAGTTCAGCGTGGGGCTGTGTGTGTGTGTGTGTGTGTGTGTGTGTGTGTGTGTGTGAAATGCTCCAAGTGGAGCCACAAACTAATCTTGCTTTCCTCAGCACCCGACCTTCCAAGCCAGAGTTTTTCCTCTTCAGTGTGGACAATGAGCAACCTTCTCCCTGCCTTTTTACTGGATTATTATAAGGAATAGATACAAGAGTACAAGAAAACCTTTAAAGTGTTACAAAAAGCACGTGAAATCAGTATGTTGGCTCTTCATATTCATAGATGTGGCTTATCCAGATCCAATCAATTAGCACCAAAAAAATATAAAAACAAATAAACAAACAAAAAAACAACCAACCTTCTCTGTAGAAGCAGCATGTGTATTTAACCACTGAGTGATCTCCAGCCCCTAGAGATGATTGAAATGTGCAGGCAGAAGCATAGATTATGCTAACACAGTAGGGGATGTGAGTATCTGTGGCTGGTGGAGGGGAGGGGTCCTGGAATTAGTTTGGATTCTGAAGAACAGCTTTATTTATAGCAAGTTCAATGTAGAGATGTCTGGAAAAGAAGCTGAGGCGCTTCTGAAATGCTCTGTAAATGCAGATGCAGAATGACAGAGGGGAAGAGGTTACTCTCTTTCTGAGTAGACTGAAAGGAGAGCCTCGAGGGCCTGAGCCTTAGATTTCCTTGGACACCTTGATTAGAGTCAAGGGTACTAAGAGGAGGATGCCGTGAAAGGAGAGAAAGTTTTTAAAAAGAAAAGGAAGGAGAAGAAGCAGAAAGGTTGGTATTTGCAGCATCCATACACACAGAAACATCATCAAGGCCAGGTGGTTGTAAGAGCTCCTGATGAGTGCTTCAAGTCATCTTGTTAAAAGCTCTTATGCACACAGTTGTGATTTAAACGTGTCTTGGGGCTGGGTCCAGTTACAGGAAAGAATGGTGCACCTGCTTGCTATTTGTTTCGTATCCCATCTGCAAGCACTTCTCAGTGTTCCTTTCAAATATGGGACAAAGCTAAAAGGCCTTTCTTTAAAAAAAAAAAAAGGCTTTTCTTTTATCTTATTAAGGATTTGAGATTGGCTAACTGAATTGTAGAGGGGCCACTGCCTGTTCCTCAACCTCCTTCTGCTTCTTTCTATAAGTCAATTAACGTACAATTAAATTGGATCCACGATGGCCCGTCAGAAGATACACTTTGCTAGCCCAGAATAACAACTAACAGGAATATAAGCTTAACTGAAGCCAGCGTTGCCTTGGGAATTAGTTTGAAACTGAATTTTGGGTCGTTTAATGTGTAAATTCCACAGTTAGAAGAGTAATCAAACCCTAAGGCTGTTTCTGTGCTCTTTGTGGTGAAAATGTTCCACCCCATTTATAAACTGTGGGCTTCAGTTGTAGCAACTACCCAGCATTCACTTCAGTGGTTTATAGTTGACCAACTCTAACCATGAAATACCGATGTTGAGAGCCATTTTAGATAGTGTTTAGCTAGAACTCTGCAATATTCTAGAAATTGTTGCAGTCAATCAGGTTGGAAATTTATTCCTCAGCCATTAAAGTTGGAAAACTGCACATGATGGCCGACTCTTGGAGACTGATAGTGTTCTTGTGGTGTGCGTGGACCCTGAGATGTAACAAAACCCATTGCTCTCTGTTTAATTGACAGGATCCCCGATATATTTTACCACATACATAGATATATACAGTTGTTATGGCCTAGTTTTAGAGAACACATGATTACTGTTGGTGATTTGTAGCAGGAATCTTAAAGAGTCTTATTAATAAAATCAAACCTGAGGCCAGTTATTGGGGTCAATGCTGGTAGATCAGAGAGACAGAACAAGCCACAGCTATCTCACTTTGCCAATTCCTCAGCTGGTCCTGTTTCCTCAGACTGGAAGCTTATGTGTCCTCATCCCAATGGCTCTCAGCTGAACTGCTGCTAGAAGTCTGATTGTTTAACCAGGCAAATGCCTAACCAGCCAAATGCTTAACCAGCCAAATGTTTCTAGTTTCTGGTCCTCACGCCTTATAAACCTTTCTGCTTTCTACCACCACTCCCTGGGATTAAAGTCTGCTTTCTGGGATTAAAGGCATGAGTCACCATGCCTGGCTGTTTCCAATGCAGCCTTGAACTCACAGAGATTCTGTCTCTGGAATGCTAGGATTAAAGGCGTGTGCTAACATTTTCTAGCCTAAGTATCTTGTGGCTTTTCTGTTCTCTGACCCCAGATAAGTTTATTAAGGTGCACAATATTTTGGGGAACACAATACCACCACAGTGATTATCTTTTTATGAAAGTGTTCACAATTCCTCTCTGTAATATTTCTAAAATATTTTTGGTCAAATCCCTTAGTCTAACTTGAAACAACTCTGTAGTTCCTTGACTCTTAAAATTTTTTTTGACTTCCCAAATATTCACAGTGATTTATAATACATATCCAAGGGCTACATGATGTAATTTGGTTTGGATATTTAAATATTTAAAAAAAAACCAGGTTACTCTTATATTAATACTTTATACATCTTGGTTCATTTTTCCCTTTATTCTTTGTTTGGCCCTTCCAATTTTTAGTTCCAAAAGAAACAAGGTGGAATATTGCTTTATGTTTTGATCAATGATATATAGCAACATTAATGATGTGTAATTTAATTCAATATGTGTATGTATATTAGCCTTTTAAGCTCTAGAAAACACATTAAAATTTTAAAGATGTGTTTCTAATGTGTCCAAAGCATTAGTTAGCTTTGTGCTTGTATAGCAAAGTCCTGAGACAATGAGCATTTCCAAGGGAAAAAAAGTGTAAGCCAAATAAATTCTGGGCTCCCTGCTTAGGAATGACCAGGACCTCTAACCTACTTTGTTTTGTTCTTTATCTGCAAGAAGGCAGCCCCTGGTAGTGGAATGTTGTAAAGCAAAACTGCTTGTCTTTTGACCAAGGAAAGACAAAAAAAAGGGGGAAGGGCTGGGGCTCAGTATTCCCTGCAAGGGCAGACCTCTAATGACCTAAAGGCCTCTCATTAGTCCCCATCTCCTAGTAGCAACATCCTGGGGATGCAGGCTTTACCCCATGTATGATCAGCAAACATATAAGATCCAAGTTATAACACCACACTTTGATTTTAGCCCTGTGGCATTTCTAGATTTTTGTCTTGAAAGGCTATCATACACACTGGACTAATTTTTGATTAGTTTAATATATTTCTATCCTTATTACCTGTCTTGGATAGTTTTATGTCAACTTGACACAAGCTAGAGTCATCAGAGAGGAGGGAGCCTCAACTGAGAAAATGCCTCCAGAACATCAGGCTGTAGGTAAGTCTGTAGAGCGTTTTCTACATTAGTGATCGATGCAGGAGGGCCCAGCCTATTGTGGGTGGTTCCATCCCTGGGCTGATGGTTCTGAGTTCTACAAGAAAGTAGGCTGAGCAAGCCATGATGTACAAGCCAGTAAGCAGCACTCCTCCATGGCCTCTGCATCAGCTCCTGTCTTCAGGTTCCTGCCCTGTTTGAGTTTCTGTCAGGACTTCCTTCAGTGATGAACAGTGATACGGAATCATAAGCCAAATAAACCCTTTTCTCCCCAAGTGTTTTGTCCATGGTATTTCATCATAGTAATAGTAATCCTAACAAAGACAAGTTGGTACAAAGGGTAGTGGGGTATTGCTGTGGCAGACCTGACCATGTTTTGGGGAGACTTGTGGAAGACTTTGGAGCTTTGGGCTGGAAACACCATTGAGTGTTGAGACCTCAGTGGAATGTTATGTCGGAGCCTAGAAGATAAGAATGTTTAGAGCGGGGCTGGAGAGATGGCTCAGTGGTTAAGAGCACTGGCTGCTCTTCCAAGGGTTCTGAGTTCAATTCCCAGCAACCACATGGTGGCTCACTACCATCTGTAATGAGATCTGGTGCCCTCTTCTGGCCTGCAGGCATGCATGCAGGCAGAACACTATACATAATAAATAAATAATTCTAAAAAAAAAAAAAAGAATGTTTAGAGCAGTGTAGATAATGGGGGTCTGGTTTGTGAAGTTTCAGAGGGATGTTTCATGACTTTATCAGGGCCATTTGCTAAAATTCTGTCATTCTAATCAGCTGGGGCTGAAGAGTCAGCCATGATTAAGAAGGGACTGGCAACATTGGGGTGAAACCTTTGCATTACTGGGGCAGTTGATGCTGGTCTGCTGGAGCTGAGAAATTAGTGGTGATTAAGAAGAGACCAGCATTGTTGAAGTGAAATCTTCTGGGAAGTGTTTCCTTGAGAACACAGAGAGGAAGTGTTCCAGAGGTGGCCACAGTTGTACCTTGTGCTATCAGCCTGACTTGGTAATGTGTAAGAGTCATCCAGGTGGTAGTGGTTTTGGAGGCATGAAGGGGTCATGGAGAGCAGCTGGGACTTGGCACTGAGAGGCCAGGAGAGCCCAATGGTGAAGATGCAGCGTCAGTGGCAGTTGAAGGCCCAGGACTGAAGGGGTCATGCAAAGAAGTTGAGGCTTGGCACCATGAAGAGGGCCTATGTGAGGCTATTGGTGAAAGCACAGCCCAGTTGCAACAGAAGACTCCAGCATTTCGGAGATGGAAGTTCTATGGGATGACCACCAAGAACAGCAGCAGCAGTGGAGTGGAGCCTGCCAGAGCTTAGAAGACAAGCTGTGTGTGCCTCAGAAGCTGGAGCCAGAGAAGTGATCCAGGCCCTTTGGAGGAGCCCAGAAAATCGTGAGTGAATCTCAGTTATTGGACATGAGTTATTTATACTATTGGAGTTTGGCTTTGCTTTGCTCAGACTGTGACTGTGCCCTGGTTCTTCCCTCTTGAAATAAGAAAGTGCCTGATTTATTTTTGGTTTTACAGAGGCCATAGGTATCTTTAAACAGACAACTTTTAAAGTGTTTTAATTTGTAAGGCTGTGGCACCTTTTTAAATTTGTAAAATGTTCTATATTGTGATGTCTTTATTAAGCTGTGATCCTAGGGATGAAAAAGAAAGAAAAGGTTGTGGCTTAACAGTGAAGCAGTTTTATGTCAGTTTGACACAACTATTGGATTCAGAGAGGATGGAGGCACAACTGAGAAAATGCCTCTGTAAGATCGGGCTGTAGGCAAGCCTGTGGGACATTTTCTTATTAGTGATTGATCGGGGAGGGCCCAGCCCATTATGGGTGGCACCATCCCTGGGCTGGTGGTCCAGGGTTCTAAAAGAATGTAGGTTGAGCAAACCATATGAGCAAGTCATTAAGCAGCATCTCTCCATGGCCTCTGCATCAGCTTCTGCATCCAAGTTCCTGCCCTGTTTGGGTTTCTGTCCTAACTTCTTTCAGTGATGAACAGTGATGTGGAAGTGTAAAACGAATAAACCCTTTCCTCCCCAACTTGCTTTGGTCATGGTGTTTTATCACAGTAATAGTAACCCCAACTAAGACATTACCCAACAAAATCAAAGCTATCCTGTTGAAAACAGGAATAGTAGTATATAAATAGCAGCAGTCAGTAAAAATCTGGGGTACATGTGAAATTCTTAATCCTTTGCTACAGACACACCAGAGTTGAGAAAATTTCTACAGTTTAACAGTATAAGAATTTGGAGAGGCCAGCCTCAGTGACACCAGGAGAGAACTAAGGCAGAGCAGAGCTTTGAACAGGCTCTGTATGCATATCAGTTCTGAACCTTTCCTCAGTATAATGGAATGTTTACTCTAACTTATCGGCTGAGGGCCATCCTTTCAGAAAAGCTGAGAGAGTGGCCTCCTGAAGGTTCCATTCTGTGTGAGATGATGATGCTTGGAGGCCTGAGAAATGAGATGGCAACACATGGGGAGGAGATGGGAAGAACTGTGGGTTTCCAGGCCCGGATTTTAACCAGCAGTTAGTTTGATATCTCTTCGATGTAAAGATAGGAGTTAGAGTATCAACTCAGGCAGTGACGAGAAATAAAGAACACTACAGGAATTTTCAGAGTGTACTTTGGTTTCATTTACATCACAGCCACATGAAATCATTGCTCTCATACAGATGCAAACACTAAGACTTAAAGAGGGTAAATAGATTTCTTTTTTTGGAAGTATTAAAAGGTGCTTGTTTCTAGAGTTCAGCACCTTAACCCAACTTCCTACCGGCTTAGTGTATTGGTGTCCAGGCAAGCTGTTGACCCTAACTGCCCAGGACATTTGAATAGAGAGATTGTACTCCTGAGAACACTTGAACAAGTATCCATTCAGCTATCACATCCTGAAATTAAGGTTTGGTGTGACATGCCAAGGTTACAAGGAGTTAATCATAACACTGCACCAGAGAGGTCTTGACTTAGAAGTGCTTATGATTTGAATAGTGGGAGAAAGGATTAAGACATGAGCTTGAATGTATTCTGATGAGGTGCATGCTTTCTAGATTCCTACAGACTTCACTACGGTTTGTTACTTGATTTACCCGTATTTAATATATCCTTGTCCCTTGGGACATCAGTTAGAAACATTATACCAGAATCTGCTGCACAGGAGAGGGACTTTAAATGTTTGAGTAGATGAGATGATGGCTTGGAAAGATGTGTGACATTATCTGATGATTTGATACTCGTGAATATAGTTCCTCTTACCCAAGTGTGTATAATCCACTCCTTATTTTAGCCTTCTATTTATCTAATTTATGAAACAATAACATCTGCTAGTTCTCTTATTTATTTGTATTATAGCCTTTTGTAAAAACTTTGTGATGTTTTTTATTACGATGTAATAAGTGATTACAACATAGAGTAGAAAAACCCTTAACTACACGGCTTACAGGAAAATACTACTGTTCCTAAGGTCTCACCAACCCTGTTAACTTTGGCAATTTTATTTAATCTCTAAAAAATTAATTAGAATGTTGCTTATCTGATGTTTTTAATGTATTTCCCCACTTAGCAAGATAGTGTCTTCACTTTGCTCTGTGTGAATAACCATTCTAAACCCTGGGTCACACAGAGTTCCCTTCAAGGCTTTCTCATAATTTAATGCATCTTTTTTCTTTGTTTTGTTTTGTTTTTCGAGACAGGGTTTCTCTGTGTAGCTTTGCGCTTTTCCTGGAACTTGCTCTGTAGACCAGGCTGGCCTCGAACTCACAGAGATCCTCCTGGCTGTACCTCCCGAGTGCTGGGATTAAAGGCGTGTGCCACCATCACCCGGCTAATTTAATGCATCTTATGTTGAAGAGTATTTCTGGACCGCAGACTAAACATTTTTTTTATCTACTCTTAACTTGAATTTACAAGTGAATACTACCCCATTCTGAATGATAAGAATTAAGTTTCTCCATGGTTCCTGACCTATCCAGGTCTGATGACTTTATCAGTAGTGCTTAGAACTTTCTGTCCTAGATCCTTCTGGAACAGGAGGATCCTGTGAGTGAGTAGTTTAACCTGGAAGGCAGAGAAACAAGAGAAGAAACAAAGAGAATTGGTTCTGGTGACACCTCGGAGTGGATGCACTTTTCCATGGTGGCACTAGATGGCGCCCTAGAGGTTAAGAAGGAAAAATCCAGGTGGTTCTCGGAACCGGAGGTTCTTTAGAGTGACGTTCAGGATTTCCAGTGATGATTACTTATTTTTTTCCTGCATTGTGAGTTTTCTCCAACTACATGAGTTGGTAGACATACACTTTGATAGGGTTAAACATAATAGTACATTTCTGCCTTTTCTTGCCTACTTGGGAGGAAAAAAAACCCCAAATATTATTTTTTTTCTTCCTCTCATCTGTTAGTCTGAGACAAAAACAAAAACAAAAGCCCAAAGAAGAACATGCAAGTCAGCTGTTCAAGCCACTGTCTGAAAACCACTGCACAGCAGTTCCGAGGAGTGCTGATTTAGCTGTAGCTTAGTACACACACACACACACACACACACACACACACACACACACACACCCACACACACACACACCAAAACACCCTTTCCTTTTCTAATAAGCCATAAAATGTGAACTTTCAAAAGCCACGCTTACCTGTTCCGTACGTGCCGATGGTACGTAGGGCAGCATCAAGACCTGTCCTGGCCAAGTTCACTGTATCATGAAGTGCCATGTGCCAATGTGGGCTTTGTGTCGTTATGATTGCCTAGCAATGGGGATGCCATCGGGTAACCATGAAGATCGTAGAGCACACTCAGATCAGGATGGTGAGGTCCAGCTGCATGCCATATAGGTAGATATATGGTACAGGCTTTTGTTCCTCAGATAAATAAAACACTGTGAAATCAGATCACGCTCCAGAGAAAATGATTGGATCCAGAGACACAGTGAACTCAAGCTGCCTGCCTCTGCCAGTGTAACATGGCTTAACATCCTCGCCATGGTAAACTCTTTTCATAAGTAGGAAGAGTGTATTAATTGAAACTCTTTTCATAAGTAGGAAGAGTGTATTAATGGAAAGCTAGACCATAAGATTGTAAATACCTTAACCAGTAACATACCCATCTAGTATCACATGTTGTGCACGGTGCATAATTTTATGAGTTATGACTTCCGCCGAGGGAAAACATAGTGGGTTTACTTACATCAGCACCACTCGAACACACAAGTGAATTGTGGTCTGCTTCGTAATGGGACAGCTGGAGTGTCACTAATGATGTGAGTTTCTCATTCCCGTTGTGATATGGAATCGCGCTGTTCATCGAAGGGTCATCATGCAAACCCCTTTCTATACATGGAGAGGAAAAACCTACTCCAGGAAGATAATAAAGGACCACGCATGAGATTAAGTTTCATTGATTACTACAAGTGGCTCATTTCTTGAGTTGCTGGTTAATTAAAAGGAATGTCAGAAGATCTTAGTCGAGGGATGTAGTTCAGTGGTGGACAGGTTGCCTAGCATACACAAGCCTCTGACTTCTATATCCAACACTGAAAAAAAAAGCGGATAATGGACACACACACACACACACACACACACACACACACACACACACACAAGTTAGGTTGAGTTTGACATTGATGAACAAACCAATCTCCCAGCCTGTCTGCTTGCCTCTTTTGATAGGATAGCTTCACTAATTCCAAGCATTCAGGGAAATGAATGTCTTTGTGGTGAAGCTTTATTATTTTTTTTCTAAACCATTCTTTCTCAAGGATAAGACTCTCGAAACAGAAATACCGGGTCAAGAAGAGTGAGCATCCTTAAGGAACTCAATACATATCACCAATTTGTTCTGGAAACTCATTGGTGCTTCCTGTGGAAGGACCATCAGTGTCCTCTCCCCGCTTAGCTACGCTTCAATCACTCACAGCAACCCCATTTAGAGAGGCGGCTTTCCTCTTTTAGTGCAGATTTATGGCCTCTCTTTCTGAGAAAATGAGACTGTCTTCCTCTGCGTCGAGTGCAGTGGTTTCCAGTTAATTGTGAGGCTTTGATGAACTTACTCCCTTGTTTTCTGGGAGCTTGTGCCTGCTGGGCCTGCTGACTCTCCAGCCATCTTCAGAGACAGTTTTCTTTGCAAGCATTTCCAGCCTTTGCTTCTGTGAGTTAGAAAGCAGACTTGAAATATTAGCAGGAAACCAAGTCTCTAAATTACTTTGGTCTGATTTCATTCGCTAATTAATTCATAGATATGGAGACCCAGGCACTCTTCTTGGCTTTTTGAGACTCATCTTGGATAAGCTCTGGGTTGGCATCACTGAAAAAAATGTATTTTAAAATGATTATAGTGAAACTCTTGAAACTCAGTCTCTGAATCATAAACTGGGATTCTGAACTTATAATCAAATTATGAGTCTGTCTTTTTGAGAGAATCTGGTTCATTCCTCTGATGGTTTGGGATCACTTGTGGATCTTATTACAAGAGAAGCTGTATAATATAGTGAAGAAGCAGATGCTGCTGCCTGGTTGGACAACTTTCAAAGCAGATGCTACTCTAACCTGATGGTTTTTTTGTTTGTTTGTTTGTTTTGTTTTGTTTTTCGAGACAAGGTTTCTTTGTGTAGCTTTGGAGACTGTCCTGGAACTCACTCTGTAGCCCAGGATGGCCTTAAACTCACAGAGATCCACCTGCCTCTGCCTCCCAAGTGCTGGGATTAAAGGCGTGCGCCGCCGCCACCGCCGCCGCCGCCGCCACCACCACCACCTGGCACTAACCTGAGTTTTAAGAGTAGGTACGGTTTACCTTAAAAAGCCTCACTGCTGAACTAGTGGCTACCGATAGATTCTGAGAGAAGGGAAATCATTGTCTTTAGCTGTGTACCCACTGAGCCAGTGACGTGTTTCAATCCACAGCTACACAGACATCCCTGGTTAAATTCACTGGATCACAAACCAAACTAAAGGCATGAACGTGGGAAAGGGACATGTAAGGTGGGGGGCGTTGGCAGGAGGGAGATAAAAGAGGGCAGGTATGAGAGCCATCAGAATGCATTGTATACATGAATAAAATTGTCTAGGGGCAAATTTAATTAACAGAGAAGCAAGCTATTAATATGTTTTTAACAAGACAATGCAATTTATACTTAAACTTTGGGGTGAAGGCAAGTGTAAGAATAGGTATCAGGGATCTTTTGTTCTTTGCAGTAGGCACTTAGTTCAATTACAGACTCAATTACAGACAGAAGGTTGAGCCGCCGATGAACTTTCAGGCAAAATGAGATCTAGTGGTGATGCCCATGCTGAAGCTAAGGAGGGCACTGTGTGTGCAGAGAAGTTCCTCTTGGAAGACTCTCCCGAACTAGTCTGGTTTTCTCAGATGGTATTTTGAATTTCCTAAGCCTTGGCCACATGCCGCAAGACTATCTTAAAGAGGGAAATGAGATGATTTATATTATAATCTCAAAAAAAATAAATGGCACACAGGACTGAGGAGGTGGTCTGAGGGTTAAAGTGCTTGCCATACAAGAACCAAGTAAACGCCTGCCGGATGGGTGTGGCAAGTCCTGCAGGTCAGAAAGCAGAGTCTGTAGGATCCCAGGAATAGGGTAGCTAGCAAGACTAGCTAGCTCTACTGGCCAGGCTTGGTTGTTATAGAAAGATACTGCAGCAAAAGAACATAGTAACATATGATGGAGGAGGATTCCCCATGTGGTGGTGGTTTGAACAAGAATGTCCCAAAGGCTCTTACATTTGAATGTTTGGTTCCCAGCTGGTGGCGTGTTTAGGAATAATTAGAAGGTGTGGCCTTGTTGGAGGAGGAATGTCACTGCAGGGCAGGGTGGGGGAGTAGTGGGGACAGAGTTGAGGTTTCAGAAGCCCAAGCCAGTCTCTGCCTTGGCTCTCATCTTGCTGATAAGATGTAAGCTCTCAGCTCCAGCTCCATGCCTGCCTGCCACCATGATGATCATGGACCAACCCTTTTCAACTTCAAGCAAGCCCCAAATTAGATTTAAAAAAAGAAATTGCTTGGTCATGGTCTCTTCACAACAATAGAACAGTAACTAAGTCACCCAACATTGACCTTGGGCCTCTACACACCTACACACATGCACTCAGAGGAAAAACGGGCAAGATGACTAAGACAGAGATGAGGTCGCACAACAGCTCCAGGTCAACACTGACTTCTCCAACCAATAGGATCCCTATAGGGGAAAATAGCAGTGTGCCTTCATCTGTGTCCCCATTTGAATGGGTACTGCAAATTAGCCTGAAAAGGGCAGATTAACTGGAGAAAACCCAGTTTCATTAGCACGTTGTATCTCACAGACATACTCGTGGGCAGTGATGTACTCAGACCTGTCCAGAACTCACCCTTGTGACAAAGGGAAACCCAAGACAAGGTCTTTGGGTTTCTAGAGTGGTCAACTGCAGGAAGGCAGACATACACAGGAGTCCATTGGAGGTAGGGGCCAGCTGGCAAGGTCCCTATGCAGCTGCTTTGGAGGCACCTCAGGTGAGGGTCTAGAACTGTTTGTGTGATTAATCACTTCCTGTGCTTCCTGATTTAGGAGGGAAGAGGGGGCACTTTACAAATTTATTTCCTGCTTTTAGGCAAATAGCAGAGGGGAGGGAGTTTTTCTCATGCCTGCTTCTTCTCAGTTGTCCTCATTTCAAAACAATGAACTGCTGAAGTGGCGTGTTTTGTTGGTGTGTGAACTCTACTGATTATCCAAGAGAGAAAGAGAAGACCCATTTCTGGATGGATCAAGTGCAGGTCCTGGGTGTCCCTTTAGAGCATCACTAGCTAAGTTGTTTGTCAGGGCCCCGTGGCTGGACCCAGGGCCACAGGCTTCCTTGAATTCAGTGATGGATAAGAGGAGTCCATGCACCTGACATTCATGAAGTGAGTTACCCATAACAGAGGGGGATTGGCTCATACCAAAGAGCAAGGGAAGGACCATGTTCTGGGTGGAGGTGACAGCAGGTACTCTTAACTGTTAGCTGGGTAGGTGTCAGCAGGCTTGGTGACCACTGGGGTTGAACAAATGTTGACTTCATAGTCAACAAATGATAAAGGACTGGGGCAGTAGGAATGACCTGAATAGGAGCCATGGTTGTGACCCAGGTGACATTTTTGGCTCTGGAAGAGGCATAATGCCCTGGTTGCCTGGAAGGCCACTGATAGCTATCTGAACCTGGCACCAGCAGTCTGCAAACTTGCTAAGATCACCGTGTAGCTGAAGACTTCCTGGTGAAGAAAAAAGACATACCATTCTAGAATATGCATCATGGGGCTCTCGTGGTAAGAGTCAGTCCAGCTAGATCTGCATATGTTCTGGGCTACGAACCCCACTTTTCCCATTAGAGTTCTTCAACACCATCCTCTGTTCCCGGTGTCATACGTTGTCACCACTGCACCTGACCAGATGCACTTGTGGTTTCTTCGGGGCAGTGACTGCTGCATCTTGGTCCTCGTTGTGTTTTACCCAGCATCCACCACACTGGTGTGCAGTAGATGCAGTGAGAAAATCAGAATACTTGACATAATTCTTGCTGGAGGGTCCAGAGCATCCCTTGTCTTCAAGATGAGCAACTCCAAGATGTTCATGCCATTTCAGCAAGAAAACAACTTACTGTCACATGATCTCTTGGTCAGTCCTTCCCAGAGGATGGGACTAATGTTGGAATGGTCCAGAAGCAGCAGGCTCAGCATCATCTGTTCCCCTTTCTCAGCCTATGGACTTTAAATAATTTAATCATTTGTGCTCCTGAATCAGTGATGGATCACTCATCAATGCCATTTTCTGCTTTGGTCGTTCTTCACAGGCAGGAGAGAATTTAGGAATAGAGTCCAGGAAGAGTATGCTTAGGGAGAGGAGAGAAGGGAGGGAGTATGCAGGAAGAAGACACACACACACACACACACACACACACACACACACACACACACAGAGAGAGAGAGAGAGAGAGAGAGAGAGAGAGAGAGAGAGAGAGAGAGAGAGAGAGAGAGAGAATCTTGTACACTGTAGACGTGGGTAGTAACTTATGTTTTGTGTCCAATAGCAATGTGGTGAAATGACATTCTATGACTTTTCCTCTGGAGTTTTCTGGAGATGAAGAGGACTTGAGGTGGATGGTTCTTAATTTCTTTGATGGGTAGGTGGTTCGCCAAACCTGCTCCTTTTCTGCTCTCTGCTCTGTGAAATTTGAGCTGAATTAGTCCCCAAAGATGGAATGAGTCTCCATTAAGTGGAAAGTCCCTT
Source organism: Peromyscus californicus insignis (assembly GCF_007827085.1). NCBI lineage: Eukaryota > Metazoa > Chordata > Mammalia > Rodentia > Cricetidae > Peromyscus > Peromyscus californicus. The sequence goes on along the minus strand of NW_026294514.1, from coordinate 40,035,187 downwards.
CCTTCTGGGCCCTTTGCTGCTGTTTGTATTGAAAAAAGCAAAAGTTTGTTAAGCTGCTTAACTGTAAGGCATGGAGCAGGTTTTCCAGGGATGTTATATATGGGTACTCCTGTATTAATACCAGGCAACACAGAAAGCCTTGCTGCAGGCTAATCTTACAATGCCTGGAGTAGCTGCTGTTGGGTATGGATAGTTTCAAGCAGTAAATAAGCCCATGTGAATGATGAGATGTCTACAGAAGTACAGAAGTCCACAGTCCCCCTGCCTCTGCCAATGATGAGATGTCTACAGAAGTACAGAAGTCCACAGTCCCCCTGCCTCTGCCAATGACGAGATGTCTACAGAAGTACAGAAGTACAGAAGTCCACAGTCTCCCTGCCTCCACCAGTGATGAGGTGTCTACAATACAGAAGTCTGACTTTATGGATACCAGGTTTTAAGTGAGCTACCTGGGGCCAAACCCTAAACCTTCGAACCACCCCAGTTTTGTCGTTTTGGGCTGCTAATTAATGCCACAGTGGTGCTTTGGGGGCTCATCTAAATGGTGAATGGATAGCTAGCTTCTATGCTGTAAAGGAAACCCACACAGTGGGGTCGTTGAAACGCCTCTGTGTGTAAGGACACCTGCTGCTAAGCCTGGCAAACTCCATCTGCAGGACCCACATAATGGAATGGAAGAATTAACTCCCACAAGTTGTCCTCTGACCTCCACACCCATGCTGCGGCAAACAAAATGTAATTTACAGAAGGAAAGGAAACCGACACGGTTGCTTCTTGCCTGCTTCACGCCATCCCAAGAGGACCTCTTCCCTTCTTAGTGTCTTAACTGTACAAAATTGCACCATTCAAAACTGTAGCAGTGATCCCTACGTTAGAGTTCTGTAGAGAAGTCTCCCCCCGCTTCTCTCTCTCTCTCTCTCTCTCTCTCTCTCTCTCTCTCTCTCTCTCTCTCTCTCTCTCTCTCTCACACACACACACACACACACACACACACACACACACACACACACACACACAGATGAGGGGGAAGAGGAAATGAGGCAGAGACACTGAAGCTACTTTCAAGAGCTAGTTCATGTGAGGGCGGAGGTGTGGCAAGTCGAAAATCTGTCGGAAAGGCACATCAGTCCAGGGGAACATCAGTCCTTGCTCTTAGGCCTCCAACTGTTTGCATGAGGCCTGCCCACCCACATCATCAAGGTCTATCTCTTTTATTTAAAGTTAGTCAATTGTCCATATTTTTATTTTATTTTTCCCTCGAAATTCTTTGAGAATTTCACACATGTATACAGCAAAGTGTAATTATATACACCTCCCATGCCCTGCTAACTCCCTTTGTGTATCCCCAACACCTACATCCTCACAACTTTGTATCTTTTTTGTGTTTTTGTTGATCTACAAAATCCAGTTAGTGCTGTCCATTCCTGCACAGATGTGAGGCCATCCGCTGGAGCATAGGGAACCTACCAGTGGCCACAGCCTCAGAAAAGAACGATTCTCTCTTTCTCGGCAGCTGTCAGCTGCCCACAGCTCCTTGGCAATGGATGCCACCTAAACGCACCTCCCCGATCTACACACAGTCGCTTCCCAGCACTCTGGCCTGTTTTACACCTCTACATTGACTGCTGCCCCCTACAAAGGAAGCATCTCTGACCAAGATAGAGTGCAGTCCAGGTTCTGGGTCAGAGCCAGTCCCCACTCTGGGTCAGCACCTTCTGCTGAAGCCACATTGAATTGTGGAACTCCCTGTGCCCGATTGTCCATGTTAATAATGAATACCAGATGGCTCTCCAAAACATCTGTGCTTTGCCAAATGTCTGGGCCCTGTGCCCTTACACCTTCACACATAATCAATTGCCACCATGCAGGAGCCCACTTCCTAAATGGTTGCTTTCCATTCATTCCTCATCCTTGGTCAGACACATTCCAGGACATATTGGGACATATAGGCAAAGTGCTCATCTGGTCCAAACCTCTTTGAGTGTATGCAGTCAGGTAAACTATCCTCTAAGTGAATCTTATGCCTATGCACGAGTTGGCATGCATTAAATCAGATGCATCATGGGAAAGGACATAAGGCTTATAATCCGAACCTATCAATCAAAACTGAAGGACCACCTACAAGCACTCCTAGGAACCAGATCTTCTTCCCAGACTTACTAAGGGCAGCCCCAGGTGGTAGAAGGAGGGGCTCTAGCTGCGTGCTTGATTAACTGCTTTCTTGCTGTCTATCCGACCAGCAACGTGTTTTCTTTGCTTCTGAGTACAAGTCTTTGTCTCTGCTCTCAGCGTATTTTTCCTTAGTGTTTTGAACGAGATGCAAGAACCCGGAAACACTCAGTCCACACAGAGATCTGCCATAGGTGGGATGAGACAGGTAAGCCTAGGCAGCAAATAAGCCTTGGGCACTGAGAACCCTGTACTGTCTAGGCAGCAGGTGTGGAGCCTCCAGGCACGACAGGTGCTACAGGTCTGCGGATTTGGAACCTGGAGTCTGAGGAGCTAGCTGTTCATCCACAGTTCACTACTGTTCTCCCAACGTCATCTTCTCTTTCTTGATCTATCTTGTATAAGTGTTTCTCTCATTTAATTAGAAGCTTCTTTGAGACCATGGCTGAAATTATTTGCTTTATTCACACTGCTTCACCCGTTTCCGGAACAGCTTCACGGCTCTAGAAGCTCCTCTCTGGAGGCTGAGAGAGCATGGACTGAAAACGCGAGCTCCCCCCCGTCCCCCAAACCTTTCTTCTCTTCCACTGTTCTGCAGGCTGTGTGTCTGTGCGTCACAGCAATGAGAAGCTAACGTGGCTTACCTGTTTTATCAGTTCAAGAAGGCAAACCAATTTAGGCTCTGCACATTCTTTCTGTACAGTGTGATTGTTCCATTATGAGGTCCCATGGGCCTATATGGGTTTAAAATTAAATTTCCCAGCCTAATTCACTACATTTCCACTAATTTGCTTTTCCTGTTTCTAGTGAACTAGGTATTTCTGAAAAAAAAATTACCCTCCTAACAGGAAATATTTTTTTTTCTGTATGCACAAGGATAACAATGAAGATGAAAAGGTGATACATTATTATACAATGAAGATGATACATGGTATCATATGGCCCATAGGCTTATGTTTTCACAGAGAATTATTATAACATACAATACTCATCATAGCCCACAATCATAAGGACTTATTTTATAACCAATCAGGAGTTGCTTGTTGTAGCTTTTTCTAAGTCCTTGGACTTGAGCCTCAATTTTTGGAATCAGAAGAGCCCTAAATTTTATTTCCTGCCCTGTCACTTACAAGTGGTGTGTCCTTGGAGAAGTGGCAATTACTTAGAGGCTCTCTAAAAATAAGGACATTATTGTTTAAGCCAGAGTTAAGAATAATAAACAATAAAACAGAATGCCATGGAGTTAGTATGACTAAGCCTTACAAGTATCTTATAAATTGTCTCTTCTTTTTTATGGGTCATTTGTGGTGTCATTTATTAAACAGAGGGTTTCTACACCAGGTAGGCAGAGAAGACAAGGGACAGCACACTTGTGTCTCTGCCACCTCTACTACAGGAGAATTAACATCTTAGCGGGTGGTTGGACAATTCCGGCACAGGAGGTAGACACACAGTAGGGAAGGGTTCCCAGGAGCACAGACAGCAAGATTGACTTCCCAAGTCCTTTTCATCCAGATCTAGTCACTCCACCCTTGACTTTGGGGTATCCCACAGTGTTCATCTCCCAATCCTTCCTAACAATATGGAAGCAAAGATGTTCTCGCCAGAATAAGTGTACCTAATATCTCAGTGGGGAGCTCCTGCCAAAACATGCCAGAAAAACAAAACAAAACCCATTCCAACACCACAAAAACACAAAGGTCCTGGGGTACCAAGAAGACATTATCACCCCCAGAATCAGAACCATTGGGAGGAAGCAGCAAGCAGCTTGAGTGGAGACTTGACCTTTAAGAGACCTTTTGCTAACAGGCTATTTTAAGGAAGTCTAAGAAAACACATTTGAACTGAATGCATGTTTGGTAGTCTGGTAGGTTCTAGTCAAGGGCTAGTACTTACCAGAATAAGAGTCTAGATACTCAGAATAGAATCAAGTCAACAAAGACCCATAACTATGAAAAATAAAGAATATGCATTCTGTAATGCAGGCTCTTTTACAGAATTGGGATGGGATCAGGGCAAATATGGTTAATTGTCTGAGCCTGACCCTTAACCTTGGAACTTTATGAAACTGGATTTTTTTCTTTTAAAAATGCTTCTTTTGTTGATTTTTGAGATTGTAATTTTAATACCAACTTTCTTCATTGCCTTTCTTCCCTCCAAACCCTCCCACCTACTCCTCTCTGCTCTCCTTCAAATTCATGGCCTCCTTTCCACTCACTGCTATTGCACGCATATGGGTATTTGTATATACATACATATTCCTAAATATAATGTGTTGAGTCCATATTATGTTACTTGAACATATGTTTTCAGGGCTGTCTGTTGGACACTGGACAACCAATTGGTGTGCCCTTCTCGGGGGAGAACCATCTCTCCCTCTCCAGTTTACTCAGTTGCCTGTAGCTTTTTGTGTACAGTTGAGGCCTCATGGACATTTCCCTATCCAGTTGGGCGTGCTTATTGGTATCCTCTTTGCTCAACTTACATTTTGGGGGGAGCATGTTGGTGAGACTCTGTGGGTGTAGCAGCTGATGTTACTAGGAGATACAATCTCACAGTAAACTCCCTGATCCTCTGGCTCTGAAAACTTTCTGCTTCTGCCCCTCCTGCAGCATTCCCTGAGCCCTAGGTGTGAGTATTCTGAAGATGTGCTCACTGAGACTAGGCTCTATATTCTACATTTTCACTGGTTGTGATTTTCTGTAGTGTTGGGGAATATTATTTTAAGGTTTTACTTTTGTTTATATTGCATTTGTTTAACTCTGTGAAGCTATGTTGCTGTGCCTGTCTAAAACACCTGATGGTCTAGTAAAGAGCTGAATGGCAAGGCAGGAGAAAGGATAGGTAGGGATGGCAGGCAGAGAGATGATATAGAAGGAAAAATCTGGGAAGAGAGAAGAAGGAGCAAGAGAACAAGGAGAGGAGGACTTCAGGGGCCAGCCACCCAGCCACCCAGCCACACAGCAAGCCACAGAGTAAGAAACAAAGAAACACTTTAGAATATGACATTCAAAATGTCATGTTAACTTAGGGCTTTTTATGACAATGAGACACATCTGCTCCTGGCAGCCCCAATTTACTTCATAAAAGGATGATGGGCATTGAAGAAACTCCATAGGAGTTTACTTTCATTGTGGCAAGATTATCCATTTGGGCAAGAACTGCTTTTGCCTTGACTGATTTACAGTATGCTGTAAATACCGGACATGCGGGACCCATAGGAAAGTGACTGCTGAACTTTGCCAAAACAAGAGTCTTCCAGACTTTCTGCAGGACACAGAGGAAAGTGCTGTGGATATTGCTCTGTATAAATAAAATACTGATTGGCCAGTAGCCAGGTAGGAAGTATAGGCGGGACAGGGAGAGAGGAGAATTCTGGGAAGTGGAAGGCTGAGGCAGAGAGACGCTGCCAGCCACCGCCATGAAAAGCAAGATGTAAGATACTGGTAAGCCATGAGCTACATGGCAACTTATAGACTAATAGATATGGGTTAATTTAAGATATAAGAACTAGATAACAAGAAGCCTGCTGTGGCCATACAATTTGTAAGCAATATAAGTCTCTGTGTGTTTACTCTGTGTGTTGGGTCTGAGCGGCTGTGGGACTGGCAGGTGAGAGAGATTTGTCCTGACCGTGGGCCAGGCAGGACTGGAGAAAAACTCCAGCTACAGGAAAGAGACTGACAAACTTTGCCAATACAAAGTGGGGCAGTCCTTCAAATTTCCTGCTTCACTGAAAAAATCTGCTAGATACTCTAGGCCTGTAGGCTGAAGATGGATGCCCCAATGTTGCAGAGGAACTTTGAGTGAAACTGTTCAGGCAGCCAGATGTTTCTGTCATTTCTAGAGTTTTGTAAGTTGCTTGCAATGCACTTCCTGTTTACTCAGGTAATATATCCTTCTGGGTCTTTGATAGAGTTAAAGACTAAATAATTAGAGTTATAGTTTTTCTTAGCAATACAACTGGTTCTTTATTCAAGTCTCAAAATGCAGCAGAAACCCTGGACCTTGACTGATGAACCTTCTACTGTTCCTGATCATCTACACCTCCCATCTGTCAGTTAGGACAAATCTGTATAATTCCCAAGCTTCTTCCTGTACTGCAGGTGCTCACTCTCAGACCATGAGGTCACTTTCAAGTTCATAAGAAACATGGAGCATGATCTGTGATTTTCTCTGTTCATCCAACTACAAATACACAAGTATTCTGTTTGAAGGGAACTTGTTGAGTACAGAGTCCACAGGTCCAAGCAGGGGTTCAGAGAGTGAAAAAGCTCTATTTGCTGTAGGTGGGAAGAGCATTGGAGGCATTTCCAGGAGATCTCCCTGAACAAAGGAAGGAACAGAACTTTCTTGGGGAGCCCATGTAAATTCATACCATGAGACTTTTTTTCTTTTTTTTTTAAATAAAAGATTTAGTTTCATTTTCTTAAAATGTGTGTGTGTGTGTGTGTGTGTGTGTGTGTGTGTGTGTGTGTGTGTGTGCATGCATGTTCATGAGTGCAGACACCCATGGAGACCAGAAGAGGGCTTTGGATTCCTGGGAGCTGGGGTTTCAGACAGTTGTGAGCTCCCTGACTTGGGCACTGAGAACTAAACTCAGGTCTTCACACTCTTAACCCCTGAGCCATCCATCCAGCTCCAACGAAAGACTTTTCATTGTGTTTAGAGTTCACACTTTTAAAATATAACATATGCTCAAACATGGGAGACAAACATGTCCCTGAGGTGGAGAATTAAGCATTATACTAAGATTAGCTTGAATCAAGTTTGTTCTAGGTCATCTTGAAGGGAGGCTGGATGATTTGAGCTGGTTTAAGCCAGTTCTTTGTGGCTTTGTCTAGCCAGTCCTATCTGAAATAAACAAAACTTGAAGGGTTGTCTGCAGCTAGCAAGGGAGACAACAGCTCACAGGTCTTCACCTGAAAAGCTTTTGCCTAGTGGCTGGTATTTCAATTGTGTGTGTATAGTATATGTGTGTGGTGTATATTCATGTGTGTGTTGGTGCATGCATAGGTCAGAGGAGGGCATTAGATGTCCTGTTCTGTCACTCTCCTCCTTGTTCCCTTGAGACAAGATCTGTCACTGAACCTGAAGCTGGGTTGTTGGTCAGCAAGCCCCCAAGGTTCTCCTGTCTTTCACAGTGCTAGGTTATTGGTATGTGTTGCCACATCTAGCTTTTTAATGTAGTTCTGTCATCCAAATTTGGATCCTCATGCTTACACAGCGGGTGCTCTGACCCATCATCTCTGCAGACCACACTAGTCAACTTTCCTCTCTACTCCTCTAGCTTGGGAAGATCGGGTCTGGCTGAGGATGTTTCATGAGGGTCCAGGTCAGACACCTCATTTCAAACTTTGCATTAACACTCATTGGTGCTTTGCCCTATCTCCTCTGCTGATCCCCTCTGATGCCTGTAACAATGCTATCAGGTCTTCCCAATTAAAACAGAATTTCCTGTGTTTGACTCTCCTTCCCCATTTACTAACCATCCAGGGTCTCTCATTCCCATTTCCTCCACTTTCATCCTTTCTAATCGGTTGCACTTGGCTTTGGGAAATCACTTTCAGTCCCTGTCCTTGGTGTGCAAAGACAGCTTCTCTCCAGGACATTTGTGCAAACCAAAGCCAAAGCCTTGCCTTAACAGATATCACTGTTGAACCACACCTTTATCGATTCAGCCTTATGTTTCTTCCATCCTAGACTTTATCTTGCCCAAATCTGAATGATAATAACTGCTATTAATTTCTTTCTGTATGAGGCAATTGCTCATGTGTGTCACAGTGGGTAGTTTCTGCCTGATCTTAAGTAGAAAGTAATTTGCTTGTCATATCTAGAACCTGTGGAGCTGGGGTTGGCACCATGGTCTGGTCCCTTCCAAAGTCTGCTTCCTCTGATGTTCCCAGAGTGTCATCCGTGGTCACCTCTTGGCCCAGATATCCCTTCTCAAGCTTCTGTTGTCTCCCACACATGCTTCTTATTTTGCTGAATGTATCGTATTCTAACTTAGATGTTTGTATCTTCTGCTCATTCCTATTTATTTTGGAACAAAGGTTGAAATGAAATTTAGAGATAATATAGCTGTATGCATTGGAGTCAACTTGTAAAACTGTCATGGCTGGTGATGGTGAGGTAATTCCATTTTCAGAGCATGATGTGTTCCATGAACCAAGGATTGCTTTCTATGGAAACCAGGCCTACAAACAATCCCCCTGCAGGCTGGTCTCTTGGCCATGTATATGCCTTTTGGTATCAATCCCATCAACAGAAGTAGTGAAGCATTAGCTAGGAGAAGGCTTGCCTTTGAGGCAGCACAGGCCTCTTGCTCTTGGGTCACTTGTGGTGGTTTGAAAGAAAATGGCCCCCAAAGTGTGTGGTACTATTAGGCAGTGTGGCCTTGTTGGAATAGGTGTGGCCTTGTTGGAGGAAGTGTGTCACTGTGGAGGCAGGCTTTGAGGTCTCATATATGTTCAAGATGCCACCGAGTGTCTCAGACCACTTCCTGTTGCCTGCAAGATATAGAACTCTTAGCTATCTCTCCAGCACTATGTCTGCCTACATGCCATCATGTCTCACCATGATGATAATGGACTGAATCTCTGAAACTGTAAGCTCAATTAAATGTTTTCTTTATAAAAGTTGCCATGGTCATGTCTCTTCACAACAATAGAAACCCTAACTAAGACATTACCCTTGTTTATCTGCTGCATTTATCCAGGTAGAATAGTTAAAGCTCCTGTGTTGAGCTAACATTTGTACACACAGGAAACACAAGGTTATGCTTTCCTCTCAATTCCACAATGTTGCATCAGCAGAGAAACATGATAAAATGGGAAATGTTGGAAAGTAGAAACGTGAGGTCACCACCATGATGGTCGGAGAAATGAAGCACATGAGTCAGGCACAGCCTGTAGCCAGGAGCCAGCTCCGTGCTGCAGGGGGTTTCCAAGCTGTCCAAGGACTCATGGCTCAGGTAAAAACAAATTTCAAAGAAAACTACTCTTTATTAAAAATAAACTTTGTATTTTAGGAAAAGTTTTAGTTCACAACTAAACTGAATAGACATTATAGTGATATCCCATAAGTCATAAACCTGTCCCTACACACATATAGTCTTCTTCAAGATCAATATACCCCATCAGAATGCACATTTTTTAATTGAATCAAATGGGTGTCACCAACAGCCCCCCTTTTGGATTTGTGAGACAGTATCTATGAAATCTAAGCTGGGCTGAGACTCCCTGCTCCTGCTTCTTACATGCTGGGATTACATGCACCTGGCACCCATTCCATTTTAATGAACTCTTTTACATAATAGTTTTACAGTGTGGATTTCCTTAGAACCAGGGAGAAAGAATTAGAAGGCTTTTCAGAACCTATTTTAATCTTGATGAATATTTAAAAATTTTCTTTTATTTACAACTTGCTGAATCCAGTACCTGTGACAGCATGTCAGTCTGACTGTTGACCTGGATATCTGTACAGACTTCTTAAAGAACCTACTGCTTTATTGAGCACATCTGGACCATTCAGTGTTGTAGACCATTAGCTTTGGCTTTTCAAATAGACCCTAGCCTCAGTGGGGTGGGAAGAACTCTGCAGTGTTGAGTCTCTAAAGAGCCATAAGAAAGTGCACGTGGCTGTTGATAGAGCTTCATGGATCTGGTGGAAGACCAGAGGCATCCGATGCTGGGACAGTTCATGAAGAGCTTCGTGTCACCCCCTCTGTCTACCACCGTTAGGAAGGACACCTTCCTGAGGGCATGGCAATATGTAAAATGCCAGGCTTCAGGAAATTTCTCAGAGGTTCAGCCATTACAACCAGACAGTGTGGTGGGTGTGTAGCAGACCTGTAAAAAATGACTTTGTCAGAACTTGTTTAATGTTATGACTGTCTTCTAAATTACATAGAACAAAGGCTGTTTACTGCGGAGCAGGAAATATTTCAGTGTTGACAAGAAAATTCACAAAGAAAGCTGTTTCCAGGTCTTTAAAAATTATTTCTGAGGGTGACTGATTTTTGCTACATTCTTTCTTATGAATCAGTAGAGTTTTCTGAAGCCCGCCCCCAATTTCCAGTGTAGCCAAAAATTCTCTCCATGATTTTAAAATGAAGTGGATTTGTAGTCTAAATTTTGATTTTCATGCAAAATTACATTAAATACATTTGTTATATTTGTGGTTTAAGTATTTGGAGTATCATAAACTTATTATTTTTATTTTAAAATAATGCTGAGAAATTTTAATTAAGATGAATTTAGATCTATAAATATAGAATATTATAGATCTGTAATCTGTTATTTAATTGATTTTGGCTAAACTAAAAGCTTTGTGCATTTGACTTAATTTATTATATTCACTTTCCCACCATCACATTATAGGATAATGTGTGTGTGTGTGTGTATGTATGTATATACATGTGTGTATATATATGTATAGCAAAAGTTATTATTTTGAAGTTAAGACTTCTAATTCTCAGAAATATTAATCTGGATAGTTTTCCTTTTTTTTTTTTTCAAGACAGATTCTCACTGTACAGCTCTGGCATTCTTGGAACTCACTATGTAGACCAGGCTGGCCTCAGACTCACAGAGATTTGCCTGCCTCTTCCTTCTCAGTGCTGGGATTAAGGGCATGCACCACTATACGTGGCTAGGTGAAGTTTTCTAACATTACACATTAAACCCTCCATTACAATTCTGCTTATTAGTAGACTTAGAAATCACTTTGTTTCCATCTCTGAGTAGTGTTTTTACATATCAATTTTGTTGGGAAAATGTAAACCAGGAATTTTTTTTGATATATTCTTCTTAATTAACCCTGCGACCCTTACCAAGTCCTATCAATTAGAATTTCTAAATATTCCCTCATCAGTATTAGTTATTTTTTCTGGTTGCATTGACAAGATACCTGATCAAAACAACTTGAGGGAGGGAAATAATTTTAATTTATTTAATTAACATTCTACCCCAGGGCACCACTGGCTCATGACTGCCACATAATACAAATGGCATTTATATAGTTTTTTTTATATAGTTTCACCAGTCTCAAAACTGTTCAAAAACCCTCCATCTCTTCTGAGACTCAAGAAAGTCTATGAGTACTCGTGAAATCAGAAAATAGGTTTCATATTCCAAATACACACAGAAGAAATATACCCATCCCAGAAGGAAGGCACAAAGTCTTCACAAGGAAAAGCAGATCCAAAAAAGACCAAATCCTAGCTGGGGGAACTTTTGACCCTGCAGCTCCATGTCCAGCATCTGGGACATGTGATAGTTACATGTGCTCCAATAAACATGGGGCATCCATGCATTGCCTTTCTCTTGGACAGAGACACTCGGTGCCTGTAGCTCTGCTTGGCATATGTCCTTATGCCCTTGACTTCTTCAACATCCTGAGGTCCCCACTGTAACGTGGTCTTGACCTTCACAGCCTCAAACATTGCTCTTCGTCAACTTCAACCCTACAACATATCATCTGGCCCAACTGACTTGGAGCTCTGTCACATCCTGATGTCCCTGTAACTGGATTCTGCCTCTTGCCAAACTGGTACCATATGGCTAGTGTCAGATTCTGCTACCAGTTAGCAATATATCTGGGCTTTCCATTTTTGCACATTTGCATTGGCCTCTGAATTCCTGGGTGGCTAAATCTGGGAATGACTCGTCCCAGGAGTCCTCAAGGCAGGACACCCTGAGCAGTGGCATTCTCTCTTGTGACACTCTTTCTGGGAACTTTCATTTTGAATGAAAGTTTTCAAGTGAGTTTGCATTTTTACACCCGGAGCCTCAGATATGTAGAGCTTTGCCTTCAAAATCACTTTTCTGATCAGATACAAAATGTGAAACTCCTCTTCAAAGGTGTAATCTCTGGCACACTGACAGCTGTTTTGTCTGTCTATACCTCCTTTGTCAATAAATTTAAATGCATTCCTGTGATTTTCCTAAACCCATTGAGCATTTCTTTAACAGTTTTCTGCTGTACGTTTTGCTTCTAATTCTTAAAACTCAAGTGAAAAGCAGTGGCGAGGAGCCATGCCACACTCTGAACGTAAGTTATGCTGTCCTGAAATTTTCTCTGCCGAAGACGTGGATCTGTTACTTTTGAATTCACCCTCAAATCTGACGAAGTGTCATAAGATTCTTGGTCAGAATTTAGCATGAATGGTCTCCTGTCTCATTCTGGATAGGGTCATGCCTTTGTGAAACCCCATGAGCCATCTTTACTGGTTGCATGTCCATCACTGAATGTGTTCACACTAGAATTGCCTAGCAAGATCTGCCCACAGCATTGTAGGCTGAGTCGGGCCTGAGACTCTGAAACCAGTTGGAAGGGCCCAAGAACCACAGGTCAGCTTTATCTCTGCTGCAACACTCCACTTCTCAGCATCACTTTTTCTGCACTCATGATTTTTTTCTCATTATTCTGACAAAATGAGAAACAGAAACAATAAAACTTTAAGGAAGGAAATATGTGTTTTGGATTACTGTTCAGTCCACCGTGGCGGCTGGAGCACAATGTAGCAACAGCTCATGTCTTGGCAGATCAGGAAGCAGGCAGAGGTTCTAGACCAGAACCTGGGGAAGTCTGTCCCTAATGCTACATCTGCCAGCTAGGCGGACCTATAGCTCAATGTTTTTTACAACATCCCCACACAAGCCACTAGCTGGGGACCAGGCTCAACCTCAGGAACCTGTAGGAGGCATCTCACATCAAAGCAGAGCACTGTCCCTTTTCATTTCTGTGTGTTCACGAAGCAGGCATCAGCCCATATGGAGCCAGCTCTGTCCCATCCTTTTTCAGTCTTCGACAGTGGGGACTGCAGGAAAGTTCGATGAATGAATGAGCGAATGAAGATTTCTATCTGGTGTGAATTTCTAGACTTCTGACTCCTTACACACGAGGGTATTGAAAGACCCTAGCCCTTCAGGCTTACACCCCCAAGCCTCAGGAAGAGAGAAACTTCAAGCACCAGGAGATGAGAAACTAAAAATCTAGTTCCAAGGGCCACCTGACTCAGCCACTACTCAATCATCCCTGTAACAATATAACAATGTAAAAAGATTTCTCTTAAGAGATGTGCTCAACTGTGACTGGGATAGTTGCAAGTGTTCCAGGAAGGACCACTGTGACCTGTATGTGAACTCCACTCCCACCCTGATACCCCCCCCCCTTGAGGTTTCAAGAAAAATGTGCACACTGACGTAACTGTATCCCCCTCTGTGATCACTCTGTAACCAGACAATGATTTTATAAAATTAGCTTCTAGACATAAATCAATCGAAGTGACATTGTATGGGAATTGTAATCTTGTGGGTTTTGTGGGTTTTTCCTTTAAAAGCTCTTATGGGGCTGCAGTAAGATGCTACTCTTGCTCTTGGGAGCAGAGAAGCCCTTCTGTACAGAAGCCTTAATAAATTCCTCGTGCTGTTGCATCAACTGGACTGGAATCTGGGTTCTTGGGGCACCCACTTGAGACCCTAAACTTTGGGGTCCAACAGGTATAATTAAATATAATTTATGTTAGATGTGCCTGTTGATGTTGCAAGCAATTCTCTAGGAATTGTTTTATGAACCTGAAGTACCCAGTCCAGAGATGCAATCAATATTCATTCTTTCATTATGGTTGGCAACACTTCTATCTTGTGAAACCTCATTGGTCAGTCCTGACTTCACATGGTTTTCTTGGGGTATACTTTTTCCAAAAATGAGCGATGAGAGAGTGAGAATTTGTATCTGTGATGGCTATTCTTACCTGTCAATTTGACTGTAGTAACTAAAACCCAAGCTGTTGGGTACACCTGTAAGGGATTTTTCTTGATTGAATCATTTGAGGTAAGAAGATCCACCTTGAATCTGGGCCATACCTTCTGCTGTCAGCCTATGTAAATGGCATGGAAGAAGGAAGTTTTAGGCAGAAGTTTCTCTCCCACCTGCCTGTTCCCAAATACCCAGCAGCCACTTCCCAAATAATTGACTTGGAGGCTTAATAAAGTTATAAATTCTCAGCCAGTAGCTCAGGCTTATTACTAAGTAGCTCTTACACTTAAATTAACCCATAATTCTTATCTATGTTTAGCCATGTGACTTGTTAACTTTTCTTAGTACAGCATTCTCATCTTGCTTCCTCTGCATCTGGCTGTCGACTCCTGACTCCACCCTTCCTCCTCCCAGAATTCTCCTAGTCGGTCACCCCACCTATACTTTCTGCCTGACTACTGGCCAATCAGCATTTTATTAAACCAATTTGAGTGACAAATCTTTACAGTGCACAAGAGCATTATCCCACAGCAAAGCTTGCTTTCTTTGCCTGCTTGCTCTCACTCTTGCTGGCAAGTTCATTCCTGAACTGGCATTAGAACCTACTTCTGCAGCATTCTGGTGTATACTAAAGACCAACTGAGATGTCCAGCCTCGTAGACTGAACAATTACTGGATCCGTGTGCTTTTCATGGGGAGACAGCCATTGTTGGACTAGTTGGACCATGACTTATAAATTCATTATAATCAATCAATCATATTCATGCACATACACACACACACACACACACACACACACACACACACACACACACACACACACACACATACACATGCTCGACCAGTTCTGTTTTTTAGCAAACTCTAATACAGTATCTATTTTAAAAGCCAGACAATGAGGTAACAACACAAAAGCTGTATTCTCTTTATTTCGGGAAACAAAGTCATAATTAATTAAACATGGGAGGGCTGGGATCACAAAAGTATAGCTTGTGAGTCAAGTGGGTCAAACAGAAGACAGGATGCAAGGAGTCTGGATGTCTTGGTGATTTGAGTTCTTGTTTGCCCTTTATCTTTCTTAATCCCAGTCATCTTTCCTTGCATTCTTATTATTGTCATATTTTATTTACACAAAATAATGGGCTTCATTGTGATATCATCACAGATGCATACAATTCACCCTTCTTTCCACTTTTCTCCTGACCCCACTCTCCAGAAAGGCACTGTCTGCATTCACGACTTTAAAGACAATCTAGACCCTACACATGAGAGAACACAAGACAGGTTTCTTCTGAGAAATGCTTGTGTTTGGGGTTTAAAAAGAAGTCATGGGGCATCAGAAATAGCATTTTATCATCCTTTGCATTTTTAAGTGACTTCCTTCTTTAAATAACTTCCTTATAAATTTTATTTATTTTTTTTTTCCGTAGGTGATATATTCTTCCGAAGGCCCATGTAGCTTTTATGGCACTTTATAGCTGGAGTGGAATTTTCTCTCCAATTTAATAGTACTCTTTGTGCTGTTGTAGGGATGTTCTTTATTCTGGCTGCTTTGTCGATTAACATTTTTACAGTGAGAGAAAAGATCTGTAAGGTTTTATTTCCCCTCTAATTACTGAAATCCTGCAGCTCAGAGCTGACATTCACAGTGTGAAATTTTATGCAGCATTAATCTTGTGTCCAATTTCTCCTGGGTCACTGTGTGTGGATAGCCCCTGTTAGTCTTAATAAGGAGCAGGTGGGCACAGCATGTCTGGAGGCCATGTGTTCCCAGCTGCAGATTAAAGATAAATGCAAGTGAGAAGATCTCCAAACCTCACTGCTAACTGCCTAGGATTGTAGGGTCAGAATTATCTGGAAACAGAAGAATAAACATGGTGTTTGAATAAATGAAACGATCAGGTCTCTGTGTTTAGAAAAAAAAATTTTTTTTCTGGGTAGAATATATTGACTTTTTAAACAGAACCTATCCTGAGCAAAAGCTCCTTGACAGTTTTGACTTTGCAAAGCCAAGAGGGGGAAAAAGGATATAAATACATCGTGTTTGTTTGACAGTGAAGGCAAACTGAGGCTACCGAGGTACTAGCACTCAGGACGTTTCTGTGGCCAACGTGAGCACGTGGTGTAAGGTGAGAGGAATATTCAGTGATAAATATAGAAAGTTCGGGTGCCTCCTACCATGACTTCATTCAAGGCTTTCTTTCTCGGCAATTAGAAAGATCAAATTGTTAGCAACATCAAAACGTAATCAGGGAAGTGTTGTATGGCTTGGCTTTGCTCGAAGGTATATCTATTTGCATGTGGGGTAATTCCTGGCTGGGTGGAAAGATTCCAGGAGAAAGGTGTTTTCACAATGGGCTCATAGGTGGAATTACTTGAGGGCAAAATGTCCTTAGGGACTATAGCAAAGGAAAGGACAATACTGTCACCTGGTGACCATGTTGTGGAATTACAATCTTGTCCTCTCCTCCCCTGCCCCCCCCCCCCCCCCCCCCCCCCCCGCCACCGCCCCCATCTTTCTGAACTCCTATCGCCAAGGTCAGGCAACCCCATAGACTTTAAGCTGGAGCAACAGGAGACAAAAACATATCCAGCTTACTCATGGGAGGTGGACATGTGAAGGGGTTAAAGTGACACAGTGGAAGATGACCCTGGATCTGTGTCTTGTTGATGGTGGTTTAGTTGTACAAGAGGTGACAGCTTTGAGATTTACTGCCTATGAAGTCACAGCCAGATGACTGAGCCCTGATGGACTTCCATTTCTTCACGGAATGAGAATTTGAGTAGGCTACACCTATTGAGTTGTGGGTAAAAAAGTATGATATAATGTAGGTAACTGTCTGCCAGGGATTAGTAATTATTATTGTCCTTCGGGCTATCAATACTGTTGTCATTTCTTTTACAACAACGTATTGGCTTCTGTAGGATCTTTGTTATATATTAAGTTGTCTTTAAGGCACAAGTGTTAGTTGTCATTGGGGAACCCGAACCTGAAGGTGGGGCCTCACAGAATCTGGCTCAGATTTGAAAGCAGTAGAAATGACACATTGAGCCTGAGTTCAGGTTATTTTCTCTATGGGCTTTTGTATTAGATTTATGTTGCTATAAAGAAGTACCTGAGGCTATCTACATTATAAAACAAAGAGATTTCTGTATCTCACAGGTTGTTTCGTTGAAACTCCAAGATTGGATGGCCCTATAGATTTGGCCTCTTGTGAGAGCCCCTTGACTGGGTCATCATAGAAAATGACATTATAGTAGGGACATGAGCTAGAAGGAAGGATGGCATAGCGAGGGAGAAAAACAGTGAGAGAGAGAGAGAGAGGAAAGGAGAGGGGAGAGAGAGAGAGAGAGAGAGAGAGAGAGAGAGAGAGAGAGAGAGAGAGAGAGAGCGCTAAAAGAGAGAAGAGGAAAGGAAGAGACAAGACAGGGGAGCATCCAGTAATGGCCTTCACTGAGCTCCACCTCTTACAGGTTCTACCATATTTCTATTAATATTTCTAAGATATATATTTTTATTTTATGTATAGGATGTTTTTCTTGCATGTTTCTGTTTACCATGTGTATGCATGGTGCCTGTAGAGGCCAGAAGAAGTGTCAGGTTTCCTGACATAGGAGTTAAGGGCAATTGTGAGCTGTCATGTTGGTGCTGGGTTTCGAACCTGGGTCCTCTTGCTATTAACTGCTGAGCCATCTCTCCAGCCCCTCCACCATCTCTTAACATCACCATATTGGAGACCAAGTGAGTCTTTAGGGCACACACTCAAACCTTGTTCATTTGTAGCAGGTCCTGATAAGGTCCTATGATAAAATGCATAAACATGGGAGATGCTAGGCATTCCCCACATTAATGGGATACAGCTGACTGCATGGGATGAGGGGCCCTGGAGGCCACAGAAACTAGGAACCATAATTTCCCCCGTTCTCATTCTAGCTGGCTGGACAGAAGCCTCACTGTTGCCCAGAATCCACATTATGTCTCCTTTAAAGTCACAGTACTACCTCATGGCCAACCATAATTGTCACAGAGAAAGGGATAGAGGGATCAAGACAGACAGATAGACAGGCATTGGTTAAAGCTCAGACCCTGAGGATGCACAACCTATCCCATGTTGCTGTGTGGTTATCTGGACAAGTACTCAACTTCTTTAAGCCTTGGTTTCATCATGTATAAAATTGCAAAAGCAGGACTATTGCTCATCTTCTTGGCACATTGGAGGAAGTCAATGAGACAATTTGTGGGAAATGCACAGACAGCCTCTTACTGCTCTCAGTCTATGCAGCAGAGTGATCTGTCTAGTCTTCTTGACAGTTTCTAGGCATGGCTTAATATGGCTATCATTGCTGATTATTCATGACACCCATGAAGCTTGTGTTATCTATGACACATTCTTGTCTGTGAGTGCTCTTATTGGCTTTGTACACTGTATTTTCTAAAACATGATGGCACAAAGTGTGGACCCCTTTTTGGGAGTAAGTGTTTGGAAAGCAAAACTGTGCCTTAAAACCTGGGATGCACATTCTCATGCTTTCTGTATACTTGATTAGCTTATCCTACCCATAAGTCAAGGAAGACTAAATGGAATTTATTAATCATCTTGAAAACCAAGGGCCTTGGAAGTCAAAGCGGCAGACTCCTATTTACAAAGTGAATTTTCTTTATAAATTCTCATTATAAGGCTAATGTGAGCTTTATTTCCTCAACCAGGCTCTCATGGGCAAGAAACCCCAAGCCAAGCCCTGTTTATTTCTGAGACCATTAGAGAATGCTATATAGGTCTGAGTGAGTGAGCTCAGACAGCAGTGAAACCTGGTGTAGCCACAGGTTCTCAGTTAAAGGTGAAGGAAGCCAACTATGGTTCATTTATCCAGTACTATTTCATCTCATCAATTCAATAGGAGGCGTTGGAAAGCCAACTCTGGAAAACTCATAGGGTCTGGACAAAGGTGGTGTGGGGTAGCTAATAGAAACTCTCCCCATTGTCTCACAGTTTCTTCTAACCTCTGGCCCCAGAGTCTCAGGCATCAAAAACTCAAGCTCTTCTGTCCCCCTCTCCAGAACAGAAGCACCTGTAAGCATGGGAATGCACAAGACTTACTCCCACACAGAGGGAAAAGAGCTGGTCTCTCCTTGGGAGAGGAAGGTCCTCACTCTTGTTTTCAAAGGAGGTAAATGGGTCACACCAGAATGGTGAGCACTGGCAGGTGTGCAGTAACCAGTACCGTTTCACAGACCTGACGACAATGCCAACTGGTACAATTACTTTGGGAAAATTGGAAATACTGGTTAAATTCAGATACGAATAATGGATGACCGTGCAATCATGCCCTGAAATGTCTATGCCACCCCTGTCCATAATAGCTCCAAAATGGATGCTATTCAAATGTCCATCAACTGGAATAAATAAATAAATTGCGGGACACTCACAAATTGGAATACATACTGCATATAACAATTATGTAAGGACGACATATAGAAAAATGGGTGAACCTCACAAAGATGATTTTGAAGGAAATACTTCAGTGAGGATTATAATAGATGGTTCTGCTTGGGCTGGAGAGATGGCTCAGCCGTTAAAGGCTAGGCTCACAACCAAAAATAGATGGTTCTGCTTGTATAAGGTTTGAAAACAGAACAAATGGCTCAATCTGCTAAAATCCAGCACAGGGTGAACCTTGCATGAGGCAGAGGATGGACACAGAAGCTGACTGAGCCTTCTGGGGACTTGCAATATTTTGAGGTCTTCAAGCTTTGCAATGAACATTGCGTTTTGCTGTAAGGATAGTATTCCTTGGCAAAAAGTCTTTTTTGTTTGTTTTCTGAGACAGGATCTCTATTTGTAGTTCCAGATGTCCTGGAGCTCACTTTGTAGACCAGGCTGGCTTCCAACTCACAGAGCTCCTCCTGCCTCTGCCTCTGCTTCCTAAGCAGTGGGATTAAAGACGTGGGCCACCATACCTGGCCCAAAAGGCTTTTAAAATGTAGTGTTCATTGTGTGTTCTCACTCATGAAGATCCTACTGCTGAATCTTTTGATTTGAGAGTTTAAAACTGGAGCCTGCAGAGGCCAGAAAATGAAAAAGAGGGATGCATGGGAGGAGAAGGAAAGATCTTAAAGGAGAGGGGGTAGTAGACTACAGGTGATATGAAGGGGAAAGGGGGATCATGGGAAGGGAGGATTAAGTGGGGAGAGGGATGGGAGGGAAGGGGCCAGGGGAGGGATAGCTAACTCCAGAGATGTTTGAAAAAGCCAAATAGAAACATCGTTTATAAACTTCCTTTTTATATGTATATAATAAAGTCTAATTGGAGTTACCTTACACAGAGAGTGACGCCCCTTCCAGAAGCCACAGGTTACCAAACGAAAAGCACACTGCAAGGTGTACTTCTCCTTCCATTGTTGATTAAGGGTGTCCTTAAGAGTCCTCAGACAATACAGGCTGTTGCCACTGCCCTCACTTGCCCACCAGAACTTTAGGCTAAGACCCCATTGCTGAAGGCACGCTTTAGTCACAGGGCATGGAGAAATCAAGCTGGTACTGCACAGGAAGCTTCCTGTGTGCTAGGTAGTTCTCACAGCACCTGAAGATGTTATGCAGGCTGGTGGGAAGAAAAGAAGTCATCAACAGTCTCAACCCAGCTGTGAACATTGTGAGCTACAGGACTGGACTGGCAAAATATGCCCACGGCATGTCTTGACTTTCATTATAGCATATTTATGGACTATCACTACAATTGTTCTATTTCAGTATTAATTATTGTTAATCTATTACTGTGCCTATTTTCTATATTCACATGGTGAAATAGGGACATGATAGCTATGGGAGTAACCAACCACTTTTTGATTGGTCCCTTCCACAGGAGGCGATACATGCTTGGTGCTATTAATCTGGCTATGAACTCATGGTTAGGGTATTTTATAGGCTCTATGAGTGGACCTCCTATTATTTTGCTACATGCACACAATATCAAACTGCTCTCTAAATTCAAGTCTCTCTACCCATAGATTAGTGCAGCTCTCAGACCTCATCAGAGAAGGGTTTTTGTGCAGTGGATGGTGGTTAACACGTCCACTCAAAACTGGTTGAAGTGTAGAGAATAGATGTCTGTGGAGTGCTCAGTCGCAAATGGGACATCTCCGTCCCCATCCCCCCTACCCCTCACCCAAGGCTCAGGGATGGGGTGGAAAGAGAGAAATAGTATCTTCCAGATGCTCACAGCAGCTGTGCTGGCCTATACCAGTCCTGCATAAGATCAAGTCAGTCAATGCTCTAGCAGGAGAGAGAGAGGCTTATGGCCCCTGAGGAGCTATTGGCAGGTTGTCCTTCCCCACCTCCCCAAGACAGGGTTTCTCTGTGTAGCTTTGTGCCTTTCCTGGATCTCGCTCTGTAGACCAGGTTGGCCTCGAACTCCCTCGAAGATCCACCTGGCTCTGCCTCCGAGTGCTGGGATTAAAGGCGTGTGCCACCACCACCCGGCAGCAGGTTGTCCTTTTAAACTGTGGCTTTTTAAAGACACTGTTAACTGTAAAATTATAACTTTTCTTTTTGGAGAATTTCCTACATGAGTACTGCATCTCCATAATATTCATCTCTTTTCTCTCTCCCTCCAACTGCTCCCATGCCTCTCCACTCCTCTTAAAATATTGACCTGTTCTTCTTTAATTATTATGGTCACACACACACACACACACACACACACACACACACACACACACACACGCCTGCTGCTTGTATGTATTTATGTTTAGCATTGACCACTTGGGATTGGATACTCAATTAGATAGCTTGTCCTTGGGAAGACTGATCTCCTTCTCTCAGCAGCTGTTAATTACTTGTAGCTCTTCACCTAGATGGGGTCCCTATGGGATCTACCTCACCTGAGTAGGCATGTCAACTGATAGCTTTTTGGGGTGGGAGATTCTGTTTTCTTTTAGGATGCTGCTGCTGATAGGTTGACCTTGTTCCTTGGGTGATCCTACATCTGTGAGTAAATGGGCAGCCCAAATTGGACTTGGTGGGATATAAAAAAAAAAGGACATGAAGTTGGGAAGGGGTAGGAGAAAGGGATGGATCTCAGTGGAGTGACAGGAAGGAATGAGGATTAAATATGATCCGCGTACATTACACATACATGGGAATTCTCAAAGGATTAGTAAAGTATTTTATTTAAAAAGAAGCAACTTGAGTACAAAAGTATCTGGTCTTGTGAGGAGTGGAGAGGCCTGAAGGGAAGGAGATTAAAAGGAAGATGACAGGGAATGATGAAATATTGCACATTTTCTTTGAAACAGAGCCTAGATTTAAATATAAATGTGTGTTAGGGGAAAGAAAAGGGAAAAAAAGGTGGCGGGGGTGGGGGAGGCGGGGGAGAGAATTGTGTTTCTGTGTCTGTTACACATAAAGCAGAAAGGAAACTATTTGTGGGGAGGAAGAATACCAACAGAAGGAGGGGGGAGGCCTTAGGGGGTGCGGGAGGAACAATGCACAGTGATGTATGTGTAGACTGACATCATAATGAAATCTCTTACTTTGTTTGCTAACAAAAAATGTAAAAGTTAAAAAAAAATGCAGCAAACAAAAATGTACAGTGTCATTTTGGAAATGAAATATTGGAAATTGTGTGGGGCAAAACAGCCGCTTAACCATGTATTCCCCTCCTAAGGGCACCCTGGCGCTGCCGTACGGGGACTTGTCCCGATTTGAAAAGCAATTCTCAAGTGGCTGGAAGAATGGAAAACAGGCCAGTGTGAGACTGAGATGACAGACATCTGTGCTGGGACCAGATATCGGAGTCACCTAGTACTGTCAGAATTTATGGGGAAGCAGTGAGATGGATTGTGTGGAGGTGAAAGGAACTCAGAGAGCAGCAGTCAGCTCCGAAATACTGAGCTAAGACAGAGGATGGAGTCTTTGTGTTTGGGACCCTGTATGAGGGCGTGGTCGAAGTTAACCTGAGCAGGTGCTATGGGGTAGAGCTGAAGTCTACTTAACCAAGAGATGTCATTTTCTTGCCTGTAGAGTTTCTTCTTCCTTACGCATCTATATTCTAGGGAACCAATGTTTCTGTGGAACGTGCTGTGACATCACATTTTAATCTACAAATGGTAGGATCCCTCCTTCATGATTTATTTCTCTGTGGCGTCAACTACCTGTGGCCAAACATGGTCTGAAAATGTAATAGAGTATAGCAAGATATTGAAAGAACAAGATGGAGAGAAAGAGAAGGAAGAAGGCAGAATGAGGAGAGAGAGAGAGAGAGAGAGAGAGAGAGAGAGAGAGAGAGAGGAGTATAAGAGCAGTATCATAACCACATAACTTTTGTTATGGCATATTTATGATAGATAGCTAATTGTCCTATTTAATATTAATTATTGTTGATCTATTACTATATCTAATTTCTATATTAAACTTTTTCATAGTTATGTATAGGGAAAACCATAGTATAGTCAGTGTTTAACACTATTGCAGGCTTCAGGTGTCCAACAAAGCTGTGGAAGTCATTCACATACTCAAACTAGATGAACTAAAGTGGAAATGCAGGGATATGGGGGTAGTATCTGTGCTTTGGAATGGGTAGAGTCATTCAGCTTTGCAAAGATGGTTTTCTCAGTCAACAAAAGATGTGATTGAGACACGTCAGGGGAGGGTGGAACTTTGTCAGAATAAATGTGATAAAGGTCTCCAGAGTGGCTGGGAAGTTTGCCGGATTGAATAAATACAGGCTGCCATGACTCATGGTCATCTGAAATCAGATGATGCACAGTCATAAAAATAATCACACCATTCCCCCATTTCCCACTTCCTCTTGAGAGGACACTAAATTGCTCATGATTCATTTTGTTGTATTCTGCCATCTTTCTTTTGTGTTCTAAATCTATGCTCTGTGGAATTTTTTAAGTCATATTTTTATTAATTCTTTGAGAAATTTATACAGTCTATTTTGACCATATTTACCTCATACCCCAACTCCTCCCAGACCGACCCTCTCCACCTTCACCTTCCTACCCACCTAACTTTTGAGTTTTCTTGTTTTTCTTTCTAAAAGCTCATCGAGTCTAGATAGTGCTGCCCAACTACTCTTGGGCATGAGGCCTGTACTGGTTGATATCCCAAGTTTCATGCTGTCGTTAAAGAAAGCTGACTTTCCCTTCTCCCAGCCGCTACGAAATGCTAATAGCTCTTTAGCTAGTGTTGGGATTTTCTGTCAACCACCTCTCCACCATGCTGGTTGGGGTTTTGTCTGCCCTGAGCTTGCACATGGCTTGTACTAGCTGTCATATTCACTGTGGGGGTTCCCATGTGAAACTGCCCTGCAGTATCCAGAAAATGCTGTTTCCTTTAAGTCATCCACCACCTCTGCCTCCTCTTCCATGAAGATCCCTGAGGGTCTGGTATGTATGTCCCAGGTAGGTCTGAGCACTCCTCCGATGAGTTTTTGCAGTCTCAATTCCTTGGGGTTACTAAGATGCTTGTGAATAGGTTATGAGCGGAACCCCCCATGAATGGCTTTATCTGGACCCTGAAGGGTCAGGATAGAGTCAACTATGTTGATGATGTTGACCTGATGAGCCTGCCCACCCAGGCCGGGTGCAACAACCACTTTAAGCCTCTCTGGCATCTTCTGAACTTGTGCAGATGTAGCCTAGAGAAATCACACATGGAAA
Organism: Peromyscus californicus insignis; assembly: GCF_007827085.1. Lineage (NCBI taxonomy): Eukaryota > Metazoa > Chordata > Mammalia > Rodentia > Cricetidae > Peromyscus > Peromyscus californicus. Next base: position 40,010,589 of record NW_026294514.1, on the reverse strand, counting down.
AAAAATCTCATCTAACCATCTAAGCCTGACACGGGCTGGCTTTTCCTGTTGGTTTAAAGGCTGGCCAGGTATATGATCATATTTTATGTGAATTCTCTTATTTGTCAAGGCACAAAATAAGTTGGGCAAGATATAAGTTTAAAAACAAATGTAGACTCAAGTTTCTCAGTCCCATCCGGTCCCACCCAGGCAGCAGCTGGTTTTATAAAATAATCACTCAGAGGCTTAATATTAATTACAAACTGCTTGGTCTATGGCTCAGGCTTATTGCTAGCTAGCTATTACATCTTAAAGCAACCCATTTCTATTAATCTATATATTGCCACATGGCCATGGCATTACTGGTCTGCTGGCATCTTGCTCCTTGGGCAGCTGGATGGTGTCTGCCCTGACTCCACCCTCTTCTCCTTATAGCTCTCTTGGATTTCCTGCCAGGCTCTTATCCTGCCTTACCATAGGCCAAAACAGCTTCTTTATTAACCAACAGTAGCAACACATATTCACAGCACACAGAAAGACCATCCCACAGCAAAAAAAAATAAAAGCAAACCAAATCTAGCTTTCACTTTTTGTGGTTACTTCTAGTGACTGAAAAGGAAAAGCCATGTCCCTAACTTGATTGCTGTATGATTCAGGTTTGCCATCCATGCTCTGACTTGCCACCTATGTGGCACCTATGCATTAGGCAGTGCGAGAAGGGCAAGAACATTGCTAGGCTGGTACCTCAGAGCTCAGAAGCCTGGTCCACAGGTCCCTGAAGGATGAGGACAGAGGGATTGTCCAGGAAATGTTTGCTTTTATTATCAAAGGTTTTGTCTCAAACTCAGAGAGATCTCTCGATGACCTATAAGGGCCTTGTAGAAAGGGGAGAACTCCAGAGGAGAGGGTGGTCCAAAGTCTTCATTGTAAATAAAGTATGGGTCTTTGTGACCCATTTGCTACTGACAAGTCATAGCTCTTAGTCCTTTGTTGGTAAGGACAAGTAAGTGATGTCAGGCCTTCATCCATAGTGATGGCAGACTCCCGTCCTCAGTACCTGGCTCCCAGCCCGGGTACACAGAGACCCTGATCGGGGCTCTAGAGCCAGGCGGGTGGTTTTGCTTGCTTGCTCAGCCACTGTGAGGTTTTGAGATCTTGGACTCTTGGAGATTCGGCTTCCTCATCACCTCCCAGTTCTCGGAGGCTGTTAGCACTGTTAGTTCTTAAGGTTTAGCTTGTAATGGAAGCCACTGTTGTTTTAACTACCCAATCCCAGCAGCAGCCCTCTAGAGTCATCTCACCGTACCCAGTAAAGCAAGAAGGGAAGGAATGCAAGAGGGGGATGCACTGTACAAGGCTCTGGCTCTGAGGCCAGTAGATCCTGACCCCAACTCACTCTTTTGGGACAGTGAGAGAGAAATCAGAGGCAGAGGAAGGGAACTCAGGGTGGGAAAGACCTCAGGTTTGAACTCTGCCTCTAGTGGCCTGAAGAATCGATACTGAATATAGATTATATATGCAGAAAGGTATCCCCTGATAATATTTGTCTTCAACCTGGAGTCCTCAGCTCCCATTTCTATAGTAGCTATTTCTACTAGTCTTTTATGTATGCTTCCAGACTTTCTTTATGACAAGCAAGAGCATACACATTTTAATGTTATTCCCATGGATGTTTAAAGTAGACAATAATGAGTAACAATCTATTAGGCATTAACTATATACAAAATGTCCATTATATGTGTATCAGACCCGTTTTACCAAAAAGGAAGTTAAATTCTGAGTTAAATAAAATCATAAAGCTGTGAGGTAGGGAGACAGAATTGGAGTCTTGTTGGTCAACTCTTATCTGTTACACAATATCAACCCTTAGAGAGTAATTCAGTTCTTTGAGAGGTTTCCCACGATCTCCAAACAACCAGTCTTCCCCAGTGGCTCTTGCTTCCAGAGGAAGCTGGACGTTTTACAGGACAGAGCTGGACTGCAGTGGCCGTCAGCGTGTGTGAGAACACACAGGTGTATTTGAGGCAGGAGCACTGTGAGCTGTGCTCAGCAGGCAGCTGTACCATGTGCTTCTTTGTTCTATTACAAGAGGAAAGCCACACTCCTCAGCTCAGTATTGCCTTTACCCACCAGCACCTGGGCAAGCGTCCCATCTTCAGTTCACAGGTCCACAGTGATGTCCCCACTACGCGGCCCAGATGAGCTCACACTTTCTCTGAGGCCTCAGAAGCACCTGCGGGTGGCGGGTGGCGGGTGGCGGCGGTGCCTTGCCGAACTCTTCTCCAGCTAGGCTGATCAGAAACCTCAACATTCCAATCTGAAGCCAACAGCAGATAAGTACCTTCCTTGAGTGCACAGGCAAGAGTCCACAACACTACCTGGATCGGTCACTCCACAAAGCACACAGTATCAATGAGACCAGCTCCTAGAGATCTGGCTTCCTGGCCTTGGCTAAGATCACAATGACCTTGCAAAGAAATGTGTTCGTGGCAGTATTTCACACACACCCTGCCCCCCCCCTTTTGACAGTGATTTTACTCCTGGCTGTTTGTTGAAGAGAAACTGAAACATTTGTCCCCAAAAGGGTTCTACATAATATTCACAATATATTCACAACAACTTTATGAATGCCCCAAACCAAAAAGAATTCTAATGTCTACCGGTTAGATAAATGTCTAAAATGCGGCCTATTTATACAATGGAACAGTAGACACGGATAGAAAAGCACAAGCTACTGAAACTGGTTTCTGAGAGAGGGAATAAAATCCACTTCATAATCCCCGCTCTGGCTGCTCTAAATGCATAGCTTTCTCATTTGCACAACCGATCACCTTTTGAAGAGAGAACAAAATCTTTCCACGCGTCGACGAGCCTTTGCACCCAGTCCCTGTGTAATTAATACCTATATCCACTAGGTGGCAGACACGATCTGGGAAGATCGGCGGGAACCGCCGCTGTCTTTCAAGGTCTCCAGGCTCAGGGAACAGGCCTACTGTAAGAAAGGTAAATGGGCCGGGAGATGAGGCAGAAGCTGGGCTTCAACAATAGCTTTTCCCATAAGGGCTCAAAAGCATTAGATGAGGGTGGCGAATCTGCTAGAGGAAGTCCCTGGGAGTCGAGGAAGGTGGTCACCACAGATAACCCAAAGAAGTCTGGAGAAAAAAGGCAGGAGGCTGTGACAGAACCACGCGTCTAGGACAAACAGCCGGGACTTGATGGAATTCAAAGGGGCCAGCACTAGGGAAAAAGGGGAAGTCAGAATGCTGCCGGACAGCCAGACACTGGTCAGGAGAGTGCCAGGGGCCCCCAGAGGAGAAGCCAAGATGTATTTGTAATGGTCTTCCTGGACTCCTCAACAAGAGGACCCTTTTGTTGTCAAGGGAGATAGATGCCTGTTGGGTGGATTCTGACGTCCTGGCTCTTGAAGGAGAAACATAGTTCACAACCAACTCAGGGAACAACACATTCCTGTGTTGGGAGGCAGCAGAGCTGTGTGGAAGAGGGTTGGTGGTGGAAAAAAAGTGAAAAAAACCAAAAAAAGCGAAGAGGGGCTTGCTAGTTCCACAAGCATATTTGAACTCTAATCAGGCAGTGTTGATAGTGAATGGAAAGATGAGGACGTGGCTGCTCCTACATTGAGGAGAAGGTTCATGAGGGGGCAGGGGCCAGACTGAACAGGGGTATGAGAGGAGGGAGGGAGGAAGGAACCAGGAGCCAAGAGGGCGAAGGGAACCAAGACCCCAAAAGTCCACGTAGTCAAAATGGCTGAGGTCATATAGGAACCGGAGAAGCTGGAGAAAGGGACGATCAGGGACTGCAGGGGTTGGGGGTACAGGCAGGGTGTGCCAGCCTTCTGCCACAGGTTACCTGTGAGTAGGGACGGAAGGAAAAGGGCAGCCAAAGTCTGCTTTGATATGTTAAATAGGCACCTGAGCCCTTTGTCCTGAGTCTGAGACCTAACAGATAACGGATAGGGCAGGACTGGTGTGGTCATTACAAGACGTTTCTGGAATAAGGAAACTGATGTATGCGTGCCAGTTTTGTAGCCCTACCAAATTGAGACTGCATAAAAAGTCAGTTTGGAGGAGGGTGATCAGAGCCAGGGGGATTGGTTAGACAGTGTTGAGAAAATAGTTTGGCGATACTGAAGGTCCATGAGACAACGACATGGAAAGGAAGAGAACCACTGAAGGTGTTAGTAGTGTGACAGGAACAGAAAAAAACTTACAAAGAGCAAAACACAGGTGTCTGGCCACGTTCCTCGAGGGAATGAGCCGTTTCCTCCCTCACACTCTGTGAAAGAGTTTGGAGCTTCCGTTGGTGAACATGCCAAATTTTAAATGAGGGTAAAATAGTATGATAATCGGTGAGTAGCTTCAGTTTTCTTTATTTGAAGTGAAGCCCCATTTTCATGCTTCGAGGTCTCTGCTTCACCCTTCTTTATCACATCTGCTTCCATTCCAGAGTTCGGTTCGTTCTCTCTCTCTCTCTCTCTCTCTCTCTCTCTCTCTCTCTCTCTCTCTCTCTCTCTCTCTCCCCTCTCTCTCTTCAGCTTTTAGTTCCGCCATCCCCCACCACTGTGTTAGCCTAGGGCTCTCTCTGTGCCAGCCCACATTCTGCTGAGCCAGGGGATGCTGTGAGTCTCGACCTTGCCCTTCACTGGTGCTTTTCATGCTTGCTTGATATGCAATGCTGGGGAGCGGTACTCAAGTTCCCCGCTTTTAACGTAAAACATCGTTTCTCTTCTTGACTTGCGAGTCATTTTCATCACATACCGGTTACTATCAGGCTCCAGATACATCCTAAAAGGTCTGTTTTCACATCAATAAAACAGGGAAACCTGGGAGGATGAGAAGACCCAGTTTCAGAGCCCCTGAAGATGGCTGTGTTCGGGCCCTGCAATTCCCGCTGCAGCAGGCTCTCATGGCCATCCCTGTTTTCTGCATCAACCTCCCAGATGGAAAACCCTCCTTTGGAGCGTGTAAAACAGGCAACTATAAAGGCAAGGTGCTTATTTTGCCTGGTATCCCAAAGGAAGAGTGCGGACAGCAGCACTGGTCAGCATTATAAACCCAGGCACTGGCCCTTTAGTCTAACAATCAAAATTAGCTTCCACCAGATTTTTTTTTTTTTTTTTTATGGCATCCTAGATTTAAAAATGAAGTCCCATCCGTGGGGAAAGAGTACTAATAACTCAGCTGCCTGCGGGAGGCTGAGGAGGAAGCTCTCATAGCACAACAAACGAAACTGCAAACTCAAGCTCCGCTCTTCTGTGCGACGATTCCCCCGGGAGTCGCCTGAATTACTTTTGCATTATCAGCCTGCACAGGAAAAAGCCATTCACGGCTGACAAAGGCCCAAGGTTGTTGACAAGCAGTGTCATTTACACACCTAATTGACAAATATTAATTATAAGGAGCTACTTGTCTCGCGTTGGGGAGATTTCCCGTCTCTTCCAGCAACCTTTCGGCTCGTTTGGCTCCCACTGCTGTGGATCTTCCTTTTCTTCGGAGATGTTTAATTTGTTTTCTTTTTATTTATTTATTTAACAAATGTTTGAGTGTCTGCAATGAATTGATTACATAGTGTTTGGCTTATTAAGGAGCATTTGTGGTTTTCGGAGTTTAGGAAACTGTGATCATGGTGTGTCCACAGGTGTGGGAAGTTAAGGCTCTTCTTCAGCTGGACTGATCCTGAACATGTTGTGTTGCAATTGGGAAGGTGAGAGGTCGTATTGGATGATTGTAAAGACATTAGTGTTGGCTTCCAGATGCTGAGCCTGTTGACACAGTGGAATGCACCTCTTGTAGCTTCTATGGCTTTAACCTAATTTTATTATTATTTTTTTATAGGATATTAAAACACTGGAAGCATGAGAAAAATTACCTTTTTGTGTTTCTAAAACAGCCCCTGGAAACAGTAAGGACAAATAAACCCTGGGGCGCTTTCTTGATTTTTTTTTTTTAAATCTACAGACAAACATACCTTGTATGAAGTGCCATGGAAAGATGGACAGTCTTCTTGCTTGGGGTTCTATGAGTTTAATCACTTTCATGCTTGTACCCTAAGTCCCGCACAAAGTGGCAGGTCTTTATTTTAGCTTATTACTTGGGTTTTGTTTTATTTTATTTTTAATTAAATTGATTTATTTATTTCACACCCCAACCACAGTTTCCCCCTCTCTCTTCTCCTCCTCCCCCTACCCCCCTCTGCCCTCCACGGGTATCAGCAAAACGTGGCATATCAAGTTGCAGCAGGACTAAGCGTTGCTCTTGTATGTAGGGCTGAGCAAGGAGACCCAGTATGAAGAAGAGTAGGTTCCCAAAAGCCAGCCAAGGCATTAGGGACAGTCCCTGCTCCCCATGTTAGGAGTCCCATAAGTAGACCTGGCTACACAACTATCATATATATGTAGAGGGCCTAGGTCGGTCCCATGCAAACTCCTTGGTTGTTGGTTCAGGCTCTGTGAGTTCCTATCAGTCAGCTTAGTTGTTTCTGTGGGCTTTCTTGTGATGACCTTGACCCCTCTGGCTCCTACAATCCTTCCTCCCTCTCTTCAGCAGGATTCCCTGAGCTTGGCCTAATGTCTGACTGTGGGTCTCTGCGTCTGTTTCCATCAGTCGCTGGATGAAGACTCTCTGATGACAACTGGGGTCATCATCAATCTCTGGGTGTAGAAAATATCGTTAGGCATCATTACATTGACATTTTTTTTTTTTCTCCAGTCATGTTTGGTTCTATCCTAGGTCTCTGGGCCATCCAGCCTCTGGGACCTGGCACTCCAGGCAGTGTTGGGGTGGGCTCACTCTTTATGGCACAGGTCTCAGGCTGGACCAGTCATTGATCAGCCACTCCTATAATCTGGGCCACCCTTACCTTGGTAGTTTTTGTTTTATTTTATCATAATGTCTGTACACATTTGTTAGCCCAAATTTTGACTGACGTTGGCATTAGCCATCTGGTTTTGAAAGGTTTAATTATTGCTACCTACCAACCGTTATTATTTTCTCAGATGAACCACTATAGAAATCTATTCATATTTGTTTTGTATTCTGATGCAATGTGACCAACATGATTTTAAAACTGAAATGGACACTGCATTGAAAAGTGACATTTGTGACTGAGTGTGGGCTCTTCATACTTTTCTGAAAAGTACTTTTGGCTCCATCATGGAAGCCATGAATTTTCTCAAAGAATAACCACTTCCACGGTTTATAGGCTGTTTTTAGCAGGTGGATCAAGAGCGGTCCATGCTTCTTAGCCCTTCCTTCCTTGGTTGTTCTGGGGATTGAATGATTTAAGCAACATGAATCACATGGAGTCTCCAGGGGCAGGTTAATTATTAGGGGTAAAGCTTAGAAATTAGAGTTCTTCAGAGAAACAGAATCAGTGTGTGTGTGTGTGTGTGTGTGTGTGTGTGTGTGTGTGTGTGTGTGTGTGTGTGTTAAGATTTATATATTTTTGACAATTTTATTCATTTTTATTTTATGTATATGTGTGTTGGCTTGCAGGTATGTATGTGCACTATGTGTGTGCAGTGCCTGCTGAGGTCAGAAGAGGGTGTTGGATCTCCTGGGACTTCAGTTAATTGTAAGTCACTGGGTGGTGATTGGGAGCTGAACCCAGGGGCTCTCCAAGAGCAGCTCTTACTGAGATCTTCACTAAGCAACTCCTAACAACTGAGCTATCGCTCTATCGTCCCCACCCCCACCCTTGTGGTTTACATTAAGGAACTGGCTTATGTAATTTTGGAGATGTAGTTGGATCCCCTGCAGTAGTTCTTATGGAGTGTGTGTGTTATGAGAGTTTGCAGTAAGTACATACGTGTTTGTTTAATGAGCATTGGAGTATGTGATCTGAGGCTTGCCTTCATTATGCCTTGGGTGACATGTTCTAATTTACCTAGCACTGTAACAGGACTAATAGGTGAGTAGGCCAGGATGGAAGAACGGGTCCCTGTTGTTATTCTGAGAGTGGGATCATTGTTATGGTAAGTGGGATCATGAGGGCAGGTTTGTTACAAAAGCGAATTTGGTTTTAGTCTCTCACACATTCCTGCCCTTCTGCCCAGGAAAACAAAAATAAATCCTTCCAGATGTTAACGCTTGGCCTTGGACTTTCCAGCCTCCAGAATGTAAGAAATGCTGCTAACTGGCTTGCTCACCATGGCTTGCTTAGTTTGCTTTCTTATGCAACCCAGGACCACCTGCCCAGGGATAGAACTAACCCTAGTGAGCTGGGCCCTCCCACATCAATCAATTAAGAAAACACCCCACAAACTTGTCTACAAGCCAATATGATGGAGGCATTTTCTCAGTTGAGGATCCCTCTTCCCAGATAACTCTACATTGTGCCAATATAGGGTCAACTAACTTTTATTGTCACCATCTGAGGGGTTAGCACACCTGAAACTTCAAGTTGGGGGTATAAATCCCTCCTAATCCCATTGGCATCAGGGGCACTGAAGATTTAATGTGTGAAAGAATCCATCAGTATCACAGTTCTTAAGGAGAATTTTTACAGTGTAGGTGCCTGAAGGGTCTTTGGATGGGCTTACTTAAATATTTCAGAACCCATGTAGACATGTTTGAGAAAGAAGGATAAGAAGAAATTCAGTGCAATGCAAACATTTTCCCTCCTAATGTCTGTGGGGTCCACAAACTATATTCCTGAGCATTCTAAGTTGTGCTGGGCTGGTAACCTTCTAAGTGAAATGACTATCTATATTCTTGACACCCTGATAAAAAGGTCTTTGAAGCCACTGGAAAGCTTTGGACTTGAGTTCTGGATGGTCAGGTGAGCAATGCTATTCTGTTGTCTGTCTATCTTCCACCCTAGCTCCACCTTTCAACTGCAAAGAATCTGGCCTGAGTCTGAACATTCCCAGAAAAGATTTCCAAGTTTGCTTTTCTCTTGTATGTTACATGATGTGTGGAGCCATTCACTCAGGGTCAAAATTATTAGTTCCTGCTTTTTTTTCTGAAATCGGTCGAACTGGGCAGTTTGCCATCAAAGTGGGAGCCAGCCAGCCAGCCTCCAATTTCAGAAGAAGATTAAGAAGAGAAATACATTTGGGAAACAAAATAGATTTCATTCAGAAATAATTGAATTTACTCTTTGAATGATTGATACAAACTGACCAAAAGTTATTCAATAAGAAAGCAAGAGGTTGAGATGTAACTTAACCAGCAATACTTTTAAAAGTTAAAAATAGGAAGTTCTAACTAGCGGTTCATACTTGGTTATACACAACTCTGGTCTACAACAAAAGTGAATTTAGGATTCATATTTGTCTCTGAGTTTAGGATAGGTCCTTATCCCAGAGACAGGTCTAGAGATTCTGGGGACCCAGAAAGTGGGGTCTATTATCATTCCACTCTGCTGGACACTCAGGTGTTCAGGGGAGGAGCAGTGGGGAGAGTATTCTCTTGGCTTTCTTCTTTTAGTCATGGTTTGATCTTGGCTCATCAGCTAACTCTACATGATGAATAACAGCAGCCTACCCACAGTCCTCTACTGTCCCCTCTGCTTGTGTACATGTAAGTCAGAGGCACAGCAACCACAGGTCATATCTGTACATAACCTTAGAACATGAAAGCCAGAGGCACAGCAGCCACAGGTCATATCTGTACATAACCTCAGGTCACGTGTAGCTGTTGTAATTAATTATATTTTTTTCAATCAGTCTTTGTCTTTTTGCCCTTAACCCTCTAGTTTCTATGAGAGAGAGAGAGAGAGAGAGAGAGAGAGAGAGAGAGAGAGAGAGAGAGAGAGAGAGAGAGAGAGAACACATGAGTTCATGCTCATGGATGAGTATTAAAATCCTCAAGATGAGATGCTCTTAGGAGCCTTTAGGAGACTGGTTCTCAACCTTTTAACATGCATACAATTCACAGACAGACTTACTAAAGTGAAGATTCTCATTCAGGCGTTCTGGGTGGGGTCCTGTGATTGTATTTTATGAGTTCCTCATGATGCTGCCAGCATGGTGTTTCCCATTGTCTGCTGCACTGCAAGGACAGCATTTGTAATTAGAGTTGATGTCTTCTAACATCAGGGCTGTCCCCATGTATCAGGAGGGTGTCCTGCTTTCAGTCTCTAAATGGTTGTAACTTGATTCTCTGGCCTGTGAACACAATGGAGTATTGTCTCCTCCATTTTCTGTATTTAACCACACTCAGTCACATTTTTAGGCAATTCTATCTCATGACCATATACAGAAAGTCTGGTCCAGGAGAGCAAGTTGTAGCTAGAGTTTTCCTGCCTGGCCCACAGTCTGGACAAATCTCTCACCTGCCAGTCCCACAGCCGCTCAGACCCGACCAAGTAAACACAGAGACTTATATTGGTTACAAACTATGGCCATGGCAGGCTTCTTGCTAACTATTCTTACAGCTTAAATTAATCCATTTCTATTAGTCTATAAGTTGCCACGTGGCTCGTGGTTTACCGGCATCTTCACATGCTGTTTGTCATCATGGCGGCTGGCAGTGTCTCTCTGACTCAGCCTTCTACTTCCCAGCTTTATTCTCCTCCTTGTCCCACCTATACTTCCTGCCTGGCCACTGACCAATCAGTGATTTATTTATTGACCAATCAGTAACACACTTGACATACAGACCATCCCACAGCAGCAAGTTTTACTTCCAATGACTTTTCCCTCTCAGGGATGCTTTTCTCCGCTAGGAATTATTGTTAGGAGATTGATTCTTCTAATCTCTTCAAGTGTAGATCTTACCCTTCTGGGTAAAACAGCTGTCATATTCATCATATCATCATTCTTGCTTGTACAAGCCCATCCTAATAGGGTTTGCTGACTGCTGACAGTCTTTCTTTGAAGGATAAAATAGGGAGGGTCACTGTGTTGTACTTGGCCTCAGGAGCCTCTTGGGAGGTTCTAGAGTACATAGGTTGCTCACTCAGTTTATCCAGAAGCTGCACAGCCTGAATGAGCAGATAGACTAGATGGGTGGCAGTTCTCATGGTCTCAGCTAACCTCCCCTCCACACGCCAGTCACTGACACTGTTAAATGCTCTGACTTCGGTGAGTAATTTCCAGATGCAGTTAGTCTTCTACATTCTGGAAGGGAACATTTTGAGAAGCTGATTAATGTGACTGGAGATACATTATCAAGAGTTTCTGTGAAGACACGGCTTCAAACAGAGGATGGATGAAAGTTGCCTGTCTGCGTGTATACTTCATTCTGTCAGTCAGTGTGGTGTTGGCTGTCTAAATTTATGTCAAGGGAAGCCAAATTCTATTAACATTTAGTATACCTCTGGCCTTAGAAATTACAGAAGAATCTCAAAACAGATTAATGTTTTTTTATGTGAGAGATTTATATTTTAGACAGCTCTATTTATTTGAGGAATTCATGCTTCTTTGACACACGAGGCAGGAGGAAAGAAAATAAGAGAATTATGCTGAAAGTGGGAGATTAAATAATTCAGGTGGCTAGACCGTTACATCCTCCAAATTCTATTTTACTGAGGTTCTTTTCTCTTTCAAAGTTATATGGATTTAAGGTACAACTAATTATGGAAATGTCATAGTGAAATGCACTTATTTGTACAGTTAATATGTATTAAAATTAGAAGACAGAATAAGGTAGCACAGATGCCAGGAGAGCATGGATTTGCTCGCTGGAAGCTGCTGTTTCTCCCAACTCAGGACTGAGAGGACTAGATCAGGATGGTGGTTCACATGATGTGAGTCCCAGTTACTCACAAAGCTGCAGTACCAGCATCCTTTGAACCCAGGAGTTGGGTCTGTAGTGTACTGTGCTGAACTGTTGCCTCCTGATTTCATTATCCACAGTGGCCACTGAGAGCTGGAGACTGTAGTAATACTTTATTATCAAGACTGCCCACCTGCAAATAATGACACAGAGATTTATTATTAATTATAAATAGCTCAGTTTTGGCTTAGGCTTGTTCCTAACTAGTTCTTGAAACTTAAATTGACCCATATTTTTAATCTGTGTTCTTCCACAAGACTCGGTACTTATCTCAATACTGTACATCCTGCTTTCTCCACATCTCGCTCCCTTCCTCTCTTCCTGGAAGTACTGCCTATCCTGTCCTGTCTAGCTATTGGACATTCAGCTATTTATTAAACCAATCAGAAGGTGCCTTGGCATAGACACATCTTCACAGTGTACACAAATACTCTGCAACATTTCCCCCTTTTTGTCTAAATAAAAAAGAGTTTAATTCTAATATAGTAAAACTATATATAGTAAGAACAATTATCAGGTAAGAATTACATGCACAATGTCCAGTCCATTTGTATTTGGCAATTTCAGAGAAAGTACTCTATTATCTATCCTATCTTGATGAGTCCAAAATTTTATACCTAAACTACTTTTTATCATAACTTATATTACCATCCTAAAATATCTTTCAGAACTTAAGACATTTTCTTAGATGAACAACTTAAGCTTTTATGTCTCTTAACCTTATACATTTTACATCTTTTTTGTGAGTTTCTTTTCTGAATTTGGTAACAAGGAAAACTATAACTACTACCTAGTCTTCAACTCCATCAAAGACCTGAGAAGGATATAATATTACTTGAGTAATCAGAATGTACAAAGCAAGCAACTTCCAAAACTATAGAAATGACAGAGATATCTGGCTGTCTGGACAGTCACCCAAGGTTCCTCTGCAACACTGAGCATCCATCTTCAACCTATAGGCCTAGAATATCTGACAGACTTTTCTATGAAGCAGGAATTTAGAAGAACTGTCTTACCTTGTCTTGGCAAAGTTTGGCAGTTACCTTCCTTTGTGTCTTGCTTGTCCAATTTGGATAGCATACTGTCAGCAGTCTAGGCAAGAGCAGTTTCTTGCCCAAATGACTAGTTTTGCCACATTGAAAGCAAACTTCAAATGGAGATACTTTAATGACCACCATCCTTTTTTGAAGTAAATTGGTGCTGCCAGGAGCAGACATATCTCATTGCCATGAAAATCTGTCTTATGTTACTAACACATCTTAAATACCATATTCTGTAGGTCTCTGAAGTGTTTGAAAACCATCTGTCTATTTAAAATATATCTCTGTTTGACCTTGAAAACATACCTAACATGATTGTAAGTTTGATTGTTACAGATGACTATTAACCTGTATTTCTTTATTACCCTAAATAGCTTTCAAGGACTAGAACTTTACATTACATTGTTAAATGAGGTACATAGGTACCAATACCTTAAGCAAGAGTAGAAACATATATACAGTATAACAAAAATAACTTTAAGTTTGTATCAATATACAAAAATCCATACCAATGTTAAATAATTGATACTAATAGTTGCTTTTTTAGTTTGAAAGTAGATTCAATAATCTACCCTTTTATCCTATCATTTCTATACCCCCTTTTTCTTTTCAGATTGAGATCCATGAATCTAATTTCCTTTGCTTAATTTCCTCCCTGACCATGACCAGTAACAACTTGTAATCAACCCCAAAATGATGACAAACAGCCACTGAATGACTAGAAACCACCCCCCCAACTCTTGGGATTGTGGGCATCATGTTCTCTAGACTGTTTCCTGTTGTCGAGGGGTGATGGCATCTTAAGGGGACCCTGAGAAAATTGGGATAATGGTCAAATCCTGGGAGAGTTAGCTGTATTATTTTTGGTTTAGTCTCTGTGTGATGAGAAATTGTAGAGCTTATCTGAAGTCCTGGGTGGAGTAGTCTGTGAGGCTGCACCATCCCAGCAAGCAGCTTTGAAGTTATTTTGAAGAAACTGTAACAGATGCATCCTGGTAGGCTGGATCATCTGAGCTACTTGTCTTCATTGGTGTCTGGTCTTTTTGTTTTGAAAACACACAGACTTTTAAAGGTGACATACATATCTGCATTATGTTAAGAACGGAATGTGCAGTGCGTACAAGTCAGCTAACAATGATTTTTTGTTTTATGTTTGAGCAGGTAAAAGACATCTGTCAACTTTGTAAGTCCATTTGTACTGCATAACGAAACTGTAATATAAATCTCTATCCATGCTACATAAAAGGATGGCATGTAATAATAAGTCATGAGGTTTCTCTAGCCAACAAGATTTATTATGTCTCATCCAGTCTCAGAGCTGTTCCCCTGTTGAGAGATTAGCTTATACATAACCTATCTTGTAGGTTTATTTTTTCCTTCAGGTCTGTAGTCAAGATTTTTCAGAATTTTGAAGGAATCCATAACTTTTCAATCCCATGGAAATAAAAGCACAACCTCTTCCCCAAACTCAACACATTTCCTGACTTCCATTTTGAAGCCAAGACATTCTAAAGTGTCTAGGCTGGTTTAATTCTGCAGTCCCTTCCACAATCCAATGCCTCTCAGCAGCTGCCATTCTCTGTTCAACAGCATTCGAAACTTTTAAAACTAACAAAGTACTATATAAGGTCCAAACTCCCTGTGTTATAGTGTTTCTCAACCTTACGTGGCTTTTTTTTTTATTACTTTACTCTTTCTATAAAAACTTTATTATTTTTAAACTGTTTATTTTTTGTGACCTCCTATACCCATATTCTTTTCTTTCTTCAGCATCTAAGCATATTTTTAAATATACTGTATCTATTCAGAGGTTTTCTTGATCTACACCTGACTTTGTGTGTCTGCAGCCTTCTCTGACTGTGTGAGGCAAGCCTTAACCTGCTAGGCTCTCCATGGCTGGCTCCACCCCCCTCAGGTCTACCTAACCATGCCAGCTGCACCTAACCATCCCAGATCTGGAGAACTGCTGTGTCTGCGCTGTGGCAGGTATTTCTGTCTAGTTTCACACACTGGATGCCATCTGTACTCAAACTTTTCCATCAGGACTACTAGCCCACAAATAATGACATGGAGACATAATTAATTATAAAAGCTCTGTCTTAGTTTAGGCTTGTTCCTAACTAGTTCTTATAACTTAAACTAATCCGTATTTTTTAATCTACATTCTTCCACAAGGCCTGTTACCTCATCTCAGCACTGTCTATCCTGCTTCCTCCACATCCGACTCAGGACTCCCACATACTCTCTTCCTCTCTCTCCCTGGAAATTCCACCTAAATTCACTCCTGCCTAGCTATTGGCCATTTAGCTCTTTATTAAACCAATCAGAAGGCACCCTGGCAAAGACATATCTTCACAGTGTACACAAATATTCCACAGCAAGAGGCCACCAGCTTGCATAGGCTGATTGACAATGCTACTGCACCTGTCACTGCACTCTAGTGGTGGCAGCATTGTGAGAATGTCTTGACTGAAAGGAGTCTTCCCTATGAATGTTGATTCCTGCCGAATATCCCCATATTGGAAACAAGTGCATGTTTGTGTGATTGGCAGCATGTCTACAAGCACACACAGACACGTACTCACAACTTAGGACAGTTACACCAGGGGTCTGTTGTTAGTCATGGTAACTCAAACAAAGATTTGACGCTATTTAATGTCATTCTAAGTTAATAATCAAATATCAGAAGTTAATAGATATCACACAGATTAAGCACATAGAGCTTTCCTGTTTGGTAATTTAAAAGGGTTACCTGGGCACCTGTCTGTTCTCATGTAAACCTCAGTCAGGTTTTTTTAAGCGTAGGTCAGCTTTCCTAAACACCACCAGAGAAAGGAACTTCATCCTAAGCATGGAGTATCACTGGAAAGGGAGCAAAGCAGCCCTGTGGGCACTTGGTAACTGGATCTGGGTGTCTTTACAGGGATGACCCTCCATGGGTGGGTGGCACACCCCTGTCATGTCTTCAGTTTTCATGCTCATTTGCCCACAGATGATCATGTGCTAAGATACTGCTCCATTCATGGCATTTAGGCTGAGGGGACTGCCATCTAGGAAGTGTTTTATGAGTTTTTTTTTGAGATTGTAATACAATTATATCATTTTCCCCTTCCCCTTTTTCTCTTCAACCTACCACCCGCCATGTTCCCTCTTGCTCTATTTCAAATCCAATGCATTTTTCTTTAATTGTTCATACACACACACACACACACACACACACACACACACACACACACACACATATGTGGTGATATATTGTGTACCCTAATAAAATTTGCCTTAAGATCAGATAACAGAACAAGCCACTAGATTAAACATAGATATTAGGCAGTGGTGGTACATACCTTTAATCCTAACACTCAGGAGGCAGAGATCCATCTGGGTCTCTGTGAATTCAAAGCCACCCTGGACTACATGACATTGACTACTCTAGGAGAGAAACAGAGTCAGGCAGTGGTGGCACACACCTCTAATCCCAGTACTTGGGAATCACATGCCTTTGATCCCAGCATTTGAGATCTCATGCCTTTGCTTGGGAAGCACACATGCCTGTAATCCCAGGAAGTAATGGCTGGGTGGAGGAAGGTATATACGTCGTGAGGAGATGGGAACTATATGTTCCTAAATACATAAACACTTGGTCTGTAGGATGTTGCTTTTGTGTGTTTTTTCAGGTCTGAGCATTTGGTCTTGGACAAGTAGTTGGTGTGTACTTCTCCAACAAAGATGATTTGTTTTTGTGCTCAGCATTCCTTAGTTGTCCACGGTTCTTTGTCTAGGCTTGCAGCCTCTTGAGCTTTGGCTCATTTATGTAAAGATGTCTGTTGGTGTTATGCTTGTTCATCTCATGTTTAGACAGTCATGTTCATGAGAATTCATGGGTGGAGCTTCTGACATCCCTAAGAAACACAATCTCACAGCCAACTCCCTGTTCCTCCGGCTCTTACAATCTGTCCACCTCTTCTTCAGAATATTCCCTGAGCCTTAGGTATGGTAGTTGTCTTATAGATCTATCAGTCAGGACTGTGTTCTGAAACTGCATTTTGATGGATTGTGATTTTTCTACAATGGTCTCTGTTGTGAAGCAAAGATTCCTTGATGAAATGTGAGAATTGCACTTATCTTTGGGTATAACTACAAGCATTTAGAATGTAGTCGGGGATTATGTTGGTTTGGTAAAGTGGCAGTTACAGGTTCTCCTCCAAGACCCATGATTTTACTTTCCCTGAGTCATTGGCTAGGGTTCTAGTACCAAGCATACTTTTCCTTTTGTGCTAGTCTTAAACCCAATTAGAGAGCTTTTGGTTACTACAAAGGTATACTTGCAACTGCTGCACCCTTAGGGTTATCATGCCGTGCTGGTTGTTGCTGTGGTAGTTCATCGGTGTCATAGCTGAGTAGGAAGGACTGTTGGTTGCTTTCTCTTTGGACGCTTGAACGGCATCTTCTGGTACCATGAAACCTAGTTCCCAGGAGAAAGGCATTTAGGTCAACTCTAGCTCAGGGGCCTCTGATCCCTGTGTTAAAAGCAAATTCTGTCTTCAGCAATAGGGACTTAACTTCTACCTCTGGGGGTGGCAGCAATCAAGGGCAATAGCAATGACATATAATGTTTTGGGACTCTCTAGCACAACCAGGACTAAGAACTCAAAAGAGGATTTTCTTGTGCCTGGTGCTAGAGTTTTTTGTTAGATGATCTATGGTTCTTGGGAGGAGGATAGCACTGTCAGCCTAGATGGGCTGTATTCATTTAAACTGTATATGCATATTTATATATCGACTTGTGTGTATATTATAGGTATTTTCAGGTAGATAGTTAATACTTTGATTCCTTAGACGACTTCAGACATACCCTCCTCTATCCTTCTGTATTTATCTCCATACTGAACATGAATGAGTCCTTCTTCACACTCTTAGTCTCTTAAGTGAAAGTAAGAAACTTCAAATCAGAAACATAAAGTGTGGCACTGCACAGCTCTTACTGTGAGCCCAGTGAATTCATACCATAGCCATGGTTCCAAGTTTTTACATTGTGGGAAATGAGGACTTTCCATTATCCCAGAGAGCCATGTGTAAACAAAGCTGGACACACTACTGAAGATATTACCAAGCAGAAAACTAGCTTTGCTCTATCTTACACAGATCCAGTCTAACAAAAGCATATTTCCTCTGATGTGCCTTCATTTTACTTTTCTTATTGTCTTGCTCAGGGTTATTTTGCTAAAATATTTGCCCAAGGACACGAGCTGCACAATGTTACTTTCCTTTACTGCTGTGTCTGTAAACATGAGATCTGGCATAGTATCTCCATTTACCAGGTTTTCTTAGGTAAAGACAACCACAATGCCAGTTAATTTTCTTGCTGATTTATTCATACCATGTTTTCCTTATGGGTTCAAAACCACAGAACTAATGTCTCATGGACATGAGCTTGTGCAAACTGACCAATCTGTCTTTCACTGTTAATGTTTTCGCTCTTCTATAAAATGCTTGCTTATCTTCACTTCTGTTTATATGCTTAGAAAGCGTGAAACCTGATGTATATCTTAATATAATCTCCATCCCTTTTTAAGAATAAATTTTTTTCCTTTGGATTCCACAACACCGGGTAAGCAAACACTTCCTGTAATACGCAGTTTTATTTTCGGTTCTCTCTGTAACCATTCCTTTTGTCCACAATTCAGTCTCAGGCCTCTTTACTGGGCACAGTAGTCTCTCACAGCCTCATTTCAAGGATATTGACAAAGAAGACCCACCATTTAAGGTGACCCTCTTCCTGTAGCAGACTTGGCTCGTGTGCGAGGAGGTCTCTGATTGGCTAGAGGACTGTATCAGTTTCTCTCTCCTACCTTTCTGCACTTGCTCCTGCTGCATCAGGAATTCATGCAATGAGAAAGTCAAGCAAAAAATGAAGGTATGTGGTGGCTGTTTTAGGGTCAAACATCAGCATATAGGCACTTGGTAGATGTTCAAGGCCAAGGCACGCAATCCTCCTGCACGAGAGTGAACTATGGTTATCCTAGGAGGGCTCACTCCATTCTTCCCCAAACACACACTCTTTGCCCTGAAAAACTGGTTTGATACGGTGTGAGACACAAAGCAGTGATGTGTGTGTGTGTGTGTGTGTGTGTGTGTGTGTGTGTGTGTGTGTGTGTAAAATCAACGCCTATCTTTTATATTTTGAATTTTCCTTATAGATGACCATGGCTACTGACTTAGGAAAACTTTAGAGCCCCATCTCTGGCCTTCAGGGAAGAGGAAATGTTCCCATTCTTTTTATTGTTGGGGTAGAGCTCTCCTCAAAGTCTCACTGTCTCAGACCACAAAAATGAATAAAACAACCCAGCATCTTTAGTATTAAAACTTAATCAAAATGACTTATTTTTATGATTTCAATTGCTTATATGTGTGTCTATGTGGGTATATGCCCACAAGTGTGGTGCCTATAGACGCCGGAGTTGTCAGGTTCCCTGGAACTGGAGTTATAGGTGGTTGTGAGTAGCCATGTGGGTGCTGGCAAGAGAACTTGGGTCCTCTGTAAGAGCAGCAAGTGGTATTAACTGCTGAGTCATCTCTCTGATTCCCAAACATTTCTTTTTGACATAGTCCATGTGGGGGAGAGATGAATCTTTTTTTTTCTTCTTTTTAAAAAAATTTTATATAAGAGATTTTCTAGTCATTTTACATATCAGCCACGATTCCCCTGTCCTCTCTCCTCCCACCCCCTCAGCCTTCCCCCATTCCCACCTCCTCCAAGGCAAGGTCCCCCCTGGGGATTCAGCCCAGCCTGGTACATTCAGTTGAGGCACGTCCAGTCCCTTCCTCCCTGTGCCAAGGCTGAGCAAAGTGTCTCACCATAGGCCCTAGGTTCCAAAAAGCTGGCTCATGCACCAAGGACAGGTCCCGGTCCCACTGCCTGGGGGCCTCCTAAACAGTTCAAGCTAATCAACTGTCGGGAGAGATGAATCTTATGAATTATTCCCTGTACCTTTGTGAGTTCTGCGTGTGATCTGTCTCTTCCTTGGGAAGACAGATACTGCTCTCCCTCAGGTCTGTGGGAGAAGCTCACACTTACTATGCTTTATATGAAGGAGATAATAGATTCGGTTATGCTGATGTTATCAAGCTATCCTTTTGTACCCACAAGAACTGGTTTCTAGACACCCTGTGGCTATCAAACTTTGAGGATCCTCAAGTCCCTCATACAAAATTATATACTATTTGCTATAACCTGTGCCCATTCTTCCATGTACTTTATTTTTCCAAGAGTTCAATTATTATAACTCAGAGTCTAGAGCAATAACCATTGCACCATGGAGCCATATTTCATTCGGTGAAGAATAGATATAAACTACATTGATAGGCTAGGAGGTGGACCCAGCAAGGCCTGTACGCTTGGTTCTCTTTGGTCTCTCTGTGACATATGTCTTTTTCCTGGGAATGGGAAAGGTCTCCTTTTGGAATGAGGGCCTTGGTATTTACTGTAAGACAAGGCAGTCATAGAAAGTTTTCATGGTCAGCTCCTACACGGAAAAGCTGATGAAAAGTCTCTAGCATCATGGATGACTATGAGAAGAGGGGGTCCATTTCTGTGTCCTGCCTGGGAAGTACAGTTCTTAGTTTGCAAGCCTTGCTCTGGAGGAGAACAGGGAGCAGGAGAAAGAACAGGGCATGGTCAGAAGTGACTGTTTCAGAGGCTTTTCTGATGTCCCTCATTTCAAATCGTCATCCTTTGAGTTACTATTTTCTGATTTCCATCAGAAATAGTGGTCATTCATCTGGAAAATACATTATTTTCACATTCAAATAATGTGGATAACAGTACACATTTATGATCTTGCTCAGAGATGTGGTGATTCTCCTGTATGCTCTATATAGTCTGGGAAGACCTAGACAGATATTAATAGAATCCTTTGCTGATGACATCATAGGAGGAGGTGTCCTATCAGATTAACAATAAATGTTGAGTACTTTGGATGGCTTTTTTTTCCACACTGTGGGGGAATTAGCCCAGCAAAGATTTAGGAGCTTAGCATATTATTGAATTTTTTTATTGGCCAAGAGATCTGGGACCTGTCACTTCTCTTCCAGAATAAATGACAATTTGCAGTACTTTGCATTTCCCACTGCTAATGAGGACTGGAGGGTGGCATTTGTGTTATGTCCACATCCTGGAGCAGTATTCTCTATTCTTGGAAGTACAGCCTGAACTTACCTGCCAAGTTCAAAGGAAGGGTTTGGCTGAGCTACAGTAGAGTCTCGAGGAGAAAGGAGCACGGAGCTATGCTGTCATGCCTCCTGCTTAGGACTTGGGAGTGGACATTAGAGAAAATTTGGGTAGAAAAATGACATCATATGGCTATAGCTATGACATTGCATTTGCTGAAGAGCTCAGGGCATGCGATTTGGCCATCTTAGATATGAGTATGAAGCACTGACCTCTGGACCAGTGACTATGGATCTTGAGCTGCCGGTCTCAAACTAGATTCTGTCAGATCATTCACTCTGGCCAGGCAGGCTCTGTGGTGATTATTGTTAGGAGGAATTAATACCAGTAGGATCAGAACCAAGCACTGCAAAGTGAATATAAGTTCTGTTTGATTCAGCTGAATAATCTTCTCAGAGGTAGAACTGAGGAACTCCACACATCTTTTAAAACTGTCAATCAAAGGGGCTCAAGGAAATCAATGAAGTGGGCTTCTCAGAACTGCATTTTTTCCTCTGATTGCTTTGGCATTATCTGGAACTTAAATGAATTTATAAGTATACCAGTATAGAATTTGACTTATTTTTACAGAAGGGTATGTGTGTATATGATTATATATTATCCACTGTGAGTGAAACACTGATTACATACATTTTCATAGTTTATAAATGGAAAATCTTACTTACAGCAATAATTAAAACATATATTATATGTATATCAGACTATCAGAACAAATCACTTGGTTGTGTTATAAAGTAATTTAATGTACAAAAAGCAGAAACAAAATAATACAGTGAAATGGAGGTTGAATGTTTCACACATTGTTAGGTTTTCTATTTGGCATGAAAACATCACCTCACTTGAGATGTTATGCAATATATTGTCCTCTTGATTCAGATTCGGTGACAGCTGTTTCCTACTTCCCTGTTTTAACTCCTAAGAGCTAGTGACATACAGAGTACTGTGTACACAGTAAACACTGCATACACAGAACTGTAAGGGCTGTGATAATTCAGAAATGACGTCCACGCCACTTGTCTATTTAATTTCTAATTGTATGTATTTGAATTGTCATTTCATTTAGCTGTGAAGAGATTGGATGTTTGTGCTGTTTTCTTTTCCCCCTTCCTGAACTTCTCTCTCAGACACAATCACTGCAATTATCCCACTCTTGACTCACTAATTGCCGAACCTCTCTGTCTCCTGAATTGCTGATTATCTTGTATTTTCATTTACCAAATATGCAAGACTGACCATTCTCCCCCGGGCACCTTGCTGAGGACTTCACCTTCATCACAGTCATTCTCTTCCATCCTGCCTATGGATTTCTTTGGGTGGGTTTTGCTTTTCTCTTTTGAGATTCTAGGGTTGAATAAATAATTTGTTTAAAATGGCCTTCCCTATAAAATGCACCTCTCCCCCTTTTAGTAAAACGATGTGATGAGAGCACTGTGGGTGAAGCACAAATTCCATGCAATTGGATAGATCATAAACTACTGTTGATCACAGTCACTAAACATGGAGATCTCGGAGCGCTTTAGAACTAGCAGGGAGTAGACTACTGCTTTAATATTTACAACACTCTAACCAAATAATTCTTTTAAAAACAATTGTGAATATAATTTTATACTCTGTCAGTATACATTATGTCAGTTGTTTTCTAGCAGGAGCTGGTGTGGCTCCCTCAGGACTCCGACAGCTCAGTTCCCCTTGACATCACTGTTTTGCCTCAAAGATCATTTCTGTTTAATGCTTCTTGGAACATAATATGATCTTTCCTACTGATTTTATTTTTCAGCCATGAAATAGGGATACAAAGTTTTTTTTTCTTGTTAAATGTTAATTATTGTATGTCACTGATTGATCTAATTTTGGGCTTTTTTAATTCTCCACTTCCTTCATGTTTTCTTATACAATTATGTGCTATCTAAAACTGCTCTAGAATGTGATGGAGCTCCCATGGTTATCCTACCCTGTGACACCAGAGCTGCATTAGCTTGCCTGAGCACAGTCTGTGACGTTTACACAGTGGTGTGATTGCCTAGCACACGTTTCTCCGAATGTGCCCTCATCATTAAGTAACACATGATTGTTTACTAAAATTTCCGAGGAACTTCTAGCTTTCTTGAGTTTGGGGACTTTAGAGAAATTATTAAAGTGAGTATAGTTGAAAGTTTCATAAAATTTTGCATATGAACCCTCAGTGACAAAGTGCTAATTTTCCATTTGGAATGTGTGTTAACTTCTTCGATGTATTTTAACCATAAATGATTATCTGTGTTCCCAATAATACTGGTGACAATAACTCCCCTTGGGTGTATATAAGAAGACCATACAATTCTGATGACAATTGTTAACTGCTGTTATTATCACTATGGTATTGACTGAAATAAGCTGGGGTCTTCTCTGGTCTTTGTGTAGAATCATATTCAAAGAAACATCATCCAGAACTAAAATTTATCCAAAGGTAATATGAATATTTATTTGCATCTCTTGAATATCACTATTCAATGCATAACTTACAGCAATGTAATCTCTATGCATTTCAGAATGTCTTTCTCTCACAAAGCGTCCAATATCCCTTCTGCTCTGGAGTCTGTAACTTCCTCTGATTTCTTGAAAGCTGTGCATATTTCCCTTTCTATTTCTTTTTTACTTTCCTATGCCATTAGGACTCTGCACACACCTGCTCCCAAACTTACTCTGATTATATATCACAAAAGCCTGGGAACGGAGGACACAGGATAGACTTCTTCCAGAGAAGAATGAAAAGCAAGGAAAGACAAGGAAGCAAGAAAGACGTACAGATGCCACTTTCTTTTAGGAGTCGGGGAGGAGGGGTGTGGGAATCTCATGTAAGGCTACATTTTATCTTTTTTTTTTTTTTTTTCAAGACAGGGTTTCTCTGTGTAGCTTTGCGCCTTTCCTGGAACTTGCTTGGTAGCCCAGGCTGGCCTCGAACTCACAGAGATCCGCCTGCCTCTGCCTCCCGAGTGCTGGGTACATTTTATCTTTTAATCAGTTACACTCTTGTATGGCATACTTACTTTTCTTTTGTTTTTGAGATTATAATACAATTACATCATTTCCCCCTTCCCTTTCCTCCTCCTAAACCCTTCCCTATGCCCCTCTTTACTCTCTTTAAAAATCCATGGCCTCCTTTTTCATTAATTGTTATTGTATACATATACATATATAGTCCTAAATATCACATGTTCAGTCTGTATAATGTTACCTGTGTATATGTTTTTGGAGCTGACCATTTGGTATTGGATAACCAATTGGTGTTCTCTTCCTTGGAGAAAACTATTTCTCTCACTCCCAGCATTCCTTAGTTACTTGTAGTTCTTTATGTCGGATTGAAGCCTTGTGGGCTTTTCCTCTCTGTTTGACGTGTCTATTGCTTTTGTCCTTGTTTGTCTCACATCTGGGCAGTCACGCTGGCAGGATTTTACAGGTGTAACTTCTGACATTTCTAGGAGACACAGCCTCACAGCAAACTCCCTGATCCTCTGGCTCTTACAATCTCTCCACCCCCTCTTCCGCAATGTTCCCTGAGCCTTAGGCGTGGGAGTGTTTTGTAGATGCATCCATTGAGACAGTGCTCCACAACTTTGCATTTCGATTGGTTGTGGTTTTGTGGAGTTATCTTCATCTGTTGCAAAGAGAAGTTTCCTTGATGAGGGGTGAAGACTATGTTTATCTGTGGGTGTGAGGACAAATGTTTAGAATATAGTTAGGGATTATGCTGGTTTAATGCATACTCATGTTTTGATTGATGACTGATCATGTGTCTGCTGGTGGTCCTATAAGACTATAATGGAGGGTTTGGGTAGAGCAGTTGCTTAGCATGTAAAACACTCTACTGTTGATACCTGCCCTACAAAATATTAAATGGAACTGAAAATTCCTATTGCCTAGTCACACTATAGCTTTTGTAATAACATAGTACAGCATGCTTGTGTGTGTGAATACTGGTATAAAGAAACTTCAAACTGTCAAATGAAAGTACAGCATATAAAATATGTATGCCATATACTACTTGATGACAATGCTTACTATACTATGATTTTATCATTAATTTAGAAGTTCTCTTAATTATAGAAATGCTTATTAAAAGCAGTTTGCCATGCTATGTGGGCAACAGCCTCCTGTTTACTGTGTTTATGTCTTCTTGATCATATCAGGAGACCACGTAGATTGATT
This sequence comes from Peromyscus californicus insignis, assembly GCF_007827085.1. Classification (NCBI taxonomy): domain Eukaryota; kingdom Metazoa; phylum Chordata; class Mammalia; order Rodentia; family Cricetidae; genus Peromyscus; species Peromyscus californicus. Next base: position 39,985,420 of record NW_026294514.1, on the reverse strand, counting down.
GATCATGCCTATTTAGGCTTGTTTAAGTACACACTGTGATGTTGACACAAAAACAAAGTAGTGGAATGATGCTTTCTCAGAACCTATCCCCAGTGTTAAAACACATCATTGAATAGACATTCAATCTTCACGTTACTGGAGGGGGCACATACTGCTCTCACAATTTCTATCTGGTTGACTGATGACTAGGACTCAGAAAGACAAAGGAGTCTACACATATCACTTCACTGCTGAGTCACAGAAGGAGGTCCCTACTTTTAAGTGACTTGCTACACTATTAAATGAAGCTTCTAGAGCCTACAGTTTAGTAAAGGCTGTTTTTTTCAACATAATGTATTTCCTATTTTTCTTCCCCACCCTTAGCCCCCAGAAGCAGATCTTTGTTCAAAAGGAATCTTTATTAGATTAATAACATGCATGCATTTTGGTGACATCTTAGCATTGGAGCCTCATTTCTGGTTTTTAAAATCCAGCTTAGTTATTTCAAAAACTTAAAAGACATTTTTATATAATAACAGAACTGAGTTTCCACATAGTCAGCAGTTGTTTTTTTCTTGATTCTGCTAAGTTAAATAAAACTCTGTCTTTTGGAAGATAGAATTAATATGGACAGGTTTAATGAAGAGAGGGCTCCAAGCCTCTGGAGATGTGATGTTAACATTGATGTGTACTCTACCATGATTACTCCCTCTCATGTCTACTTCGTTACTGTGGAGCTAGGTCACAAAACCATGGGAGTCAAGGAACCAAAGGCAGAGGGCTTATGGGTGAAGCAACAAGGATGTTACCTCTCCATGGGAAGAACTATAAAACTTGATACAGATCTTCAATATTTTACTATTTTACGTGTATGGATGTTTTACCCACATAGATGTATGTGCACCATGCTGTGGGATGTTCTGTATGGCAAATGTGTTTCTAATTAGTCAATAAATAAAATACTGATTGGCCATTGGCTAGGCAGGAAGAGTAGGCGGGACAAGGAGGAGAATAAAGCTGGGAAGTGGAAGGCTGAGTCAGAGAGACACTGCCAGCCGCCACGATGAGAAACAGCATGTGAAGATGCCAGTAAGCCAGGAGCCATGTGGCAAGGTATAGATTAATGGAAATGGATTAATTTAAGCTGTAAGAACAGTTAGCAAGAAGCCTGCCACGGCCATACAGTTTGTAAGCAATATAAGTCTCTGTGTTTGCTTGGTTGGGTCTGAGTGGCTGTGGGACTGGCAGGTGAGAGAGATTTGTCCTGACTGTGGGCCAGGCAGGAAAACTCCAGTTACAAATGGCGTCCAACGTGGTGGCAAGAGTTTCCACCTAAAAACTGAGAAAAAAAGATTCTAAAACGGAGCTAAAAACAGCTTCCTAATTGTCTCTCTCAAATGAGCGGCAGCTGCCTGTTTGAGCTACTGGTGGGTTCCTAGAGTGCGTGCTCGACCTGCAGTATGGTGGGAATGAGGCCTCTGCAAGTGGCACATTAAGCTACATGGTGGATTTAGCCTTTGCTAGTGCAAAACAAAAAAGGGTTTCTGGGCTACTTGCTGCTTGGATAAAAGCATAGACCCACGATAGCTCCCAGAGCTGGCGGTAAACCACTGCCAATGTTGGGAAGCTGAGGTGGGCGGAGCCAGCAGCCACAGCTGCTGCAGTTTAAAGCAAGAGATTCACAATAAGACAGATTCAGATGTAATAGTTTACAATGTGTGTAAAAGATACGTAGGCTTGAAAGAGACAAAAAAGGTGATATATAGAGTTATAGAAACAAATACATAGTTTTAAAAAATAAAGTCTTTAAAGAGACAGTAAAGGTAGTATAAAAAATAAGCCACGTAAAAATGGATATTACACAGAGAATCTGCATTGTATTGTCTTTGGGACTTTTAACTGCAGAAAAACATTTGATTGTAAAAGCTGTTGAGCTATGCCAAAATGTATATTTTAAAGGTAACTTGACTTCAAAATTTGAATATAAGGATATGTTGCTTTGGAAAGGAGTCTCTGCTTTTGTTCCCACAGAAAGCCAAAGGCTATGGATTTGTTCCAGATTAAGATACATCAGGTTTGACCAGCCAAGACCCCCTGAAAGGTCTCCGATGACACCATGGCCCAGATGATCCAACATCCAGAACGATTTGAAGGCAACTGGCTCAGACAACACACCCTCATGGACTATTCCATAATCCTAAAATTTTCTTTGTATCCCCATAAGATACAGCGCCCCCCTCCAGCAGGAAGTAGTAAGAGAAGCTACGCCCAAATTCCCAAATTATATGTAATTTTACTTTGTTAAGGTTAAAACCTTCCGTTTTCAAAAAAAAAAAATAAATGGGGGAAGTGCTGTGGGATGTTCTGTATGGCAAATGTGTTTCTAATTAGTCAATAAATAAAATACTGATTGGCCATTGGCTAGGCAGGAAGAGTAGGCGGGACAAGGAGGAGAATAAAGCTGGGAAGTGGAAGGATGAGTCAGAGAGACACTGCCAGCCGCCACGATGAGAAACAGCATGTGAAGATGCCAGTAAGCCAGGAGCCATGTGGCAAGGTATAGATTAATGGAAATGGATTAATTTAAGCTGTAAGAACAGTTAGCAAGAAGCCTGCCACGGCCATACAGTTTGTAAGCAATATAAGTCTCTGTGTTTGCTTGGTTGGGTCTGAGTGGCTGTGGGACTGGCAGGTGAGAGAGATTTGTCCTGACTGTGGGCCAGGCAGGAAAACTCCAGTTACAGCACCACATGCCTGCCTGGTGCCCACTGAGGTCAGAAGAGGGTTTTAAATCTCTAGGAACTGGAGTCATAGAAGGCTGTGAGCCAGCACATGGGTGCATGGAAATTGAACCCGGGGCATCTGCAAGAACAACAGGTGCTCTTAAAACACCGAGTCAGCTCTCCAGCTCAAACTTTATATGTTTTTAAGGAGAGGAAATTACAGCTGTAACCTCTGCTATGACAGGGGAAGAAACGTAATAATTGTGGGCATGTGAGCAATGTCAGAATGCCCTTCGGGGTGACTAGGCAGACTGCATAACAGACTTTACGCATTGCAATAATTCAGCACACAGCTTATTCCTTACGCCGGGCATTACTCAAGTTTTATGCAATTATGCATGAGAATGTAGAAGGTAGAAAAAGAAACACCGCTTGCTTCAACCTCAGCCTCTGGGGAATCTGGATATACAGCAAGAAGTCTGCTGTGAGGAATGAGGACAATAGCAAACAGACGCCATCCTAATGTATTATTTATCCAACCTCAGTGAAAGTGAGACAGGATACTCTCGTGAATGTGGGCATACACACTGGGGCAGGGTTTTTGAAATGGAAAGTCTATGATGTTTTAACATCTAGAAGAGACAGTGTTCGCAGAGCTTTGGTTAGTTGTGTTTCAAGTCAGAAGCTCTGTGTTCTTGGCATACTGAAGGTGCTCTCTGTTCTGTACACAGGCAGGACTGGGGGCCCAGAACCTCTCCACAACAATGCTGACAAACGAGGACCATGTAAAAACTGTGTATCACATGTTTATTAACCACATATTGGGTCTTTGTAGATGACTTCTAAGCTGTAAATGTGGTTGCTATGCCCAATACTTGAATGCTTTATAGAATTTATCTTCATAAAGATAAAGGAGGCATTATCATCCCCGCCTCCTACTGAGGGAACAAAGCGAACAGCTGTGGTGGAACATGCTGGTAATCCCAACATTTTAGAAGATAGAGGCAGGAAGGTGGCAAGTTCAAGGTCAGTTTGGCTTATATAATGATCTTATCTCAGGAAACCGAGGGCTGAAAATGTGGCTTATTGGTAACACACTTACCTACCATGTATAAGGTCCTGGCTTCAATCCCTAACATTGTAAAACAAAACAAAAACCCACAAGAATTAAAAAAAATACAGTGAATATTTTATTCAAGCCTAGAAGGAGGCAGAATTCATATTTAACTTACATTTTCTTGGACAGCTCCTATGAGAATCATGTTGAGATTCATTTATATTTAACTTATGGACTTAAAACATCATAGTGAACATATATAGCACCAATATCTTGGTGAATGTAACACTGTCATAGAAACAAGTGATTCAAGTCCTTGTTTTTTACTGCCAGAAATCAAGAAAACAACAAAAGAACCTTACTTCGATGGGGCTGGGTAAACGGACAGAGGAACCACCTGAATAAGACTCTAACCCAACTTGTAATTTTCCATGAGTCTTGACTGATACAAATACATGACTGAATTTATAAGTATATAGAAGAGGCAGATATCACAGAGTAAAATTTCCAAACAATTCCTGTGTTTTCTGCCTCCTCAAGGAAGTAGACCTTAAGACTCCAGTCCTGAAGCATGGTCTGTACATAAGTACTTCCTTGTGATGAGGACAGTATGGAGGATGGGGGATAAGGTCATCCTTACTGGATGGAAAGCTGACACATGTTGCCTTCACCAACCAGGTGATTAAGAACAGCACAAACATTGACAATGCTATTGTTACTATCTACGGATAGTGTGAGGGGATAAAAAAAAATGATCTCTGTGACCTCCTTTCTAAAATACGATAACCCCAGTCTAAACATGAGGGAAATGGCTAACAAGTTTCAGTTGAGTCATATTCTACCACACACCTGACCAGTACTCCTCAAAGCAGAGAAGGTCATGATAAATCAGTGGTGCTGTCACAGCCAAGAGCAGGCTAGGGAGATGTGTGAAATAAGGGTAACATGACACCTTAGATGGGATTCTGGAGCCAAGGCAATCTGAATGAAGAGTGGAGGTCAGTTAATTGTAAGGCACCAATGTTGGTTTGTTATTCTATTAATGTAAAATACTAGCAATAAGGAAAACTAAGTATAGGGTATATGGAAATTATCTTCACTTTTTTTCTATGTATCTAAAACTGTTTATAAAATCTCTATTGAAAAACATTTTGATGGTCACACGGCTAAACTGCTTTGCAAATATGACCACTCTGAACCCAGACCAGAAAAGCTTCTTTTTGCAATGGACAAAAAGCAGGGATTCATGACTGACCAAAGTACTGAGACTACATGCCTGTGGGCCATGAATAAGACATCTATATCAACCTCCCTCTTCCAAGTCTTGGGGGACATCATGAAGAGGGGTTAGAATGTTTGAGCTTGACAACAGGGAAGAGTGTGGTGAAATGCCTTGAACACATCATCTCAACAGCAGCTGTGGTTTCCTATACTAGACCTGCAAGAGATGAAGCCAGCTGAAATTCTAGTATAAATGGAGGAGGGTGAGGCTCATGAACCATCCCCCTATGTAAAGGCCTATTTATTGGCAGTTTATGGCTGCTAAAGGAAGAAGTCACTTTCCCTTGGGAATGTGGTCACTGGTTGGTTGCCTATGCTCCAGGAGATGGTTCCACACCAGTATGCATAGAGGCAACAGTCATTGGTGTCAGTGAGTTATTAAAAAGTAAAAGAAGTAAGAGAGGATGCTGGTAGGAAGACATGTTAGTGAGAGATGTCTGGGGAACTTGGAGGGAGTACTGGGGAAGGACATTGTATTAGTCAAGGTTCTCTAGGGAAACAGAACTGATAGAATGAAAGTCTCTCTCTCTCTCTCTCTCTCTCTCTCTCTCTCTCTCTCTCTCACACACACACACACACACACACACACACACACACACACACACACACACACACACAAATCATGTGTAAAGCATACAGTCTATAGTTTGGCTAGCCCAATAATGCCAAGAATCCTGTAGTTGTTCGGTCCACAAGGCTGAATGTCTCATTTGGTCTTCAGTCAGTGATAGAATCCCAAAGAAATAGGTTCTAACACCAGTAAAAGAATGCCTCACCTGCAGAGTAGATGAACTTGCCAGCAAGAATGAGGGGAAGCAGGCAAAAAGCAAAAGATTCCTTCTTCCTTGTTCTTTACCTGGGCTTTCACCAGAAGATGTGGCCCAGATTCATAGTGGGTCTCCTGCTTCAAATGATCTACTCAAAAACAATCTCCATGCAGGTTTGCTGAGCTGCTTGAGTTTTAGTTGGTTACAGAGATGGTCAACTCAGACAACCAAGATTAGCCACCAGAGATATTATTAAAATATGTGTATATGTGTATGAAATTCTTAAAGAATAAAACAAATGTTTAAAAGTAAGAGGCAGCACATATTTCTTATATAGGGAAAAAACTTCAATAAATTATTAGAATTGGAAAAAAACCATTTATGCAGGAGGCAACTGTTCCATATTTCATATGGGAAAAAGTGACAGGAACTTTTCCAGTATTGCGTACTTGAATGGTCCATGGAGATCTGTGAATCAGATCTGGGTTTTTATTTCTGTTTTTGAACAAATGACATTTCACTACCTCACACCATGTGCTACATACAGTCTGGTGCTTTCTACCCACTTTCAGAATTTCTTTCCCTTCTTCCATACAGGGCTACCCATGTTCTCAGATATTCTGGACCCTTCTGTTCCAGAGTTGCAGCAGAAACTATGAATCCAGTTATTGTGATTTGGGCTTCCTCAAAAGCAATGTTTAATACCAGAGTACAAATGCAAGAAGTCAATTTGTAAAGCAGTTCCTGGAAGCATATGGGTGAAAGCGAAACAGGAAAAGGAAACCTGCAAATGAACTGTGTAATGCACAGGCTCCACCCTGGACAACTGTAGCCCAGTTCTACCCTCCCTCCAAATCTCAGACTCATCTCTGCTGTAGCTGGGGAGGTTCTACTGTCTCGTGGGAAAGCTACTGCTGTTAGTAGTAGTGTTAGTAGTGTTAGTAGTGATCCTGGATATGATATTTCTGTCTAATTGCCTTCTTACTGCTTTTGTTTATTCCCATTGATCATACCTCTGTCATCTTTGGTTAGAGAAGCTCCATTTGGCCTTGGCAGCGACTACTGCAGAGACTCATAACTCATCAGAGTACTGAGAATGCTCTGGTGGTTTGAATGGGAATAACACCCCCCAGCCCCGTAAACTCATATATTTGAATGCTTAGTCTCTAATTGGTGGGGCAGTTTGAGAAGGATTCGGAAGGCTGGTCTTGTTGGAGGAGGGGTGGGCTTTGAGGTTTCAAAAGCCCAGGCTGTTCTCAGTTAGCCCTCTTTCTGCCTTATGGTTATTATCTCAATGCATAAGCGCTCAGCTCCTGCATCATGCCTGCCTGTCTGATGCCGTGCTCTCTGCCCTGATGGTCATGGACTCACCCTCTGAACTGTAAGCCTTCAATACACTGTTTTTTTTTTTTTCTATAAGTTGGCTTGATCATGGTATTTTATCACAGCCATTTAAAAGTAACTAAGACAATGACTGACAAAGTTGTCTTAAGTGAGTCATCTATAATATCCCCTCCAAAATTCAAGGAACACAATGGGAAAGGGGTTAAAGAGAAGATCAGAACTGGAGGAGAGCACAGTGTGGTGGAACACCTGCCTCTTAGGCATGACTTGACTGTTGTACTCTTGAATTCTAAGTAGCTATGATTACCTGCACAGATCCTAAACAAGACTGGGCCAGTCAACATTTTCCCACTGAACATGGAAATCATGAAGCCCTGTCCCTTTCTGAGAATATAAAGGCCGTTAGTGGTTGTGGAGAGAGAGAAAAGACATTTTCTTCAATGATATACCCACTGATCAGAGCCAACGATCCTGTAGATACCCCTCATCCATGCTCCTATAAGTCACATAAATTAAAAATGGTGAGTAACAAAGAAAGAAAACAAACGAAAAAATGAGAAAGCATGACACTGGAAGGGGGTTGGTTGGAAAGAGAAGGTTTACATCAGGAGCAAAAGAGGAAAAGGTAAGAGTCTAGGGGGTTAAATATGGTCCAAATACAATATGTAAAATTATAAAGATGTCATAATGGAACTCATCATTATTGTATTATGCTAATACAAAACTAAAAGCAAAAGAATCCTTGTGGGAGCCAAGTACCAGGCCAAGCTCTGGGAGTCCAGTCGAAGAGAGAGAAGGATTATATGAGCAAAGTGGGGGGGGGGGGAGGTCAAGATCATGATGGAGGGGTGGGAGGGGGATCTGTGGTTGGTATGTAAGATGAATAATTTTTTTAAATAAAAAATATCATGGTGGGGACAGGGAGACTCATTATCCCCTGCCTCTTCTCTTCAGTTGTTAAAGTTGTCCCACGGGGGTTAATGCCCTTGTATTTAAGTTTTCAACTGTTGAGAAGGTCCTAATGCAGAGAAGATGGAGAATCAGGCACTGAAAGTGGGATGTTATCCATCTACTAGCAAGTGAAGGGCCTACAGAAGAACCTGAAAGATGGGCCAGGGGTAGAGTCAACTGGGCCATACTGGGGTTCATGTGTGACCCCTCATAGACACAGCCTCATTCCGATGTAAAGGACAGTTTTTAATTTTTAAAGATTTATTTTATTTTAAACTATCTGTATGTATGTATATCTTTGTGGGGGTATGTTTGCATGAGTCTGTTGCCCATGGAAGCCAGAGTTATCAGATTCTCTGGAGCCTGAGTTATAGGTATTGTGAACTTCCTGACCTGAGTATTGGGAACTGAACTCAGGGACTCCTCAAGAGCAGGAAGGGATCTTAACCTCCGAACCATCTCTCTAACCTTCAAAGAACAATTTTTAGTGCACTGATAAGTCATAGGTGATTAGCTAAATTTCACCCATTCTTCTGCTTTCATAAGTAAAGTTTAGCTGTGATGTGGATTCAGTTTTATTGTCACCAGATACTTACAGCCTTAGTTTTCACATTGTCTATGTCTGCTTTTGCACACCAATGGCGAAGCTGAATACTATAGATGTGGGAGAGCTTACAGCTTCTAGAACACTTAAGTGTCTGGTCTCAGATGAAAAAAAAAATCCCTCAGCTCTGATAATGAGCCTAAGAGGATAGAATTTTAGTCAAGGAAGCTCTTTCTCTGCTGCACCAACTCTCTTCTGGAGGTGATGGCAACCTGCCCTTTGGGGAAGATAATTAATGGTCTGTGGAACCATCTGAACTCTTTGAGAGCAGTTGCTGTGTGTTATTTTGTGCTAGAGAGGTGTCCCTACTGCCATTTTGGACAGTTTCCTTGAAATAATGATGACAGATTAAAGATCGCTCAAGGCCCTTTCTACTGCAAACTCTGATTTGGGATAAATACATAGTGCCAGCAATGTGAAATGACAGCACCCTTTGGAAGATTAGTTAGTAGCTCTGTATATTTCCTCACACAATGCTGCATTCTACAGGCATGAAGGGACATACTTCAGGTTGAGTGTCACTTAGGAGTTGACAAATTTGTTTTGCTCATAAGAAGGTATCAAAGGAACCTGTTACAGATAACAGGTCATAATTTGTGAGCAATTCAGCCCCTGTGTCACCATAACAAGTTTCTAACACTTCACTACTCATTATCTTCAATTTTCTGGAGAAGCTTTCAAGCGATATGCAAATGCATAGCAACATCCTTTTACGGGATGCTATGTTTATAGAATGCTGGGTTATGGATGGTGTCCACCAGCCCAGTCCAATAGATGTAGGGTAGATACATGAAAATCGCATTTCTCAAATTTGGAAACATTCTGCTGCCTAACTTGTCAAAGCACATTTAGAGAGGTCATTCATCAACTGCATTATGGCAAACAAAACTAATGGAGATCTAGCCAAAAGATATTTATTGCTTTTGAGAAGGACGGCTTAAAAATACAGCTAGAGATGTATTGAGGATAAAGGGAAAAGAGTGATTCACCATGGTTATTCTTCATGAACTGCCTTTTTAATGAGTAAGTTTTGTCTGAGCCATTATCATATACAAACAATGAATGTAGACTGGGAGTTACCAGGGTGGTGGTGGTAGGGAGTAATTGTTTGATGTACACAGGGACTTTGAAGAAAAAGTATTAGAAGTGGTTATACAGCATTGATTAAGTGATCAACGCCTGCGAATTGAGTCTTAAAATGGTTAAGACAGTATTTTAAGACTTTTGTGAGCATATATTAATTATATACAATAATGGACTTCATTGTTCATTCTGATAATTTTATCTTCCCAAGTCGTGGAAGATAAAATTCTTCTCTCTCTCTCTCTCTCTCTCTCTCTCTCTCTCTCTCTCTCTCTCTCTCTCTCTCTCTCTCTCTCTCTGTGTGTGTGTGTGTGTGTGTGTGTGTGTGAGAGAGAGAGAGAGAGAGAGAAACAGAGATAGACAGAGACAGAGGCAGACAGAGACACAACAGAGGAAGACAGATGAGAGAGAGGAGGGACACATTGAGTTTCATTAGGATTGGTTATAAGAGCATGGTGAGATTTTTGTTCCTAGGAGCATGGGTACCTTATGTGTAGCTACACCACTGAAGAAAATGTCTCCCCTTTACCCCATCAACCACTAATTGCTTATAAATTCCTCAGAGATGGTAGGGCCCTGAGCCTTCCTTCTTCCATAATTGAATGTTGGCAGGCCTAATTTTGTGGAGAACCAATACATTTTAAGATGTGTAAGATGTATATTATGAAAATAGGACAAAAGTGTGTGTGTTTGTATGTAGTTTGTGTGTGTGTGTGTGTGTGTGTGTGTGTGTGTGTGTGTGTGTGTGCATGTTTGTGTGTCTATGTTATAGATTCTCTCCTCTAAAGGAAAGAAATGGCTTCTTTTCACCTTAATAACTGCTAGAGGATATTCAAAGGAGCCATTATTACTCAAAGAGCATGTGCTGTACCACATGTAACATGGAGCAAACAAACACAGTGCTTATGAATGAACTATGGTTGAAGGGTAATCCACAGTCACTTTTGAAAGCCACTTGGCATGTCTATGACAGCTGTACTCCAAACTAAGAAATTCCAGTCTTGGGAATACCCCTAGCTGTCCTGAGGTTATAATCATCAGGTTGATACATATAACAGTATCCCATAGAACCCCAGAACCTCCCAATTGAAAACAAAGCTATCCAGCTCATAAGTGTATACATTATAACATAGTTTCACTGTAACATAATTCTATCATAGCGACTTAATTGTTGCCACACTTGTGGGTGAAGCCTGCCCCTAGAGGTACTGAGGAAAAGAAAATATAACAAAAAAGTGCTTATTGTATGAATTCTTTTAATCCTTTAAACTCTTTCGATACACAGGTCTGTCCTTTCTTTATTCTTGATGTGAGTGGTGTGTGCCTGTATTATTCTCTTGTGGCCAGCCTGACTTCAGAAGTTCCAATTTTATTGATTATAAAGTGGCCCATATGTTTAATTCTTCAATCTTTCTTCTTCATTTTTTTTTTTTTTTTTGCTTATTTTTAATTATACTGATTTTTTTTTTTTTTTTTGGTTTTTCGAGACAGGGTTTCTCTGTGTAGCTTTGCGCCTTTCCTGGATCTCGCTCTGTAGACCAGGCTGGCCTCGAACTCACAGAGATCCGCCTGGCTCTGCCTCCCGAGTGCTGAGATTAAAGGCGTGTGCCACCACCGCCCGGCTAATTATACTGATTTTTTAAATTGGACATAGATTATTCTCTCATACAATACATCCTGACCACAGTTTTCCCTCCCTCCACACTTGCCAGATTCTGCCTCCCCTGCCCCTCCCCCACACCCCTCCTCTCCCTCTAAGATCTACTTTCCCTCCATCTCCCTTCAGAAAAGAGTGGGCCTCCCAGAGACAACAACCAAACACAGCCAAACAAAATACAATTAGACAAGGCGAAAATCCTTATATTGAGACTGGACAAGGTAAACCAACAGGAAGAAAAGAGTCCCAAGAACAGGCAAAAGAGTCAGAGATACACCCAATCCCACTGTTAGGAATCCCACAAAACCACAAAGTGTAGATGTAACCATCTTATTAAAATAGAAACACAGAGCCAAATGCAGAGTTGAAAGCCCAAGAGGTCAGAGCAATAGCTAAGAGCTAAAAACCCTTTCTTACCCTTCACTGCAGCTGCTGTCCTTCCCCTCACAAAAAGAGCTACTTCCTGTGTGTCTGTCTTTTTATTGACTTTCTGTTCTGCCTTCTCATTGGTTGTAAACCCAACCACATGACCTCCTCGTCACTGCCTGTCTATACAGACCTCCAGGTCTTCTATGGTTGGTATTGAGATTAAAGGCGTGTGCCTCCATGCTGTCTGTGTCCTTGAACACACAGAGATCCGCATAGCTCTGCCTCCTAAGTGCTGGGATTAAAGGCGTGTGCCACCACCACCACCCGGCTTCTGCTATGGCTTGCTGTTAGCTCTGACCCCCAGGCAACTTTATTTATTAACATACAAATAAAATCACATTTCAGGACAAATAAAATATCACCATAACAAAGCTAACAGCTACCACATGTACACAGAAGACACGGTGGAGACCTCTGAAGCTCCCACTCTTTCTGCCTCAGTCTCTGTGAGCCCATGTGAGCCTTGCTTACTTGATTCAGAGGATCATGTTCTCCTAGTATCCCCCATCCCCTTTTACTCTTACAGTCTTTCCTCTCCATCTTTTGTGAGGTTCCAAGAACACTGAGGGGAGGGACTCAGGGGAGCCCTCCAGTTTAAACTCTCTCTACATAGTGTCTAGCTGTCGGTTTCTGCATCTATTTTCCTCTGCTGCCAGAGGAAGCCTCTCTGATGACTATGGGACAAGACACTGATTTATGAGTACAGCAGAATATCATTAGGAATCGTTTCTTTAATATTTTCTTTAAGACCAATCATGTTTGGTTCTACCCTAGGTCTCTAGACTATCCAGTCTCTGGTTCCTGGCCATCCAAGCAGTGTCAGGCATGGGCTGCCTCTCGTGGAACAAACCTCAAGTTAAGCAAGACAGTGGTTGACCACTCCCACAAGTTTTGTAGCACCATTTCCTCAGCACATCTTGCAGGCAGGACAGATTGTAGGTCAAAGGTTTTGTGGCTGGGTTGGTGTCCTGCAGAATACCTTCTCACACCAAAAAACTAGAATATTGGAGTGAAGTCTCCATGTGGGCATGACCTCTCTATGTTCAATGAGCTGTATGGATATTATCCTTGGCAATGAGGCCCCACTGTCAGTTTGCAGAGAGCAACCCTCTGTCCTAGCATCAGCCTGGGTTGTTTGGGGACTTCCGTGGATCCCTCTTGGCCAAGAACTCAACCAAATTCAACCTAATCCCACCGACTTGCCTGGCTACAAGAGATGATCAGTTCAGACTCCATATCCCCCATTACTAGGAGTCCTCCCTAAAACCACCCCCATATATTCCAGAAAGTTTCCATTGCATGAGGTTTATACAATGTCCCCCAAATGACCCCAATCCCAGCCATCTCTTCCTGCACTCTCTCCTTCCATCCCATCTTCCCCCTCATTTCATTCCTCCCACTCCCATCCCCACCTGCCCCCAGTCCACCTGCAAAATCTATTCTATTTTCCCTTCCTGGGTAGATCCATGTGTCCCTCTAGAGCACTCTTCTTTACCTAACCCTCTTAGGTCTACAGATTGTAGCTTTGTTTTCATGTATTTAATGGCTAATATCCACTTATAAGTAAATACATAGAATATTTGTCCTTCTGGCTCTAGGTTACCTCACTCAGGATAATTTTTTTTCTAGTTCCATCCATTTGCCTGCAAATTTTATGATGTCATTTTTTTTTAAACAGCTAAGTGATATTCCATTGTATAAATGTACCACATTTCCTTTTATTCTTAGGTTGAGGGACATCTAGGTTGTTTCAAGTTTCTGACTATTATGAATAAAGTCACAATGAACATAGTTGAACAAGCGTCCTAGTATTTGAATGGAGTGTCCTTTGGGTACATGCCCAAGAGTGGTATAGCTGGGTCTTGAGGTAGGTAGATTCTGAGGACCCGCCATGTTGATTTCCAAAGTGGATATACAAGCTTGCACTCCCACCAGCAATAGAGGAGTGTTTCTTTTGCTCCACATCCTTGCCAACATGAGCTGTCATTTGTGTTATTGAAATTTGCCATTCTGACATGTGTAAGATGGAATCTCAACTCAAAATAGGTTGTTTGTTTGTTTGGTTGGTTGGTTTTGGTTTTTTGAAAGAGGATTTCTCTGTGTAGCCCTGGCTGTCCTGGAACTCACTCTGTACAAAAAGCTGGCCTCGAACTCACAGAGATATATGTCAGCCTCTACCTACGAAGTGCTTGGGTTAAAGGCATGTGCTACCACCACCCAGGTATAGAGAGACTTTTATTGACTGTTTTTATTTCATTGGGGGTTATAGGTCTATTTTAATTGTTTAGCTGATCTCAATTTAACTTTGGAAATTGATACCTATTGAGAAAATCATCCATTTCTTTTAAATTTTCCAATTTGGTGGAATACTGGTTTTTAACACATGTCCTTATGATTTCTGGATTTATTTGGTGTCTTGTTAAGTCCCATTTTTTGTTTTTGATTTTGTTGTTTTGGATATTCTTTCTATGCCTTTTAGTTAGTTTGGATAAGGGTTTGTCTATCTTGTTGATTTTCTCAAAGAACCAACTCTTTGTTACATTGATTCTTTGTATTGTTCTTTTTGTTCTATTTTTATTGATTTCAGCCCTCAATTTGATTATTTCTTGCTGCCTACTCCTCTTGGGTATGTTTTTTTTTTTTTGTGTTAGACATTTCAGGTATGCTGTTAAGTTGCTAGTATAAGATCACTCCATTTTTTTTTTTATGTAGGCATTTAATGCAATGAACTTTCCTCTTAACACCACTTTCATTGTGTCCCATAAATTTGGGTATGCTGATTATTCATTTTTATTCAGTTCTAGAAAGTCTTTTCTTCTTTCTTTATTTCTGTCTTGACCCATTTTTCATTCAGTAGAGAGTTTTTCAGTTTCCATGAGTTTGTAAAGTTTGTGTTCTTTTTGTTGTTGTTGATATCCAGCTTTTGGAGAGGGGGGTCAAGACAGGATTTCACTGTGTAGCCCTAGCTGTCCTGGAACTCACAGAGATTTGTCCTGGAACTCACAGAGATCTGCCTGCCTGTGCCTCCCAAGTGCTGGGATTAAAGGACTGTGCCACCACCACCTGGCAAGCTTTTATCTGTGGTGGTCTGATCGAATTCAGGAAGTTATTTCAATTTTCTTGAATTTAAATTGCTTTGTGTCCAAAGACGTGGTCAAATTTGGAGAAAGTTCTGTGAGATGCTGAGAAGATATATCCTTTTTTGTTTGGGTGAAATGTTCTGTAAATATGTTAGATTCACTTGATTCATGACATCAGTTAGTTCCAGCATTTCTCTGTTTAGTTTTTGTCCGTTGGTGAGAGTAGGTTACTGAACTCTCCCACCATCAGTGTGTGATGATCAACATGTGATTTAAGCTGTAATAGTATTTCTTTCATACACTTGGGTGCCCTTGTGCTTTTGGGTATAGATATTAAGAATTGTAATGTCATCTTGGTGGATTTTTCCTTTGATGAGTATGTAGTGTTCTTCCCCATCTCTTTTGATTAGTTTTGGTTTTAAGTCTATTTTTGTTATATTTTAAAATTGCTATATAAGTTTCCTTCTTAGGTCCATTTGCTTGGAATATCTTTTTCCAATCTTTTACCCTGAGGTGATGTCTATCCTTGATGTTGAGGTATGGTTTTTGGATGCGGCAGAAGGATGATGGATCCTGTGTTTTAATCCATTCTGTTAATCTGTGTTGTTATTTTTTAATTGGGGAATTGAGACCATTGTTATTGAGTGATATCAATGACCAACATTTGTTGATCCATGTTATTTTGCTATTGTTGTTGTTGGTGGCGGTGGTGGTGGTGGTGGTATGTGTGCACGAGCATTCGTGTGTGTGTGTGTGTGTGTGTGTGTGTGTGAATTTGACTGATTTAAGTTATGTTCCCATACTTATTCTTTCCTTCCTTCCAATTGCTTTGGGTGTCATTCTCTCCTAATTTTATTTATCTTCTCAAAGTAGAGAATCAGATGATTTGCTATTCTCTCTTAATGTAAAATTTATTGCTGTAAATTTTCCTCTAAGCAATGCTTCAGTTATATTTCCACATGTGGTGTGGTTTTATTTTTCCTTTCATTCAAAATATTTTCAAATTCATGTTATGACTTCTGTAATGCCCCTTTCATCCCCTGCAGCAATTTTTCTCTTGAAATCCATTTCTTCTGACAATGACCAGTCACTTTGGCTTTCTTCCCCCACTCCCTTTTACTCTTTATCTATGACTATGAGTTTAAAACTTGATCTCTTCTAAACAGCATATAATCACATCTTCAGTTTGAATCCAATATGGTAATTTTTGGGTAATTTTTTACTGCATGTAGTCATGCATGCGTTCAGAGGCTAGAGGGGGACACCAGAGAGAATGGAAAAAATGGAAAGAAAGGCAAATATACAATTAAGGACAAGTAGACACAAAATAGGCAAAGTCGATGATGTGAACAGTGCTCAAAATCCACACCTAATTGGCATTTTTGGAGAATTCTATCCCAAATTGACAGAATTCTTACTTCTCAATCACACACAGAACCGAGGTATGCCATGCTGAGGGTCATAAACCTGTGTTAAAAATCTAAAACAAGTGCAATCATATAGCACATATTCTTTGATTTTATGATCTCAATAATATGAAGACACCCCAAAATTTCTCAAGCATTTGGAACAGAAGTTGTTTTTTGGTCAACCTAGCTCTAGTGATCTGCCTACATTCCCCTCAGTACTAGGGTTATGGGTGTGCACATCTGTGCGCAGGTCTTTGGTGGGTGCGATGGGTCCATACTCGGATGCTTGCACAGTAAGCAATCTTTCTCTTTCTCGCGCTCTCTCTCCTCTCTTTGTTCTTCTAATATATGTGTATTCCCACAAACATTTTCCTATGGAGACACATAACCTAGAGTGTTTCTTGGTAAAACCCAAAGCCAATCCATCTGAATCTGAGTTGATAGGGTTTGACACAGAAACAATGGGAGATAAAATTACATCTGGGCTATGCAGGAAATAATGAAAACATGGGAAATTATATTTATATCTTAGATGAGCAGAGTATGCTGTGTTTTTGACAACCAGACTCAAACATTTGTTTTGTCTAGAAGGAAATAGCTTTTCTTAATGGGTCTTCAATGCCACTGTAACAGTCACACAAATAGTCTCTAAGGTTTTTTTTTGGACATTTGGGGCATTTGACGGGTATGAGGTAAAATTACTGCTACTTATCTCTATGCAACCACAGTGAATTCAATTTCTTTCTGCATCCCCCCTCCTATAAATTGAATCACAATGCATAAGCTGGGGCCTTGATTATGAGGAAGGTTAATTTGGAGGTGTCAGACCTTACTTCACCACCTCAGATGAGTTTAAACTGTTTCTAATGTTTTACATGTATGATGTGCTGATATGACTTGATTGGGTTTTGTCAGACCTACCAACCTACTGTTTTCTTTTTTGCCAATCAGTAAATAGGAACACTATATTTGGGCAACATATTAAATATGTTGATTTTCCCTTACACATATATTCAAACACAGCTCTGTTCCAGATTGTACCTGCTGCACTTATGTAGCAGCAGTTGTGCGAGACATGTGGGACAGGAGTAATGGCTATAAATGGTGAAGACCACGTGGTTCCCATACTTTGAGCCACTCAAACACGACAAGACGTGCAGAAATACCCGCTGGTCTTCACCATGCCCTCTCCATATTCTCTCATGTTGCTACCAGAGGTCTGAATGACCAGTGCAGGAGGAGGCCATTCAACATTTCAAGTTCTTACAGCTTTATGTTTGCAGAAGAAAGACCAAACCACAGGAATGAGATCCGTGTGAGCTCTAGCCAACAGAAATATAATATGACCCATATTCATATAAGTAAAACCCAGAAAACACACTAAAATGTTAAAATCACAAAATTAATTTTAATAATATATTTAACTCAGTATCACCAAACACCATCATAGCATGTAACCTACTTAAAATTATTCACACAGCATTCTCTATTCTTTTTTAAAAGTAAACTTTATTTTTTATTAATATATACTAATTACATACAGTAGTGGAATTCAGGGTGATATTTTCACACATGCATGTAGCTTGCCCTGATCAGGTTAAACTTTCCTTCATCTCCCCCCTCCTCTGACACATGCCTGACAGAACAGCTCAGGGGACAGGAGTTGATTCTGGCTGACAATGTGAAGGTAGATTCTACCATGCAGGGAAGAGAAGGCAGAGCAACAGGAACGTGAGCTGATGGACACAGCGCACCTATAATTAGAAGCAGAGAGAGGTGTATCACAGCATTTGCCTCACGGTCTCTCTCTTCTGCCCAGGGCCTCTGCTCATGGGATTGTGCTGTCTACACTTAGTGTGAGTCTTCCCACCTCAATTAATTTGATGTGCATAATCTCTCACAGACGTTCCCAGAAACTCATCCCTTTGGTCATCTAGAGCCTCTCAAGTTGGTAATACTAGTCATCCCAAATCTAACTCTTGTCAACTTGACACCCCAAACATTTCCCTTTTAAGCCACAACTGGCTTTCCACCCTTTATCTCTACACCATCTCATAACGCAAAGTGCATTCTGTTAAATGTCAAACCCTTCCATAGTCTTTTATGTTTCCAACATTGTTTAAAAGTCCTAAGTCCCATTTCTCTGTGGATATTAGCTGTTAAATAAATGATAACCAAGCTACAAACTGTAGACATAGAAAGGTTAGGTACAAAAGAAGGGACTTGGGGAGACACATGGATCTCCCCAGGAGGGGGGAATAGAGTAGATTTTAAGCATGGACTGGAGAGTGCTCAGGGAGAGGGATTGGGGGTGGGTGGGTGAGCGGGAGGATCAGTGGGGAGAGGGAGGGGCAAAGGGGTTGAGGGATGGAATGTGGGGAGAGGCAGCTAGAATTGAGGGGCATTGGAGGGATGATATGGAAACCAAATGCAGTGGAAACTTTCTAAAATATGTGAAGGTGATCCCAGTGAAGCCTTAAAATAACGAGGAAGACAGAGTCCCAACTGGCCATTTCTTGTCACCAAACAAAGCTTCTAGTACCCAGCCTGGGTTATAGCCAATTGAGTTGTTGACCAAAGGGGTCCCATGGAAATCATCAAATAACCCAGGATGTTGCCATGACAATAGGTTGCTCTCCACAGACTGACAGCAAAGCCCCATTGCTGAAGATAAAACCCATACAACTCATTGAACATAGAGAGGTTGAGCTGGTGCCTACATAAAACCTTCACGCCCATCTTCTCGTGTCTTTGGCATGGGAAGGTACTCTAAAACCTACCAAAAGAGAAATGTTAATGCAAACACAGCCTCAAAAACTTTGATCTACAATGCTTTCCTGCCTGTAAAATATGCTAAGGCAATGGTGGCACAGAACTTGTGGGAGTAACCAACCAATGTCTGATTTGACTTAAGGCCTAGTCCATGAGATATAACTCATACCCAACACTGGGTGATGAAGAATCAGAGACTAGATAGCCTATAGACCCAGGGTAAAACTGGTCTTAAAATAAAAGTAATGATAAAATAACTTCTAATGATATTCTGCTATACTCACAGATCAGTGCCTTATTCAGCAATCATCAGAGAAGCATCCTGCAGTAGATGGGAACAGATACAGAGATGCATAGCCAGACATTACGAAGAGGGACAGAGACCATGAAACACACAGCTCTGAATGGGATGTCTCCATCAAATCCCTTCCCTCTGAGCTCAGAGAACCCTGCAGAAGAGCAGGCAGAAAGAATATAAGAGCCAGAGGGAATGGAGGATACCAAGAGAACAAGGTCCTCTGAATCAACTAAGCAAAGCTCGTATGAACTCACAGAGACAGAAGCAGCAAGCACAGGGTCTACACAGGTCTACATCAGGTCCTCTGCGTACATATTATAGCTTTCAGTTTAAAACTTTTATGGGCCTCCTGAGTGTGTGAATGAGTGGATCTCTGATTCTTAAGCCTTCTCTTGGAGATCTTTTCCTTCTGTTGATTTGCCTTGTCCAACTTCAATCTTTGATTTATCTCATTATATTTTATTCTGTTATGTTTTGCTCTCTTAGAAGCCTGTTCTTTTCTAATGAGAGACAGAAAGGGAGTGGATCCAGATTGGATGGGAAATGGAGAGGAACTGGGAGGAGTAGAGGGAGGGGAAACTAATCAGGATATTGTAGTTGCTAGGACCACAGGAAGTCCATCCAGGAAACATACAGGCATGGCTTATTCTCATAGTGTAGGAGAAAAGAATCTACTTTCAGTAAAAGGTGGAGTGGAGTCCAGAGTCCAATTTTTATCTGAGACTCAAAGCAATCTCTCTCTAGGATTTATTCCTTTTATTTTATGTGTATGAATGTCCTGTCTGAATGTATGTATGTGCATAACATGGGTGCCTGGTGCCCATGGAGTTCAGAAGAGGGTGATGGATTCCTTGGAACTGGAGTAACAGGTAGTTATGAGCCACCATCTTGGTGCTGGGAACTAAACCTGGGTCCTCTGCAAGAACAAGTACTCTTAACAACTGAGCCATCTCTCCAGCTCCTCAATGGAGTCTCTTGGGTTTTTTGTTTGTTTGTTTATTTGTTTTCCAAGACGGGATTTCTCTGTGTAGCCTTGGAGCCTGTCCTGGAACTCACTCTGTAGACCAGGCTGGCCTTGAACTCACAGAGATCCACCTGCCTCTGCCTCCCGGGTGGTGGGATTAAAGGCATGTGCCACCACTGCTGGGCTACAGTGGAGTCTCTTACTGAGTTTTTCTAAAATAAAATTTTAAAAAGCAAGTTATATGCTTCCAAAAAACTGTGGCACAGAGAAAGCATTCCCACTTGTAAAGGAAATAATGGAGGCACAAGGAGTCATTGGATGAAAGAGAGACCCGGAACCCAGCAAGCAAACCTCAAATCCTGCAGCTCTGTGACCAGTGTCAGGGTCTCATAATAGAATCATGTGGGCTCCAAAGGGCTTGTAGCCTCATCCGTTCAGCTTTTCTATGAGCCGCATAGACAGTCCCTCTCTCTTGAGCCAACTCTAAGGCATGCCTGCTTGTTTCCTTGATGGACTTCCTGTGGTCCTAGCAGCTACAATATCCTGGTGTCTCCATTGCAACGTGGGCTTCATCTTCACAGCTTCAAACAGTGGAGTCTTACTCCACCCCGGATTCTTACCCTACTATATACATTGCCTGGCTTCCGTTACTCTTTGAAAGCATGGGGGAGAGGTCCACAACCCATTCAGTCTTGCATATTTTATGCCTGCAAAGTCAGTACTGTGTGGATGACACTGCCAAGTTCTGCTAACCACCTGACATGCAGCCCCACCCCTTTCATCAGAATTGCATTGGCTTTCACATGACTTCTAGGCTGGGAAACCCTGGGGACACTTCCTTGGGCTATCGTTTTTTGAGCTGTGAATTCCTTCAGTGGCATTCTCAGTTTAGACTCTCTCTTCTCAAGTGAATTTGGATTTTGATAGGTGGGACTTCCTGTGGGTGGGGACTTGTCCCTCCCTCCTGTTGTCTACAGCTTTAAATTTGCTCACATTCCTTTCATTGCCAAACTTCACACCTCTCATCTTTCTGCTCCCACACTGTAGCTCTGAATACAAAGTGCATCATCATCACACCACTGCTGAATTCTATGGTATCTTAAAATTTCCTCAACCAAGCAAATTAGTCCACTACATTTTTATTAAGATCAATCCACTTGAGTCTATTTAATGGGTAATAGGGATTTATTAAGATATAAATTGAGGAAATACACTCATGAATACAGAACAGAGTAGACAGCTGAAGTCATCCTATGATCAGACTGGGAGCAAATCCACCTTGCAGGCAGGGGCAGGGAGAAGGGGCATTGACCCTTTTCTCACTGCTTTTAAGAGGTCAGGTACAATTACAGGAAGCACTGCCTCCTTCAGGCCCTATAACACATGGTCATGGCGGAGCAAATACCACTATACTTTTTATTTCAGCCTCATACAAGTTCTCAGGGAATGGAAAGAATACAGCCAGATCCTTTGCTAAGATATAACCATAATGACCTCCAGCACAAATCTTATAACATCTTTGCTTCCTTCAGAAACCTCCTGAGCCAGGCTTCTGTTGTTTGCACTTCTTTTGGCATTCTGATCTTCAAAACCCCCACTGGCATGGTCTATTTTACTCTGCTTACAGCATTCTAGGGCCCTTGTGGCCCAAGTTAACATATTATTCCAAACCAAAGTTTCAAAGGCCTAAGAACAACATGATCATGTTTATGACAACAATGGCCCCACCTCTTAGCACCAGCTTTCAGTATTAGTCAATTTTGACTTCACTGTGACTGAATGCCTCATGAGAATGTCCCAAAGGAAAGGTTTATTTTGGCTTACAGATCCTAATGCACAGTCCACCACAGAGAAGAAGGCATAGCAGTAGTGTGAGCTGGCTGGCCACCTTGTGTCCACAGTCAGACCAGAGGTAGATGAGGCTAGCACTCGGCTTACTTTCTCCTTATTCTGTGGTCCCGAACCGCAGTCCATAGAGCGATGCTGCCTGTGTTGAGGTGGATTTGTTCCCACCTCACTTAATTTAAGATAATCCCTCACAGATGTGCTTAGTTACTTGTCTTGTTAGTCATCGAGGATCTTGTCAAACTGACAATACTAGCATCACAATATATTACTCAGATTTTAAGCTTCCACATGTGAAGTAGACTGTCCAGTGTTTTTCTTTCTGTGTCTGACTTTGTCATGTGACCTTTCCTGGGGATGCATCATCTCTACTAGAAGAGAAGATTACACTTAGGAAGTGGTTCCCAATCCAGTTAGACAAGAACTCCTCAATGCAAATATTTTGTAGCTTAACCTTTTATCTTCCTGAAATAAACTTCATAGAGAATATAGTTTACCCATATCTAAAATATATGTGGAAATTAATATTAATTAATATAATATTGCAATACAATGTAAGGTGAAAATACCTGTATTAGTTACTTTTCTATTGTGATAAAAACACCATGCCCAAGACAATTGGTAGAGAAAAGGGTTCATTTGGTCTTATGGTTACAGAAGGATAAAAAAAATTATCAATGTAACAGTAGGGAAGGGTGGCAGCAGGCAGAATATTTGGAACAGCAAGCTGAGAGCTCACATTTTAACATAAGCAGGAAGCAGAGAACATACTGGCTCTAGTGTTTGAATCTCAAAGCCCACCCCCAATGACATACTGAAGGCTCTAAGTATCCAAATGCCTGAGACTATGGGAAACATCTCATTTAAATCACCACAATGCATAGAAGCTGTACATTATAGTATTTTAATATGAAAATGCATAGGCATCTTTCTTTATACAGTTTAGTGAAGGGTCTTGATGATAAGACCCGTATACACAGTCCCCAAACACAGCACCCCCAAAAGTAAGACTGATAGAGCTGGTTCAATCATCATAAGTGACATTTTTTGAAATAGTGAGAATTCCTGGTAAGGTTTCCAGTAAATCAAAATAACTTAAAAAACAAAAACAACCTTGTTGCTTGATCCTTGGGATTTGGTTTCCAGTTTTTAAACTGTGCAAAAAAGCACTTTCCTTTGAAATGCAAACAGTACTCTGACTCTAGATCCAGGTTGAGATACTTACATATTTCATGTGTACTAATTGTTTAGTCTGGCCCAGGAGAGTAAATGTGTTATTAACAGTGTAGTCCACAGAGCATGCTTGGATGCAGCCATACTCCCACCTCATATTCATTATTAAATACTGATAATACTCCAGTGGTTATCAAATAACACCCTGTACATCCTACAAATCTCCATTAGGGGGTGGCACCACTCCAGGAGAAGCACAGCACTCTGCCACCTTCTCTTGCTTTTAGGGATGCTATACAGAAGCAGGCAACATTTGTCCATACTTTTGAGCATGCTGGGAACTGTGAATACCCAACTGTTTACAGTAAACTGAAGATCAAGACATTTCCTATGAATATAAAAATTATCATTTCAGAACTGGAGTGATGGGATCAGGGTTATTGCCATGAAACAATGAAGCAAATTAATCCCTTTCTGCTGACTTGCTCAGCTACATTATGAATGGAGAGGTGGTCATCAGTGTGCTACTGAGTTGGTGAGGCACCCACTGCTCACATAGCTGATCTACTGGCTAGTTGTGTCCCCTTGCTTTATGGGGTCCTTTAGGACATCCACTCTGGCCTTGGTTACTTATAAAGTATAAACCGTGCCAATATGAAAAAGTGGGAGACCCTGCTTGTTGAAAAAACAGCACAAAGCTCTGAATTTTCTGTAAATGGAATGTGCCAAGACTGGAGAACTGGAGTGAGGACATGAATGAGAAGTGTGCTGTCACATCAGTTTTCTACCTTTGTGACACTGAAAAATAATTTTGCCTTATGATTTTTGAAGGGATAAATAGAGTAACTACTTGGGCTCAGCAGAAATGACAAGTTGAGAAGATGTCCATGTGGCTATAGTCTTTGCCCTAAATCCTTTCAGTTTCCCTAACACACTGGTCCATGTGGATAGCAAATGTAGGTTAGGTGGCTGTGAGTCCACAGCTTCGTTACTGAGTCTACCACAGAGGAGAACACGTTAAGCACAACTTACCAGCTCAGCTGCACTGCGCAAATCCCAGGGCTGTGCTTTGGAATTAATTAGAGGAGCAGCAAAGTTATTAGCTGCTATAGTAACCAAGGCCAGAGTGGATGTCCTAAAGGACCCCATAAAGCAAGGGGACACAACATTTGTCAGGAATTGAAGGAACATTGAGATTGCACATCAGGTCAGGGGCAAATATGAACTTGAACTGTCTGGAATGGCTCTGTGTGGATTGTGGGTGCCAGCCAGGAAATCTGTTGGCTGGTGTTAAGAAAAACTACGTTTGATAATGGAAAGCACCAAGCAGATCATTTAGTTGAAGGGACAGTACAGGGAATATTAGTGTTTGTGTACTCGTCTGAAAAGAGTGCTGACGCCTTGCCTCTGAGTATTGTGGAAAAAAAAAAAAAACCATGAGAAGCTCCTGTTTAAAGTATCTCCTTCCGCTGTACAGTTTTCTTACATGCTGAAAATTTGTTTTGCATTTAAATATTTTTAGGGGGCTGGAAACATGGTTCAGCAGTAGACTGTTTGCCTAGCATGCATGTAGGACTAGTCTCAACTCAGTCTGTGGCAAGTTATGGCAGTGCATGCCTGTAATCTCAGCACTTAGGAAGTGGAGGCAAGAGGATCAGAAATTAAGGTCCTCTGTAGCCAGGAATTTCTCTGGTCCTGCCTGGTCCTGCCCGGCCCTGCAGTCAGGACAAATCTCTCCCACCCACATCCCGCAGCAGCTTGGTCCCAAGTAAACACACAGAAGCTTATACTATTTACAAACTATGGGTCAGGCTTCTCCCTAGCTAGCTCTTACAACTTAACTCAGCTCATTTCTATTAATGTATGCATTGCCACGTGGCTTCATGGCTTACTGGTACTTTCACATCTTGCTTCTCCTGGCAGGGGCTCACAGCATCTGCCCCACTCTCCTTTCTTCTCTCTCTCTCTCTCTCTCTCTCTCTCTCTCTCTCTCTCTCTCTCTCTCACTCACTTGCTTGAATGTACTGCCTAACCTTATTCTGCCTCACCATTGGCCAAACAGCTTTATGTATCAACCAATCAGAACAACACATATTCACAGTGTACAAAAAGATATCCCACAGCAATCCTCCTTGGCTACAAAGTGAGTTTGAGGTTAGCCTTTGGCTAAAAGAGATAGTGCATTTAAATAAATAAATGAGTAAAGAAAGAAATTTCTCAATTTTGTTTTCCAATAACATGGTTTAGGTCAAGTTTTTTTTTTTGTTTGTTTATTTGTTTGTTTTTTAAAGCTGGATATAAGTCAGAAAAAAGGGGAAGAATTTTAAGTTATAGAATCAGGTCAACCTCAGATCTCTGAGTCAGAAACCTGAAGAAGAGAAGCCTGGAATTCTGGACCTTTTAGAAGCTCTGAAAAGTCCTTGGGTGGCTTCAGTATAGCTGTGTGTGTGTGTGTGTGTGTGTGTGTGTGTGTGTGTGTGTGTGTGTGTGTGTGTGTGTTGCAATGTCTTAGGTGATGTCTTAACCAGAACTTGTACAGTTGTATTTTACAGGGAAGTCTACTGCTCCCCTGGGTCCAGTTCAATGTGGCAAAATGTAAAGAATGGGGATAATTTTTAGAAATCGTGATATTCTCTTGCCCAATATTTTACACAATGCTTCTTCTTCTCATGGCTCTTAGACTCAAATTCTAGGCCAAATCAGTGGACTTACCAGTTAAACTCACTCTGGTTGTTCTAAGTCTATATCTTGAGTTATGTCTTTTTTAAGTACATTTATAAATACAGATTTGAATTTCTCACAATGGTCCTGGAGCCTGGAGAGTCAAGATCGAGGCTCAGGCTTCTGATGAAGGCTGATTCTCTCCTTCAAAGATGTTGCATCCTAATTGTGGAAAGAATTTACACTTCCTTTTATGTGGCAGAAGTGATCTGCCCTACGATTTAATTACCTCTCAACAGCTTTACCTCCAAATAATGTAACCTTGCAGGTAGAGCTTATCTCAAAGGACTAATATCACATAGTGCACATTATCTTACCACTATGCCATCAAATCAAGAATCAATAACTTAATAAAAGTGAATGGGCTTATTAAAAATGTGTGGGTCTAGACAATCACAATTACAGTTGGAAACATTAGTACAATGGTATGCAATTTATATACAGTATAATTTTTGAAATACAGAATGCAGGCAAAAATAGGAAGTCTGAAATCTTGTATCTGAAAAGAATAGTTGAGCTAAGCAGCCGTCCTCATCAGTCAGAATGAGGACAGCCATATAAACCCAGGAAGTGGGAAGTTACTTGTCATTACCAAAGTACTTTTTAAGATCCTCAAATTTCCAAGTTTTTAGAAGAATTGAAAACAGATAAAATAGAACAGAGCAAACAGACTCTTAAGCAGTTCTGGAATTAGAGAAAATAAACATCCTTCAGCAAGCGAGAAAGCGACATGCTTCTCAGAGGTCTGGGAATAGCAAGCCTCTCAAACAGCTCAGCTCTTCAGAAAACCAGTTCTTTTGTTTAGCTGACTGGATGCTAAACATTCTTGTGCCTTTCTCCTGCTCTCCTGCTTTGTTGTGGCATCGGGAGTTTTCATGCTAACGTAACCCACCCCTCAGTTTTAGTTTTCACAGCATAAAAATATGCTATATAGAAATAATAAATAATGTATGCCTTAAAAATTGAGGATTAATACAGATATCACAATATTATTTGTGCTTGACAATTCCACACATATATAGTAAATTTTTATCATAAACCCTCGTTACCTTCTTTGACCCCCCTCTCATGCCCACTGACCCCCTCTTCTTCCTGTCAAGCTTGCTTCCTACTTTCAAGTTATTTCTGTGTGTGACCCACTCTGTGGCGTTTAGTATGGAATGCTTGCATGACCATAGTGTGGATTATTGTTTGGAGCATGAGCAACTAACCAGTAGCTACACCACAGAAGAAAATGACTCTCCCTCCTTCCTGGTAGTGATTGATTTCCAGTAAATACTTAGGAAGGGTAGTCCCTTTCCCCCATTCATTATAGAAAGAAGCCACAGATTTTATTAAGTCATAATTCTTCCTAGAAGGAAAAAAAAATTGAAACTCACATATAAATATGTCAAGATTGGAGCTTGTCTCAGTGACTTATCTTAAGCATCCCCTGCTTTACAGCCACCTTTAAAACCCCGTAAGACACCCAGGAAGCTGCTTGGTACAGACAGTTATTGGGACATTCAATTTGTTTGTAGGTCTGGTTCTTCTTGACCCAAAACACCTTCTAAATCATAAACACAAGCATTCACACAGACAATAAGAAACTGGCTGCTGAATGAGCTTTTGCTTTGCACTCTGAGTTTTTGTAGTTAATTTAGGGCAGTCACACCTAAAGTCTACAACATTCCTCAGATAGCCACTCAAAAGTGCTTTTCTGATAGGTGGTCAACCTAAGTTCAATAATCTTTTTGTTGTCGTTGTTGTTTCTGTTTTTAAAAAACTTTCTATCTGTGTATTTTCATACAACTGTGTACAAGTTGATAGGTTTCACTATGGCGTTTTCAAAAAGCATGCCATGTGCTTGACAATGCCCAGCCCGCTATTATTCTTTCCTGGTACACACAGTCTCAGACTGAGTTTGTATCATCCATTATTTTTAAAATATCGCCTACAGTTTTAAGCCTTGATCCTTAAAACAAAGCTGTCCTATAATGCTGAGATAGCTCCTCCCCACTTTCTTCAGCTGAAAACACCTTTCTTCCATTTAACTCTGTGGACCTTTCCTCCCACAAGCCTTTTCTAATCTTCGTCACTGGACCTGAAATCCTTCCCTCTTGCTTGCACGCCTGTCTTACTCTCTGTCTATCTAGTTCATACTTATCTTCTCCGGGTTCAATCTCTAGTTCACTGAGTCAGGGACCTGATTTGTGTGCTTTCTTTTCTCTTGTTGCCTTGGAGGATATCAGGGGATGAGAAACAAAGGACAGGCTGATGAACTAACACAGCTTTAGCTGTAGGAAATCAATCTTCACAAATGGTGCGGAGCACCGATAATATTTCAAAGTGGGCTCTAATTGGCTACTATGCCTAGTAGTGTTTATTGTCAGCTTGACACAACCTGGAATCACCTGGGATGAGGGAACTTGAACTGAGGAACCTGCCCTAAATCAGATCGGGCTGTGGCCCACATGTGAGGAGATTGTTTTGTTTGATTTACGTTGGGAGGGCTGAGCACACAGTGGGCTGCACCATCTCTAAGCAGTGGATCAAGGCTGTGTAAGAAAGTCAGCTGAGCAAGCCAGAGAAGGAGCTGGCAAGTAGAATTTTCCCCGGTTCTTCCCTTCAAGCTCTGGCCTGAGTCTTACCTTGACTCATCTCGGAGAAAGTCTGTGGCCTCGAAGTATAAAATGAAATAAATCCTTTCATCCCTAAGTTGTACTTGGTCGTGATGTTTATCACAGCAGCAGAACAAAACTGGAATGGCTAATAAGGGACAGTTTATGTTGTTTGAAGTGACAAAGAATGTTTGCTGTATTTATTTATCTCATCATTAAGTTATTGCTTAAGGGTTGAAAGACAAAGACAGAGTCAGTTTAACTGGTGTGTAGTCAAGGGTCACTTAACAATGTCAGATGATTTTATTATTGTGAAAATGACATAGAATGGTCTTACATAATAAACCTAAGTCATTTAGTCTGGGGCACATCTTGGCTACACTGTTCAGTTCATTTAAATGTTTAGGTTTTGTTTTGTTTTACTTTTTGAACTCTTTACCCAAAAAAGCTAAGATAGAAGAAAAAAAAATCAGCCTCTGCCCACACTGGGCCAGGTCAAGACCATCAACATCACCTTCCTCCACCACATCTGTCCCTCTAGAACAGTGATTCTCAACTTGTGAGTTGCAACCCCTTTGGCAATCCTCTATCTTCAAAAACATTTATATTACACTTCATGACCGCAGCAAATTTAGAGTTCTGAGCAACAAAAATCATTTTATGGTTGGGGGTCACCACAGCATGAGGAACTGTGTTAAAGAGTCACAGCATTAGGAAGGTTGAGAACCACTGCTCTAGAAGGTCTTCAGGGACATCATACATTTGGGGTTATCATTTACGAGCCAGACAAGGCCTCCTATAATAATCTCAAAGAATCTACCTACTACTGCAGTTTTGTACTTAATTTTTTAGAAGTAGGCGTATACTCTTAAAATAATGACAAAAAGTGCAATATGGTAGCATGGCCATTTATTATGATTTGCAAGCATTTGTTACTGTAAATAATTGCATGTGTCATCTTTTATATACCTAGCAGTGCATCACCATGCATCATTATGAACACAAAATGCATTGCACCATATTATGATGTGTACAGGATGGCAGGAATTAATCAGCTCCACTATAATCTATGGGTCTGCTGTCACATACGAGCTACCACATTGACTAAAACATTATGAGGTGTAGGAGTGTATTTGCTTATGAGTACATGGTGCCAAAGGCTTTAGCTGTGAAATGGAATGACTAACAATTCTATGCCCAGCTGGCATTTAAACATTGTTCTCAGCAGATATTTCATATTCTCTCATACTGGAACAGGAGTGCTAAGCTCCCTGTGATTTCTTTGATTTATATACTTTCTAGAAGTGGCGATTACTAATTATTTTGGCCTGTCAACTTAGCAGCAGGACCCCAAGTCTACACAGCAGTTTCTTTTGAAACGTATAGTATAAAATCTCACCCTAGGGACATTTGAACAACTTGATCACCCAAGTTCTATAGGAACTTCTTTAATATGGTATTTCAAAGAGGAATATGAACTCACATTCTAACCCTTTGTTGTATTTATAATATACTCATTATATAATTTGAAACCACTGTATGGTATTTCTCCTAAGAATTGTTAGTCTGGGTTATTGTCTCTCTCGTGAGAGAAAACAAATATAAGTAATCATAACACGAAGCAAACACATATCACAAGTGCCCAATTATTTACATTAATATGCCATACACAGAAGAAGGGGAAGGGGATTGGCTTGGATAAAAATACGTACTGAAAAATAGCTCAGGATCGAATGGCAGCAGCAGCTTTCAGAACACAGATTTTGAGCAAATTGACTCAAGGCAAGGGAACAGAAGCCCAGCGTCCATGTCTACCATTAGCTCAGGTTGAAATACTTCTGTCAGTCACGTTCTTTGCAGTTGAATGTCTCGTCAAAGCGATCTGCATCATATGCCATCTCTTTGAAAAGCCCTCCTAGCAACCTATATTCATTTGTGCTGCATGAAAGAACCTGGCTTTCTGCTTTGGTGCCTCCATCAAACCACACGTTCAAACTTTCTCTGGGTCTTCCCAGTCACAGGTGAATGCGTTTCAGGTCAACACAAAGCATACCTCTTTAGAGACCTAAGTTTTCCATCCGTCTAGGTAACTCATATGCCCAATCACACTCAATTGGCCATTTAGAACCAAAGTCCCTTCTGCCAGTTAATCCTACTACGTTTTGCCTTCATGCTGTTTGATTTCCTGAAGCCATATCCTGGTCCCTTGCTTAAATATTAAACTTCATTTCCTGCTGACCATGTCTCCCTGTTTCTAACTCTTCCCCCCTTTAATTGCATGGCATCTTTATACTTTGTCATCTTTAGAATCTAGTTTTTACTCATCCTGTTCAGAATTCTTCCCTTGCCTTCCCTTCCTTAACCGATAGAATCTCTGCACTTGGTTGCCGTGTCTTTTTTCCTGGCTCTGTAAGCTGTGTCTTCGTTCTGGATCTATATCCAGTGAGTTTGCTTAGAAACCATTTGCTTACCAGGTTGTTCATGAGGTTTCCAGTCACTTATACAGAAAAAAAAACCCGACAAGCAACAACAACAAAAACAAAACAAAACAAAAGCCAACCCTCTTTGCACAAATAAGCCTAGAGAGAACTCAGTACAGACAGAAGTTGTGGGTCATCTTCCTAGTCACTCCCTTCCTGTCACCCTTAGACATCTTCTCATACTTAGCTTGTTCCCATTTTATTCAGTGCACAATCTCTTCCCTTTCCTAGAAATATCTCATTAGGTTCTTTTATTATTACTTTTCTGAAAAAAATGTATGACACAAACCTAGTCTCCCAACTATCTCAAAATAACAGCATGTTTCCCCCTAGGTAAACCAGGGCTCACATTCTTTTAATCTTCTCAAATACATTTTATGCATATGCAAGACCATGTATATGTCATCCATATATCTGCAATACTATTTCTATAGAAATCAGCACACTGTAGAAATATGAAATCACTCCTGCTGTCAGGTGTGATGTAAGAGTTGAAGCCTCTAAAACCTTGCAGTTACATTGTTGCTTGTTGGAATGATCTACCCCATGCTTTTCCATCTCTCTCTTCCTGGAGAAACTTACCCCTGCTAGGATAGAATACTGAACTTGTTACCTGGCACATAAGAAACATTCTACAAATGCTACATGTCACTATTTTAAATATTTTTTTATAAATTTGATATTTCCTCTCTGCTATTTTTCATTGGTAAAATTCAAGCGCGCTCTCTCTTGCTCTCTCTCTTAAATCAAGCAGCTGCAATGGAGGCTACAGACGATAATAGTTAAGAATTTTCCAAAAGGATTATTTGAAGTGTGGAGAAATGCCAAGAGGTAATTTTCTACAATTTAGGTGGAAAGAGACTATGAAAAAAGAACAACAGAGGAGAATTCTGGGGGAACAATGTATGACATCATCAAACTGAAAAGAGGTTCCAATTTAGAAAATATTTTTGAACTCTATGTTGGTCAGATTGAAGCTCCAGCTGTGTTTGGTCCCTGAATATTCTGATGGGAATTTCAAAATTCGTTAATCAGAGACAAGACTTGACTCCCCCCTATTCTCTGGTATAATTGGTACTTTGCAAGCCCTTCACAGTGAACATGATGTTAGAACATGACAAATTATATTCTGGGGTACCAAGATGACAATAGTAACTCTGGAATAGCTACTTAGAAGCTATTTAGAGACATTTGGCTGGAAGTGGGGGTGGTGAGGCTTGTTTGGAGTTATATGTATGCAGAAGCATTCTGTTCCTATATTGTGTCCTAGCTTTTGGAGGCTGATGACGTCCGCAAATCAATCATCGTTCACCACTATCCAGTTTCCAAAATCAAGTCAAAAAAATCTGCTCCTCCAGCTAGTTCTGATGCATACGTATATACATTTGTGTCCTCTACAAATCTTACAGTTAATTTACTGAACTAGTAATCATGAACTATTTAGAGACATTACTACCTGGGGAGAAGTTATATTCACTTTTCTATTTCACCCTGTATTAACTTATTTCTTATATGTTCTGAATTAGTCAGGGCTCTCAAGAGATACAGAACTGATGGAATGCATATATAATATATAATATATATAATATACATATATTAGAGTGACTGACAGGTTGTGATCTAGCAAGTCCAACAATGTCTACCTCCCAACAGAAAGGCCAAGAATTCAGTAGTTTTTAGTCCAGGAGGCAGGATGTCTCAGCTCGTCTTTAGACTATATTGGAACCCCAAAGAAATAGGTTCTAGCCAACAGTGACGGGGTGCCTCAGGAGCAGGATGGATGAGTTTGCCAGTGAGAGTGAGCAGGTAAAGCAGAAAGGCTTCCTTCCTTGACATGACAAAGTGTCCCTTGTTTTTTTTGTCATCCCAGCCTAGAAGGAAATATCCATGGGATAGACCTAATATGTTCTTAAATCATATAAACACACAAAGTTTGTAGGAGTCAGGGCTTACAACTTAAAAATTCATTTCTCCAAGATAAATCTGTAGTGTGACTAATAACTTTATTAATAATGAAAGCCATGGTTTACTTTGGCTACACAGCACTTTGAAGAGTGGAACACCTTTGGGACTTCTGCCTATGAATGTCAAGGTCAAAGGCAGCAGCTGCCAGTGAGCTGTTCTCCCCACTGATTCACCCAGAGATTGTTTTACGAAGTCCTTGGTCATTCTACTTCTGATACTGTTTGTGTTAAATGTTCTCCAGCTGAAAACTTTATTTTAGCTCAACAAATATACCAACATATGAGACATGGAAATAACTTCATGTATATCTTATAACAATACACAACTCAAAGACTAAAAAATATGACCAAAAAAATTCAGGCAGTTTGAACTGATTCCCTTTTATTTCCCAAAGAGCATACATATTTGGACTGTGTGTGTGTGTGTGTGTGTGTGTGTGTGTGTGTGTGTGTGTGTAAAACAGACTTTCATGAATGATTTTGTCTAGCCATGAGCTAATTTAAGTCCTCTGAGCATGCTTAAAGTGCATAATAACAGGCTGTGATGTTTAGCAGGCTAGCTAGAGTAAACACATTTTCAAGTTAAGATATTTTCAACTTACAATAGATTTAGTGGAACTTAGCAGCATTATAAGTCACAGAGCATCTGTATATTCAAATGTTATTTTGGAAAAAAGCTGAGCATAGGGAAATTCACTTGTGCTGGCTAGATTTATGTCAACTTTTGACACAAGCTAACGTCATATGAGAGAAGGAAATCTCAGTTAAGAAGATTTCTCCATAGGATTGGCCTGTAGGCAAGCCTGCGAGACATTTTCTTAATTAGTGATTAATGGGGGAGGGCCCAGCCCACTGTGGGTGATGTCATCCCTAGGCTGGTGGTCTGGGTTCTACATGAAAGTAGGCTGAGCAAGCCAGTAACAGCAACCCTCCAAGCCTTCTGCTTCAGCTCCTGCCTCCAGGATCCTGCCCTGTTTGAGGTTTTTTCCTGACTTCCTTCAATGATGAACAGTGCTATGGCAGTGTAAACCAAATAAACCCTTTCCTCCCCAAGTTGCTCTTTGGTCACAATGTTTCATTGCAGCAATAGAAACCCTAACTAAGACGTCAGTCTTCAAGCATTTCCCCATTTACTAGATGCTGTGTTGCAATTTCCTCTGAACTGAAACATTACAAGCCTTGTAAAAGCTCCTTAAGGCTTAGGAGTTCTAAGCATAGGTTTATTAAGACTCAGGAAGTTAAACAACTCAGATGTCTGAGGAAGTTCCTAAAACTTATCAGATTCCTTCCCTGAGGATATAGCAGTAAGGGCTGTTGAGGAGAGGATACTCTCTAACCTGTTGAACTGCCTACAAATTGTACAGAGAGATCCAGGTTTCCAGCTTTTATGTGTTTTCTTTATTTTTTTATTATTAAGACATTTCCTATTCATTTTACATACCAACCACAGATCCCCCTCTCCTCACTCCTCCTGCCCCCCAGCCTTCCCCTTCCCAACCCAGCCCCCATGCCCACTTCCTCCAAGGCAAGGTCTTCCATAGGGGGTCAGCAGAGCCTGGTACATTCAGTTGAGGCAGGTCCAAGCCCCTCCCCCCTGTGCCAAGGCTGCACAAGGTGTCCCACCATAGGCACTGGGCTCCAAAAAACTATGCTGAGCTGGGCTTTAGTGATGTAGCTGCTTCTGAGCTGTCCATGTTACTGTCAGCGATCCTCCAAATTCATTACTTCACCAGATTGGGTGTTGACAATATTGTCACTTTGGTCTATTGTTGGTTTCCTGCATGGGGTTAGTAGATGTTCATTCCATCTCCTAAGGACTAGCATTATCCAACACCAGATGTAATTTACCTCAAGATTTTCGGAGGGGGCAGGATTTAGAGATTTTTGAATCACACATAAATGCTCATAATTTTGTTGTCGAATGCATATCTTATTTAATAAGTCATGTAAATGGCATTTGTTTTTCAAAAAAAATTCCAAAGCATTTGAATATTTTAACTTTCAGAACATTTCCACTGGTTTCTAGAGGTCAACATATTGAATATTTCTAGGATTTGCCTGCTTTTGTACATCCAAAGAAATCTTTAGGATAATTACACACAAAAACAATCCCCACATAGTTTCCTTGAGAAATGTCAAACATAGAATCTTTTCACTGGAAGCAATTTTTTTTTATTTGCTAAGGAAATAATTTATTTAACTCCAGTAATTTACTGCTTTAATGCTGGCAGTAATAGAAGAGGCAACAAGGTCAAAGGGAGAAGAGAGGAAGGACAGGGGAGAAGGGGGGGGGACACTTTGGTGAACACTGTTGTCAGTGCTGATGGGGTCTTTTCAATGGTCAAGGCTGTGGGAGACTGCCTGGCATACAGCATCATGTGATGGGGTAAGCTAGGCTTCAGTTTCATGGATAGCATCTGGTAAATAAGAACACACAGCTATTACTAATAATTCATTTAAAAAATGTGTTTGTGTAGCTTGGTCTGCTTGTGGGGCTCCTAGCAGGGGGATCAGGAGCTGTCCCTGGTACTTAAACTGGCTTTTAGGAACCTGTTCCCCATGCTGGGTTGCCTCACCCAGTCTTGATGCAGTGGGAGGAGCTTGCTTTGTTGACTCCCATGGGAGACCTGCCCCTTTCTGAGGAGGAGTGGATGGGGGGGGTGTAGAGGGAGGTGGGGGGATTGGAGAAAAGGAGGGAGGGGAAACCGCAATCAGGATGTAAAATAAATGAAAATTTTTAAGTAATAAAAATAAGTAAATTAATTAAAAATTTAAAATGTGATAATGATTTAAAACTGGGTTTATGTGATATTTAAATTATTTCTATTCTTGAGAATTTCATTTATGTGTACAATGAAATATGTCCCATTTCTTTCCTCTAGCTCCTCCATTTGGCCCACGGGTTTAGAACTATTTATTTATCAGAGCCTAGCAGAACCACAGTCGACTTCACAACCACGACTGTGCCTTCCTAGAAATCAATAACTTATCATGGAGGGGTTAGAGTCCTTCAGTCTCTTCCCCGATTCATGATTGACTGTCAATAGGCTTGGTCTTAGGCAGGCCCAGTACAGGTCATTGCAGCTGCTGTGAGAGCATGTCTGTAATGCTCCAAGGATAGCATTCCACAGCCCTCTCCCTGTCTGCTGGTTCTTACATTCTGAATAATTCCGTCCTCTGCAATGCTCCCTGAACCTTAGAGGGGGCAGCAAAAACATCCTGTTTAGGGACGAGCATTTGACCACACCTTATTTGAAGCATCTTGAGAAGCCGTGAGTCTCTTCAGTCACTGCTATTTACTGCAAATATGTACTGCATACTCTGATGAATAAGAAGACCATTTGTCTATAAGTATAAAGATAAATTTAGAGTGCAGGTTGGTCCCATGTCATCATTTCCTTCATAGGCCTTTGCTTGGGGCTTTGGCTGGGGCCTTTAGCTGGGGCTTTTGACTGAGTTTACAGCAGCAGGCATTTATTTTCTCCTGCAGAATGAGCTGCAGATCTCACCTTTCTTCCTAATCCACCCTCAGCCTGAATAAAAGATGCAAATCCAGGCAGGTGATGGTTTTCCCCTCTGGAGCTGCTACTTATTTGCTGTCTGAAGTTTCTGGACTTCAGTCTTCACAAGTCTCAAATCACATCACAGACCTTTGGCCACCATCTTAAATAGGACACAGTATCTTTGCTTCTTGGCAGCCTCACACGTTTTGGAGTAGCATACAATAGGAAATTCTTATCAGATAGCTGAGTAAATGTGTATTTTCATGTGTTAATGATGTGATGTGGGGCAGCTTACCTCTTGGAATGCCAGCTTGCTTATTCAAGAGTGCTAATGTTGGGAATGTAGGAGAGAATGGTCATGGAATGTGAGGGACATACCAGCATTTCAGTATAGCCATGCATGGCTATGTGTAGCAATTTTAAACGTCCAAAATTTAATTAGTGATGTTTGTTTATAAAGACGTGATTACTTTAAAGTTGAGGTACAATCCACATATAGTGAAATTTATACTTCCAGAGTATGTGATTAAATGGTTTTCAGAACACTTTATCCCTATAAAATATGTTCATGTCCATTAAGTAGCCTTTCTCTATCCTGCCCATTCCTAAACCAGCCCTACATAACCATTGATTTACATGTGTGTCTGTGTGAATGTGAAGGTCAGAGACCAACCTGACTTTCATTCCTCTCTCACTGGGACCTGTGATTCAGATAGGAAGGCTGGCCCATGAGTTCTGGGAATCTTCCTGGCTCCACTTCCCCTGAGGAGTGTGTGGGATTACAGACATGCATCAGCATATCCAACTTGAATCATGTTTTCACACTGTCATGACAAGTCCTTTACAAACTGAACAATTATCTCCCAAGCCCACTTACAGCAAAAACTATTATTATTTTTATTTTATGTGTTTGGCTGCTCTCCTTGCGTGTCTGTGTACCACATGCAAGCCTAGAGCTTTCAGAAGCCATGAGGGATCATTGAGTCCCCTGGAGCCTGGATTATGGTTGTACATGAGCTGCCATGTGGGTGCTGGGAATCAAATTCCAGTCCTATGCAAGATCAACAAGTGTTCTTGATTTCCAAGTAATCTCTCCAACCCCAACAACTTTTTATTCAAAGAACATTTTTTTTTAATATTTAGGATGCACAATATGATATTATGGGACAAGCCAAGTGGAAAAAGGGCAATCATGTCACAAAGACTCATCAAATCATTTTTCTGCTGTGTAGCATACAAAAGAAAGACCTATACATTGAAAGGCTGTGGTGCATTGGAAATGATAAAATATTGGTTCTTGAAGTTGCAACAGATACATGTGGATGGAAAAATAGCCTGTGCTCAAGGGTCAGAAGAATTAACAGTGTTAAAAATGCCTGCAGATGAAGAAATTCTGAGAAAGAGAATCAAAATGGTAGCCTTCACACTTCCTGACAGAAAATTGTATTACAAAGCTATCGTTTGGTATGGCACTGGCACATAGTAGACATGGAATGGTGACGTGGAATACATGCCCGGAAGTGAGTCTGAACCTACATGGTCAGCTAACTTGACAAGCACACAGTGGAGACAGAAAGGAGAGAGAAGAGCTTCTTCAGTAATGGTACTGAGCAAGATGAGATTTGCATATAAGAAAAACAAAATTTCACCTTAAAACTATACGTTAAAAACAACCTAAAATGGACTCGATTTAAAACAGTAGCATTAAGCTGAATACCTTTAGTCCCAGCACTCGGGAGGCAGAGCCAGGTGGACCTCTGTGAGTTTGAGGCCAGCCTGGTCTACAGAGTGAGATCCCAGACAGGCACCAAAACTACACAGAGAAACCCTGTCTGGAAATAAATAAATAAATAAATAAAACAGTAGCATTAGAAGCATAGATTAGAAAACAGCATAAGGGGAATTTGTTGATGCTGGAGTTGGTAATTATATTTTGGAAACTCACCAAAATCTCAGGCAACAAAGAAAAATAAATTCTCATCATCAAATGCAAGAACTTATGCAAGGCAAAAGGAGTAATAAACAAAATGAGGTTGGTAAAGAAATACTTGCAAATTGTATGTCTAATAATGGTTAACACCAAAAATTTATAAATCACTCATACAACTAAATGACAGAACACATTCCCCAAATTAAAAAAGGCAACAGACCTGAGTTGATGTTGCATTACCATTTCTCAAGTCAGTACTATTAAATACTTTCAAATTGTCATAGAACCTTCAGCACTGTCTAACTATAAAACATTTTTATCTTGTAAAACTGAAACCCTGTTTACACTAATCAACAGCTACATATGCCCAATAATTTTAGTCCTTGTAAACCACCATTGTACTCGATTTATGATACAGAATAGCTTCATGTAAGTAAATTGAATTGTACAGTTTGTTCTACTGCTCAGCTTGTTTTGTTTGGTGTACTATCTGCACCCTCTATCCATAATGCTGCTTATGACAGGATTTCTCCCCTTTATCTGGACAAGTGATATGTACCATATGTATATTCTTTATTTGTTTTTTAGCCCTTTCAGAAAGAGTCTTGCTGTGCAGCTCTGGCAGGCCTGGAACTGACCTCAAAATTATGGAAATCCCCCTACCTCTGTTTATCCACATTTTTTTTTTTTACCCCAACTCATCTGTTAATGGGTATCCATGTCTACTTATTGGCTACTGTAAACAAACACTAGGACAATAAACCCTGATTTCAATTCTTTTGAATATCAAAAAGAGCAATCACTGGTCACATAGTAGTTCTGCTTTTAATAGCAGCTTCTATATTTTACAGTTTTAACTAACAATACACACCTTTCACTTTCTCATGTCCTTTCCAACCAATCATTCTGTCCCATGTCTCCTGCCTCCATGCCCTTGCCTCTCCCCTCACGATTCACTAAGCCTTCCTGTAGAAGATTTTAGCTTTCAGTGGATCCCAGAGTTTTGTGTGACACTCTGTGTTCTAACAAATAAAGCTTGCCTGGAGATCAGAGGATGGAGCTAGCCACAAGTTAAACCATAGAGGCCAGGCTGTGGTAGCACACACCTTTAATCCTAGCACTTGGGAGGCTCACACCTTCAATCCCAGCACTTGGGAAGCTCACACCTTTAATCTTAGCACTTGGGAGGCTCACACCTTCAATCCCAGCACTTGGGAGGCTCACACCTTTAATCCCAGCACTTGGGAGGCTCACATCTTTAGTCTCAGCACTTAGGAGGCAGTGAGAGGAAGTGATAAGATGGGGCAGAGACAGGAGCTTGGCCCTTTTCAGTCTGAGAAGTCCTGGAGGTAAGAGGTGACTTTGGTTGTTCTTTACTTCTCTGATCTTTCGGCATTAACCCCAATATCTGACTCCAGGTTTTAATTATTAAGACCAATTAGAATTTGTGCTATAGTTCACACTTTACCAGAGTCCTGAGATAGCTGGGTCAGTTAGATTTTTTAATTGTAATTGTTATTTGGATGAAGAAATAGATTTTTTTTAATTCTTTCTACTCTAAAAGATTCCTGGAATTTCTCCTCCTCCTTTTGAATTGTTTATTTTTCTCTTTAATTCTATGAGATTTGCTTTGTATATTTTTCACTCATACTGTTAAATGAATATATTCCTCAATAATTATTACATTCAATGGGTTAAATTTTTATCATTATAAAATCTATTCCTAAATTGACAATTTTTGCTTTAAAAGTTGGTATGTAGCTACACTACCCTTTTATGATGTATACTTTTTTAAAATATTATTTACAAACCATTTGTATCTTTGGATTTAAAGCATGTCTTTTATAGGCAATATTTTGAAAGGTTTATCTATTTTCATTTTGATTTTATTATTTAATCCATTATCATTCAAGTAATTACTAGTAAGATTAGATTTTTGTCTGCTATTTGCTATGTTTTTGTATTTGATTTTGCCCTTCTATTTCTTTATAATTGGCTTATTTTAATGAGTAATTATTTACTTAATAATTTCAATTCCCCATTGGTAATGCATTGGGGTTGCAATCAACACATTGTTGTCTAGTGTTATGATCCTCTAAATATCATTTTAACTCAGTGGTAGACAGATGTCATTATATTGCTTCCTGTGGCTCTAACACTGCCCACCTACAAATATATGGCAAGTCCAAGAATATATATCAATAAATAATCATCATCAAGCTACATTTTTTTTATGAATTTAAGGACAGGAAAGGTAAATTATCAATTACAACTTTTAAAACTTCAAAAAAATATGTAACAATTTAGCTTTGACCTAGATTTGTTTTTGGGTTTTTGAGACAAGTTTGAATTGCCTGGAACTTGCATGTTTACTAAACTGGTATCACACTCACAGATATCCACCTGTCTCTGACTCCCCAATGCTGTGTTTAAAGGATTGTGTCACCTCCCCTAACTACGTTTTTTTTTTTTTTTTTAATCTAAAATA
This sequence comes from Peromyscus californicus insignis, assembly GCF_007827085.1. NCBI lineage: Eukaryota > Metazoa > Chordata > Mammalia > Rodentia > Cricetidae > Peromyscus > Peromyscus californicus. The sequence continues at coordinate 39,944,318 of NW_026294514.1, read as the reverse complement.
TTGCTGTTAGCAATTTTCACTTCACATGGTCTAGGTCTCTGTCTTTCTTTCTCTCTGTGCTTGGGATCAGACCTAGGTCCGCACACAGGCTGAGCAGGTACCCTACCACTCCTCTATGAGCCCACCTGCAGCTTGCTCTCTTTTACTTCTTTTCTGAACAATTCCTCAGCATTGATTGTTGCATCTTGACAGCCACAGTCTTCTTCCTTCCCTACCCTGTTCCTTCTCTTCTCTGGCCACTGCCCACAACAGACAGCATCCAGCTTTTTAGGTGAAGAGGAAGCTGAGCCCAGGGTAATGGTAGAAAATCATAACTAGAGATCTGATAATGTGCTTGCCTTGGTCACACAAGACCCTAAGTTTAATCACCACAAAAATAGCTGGCCTGAGTTTGTGGGAGCTTATGAACACTGGCCCAACAGTTAGGGTGCCTCTGTGGGCCTGACCTAGGTCCTCTGCATGTGTGTGACTGGTGTGTAGGTTGATCTCTTTGTAAGTGGCTCCCAGCAGTGAGATCAGGACCTGTCCCTGGTACTTACCTGGCTGTTGGGAACCTGTTCTCCATGCTAGATTACCTCCCCAGCCTTGATGCAGGAGGAGCTCGGTCCTATGTCAACTTGACGTGCCATGCTTTGTTCAAGCCCAGGAGAGGTCTCCCCCTTTCTGGATGGAGGTGGAGGAGGAGTGGAAGGAGAGGGGGTAGTTGGGACGTGAGGTGGGATGGGGTGGGGGATGGGGTGAGGGTTACTGGGGTGGGGAACTAGCAGGAGAGGAAGGAGGGGAAACTGTGGCTGGTACGTAAAATAAATGAAAAAAAAAAGTTATTTAAATAAAAGAAAGTTTAATCATTAGCCCAACATAGATTGGACATGGAAGTACAAGCCTGAAGTCTAAGTATTCAGGAGATGGAACTAGGAAGTTCAAGGTGAAAAGTTCAAGGCTAGCTTTAGCTACATGGAGAGTTTGGGGGAAAAGACCCTATCTCAAAATTCAAAAAAGAAAGAAAAAGCAAGCAAGCAGGCAGGAAGGAAGGAAGGAAGGAAGGAAGGGAAGAGAATGACTGTCAGTAGATATTTTCTTCTTCTAGGTAGTTGAATTTCAGTTTTGTGTCAAGGAATGGGAACCTCAATTTAATTATTTTAGACACTCAGTAAATATTCATCTTGATCAAAGTTAGCTACTTCAGGTGCAGTATTTCTTTGGGAATAGCAAGATTTTTTGTGGCATAACTCCTTTCCTTTCCAGAGCGTCTACCTAAGTCAGTTACAGACTCTTAATGGGATCTGAGTTAGAATGCTGACTTATCACCATGGGGTCTCCAGTAAAAATCTGAGACTGAGAGACTGACCGAAGTGCTGTAATAAACAGTGTTGAGAAGGGAGTGTGACGCAATATGTTACAAAAACAGAGAACAGAAAAGCAATGTCATATCAAGGAGACCATTTACAAGAAAAGAAGTTAAAGGAAACATTTAGAGAAGTGGTTATACTGAAATGATAGTTCCTCTGAGTTTTAGTATGAAATATGACTGGACTCGGTGGGTCTCGGTATAGTAACCCCACAGTTACTCCCTGCCTCTGAGGAGGCTTTTTCTCTCTCAAAGTTCTAAGAGAATGAAATGTCATTGATGAGCTTTTCCTGTGTAGTGGGCAAGGAAAAAGCATATAGTATTGGTGAAATTATTAAGGCCACTCCACGTAGTTAAAAGAAGATTTATTTAATGGCGTAACTTACAAATTAAGGGATAGGTAGGTCGCGGGGTCTGGGGAAGGTGTATCGCAGTCCAGCGGTGTTCTCTGGAGCTCTGCTTGGCCCACCTCCACCATCCAGGGTCCCGGCACCTAGCGAGCACAGCCCATCCAGATCTCAGGTCTCCAGGCGCCTCCCTTAGCCCCGCCTTGTAGGCGTGACAGTTGCCAAAGTCTCAATGGGGTTGGAACTTCCAGATCAAAGCTGGAATGGCTACCCACTACAATATAGCGATTATCTAACCAACTCTAAGGAATGACTCATATGTAAGTTAAAAATGTAAGCCAGTTCGGGGCGGTTGCGCATGCCTTTAATCCCAGCTCTTGGGAGGCAGAGCTAGGTGGATCACTGTGAGTTCGAGGCCAGTCTGGTCTACAGAGTGAGTTCCAGGACAGGCACCAAAACTACACAGAGAAACCTTGTCTCAAACAAACAAACAAACAAACAAACAAACAAAAACAAACAAAAAATGTAAGCAACCATACTATAACCCACAACCTATATGGATTATACACATCTCTAGGAAAGACAGATGAGAGATGTGGGTGGGGGAAGAACGGAGACAAGTGACACAGCCTTCTTTATTTCCCACTGTTTGAAGGAGGCTGTTGGAAAGTTGACAGTGACCTTGATGTATAGTCTGCCACCTATCCAGCACCCTGTGGAACTGTCTCCCGGTGAAATGATTTATAATCATATCTCAGCTCTTTGGGCCAGTGTCAATGTAAGCGGAAATATTTGAGTCCTTTCAGGCCCCTCATTTTCTAATTAGACTCTGGCTGACACTCTGAAACAGGAGTGTCACTGTTTCTGCTTTTGTGCTGTCCAGCCTAATTAATGAACAGACTCTTTCATAAGTAGATTAATGGGAGTTGTCTCATTACCACAGTTATTTCAGGCCCGACACTATTGCACCTCATTAGAGAAGCGTGAATGGAGAGGACTTCCAATTAGAAGACAAACTCCTGGGTCTCAATATTTTTTGTGAGAATGGTTTGTTTTTCTTGTGTTTCCGGAAAGAAATCTTTGCTTTTCCTCCTTTGCTCGTGTTCTTATTTGGGACAAAAAGCCATCCCACATAAAACTGGAGTTTTTCAAGCAAAAGTGCCCATCAGCCTGACACCTCTCACTTAATAAATATTTAGTGAGACTATTTAAGGTCTCTACCATTACGTTTTCATTTGTAAGATTATAAAGGATACCTTGGTGCCTTTCCTACCTCACAGAGTTGAAAGAACGTGAACGAAAGCACCAATGATGCTCATCTTCCTTTTACACTCATGCACGCGCACACGCGTCCGTTCACATACACACACACACACACACACACACACACACACACACACACACACACATCCCTCTTCCCTGTCTCCTGTTGTACCCTCCTTTCTTCTCTATGTTCTTTCTTAGTGTCAATGGTTGAATCAATGACCTACTCTTGACTTCCTTGACCTCAGGGAGCTGCATCTGTGACTGCACTTCATGGTCACAATCGCACTTGATCTTATCACTGTGACTGTCTCCAGTGAGAACCCTTGTCATCATTGTTTCAGCCATAACTTCCCATTTTAAGATTCTACAACTTTGTTTACTAACTAGATAATTAAAAATTTTAGTCAATAATGATTATTAATTCTATAAGAATTTCATACAATCTATTTTGATCTTATTCACCTCATTTTCCAACTCTTCCCAGATCTACCTCCTTTCCTACCCACCCATCTTTGCATCCTCTATTTGTGTTTTAAATACACCAGGTCTAGTTTGTGTTACCCACACACTTTTGACTGTGGTCATTCACTGGAGTATGGTTGACCTACCAGGGGCCACACCCTTTAAGAAAACCGATTCTATATCTCTCAGTAGTTATCAGTTGCCCATAGCTCCTAAGCCAGGGGTGGTATTGTTGAGCCTGGCTCCCCTTTCCATTCTGAGATTTAGTCTGACTTGAGCCTGTGTAGGTCTTGTGCATATGGCTACAACCACTGAGTTCATGTGTAAACTTGCTCTGTTATGTTCTGAAAACAATGCTCCCTTGAAGTCATTCATTGCCTCTTTCTCTTACAATCTTTTTGGCCCTTCTTCCATAATGATTCCTCAGCCTTCATTTGGGGGGAGGATATGTAATATAGACATTCCATTTAGAGCTGAACATTCTGTAGTCCTTTACTCTCTTCACTTTAACCAGCTGTGGGTCTTCATGTTAGTTTCTATCTACTGCAATCAAAACCAAAACAACAAAAACTCTTATCTGATGAGAATTGAGAGATGCACAGGTCTATGGGTATAGCCACAGGTCATTAGGAGTCATTTTAACGTTATGTCCATTTAGCAGAATAATGATAGCAGTTTCTCTCTTGAGGCTTGTGACCTGTCTAGTCACAGGTTCTTGGGCCTGATAATGGTGTCAGGTTTGGGTTTCATCTAGCAGAGGGACCTTAAATCCAATCAAAAAGTGGTTGGTTACCCCAGGACAGTCCCACCACTATTGTACTAGTGGTCATGTCTTGCCAGGAAGGTTGTTATTATAGCTCACAGGGGCCACAGCCAGGTAAAACTGAGCATTAATTTTCTCTAGCAAGATCATTTAAAACTTTTTGACTTTTGGTACCAATTAATGAGGAACTAATTCTTTCTCCAACCTTCTTATCTAAGAGACAGAGATTCTGACCAAGCCAACAAAGGTGGATTCTATTAGAAGAAATTAAACAAATGATTTGTTAGTCACTGAGAGGGATATTGTTCTGGAGTAAAGCCATCTACTCTGTGGCATCTGGTATCCAGGGATAATTGGCTCTCGTAGCGTTTTTATAATATGAATTTTTTTATATGTCTAATTAATTTTCTTTTGTTTTGATTAATTTTGTTAATTAATGGGCCTACCTATGATAACCAAACAAGCCATTTGAAAACGAAAAATTCCTGGGATTCAAAAGCACAAGAAGGAGTTAATATGCTGGTTTGAAGATGGAGGGGTAGTATGTGGCCAGGAGAGCAAGTGCTGTCTAGAAGATCAGAGTAGCCTTAATTGACAGCTATCTAGGATCTTTGTCTCTCCCATATGAAAAGATCTACCGTTAAAGCCAACAGTGTACTTGGAAGAGGAACCCATTTCTATGTGAGTCACAGCCTGGTCAAAACCCTCTGACTTTCATCCAGTGTGAATCGCGGAGAACTCGTTCACACTATGTCCAGACTTTTGACCCACAGAACTGTGAACTGATCAGACGGTGTTGTAGCCACCAAGTTGATGGGCAAGTGCAAAAGAAAACCAGCCAAAGTTCGTAGTAAAAAGGAGACATTCGCTTTCTGCCTTCATTAATCTTTCCCTGCAGCAAATACTCTAAAGTTTTCTGAGTATCATGTTTTCCTAGAGATTAGTGATGTTGATTAGTAGTGTTCTCATCTACTTGTTATCACTTGTACATCTTTTTCAGAGAATCATTATTCAAGTTCTTTGGCCTGAAAAAAAGCCAAATTATATGGATTATTTGCCATTATACTGTAGGAGTTTTTTACATATTTGGACATTAAACCCTTAGCATCCCTTGCATATGATTTGGAAATATTTCTCTGCTGCTCTGTGAATTGTCTTTTTCACTATTTCCTTTCTGGTATGCATGCCTTTTCATTTGCTTTGCTTTTCATTTGCTGGTTTTGCTTTATTGCCTGTGTTTTGGGGACTCATACTCAAGAAATCATTGCTAAGACTGAGGGCATGCAGCTTGCTTTTCTTTTCTGTTTCCTTCTAACAGTTTTATAATTCTGGATTTTATGTTTATGCACTTACCTATTGTGCTGATTTTTTGGATATTATGTAAGATAAAGTCAGATTTCATTTCTCCCCCAGTACCATTTGTTGAAAAATGCCATTCTTTCCATAATGTGTGCTCGTAGCTGCCTTGCTGAATCAATTTATTCTATCTTTGTGGGCTTATTTCTGGCTTCTTGAGGGGTGATCACTGAGCTCAGGTGATTAACCCCACCATAATATTATGTCTACTATTTATAGTTCCCACTAGGTAAATATATCACTTACATTTTGAACTCCTTGTATATAATGTAATGACATTATGTATGTATGTAATGACAAACGAGTAATGAAATAAAATTAAGCATTTCCATCTAAAACGAAGTATCTCTTGGTGACTTTCTTCTTTCTGTTAAGGCAGTATCGGTTTTTTTACAATTGTCTATATTTGAAACACAACAGCAAGAAAAGATGAAAAAATCACATAGACCATGGGAGGTTTTGAGGAGCCTATAGAATGGTCTGGATAAGGAGGCTATGCACCAGCAATCTATTAAAACATTTTAAACATTTTCTCCTGTTTTTCCCATCACCATAGAAATTAACAACTCTTTTTAAAAATTAATTAATTATTTCCAAGCCTAGTCACATTTTCCCCTCCCTCCCTCCTCTTTTCCCAGTCCCTCCCCCAAACTTCCCCTTTCCCCCTCATCCACTCCTCTTCCAGTCTCTTCAGAAAAGGGCAGGTCTCCCATGTATATCAGCCAGCCATGGTCTATCAAGTTGCAATGAGACTAGGTACCTCCTCTCCTATTAAGTCTAGATGAGGCAACCAAGTAGGAGGAAAGGGTCCCAAGAGCAGGTAACAGAGTCAGAGACAGCCCCCTGCACCTACTGTTAGGAGTCCCATAAGAAGACCAAGCTACACAACTGTAACATATGTGCAGAGGGCCTAGGTATGTCCCATGCAAACTCTCTGGTTGTTGGTTCAGTCTTTGTGAGCCCCTATGAGCCCAGGTTTGTTGGTTCTGTGGGTTTTCTTGTTGTTTCCTTGACCCCTCTGACTCCCACAATCTTTCCTCCCCCTCTTCTGAAGGATTCATCCAGCTCTGCCTAATATTTGGCTGTGGGTCTCTGTATCTGTTTCCATCAGTTGCTGGGTGAAGCCTCTCTGACGACAATTGGGCTAGGTAACAATCTATGAGTATAGTAGAATATCATTAGGAATCATTTCATTTACTTTTTAAAAAAATTACCAGTCATATTTGGTTCTATCCTAGGTCTTTGGGCTGTCCAGCCTCTGGGTCCTGTGAATCCAGGAAGTGTCAGGGGTGAGTTCCCTCTCATGCTATGTGTCTCAAGCTGGATCAGTAATTGGATGGTCACCCCCATAATTTCTGCACCACTTTTATATCAGGACATCTTGTAGGCAGGGCAAATTGTAGGTCAAAGGTTTTGGGGCTGGGTTGGGATTCTAATCCCTCCAATGGAGGTTTTGCCTGTTTATAGGAGATGGCCAGTTCAGGCTCCCTATCCCCCATTTCTGGGAGTCTTATCTAGGATCATCCTCATAGATTCCTGGGAGTTTCCATTGCAGTAGGTTTCTAGCTCATCCCAGAGATGCCGCCAGATTCCAGTTGCTTTTGATCTTAGCCATTCTGACAGGTGTAAGATGGAATCTCAGAGTTGTTTTGATTTGCATTTCCCTGATGGCTAAAGATGTTGAACATTTCTAACAGTTCTTTACACACATTTAAAAGTCTTATCAGAAGAGATAAGGTGAGAAAAGTGATCTACAATTACTTATAATTAAAAAGATGTTTTTGTCTAGAGGATTTAACACACATACACACACACACACACACACACACACACACACACACACTCACCCCTCTTGCATAATAAACAAGTAAAGTAAACTTTCACACATATGCATTTAGGTGATCAAAGATAGCACAGGGAATCTGTACTGATTTCTAGTCTCTGCCCTTGACTGTGAAGAGTGCATGAAGTTTACTCCAGTTCTGGTCAGCAGTGTTCTCTTTGGGTATTTGTTCATTGACTTCCAGAATATTTTCACCATTTAATCACTTATGTGAGTTTCTTGGTGAAATGTTATCATCTAATCTTCGATACACAGCACTTAGAAAGACATTATACAGGTCATGATGTCAGGACCCCTGAGGCATATGCCAGCTGCAGGTCCTGAACCCAGTGCCTCCATTGGAAGAGCATCCTGAATTCAGAATTTAAAATTCTGCAAATCACTGTTCATTGTAGCTAGAGTTTTCCTGCCTGGCCCACAGTCAGGACAAATCTCTCTCACCCGCCAGTCCCACAGCCGCTCAGACCCAACCAAATAAACACAGAGACTTATATTGATTACAAACTGTATGGCCATGGCAGGCTTCTTGCTAACTGTTCTTATAGCTTAAATTAATCCATTTCCATTAATCTATACCTTGCCACATGGCTCGTGGCTTACCGGCATCTTCACATGTGGCTTGTCATCATGGCGGCTGGCAGTGTCTCTCTCACTCAGCCTTCCACTTCCCAGTTTTTTCTCCTCCTTGTCCCGCCTATACTTCCTGCCTGGCCACTGACCAATCAGTGATTTATTTATTGACCAATCAGCAACACATTTGACATACAGACCATCCCACAGCACTTCCCCTTTTCTTTTCTTAAAAAGGAAGGTTTTAACCTTTACACATCTCCAAAGTCAGCTTGGTATATTTGGGAATTTGGGTGTAGCTTCTCTTACTACTCCCTGTTGGAGGGGGGCACTGTATCTTCTGGGGAAACAAAGAAAATTTTAGGATCATGGAGTAGTCCGTGAGGCTGTATCGTCTGAGCCAGTTGCCTTCAAACCATTCTGGATGTTGGATCATCTGGGCCTTGGTGTCACCTTTCAGGGGGTCTTGGCTGGTCAAACCTGATGTATCTTAATCTGGAATAAATCCATAGCCTCTGGCTTTCTGTGGAAACAAAAGCAGAGCCTCCTTTCCAAAGCAACATATCCTTACATCCAAATTTTGAAGTCAAGGTACCTTTAAAATATACATTTTGGCATAACTCAACAGCTTTTACAATCAAATGTTTTTCTGCAGTTAAAAATCCCAAAGACAACACAATCCAGATTCTCTGTGTAATATTCATCTTTATGTGGCTTATTTTTTATATTAATTTTACTGTCTCTTTAAAGACTTTATTTTTTTAAACTATGTATTTGTTTCTATAACTGTATATATCACCTTTTTTGTCTCTTTCAAGCCTACGTATATTTTACACACATTTTAAACTATTACATCTGAATCTGTCTTATTGTGAATCTATTGCTTTAAGCTGCAGCAGCTGTGGCTGCTGGCTCCGCCCACCTCAGCTTCCCAACATGGCGTGGTACTTTGCCACCAGCTCTGGGAGCTATCGTGGGTCTATGCTTTTATCCAAGCAGCATGTAGCCCAGAAACCTCTTTTTTTGTTTTGTACTAGCAAAGGCTAAATCCACCATGCAGCTTAATGTGCCACTTGCAGAGGCCTCATTCCCGCCATTCTGCAGGTCGAGCATGCACGCACGCTAGGAACCCGCCAGTAGCTCAAACCGGCAAGCTGCCGCTAACTTGAAAGAGACAACTAGGAACTGTTTTTAGCTCCGTTTTAGAATCTTTTTTCTCAGGTTTTAGGTGGAAACTCTTGCCACCACGTTGGACGCCATTTGTAGCTAGAGTTTTCCTGCCTGGCCCACAGTCAGGACAAATCTCTCTCACCCGCCAGTCCCACAGTCACTCAGACCCAACCAAATAAACACAGAGACTTATATTGCTTACAAACTGTATGGCCGTGGCAGGCTTCTTGCTAACTGTTCTTATAGCTTAAATTAATCCATTTCCATTAATCTATGCCTTGCCACGTGGCTCGTGGCTTACTGGCATCTTCACATGCAGCTTGTCATCGTGGCGGCTGGCAGTGTCTCTCTCACTCAGCCTTCCACTTCCCAGTTTTTCTCCTCCTTGTCCCGCCTATACTTCCTGCCTGGCCACTGACCAATCAGTGATTTATTTATTGACCAATCAGCAACACATTTGACATACAGACCACCCCACAGCAGTTCATGTTCTTGCAAAAAGAATGAAATCGTAAAGTTTTATAATATAGACCAAATGAAGTATCCCAGCTCTAACATCATGGCCTCTCAAGACTACTTTCTTATAAATATTCATGAAAATGCTTTCAAATTTCATAAAGACAAATGACTGTACTCCGATATTCATATACAAAATAGCAGCTATTACTAATGACTGCCAAGAAAGTCACCACACTGAAACAGGCATGAGCTTCGATTTACAAATAACTATTGGTGTGACATTTAAAATGTATTTTTTGCTCTTAAAGCCTCAAGACCAAATTAACCTATCGTCATTAGTTTCATCAGAGTAGGAAGTATGAATCAAGTGGTTCAGTCTGGACAGAGAAGTTGAAACAAACCCTCTTATACTTGCCGTTTCTAAAGCAATGTCCACCTGGTATCCAGACATTGGTGTAAAGACAACAATGTAGGCAGCACTTAGCTTTGTCTTTTAAGCCATGATAATAAACAAATATCTAGAGGCATGGGCAATGACTAGAAGTTATAAAACATTTATTTGCATAGTATGAAGCATTATGTCTCACTGAGTGTCTTAAAAAGTACCCGGGAGATTAGGAAAAGAACCTCCCTGGAAAGTAGATGGTTTAAGAGGAAGGGGATTCTAAATAACCTAACATTTAGTTTTTGAAAATTTCATACATGTAACCAAGTGTATCTTGATCATATCTGCTCCTCTCCTAAACCCTCCCCCAGATCTCCCCATCACGTCTCCCTCCCAATTTCATGTCTTTCATTTTGGTTGATCTTAACTCATTGAGTCAGGTTAGTCTAATTCATAAGCACATGAGTATGAGGTCATCTATTAGATCATGGAGAACCTACCAGTGGCCACACTCCTGAAGAAAAGTGAGTCTCCTTCACCAAACAGCCACCAGCTGCCAATAGTCCCTCAGCGCTGGGTGTGACTTTGTGAACCCCTCTCCCTTCCATGGTGGAAAATTTTAACTGGCTTGATCTTATGCAGGTCTTGTGTAGGTGACCATGGCTGTTCTAAGTCCATGAGTGTGGTAGCTGTGCCATCTCTAGAGGACATGTTTCACAGAACTCCCCTTTACGTTATGACTCTTACATTCTTTCTTCCCCATCTTCTGTCTATCTGAGGGGCATGATATAGATGCCCTGTGGCTGAGCACCCAGAACCACTGATTCCCAGCACTTTGAACAGGATTGCCTGCAACCCTAGTACCCAGGAGACAAACAGTCACATGTTCTATACAAGCTGGGCTACATGGCAAGACCCGCTTTCAGAAAAGCCCCAAATAAGTGAATAAACAAATAAAACCCAAAATAAACGAAAAGGAGGAACATTCTGGAGCATGACTCACGGGAGGAAGCATGTGATTATCATAAACATATATTTGACACCTGAAGTTCACAGACCTGTTTGGTGTTTTGGTTTTCCGAATGAAGACATCCTCAGGAGCACCCACTTACTTCTGCCAACTGTGTCACAGATTAACGAGCCACTATAAGGCCACCAGCTGTGGCTCTCGTGTGTAGACTCATCAGAGCTCTTTCACTATGATGGAAGAAATGCTCCTTTGGGGGTGATGGGAGTCTTGGCTTTGTAGGTCTGGCAACTCAGGTGGGAAGAAGCCAAATTAGCTTTAATTGAGTTGTCATTTTTGACCCCCTAAAAGGCTTTTTTTTAAATGTAAATGAGCCCGTAGCACATTAATCAAGTTTGAAACACTCATCTTCAAAAAACAGTCATCAAAAGTAATTTCTTTAATACTTGTAAAAATTGCATAAATTAAGCAAGGCTGCTGGGAAGCAAGTGTAATAATAATCTACTCTACTTATTAGTTTAACATTTTATCATATCTTTACACATCATCTATGTCCTAATACTATATTCTTGTTACTAATTTTGTAAATATTGTAGTAGAGGTCATTTATTCATTTCCTAAAAAGGAAACTAAGAAATAAAGTTCTCAAAAGCTTCGTCCATGGTCAAGGAATAAGGTATGTGGCTGAGCAGAGATAATTAACCACAGATTGAATTTGTTCATGCACACAACAAATTCAGGAGCCACAGGGATATACATTAGGCAAACAGAAGGTACTGTAAGAAAATATCTACATTAACAGGAAAAAGGTGGAGGCATTGTGCATAATTTTTACCTTCCTACCAACTCGAGGACTGCCTTTAGCAACAATAGCAATCATAATCAAAATCATAATAGCAATCACATATGAATGCATCAGTGTAGGCATAGTTTTCTGAATATGCCTCTTGTGGCAGTATCCTGTCTATAATGGAAATGAGAAACAAATAATGATTTTATAGAAATATAGTGTGTGCTGTCAGTGAAGACAACTTCTGGGTCATAGAAAAGTATCTGAGAGCTCCCTATTTCCATAGAGGTCTTTATGTTTACTGTGAATTACATTCTAGGTTCCCTGCGGCTTTTTTATTGTAATCATATAGAGTTAGAATGGAAAATTCAATTCTGTAGATTAGGTTTACTTCCTACAAATAGACATCATCAAGTAGGAAATGAGCTAGTTCAGGAAGCATAGTTATTCATGACAACTGAGGACTTTCCTTTGTTTAATTTTTTCAAAGTTCATCAGAGATAATAGTCCCTCCTCTATCATATCTTTAATGCAGCGATGGGTTGCTTTTTGTTTTTTGTATGACTGAAGCTAATCAGGAACAATTTGAAGTCTTCAAATAGTGATTAGCCTGAAATGATCCATTAAGCCCTTCCCCTGAAACAATTCTTTGAATGAGGAAACCACTGACTTACTTCACAAAAGTTTCTTTTGACACTTCCTACATGGTGGATGTTAGCTACTACTGTGGTTACTACTGGTGGTTAGAGCAAAGAGAAATAGTGCCATCCCTCATCAGGAACTCAGTGTCGTATGATGGAGACAGGTACTGTATGCTCAATTATGGTACAGTCTGGTAAGTGCTAGAAATACTGCCAGAGTGATGCAAACATAGGCAATGTGGGCCTGAAAAAGACAAAGTGACAAGATGCTGGGGGACTGAGTGTGAACAATGTTTTTCTTTGTAGGTATGGATAATGCCTCCCACCAGGGTTTGATGAGCAAGGGAATACCATATGCAAAGGACAGAGAAGCTTGGCATGTTTGGAGAAAGGCCTCCTTAGTCTTGGATAAGACAGAGTTGGGGAATGGCAAACGTATGCAAAGCAAGCCCTGTCAGCAGTGAGAGGGATGGAGACAGGATGTCTCCATCAGGATTTAGGATGTTTCCATCAGGCCCTAGGATGTCCCTCAGTTCTAGGATGTCTCCATCAGGATCTAGGATGTTTCCATCAGGCCCTAGGATGTCCCTCAGGCTCTAGGATATCTCCACCAGGCTCTAAGATGTCCCTCAGACTCTAGGATGTCTCCATCAGGATCTAGGATGTTCCTTAGGCTCTAGAATGTCTCCATAAGGCTTTAGGATGTTCCTCAATACAGCTTGAGGAGTTCTTGCAGAGAAGACCATGCAAGTAAATCTGGATTCTTGACAAATACAGAAAAGAGTTTCAGGTTGTTGCAGTATGAATTAGAATTTTAGTTTATTAGAAGAGATTCGACATAAATTTAAACATGAGGTTTGAGATTGAGATACTTGGAAAGGATAAGACACATATATGGATATGAGAGAGTCACACTTCAGTTTCTTTGCAACAGTCATGGACATGCTTTGGGTATGTTCCGGTTATCATCTTCAGTGAAGTCACAGGATAGTTACTTTAAAAAAATCATTTTACGTGTATGAGTGTTTTCTTGCATGTATGTATGTATACCATGTTGGGGCCTCATGCCTACAGAGGCAGGCAAGAGGGAAGAAAAGGGCATCAGATACCCTGGAGCTGGAATTACAGGAGTTTATGAGCTGCCATGTGGGTACTGGCAGCTAACTGAACATGAGTCCTCTCTGAGAGGAGCCATCATTTCAGCCACATGAGGTGATCCTCACAGGGCAACAGTTAGGATTGCAATGGGTTGAGGACACCTTCAATCATGGAGATGGAGGAACTCATCACTCATTCTCTGGCACAAAAGTTAGTAGACTTTGTGAGATTCAGAAAACATCTGGGAAAACAACAAGGCCATACTGGAGGTCACTGGGTCATATGTGTTCAAACTTATGCCCAGTTTTTGCTATTTTGATCTTGTTTTTGAAGGTATTTCTACGTGAAAGGCAATCTTCACAGCAAGAGTTGCTGATTGCCCTGGAATTCCTGATTTCCAGGTGTTGAGAAGTTTTAACCAGACTTTGGAGAAAAAGGCTTTCCATGTCCCATAATTCTCACCATAGTTCTGTCTGGCCTCAAGTTCAGGTGCAGCTTTCAGGGGCTTTTTATTCTGTCCTAAAGAGTTTACCTCATGGGCATGGATCAGGAAACCAATGTCACATGGCTCTCTGAATTTGGTGGAAGCAAATCACCTCACTAGGAGTGGAGGCTGGATTGGCAAGGCATAATTGGGTGCTGAGTGATTTGGTGGGACTTACTCCAATCATTCAGCTCAGGTGCGGGGACTTTACATGTGACATTGCAGTGTAGGCAAGACAAAGTGACAGACTGTAACATGGTTGCTGTGGCAGGGCAAAGGCTGTTGTCACTTGAGTTCCTTAAAACTGACAAAATTTTTAATTTAGAACTAGCAATAAGGGTTTAATTATGTCTCTTCCAACCATTCTACAGACCATTAACATGGCTAATTTGTAAGTTTAACAGAAGTCCAACTCTAGCCACGGACATCTTTAGTTAGATGTAATGAACTTTAACACTAGGATGGCATAAAAAAATTGGTAACATATGAAAGTTGGTATCTCTGAGGATTTCATTATTCAGAAGAGGATTATAATTTAACACCTTTAGAACTACTTTCCTAGCATTTACAATCGTAGAAAGTCAATTGTGTGCTCATTTCTTTAAACTGGGGATGGGGCAGAGCCCACATGTATGTCCCTGTTGATCTGTGCGTAGTTGTGCATTTGATAACTACAAATGCTTCTTTTTTTGTGTGGAGTTTTGTGAACTATTGGTTTGTTCATCTAGTAAACACTCTGAAAAATGAATCTCACCTGTCTTATATTAAAAAAAAAATTAGACTTTATGTTATCATGACAGAAGTCAGATGCCATTGTTTTGTAGATTGGTGATGATTTTATTAAAGTAGGGGAGCACATTTATGCTTATTTGAATTCCATTACTAATCTGAGAGACATTAGGACCATCCTACCGTTACTGTAATCACATGCTAATCACATGAACCACAGGAAACCTGCTGTACATTATTCCTGGAGAAATCATATTTAATATGAGATATTAAGAAAGATGCAAATGTAATTTTGAAAATGTGATGGATACCCAGAATGGCTTTTCCTTGGTACTGACTTTTCACAAAAAAGGAGACTGTATTAGGGTGTATAAATTGGAGAATCAGTTTCCTAAAGTATCCTGTGGTGTCGATTTAGGAGAATTACCAAGTATCCACAGTAATTTATATTTAATCACATGAATTAGAATCTGATTCAGAGCTATTTAATCAAGTTCAGCTTTAAATTTAAAATTTCTTCTCCTCCTTGTGAGTCAGTGGATGGAACTATGTCAAGATCCTCCAGAGACATGGAGCATGGAACTGAATATATTTACATGTTTTGGGAATGTAGGGTAGGCTTCTCTACAGTAATAGAATCAATAGAATGGTATGATACTGTGTGTGTGTGTGTGTGTGTGTGTGTGTGTGTGTGTGTGTATGTTTTGTGTGTGAGTGTGTATGTTGTGAGTATATTGTGAGTATATATATGAGTATATTGTGTGTGTATGTGTGTGAGTGTAGTGTGTGTGTGTGTGTGTGTGTGTGTGTGTGTGTGTGTGTGTGTGTGTTATAGTGATTTATTGCTGGACTGGATTATAGGGTAAGGTCTTGACTATCCAACAATGGCCCTCCACATACTGGAGAGGCAAAACAGCAGGGAGCTGGTCTGTCTGAGGTACTGAATGCCTCAGCAGCTCCAGGATAGATTGGAAAGCCTGGAAGCTCCTTGGACAGTTTCATGGGTCTACAGTGAAAGGTCTGCTGCTGGTGTCATATTCCCAGGAGTACTTGGGGGGAAGAAGCTGATGCAGGTGGACACCTCCTTTCCCCAAATCCCTGTTACCCACGCCATCAGCCTATTGCAACAGTGTCACCCACGTTTAAGGTCGGCATCTTCCACAGGCACCCCACATGTCTTCTCCTAAAGACAGCAGCTGCCACCGGTCTTGGTTATCTGTTAATCCAATAAAGTTGACAAAGACAACAGCCTGAGAGCCAAGGTAGGTCTGGACTCCCTAGAGCAGTACAGCCTAGCAGGCTCTCAGGCAAGAGCTGGGGTTTCAGGGTTAAGTGTGAAAACCATAGCCTGGAAACCCAGGTGAGAAGTCTCTGTCGTAGTTTCTCCTTTTAAAATTATTTTTAGATTTATTTATTTTGTTCTATGAGTATGTATGTTTTGCCTGTGTTGACTTATGTGTATCACATGCGTGCCAGTGCCTACAGAGGTCAGCGGAGGGCATTAGATCCCCTGGAACTGAAGTTACAGAAGCTTGTGAACAGCCATGCAGGCATTGGGGACCGACCTCAGGCCTCCTGTAAGAGCAGCTGGTACTCTTAGATGCTGATCCATCTCTCTGTCTCCACAGTCTCCCCCTTTGCAAGAATCTTCAGTGTTTGCACATTAAAATTTTTAACTGAATGGAGAGGCTCACACACATAATGGAGGGTAATTTGTTTGATTCAATGCTTACAAATTCAAATGTTAATCACATCTAAGAACACCTTCACAGCAACATCTAGACACATCTTTGACCAAGCAACTGGTTATGATATCCCCAGATAAGTTGACACATGAGGATTAACCATCATGGTAGGTGTGATGAAGACATGCTGCTGCTGCTGCTATTGCTGTTCCTGTTGCTGTTGCTTCCCCCAAAAGTGAATCCTCTCTCACACTTCTATAAAGAACCCCATGTGCTCATTGATTCATCAAAACGACTTGGGAGGGACAATGTTGTTTGACTCATCCTATCATTGGTGCCCTATCTAGTGTGTGTAGATGCTTGTTTATGTCTCCCAAGGAAAAGTAAGAACAAATACACACACACACATACACACACACACACACACACATACACACATACACACACACACACATACATACACACACATACCTACACACACACACACACACACATACATACACACACACACACATACACACATACACACACACACACATACACACATACACACATACACACACACACACATACCCATACCTACACATACACACACATATATACATACACACACACACACACACACACATACACACACACACACATACACACATACACACACACACATACACATACCTACACATACACACACATATATACACACATACACATACCTACACATACACACACATATATACACACACACACATACACACACACATACACACATACACACACACACACATACACATACCTACACATACACACACACATATATACACACATACACATACCTACACATGCACACACACATATACACATCCATATATACACACATAGACAGACATACATACACATATACACACACACATATAGTTGTCTCTCAAGCCCCCATATCTAAGCATTGCCCCTCCCATCTCTTTAAGAATGTAGTTATGACAAAGTTTAAAATTTAAATAGTTTTTTTTGGTAAGCAAAGTTCTAAGGTGGATTAATGAGGGATGATATGGCTCAGTCTTAGGAATGAGAAGGGAATGCTAAAACTGTAAGGCTATATACACATCATTTGACCACTAAGTAAGCACAGATTATTTACTGTCTTTGACATCCTTGGTGTCTTTCAGGAAACACATCTGATGCTGGTCCTGCCCTTTGGGAAGCATATGTCATCTCCATGGTTAACCTGAAGCCATTTTGTTCCCCAGGCTTTTCTTCCCA
Organism: Peromyscus californicus insignis; assembly: GCF_007827085.1. Taxonomy (NCBI): domain Eukaryota; kingdom Metazoa; phylum Chordata; class Mammalia; order Rodentia; family Cricetidae; genus Peromyscus; species Peromyscus californicus. The sequence goes on along the minus strand of NW_026294514.1, from coordinate 39,926,698 downwards.
CGTCATAATTTCTCCGTCTTCCTATCCTGCCTCATTTCTGCCCTATGCATCCCTTCTACTAGAGTTCAGTACCCTACACAGCTGCTTTGGCTGCGTCCCTAATTTCTATTTCTCCAGCCAACTGTGTTTGCCAAAATTTTTGCTGACTTCTCTGCCCCCTATCAGTATCCCCTCACTGGAACCTCTGCTTGAATTCATGCTAAGAATTGCTAAATACCCCCAAGAAAAGGAAAGCTGCAAAATGTTAGCTCTTCTTTGTGAGCTGTCTGTCTCTGCAGGATACTGGCCTCTGAGTCCTATTTGCCTTGAAATTTCTTCAGTGTTCCCAAGCAGAAGTCGTTTGCTGGCTTTTTGTTCTGTTCTGTTCTGCATGCAGTTGTCTTAGCTGCTCCTTTTAGGAATGCTGATCCACTGTAAACTATTGTATTATATACAGACGTATGATTCTGAGACATTTTTATTTTAAAATAAAATACAAATACAAAAAAACCCCACACTATACCAAAATTAAAAGAGTTTGATGGATTATAATAAGACAATCACCTGCAGCCATTGTCATGCACAGATCATGGGGACCCCCAAAAGACCACCACAGAGACCGAATCCTGCATGTAAAAGCAAAGAGCCTTTATTCTCTTCAAGCTCCAGGACTTGGTCTCTCTGTCTGCCCAACACAGCTGTGAGAGCAGAGAGCCCTGAGCCCAGGCAGGGTAGAGTTTTTATCATAGCAGTGGTTGGGGTGAGGGGATTTCCAGGGTTCAGGACCCTGATTGGCTGACATTTGTCTAGGGGTATCTATAAAACAAAAATAGGTGTTTGCTAAACTCAGGGACATCTGGCCACCTTATCTAATGGTTGGAATGTTTGGGATGCCAGGTACTTCCCTTTAGATGTAGGCCTTCCCTGGGTGGGGTCAGCTTATGGCTTTTCTTACCAGTAAGCCTGTCACAGAAGCTGTGTCTGGGCCTTTAAGCCTGTCATGACAGCTGTGTGGTCAAGCTGTTTTGTGGTCCCTCTTACACCATCATGTTAAAAACGCAACCTTTCCAGCCATCCTAGAATGCGCTTTATATGGGCTCATTCTCACCTGAGGCATTAATCTTTTCTCCAAAAGGCCAGTTTTAAACTTTTGTTTCTTTCTTTTTTTTTTTTTTTTTTTTTCGAGACAGGGTTTCTCTGTATAGCTTTGCGCCTTTCCTGGAACTCACTTGGTAGCCCAGACTGTCCTCGAATTCACAGAGATCTGCCTGGCTCTGCCTCCCGAGTGCTGGGATTAAAGGCGTGCGCCACCACTGCCCGGCTTTGTTTCTTTATTATTTCTTCACCAATGTAAAATATGATAGTTTGGAGTGTTTTGACATGATTTAATTCTCTTTTTGTTCATCTTTAAGACCTAGCTCTGTCATCTTTTGTCATATAATGGGTCTTGGACCATTTGATTCCAAGGGTTTCTGGAAATACAAAGAATGCTATTGGTAAATTACTCTAAAATGACATCTAGATACTGTTGGTCAACATTGTTAAATGTGTACACATCTCTACTGGATTCTATCTATTGCCAAGAAGTGAATATTAAAATCTCTAATTATGACAGATGAGTTTTAGTTATTCCTTTTTTTTTTTTTAATTTGACTTCATGTATTTGAAGTCCATTATTAGACACATGCAATATAGGGTTGTTTTCCTGATGAATCTGCCATTTCATTCTTAAGTAAGCTTCCTCTGCCATTTATAATAATATGCATTTCAGTTTTATTCTTAATTAATGTTTTTATTTACTTGCTTTAGCAGGTGGTTCACATCCTAAAGCAGATGTGTGGATGGGGGTGTGTGACAGAAATTGACAGGTGAATGGAGGGTGAATCAGGATGGCTGCTTTAATTGAAAAAAGACCATGCCTTCTATACTACTCTATAGTTGCACACAGGATTAAACAGGGGACAAGGGGCATGTAAATTGAGGCACGGTTTGAGATCAGAGATTGAGGAAGCTAGCCTTGACCTTGACAATAGGCATCAATCATTTGTTAATGAAAGGGTCACAAGTTCCTCTTGCTAGAGATAAGAATGTCTCCCTTTTTGTCAAGCAGGAACTTTCTTCAAGCCCCCAAGGGAATGGAGAACCTTATCTAAATGTCTGATCTTAGGAAAAGGACTTTTGGGGAGTAGCAGTATGCTACAGTTTCTTAGTCTTACTACATGAGGCTGTTCCCCTCACAACGCTCCCCAAAGGGAAGGTCCCGATGTCTTACTCTTTTCCCATTATACTGTACCATTCTGATTTCTCTGTATTTATTAACAGAACTCTTGCCTTTTATGGCCTCAGGCTCTGGATCTCAATTGTAGACATTTCATCCCTGGGATCAGGTGTGTCTACTAAATCTCTAACTTTTCTGTTCTTGGCCTAATTAGGAGGGCACAATGGAATTCTTGGTTCTACAGTGGTGGAGATTTTTTTTTTCCTAAAGAATTGTTTAGAGAGGCTGCCATTGTACACCTTTTCATCCTTTACCAAAGCCCATACAAAATTTCCCCAAAGGGAAGGCATTAATAGGGAAAAAAAATAAAAGTAAAAAGATGCTGGAGAAGTGTGGTCTGCAATGTCGAAATGCTGGAACTTTGTCAAGTAGCAACGGATGCCATGTGGTCCACGCCACTTTTACCTTCCCCCTTTTTATTCAAGACCTAAATTTTGTCACTTTGAAGTGACATTCAGTGCCATCAACTGCACTCACGCTTTTATGTGATCACCACACTGTCAATTATCCCATTTGAAGTTCTGTACCCATTAAACTGTAAGTCCCCATTCTTCTCTACCACTCTCACAGCTTTCTGTCCGCGTGAATTTTGTAATTTACTATCTAATTTAGCTTATTTGGTGTTTTCCTCATGACAGATTATTAAATTCTGTCAAATTCTTTTCCAGCGTCAATGGAGGTGACCAGGTGCCGTCTTTCCTTCTGTCAGTGGGATATAGTGTACTAATTACCCTTTTTGATGTTTGCCAACCCCTATTCCAAGAACAAATCCTCCTCCTAAGTCATGATTTACAGTCTTTTTCTCTATGCAAATAAACTCAGCTTGCTAGCACTTTGAAGATTTTCATGTCAGTTTATTCATGAGGGGTATTTGTCTTCACTTTTCTTCTGGCCACCTTGGTAAGTGACTGTGCTCTGGTATCAGGGAAACACTGATCTCCAAAGACGAATTACAAAGTTATTATTTTTTTCATATTAAAAGTCTTTGTTCCTTTAGCATCTATTCAGCTAACATTTTGACAAAAACTTGGGGCCTGAAATGAACAAATCACAAAAACGAATGAAAAAGCAAAAGAAAAGAATGGAGGGCATTTGAGGGGGTGATGTAGGAACCTACTGCAGTAGACACTCCCAGGCTTCTGTGAGGGTGACTCTAGCAAGGGCTCTTTACAGTGGAGGACACAGAGCCTGACCTGGCCGTCCTCTCTAACCAGGCAACTTCCAGTGGAGGGACTGGGACACCTACCTAGTCCCCAAACCTCTGACCTACAATCTATCTTGCCTGCAAGATGTGCTGGGGGCAATGGAGGCACAGAACTTGTGGGAGTGGCCAACCAAGGACTGTTCTAATTTGAGGCCTACACCAAGAGAGGGAGCCCATGCCTGACACTGCCTGGATGGTTAGGAGCTAGAGATGGATAGTCCAGAGACCTAGGGTAGGAAAAATAAGTAAAGAAAATGATTCCTAGTGATATTCTGCTATACTCATAGGTGCCTAGCCCAATTGTCATCAGAGAAACTTCCTCTGGTAGCTGATAGGAGCAGATGCAGAGACCCATAGCCAAACATTAGGCAGAGAGAGAGAGGCCAAACTAGAGAGGGCGGTGTGTGTGTGGGGGCATGGACAGATGGACTGTAGGAGTCAGAGGGGTTAAGGACACCAGGAAAACACAATCACAGAATCAACTAAGCAGGGCTCATAGGGGCTCCCAGAGACTGAAGCAGCAATCACGAAGCCTGCATGGGTCTGCACTACGTCCTCTGCATATATGTTATGGTTGTGTAGCTTGGTGTGTGTGGGAGTGGGGAGGTTTCTGACCCTTTTGCCTGCTCTCAGGATCCTTTTCCTCCTACTGGTTGCCTGGTCCAGCCTTGATATGAGGGTTTGTGTCTAGTCTTATTGCATTGTGTTGTGTGGTGTTGGGTTAATATCCCCGGAAGGCCTGCTCTTCTGTGAAGGGGAGGAGTGGCTCTGGGAGAGAGGGGAGGACTGAGAGGAGTGGAGGGAGGACTGAGAGGAGCAGAGGGAGGACTGAGAGGAGCAGAGGGAGGACTGAGAGGAGCGGAAGGAGGAGGCTCTGGTTTCGTATTCTATGAGAGAATAAGTAAAAAAAAACATAATCATGAAATATAATAAACATAATCAAAAACATCTCATGAAATAACAGTTAAACAAAAAAGATTAGTCACCTCCTCCAATCTCTGGAGTCCTATGCTGGGGACATTCCTTCAATGCTTACCTGGGCTTGTTCTGACTGTGGGGATCAGAACAACATGGGAATGAAGGTCTTCCAGAAATTCTCTGATTATGTCTCTTGCATAATGTGGCTCTTCAGACTTCTCTCATACAGCGAACCACTTTAGAATGTTCCTTAAGATCTTAAAGAGCGGCACTTCAGACTCCTAATCTTCTCAAAGATCTCATTTCAGCTTCTCCTCCAGACTTAAGATGGCTTATTATACGTTTCTGTTTTAGTATCTTGCCCCTGCTACCTGTAGGTTTTAATCTGGCTCGTAGCTTTTATGACTAGTTCCTGAGTATTCTCTTGCTTGTAGTCCAAGTGACTTAAAATAAAATCCTCGCTGATGTTATACCCAGATTGTGGGGACCCCCAAAAGACCACCACAGAGACCGAATCCTGCATGTAAAAGCAAAGAGCCTTTACTTTCAAGCTCTAGGGCTTGGTCTCTCTGTCTGCCCAACACAGCTGTGAGAGCAGAGAGCCCTGAGCCCAGGCAGGGTAGAGTTTTTATCATAGCAGTGGTTGGGGTGAGGGGATTTCCAGGGTTCAGGACCCTGATTGGCTAACAATTGTCTAGGGTTATCTGTAAAACAAAAATAAGTATGTGCTAGACTCAGGGACATCTGGCTACTTTATCTAATGGTTGGAATGTTTGGGATGTTAGGTACTTCCCCAGCCCTGGGTGAATCCCTGGTTGGTGTCAGCTTATGGCTTTTCCTGGGTCTGGGTGTTGCCTGCCAGTAAGCCTGTCACAGAAGCTGTGTCTTGGTCCCTAAGCCTGTCATGGCAGCTGTGTGGTCAAGCTGTTTTGGGGCCCCTCCACAGCTGAAGTCTTTTGTAGATTAGCAGAGATGTGCACAAGAATTTGCTGATAGGATCTGCTCTTCAGCCTGTGGTTCATGGACAGTGGCCGCAACTAAGCTGCCAGCTGTGAATGAATTCATGGTCTAGTTAGAATTAGTAGTTGCCGGGCGGTGGTGGCTCAGCCGGGCGGTGGTGGCTCACGCCTTTAATCCCAGCACTCGGGAGGCAGAGCCAGGTGGATCTCTGTGAGTTCGAGGCCAGCCTGGACTACCAAGTGAGTTCCAGGAAAGGCGCAAAGCTACACAGAGAAACCCTGTCTCGAAAAACCAAAAAAAAAAAAAAAAAAAAAAAAAAAGAATTAGTAGTTTACCCCTTAACTGGAATATAGAAACATTGTAATGTACAGTTCCTTCTACATTCCTACTTTTGTGTTATAGCAGACACACATTTTAATTTTAAATTTTTATTAGTGTTTTTCTATACTATATGTTTCTTTCTAGAGATTCTAGCTTTCAATTTACTTCAGAAATCTTTTTGCTTCTTTGTCTGAACACTTTTTATTGTTGTTAGTACACGGTGGTTAGATCATCCCAATTGTTTTCGTTGATAGTTGTCTCTCAGATGAGAATTTTCTTGTGTTTCCTATACCCAGCTATTCTATTATCAGATGTTGGCTATTATTTGGTGTTCTATTGCTACTTATGGGCAATTACTTTAGTTAGGTTTATTATGCCAGTTCCTAACTTCCTTGTCACTGTGGGTTATGTTTTAAGGATATTTGAGGTGCTATTTGACTGTTTGAATAGTATTCTAACTATTGGCTCAGTTCTCACAGATGGGTTCACTCATAGAATCAGGATTACTTACCCATGGTCTGAGGGAATGCCTGAGACTTTATAAATGTTTCATGGCATTGCTTCCAAAACCCCTTTACTACTTTCTTGTTGTCTGGAATTTCCCCCTTTTGGGTGCCTAGCCCAATTCCAAGGAGCTTAGTTATCCCAATTTGCTGTCCAGTTGGTGATTGTTAGCACGGTGTAAGAATAACAGTGTAAGGGATAACAGTGATGATTCCCTGACAGCTTGGGATCACAGCTCTACATACCAGAAAAAGTAACCTTTCTGGGAATTTAGTCTTCTACAACCAACTGCCAACACCATTGTTTGTCTCAGGAGAGGTGTAGGGCTTGGGGTGTGACAGAATAGAGTGTAAAAGGATGCTTCCTGTCCCATCTGCCTGGTCCCAAATAACTGACTCAGGCTGAATATGAATTATAAATGCTTGGCTGATAGCTCAGCCTTGTTACTAGATAAATCTTATGCATAAATTAATCCTTATTTCTATTTATGCTTTGCCAATTGGCTCATGATTTGTTACCTCATTTTTTATATGTCCTGCTTGTTTGGAGAATGGCTGGCATCTCTTGACTCCACCCTTCTCCTTCCCATCATCCTTAGTTTGGTTTCCCCACCTATACTTCCTGCCTGACTACTGGCCAATCAGCATTTTATTAAACCAATTCGAGTGGCAAATCTTTACAGTGTACAAGAGGATTATTTCACAGCAATAGAGAGAGAGAAAAAAAACAAACAAACCAAGAATATTTCTACCCTCCTGGAGTAGCCAATGGCTTGGTTCCCTGCTCTCTGAGGTGGAACTTGTCAGTAGGCATTTGTAGCCAGCTAGTTTCCCACTCCCAAGATTTAGTCTGTGATGACCACATTCTGGAGGGTATAAGGACAGTAAAGCAGCAATTTCTGCTTGGCCAGGGTACTTAAGAGTGTGATGTTTAGTCCTGAAAACTTCAAGTGGCAGTTGTGCCTGGCAGAGTCATTAGGCTGTGTTTGCTGTGACTCCAGTGAGCCAGCCACTAAAGCCTTCAGCAATGGTCTTCCTGTCCAGAGCATTTCTTTCTTCCTTTCTTCTCACCTCTGAGGAGACTGGTGGTAATAACTTTGACTCATCTTCTCAACTAGTCATTTTTATTTCACAGGTTTTCCTTATTGTTTACTCTTTTATTTCCTTGATTTACCTCTTATATTTATGCCCATCATAGCTTTTATTTTGTCATTCTCTTTCTAAGTTCTTAAGAGAGATGCTTTGTTCCTTAGATGATGGTTCAGAAAGGATGTCCTGGTGTAGCTCTCTTTTGTATTTTCTTTCTGTGAGCATAAATGCTGTTGATTTCTCTCTTATGGGAGCCTCAATCTGCTTCAATGCATGGTACTTCAATACATGGACTTTTTGTTTTTATTGAATTTAAAATATTTTCTAAACTGCCACATGATTTCGTCTTTAAACCACAAGTGACTTGGAAGAACATTATTTTAATACTAAATAGTTGTGTTTTAACAGTTTCTCATCTTTAACATTTTATGTTGTTCCCAGTCTAAGAACTACTCTATATTATCGCAATCCTTGCCCATTCATTTTTTCATTCTTTATAAACTTTTTGTATTTTTTGTTTCTATGTACTGCTTTTTTTTAAAAAATTTTCTTTTGAAAATTAGAGGACAATTATTGCAAGTCCTTACATATTCACCTCAATTTTCTGATGTATAAAGAGGAACATAGTTTTTAAAATGTGTGTGTGTGTGTGTGTGTGTGTGTGTGTGTGTGTGTGTGTGTGTGTGTGTAGGTACAAGTGTATGTGTGTATCTACATAATGTGTGAAGGACAGAAGACAATTCTCTTGTGTCTTTGCGACAAGGTCTCTCACTGGTCTGGAACTCATCAGGTAGCCTAGGTTGAGCTTCCCCTTTCTATCTGTCCTGCCCCAGTGCTCACATGGCATGAGCAAGCTGTCCCAGCTGGCTTTCCAGCTCTAGGGAGCAAACTAGGGCCTCAAGCTTGCAGGGCAAGCATTTTACCAACTGCCATTTTAGGGCTGTTGGTTCCTTCTGGTGTTAGTTACACTTTTTTTTTTATAGCTTTGGTCAGACTTTCAATTGGGATTTTCCACTTTTTCCTTATCATTTTGAGAAAATGTTTATTCATTAAAGCAGTGGTTCTCAACCTTCCTAATGCTGTGACCCCTTCATACAGTTCCTCATGTTGTGGTGACCCCAACCATAAAATTATTTTCGTTGCTACTTCATAACTGTAATTTTACTGCTGTTAAGAATCATAATGTAAATATTTGTGTTTCCTGATAGTCTCAGGCAACCCCTGGGAAAGGGCTGTTTGTCCCACAAAAGGATTGAGACCCACAGGTTGAGCAATACTACATTAAAGAGTTTTCTTTTTTCTGTCTGATGTGTTACAGTTCTATATCCATAGAATTTTTGTTCATTTTTCAAATTTACTTACATATTTTTTTAATCACACAGTGTTTTATATTTGTGGAGTTAAATTTACCAGACATTGTGAACACGATTTCTGAGCTTGGGCTCAGTTTCTGCATTGGGTAGGTTGAAAACTTCACCCTGTTCAGAGATGTTGGAGGATTAGTCCCTGTCTTCTATGGCGTTCTTTTGTGGTTTATCTTCTTAACTTTGGGTCTATGGTTTATCTTCTTAACTTTGGGTCTATGGTTTAAGTCATATTTATCACGAGCATAAGAGTTTATCTTATTCCTTCATCATTTTACTTTTCTCAACATCATTATCCCATATACTAAGTTCTTTTATATACTTACGTTCATGTCCACTCTCCATATTAAGCTCACATGCAGCTCAGTGGTGCACTGGCACCACTTGGTGTTATTTCTAACATATAGCCCGATGTCGATGGTCCATTGATAGGGTTAAAGAAGAGCAAAGGAAAAAATGAAGTTCGTGGGTAGGGAGGCTAGGGTCAGTCTGGAAGGAATTGGAGGAGGGAGGTGAATATGATCAAAATACACTGGGCAAAATAACGTATGCATTCTTAAAGCATTAATAAAATACAATTTAAAAAGTTTTTAAAATTACATTTAACTATTTTGTGTAAGGGGTGTGGGGCCCATTCATGCTATAGAACAATATGGTGAAAGGACAGATTGTGGGAGTTGATTCTCTTCTGGAATGTGGGTCTGGGGATAGAACTCAGGTAGTCAGGGTTGATGACAAGTCCCTCTACCGGCTGTCACATCTCTCTGGCCCTGACATAATTATTGTTTGGTCCAATCAAAACTATTAAGGTTTAGTTTTAGCATTCTTTATTAATTTTTGGCCTTCCTTCTAGGATTCATTTTTCACTTCTGAAAAGTATAAATTTATGAATTTCTTTTGGTGTAATAATAGGGACAAGTCTACACTAAGAAAACATGCCATTACATTATATATGTACTTGATGCATAATGGTAGGATTTTGGTAATTTTCTTTCCTTCTGATAATATCACTAAATTATTTTTCTTTATGTCTTTTAAACAAAATTGGCTATCATCTACCATTTTTATATCTTTGTATATAATCTGACTGATCTCTTGGCCTGAGACATAGTTCTGTACTAGACATCTCATTTATTCTTCCTATCTGACAATCTTGTTCCTTTGTGTTCATATGTTTTCATGTTCTTAATGTCTATTCCTCATTCTAGGTAGTCATATTAATCATCTGATGCACAAAATTGTTCTTCATGAATTCCTGTTGTGAGGTGTCTACCAGAGAAGGCCACTTAGACATGAGTTCCAGCCAACAGAAAGTCTTTATTAGGCGGCTGGCGACTACACTGAGTGTTTGGGACCTGAGTGAAGTCCTGAGCCTTTCTCAGGATGAGCTTTCAATCACAAAAAAAACCAAAAAAAACAAAACACATCTTGTGTTGACACACTTCATTTAGCAAGAGCAGTTTACCAGGAACAGAACTACAGAATCCAAAAAGCATACTTTCCTTTTCCTTCAAAAATGTTAATGCGTTGTTCTGCAGGATACCAGTTGTTATGGTTTGAACTTACATTTTAAACCAGGCTTACCTTACCCTGATCCTCTGAGGAGCATCTGATCATTCTCTCAGCCCTTACTGACCCTGAGAACTCCTTTTCTCATTTCAAAATTAGAATACATTGCAAACGTATTCTAAGCACTTACAGTGTGTCAGACACTGCGCTAGGTTGAAGATCATCACTGTCTGGTCTGTAAGAACTCATGAATGATACAGACAGCAAATGTGTGAACTGCTGGCTGAACTGCAAGTTCATTTCAATAAGATGATGATGATGATGATGATGATGATGATGATGATGGAGTTGATGGCCAACAGTAATGTAGCACTTCTATGCATCAGGCATACCGTGTGTCACTCCACAGCAGGAAAATATTCTGCGAAACACATCCTCAAGCTATTTTGATAATGTGCAGGCAATTCAGAGCGCACTTCCACAAATTCAGATTTAGTCCAGTTCAATCAATACAGGTAGCCTCTCCATGGAATCCAGAGAGATACAAATAGGAGATGGATGAGGCTGCTACCATAATAAAAGATATAGTTTCATAGTCAATTTAAATATAATTAGAAGGAACATATGCTAAATTAATGATAGAAATATATTACAGCAAATGCATAAACCGATGAGTCATCATTATCTTCATCAGGTGGCTGACACTGTTGTAGATTGTTTACTTCAAATGGGTCATTGAGTACCTGTAGAAATTATTATGCTCTTCTGAATGCAATTTAGCATGCATGTTCTATTTCTATGATATATTCATTAAAGCAAACTATAAAGCATTTAAACATCTAAAGAAAGGATAAGTTAAAGAAAAAGAAATTTTAGGGACAATAATTAAATAGACTGTCATCCTTTGATGACACAGCACCTTCATTTTCCTGGAATTATTTATGAAAATTAATGTCATGCAGCTACTAATTTATGACAAGACTGCATAAGGAAAATTTAAAATGCTTCCTAAAACCAACTTGGAGCAAGAATATGACATATAAATATTCTCATGAAAAGAACACTGAGGGATAAGTCATAGAATATCTTCACTCTCCATATTTTAACAGTCCGGAGAAGGAGACACGTAAGAAAATTATATGAATGCACATCAGTGAAGACATTTCTGTGAAAGCCAACAGCCAGAGTATCAGGGTGCCCACCCAGCTGTAGGTAACAACAACAAAAAATATACTTTATTTCAAATAACCAGCACACTTATTTCCCTGTTACTTAGAGGCCTAGGGGAGCAGAGCCTGAGGCTGCCGCCTAGTTCCTCACCTTGCTCGAGGCTACATGTGAATTCTGTCTTTTCGCTTCACGTATCTAGAGTGTTGGTCTTGTTCTCAGCATATCATCTCAGGGTGTCCCACTTTCCCAGTCTTGCTGGCAAAAGGAGGAAAGTGTGCAGAGGTACAGAGGCTTCCTCATATTCCAGTGGCCTTGGTTAAAAAGAGAAAAACACAATACAAATGGACCAAGAGGACATCGCTACATCAAGGTTTCAGCAGCCGAGTGTTGGAGCTGGGATGACAACCCATCCTCAGCTGTATGCTGCCACATCAAACAAACAAACAAACAAACAAACAGTTTTCAAAGACATTGTTTATAGCCCTTTGCTGACCTTTTGTGTGACAATTCCTTTCTTCAAACTACCCGGACACTGAGACTGTAGCCAACCCCTTTCATATAGATGGTTTAACTGTTGCTAACACCAATCCCAATTCCTGAATAACAAGTGATGGAGTTTAATTACTAACTTCTGCTATTTCCTAAAACTGCAAATAAGTTCCCAGTTTTGCCAGCCATGGAGCACGGTTTCTCAGACCACTCAAAGCTGCGTAGCTTAGGAAGTTGTCCTCATCAGTCTCAAGCAAACGTAATGGTTGTCAACTCACTTGCCTTTCTTCTCAGTCAATAGGCTGAATATCACCATGTCGCAACTGTAGCTGTAAGGGAGAACGGGAGAGAAAGTCTCTGCTCTTAGTGGACACTTATTAGAAAGCTCTGAAGAACAAAGTGATAATTAATATTAGGAGAAAATCAGCGATTGCTTCCACAGCTAGTCCAGCTGCCTTTGGTAGCAAAGTTAGCATAAAGGAAAGAGAAATGTTGCTTACAGCGTTTGTGGAAATGTCCTGGATGGGATCTGGACAATCAGGACGTATGTTTTGAATTGAGCTTGTAAATCTGTAGGGTGTGTGAGTTGTCCCCTTGCTTGGTAAAGCAAGTATCTTAGATTGCAGAGGCAAGAGAATGAACAGGTGCTTCCCCATGCTGAATGGCAAGCTGTACCTGAGAGGCACAAAAGTGGGGGTGGCACAGGGCTAGGTTAGGTGGTACCTCGAATTAATTCAAAACATCTCTCCGCTGTGGAGACAAAGTCCTCGATTTAAGCTGTATGGATAGCACTTGACACTCCAGAGGTACCATTTCAGCCTTTGCATCAGCTAACCATCACCGCAGTGATACAGCGTTAGAAACCACTTCAAAGCTTAATCGCTCAAAACATCAACCACTTACACATCCTGGTTCTATGAGTCATAACTGCGAGCTGAAATCAGCAGGGCTCTCTCTGTGTTGAAGTCCAATGTGAAGTTGTAGGCTGTTCATTCGCTCTTGGCTGGTCTCATTCCCGTGCCTGGGCTTGGCTGGGACAACTGGGAACTTGGCTCTGCTCTCCATGGTCACTTGCCCTTGGCAAGCAAGCTGTGTCCAAGTGAACCAGAGGATGCCTGCAAGGACTGGAAAAGCCTCTTCCGGCCAGTTCTCTCATTAGCGAAAAAATATTACAGGCCAAGTCTGAAATTAAAGCTTGGGGAGAATAGAGTCTAACTTTTGAGCTACAAAGTTACTTTTGCCAGGTGGAGGGAAGAATAGAGGTTTTGTTATCTACCTGCCATCCTTGTGTACTTAAACTTTTTGTAGATCTAGTAAAACACGCTATCTCAGGGGTATCAGAGCCGTGTTGCTCAATAAATAATTTTCCAGGTGTTTCCCCGAAAGCCTGTAGATGCCAGGCATGAGAGAATGTTTACTTCTACCTTGAAGTTGCACTGACGAAGTGGGAATACATATTCTTAGCCCTCAATTTTTTATTTAGGTCACCTCAGTTGAAAACTGACCTCTAATATTACTAGTGGTGAATGTATAACTCTGTAAATTGTGATTTAAAAAAATGTTACATTTATTGTGGTAACATTGCTCTGCACTAAAAACCCCTGGGATTAAACTGTCACTCTTCCCTTAGTGAAAAATCTCATGATTAAAGATTGAGGGCACAGAGCATATTTTTGAACGGTAAGCCTAAGTTTCCTTATCTGTAAAATGGGGAACAGTAATTCCTTACTCTCGTTTGAGATCTATATAAGATAATGAAATCAACTTTTTAAAGAGAGTTCCTGGCCCTCTTTAGTGCTTAACAATAATAACTCTCTGTTATCATCATCAGCAACACATGTGGAATCCACAATAAACACTATGACTTTCAGTACAGCCCAGCAGAGTAAAGACATGTTCATGGCTGATTTCTTCTTTAACAATAAAGAGATATTCACAGGGAAAATGAGCTGTTATATGGGAAACTGAAGACGGGTAACTGGATACAGGTCTGCAGAAAGCTGGTAACCAGTAGAAGTATGGGCAGCCTGGGCAGGTTGACTAGGAACTAGACAACCTGAAGGTTGAAGGTGCCTGTGGGGTGCACGGGGGTTGTTGGTGGTGGGGGTTCACAGTCTGTAAGAAGCAGGGAGAAGCTTCTCTACAAACAGCTGAGGACTTAAAGATGTTCGACATCTTGACTAAGGCACTGCCGGCTGGGGCGGGGTGGAGTTAGTAAGCCAATGACTGAGGAAGGGGACGTGTATGCTTGTTCCCTTCTCTGCATCTCTCCAGGAGGAATGTGTACGAGTTGAGGGGGTAATGCTAACATGAGGCATGGGCACTGACGGAGAAACAGGAGGTGCAGAAGCCACAGAAACAGTCCTGAAACTGCAACTCAGGGTCTCAGAAGTTAGCAGAAGGCGATACAGTGAGGACGATGTATCGACCAGAGCACTGAAGAGTGTCCAGAGAACAAAAAAGCAGCCCTTGGAGATTAAGTAGCACCAGATGGGGAAAATGAAAAACTGACAAAAACATTAATAGTGAAATGGAAGACTCTTCCTCAAAAGCAAAACAAAAAAGATGAAAAGCAGAGAGGCAAGTTAAGGAAACTAGGTAATTAAGAAAATCCTCTTTTATTGCGTTCCAGGAAACAGTGACTAGAAATTACAGGGGGGCGGGGGGGGGGGGGCGGGGTGAAAATCTAGTTAAGGATATTTCTCAAACTGAAAGATTAGAAGGTTCAGCTAGTCCTCTGTATGATGGGTGCTTACTATTTCCCGTGGGATGCCGATTGTTAGGGTTTCCTAAACTGTCCCAGTGTACAACGCTAATGAAACTGAGTCACTGAACCAGCAGCAAGTCGAGAACAGTACAGGTCCAGGGTGACTGCACAGCTGTATTGGTTTCAAGTGTAGAACAGCATTAGGTCTTAGGCTTACAATGAACCAAAGTGAAATAGACAGGTCTCTAGACTCCCAGGCTCCAAATGGGCAGAAGAGGAAATGTGTTGCCTTGGGCTGGATGTGAATCTGGGGCAGCCATACAGAGCTCAGAACAGGAGAAGCATGCTGAAAAATATCTGAGCAATAAACCTGGATAGGAGTGTGTCAAAACCACGGAAATGAGAAAGGAGGACTAACCAGCATAGACAGCCATGAAAACAACCAGAATGTCCATTGAATGTGTCTGGATGTGTTTTAGGAAAGGGCTTGGTGGAGTGTTCAGATGCTAGAAACTTCAAGGCTATGGCAGCAAAACACAGGTCTCAGCAGTTTCCAGGCTGCGGCAGGATAGATCTTGTCTGAATGTGGGTACCCTTCCTCACTAACTGGGCAGTCTTTATCAGGATAATCGAACTCTCTGAAACATAGTCACTAAGGTCTTTTCAAATCAATGAAAACAATTAGTCTGGAGTCTAAAATATAGTAAATGACCATGATTTTATGCTCATCCTGATCAGTGTTTACTTATTATTAATTGCCCTTGGGAACTGCTGATGATTTAAATATATGCAGATTTTACATCCCAATTTTCTCATCTGTAAAATAAGTTTGTCAAGTTATAGTATGACATGAGCTAGTGAATGTACCATCTGTATCATTTAATAAATGATAAACAGACGAGATTAATGACAACAATGTTGTCATTACCTAAGTGAGTAAGTATCATATTTTGGAATCATTAAACAATTGAAAAAATGTAAAAAGACTCATAGTCTTTGGTATAGTTTTTATGAGGAATATAAAATTTTAGGTTCTGAGTTTTGTCTATTTTTCTTGGGCAATCTGTTTCTTGTAGTCTTTGTGGCAACCAAACTTGGAAAACTCCTTTTCAGGTACAACAGAAGGCAAGGCAAAGGGGCTGATGAGGTGACATGGTTGCTGAAGAATGAGGACCCATGTTTAGATCCCCAGCACCCACCTGAAAGCACCAAAGGCAGACAGAACAGTGTGTTTGTAACTTCTGCAGTGCGTGTGTGAGTGTGTATGTGGGTGTGTGTCCATGTGAGGAATGTGTGTGTCCGTGTGAGTGTGTGTGCATGTGTGGGGGGTGTGTATGTGCATGCTCTTGGAACTCATTGGTCAGCCAGTCTAGTCAAATTGATGAGTTTCAGGTTCATTAAGAGACCCTGTCTCAATGAGGTAGAGAATGATGGAGGAAGACAGTCACTGTCCAACTCAAGGGTGCACAGGTATACACACAAAAATATGGAAAAGTTTCTTTTACTGTGGTGGATGCTTTTTAACTAGAGATAGGCTATTATTATTATATTATTATTATATAAACTGTATGAACACAGTGAATTAAGTATAGAATATAATAACACAAAAAAGCATTTGAAAACAGCCTCACCCAAATAAAGACACTATTTTTGGTGTAATGCTTCCAGGAAAATTTTCTATATACTTATATAAACATGAGGAAGCATGTCTCTGTTTTTTCCAAGGTCTATAACCATATGGTAGGAGTATTTCCATATTCTAAACATCATTTCCTATGCCAGAATAATCGGGATTATTAGCTTTTTTTCTGTTGACTGTGGTTTAGTGATTTTTTGTCTGATAAATTTTGTTTTTCTTTGTTTGTCTCACTATACCATCTTAGTCAGCCTGGGACTCACAGAATCCACCTGCTTCTGCCTCCCAAGGGTTGGAATTAAATACCACCACACTGGGTTATTTTTAAATCTAATGTATTTTTTTTTAAATTGAAAGCTAAGCAATTTATGTTGAATGACAGGAGAAAGAGCCCCCTCCCTCCTTCCATCCCTCCCTTCCGTTAGATGAGAGGTGAGTTCCATCACATGAGCTAAGTTAGAATTTTCCTCTTGCAGTAGCTACTTTGGGTATACCCCAGATTTCACTCCTGCCAGCTGAGGGTTTTGCTCTTTTATAATCCATGGAGTTGGACAAGTGTTCCTCAGACCCTTCCTGCATGCCCACTTTCGGGCAACCCCACCTATCTACCAAAGAAGAAAGATCTCTCTGTAGGGTTTTAATCTTCTTCCAGAAGGGGCTGTTAGTTACTGTTCAGCTCCTTATGGGTCAGAGTAACCTCTGGTTTACCTCAAGTCTTAGGTTAACCATGTGTAACTGAGGGTCCTTCCTGAATATTCTTGTCACTCCTTGTGACAACAAAACTTTATATCTCTGGGGGTCTAGAGTGAGAGAGAGTGTTCTTATCTTGGAAAACCAGGTTGCATCTATTTTTTACATATTGGTTTCCTGTGCCCCCCGCCCCCTCCAGCCGCCCCCACCAGAGGAAGAGATGTTGTTTCTGCCTTTCTGTGTGCCGATCTTTACTTGGGACCCCAGGCTGAGCATGTTAGTCCTATCCCACTGTCCAGGGGATTTTTTTTTTTTTTGTTTTGTTTTTTATAAGCAATGTTCTGGAATCCTAAGGCAAGTGCGATTTGACAGTGTCCAGTGGAGGCCTTGAGGAGAGGGACAAAGGGGTTTTTCTTTCTCTTTGAAGGTTCAGGTTTGCTGAAAACAAGTGTAAATCAACAAGAAAAAAGGCAAACCCACTTGCTACGCACATGACCTTACAGCAGAGAGATCGCCCCAGACTCCAAGGAGGTTCATGAAGGACTCTTCACAGGGAGGAGGAGTCCAGATGGGGAACTAATGATTTTCAGAGAAGATGAATAGGTGTCAAAGAGAATGTAATAACCTGAGACAAGCACCTCTGGGCTCTGGAAATATGGCCACAGGTTACAGGGAGGCGAGGGGTGTGATGGTACTGTGGAGAACAATTGTATTTTTATGCAGATAAAACATATCACATAATTCCTCGGAGTCACCTCCAGAATAATGTATGAAAAGTCTGCCTGGGCATGCTTTGGTCTCTTCTCCATGATTAATTTTCCCTGGTAAATGAGACTCTGGGGGCACAGCCTAAGACAATGGCGCTTCTTTAAAACAGACAATCAGAAAAACAAGACCCTTTCAGCTAAATAGAAGAACATTAGAGAGAGACTCCCTGCTTTCAGAAGGAAACAGGGAAGGTTAGGGACACCCTGATTCTAAGGTATTCTCATCTATCTAATTCAAAGACTCAGTTGCAAAGAGCTTTGCCTGCTGAGCCTCACTTCGCTGTATCATTTTCGTTTAGCCTTTTTAGCCTTGCTATGTAGGACATGCGGTTTGCAAACCCCTGATCCTCCTGCCTCAGCCTCCCCAAATACTGGGACCATATTTATCAACCATCATGCCTGTCTGGAGAATTGCATTCTGAGACTCAACAAAAGAAGATCTTCCTAATGTCATGGACTCATCCTTATTTACTATCCTGTGAGTCCACACTGGGCCTTTAAGAATTAATTTGTACATCAGGCTTAATTTTCACCTATTGCAAGTTGCTGGCCTCTTCTGCTGTGTTTTCTATGTCTCAGACTACTTGATCGTGTTGGTCACTTTTAGAATTCCATTTGTTTGCCTCATTACTTCCGTGGTCTGATAGACACATGGAAGCATGAAACACAATCTGACAGATGTTTTTTTCAGATTTTGTATCTTCTGCAGAGGGCTCTACAATTTTGGGTAGAAACCGGCTTTCCACTTTACTCCTTTCTACAAGCAGTGCTTTGGGGGATCCTCTAGGTAACCAAGCCATTGTTTCTCATGTTTTGGTTCCTGGTTGTGGGGACCTCAACCTTGTAGCCCTGTGACAATAAGCATCTTTAAGTTTCTTTTCTTTCCTTCTTCCTTTCTTTCTTTCTTTTCTTTTTACTTTTTTTTTGGTGGGGTTTTCGAGACAGGGTTTCTCTGTGTAGCTTTGCACCTTTCCTGGATCTCACTCTGTAGACCAGGCTGGCCTTGAACTCACAAAGATCCGCTTTCCTCTGCCTCCCGAGTGCTGGGATTAAAAGTGTGTGCCACCACTGCCCGGCTATCACTAAGTTTCTTGACATGGTGCCATATCACATTCTAAGATGGTTATACTCTTGTACCATAACACAGGAGAGACACATCTGTACTCAAATCCTCTCTAGTATTGCTTATCCTCATTAAAACGTTGTCCAGCATGGGAAGGAAAGATGACAAGCATATAAGGCATGATGTGCCTCCTCCAAACCTCACATTGACATTTAGAGGTGTTGAGCCTTTAAGATACATTGGGTAAGGAGGCACCAACCTCACAGCAAGACTCACAGAGTTCCCAAGAGATTTTGTTAATTTTCCAAGCAAAATTCTAAGAGCAACAAGCGGCTTCCTGTCTCCATGACACCTGTTCTTCTCCATGAACGGTGTTCTCTCTTCTTTTTCCACCCTGAGATAAAGCCACCTGTTCCCCTTACCAGATGTCAGCACCTATAAACCCATGGGTCCAAATAAACCACTTTTCTTTATTACCCAGTCCCAGAGATTTTGTTATAACCACAGGATATAGACTAATACGGTATAGTTGTGTTGAAATGGAATTTCTCCGTCTTTTTGGCAAGATTGTACATTTTTATGAAATAACCTGTTTTCCCCGTTTTTTTTGGATTACTATTGTTGTGTGCTTCCCTGTCTATCCATTATCAGTGGTCACCCCTGTAGCAGGTGCAGTAGCCAACTGTCATGAGTTTCAAATTCTGAAAAATGGTTCACAAAGCTAAGAAGAGCATTGCAAATTAAATCCATTCAATAAAACCAGGCTTAGTATACCCTAAGGTTCCCCTAGGCTTCTGGTTCAGGTACATGGGGTATAGGCCTCCAGGCTCAAGCTTTCTGTGCCTATCCTTCCCAGCCCTGATTCTTTTTTTATGTTTTAGAAACAAGATCTCACTGTGTAGACTTGGCTGTCTTCACACTCACTATGTACACCAGGCTGGCCTTGAACTCACAGAAATCTGCCTGCTTCCACCTTCCAAGTGCTAAAATTAAAGGTGTGTACCACCAAGCCAGGCCTGATTCTCTCTAAATGGCCCTAAGCTGGAGCTAATTGCAAGCAAATGGGCATCCACCTGTGAGTTTGTTTGGGATTAAAGAGACCACTTTATTTCTCTTCAATCATCAGCTGGAACCTGCTAAGCATCCTCCCTCCTACTTTATTTTAGAACCCACTTATCTATGTTTTAATCTTGACTTAGCCTCCTTCATTTCTAAGACAAGGCTGAGGTAGTTTTAAATAACTCAACCCACATTTTCTTTTTCCCCCCTTTTTTCTTTTTTTAGCAGTATTTTTTTTATTAATTCTTTGAGAATTATACAATGCATTTAGAGCATATCCATATCCTGAGCCACCTCCTGTAATCAGTCTCTCCACCTTTACATCCCTTCCCACCCAACTATGAGATCCCCCTCCTCCACCCCATCCAGCCTAGTTTTTTTTTTTTTTTTAAATTTATTTTAATTTATTTTGCAATACAATTCAGTTCTACATATCGGTCACGGATTCCCTTGTTCT
Organism: Peromyscus californicus insignis; assembly: GCF_007827085.1. Taxonomy (NCBI): domain Eukaryota; kingdom Metazoa; phylum Chordata; class Mammalia; order Rodentia; family Cricetidae; genus Peromyscus; species Peromyscus californicus. The sequence goes on along the minus strand of NW_026294514.1, from coordinate 39,906,535 downwards.
CCCCCCTCCCGTCCCCCTCACCTTCCCCCCAACGCCCCCCCCCATTCCCATCTCCTCCAGGGCAAAGCCTTCCCCACAGACTGAGGTCAACCTGGTAGACTCAGTCCAGGTAGGTCTAGTCCCCTCCTCCCAGGCCAAGTCTGCTACTCACATCACCAGGGAGGCTACCCGGAAAACAGGACCCCAAGAAAGACACAGGGATCGCCCAATGACAGAGAAATGGAATGAGATCTACATGAACAGCCTGGACATGAGTGGGGGTAATGAAAGGTTTGGCTCAGCCTAGTTTTTATGACCCAGATAGTCTGTGTATTGGGGCCTGCCCTGGCATGTGGTCAACCTACCAGGGTCACATCATTAAAGAAAACTGCCTCTGCCTCTCCCAGCAGCTATCCAAATACCAATATCTCCTCAGGTAGTGGTGAGATCCCGAGCCTGCCTCCTGCCCTCTGTGTTCAGATTTCATCTGGCTGAAGCTTACAAAGAAGGTCTCGTGCATGCTGCCACAGGCACTGTGAGTTCACACCCACAACTGCTCTGTTGTGTCTGGAGAACACTGCTCCCTGGATGTTGTCCACCAGTTCTAGATCTTTCAGTCTTTTCTCCCCTCTTCCTTGAAAATCCCTGAGCTTTGGGAGGAGAATGTGATATGTATGTTCTGTTTAGGTCTGAGCACTCCAAAGGCTCTAATTCTCTTCATGTTGACCAGTTTGGGTGTGCATGGACGTGTGTGTGCTTGTTTGCATATGTGTGTGTGCGTGCACGTGTGTGTGTGTGTGTGTGTGTGTGTGTGTGTGTGTGTGTGTGTATGTTGTGGGTGTGTCTCTACGTTAGTTGCTATCCATTGCAAGGAAAAAGTTCTCTGATGAGTCACCCCACACTTCTGATATCTTTCCTTTTGATGCTCTTAGCCACCTGTGAGCCGGAAGGACATCTCTTACAAACAGCAGCCACACGGCATTAAATGCTCAGTACTACAGTAGGTAGACTACTGTATTTGGATATGTTTCATTTATGCATTTTTCTTATAGTTCATTAATAAAATTAGTAGAAAAGTGAGCCTGAGAAAAGGTACAGGCCCCCACGAGGCTATCACTAGGTCCTCACTAATAGAGTACACCCATAAACAATGTTATTCATACTCCATAATATCTCCTGCTATGTTTTGAGAAATTATTCTAATTCATTTTTTTTACTGTTTACAGTTAGAGTATATTTAATTTTTATATGGCACATGGTCTCAAAAATATCATTCATATAACATATAATAGACAATAATAACTAATAAAATAGTGGATTTAAAAGAATAATAAATTCATTGTGATATTAGTTGCAAAACCACTAAGTACATATTTATATTATGACAAGCATAATAATACATGCTAATGAGAAATATTTCCCAGCTCTATTTTCTTTTAAAATATGCACATTCCAGAAATTTTCAGTCAAAAGTTAACTCATCTTCCTTTTCCAAAATACTGCTTTGATGACTTAAATCTTTCCTTTCTAAATTAAGAACCATTTTACAAATATAACAGGAACTAGGGAACATAACACATTCTATGTGGGTGATTTCATATTTCTTTTGCTTTTTTGCATTGAAATTATTAATGAAATGCTAAGCTAATGCTTTTGCATTCAAGTTCTTTAGAGGTTTATTTTTAAATGAGAAGGTGGGAAGAACAGAGCCTGTACATAGCTACCCACCTCTGCAGCAAGGGCACAGTGTGAAACCACAGTTACACAGCTATCAGGGTACTCTTTTTAAAACCTATAGTCAGGGGGATAATTACATAACTCAAAATCCCAAATTTCAAGAAAAGTTCTATGTCCAAAACACTTACATAAGACAATCAATTTTCTTGTTTCCTTAAAAACTTCATATGGACCATGACTACCCATGGCATAGTGGTAAGACCTGACTGAGCTTCGATGCACAAACTTGCTGTTGATCCATCAGCATATACATCAGTTACTTTTCTGTTGCCATGGCCTAAAACAACCTATAGACAAAAGAGTTTATTTTGGCTTATTGTTTCAGAAGGAGAGTCCATAATGTCAGGGAGGTGCTTTGTGATGGCCTCCCACATTTCATCCACCCACAGGCAGCAGGGTGAGGCTGTGAACTCTTAGGGCCCACCCTTAGCCATGTGCTTCTTCCAGCACAGCAGTATCTCCCAAAGGCTCCATGACCTCCCCAAACGTCGTTAACTGGGGGACCAAGTGTTCCAACACTTGAGCCCAGAGGAAGCTCTTCACATTCAAACCATAGCAGCATAGGAAGTTGATCATTATTACTACATCTTGTCTGAAAAAGGGGAAACCAGATTAACCTTTTTCTTAAACATTTTATCAGTAGAGCACTTGGAATCATTTAAAACTCCGTGAAGACTTTTGGTTTCATTGTTGGCTGGTGCTAGCATTGTCTTCACGGAACAAAGCACACGGGACAATTACTTTGCAAAGTAAAAGTTGACTTCAGGTCACAGTTGATTTGTGGCTGTTTGCCACGTTCCCTTTGCACAGCACATCAAGGCAGGATGGATGAGGTCATCCGGAAGCCTCTGGCTTGATACATAGGATGTGAAGGACAGGTGGAGAGGAACGACTGTTGTCCCAGTTCACTTCAGGGCACATTCCTGAAGACTGAAATACCTCCCTCCAGACTCCACCCTCTCAATGGTTCTCCCACCTCACAGGAGTTCCAGGGGCTGGGCACCATGCTTTTGGCACATGTCTTTGAACTTATTTATCTAAACTTAGTGACGATTAAGAATCATAGGACTGTGCATTGGAATCATAAATGAAAATGCTATAAACATCGATTTTTGTGGATTCTGTGCCTATAAAGGAGTATTAAATAACCATAATTTACCGTGATATTGTGCAGTTATATTTTCATAAGAGCTGTTTTTTTTTTTTATAAAAAGAAAGAAAAAAGAAAAGAAAGATTTTGGGTTATGAAGAAAAAAATTTCTCCTGTATTTAAGAACCTCAATCAGGAAATAGCTCTTTCATAATTTCTCATATGAACATGATGCCACTTTACGAGGGATTTGCTTCAGAACAAAGGCATGCTCTATTTTAAGAATTATGAATTATGAATGTGGTCGCTTCATTTGGATACCATAATTAATAAGCTTGCATTCAATTGGTTTTGTTTAGTTTAAGATATTAGTTCCTTTGAAGGACTGACCATGCCTGTCACTATGGAGACTGGAATACCTATCCTTGGTGGCAGCTAATTGGCAAAGAAGAATACTTCTTGATAGGCAGCAAAATGGGCCTCATTAGCGCATGCTACAATCTGCATAAAAGATACCTATGGAGTGTCACCCCTACTCAAGTGAAGCAGTTGGGCTCTTTATACTCATAAAGTGATGGATGCTTTTTATGTTTTTGCTGTCTTATTTTGAGCTGTATTTGTGCATACCAAATACCCCTCCATCCCTTCTAAGACGAAGACTGGTAATACAGGGGAGAGACAGCCTTTACACTGATGTAGAGGCATTGAATTGTATTGAAATGTTACTAAGGTGGCATTTTATCTCCTTAGACTATCTGTATTTATTACTACATTGATATAGGATGAAGTGTCTCCTTGAGCCCATATCTCAGATGCAATCATAATAAGGTCTCTAAAGAAAAAGAATTCAGTTATAACAGGATACTTATGACCTATGTCCCTACAAGAAAGGGAGAGGCATGAAGGATGGGTGCCAAAGGAGGAAGGCCATGCAAGAATGTTTCAAGATAATAACTAAGGAAAGAGACTCCTGAGAAACTAATACTCTTGATTTGGGGATTCTAATCTCCAGACAGTAAGAAAATGACTTTCTCTTATTCAAGCTGCCTTGGATACTGCATTTTGCTATGATCGTCCTAGTAAATGAAAACATTCTATTCTATTCATATACCTGTATTCCTGCCATCCTTTCAGCTGAAGGACATGAGTGATCTCTCAGTTCAAAAGAGAAGTATTTCTGGATCTGTTGTGTGTGTGGGTTTTTTTTTTTTTGAGATTGGGCTTCTCTGTGTAGCTCCGAACCTTTCCTGGAGCTCACTCTGTAGCCCAGGCTGGCCTCAAACTCACAGAGATCCACCTGCTTCTGCCTCCCGAGTGCTGGGACTAAAGGCATGCGCCACCACCGCCCGGTGTGATCTGTTGTGTTTTGATTCATTCTGTTTAGTTCCTAAAGAACAGAACTATGGATCATCTCTTCTGGGGAAAAAAGAGAAAGAATTCAAGGGACTTTACACACATGTTAAGTAGGAAAACACCTTTAAAAGGAGGAAATTCTGAAGAACCAAGAGCCCGTAAATACCCTCTTTCTTGGAAAAATAGATGATCTGAAGCTGTGGAATGGCTCAGTTGTTAGTGTACTTGCTGTACAAGTGTGGGGGTTGGACTCCCAGAATCCAAATAACTGCTGGGTGGGTGTGGTGGCTCACCTGTCATTCTGGCACTTGATGGTAGAGACAGAAGATTCTCCACAGCAGTGGGCTAGCCGGGGAAGCCATACAAGGAACAACGAACTTACAGATTCAAGTGAGCGACCTTGACTCAATGAGTCAGGTGGAGAGTGAGGGACACTTCCAACCTCAACCTCAGATCTCCATGTGTAATCACACATGCAGGGGCACACCCACCCACACACATGTACGTGCCTACATTCACATGCACACCACACATGTATACACATGACAGAAAAGAAAAATAGATGATTTGCCTCTTACCACTTGTCTGATGTATTTATACAGTAGAGAAGATGCACCACACAGGCATTTTCGTTCTCTAACATTCATGCTGAACCCCAGTTTTTCCTTCTTTCCTGTTTACACTCTAATGGAATTCTTGCACAGTATTTCCTCCAGGGGTGTCTTTCTAGTGTATAGTGTTGGGCCACGGTGCTATTTTCCTTCTATCTATAAACTAGAAGGCATTTTGCCTGCTCAGTTAGCACTTGGCACATTTTGTTTGTTGATTTCTCTTCAGCTCAGTAACATGTGAAGTGAGAACTCTCCAGACTGTGGTAGGAGGCTGTAGGCAGGGATGGGTACTTGCACATCTCAACCAGCATCCTCAAGTCTGAGTAGTTGGTGTTGACTGCTGTTCTCCTCAAACATGCACTGTTCACAGAAGCTCCCAATTTTAAGTATTCAGAGGCAGACCATAGACTGACATGGAAAAGAAGAGCTGGTTTGCAGTGGTTGACTTTGTGAAGATTTCTTGAGAGGGTGTGTCACGTGACAAAACGCCAGGTTCCTGGAAGCCTCAGATACAGCTGTACAGTTTTCCATCCTTCATTTTTCAATTGTTATTTATTGTAAGAGATGAAGGGAAAGGGCAACAGAGAAGGAGGAGAAGGCAGAAACCTCTCCTAAGGCAATTCTTAATCTTTTCTTTAAGGCCCAGAGAGGCACAGTTTACCTCTTTTAGGATAAGAGCCCCAGCTTGCCAGATAGGAGTACTCACTCCTTTGGGGATCTCATCTCCCTCAAGGTGTGACCTCTATCATAATGCTTTATGTTTGCTTTTTAGTACCACACCATGCAAGCGGTCATCCCGAGGTCCTCAGTCCTTCGGTCCCCTCAGTTCTAAGCTTGGCTGATGCTGCAGCACTGCAGGCAACAGGCTTCCTTTGCCACCTGGTTTCTGTTAGCCTGCCTACACAGGTTGAATTGTAGAAGGCGGGGCCGAAGGAGAAAGGTTTTCCTGTCAGCTTCCTGTAGCAGAGAGCTGTAGGCAGAGGACGTCCTTTGCTGTCACAGTAGTTGAATCCAATGTATTATTTCTCTCCGAACTTGAAGAACTAGCTTCATCATGTCCTATTGAGTGGCACCAAATAAATAGTAGTTTTCTCAGAGGTCTGACTTTTAATTTTGTTGCCCTCTATTTTCTCCTCAAGTCTATACATTTTACCAGTTCTATCATCTTTAATGCTGGTTCTCACAACATACCCTGCTTCCCAGCCACTAAGTCTGCCATGTACTGGTGGTCTCTTTTTGCTTCTTTTGTCTTTATATTTCTTAAATTAAAAAAATTCAATTTCTCCCTGTTAAATACAACTCCTTAATTTCTGTCTCCTTTGGGGAGATGTTTCCTCTCTGTTGATCCATGCCATGCCAAATAAAAATGTGAACAATGTGCTCATGATTCATTGAGCAATTACCATGTGTCTTGCTTGGTGCTAAATCTTTTCATGTTCTCTTTATTCCCCATATTTTTTTTTAAAGCATGTGTTATTATATCAGGATCACACCCAAAGCAATGATCATAGAGTTAAGGATAAAGGGAGGTAAGGACTTATCCAATGCTAGAACCTGACTGAACCTTACTCCAAAGCCCAAGTTTTTATGTATTCCATAATTTATCTGTGTTGTGTTTGTATCTTAATTTTTTCTTCCCGATGACTGGTTCATCTCCTTGGATCTATGCATCCTTATTTGTGCAAATAGGACTTAAACTTTAGGATCCCTAAGTCCTGTTTTGATGCATTCTTTTATTTTTCCATCATCTTGGGAGTAGAATGAGGGAAAAAAATTGCTAGTTGGTGTATGTCGACATATGCAGATGACTTGAAAGCTTTGCTCCAAATATTAAGCACCTAATAACCCATGGAAACATGAAATTGTCTAGAAAGAAATGTTCATGATCCATTGGTTTGCCGTTTCAGCACCAATATGCCCCAAATTTCAGTGGCATCAGTATCCTGACATTGCAGTCTGATACAGGAATTCTGGGACACAGTTGGGTTTGTATTCTTCAGAAGCTGTCATGTAGTGATGATGTCATTCATTGACCATTTGCTATGTGCAGTTTGCGTTATTTCTAAATTTCACAATACTTTCAGATATTATGGCTATTGTTGTTATTTACCACTACTGCTGCTGCTGCTGCTGCTATTACTACTACTACTACTACTACTACTACTACTACTACTACTACTACTACTACTACTACTACTATTTACCTATTGAAAGAAAGAGAGTATGATCAGGGGAAAGCTGAGTAACTTAACCACGATATCTTTGTGGGAAACAGAAGAACTGACTTTGAAAAGTGAATGTTGTACTTCCAATCTTCTGCCATATTTACTCATCAATAGTGTAGCACTACAAAGCAGTTAAAATGAGAACACAGACTTGTATCTGCAAGATGTGAACTGTAAGGTATCATGGCAGACTTTTGTTAAATGTGTTGATACTTTGAAATCAATCTGTTGAGGGTTTTTGTAGACTTCACTATTTCAATTTTAAACTCTCACTTGTATCTTGTCTAAAAAAATGATCAACCCTTTCAGTGGGATAGCACAGTCCAACTTACTCATAACTGAGGAGCTCATTGGAATAAAACTGTGTTGTAGATTTTATATATAATATATATGTAGTCAAATTATATAATTTTCTGTCAAACTGCCAAAAAAAAATAAGGTTGAAGTTAGTCGGAAATCAAGTGTGAGCACTAGCATGCCATCCTGACTGAAGAAGGGTAAATCTCTATTAACACTGGTGACTTTTAACTTCTCTATCATTCATCTCCTTGTCTACAGATTGAAGACAGATTAAGGAAAAAAGAATCATCAGCATCTTCCAGTGATTTCACCTATAGATGTAGATAATGAGTGTTGCCATGGATACAGCATAATTATAGCACCTGAATAGAATCGAAGGGAATTGGAAAACAAGAGACAAAGAAATAAGCTTAATTATTCATCTTTTGAAAAATCTCTACAGACAATTTAACAGGAAAGTAGGGTGACTAAGGAACACATACGTTTCATGCCCATATGCCCCAGAAATAACTAATTAGGCACAATATGTCATCTCTAATTACAAAAGTGATTTCTGGAAGAAGGAAGGCTGAATAAAGAGTAGCTTGAACGTGGTGGTTCTCTTGCCTGGTAGAATGTGCCGAATGCTGCAAGCAGATGTTTTGTCTTTGCATGAGGATTGGATTGTAACTGGTTTAATTCATTGGGTTTTTTTTTTAAATAACTTCTTGATTACCAAAGAGGACACAGCAGTAAGCACTGCAGTGAAAGCCTTTGAGACCAAGAACAAAGGCAAGTCTACCATTTGTCAGTTCTCATCTAGGAAGAAAGTTCCTGTTGGTTTCTTCATCTGTGAGACTTCTTCTTCCCAAAGCACAGGGTGGTATGGCCAACAGGGCCAACAGTGATTCTTTGTTTCCGTCTAGACATTATCTACCAACTCAGCTCTCTTCAAGTCCTTCCGAAGCACTGCCTGGAACTCTAAAGGAGAATTGTTTTCAGTCAATGAGCAGATACCACTGAGCCCTTAAAGTTATTCACGCTTTAGTCTGAGTTAAATTAAACTGAGTTCCTAGGATTGTACTATGAGAAAAGAAGCTGCCATCTGTGGCTAAGGTGTGGGTGGTGGCCCCAAGATTTTTTCCTCTCTCGTATGCATGCTATTACCAGACTGTGAGTACAGTAGACTTGACTTTGGGATGTAATTAGATTACACTGTATGACACCATTGTCCTTTAATTAGAAACCCCGAGGTGGGCCTTACCTTATCCAAGTCAAGCAATCAGAAACACAGAAAATCAGAGACTTATACAAGAGAGTGACAGTGGATGGGCTTGGTGGCCAGGGCCCACATGACACTTAGGAGATGAGAGTATCCCCTAGCTGATAGCCAACAGGCAGTGTTGAGCTTAGTCTCAAATGTGCTACTGAATTTTATCAATGGCAAGGATGAGCTTGGACTCTCTCTTCCTTGGACACTGTAGGTGATAACTAGCCTGACTAGCACCATCATTTCTGCCCTGTGACTCTCTTGGGAGATCTCAAGGAATACAGTCATGGTACCTTTGCTTTTTTTTTTTTATTTGTAGAACTATAAACTCTAAAGATGACTATTGTCATTAGGCACCAAGTGTGTGGTATTTGTAACATGCCAGTTGAAAATTAGTACAAGTGTGTGGAATTGGAAGGATATAAAGGAGACCCTTTGAGTTACAGAACATGAGAGGACACATGAGCTGAGAATACTCCCCGGGGGCTGGCAGAAGAGTAACACCTGCTTTACGGTAGAGTCAGGAGCTCATAGGTAATGTCAAGAGAGGTAGGAGAAGAGCCCATGACATCCAAGTTCCCGTTGAAATCAGTTCCTTCTCTTGTCACAGACCTTCTTCCACCTAGTCCCTCATGGTAAGCTATGGTTGTATCTCCTTTTTAGAATCCAAACCACAAGTTGGATCCTAGTTCTGATTCCTGTATTATGTTGTTGAAAGCCAGCGAGTAATTATATCAGCTCAGATGTTTTCTCTTGTGAGTATTTCCTTATCCCTCCCAAACACCACTGTAATCTTGTTTTGTGATGTCTGTCCTTTATAATGGTATTCAGTGGTAAGTATATGTGTTCATGTTTACATACAATGTATATGTTTGTGTTTATACTTGATCATCTCCAAATGACCCTAAGCTCTCTGAAAAACTGGAAATCTACTTACTCAACTTCTGTGTTATAATATATACATATATATATTATAATATGTAGTTATATGTGTGTATCATAAAATATATAATTAATATATAGTTATATAGAATATAATAGAACTATTTATAATTCTCATTATGATATGATTATTATATAATGTATATAATTACATATTATGCCTAATTTGTCAACAGCACCTTGATTATCCAGGGTTAAGCAGCACTGATGAATTGCCACTGCACTTCCTGAGGATACTGCACCTATTGTGAATTTAAATAGTATTGTGTAAATGTTCCCCCAAATCTACTTGATCCTTTAAAACTGAAGCTTTTGTCAGTAACTTGTATTTCTCTGACATGTTTTATGTGTGTATATATACATATGTCATTTGAATTTGGCTTCTACCATTAGCGTCCTTTGGGTATTTTAGATATCATAAAGCATAGCTTATGAACTTCATGCAAGGCAGACTCTGTTTCACGTACTCTAAGTTTACTTTTTCCGCAGCATTCTCAGCATCCTTCATCTATGACTAGCTTCACCATTCTGGAGTTTACAGTGCATCTCTCTCCATCCGTGGTTGTGGACTATGTAGATCTTCCTATTCCTTCCACGCAGGACACTTCTGCTTTTCCCCGTTTGATCAGTTCATTTTCCTCTCTGATTCTTCTCTAGGTCCATCTGTAGGTTGCCTGAGTGTTGATGTAGTATGGTTTTTTTTTTCCCCTTTCACAAGTATCCATTCACGATAGAGAAAACTGCCTTGCTGTCAGTGGCCAACAGAATCATTCAATAAATGCTGGTTGAACACCCTGTAAAAAAATTCATGATATTGAGTAAACATTTCAAAGAGAAGCAAAAAATGCCCAGTTTTCAAGCAATGCAGTTTTCTCTCCATCAATATCTCCTCCATGTGACACTCCAATAAGCAGCAAGAAAGCTGGCAATGCAGCTGTCTGTGGTAGATGCCAGGAAAACAGATGGTAGGAATGCAGGGAAAATGCTTGCCATCACTTGGCATTAAAATCATTTGCGTATGCACCAAAATGGAGAAGGAATTGACAGGCACCAGGGTGCCTGAGCAGCCTTTCACACAAGCACTTGTCAGCTGGGCTATTTTAAACATATGTTCCTGAAGAAGCTCTCAGACTCACTCTACTTTCTCCTAGCATCACACAGGATTTTCAAGGAAAACAAAACAAACAAACAAACAAATAACCAAGTAGCCGGGCATGGCATCACATGCTGAAAAATGTCAAATCCTTTCCAAAATCAGCCTTTAGAACCTGAGATGTCTGTGTCCTTTTTCTGTTCTGGTACATTCATTGTAACAGCCACACCATCAGGTTGATATCATGAAATCATGTATTCCTTGTACTTTTATGACAATGGTTTTTGTCTTTTGTTTTGATTTTAAGAAACCACGAGGAACGTAAAGCATGGATCCAGCAGACACTAGGAGAAGAAAGCTGACTCTGTAAGGTCTAAAAGTCCACCTGGGATTATTTCCAAACCAGTTCAATGAATCTGACTCAGCTAGCAAACAACTAGAGTTGCAAGAAGTAGGTGGCATTACTAGGACATCCAATGAGAACACTTGTGTATGAGCCAGTTTGTATTACTATCGTGAAATACGTGAGGCTGCATGATTATGAAGAAGGGGCTTGTTCAGATCACGGATTTTGAGTGGCACTTCCAAGTAGCATAGGGCCAGTTCCAGTGGCTCCCAACACTTGGCAGCTTCTCCCCACATGGCAAATGGTACCATGATGATGACGCTGCCTAGCCAAAGAGGAAACCAGAGTAGGGTAAGTAAGCTTGTTCTTTTATAACAACCCTGTTATCAGAGCTAACCACAGAACCATGAGAACTAACTTAATGGCTTCCAAAGCCAGAGCCCACAGTATCCTTTCACTGGGCTCCAACTCTCTCTCTTTTTTTTTTTTTTTTTTGGTAAGTTAAAAAGTTTATTTATAATTAATATATTATTTAAATATTTTCTTTCATAGGGAATGATTTTACATTTTTCTTTTATTCTTGAGATTATAATAAAATTGCATAATTTTCCCCCTTCCCTTTCTTCCCTCCAGACCCTCCTCTACAGCCCTCCTTACTCTCTTTCAAATTCACAGCCTCTTTTTTGATTAATTGTTGGTATATGCATACATGTATATGTATGTGTATACATATATAGTCCTAAATATAACCCACTCAGCCTGAATAAGGGCACACAAAAACTATTTTCTTATCTGGGCTAACAGTGCTCCCTCAGACAGTCAAAGACCCCCAATGCCAGGCATGAAAAGCCCCTTTTGAGTTGTTGGTCAGGGTTGTCCTAACAGACTCTGTAAACATGAAGCCTCTTGCTATTGCTCTTGGTTGCCCCAGAGAAGTGGAAGGTAAGACCCTATTGCCTAAGACACTATGTATGTCATACATCAGGCCCAGATGTGCTTGACCTGGAACTGACCTGGAAAACTAGTCAACTACTCAGGGCTAGTGAAGTCAAGGATCTTGGAGAAGAACCTACAACTGCTGCTTTACTAAACCAGCATAATCTCTAACTACATTCTAAACATTATATTTTATGGCTGAAGATAAGTGTAGTCCTCGCCCATTATTAAGGAAACTTGGTATGCAATACACAGAATTGCATGCATTATAGGTTTATTCTTAGTTCAAGAGTTAACAGTATGATTCCTTACAAGTTTTCAGACACCTTAATTGTTATTTTATTCTCTCCCTCCTTCTTCCATATTTACCTCCCTCCTCTCTCTAAAGAGCCGCCTCCCGTTTTTCTGATCAGATCACTCGTACATCTGGACAACTGAGGGCAACATTTCTTTTTAGTTTGCTTTGTTTTATAAGCTTCATTATGGATCATGATTCTATAATGAATAATGCAATAATGGCATTAAATGACCGTTAATTTTTAATAGTGTTGCATAAGGAAGGGAAATAAATGCTAAGATGGTTTTGTTGTCTCTCTCTTCCCAAGTGTGTATTCTTTGTGAACTGTGACATTGATAATTAGTCTTTTGACATCAGTTCATGTACTTCATGCATACTAATTTATCCAAATTTTATATCTGAGAAAGACAGAGAGAGAGAGAGAATGCAAGAGAGCACTATGATTCTTATTTTGCAGCTGAGGAAATGGAGGCATAAAAGTACATATTGTGGATATTCTTTTTTAAATTCCCAACTTTTCTTCCTTTATTTGAGTCAGTTGTGGTATTTCTTGAGTGAACTTTGACTCCCAGTTGTGAGGAAGGGTTCTAGTCAGAGCATCTGGCTAGGATTAATATGCTATTTGCTCATGGAAATGGACACACTACCTGAGCAGGGTTACTCACACTTGTCTCCAGGACTCATTCTCACTTCTCTGGCCTGAGCTGATTCATCAATAGAACAACATCTGGTCTACAATTGCCCATCAAGCTCCTTTGCAGAATCTGGCTGTGAACACAAAGCCAAAGCCTGAAGGTTGTTGGAACTGAGCCACACAAAAGATAACTGGACCCTAGAGAGTCCAGACACTGGCTGTGGGACTCAAGCCATATTGATGCCTGCTTCTCCGATGCCCAGGAGCTTAGCATTTCCTTCCTCTGTCTGATTCTAATGCCTTCATGTGAAATCCTGGGCTTTAGTTACATCTGCAAGGATCATGGCTACTGGCCATAAACCAGTATGGACAGTAGCCATGATGTCTGAAGGATGTCAGGTTGATATTGTTTCCTACTTAGTATTTGGAGTGTGATGTAAGCCCTCTGATGACTTCCTGGGGTTAGCAAACCCTGGAACACCCACAGGCCTAGACTTCAGTAAGGAAGTCATGGTGGGTGTGATCATGAGAACTGGACCCTGATAAAATACCAGCCGTGGAAAGTACCAGAGATTAAAACTTTTCTAGATCAGCAGTTTTCAACCCTTTGGGGGTTGCATGTAAGATATACTGCTTATTTATACTATACTTCATAACAGTAGCAAAATTATACTTATGAAGTAGCAATGAAAATAGTTTTATGGTTGGGAGTCACCACAACATGAGGAACTGTTTTGAAGTGTTGCAGCATTAAGAAGGTTGAGAACCACTGTTCTAGACCCAAAAGTAGAACAGATAATGGCATGTGGAGGTGGATACAGGTAGGGAACTCATGACAAATTGTGTTTTGAAATCCAGATGCCACTATTTGGGCTATGACTGCTGTGGTAAGCACTGACAGAAACTTGTGATTTGTTTCTTGAAAGCACACTATCAACACCAATGAGCTTCCATGGTTGGTGTTGGTAGAGGTACTGTGAGTTGGCTGTACCTTTTTGGAGCTGTAGTACTGTGGTTAGCTAGAGTCTGTATACCAACAAAGCAGTCAGACCTGGGATGAAAAAGAGCTGTGAATAAATGAGGTACTCATTTATGGAAATTCATGAACAAAAATTTATATTTCACTCTAACCAATGGCCCAGTATGATTAGCTGCCTACTTGGTTTCAGTCCTGTTGAGTTTCCCCAGGCTGCTCTCTGGAGTTAGTTCTTTATGTGGGTGTGGGGTGTTCGGCTGTCTTGTGGTGCTAGGCAGTGGAAATACAGACTTTGTCTAAGACTCATACCCAGCACTCTGTTAGGTATACCTTCACATTGGGATGGGGTGACAATTTCAGTGCATACCTCCAATTTCAAATTCCAAAACTGGGACTATGTGCCAGTAGTCATTACATTTACAGTATTTTTACTCTGCCTTATGCCTATGGCTTCCTATTTTTGTTGCAATATCTGGTTTCATTGGTTATATATACTACTATGACTGTTTTTTTTTTTTTATTTTACTAAGAGGAAATTGTATTCAGAGAGATGAGTATTTGCCCAGGGTCATAGCATTCAAACATTGTGGACTCAAGGTTGCATACACAGCACACAGTGGGGCTGATGAGGTAAGGGGGGGTGTTATCTCTAGCTCTTAGCTATCGTATTACTTAATATGTACATGGGTGAGAAGAGACTAATACTTTCTGAAAGACTAAGACACCAGGCTCTATGTGGGGGCTGGATAACCGTGTCCCTCTCAATTTGAGAGTTGAAGCCAGAACCCATCTGTGATGGCATTCGGATGTGGGGGACTGGGAAGGTAATTAGGCTCAGATGAGGTCATAAGAGTGCAGTTCACATGATGAGATCAGTGCCCTCGAAGAAGGGGCATCAGAGTGCTCCTGTCCTTCCTCTCCACAAGCATGCATCCCGAATAGGCCATGTGAACCCACCGCAGGAAGGCAGCCCTCTGCGAGCCTGGGAGAGGCTGTCAGCAGACACCCAGACACCTGATCTCAGCCTCCAGAGCTGGGAGAAGCATCTGCTGCTCCTCTCCCTTGGTCTGTGGCACTCTGTACAGCAGCCTAAATGAACTAAAAGAGGGCTGTATTCTGAGAAGAGACACACGGGCACACACATGCTCACCTTTATATCTTGGTGCTGGGGTGCTCTCTGTGCCACAGGAGGCTTTTGAGGAATGCCTTTGTGATCCGCTTCTGCAGAGGAATGCAGGAAGCAGGACTGAGTGAATCTGCACAGCATCAAAGGCCCCACTGAGCTCCTATAGATCTCCAGGGCAAGGGTAGTCCTCCTGATTGGGAAGCAGCTCTTTTTCAGCGGAAGTTTCAAGAAAGGTCTCGGCTGAGGGCTGCGTTTGTCACACTTCTAAGTTACCAAGGAATAAAAGGGCTCAGGTTCTGAACAGGGTCTTAAGATAATCCTGAACATCCGATACCTCTTCTAGATCTCCAAGGTTTCCGTGTTGAACATACTAACCCAGACCAGATGTGTTGGGGCAGTTGTGTGGAATCCCAAGACTAGAGAGATAGAAGAAGACTACAAGTTCAAAGCCAGCCTGGTCTACATAACACATTTTAGGATCCTCTTGGTCCTATAACAAGATCTTGTCTTGAAAAACAAAAAGGGACAATAAAAAAATGATGCAAATCTGACCTCAGGTAGCATATGTGTGCACTTCCTTGAATGATAGGAACATTCAAATTTTGATGTTTATTTTAAACTATGCTCATGGTGTTTAAAGAGTCACAGAAAGAAACTTGTGTGACTTCCCATCTCACCTTGGCTCCACTTCAGGAAAGAAAAGTATGTTTGGATTCTGTGCGTGGTTTTGGGTCAGCAGCTACCAGTAACAGCAACCTAGAACTTCATAGTTCCTGCCAGGGCTGATGTCCGTAGACCGAAGGTGGGGTTTGAGATCTTACCGAATAAATGGTGAATGATTAGGGCCAGCATTCACTCATTCATTACTAGGCACAAATTAAACCATGAACTTCTTGATCCTTAATGTTGTGCTGTAGCCCCCCACTGGCATTTAGACTGAGAGAAGCTTGTCTCTTGTCAACTTTCCTGACATTGTTCAAACTCACATTGATGATACTTAGGAGGAATTTTCTTCTTCCCATGATCTGTTCCTTTTATTACTTAGATCTGAATTATTAAAACAAAATCTATACCACTTATTAGAATCATATGCTTATTTTAGATGTTGAATCAAAATTTAAATTCTAACTCCTACTCTCAACAGAGTACTTGAAAAAAAAAATACCAGAAAGTAGAAATCACAGATAGGATGCAATGCTATTTTGATAGCTGTAGAGTAATAATGAAGCTTGTGATGAAGTCCCCGTGGAGGCAGCCTGCAGCATATTCAGGCTGGCCTTCCAGAATTTAATCTATCACAGCCCCAGGATAAGAGACAAATGGAGGCCAGCCTGGGCTACCAAGTGAGTCCCAGGAAAGGCGCAAAGCTACACAGAGAAACCCTGTCTCGAAAAACCAAAAAAAAAAAAAAAAAAGAGAGACAAATGGAGGCAGGGAGCAGTGTAGAGCAGGAAGGCCAGGCACTCACCAGCAGGAAGTTCAGCCCAGGCAGTGAAGTGTACAGGGAGAGGTAACCCTGTCCTTGGTGCCTGGGAGCAGATCTCCTTAACTAATATCCTGGACTGTGATAGCCCTGAACTTGAAGACAGGAAGTAGATCACTTCCTGAGTCACCTCTCTTTTGGTCACTGCTGGAGGACCGGAAACAGGAAACTCTGAAGCTTCACTGGTTTCCTGGTCGTCTACAGCCGTGCCCACAGCAGGATGATTACCCAGGAGATCGTGAAATTATGAAGACAGGTCATCTGCCTACACAAATCTTAGTGCCGTGGTTGCTACCCAAGACACTTGCCTAACACAGGCTCAGCACCATAATCAGGCACGGGAAGGATAGGTGCTCACACACTCAGCTGAGCTCTCATGATTATAAACACTAATCTCCAGCTTTCAAGGGTCCTTGAAGAAACTGTTCCAGCACCTCATCTTTTCCTCTTTTTGCTGCTTTCGGTTTTTCTCCATGGGATACATTTAGCAGCATCGCACCTTTAATATATTTAAAATGTTTATATTCTGTTCACTTTCATTCTTCTAATTCTGCTTATGCATATTTTACATTAGTGAGTGATCTTTTCCTAATTCTTTTCTTTATTATGACTTAATAGTCCTCTTCTTACAGTTGTCCAATTTTGTTTTCAAACATTCTCATTTGTGAGGATTAAAAATCTTTTTCAGTCTCTTGCTCTTGTCCCTCCACGACATCCTCCTGCACTCCTTTTTGTTTTCATTAATTCGGTATTTAATTAATTCAGCATTGCCTCTCCAGGTCCGCCTTCCAGTCTCCTTCCTCTATTCCATTCATTTACACTTTCAAGACTTTAAGTAAATAACTAAAAAATGTATAGCATATTCTACATTAGTTTTTCCCATTTCCTGGCTTATGGTTATTGGTGGTAGATTAATAGAACTTTTTTTACTTTAAATGTCTTTCTGTATCTTGTGTAGTGTGGTGTGATCGCTAGTGTGACAGTTTCTCTTCTCATTGGATGGTGCTGTAAGCTGAGGCCTCACAAGTGGGCTGCTTAGTGAGTATATTCCCAAATGAGAACAGAAAAGATAGTTCAGTAGCTAGAGGTGCAGATCTCAACAAAGAAACACAAGAGACATTAAAAGACAAGGAAATATGACTCATTAAAGGGACGTGATTCAGCTACTGAATTCAAGCATACTAAAACAAGTAAAATGCCAGATGAAGATTTTTTTAAACATAATTTTTTTTTTATTGATTCTTTGGGAATTTCACATTATATGCCCCAAATCCACTCTTTTCCCAGTCTCTCTGAATCTGCCCTTCACCCTTGTAGTATCCTCTCAAAGGAAAACGTAAAATGAAATAAGAATAAAAATAAGAATATGAATTAAAAAACAAATAAACAAAAAACAAAACAAAGCAAAACCCAAACAAACCAAAAAAAAAAAAAAAAGTGAACAAGAACAAAGCACTTATCTATCTCCTCCTTTCCCTAAAACACTTTCATCTTCTCCTCACTCATCTTAGTGGCACTGGGGGCTGCAGTATGTCATGCAGTCTACCCTGTAGTCCAATCAACCCCATTCGCAATTGTTCATTGTAATGAGTCCTTGGTCAGATTTAAGGCCTTTGGCTTCTGGTACACCATGAATACTGGGCCCTCATCGAAACTCCTCCCAGAGATTCTGCTGTTGCCTTGAGTCATGGAGATCCTGCAGCTATGTTTCTGCAGGACCAGGCCCTTTATTTGAGCTCCAGGAGGTCATAGTTGGGGTAGATGCTGGGGAGGGCCAACTCAAAGCCCTAAATGTGGGCCTGAGTGGTAGTCAAGCTGGTCGGTCTAGAGTAGATGAATATTTTTAATACTTGTTAATGAAAATGACCAATGATCTCAGGAATGATAGAGACAAGCAGATGAATTTTATCCAGGTCTTGAAGTAAAAAGCCAGCAGTGTAGAGGAAATGATGAGAAAAATGAAGAAGAAAGTCAGCACTACAGATGAAAAAGTCACCACTATGGAAGGACTATATTGCAAGGAAATTGATATTTTGAAAAAGTAATCAAAACATTGGAATGAAAATTCAGTGGGTCTGATGGGAATGTCTTTTTGTGTGCTGTGAAAATATGTTGGCCTGATTGGTTGATAAATAAAGCTGTTTGGCCAATGGTGAGGCAGAATAGGGTTAGGCAGGACATTCTAACTAGAGAGGAGGAAGGAGAAAGGCAGAATGGAGGAGACACTGCCAGCCGCCACCATGAAAAGCAAGATGTAAAGATACCAGTAAGCCACAAGCCACATGGCAAAGTATAGATTTATAGAAATGGGTGTAGCTTGAGTTTTCCTGCCTGGCCCACAGTCAGGGCAAATCTCTCTCACCTGCCAGTCCCACAGCCTCTCAGACCCGACCAAGTAAACACAGAGACTTATATTGCTTACAAACTGTATGGCCATGGCAGGCTTCTTGCTGACTGTTCTTACAGCTTAAATTAATCCATTTCCATAAATCTATACCTTGCCACGTGGCTCGTGGCTTACCAGCATCTTCACATGTGGCTTGTCATGGTGGCGGCTGGCAGTGTCTCTCTGACTCAGCCTTCCACTTCCCAGCTTTATTCTCCTCCTTGTCCCACATACACTTCTTGCCTAACCAATGGCCAATCAGTGTTTTATTTATTGACTAATCAGCAACACATTTGCCATACAGAACATCCCACAGCAAATGTGTTAATTTAAGATGTAAGATCTAGCTAGCAAGAAGCCTGAGCCATTAGGTCATACAGTTCATAATTAATATAAGCCTCTGTGTGTTCATTTGGGTCTAAGTGGCTGCGGGACCATGAGGACATGGGAGCCAGGTGGGCACAGGAAAACATTCAGTTACATGAGTCAAATATAAAACAGTGGAAAGTACGGCCAACAGCCTTGAAGAAAGGCTATCAGGGATGAAATACAAAGTTGAGGAAAAACTGCTTTCAAATATAAATAAAGGAAAAAGCATGCACAGCCACAATGTCCAGGAACTGTGGGAAATAATCAGGAAAACAAGCATAGCTTTTCACGGCATTGAAGGAGCTGAGGAAAAAACAAAAAGATATCAGGAATTCTTAAATTCTATGAAATTACAGCAGAAAAATATCCTAACCCTAGGGAAAAAATCAATACTTAAATCCAAGACATTGGGTAATGGTAAATAAAACTGAAAAAGCATTTCTCCCTAAAGAAGAACCTCTCCACACCACATGTATCAAAAGTACAAAGCAAGGAGAAAAAATTAAAAGGCAAAAAGAAACCAGGTGAAAAAAAAACCCATCAACTATGCACAATATCCCACAGTATCCTGTGAAACCATCCTGAGCCCCTCTGCTGTTGTCTACCTTGAAAATAATAAAGGCCATCATTGTTTGGATCCAAGATGACAGACTAACTTGAGATGAATGCATGACTTCTTTTTCTGTCCACTGCAGCAGGCTATGCTAAAGCACTTATTGTTATCTTCGTTGGTTTGTTAGGGAGACTTTGCTTACTGTTTTGAGACAGAATCTCATGTAGCCCAGGCTGCTCTTGAAGTCATTGTATAGCTGAAGCTAGCATTGAATTCCTGATCTTCCTGCCTCAACCTCCCCAGTGATGAGAGTACAGTTATGCAAGGCCACACTCAGCTTTAATTACTATTATTTTTATTAATAAATATTAAAGTGAAGACCTTTAAAAGTAGTTATTTTAATGATGTCACAATATTCGAAGAAACCAATCGTCATTAACATAACGTTCTGGCTCTTGGGCAGTGTGTGGAGAGTTCAAGTAAGGCTCAATATGTAGATGTTCCTGACTTGTGAGAGGCTCATATTTACAATGAGCTGAAAATCTCTGTAGGTAAAATGTGCATTTAAAACTCTTTTTTTTCTTTATTAAGAAATTTTCTACTCATTCTACATACTATCCACAGATCCCCCCTCCTCCCTCCTCCACATCCCCCAGTCCTCTTTTCCAAGCCACCCCGCATCCCCACATCCCCCAAATCGAGGTCTCCCATGGGGAGTCAGCAGAGCCCAGCACACTGAGCCTAGGCAAGTCCAAGCCCCTTCCCACTGCACCAAGGCTGTGCAAGGCATCACACCACAGGCACCAGGTTCCAGAAGCCTGCCCATAGACCAGGGACAGATCTTGATCCCCCTGCCTGGGTGCCCAGACCCAGTTATACCACTCTTGGCTATATACCCAAGGAACACATGCTAAACTATGTTCATAGCAGCATTATTCGTAATAGCAAGAACCTGGAAACAACCTAGATAGATGTCCCTCAACTGAAGAATGGATAAAGAAAATATGGCACATATACACAATGGAGTACTACTCAGCAGTAAAAAACAATGATATTGAGAAATTTGCAGGCAAATGGGTGGAACTAGAAAATATCATTTTGAGTAAGGTAATCTAGACTCAGAAGGACAAACATAGTATGTACTCACTCATAAGTGGATACTAGATGTGAGGGAAGGGATGGCCAGACTGCAACCCACAGCTCTAGATAGGCTAGCTAACAGGGTAAGACTCTAGGAGGGACACATGGATGACCCTGTGAAGGAGAAGTGGATGAGATCTACATGAGTGGACTGGGTGTGGGAGGGTGGCAGAGGGCGAGGAGTGGGGGATGAGAACATAGGGAAATGGGAGGGTCGAGCTGGAACAGGGACAGAGTGGGAGGGCAGAGAGGAAGATACCATGATAGATGAGGACATCATGGGAATAGGAAGAGGCTTGGTGCTGGGGAGGTTCTCAGGAATCCACAAGGTTGACTCCACCTTGGTCTGCTGGCAGTGGTCCAGAGGGTGCCTGGACTGGTCTACTCTAGTGACCAGTCTAGCAAATAACCTAGCTGTCATCACAGAGCCTTTGTCCAGTGACTGATGGAGGCAGATACAGAGATTCATGGCCAGACACCAGGCTGAGCTCCGGGAATCCAACTGATGAGAGAGAAAAGAGATACTGCAGGCGAGGGACATCAAGATCATGATGGGAGGATGTACAGAAATGACCGGCCACACTAGTGGAAGCCCATGAACCGTGGGTTGGTGGCTGTGGAGCCCCCATGGGACTGGACTAGGTCCTCTGGACAGAAGACATTTAAAACTCTTAACCTACTGTGGTAGTTTGAATGTAATTGGCCCTCATAATCTCATAGAGAGTGGCACTATTAGGAAGTGTGGCTTTGTTGGAGTGGGTATGGCCTTACTGGATGAAGTGTGTCATGTGGGGATGGGCTTTGAGGTTTCCTATGCTAAGGAAACTGCCCAGTATCTCAGTTGACTTCCTATAGCCTGCCCATCAAGATGTAACCAGCACCATCTCTGCCTGCATGCTGCCATGTCTCATCATGATGATAATGGACTGAATCTCTGAAGCTGTAAGACACCCCAATGAAATGTTTTCTTTATAGAAGTTGCCATGGTCATGGTGTCACTTCACAGAAGTAAGATACCTACTGATCATCACAGCTTGGCAGCACAATGCTGGTGGTTCCTGGATGGGAAGGAGCTGTGGTATAAAAATCACTGCCCATCGTTTATCTTTCCAGGGAAAAGACAAAAAATTAAGTATAGTTTCTGCTGAATATTTATCACTTTCACACCATTGTAAAATCAGGAAATTGTAAGTGGACCTGACCTAAACAGCCATCCACAATTTGTCATGCTACAGTGACAAAAGCCAACCCTCCTTTGAGCCTCTTGGAATCCTTGCCATCTATTCAAACCCACCTCAACTACTGATGCTGTTTTCACTGATGCACACATGCTCGTCCTCTCTCTCCTACCTAAACATCCACAGTGGTTTGTGTGTAATTTCTCCCTGGGGGAACTTTCCACATTCTGCCTTGGATTTTGGCAAATTCTATTACTTTCATGGTATTTAGAGGAATTGGGTTGAAATTAGAAATTGCTTTAATATCCATGTTCCAAGACCTACTTGGGAAGGTATAAAAAGAAAATAAAAAATACTAGGAACATTGTTATTTTAGCATAAATAAATCTGTAGCTTTACTTTAGCCCACAAACCCACCAGGAGTATTTATATAGTAATGGCAATTTGCTCCTAAATCTGAGGAATGTCCACCTAAAAAGCTCCATCACTGTTACCCTAAATGGGAGACTCCTTCACACTCACCACAACCACTCAGGTGCTTAGCTATTTTGAAAACACTAGATGTGAATAAATAACTTTGTATTGATTGGGAAGCTAAACCACCAAGAGATGAAAACTTTTGGCCCTAATAACACAGTGGTTTTTCAAATGCAGAAATTGATTTCAGGCTTTTCATCTTTCAAGGCAATTCAAAGACTACTGTGAATAACACAAAACAGATATTGCTTTCTAGTTGCTATTAATACCATTCATCAACACATAATACCTATAGCAGCCAAAATGTGATGTTTTATATCTATGTTCACACCATAAAACAGCCAGTTGTCTCCTGAGGAGCCTTTTAAATAAAGGTATTTGATTATTACCAACGTGGAGGTGTATCAACCTCACAGCGAAGTTTCTGTAGGTACTATGCATTTGTCTGGAAGAAGGATTGCTGGGAGTTTGGTCTGAAGAATAGGAAGGAATCTTGAGAAGGTAATTAAATGGAATTTTTGAAAAGTTATTGTATTAAAGGATAACTGGATTCACTTTGTCTTTAAAGCAGTATGGATTTCTGTAACATAAACAATATGCTATGAAGATACAATTAAATATATTCTAAAATCAAATATAAGTGACCTGAGTTTTTGTCTTTCTAATTAATTTAAGTCTTTCCCAGCAGAAAACATCATTTGAATCCCAAATCTTTCAACAAAGATTTTTTTTTTTTTTGAGACAGGGTTTCTCTATGTAACTGTGGCTGTACTGGAGCTCACTCTGTAGATCAGGCTGGCCTTGAACTCAGAACTCAAAGATCTTCCTGCCTTTGCCTCTTGAGTGATGGGATTAAAGGTGTGTGCCACTGCCCAGCTTCAACAAAGAAATTTTAGTGAGAGTGTTGTTTATAGAAATGTAAACAAGATAAAAGGATGATTTTTAAAAAGCATAAATTGTCTCAAGACAAGGGAGCTGCTGGAAATGACAAAAGGTCATGAGTTTGAATCTGGGCTACATAGTGATATCCAGAGATGGCGGGGAGAGAGAGACAAACAGAGAGACAGAGACAAGATAGAGAGAGACAGAGAATGAGGGAGAGTAAGAGGGTATATGAGGAGAGAGAGAGAGAGAGAGAGAGAGAGAGAGAGAGAGAGAGAGAGAGAGAGAGAGAGAGAGAGAGAGGGACTTACCCTTCCTCAACAACTAAAAGTAAATGTGTATCTTAGGGGAGCTGAAAAAGTCTGTCTTCTGGCAGAGAAAATATACCATCATACAAACAGGGTGAAAACTGGAGAGATAATCCATTCTCTATCTGCATGATATCTGTCTTGTGTAAGTGCTGTTCATTGGCTTATGTCAGCCGATTGCAGGCTGACAAAGAGATCCTGAAAATCAAATCTAAAGAATTGGCCTCTGGACATAGAGCGTCCAATTTGGACAAGCCAGAAAGGGTCCTCTAATTCCTTGCTCTCACAGGTGCTGTAATTTTCTAATTATTTTTTCACATAACTTAAGGTGATCACATGGTTTCCTAATTTTGCAGCTATTAATTTGAAGAATTACATTGATTGACATGACAAAAAAAAAGACTAAACTTTGTGCTTTTTGGATCAGTGTACCAGTCTAATCTTTTCTGATATAAGCATTTAAACATATAATTTTCCAACTAAACTTCATCCTAGCTGAATACCACATATTTTAACTTTTTCCCTTTTCATTCTGTATTAAATATTTTCCTAATTCACTTGAGATTGCTTCTTTGATACATGGACTATTTATACCTGTGTTGCTGAATTTCCAACTGTTTGGGGGATTTGCACTATCTTTATGAAGTCATGTTTATATCTAGTTGACACTTCATTTAGTAACAGAACATATCTAAATGTCCTCTTTTTATGTTTATCTAGACTTCACTAATGCCCAGGATATAACCCACTTTTTATTTTTCCAGTAGCAATTTAAAAGAAGATACAGTCTACCATTGTGTAATATCAGACTTCATTGGTTTCAATCTGGTTAGTTAACTGTATCATTCATATTTCCTATATTCTTACAGACTCTTTGACAAATTGTATCAATTACCAAGAAAAGACTACAGAACTTTATGTGTGCCATCAAATACCAAAGAAGAATATTATTCTATCAGTTAACAAGAGGAATGTTGAAGTATAATTTCAGTAGACTTCTGGAATGTTTTGAGTATCATTGTTCTTAAACCATTTATTTCAGAGACTTTGTACATGTTATAAATGTGAATATGTTACTAAAGGCAAGCTATTTTGCCATTATCAGAATTATAGATCACTCGTGCATTATTGCTGGTAATTTTGCAAGGAAGGTAGTAGAAAGTATTTATCTGTCTTCTTTTAATTCATGTGGTGTTTTGAATGGCAAAGGTCCCCATAGGCTCATCTACTTGAATACTTGGCCACCAGTAGGTAGAACTGCTTGGAAAAGAAGAGGGAATATGGCCTTGTTGGAGGAGGAGTATCACTTTTGAGACTTCAAAAGCTTACAGTTGGCTCTCTCTGCCTCACGTTTGTGGCTCAGGATGTAGGCTCTCAGCTACTGCTCCATGCCTGTCTGCAATCATGTTCTCTACCATAATGGTCATGGTTCATCCTCTGAAATTATAAGCCCCAATAAACTCTTTCTTCTATAAGTTGCTTCCATTATGGTATCTCTTTACAGCAATTGAAAGGTAAAATAAAAGTTGATACCAGGGAGTGGGCTATTCCTGTCATAGGACCTTACCATGCTTTTTTTTTTTTTGAGGAATGTAGAAGACTTTGGGACTTTGAACTAGGAAAGTGGTTGAATACTGTAAGCAGGGCTTAATGGGCTATTCCGGTAGGAGCTTGGAAGACAGCAGTGCTGGACCATATGAACTACGGAGCCCCATACTTCCAAGAGTTTCAGAGGGAAAAACTATCAGCAACAGGGTGAGAGACCATTGTTTGAGATATTTTGGGAAGAATGTGACTCTTTTGGCCCTTGTCCTAAGAATCTGTCTAATGCTAAATTGAAGGGTTTTTACTAATTTTGTTGGCCGAGAAGATTTTAAAGACATCCTAATCCCACTTATGCAGATCTATAATGAAAAAACAAACAGAACAACAAAAATATATAAAATGTAACATTTTGAAGAGAACATGCTTCGCTTAAGTTACTTCTATGCAAGTGAAAATTTCAACCCCAGGAATGTCAAGTGTGATATCAAGAGCTTCATGGAAAGTGTGCTTCAAATGGGAATGAGAAGGAAGACTACCCAGAGCATCCATTCAACTGTTGATGGATGCTTAGACTGACTCTGCAACTTGATTATTGAGAATACTATCACATTAAATATTTAAGAGCAGATTTCTCTATGTATCTTGACTTGGAGTTCTTGGGGTATGTAATGAGTATATACTCAAAGTATATAGCTGGCTTATATGGTGAGTCTATATTTAGAAATGTGATTTCTATAGTGACTGAACTGATAGAGACTCTCATTATCTCTGTATGAAAGCTCCTTTTCCTCTACATTTTTTCAGCATTTTAAAAAATGATAGACATTCTCATAAAATGCAATATAAAAATGTAATCTCAGTATAGCTTTGATTTGTATTTCCTTTATTGGTTAAGGATATTGACTTTTTTTTTTTACATGTATAGTATCCATCTATACTTTATTTGAGAGTGATCTATTCATTTCATTAGCCTGTTTATTGGTTGAATTAATTGGTTTTGTTTTAATTAAGAATTCTTAAATATTTTAGATATTTAATCTTATGTCAATTGCATGGTTGGTAAAGATTTTCTTCTGTTGTGGAGGCTTTTTCTTTAGTCTGGTGTATAGAGGCTTTATAATGTCACAAAATCCCATTTGACAGTTCTTTGTGTTATTTATAACAGTCTTTAAAGTCTTATCCAGAGCAGTAAGAAAAGTGAAAAGAAAATGGGATACAAATAGGAAAGGAAGATGTCAAAGTATCCTTATTTGGTAAAGCTATGATCTTCTGCATAAAAGTCCCCAATCACATCACCAAAGACTCTGAGAATGATAAGTACTTTTAGGCAAGTGTCTGGTTACAAATCATTATCTAAAGGTCAGTAGCTTTTCTATGCATCAATGACAAATATACTGAGGAAAAAAAAAAAATCCACACACCAAACATACACATAAGATCACCCTAACAGAGGAGGTGAAAAATATCTGCAGGGAAAATTAAGAGATTAAAGGAAAGACAAACATCTAGAAAGACCTCCTAGGGTCATGGATGGGTAGGACCAACATAGTAAACATGCCTTCATTGCCAAAATCAGTCTACAGATTTGCTGCAACCCCCATCAACATTTCAATGACATTTTCCTCATACTTTTTAAATTAACAAAATGAAGGCAATGCAAATAAATAGTTATCTGAGCAATAATGGTCTTAAACATTTTGTAAAGAAAAATTCATTGTGTGTGTGTGTGTGTGTGTGTGTGTGTGTGAGTTTATGTGCATATTTGTTTGTATGCATGCATGTATGTGTGTGGGAGTGTATGGAAGCCAGTGGCTAGTGTTGGGCATCTTCTGCTAATTCTTCTCTACTTTGTGGTTTTGACACATAAAGGTCTCACTGGCTAGACTAGCTGGCTCTAAGTTTCAGGGATCTTCCTCTTTCTGTCTTACCAGTTCTGGCATTGTAGTCATACCTTGTTATGCCTTTATAAACGTGGATCGGATCGCAGGGGTCAAAGGTAGGATTTCCTGCTTGCATGCCTTCCTAACTGAGCTATAGCCCCAGAAAAAGCTGCTCCAGAGTGTCCTAGGACGTTAGCTTTCGATGCCACTGTCATTTCTCCTTGGGACTGTTTTAAAGTAAACAAATGTTCTTACCAGGTGTCTAGGAGACGCTTTTAGACTTTTGCACCCCCTGAAAAGTGTACTGTGTAACACAGCAGCCGAGAAACCTAGAAGAAACTAAACCTAAAACTAGCAGCAGAAACCTTGGAAATAGTGTCTTCGCTGTAGCTGAATTATTAGCCGCTTGAGATCTCCGCACCCTCAGCGTGGTGGCTGACAGCGTGTGGCCTCTGGGCCGGGATAACACAGCACCCAGGAGCATGCTGACTTCTGTAGCTGCTGTTGTTAGGCCCTGCTTCCTCCACCGCTTGCCAGTTTTTCACACACCTTCTCTAACACCTCCATTTTCATTTAAATTTCTCCAAGGCAATGCAAATCAAGATTTGAGCTTGGCCTAGAAAAAGGTAGTTCACTTTATCTGGTGCCTAGTGTATCATGGTTGACTAGTTTCAGAGTTCATGACTCATTGAGAATTCAGTTCATCTTAGAAAAAAAAAACCCAGAAATTATGTTATGTGAAAGTGCATTATAAGCACTATTCAAACAGAAGGCAACATTACTTTTCAATCAGTTGGATCCTATGTTTAACGTGGGAAGGCATTTCTCATTAATGAAATAGGACGTTGAAGCTGTTTCATTTTTATACATTTTCACCTTTTAAAAAAAATCTCCCAATCTCCCGCAATTGGAATCCCAGTCACTTCAGGGTTGCATGTACTTGCTAGTGATATCTACAGGCTCTAGAATCTCTGTGCTCTTCAAAGAGAGAGAACCTTCATATGATCCAACTGGATATGTTCAATTTTGTCCCACCCCTGCAAACAATCCCATATATAATGGCCAAGAAATAAGAATGGTATAATAGAAAACTTTAAAAGTTCCCCTTGAATTTATGCATGGCATGGCATGATGTCTAGTTTGGGTGTTAAAATATTGTGGTAAACAAAATGGAGAAAGGAAATTAAAATGAATATATCCAAGCTCTGGTGGTTAATTCATATAGAAGGCATTGGTTAAACTTTGTTGTTCACAAATCAAAACTGAAAATTTGAATGTAGGTGAGGTATTTATAGGGCGGAGGGGAGGCTGATGGGGTAGGAAGTAAGAATAATTAGAGTACATTTTATACTTGTATGAAAATGTCAAAAACAAATTTACTTACTAAAAAAACTCTCAATTATTGTTGGACTGAATACTAAAGTATTCATAACGTGGAGTCTTCTACTTTCGTACATGTTCAAAGTTCCCCCCAAAAAGGTTAAAATACCACCTCTCTTCTTGGATAGGAGAATATAGAAGACAAAAATCAGGATCCCTAATGCTTATGTTGGAAAAGCAGCCAAGCTCCTTGCCTGGTAGGGGTGCTTTTCTAGTTTAATACCTGGCTCCCTGGTTCTGAAGCCCATGACTTCTCTTGCTCATTTACCCTTTATGAACATCTTGAGGTAAGTAATCTAAATATCCCCTTTGGGGGACTATGTTATTAGTGGCCCATTTTCTGGTGACGTGCATTTGGCATCTAGAAATCTATAGGGAGTTAGCAAACATCTACCCTGGATGCCAGGCTTGTAGACTAATGGAAAAGGTGATTCCATCAAACATGACATTGGCCCTTTGAATGTCCTTCCTTTCATTCTGTGACTAAGCACACAACCCAAGAGACCTTGTCAAGGAAGATGATAGTCTTTGTGTGGAGACCTTATCCCAGGAAGAACAGGAAGTTTGAAATAATAGGCTGGAGTAAGGAGCCACAGTTACACTGTATCTTATGTCTGTGCGTGTTCTTATTCTTCATTCATCTCCAAGTACCTTACAGATATCCTTCCCTCCACAGAAATCAGGCTTCTAAATTCACTCACTGCATTTGGATGTTACATCTTTTGATCTAAAATGTTCACCTTCCTACACTGCTCTTTTTTTAGGACATTGTAATTTTTTTTGAGGGTGCATGCTAATTGTTGCTTATATATATATATATATATGATTCTTAGTTGCCATATTAAATGTGCATAAACAAATGAAATTGATCTTAACATGTTTAATTTAATTCAATAGTCTAAATATAATCATTCTGGCATAGAATCATTATTAATGAGATATATTAGTTTTTTATTTTTTCCTTCTAATCTTCAAAAATCCACCACATATTGTATGTGCACACTTTATCTCAGCTTGTCCTAGTCACACTGCTTGGTCAGTAAGCATATATGCTAGCAGTTACAACAACATGAGATCTTGATTACATCAGAATTCAGAAGCAATTTTTTTTTTCCTGAGACAGGGTTTCTCTGTGTAACCCTGGCTATCCTGGAACCCACTCTGTATAGACCAGGTTGGCCTTAAACTCAGAAATCCATCTGCCTCTGTCTTCTAAGTGCTGGGACTAAAGGCATGCATCACCACTGCCCAGCTCAGAAGCAATTCTTTAAATGAGTGCTGGATTTCTCACTTCACCTTACATCAAATGATGTATTATTTCCCATCACGGAATCAGTTGCTTGTAATCACCCATTTTAAAAAAAATAGAAAGAAGCCCCCGCCCATGCCAACTAGAAAACATGGTTGAACAAACATTTTATTTGGCTTTAAAGGTGCAGAAGACAAAGAAGACTGATTTAACGGCATAGATTTCCTTATAGACATTAATGTTTAAGGAACTTTAAAGCATGATGAAATAGTTATTCAGACACCCATATTCCATCATTCTAGGTATGTTTACTGAGACTAATCAGTTTTATACAGCTGACAATCATATACCCTTTAGAAATGCTAAAGTTCAAGCAGAAATTGATACTAACCCTGAGTCTTAAAATAGTTCAAGCGTTTTCTTAGTCTCTATGGTGATATTTTATTTGTATTAAAATGTTATTTGTATGTTAATAAATAAAGTTGCCCGGGGTCAGAGCTATTAGCAAGCCATAGGAAAGCAGGGCAGTGGTGGCGTACGCTTGTAATCCCAGCACTTGGTAGGCAGAGCTAGGTAAGTCTCTGTGTGTTCAGGGATACAGCCAGTATTGGATACACATGCCTTTAATTTCAATACCAATCATAGAAAACCTGGAGGCCTATACACACAGGCTGTGACGAGGCGGTCATGTGGTTGGGTTTACAACCAATGAGAAGGCAGAACAGGACCTCTATATAAAGACTTTAACACAGGGGTAGCTCTGGTTCAGAGAGGTAGGACCACCGCAGAAGGAAGGGTAAGGTTTTAGCTCTTAGCTCTGACCTCTTGGCTTTCTTCTTTGCATTGGTTCTGTGTTTCTTATTTAATAAGAAGGTTGGTTACATCCACAAGTATCTACATTTTTTCATGCATAACAGCTTTAAAGATTGTCTAAATAAAATCGATGGATGGGTTACATACTACTGTGGGGTATCCACCAGAGCAGACTGCTCAGACATGGATTTAAGTCAATAGAAAGTCTTTATTAGCAGGGTGTTAAGAGTCCCAGTGCAAACTGAGTTTTTCTCAGGGTGAGCTTTTAAGCACAAAAATCATGTCATGGGTTGACATACTTCAGTTAGTAAGAATGGTTAGCCAGAAGCAGAACTACAGAAGCGAAAAAGCAAGGTTATACATTCAGAGACCTTCCCAGAACTATGAACTTTGATGGATTAGGTTTTTGTTTTCATTTTGGCAGGTGTGCTGTCTACATGCTGAGTTTTATGGGCTGATTGATATTTCTGCCGTGGAATCTGTTCTGTTTCTAAGTTCTGGAGGCCTACTAAGGTATGGGGCCTTGTTACACTTGCTGCCTTTAGAATAAACATTAGATTGTGTTTTCTTTAACATATGCATGCAGTAGTAATTGGGTAGCACACTTGTTAATAAGTCATGTGTTAGGCAGGTAGCATGGCCTCTGAATAATGATAACGCAGTTTCTATATAGAGTTGGTTCCCACTGAATTCAAGAAGGTACTAAATTGTTTTGCATATTTTGTATTGTTCGAGCCCATGCTGATTAATTGCCTTAATGGTTTCCACCTCGATCTGCCTTTCTTCTGGACATCCATGCCCTTGAATAGGATGATAATAGATCACTGAGGGATCCTCTTGCTAGCTTCCTTTGAATAGCACAAAAATTAAGGGGTAGGGGAAAAGGAAGGTTCAGGAGAGAAATAGGGGTTATCTTAGGTGCCTTCAAAGAAAGCACTATCATTTTCTTTTCTTTTTTTTTAAATTCACACATGTATTGCATACATACATGGACACTTCCTCAACCCCAAGGGTTCTGGAATCAAGGCTTATAATGCTTTGGGGCTGTTCCCACTCTCAGAACATTGAGAGATACCCAAGATCTTATTGGGAGGCTGAGATACAAAGAATGAAGGGCTTCCATATTCCTTTGTTGAGTTCTCTGCTTAGAAATGGGAATTGAAATGGCCTTATCACCACCTTTCAAATTCTTTGCTGCAGTTGCAAGCCTTATTGTAAAATAGCATCTTGCTTGCTTTCTGGTGTTTTGAGAACAGATTTTTTCCCCCAAAGCATAGATCACCACTAATGGGAGGAAGAAATGAAATCTGCCTTTATTAATGAAGGTGTGATTCTTATTTATAGTCTCTGCCTTCGAGCCACATGACACTCTCACTATTGACTATTTCCCTCTTTCCTTGCATAGAACCTCTCTGATCTATCCTTCTGGAAAAGCATGGGTAAATATACCCAAATATACCCTCATTCTTATTGTATGTTGTAAATGGACTTTTCCCTGATCTGGCATTGCTCTGAGCAAACTGGATAGATGTGCTCTAGGTTGGAGTACAGTTTCTTCTTTTCAGAGTCAATAGGGAGCAGAGGTAGTACAGTTGTTATAGAGTAGGGAAAATCATTTAACCCTTCTTTATGTTTGTATGAGTAGCACGTGCCTCACAGAAACACGGGAGTACTGTGGAGAGAGCAGAGCTTTGGTTCAAAAGGTCCAGATCAGTTTTCTAACTCAGCTTGTGTTAGCTTGGAAAGATTGACATTAGAAATCTCCATGGGTGATACCCTCATCCCGTGTCAAACCAGCTAAGGATGCATTTTATGTGATGGTCCCAAGGAGAGTCAATGAAAATGGAATGATGTTCCACTGTATCTCTTGTGACCCAGTATCCTCCCATGGCACCTGCTCAGTAGTTCAGCAGTCTAGTTTCTCAGTGTCAACATCCAGCTAAAGTCCTACTGGAGAAGACCTTACTGTGCACCTATAAATGCTTCTGTCAGTTTATTCTATACAACCTGTGCAGGTCTCCTGGATTACTTGGCAACCCTTCTCTTTTCCTGGATGAGCATCTCTTCTTTTCATGCTTGTGATGTTTTACAATTGATTTCATCAAACTCTTTATGTTGTGAACTCTTGGCCCTGGGGTACCAATAAAAGACAAAAAGATGTAGTGGTGGGAATTCTCTCAAGTTCCTCTATTTCATGCTTATATTTACCCCCACCCTTTTTTTTTGTTGATAGGGCATTCCTGTTCAGCAATAGTCCTTAAGTTCTGGGTCTCTTCTCCTCTCACCTCTGTAGAGCATGCTCTATCACTTACTCTCTTTACTCTATGGTCACCACTCTTCTCTTCAACAGTGGTACCCAACTATGGCCACCCTAATGAAAGATGTCCTCCTCAGATTCTAGTTCCTCCCTGGAGAACAGTCTCTGTTCTCCTTCCCTTCTCCACCAAGCATCTCAGAGGAGCTCATTTCCTGGTCTGTTTTTCTATACTCTTGAATTAAAATTTGACTTCTATTCTACGTCTTCTTGGAAAGTAGTGTTTTCCCACTTAAATCATCCGTGAACTTGTCATGAAACTGAGTTGTCACTTCCGGGTGTTCACCTTGAGCACTTCTATCTGTTTAAAATAGTCTTCTCCCTCATTTCCTTTTTTATTTATTTATTTTTTCTTTTAGACAGGGTTTCTCTTGGAACCTTTCCTGGATCTCGCTCTGTTGACCAGGCAGGCCTTGAACTCACAGAGATCCTCCTGGCTCTGCCTCCTGAGTGCTGTTGGGATTAAAGGAATGTGCCACCACTGCCCGGCTCAGTTTTGAAATTTCTTACCCTTTCCACTGGTGCATACTCAGCATTCTTTCCAGTATCACTTCCCAGTTATAGCCTTATAATATGATATTGTCTATACATTTTGCCTGGGGATTTTGTCTCATCTTAGTTGTACACTGTTTTTCCAGATTAACACACCAACTTTCCTAGTTTCACCTAGGGATATTAAGCTTATAGGTAGGACTCCTCCAGTCCAACTCTTACACCATATCCAAAGCTTCTACCAATGTTTGTCCACCAAACCACCCACATGCCCCCTGTGCCTCTCACACTAAGTATGTGTATTTATACAACTCATTCTCTAGCATGAGTTTCTTCTCAATTATCTTTTGGAAGTAAGGGGCTCTAATTCTGACTCTGTTTGCAAAAGTCCATAACCAGCTGTTGACTTAGGATTGACTCAGGATCTTCCCTTATTCACGGACTGTGTGCCACTACCGTACTGAACCAGCTTCCAACTCCTATTTCTTTTACTTCATTATCTCTCTTCTCAGTCCTGCCAAGTATAGGTCACTGAAGTATTGCTGAACTTAGGCTGGGCCAGTCCTCTAGCTCATTCATTTTTAGCATTCAGATGAACAATTCTATAGCCAAACACAGAGGGAACATTGTATTCCATGATTAAAACTCAACATTTTACATTGCTTTATTGAGAAATTCTAGGAGAATCATAATCTGGTTCCTGTCTTATTTTATGGACTCAGAAATTTATTTTTTTTTATTCTTCCATCCTAAGATTTGTGATTCAGTGACTAAAGAGTTGAATATCCTGGAAATACACTCCCTTTCTGGCACATGCTTCTGAAAGAGTATTTCCTTCTTCCCATAGCACCTTTCTTTTTGCCTCCCCAAATCATCTTGATACTCTTTACTTCCCTCCCAAATGTTCCTAAGTAGCTTCCTCTAGGAAGTCTTTGCGGACACCCTCAGGTGCGATCTCTTGTCTCCTACAGATTACTGAATAATTGATAACCATAACTGTTGTCATCAATATTGTTTAATAGTTGGTAGCCATTGTTATTATTACTAGGCTGGAATCTTGAGCTAAAGTTTTATAATTTCAACATTATTATTATTATTATTATTATTATTATTATTATTATTATTATTATTTTCGAGACAGGGTTTCTCTGTAGCTTTGGAGCCTGTCCTGGACTAGCTCTGTAGCCCAGGCTGGCCTCAAACTCACAGAGATCCACCTGCCTCTGCCTCCCGAGTGCTGGGATTACAGGCGTGCGCCACCACCGCCCAGCAACATTCTTATAATGGGCTATATCAGTGCTATGCTTGCTTATTCACATACCATCTTTAAAAGAAAAACCTTGCTAGCCATGTGGTGTTGGTGCACGCCTTCAATCCCAGCACTCAGGAAGCTGAGGCAGGCGGATCTCTGTGAATTTGAGGCCAGCCTGGGCTTCAGAGTGAGTTCCAGGAAAGGTTCCAAAGCTACACAGAAAAACCCTGTCTAAACAACAACAACAAAAAAAATCCTTGCTATAATCAGTGTATAATTATTTACATTTAACCATGATGATGCCTTTAGGACTCTTGCAGATGACAAAACTCACAGATGTTCAAATACCTCCCACAAAATGATATAATATTTGCATGTTGCCTACACATATCCTACTATATACTTTAAATCATCACTGGATGGTGTATTATAGTCAATACAATAAAATTCTATATAAATAATTGTAATGATTCATTGATTAGAGAACAAAATACATAGACCTGTGCATGTATTCAGATACATTGTCTTCTGAGTACTTGGTACATATTGGCTGAATCTTAGGCTACAAAACTTGAGGGGTGTGGCAGATCAACAATTTATGTGTCAAGAGATTTTCAGTCATTCACCTATTTAGTACCTTAGATGTTGAGTGCTAATCTTAAGAACAAAGGACTGTCTTTAAAATATTAAGATCTTTACAATAAATTCATATCCAGAGTCACTGACATGCTATGAAGACTGAAGATGTGCACTCACCTGGATGCATGTGCTAAGCAGTTGGAGCTGCTGTAATATCTAGGGACCCTATGATGATGGAAATTCCTCTTTGATGATTACAGACAGCAGTATTGAAAGAGAAAGTGGGAGGTACATGCTAGTTAAGCCCCAAAGGCTAGAATTCCTCCAATGTCTTCTAAGCCTAACATTCATCAAACTTTAAACAATGTGTTGCTTGTTGGTGTACATATATTAGGTGATTTTATCAATATGAAGCATGTTTTCACTATTTTTTTAGGTCAAAAAGATGTGAATTTTAAATTTTACCTAAAATTGCTATCCTTTCTAAGAGAGATGAAAGTTAAACTCTTTGTTCAATTAATATTATGTATGCTTTTGAAGTTGTCAGGTGTATAAATATGCAAATGAGAGGAGTCATTGCACATTAGTGGCATATACACTCTTAGTTCTGGAGGATGAGCATAAATGGAAAAGCTAATTATCACTGCCAGTTGGAGCTGCATGTGGTGTTGACAGCATGTAAGGTACCTTACAGAGCATAGTAAGAATACAATATTGGGTCTGAATGAAGACAGGCCATTTCTACAAGTTGATTTTTATTTGATCACTTAAATAGGTCACTACACTTCCTTAAAAAGTGTTAATATTTATTTATTTTAATTATGAGTATATGTATGTATCTGTGTGTGGTTATGTGCATATGAATGCAGGCGCCCAAGAAGGCTAGACGGGCATTATACACTTTTAATCATTAACTCATCTCTCTAGCCTCCTAAGAACTGTTTGAAAGACTAATTCTTTCCATTGTTTTAGCATTATTAGTATCAGGTAATAGATACAACCACTGTATGACATCGGACTAGTCTTTAGTGTTAGCTCATGTAAAAACATAGGCAATTATAACAGAAGAGACTTTATAAATAGAAATATTTATAATATTTATAAATAGAAATATTTGACCAATTTGATAGGTTGTGGGAATTCACTGCTTGAACTACAGCTGAAACAAGATTTGATGGTGGCTCTAAGATGGATGATCACATCTGGTCTTCTGCTAGTTTCTAGTGTTTCAGTTACTATGGTTATTCTTTGCTTCATCACTCTTACCATAGGACCTAAAAGATACACATGTATGTTAAAAGAACTGCAGACAGGGTCAGAGAAAGCTCATTGTCAATAGGATCAGTGGCCGGAGAACAGAAGGTTCCCGAGAAGCAGGTGACTTGGGGTGATGTGAATATACTCACCAGGTGGAGAACAGTCTAGCAAGTGGAAAATAGGTTATGAAGGTTGTCCTTAGTAAAGTTACAATTTGTGTTCTGAATTAAGGCTTTTTGGTATCGAAGGGACTTAGTAATCACGTTTGACCAAAAACAAACAAAAAAATGGTAGCTCCATTCATCTAATGTGCTCCAGTGCCTGAGTGGTTTGAAGGCTGGCATGGCATGAACAAGTACACATTCTCCAAGGTTACTTCTGGGGGTGGTGGTGTGGTAGATAATTAGGATAAGAAAAAATGAGGACACACAAAGATCACTTAAATGAGGAATAGTTTTGGGAAAATTTCAGGGTGTGTGGCAGCAATGTTGATGATAGTTTATACCAAAGACTATATGAAGATCAAAGAGGAGAGCATAGGATCAGCTTTGGAGGATTAAATCTGATATGACTGTGGGACACAGTTTAATGAAACACCTTGTAGTTCAGTGGAGAAAGAGATCTATAGGTACCCAGAGGAAAAGTCAAGTTAGAATGGACACACAAGCCATGACTCTACTGACTAAACCATTTGACTTCAATAGAAAATGTGTGTGTGTGTGTGTGTGTGTGTGTGTGTGTGTGTGTGTGTGTGTGTGTGTTGTACATGCACATCTGTACATGAGTGGAGTCCAGAGGAGGAAGTCAGGTGTCCTATATTAATCTCTGCCTTATTACTTTGAGACAGAATCTTTCGTCTGAATTTGGAGGCCAGGTGGCATCTAGGAAGCTCTTGTTTCTGCTTCTCACAGTACTGAGATTGTAGGCACACATAGCCATGTGCTACTTTTTACTGTGTGCTAGGAACAGAAAGCAGGTCCCAAGCTTGTATAGCAATGCTCCTCCCCTGTACTAGTCAGGGTTCTCTAGAGAAACAGAACTGATAGAATGAATGTTTCATCTGATAGAATGAATCTTTCATCTATCTGACATCTATCATCTGTATCTTGAGTTTTCCTGCCTGGCCCACAGTCAGGACAAATCTCTCTCACCTGCCAGTCCCACAGCCTCTCAGACCCAACCAAGTAAACACAGAGACTTATATTGGTTATAAACTGTATGGCCGTGGCAGGCTTCTTGCTAACTGTTCTTACAACTTAAATTAATCCATTTCTATAAATCTATACCTTGCCACGTGGCTTGTGGCTTACCGGCATCTTCACATGCTGTTTCTCATCGTAGCGGCTGGCAGTGTCTCTCTGACTCAGCCTTCCACTTCCCAGCTTTATTCTTCTCCTTGTCCCACCTACACTTCCTGCCTAGCCAATGGCCAATCAGTGTTTTATTTATTGACTAATTAGCAACACATTTGCCATACAGAACATCCCACAGCAATCATCTATCTTATCTATCTATCTATCTATCTATCTATCTATCTATCTATCTATCTATCATTAATCATCTATCTATCTATCTTCATCATCATCTATCTATATCTATATCTTACATCTATCTCTCATCAATCATCTATCATCTATCTATCTGTCTGTCTATCTATCTACCTACCTGTCTACCCTGCCTACCTACCTACTTATCTAAATGGGATTTATTAGAGTGGCTTATAGGTTGTGATCCAACTATTCCAACAATGGCTGTCTCCAGACTCAATCCAAGAATCCAATGGTTCTTTGGTCCACAAGGCTGGATGTCTCAGGTGGTATTTGGTATATACTGGAATACAGAAGAAGTAGGATCTAAAAACTGTGAAGCAATAAACTTGCCAGTGAGAGTGAGGCCAAGCAGGAAGAAAGCAGGTACTTCCTTCTTCCATGTCTATTATGTAGGTTTCCACCAGATGGTGTGGCACAGATTTAAGGTGGATCTTCCCACCTTAAATGATTCAATCAAGAAAAATCCCTCACAGGTGTACCCATATGTGGTGATATTTTGTTTGTGCTCTTACAAATAAAGTTTGCCTGGAGATCAGAGTGTGGAGCTTGCCATTAGAAGCTAGACAATTATGGCACACACCTTTAATCCCAGCACTTAAGAGGAGGAAATAGGAAGTGATATGGCTGGGCAGAGAGAGGAAGTGATAAGGCAGGGTGGAGACAAGAGCATGGCTTCCTTTTCAGACTGAGGATTCCTAGAGGTAGGAAGTCTCTCTAGTGGCTGGCTGCTCTGCTTCTGTGATCTTTCAGTTTTCACCCTGATATCTGACTCTGGGTTTTTATTATTAAGTCCAATTAGAATTTTCACTACACCTAGCAGCTTGAGTTTTAGTTAATTCTAGATGTAGTCAAGTTGACAACCAAGAATAGCCATCACATAACCTATAAACCATCTACCCTGCCCCTGGAATATTTCTTATCAAGTCTTGCTTCTTCTTTGAATCCTTAGAAGAGTCTCCTTAGTTCATCTTTGTGTTATCGATTCAATCTTTTTTCAATCTTTTTTTTTTTTTTGAACTTTTGACAACTTTTATTTAGGTCACAATGTATTTCTCCCCTTTTAATCAGAAAAAAAAATGTTTCTGTAAACAAAGCCTCAAATTTTATACAACCAGCTAAATCTTGAAACCATGAAATAATAAACGTAACAAACCAATGATCAGTTATCAAATGTGCATTATCCTGTGGTGTTTTCAGTCAGTCCTACCATTTAAGTTTCTGCTCTGCAGCTGTTGTATTCTTTTTTATAGCAAATGTTTTTTTCTAGCTACCTGGTTGGAGAGTCTTTGTTTTCAGGACTATATTTCAACACAATTGCACAGGTTGTTTCCAAAACGATCACATGCAGACTCAGGATTGGGTCATCTCCTCAGAAAGATATTGAATTTTACTATTTGCTGTATGATGTGGAAGGGTACAATGTACACTTTACATGTCTTTGTGTCATTTTCTTCAGTATCCCTAAGGCACCTTTCAGAGCATTTCCACAAAACAACCTAACTAAGAAACACTATTATAAGCTGAAACATGCAGATAGACATCCATTTACTCCCCCAAGTTAGTAAGTCACTACTGTACTCTCAAGGTTCTAACAAGTGAAGGTCCAGTAGGCAACATGTGTTGTGGCGCTGACATAGTCATGTTGATTTTGACAGTCATGAGATGTGTGACAGTTTGTTATATGACTCTAAATTGATATAATATCAGTTTTCCTTAATTGTCCCTTTGTTTCTATTTTTAACCTGTGTTTTCCATGAAGCTCAAGACTTTATATTGCTAGAATCCATCCCACATCGATGCTCGCTGACTTCACTACTTCATTTAGGACAGTAAAAGCTTAGAGAGGGACTAACCTCAGGGCCTCTGAGAGAGACTTCTCTAGAATAATTACACAAATATCCATTCAATTTCATTGAACATGTATCCCTCTACTGGACACATGAACGCTAAGGATGTTTTTCTTTTCATCTTATTTTCTGCATCAGTGTTTGGGAAATGACACCAATCTGCAAAACCTGCTCAGAGGTCAGTAACCCAGATGAGGCTTTCAAACTTTGGGTCTGGAACACAACATGCCCCGCCCACCTAAAAAAAAAAAGCACTGGATGTTCACGTGTGAGATTGAATTTTGAGCTCAAAGACAATTCGACTTGAGATGCCATTGCCATGACATGGAGCAAATGTGTCATTTTCTTCTTTAAATTTGTTTTGAACAGGGCATGACTCCATTTTTAAAATATTTCCTTGGCAGTAGCCTTTCCACTTTGAGGAGTTCAAACTTAATTAGTGAACAGAATTTTTAAGCGACACTGCAAGTTTGAACATGCAGCTCTGCGTGGACATTTTCAGTAGATCCAGGCCTCCTTATGATGAAATCCAAGCCCTTTGGCATGCCATAGAAGGTAAACTATGACAAAGCCTGGGCCTCTCTCTTCAACTTCTCCCACCTCTCTCTCTCCCACAGATCTTTGGTTTGTCAAATAGACTTTATTACTTGTCTTTCCCCCAGCGGTCTCTATCTCTCATTCTGGATTACGCCGACTCCATCATCCTTGACTGTGTTTACCCTCATCTTGTCCTTTAAGATTCCTGCACAGTATCACTTCCTCTGAGAACACATCTGTCTCCCAAGGCTGAATTCATGCACTTGCTGGAGTCTGTGAGGGGATATAGAGAAGTGATTGGGTCTGATTGTTCTTTACCGTGTTTTTATGTTAGTGACTAGAACTACCACCTAGAGACACATTCTTGCCCTCTATGGGCTCCAGTTTCTTATCAGTAAGTCAAGGAGTGTTCCAGAAACAATGCAGCACTTCTCATTACATGATACAACTGAAAGATGGATGATTATGTTTGCAAGGAAGTGTGTGTGTGTGTGTGTGTGTGTGTGTGTGTGTGTGTGTGTGTGTGTGTTCTATATGCAGGTGCATATGTGTGTGCACGTGTGTGTGTGGTGATCAGAGACAACCTCAGGTGTGACGCTTCAGGCACTATTCACCATTTATACATTGATACAGAACCTCTCAATGGCCTAGAACTTGCCTAGAACTGGCCAGTGAGGCTCCAGGCCCTAGTCTGCCGTCACTACTTCCTCAATGCTGAGATTGTAAGCACGTGCCACTTTTTTAAAACATGAGTTCTCGGGGTTAAACTTGGGTCCTCGTGTGTTCAAGGCAAGCTTTTATCTGACAGCTGTCCCTCCAGCCCTACAGGGTCTTCATAAACTGTTTACCTCTATCAAAAGAGAGCAGGTAACCTAGTGTTCTGCATCTCTCTCAACACATTACAACCCTAGGTTTCACGGATTCTGAAGTTTCAAAGAACACTGCCTGATTCTAGATCAGAGACTTCAGAGGTAAAAGACACTGGGAGGGGACAGAGTTTTTTAAAGATTAAGCTACTGCCTTTGCTTTCAGCAAGGAATCCACAGCTCTCTGACACAAAAAGTGGTTAAGCTGGGCAGCCCCTCTGGGAACACAGCTGTTTAAATTATATAACTCATTCAAGAGGAAAAATAATCACAGACAAATAAAACAATGGGAAAATGACACCCAGAAGAACCTGTAGCAAAAAGACAGATTTGTAAAGGAGGTCAAGGAACCACCACCAAGGGCATTTCAGTGTGTTTTCTACGGCTCCATGAAAGCAGACTTCAAACACCAGCTTATCATCCCCGCATTTCCAGGGCTTGTTTGGATTCTATGCTTGGGGTCTCAGTCGATGCTTTGGCTGAGCCTGTGATCTCATCCACCACAGCCCCTCTCAGGAACATATGTGTATGGGGAGAGCTCCTTTCTTACAGATATTGGGCACATGATGTGGGTTTTATCTCAGGGCTGCTGAAGGAGGTTGCTTCTGCTGCTTTGAGTCTGGGTTCAAAAAAAAATTCTGAACCCATCTTTAAGGGCTGAGTAGATGAGGTGAGGGGTAGTGGAGCAGTCCACCTTTTGATAAACTCAGCCAACCATCAAGGACCTTAATTACATCTGAAAAATTCACCTAAGCGTACATAATCACGGGTATCTTGTCCTGGCACGTTTACTACCGTCTCTTGGGAGCAGGTCATGGATTCTATCCATTTTCATGGCAGAGGGCTGACCCACTGGGCATGCTGCAGGATATGTTTATCACATCTGGAGACAGAATTTCTGGCTCTATTCATAAAACATCAATGGGCTGTACCAGGCACGGTGTTAGGGATGGGTTTGTTGAGATCAGCAGGTCACCTTTTCTGTCTTGACTTTCAGACAACAGTTAACTTCTCTTTGCTCTTTAAAGCATTAAAAAAAAAAAAAGTCAGAAAAAAGGTTGGGTCCGAGAAAACCTGAATATGTACTTTGATGCTTAAACTGACGCATTCTTTTCATTTCTTCTAGGGTTGATGCTGGGAAAGTCAGGGCAGGGGGAGAAAGATAAAAGAAAGCGAAATAGGAGCTGAGCGATTGGCGTCTCTGTAACTAAAATTTGGAAGCAGGTCTTATGCTCTGCTGTCTCCCTAAGCCAATGGCATTTTCAGACTCTAAATTGCAAGGTTAGCATTTCCCCAAAAAATAACCTTCGAGAACACTCAAGATAATTCCTCAAAGGCCAAGGACCTAAAATATCTTCCGCGTGTTCTTCCATCTCTGTTCCCCAAGCAATCAGAGATCATTCTTCCGCAGCGGGAAGAGTGTTTTTCTTTGTCACCACTTTGCAGGCACTACAAGCGCAACACAGCTGTGCCAACACTTGGCCTCTGGATCCACCCGACTTCCTGCCTGGGCGGCGCTCAGCGCACCAGTGCTCTACAATTGAGAGAATTGGCTTCAATTGGTGGAATTTGCAGCGATGTGTCCCTTGAGTGTCCTTGTCCGAAATGATTTTTCTCCTCCGATACCCTTTCTGAGTCAGCTCCTTCTCGACTTGAAATGGATGATGATGCAGAGTAAGGAGGCGTGATGGCGGAAACGTCATACAGTCACAAGCCACATGGGAACTGTGTGAGGCCAGACACCGACTTCCTGGGCTTTAGAATTTCTGGGTTCTTTCCCAAGCCCTGAAGCCCCTTCCAATTTAAAAATCAACCACAATGTCAAGGGCAAAACCAGTACTTTCCAGATTCCTCTTTCCCTGGTTAACCCTTGCTCCCTAAGACAGCAAAGGAAATTTCAACAGTCTGAGTTCTCTATTATATTGGAAAGGATACTAGGATTCGAACTCTCCTCATTGTGTAACTTCATGTAGTTCCTTTTCCATTCAGAACCTCTTGTGGACTGTGAGTACAGTCTCATTGCATCTGTGTGGAAGCTCCTGATGTTCTCAGGCAGCAAGTTCACTCCTACCCCTTTCCTTTGCTGGACCCTTAAATGCCCTTTCTCTTAAGACCTCTATTTCCCCCAAATCCACCATTTATCTCTAGTCTCTAGCTAGTGCTTATCCTGTTGGATTGTAATGATCTGCTTTTTGTTTGTTTGTTTGCTTGCTTGTCCTTAAATACACTAAGAAACGAAACCATTTTTTATTTTTTATACCTCAATCCTAACAAGACATAGGGCCTTGATATAACAATAAAAGCCATCGATAATGATGAATAATGTTGAGGAGATGGGGAAGGTGGCCCACAAATGATAATTAACATCAAAAGTAGTAGTGGGGATGGCCAACGAGATAGAAAGAAAATTCTTAATCTTACACAAAATAGTTCTCTTTAGATATGAAAAATACACACAAATACATATAATAGCATGTAGTTTCTCTCTGAGGGTTGATCTTATAAACTCTACAGACTGATAAATATCATGTTCAGAAAAATCAGATCCCGAAAGCCTTGTCTTTCGCTAGTGGTAACCGCAGGATCTTGATGTACTTTTTAGATATGGGACAGATCTTACTGTCTTACCAGGTGCTCACTGAGACTTCTTAAGGACAAGGGTTCACTCAGTAGGTATGGACATTACTCCTAATGATCACTTTACAACAGACAAGGACAAAAACCAAGCTGAATCAGGTTTTATACAAAGGGACAGAGATGATGACATCTTTGTGGCCTGACAAGGCTTTGGAAAGTGGTCTGTAACTTGTTCCTTGCCAGTGTAGAAACCCCCTCTGCTTTACCGCTGATGTAAGACTTTCTAGCTTTGACTTAAGGTATTATGGCCCCAAGGAGCTTAGGATTTCATAACAAATAATTCTGATTAGAAATGTACTCTTGTTCTCGTTTGGCTGAATCGTACCCACCTACAACTTCTGTGCATTGGGTATGGTTCTGAATTCCTATGTAGAATAAAGCACATATAAAAGAAATATGAACCAGAGACAAATTGATGGCCTCTTGAATGCAGACCAAAGACTAAAACTATCCTCAAGGACTGAGAGGTCGTTGAAGACTTCAGACCAGGAAAGGGATGTGAGCAGATATGAGTGTTTATGAGAGCTCTTGGCTCTGCAGGGCATACACTAGAAAAGTGAGAAGAGGAAAAAAGATGAGTTCAGAGACTATAACAGTTATAGAACAGTAGTAGTGAGTGCATGTGTTACTGGACTCCTGTGGCTTGC
The DNA here is from genome assembly GCF_007827085.1 of Peromyscus californicus insignis. Taxonomy (NCBI): domain Eukaryota; kingdom Metazoa; phylum Chordata; class Mammalia; order Rodentia; family Cricetidae; genus Peromyscus; species Peromyscus californicus. Next base: position 39,862,019 of record NW_026294514.1, on the reverse strand, counting down.
TTCTGTGTATGCTTTGACATGTGACGCCAAAGGCCATGTGAACTAGGGCTATACTCACAGACATAAAGAAGAAAGGGTAGATTTGATGGCATGTTTAGGGCCACACAGGATAGGATCTGATGGCTAAACTTACATAGAATATAAAGAAGGAAATAGGTTTCTATCTAGGCCAGGTTTTCAAAACAAATAGCCAACGAGGACTGTTTTCTCAGTGGGGACTTGACAGGAAGTAGTTCAAACAGAATCCCTGAGAAAAAATTAAGTACTTCTGGTAAAAATGAGGGCAGGAGTAAGGGGAGCCAATGGAGCATGGCATGCTTTCTGGAGAATTTAACATGCCAGTGCCAGAGGGGGTATGGCAAGGGCCTGGTTTCTTGAGTCAGTGCCAGCACTAGCCCACATATCTAGGTCTGAAGACACTTTAGTAAATGTATAGAATCAGCCCATAATCTCAGGAAGGAAGGCAGATATGGAGGGAAGTGAGCACCCTACTTCCCATCCCTGTCTACTGCCAGTCAATGATGGATATCAACCAGAGGCCAAATGGGAAGGAGGTCCATTACCTAGACCAGTGTGATGGTTTAAAAGAAAATGGCCTCCAAAGGGCATGGCACTCTTAGGAGGTGTGGCCTTATTGGAGGAAGTACGTCACTGTGGGGGAGGGCTTTGAGATCTCTTCTGCTCAAGCTGCCCTCAGCGTAACTGTCAGTTGACTTCCTGTTCCATGCAGAGTATAGCCAGAAGGATGTCTGCTTGCACACCATCACGCTTCCCACCATGATGATAATAGACTGAGCCTCTGAAACTGTAAGCGAGCCATCTCAATAAAACGTTTTCCTTCTAAGGGTTGCTATGGTGATGGTGTCCTCACAGCAAGAAAAGTCCTAACTAAGACACCGGATGAAAGTCAGATCCTAGGGTTCAAGGTGAAATAAAGACCAGTGGGAAGCGGCACTGCAGCCACTAGGTCTCTGAGAAACGTTGGATAAAAAGCAAAATAATTATTGACACAAGTGTGTTTGTCCCACTGCAGATGGAGTTGTTACCAGTTGAGACCTTTCTTCTCCACAAGTCATTATCATACGACTTGTTGAAATTTATATATAACATGCCTATTATCCATGATATTACTAAAGCTGAGTATGTCAGTGAAAGCCAAGCAGCACCTCTAATACAAACCAAATGCTATGTTGGGGAATAAGGTTACACTCTGACTTTTTATTTATGACTACATTCCTGTTCATAATCATCTCATTTATTTTACAGTTTAGTTGTGACTTTGTAAAAAAGAGTAATAACAATTCACGAATTTACAGTTTTTATGTATTTATTCACTATTAGCAACAGAAAGATAGATAAATTATATACTAAGAGATGGGAGAGAGATGATAGAGATACATAGATAGGTAGATGATAGACAGATGATAAATAGATGATAGAGAGATGACAGAGTGAGTCAAGGACATTTGTCTTTCTGGTTGTTGAACTATACACCATTTCTTCCTCTTTAGACCCCACTAAATTTAATTAATGCAACATAAAACTCTAAATGCCCTGAGAATAGCCTTCTGTTTCATGCTCCTTTCAAACTGAGTACTAGAGAATTTCTACTCTGCCGTCGCCATTTCCTGTAAAGCCTCCAACAAAAATTACTGAAACAAGTAGCGTAGTTAAAGCTGAATTGGCCCCGTAGATTTCCCTATTTACATTATGGGAGCTTTTTAGGAAAGAGTTAATATCCCATTCACTTCAAGTTGGTACCTAATAAATGACAACTGCATGAATTTGTGAACACATGTGGAAGAATGGAGCAAGTGATGAAGGAAACCACGGAAAATGTTATCACCTTTGTTTCTCTGTGTATCCTCGGAACCAATTTTCTTCTTCCATGTATAATGATGCACACACTTCCATCTGTCAGTCACATCTTTTCATAGCTACTCTGTGGTAAATGAGATTTTCTTAGAGACCATAAAACAGTTGAAATCTGCAATTTTGTTAGGCATTCAACTTCCACCGTAAAAACTAATGACTAAGCAGATCCGCATGGAGATGATTTTGTAAGAATAAAGCTCACAGACATACACATCATAATTGCAAGGCTACTTACTGTACAGCTTAAGCAATTCAGAGAAGCCAGCTGCTCTAAAAAGAAACAAGCGTGCTTTCTTGACAGCTTTTATCAGCTAAATTGTGTTCAGAACTTGCTTTCAATGCATACTTGATTTTGATTGGGATATTCTAAACATATCATGTGGTGAAATCACATGACCCTATAGCATTCTGTCTTCTCAAAGCAGCACTACACTTGTAGATTAGTCCTAATAGAGCCTTATTTACAAAATACACACTTATTTTCATTTTACAGATAGAGAAACTAAGGCAGAGTCAACATAAATAGTATGATAAGTGGATATCACAATTAGGATTATATCTGATAAAAGAACTGGGTGTTTATGTTGTATCCTGGTTAAATATTGCTAATTAAATGTGTATGTCTAATAGTTCCTGTACAAGTTTCTTGAGGTAGGGAGTCTTATAAAGTGATCAAAGCATAAATACGTACAAATCTTTCTCAAAGGTAACTTGGAAACATGTGTCGACAAAAGTGAAAATGTTTTCTATAGAGCAAGAGTGAAGAACCCCAAGTCAATGTACTGAGGTAAGAGATGAGACATGCAGATGGATTCAAGATCAATTCACAAGGACTCTATCAATAACCACTGTATATTGTGACATGGCGTAATGTCAGCAATGTAATAAACATTCTACATCCCTTCATTTAGTCATCCTCACTACAATATGATAAGGGAATGCTTCTCCACTATTCAGATAAAGCAGCAATGTAATAAACATTCTATATTCCTTCATTTAGTCATCGTTACTACCACATGATAATGGAATGCTTCTCCACTATTCAGATAAAGCAGCAGAGGATTAAAAGTTGAAGTAACAACAGAAAAGGTGAAGTGACAATACATGGCTACCAACAGTTGAAGAAAACTGGAGTCCACTGTTATTTATTGTACCAAATTTAGCAATGACTGTGTGCTGAATGTTTTGTCTCAACTTGACACAAGCTAAAGTCTTCAGAGAGGAAGGAATCTCAAGTGAGAAAATGCCTCCATATAATCAGGCTATACGCAAGCCTGTAAGAAATTTTTTTAATTAGTAATGATGGGGGAAGGTCAAACCCATGGTGGTGACATATCTAGGTTGGTAGTCCTGAGTTTTATAAGAAAGCAGACTGAACAAGCTATAAGGAGCAAGTTAGCAACCAGCACCCTCCATGGCCTCTGCATCAGCTCCTGCCTCCAGGTTCCTGTCCTGTTAATGTTCCTGTCCTGACTTCCTTCAGTGATGAACAGTGATATAAAAGTGTAAGCTGAAATAAAGCCCTTCCTCCCCAAGTTGCTTTGGTCATGATGTTTCATCACAGCAATGTTAACCATAGGGAAGACACATATGTAGATGCGTGTGTGTGTGTGTATGTGTGTGTGTGTGTGTGTGTGTGTGTGTGGTGGGGAGGGGGTTAAGTGCACACATTTGAAGGTCAGAAGACAACTTTAGTTATTCTTCCTCCAGTTTTTATTTGAGATAATATACCTTATTGGCCTGGAACTCACTGAGTTGGCTCGACTAGCTGGTCAGTGAATCCTCGTGATCTGCTTATTTCTGCTTTCTCAGTACTAATTCTCAGTTTCTAAAAGTCACTATCGTGGTTGGAGTTTCAGCTTAGAGGTTAAAGCCAGTCCATGTACCTTGATGGGGTGGAAGTCCTTGTTGCTCATCCCTTGATACCCATTTGAACATTGTCTCCTAATGAAAAGTGCCTGGGTAAGTTTTGTGGTAGGCACAACCACCATCTCCAACAGTATCCAAGCTCTGGTTCTCAAACATGTTACTTTATGTTACTTTATACAAGCGGAGAACCCTGAAAGGGAAGAGTATCCTGGGTGACTTGGTAAGGCTCAATCTGATCACACATCCTTTAATCTGACGGGCTTTCCCATGTTGCAAACTAGAGAGAGGCTGGAATGAAGTCTGCTGTGTTAGACCCTCATTTTATAATGCAGACGGCTACTGGAATCCATAAAATGCATAGAGATCCTTTCTCCAGAGGGCTGCAAGGAAGAGATAGAGCTCTGGGGTTCTTTGGTTTGGTCCAGCAAGATCGATGCCTGACTTTGTTTCCTGTAGAACTCTATGGTGTTAGGTGAGTTGGCTTGAGCCTGTGAGTTTGATTTGTGATGATGTTTTACAGGCACAACAAAGAAATTATACATGCTCCAGGTATTTAAAATCCATTGAGTCGGCAGCCTTCAAAAATAGATTATAAACAGGTTATGTTTTTGTGTGGATAATCCCACCCCTGTATTCTGGACACTATTTCTGTACCTAGTAGTTAAGACCTCCTCTTCACCATTTCCTCACGATATAAAACCTCCACTCAGGCTAACAAGTAGAGGTGGTATTCCAGTTTTAGTAGGTTTTCAATCTCTTATCAATTACATGTTGGTCATGTTTGGTGACAAGTTGGATATATAAGATATCATTCTGTCCCAGCGACTTTATCACCATGATAATATTTAGCTTAGTGGGGTAGTCTGTGTCAAAAAGAAAGAGAGAGAGAGAGAGAGAGAGAGAGAGAGAGAGAGAGAGAGAGAGAGAGAGAGAGAGAGACTGAATAAGGAATCAGTTTCAGGACTACGGTCCATGTTTGTCTCATATGGCTTATTCAGTCCTTCGTATGGCTTTGAGCAGTTTCATTCTGCGTGTTCATGGTCATCTGTCTGGAGGCAAGAACATATTACTATTTCTCAGAAGTCCCGAGTCATGTAGCAGAAGAGAAAGGTCTCAAAATCCTTTGGTTGTTGGATTCTTTTCCTCTTGATAATGACTAGCAGAGGAGGAGAGGCTTTATTTAGGGGCTAGGGATTTTAATGTAAGCACACAGGAAAAGGTTATATTTGGAGGTTGCTTATGAAACTTCTACAAATGCCAGAGTACAGTTTTATTAGCTATGAACCATCACTTGGTACAAAATACAGAGCAGCCTCATGCCCAAAGAAAGTCCCTTGTTCCTCTTATGAGACTTTGGGACACTGGACTAGGAAATCAGTTGAATGTTATAACCAGGGATTAATGGGCCATTCTAGTAGAAGCTTGGAAGACAGTGGTTCTGAGAGCAATGTAGAATAAGGAGCTCCAGTTCAAGGGGCTTCAGAGGGGAACAATATTAGCAACTGGGCTAGAAGTCATTTCTTGTACTATTTTTGACAAAGAATGTGACAGCTTTTTGCCCCTGTCCTAAGAATCTGCCTGATGCTAAATTGAAAAAAAAAAAGTTGCATTGATTTCATTGGAAGGGAAGATTTCAAGACAGCCTAATATGACTCTGTTGCTTGGTTATTGGTAATCACTCTTCTGGACATCTGCAACGAAAAACAGCAAACAAGGCTAGAAGAAATACAAAATGTAGTTTGAGGAGAAAAAAAAAGCATCAGGAAGCCTAATGTTTGAGCCAAGGCTTGTGCTAGGAGAGGAGAGGCATAAAGCAAAATAGAATAAAGGGAATGGTACCCTCAGGGAAAGATATTCCTGCAACTTGTGAAAGCAAAAGAGATTTTCTGATTCTAAAAAGTATCAATAAGTCAAAGATTAGCAATTGTAATTCAAGCAGAGCACGGTTGCAGGTTTCATTGTAAACAGGCAGCCAAACTTGGCAACATGGGCTACATGGTGCTGGCTTTAGAAACACAAAGGATACAGGCATAAAGGGGCTGTGGAGTCTTCCTCTGCAGTGAAGGAAAGACCCAGGCCAGGCTTTTAGAGGGGCGTTCCTGTATGGAGGCCCCAAGAGGGTATTTTTTTTTAATTTATTTTAATTTATTTTGCAATACAATTCAGTTCTACATATCAGCCACGGATTCCCTTGTTCTCCCCCCTCCCGTGCCCCTCACCTTCCCCCCAACCCCCCCCCCCCCCATTCCCATCTCCTCCAGGGCAAAGCCTTCCCCACAGACTGAGGTCAACCTGGTAGACTCAGTCCAGGTAGGTCTAGTCCCCTCCTCCCAGGCCAAGCCAAACAATCCTGCATAGGCCCCAGGTTTCAAACAGCCAACTCATGCAATGAGCACAAGATCTGGTCCCACTGCCTGGATGCCTCCCAAACAGATCAAGCCAATCAACTGTCTCACCCATTCAGAGGGCCTGATCCAGTGGGGACCCCTCAGCCATTGGTTCATAGTTCATGTGTTTCCATTCATTTGGCTATTTGTCCCTGTGCTTTATCCAACCTTGGTCTCAACAATTCTCGCTCATATAAACCCTCCTCATTCTCGCTAATTGGACTCCCAGAGATCCACCCAGGGCCTAGTCATGGATCTCTACATCCAGATCCCTCAGTAGTTGGATGAGGTTTCTAGCACAACAATTAGGGTGTTTGGCCATCCCATCACCAGAGTAGGTCAGTTCGGGCTGTCTCTCAACCATTGCCAGCAGTCTGTTGTGTGGGTATCTTTGTGGATTTCTGTGGGCCTCTCTAGCACTTTGCTTCTTCCTATTCTCATGTGGTCTTCATTTACCATGGTCTCCTATTCCTTGTTCTCCCTCTCTGTTGTTGATCCAGCTGGGATCTCCCGCTCCCCCAAGCTCCCAAGAGGGTATTTTAAGAGACTGTGAAAACGCATCCTTGATTATGTTGGAGAACCCAAGATGTTGGAGATGCCAGAACCATAGATATCTGCCAGAGAGAAGTACATACGGAATATAGGGCCAGCCCAAGAGAGAGAACTGTGTTGCAGTCAACAAAGATGGAAGAGCAGAGCCACCCTTTGATATCAGACACAGAACTACAGGATTTGGAGTTTGCTCTGCTAGGTTTTGGTCCAGTATTTCCTAACTGTGCCTCCATCTCTCCCTTGGGATGGTAGTATGTATTCTGTGCCACTGTATATTGGAAGTATGTGATTTACTTTTTGATTTTACAGGAGGTTACAAACAAGAGATTGCCTTGAGTCTCAGAAGAGATGTTGGATCTTATACTTTTAAGCTGTTTTGAGACTGAAAGATAATGAGGACTTTAAAAGTTGGATTACATTCATTTTGCGTTATGATATGGCCACAAGGTGATGGAGATTAGTAACTGGAATGTGTTGGTTTGAGAATGACTCCCATGGGCTCAAATATTTGAATATTTGGTTCCCAGTTAGTGGAACTGTTTGGGAAGGATTAAGGAGGTGTGGCCTTGTTGAAGGGGGTGTACCATTATGGATGGACTTTGAGGTTTCAAAATTCTATATCATTTCCTCTTAGGTCTCTGCTCTCTGCCTATTTATGGATAATGATGTAAGCACCATGTCTGCCTGCCTGCTGGCATTCTCCCTTTATGACCATCATGGACTCTATCCCTTTGGAACCATGAGCCCTCAATTAAATGTTTTCTCTTACAAGTTTCCTTGGTCACAGTGCTTTGTTACAATAGGAAAGTAACTATGTAATAATCTTTGTGGGAAAAATAGTTTTGGCATTCACATTCTCAGAAGAGTTTAGTTTTGTCTTTTATTATGTACATTGGTATAACTGTGTGTGTGTCTGTGTGTGCATGCACATTCATACAGTTGCCCTTTGACATTCACAAGTCTCCAACAGATACTAAAATCTGCATATGGCCCAAATCCTTATATAAATGGCATTATATTTGCATTGAATCCATGTAGTATTACTTGTATAATTTATATTCTTCCCAGAGTACCTTTAGTACTGAATACACTGTTAATTCCATGTCAATAGCTGTTGTACTGTTCTGTGTAGGGAATAATAAGAACAATAGTTGTGTGTTCATTATGAAGGAATTTAAAAAAAAAAAACCTTTGATTTGTAGTGGTTCAAATTCATGAATGTGAAGCCAGCTGATACAGAAGGACAAACGTGTATGTACATATGTTTTACACATACTAAAATATATACACACATATTATTAATAGAGTCATGCAAATGGAGTGTATACTGTTTTGATATGGCTTCTTAAGAAAGTACGTTTTTGAGATTTAGCAATGTTTCTATTGTTTTCATAAATCAATACTTGACTCTCTCAAAATTTCTTTTTGTAGAAATAAATGTTTGTGGAAATGAAAGCCAAGCTAGAGTCTTGTATATGGCAGGCAAGTGCTCTTCTCCTAAGCTGTACCCCAGCCCATAATATTTATTTATCAAAATAAAATTTAATACTTTTTTGTCTATTTAAGGTATGTATACAACATGGTGTTATGGAGTACACAGTAAAAAAAAAAGTTTACCACAGTGAGGAGAATAATGTGTTTGTCGCTTCCATTACACAATCTTTGTGTCAAGAGAAACTAACATCTACGGATTGTGTCTGACTCCCAAGGCAATAGAGTTTTATTACCTATCAGCCCTGTCAGCAGCCCAGTCACTCTGACTTGTCCTGTATTCTTCATTAGTGAACCGCATTGAAAACACATGGTAAATTGAAAACCATACCTGCTGGCAAGGTCTTTGAAAGGCCTGTACATGCATTTTACTTTCACAGGGTGACCTCCTTCAGCCTTCCCTGGGGACCTGGTTCTAAAGCAATCTGGAGATTAGGATTCCAGGTATCCCTTAAAGAAAGGGTTACAGCTTGAAAAAGGCACTGGAAGGAAATTTCAGCATTGTGTGAACATTACAAAATATACTTACACAGACACAAGATTACATCAAGCACAGGGGGAAATGACGCAATCCAGGGTCACGTGACACAGGAGATGTAAGAACGCCGCCAGCATAACATAACACACTGTGTTACAGTAAGTTTTTTATATGAACGTAGGAGTGTACCCAGAAATAAAATAGGCACAGTGCAATGAATACATAAAGCAGTGAAAATGTCATTTATTGTCATGGTACGGATTATATATTGTAGAAAATAATTAAAATATGAACAAAAATATTAAAATATGAGTGCATATGATTATGTGGATTAGCCTCTTCTTCTGAGTTTCTACGTGGTAGAGAAGCTGATACTTTTAGTAGATGGACTTCATTTATGTACAAGCATTTATAACAAACTATGACAGCATAATTCACATCGCATATTTGTGGGACCCTGCTTTCCCCCCTCTCCCGCCCCATCTCCACCTTATTTCTTTGCTCAAGTGTTTTTCATATAAATTTACTGAATTATTGCCTTGCTGGTATTTTCCTCAGTAAGTACTCTGGAAGAGCTTGTGCCGTTATATAAAGCGAAGGCTGTAAGAGCTATGCAGCGGTTTAATAAAATGTATGTGGCATTATTCTGAATAAAACACATCAAACAAATCTATGTGTACAATTCATATAAAATATGCATGTATTTTGCCAAAGAATAGGAGCTGTTACACAAAATGAAGTGGATTTGTCATATTAGGGTTAAAAAGGATTGATTGCTTGTCCACAAGAAGCCTTTCAATGTTCTCCACACTTACGAAGTTCAACAAAATCAAACCACTCCTCAATCATGTCAGTTCTTCAAGGGTGAACCCACTTGGCCTTCAGGAGTGTCATCTGCAGAGAATGTCAGCCCACTTGAATTAGAGCACACAGCTTGACCCAGGGCTTGCTGGAACTTAGCCTTCTGTCTTTGAAAAGTTCTCCATCGATTTTCTCTCAAGTGCCCAGTGTTGTGTTAGGTGTTGCTGACACAGTGGGGGAACGTGAGTACACATGGCAATGAACGAGCAGAGGCGTCATGAGAGCCCCAGAACAGAGGAAGTCAGTCTTGGGCAGAAAGCCAAGGTGGAGGTGACATGAATGGGTGATTGTGCAGGGTAGCAGCAAGGTCTTCTCAGCTCAGGCAGATCGGCACACACAGCGTCTCGATCCCCCTTAGTCTTTTGTCAACTCAACACAAGCTAGAGTCTGTAGCATGAATCTTAAAAATTCTTATTAATAAAATCAAACCTGAGGCCAATTATTGGGGTGAACACTGGAAGATCAGAGAGCCAGAACAAGCCACAGCTACCTCACCTCGCTGGATCCTCCGCTGGTCTTGCTTCCTCAGACTGGAGGCCTCTGAGTCCTCATCCCAATCGCTCTCAGCTGAACTGCTGCTCGAAAGCCTGAAGCTTAACCAGCTAAAAGCTTAACCAGGCCAAATGCTTCTAGTTTCTGGTCCTCACGCCTTATATATCTTTCTGCTTTCTGCCTTACTCCCTAGGATTAAAGGCTCGCTTTCTGGGATTAAAGGCGTGAGTCACCATGCTTGGCTGTATCCTTGAACACATGGATTTCTGCCTCTGGAATGCTAGGATTAAAGGTGTGTGCTACCACTGCCTATCCTCTGTTTAATATTGTGACTGTCCTGTTCTCTGACCCCAGATAAGTTTATTAGGGTACACAATATTTTGGGGAACACAATACCACCACAAGAGTCAAATGGAAAGAGGAAATTAAACTGAGGAATGCCTGTATCGGATCGCCTCTAGACAAGTCTCTAGGGGTATTTTCTTAATTGGTAATTGCTAGAGGAGGACCCAGTTTACTGGGGCCAATTCTACCTCTGATCCTAGGAGGTAAAAGTAAGCAGGGTGAGCCGTGAGAAGCAAGCCAGTAATCATGTTCCTCCATGGCCTCTGCTTCAGTTCCTGCCTCCAGTTCCTGCCCTGCTTGATTTTCTACCTTGGCTTTTCTCAATGATGGACTCAAATCAGGCTTTGAAGTGAAATAAACACTTTCCTCCCCAAGTTGCTTTTAGTCATGGTGTTTATCACAGCAATAGAAACCCGAGTAAGGCCATCTCTAACTCAGGAGAAGTTGGTGCTGTGAGGAGACTGAAAGATGGTTGGAGCTGAGAGACTGAGAGGAAAAGGGGCTGTAAATAGTATCAGAGAGGGGCATGAGCAGACAAGCAGGCCCTGAAACTCACAGTGTTTGTCTTGATAGTCACGCTGAGAGCTCTGTGGAACTTTATGCCGACCTGCTTTGTCTAAAGCTTCCCTGATGGAAGACGGGAACGTTCATTCCTTCAGTTGTCCACAGCCTAGGACATAGACAAATGGATCATGTTTACTTCATGTTGCCGTGAAGCCAAGAGGGGACTTGGGAGTACTTATTGATGAAAAAGACAAACAACGTGTCCTTTTCGATAATAGAAATACGGTAGTAAAATGAAAACACGAGGCACTGGAATGTACATGGAAAACAAAAACTGTAAAATATTTATGACCTGATGCTAATACTTGAGTGAGGAAAATGCACATGGATGAGTGTGTTTGTAGAGGGTTCTCTTATAGTTGGATATCAGTAAAATGACATAAGATGGTCAGGCAAAAATATAAGCTATTTGGTACAGAAATGGGAAATACACCCTGCCGTGTATGCAGTTCTACAGCTACTCTAGGTACTTTCGTGTTCTCTTTGGAACTGGCAGCTCATGCTTGGCACTGCCTAGGAGCTCTAGATTGAAGAATGGGTTGGGGCAATAGGTAGGTGGGTTTGTAGGACGTATAGGTAAAGCATAGAACAACTTTGATGATCATGGTAGGGGTACAGATGCTGAGAATTATAGATTAGGATGACTTTTGGATGCCCAGATTTCTGGATAGATGTCAGAAAGAACATCAGATGGTGAGAACCATTATTAAATCAATCTTAAATGTGCTTTGAGACACAATGAGAACGCGGGCTGTAATCAACTTTGTTATTACATGTTTGGCATTCTGCTAAATATGACGTCAACTGACATCTACTTTCACTCACCACATCCCTGTGGGATGGGTTCTATAATTAAGACAGTTTCTAAGAGAGGAACTTGAGACCACTCCATGGTCAAAGCCAGGTAGTGGTGCAGATTGCTTCAGGGCCCAGGAAGTTTGATTCTGAAGTTCACATTTCTACCTGCTCATCTCTCAGAGAACAGTGCCAGCCAGATCCTATCTTTAATTTCAGCCCCAATTCTGTAAACATAGCAAGAAAGCTTTAATTTCAAGTATTTATTTATTTGCCTCTATGGCCTGGCTTCCAAGTTTCTCTACAGATGATCTTGTATTCCCTAGATTTACCTTGTTTCTGATCTTCCACTGAACCCACACCAGCAGTAACTCCCAATAGCAACATGCCTTGAAGACCTAACATCAGCAACCACTCTCTTGAGACAGGAGACATGATGCTGTATGTATTCTACCTGGCCCCTGAGCTTTGGTGATCCTGTTAGCTAGGCCCACCAGCACCTCTCGACCTTTGGTATAGATCTCAAAGCTGATGCCATTATAATCAGACTTTTGGATCACAAAGAAATGTTTCATACACATCCTGTTTCTCCCCTTCTCTTATTTTCTGCTTTCTTCCTCATGTCCAATGCTATGTTCTTACCGTTCCCTTCCGTTATGTGTTCATTCTTCTGGGGTAGACATGTTGTATTTTAAAAGCAGCAGGTGGCAGCCTTGGTGGGTTGGAGCGGGAAAGTCAATCACACCATGCAGACTGCTCACGTAGAGGATTTTGTTAAGGGAAGGAAAAAGGGATACAGAGTGTGCCTCTGGGCATAAGAGAGAAGGAGAGGAAGGGAGAAGAGAGAAGAAAAGAAGAGATGGGAAAAGGGGGAAGAGAGGAGGTGCAGATGTGACCTCATGAGAAGAGAGGAGAGAAGGGGGAAGGGTTTGCTTTTAACAAGGGGATTTAGCACATGCATATGGAGACTACACGTCCTCAAATCACATGTGCACAGACTATGGCTGTAGGACCTGGGCAGTCTAGGTATATGCCTGAATGTTAGCAAGTGCATCCTGCTGGGTCCCCAAGGGGTGGACCAAGTAATGTCTAAATGCTAACATAGACCAAACTATAAACTCTGACTCTGCACCTTTCATTTCAAGGTCTCTCTGGGCTTTTATCCCATATGTTCAGTTGTCTGTAACAGTCCTTGGAGGAGTCATTTCTCCACCAGAGACACACCTCATTTCAAAGTCACCCAGTTCTTCAAGGACAACACCATAGTCACCCCTCTCCATCCTGGGTTTGCTAGGGCCCCTCACCCCTCTGGCTGCTGCTATTGGTTGAGCAAGCATGACATGGAGTTCCAGGCTTCTTTATCCTATTACATTTTTGAATGGCTCTAACGCTCAAAGTCTAGGTAAAGAGGAGGTGCTGTGGGATGGTCTGTATGTCAAGTGTGTTGCTGATTGGTCAATAAATAAATCACTGATTGGCCAGTGGCCAGGCAGGAAGTATAGGCGGGACAAGGAGGAGAATAAAGCTGGGAAGTGGAAGGCTGAGAGAGACACTGCCAGCCGCCAAGATGACAAACAGCATGTGAAGATGCCGGTAAGCCACGAGCCACGTGGCAAGGTATAGATTAATAGAAATGGATTAATTTAAGATGTAAGAACAGTTAGTAAGAAGCCTGCCACGGCCATATAGTTTGTAACCAATATAAGTCTCTGTGTTTACTTGGTCAGGTCTGAGCAGCTGTGGGACTGGCAGGTGAGAGAGATTTGTCCTGACTGTGGGCCAGGCAGGGAAACTCTACAAGGAGGATTAGCATCCCATGGAGTGATCTTTGGGTAAGGAGGAGCAGGCGTCTAATGGAAGGCCGACCACTTCGTGCCGATTGAACACACACTAATATGAAGCCTTTTTACTCTTAAGGCCTCTGTGAAAAGTCCTGTATCTGAGTGAATGCCCATGACAAGCAGGACTGTGTCAGGCTGTCCACCAGTCCACTTGTCCTAGACGATTGCCTGCCTCACTGAACATCCCTACTTTCCTCATTAGTGTACTCCACCGCCTCCCAAATAATGTATCCATGCCTTAATCACTGCCACCAATTCTGTTTTCTAGAGAAACCCAGTTAAGAGGGCTCTTCAATTTTGACATTTTTTTAAAAGAAAAAAGACTATTTTTCATCATTCAAGTTAGATTCTGTCTTTGTCAAAACAGCATTATTATCGTATTACTCAAGATGAATATTTTGTAGTGATTGAGTATTGCTCATTATTTTCTTCTATTGATGAAAGCCAGATGCTGAAAAACCCTTCTGGTGTTTCCTTCACACTTTACACTTCTTACACCATGGCTGCTGCCCTGAGCCAGGCTAGTCACCCACTGCACTTCAGTTCTGTACTGGCTTCCTGCTTTGGGCCTCAATTTCCTAACTGCCCTTTCTTCAATGCCAATTTCACATCATTTTTACAGAAACGAATGAATAAAAGGACACATAGCATAACCTTCTATGAAGTTGTATAGTATATTAAGAAGCTTGAAATGATTTGTGGATTTGGCATACCTTCGGTTACCTCAATATTCTAGTTTATTCTCTTCCTGCTGTGCTCGTGGAGCAGACTGTTTCCAACCTGTGTTCGCTTGCATTGTTTCTTCGGCCTGAAATCCCCCTTTCCTCCTCTTATGTAAATCAGCCCTGCCTTTCAGATCTAATTTGAAACAATCTCTTTCATGAGGTTTATCATAAAAACATATCCCAGAACATACTGCTACACGTTAGCATTAATCACCTGCAAAATTTAGTTGCTTAATTACGTATTGATTTTTGCTGTTCATAAATTGATGTTTTGGTTATGTTCTCTTGAATAGATTATATATATATATATTTTTTTTTTTTTGGTTTTTCGAGACAGGGTTTCTCTGTGTAGCTTTGCGCCTTTTTCCTGGAACTCACTTGGTAGCCCAGGCTGGCCTCGAACTCACAGAGATCCACCTGGCTCTGCCTCCGAGTGTGTGCGCCACCACCGCCCGGCTCATATTTTTAACCATAAAACCCATCTTATTTTTTTTTTCTCTATGGGGCTTTAGTTATACAAGACAAAATAATATTTACAGAATAAATCTCAAAACACTTCTGTGTCAATTGCTTCTGTGAAAATGAATGATTTATAAATGATCTATAAATGGAAGTACCTTAGTTGAAGGTTGGACAATATTTCCTGGTTGCATCGTCAGGTCTTGGTTGTATGTTGAAAGAGGGAACTTCAGTTGTAGAAAATGCTTCCATGAGATTGTCCTGTGGGCGTGTCTATGGACATTTTCTTTCTTTCTTTTTTTTTTTTTTTTTTTTTTTGGTTTTTCGAGACAGAGTTTCTCTGTGTAGCTTTGTGCCTTTCCTGGAACTCACTTGGTAGCCCAGGCTGGCCTCGAACTCACAGAGATCCACCTGGCTCTGCCTCCGAGTGTGTGCGCCACCACCGCCCGGCTCATATTTTTAACCATAAAACCCATCTTATTTTTTTTTTCTCTATGGGGCTTTAGTTATACAAGACAAAATAATATTTACAGAATAAATCTCAAAACACTTCTGTGTCAATTGCTTCTGTGAAAATGAATGATTTATAAATGATCTATAAATGGAAGTACCTTAGTTGAAGGTTGGACAATATTTCCTGGTTGCATCGTCAGGTCTTGGTTGTATGTTGAAAGAGGGAACTTCAGTTGTAGAAAATGCTTCCATGAGATTGTCCTGTGGGCGTGTCTATGGACATTTTCTTTCTTTTTTTTTTTTTTTTTTTTTTTGGTTTTTCGAGACAGAGTTTCTCTGTGTAGCTTTGTGCCTTTCCTGGAACTCACTTGGTAGCCCAGGCTGGCCTCGAACTCACAGCGATCCGCCTGGCTCTGCCTCCCGAGTGCTGGGATTAAAGGCGTGCGCCACCACCGCCCGGCCTATGGACATTTTCTTGATGGCTAATTGATAGAGGAGGGCCCAGCCCACTGTGGGTGGAGTTTTCCTTGGGCAAGTGGGCCTGGGCTATATAAAAAAGGTAGCTGAATATGAGCCTGGTCAAAAGCTGGTAAGCAACATTGCTCTGTGACCTCTGCTTCCATCCCTGATGCCAGGCTCTCACTTCAATTCTTGGGCTGGCTTTCCTTGTGATGAACTGTAACCTGTAACCCAAGCTGCTTTGCAGAAAGCAAATAGAACACTAGTTGACCAACTATTAGTAAGAATACCAGTTCAGTTTAGTAGAAACAGGTGGTTATCCAATGTCTACCAGACATGGTTATAAATGTCATTCAAAAGGTGATCCATAAGGGATGACCAAGCCTATGTATGCCACTGTTCTTACAGAAATGCGTGAGTGTATTCTTCCTTCCGTCTGAGGGACCCCACTCCTGCTGGGTAACAGTTGCATTTGGATTGGCAGCAGTGGAATTAGTGAAGTAAGCAGCATTCCTATCTTTTAGCACCAATGCTATTTCATGGTCAAATCCAAGTTTATAAGCAGAGGTACTAGAATACACCATGAGACGTGTGAGGACAGAGACTGAAAGGCCAGTGTGGCTGAGGTGTGAACTGGGCAGTGAGTAGTGATGGGGTGCTCAGGTTGTGGAGAATATAAATTCATGAGAAGGAGTGTGAAAATTACCCTCTAGTTAGTAACATAGCACCATGTTATTTTTTCTGAGCCTAGGCCTCTTACTGGGCAGCCAAGGCTAATCTTGAACTCATAACTTCTTGCCTGCCTCCCAAGCAGGGATTAAAGGTATGTACCACCATGCCTGGCCAATATGTTTAAAATAGAAATCTATCGTACCTCTATTTTACAAAGGTACTTTTTGGAAAAATATGGCAAGTGGGAATGGTGGGGGTAGAGAAACTGGTTGATAGGTTTGCCTATACCTGGTCCTAGCTATTTTGTGAATACCATGACTCCCTTATAGAAAACTTCATGGGCCATCAACAGAGACAGGGCCTTGTGAGTGGATAGACATCTGAGCCTCTAGGCTAGTTGAAACCATGACACAATCTACTGTACCTGGGCTTATAAGTAAGATGCTGTTAAACTATTCTGCATTTTAAGAAAATTAGAAAACTTTAAGTTGACCTGAGCAGCAGACTGCTGGAAATTATTTGGACAGATTTAAAGTTGAATTATTTGGATTCAGGGGGCTGAAGAGACGGCTCACTGGTTAAGAGCACTGACTGTTCTTCCGTAGGACCTGGGTTCAATTTCCAGCATTCACACAGCAGCTTATACCTGTCTGTAACTCCACTTCCAGGGGACCTGGAACCCTCACACACACATAAATGCAGGCAAAACACCAAAGAACATAAAAACAAACAAATCTTTAAGAAAAGAATCATCTGGACTTGTTTGTCAATAACATCTGTGTGGTTAAAAACAAGCAAGGAGGCATTGATTACTGGGTAGCTGTACAGCAGTTATTTTCATTGGTTAATGTGGAAATCACCCCAGGGGGATATTTGGGGACTGAGAGAGTTTCATCATCATGTCCACTGATGGATCTGAATGATGATTGATCTGAAATATGATTGGAGATTAGGATCTGGACTTCAGGAGCAAGGTCAGATCAGGCTTGGGAGTTGGTCCATTAGAGAAATTGAATCCCAAGAGGGGAGTGAGGCCTCATGGTTTTTTATCCACCCAGTTTGACATGTTTGTTGATGTCGTCCTTATTTAACTCATGTGCAGGCAGTCATGTTGGTGAGATGTTAAGGGTGTAGCTTCTGATATTATTAAGAGATGCAACCTCACAACAGAGTACCTGCTTTGGCTCTTACAATCTTTTGACTCCCCTTTCCACCATGTTCCCTGAAACTTAGATGTGAGAATGTTTTGTAGATACATCCTTTGGAACTGGGCTCCACAACTCTGCATAGGGCTTTGTTCTTTTCTGTAATTGTCTCTATCTGTTGCAAAGAGAAGTTTCCTTGATGAAGGCTGAGGATGGCACTTACCGGTGGGTAAGGAATGAACCCAAGACTCAGACTGAAGTTATGTGGTCATTATCAAAGATAGGCAAGTTCCTCAGACCAACGAAATGAAAGTATAATTACTGACATGAATCTAAACTGGACAATGTACTACACACCTACTCACAGCTACTGAGGAGGCTGTGGTAGGATAGTCTCGGAATTCAACGCCAGCTAGCACAAGTGAGACCTTGTTTCAAGCAAAACAAAACAAAATTAACCCTACTGCTAGTACTACCATCATATAAAATTGTAACTTTCAGAGTAAGAGGTAATAACATGCTGTTAACACATCAGTAGAGGTAGGAGATAATGTAGTAGAGTCTGATCTAATCTAATCTAATAATACACATTAAGACTTAGACTTGGTTAGGACAAGTGTCACCTTTAAGGATGTTGCATTAGTTTGCTTTTCCTCACCCCCGAGTGACGAGAGATGACCCCCTCCCCCAACAAGACTATCACAGAGCTGATATCTGATGCGAACACACAGGGATTTATCAATTACAAGCTTGAGCTTGGACCATCGTCCAGCACTCTGGTGCATCAGGTAGAGGAGAATGGCCTTGAGCTCTTGGGGTTTAGGGTTTTTAAAGGGAAAAACCGAAAGCAGGGAGGTCCAAGCCTTGGTGTCTCAGGATTGGGTGAGGGTATGTAACCTTTGAATTCACTGGTTGGGATCTGGTGGAATTTTCAACGATGGTTATCAGAAAGCCATGAGGACATTTGTAGCCCACAGATATTTATGGTGATATTTTATTTGTATTAAAATGTTATTTGTATGTTAATAAATAAAGTTGCCCGGGGGTCAGAGCTATTAGCAAGCCATAGGAAAGCAGGGCAGTGGTAGCGTACACTTGTAATTCCAGCACTTAGTAGGCAGAGCTGGGTAAGTCTCTGTGTGTTCAGGGATACAGCCATTATTGGATACACATGCCTTTAATCTTAATACCAATCATGGAAAACCTGGAGGCCTATACAGACAGGCTGTGAGGAGGCGGTCATGTGGTTGGGTTTACAACCAATGAGAAGGCAGGACAGGAACTCTATATAAAGACTTTAACAGAGGGGTAGCTCTGGTTCGGAGAGGTAGGACCACTGCAGGAGGAAGGGTAAGGTTTTGGCTCTTGGCTCTGACCTCTTGGCTTTCTTCTTTGCATTGGTTCTGTGTTTATTGTTTGATGGGAAGGTTGGATACATCTACATTTGGCGCCCAACGTGACAAGAATTCATTAAAAACCGATTGGCTTGGCTTGGCGGCAGGTCCGGTTTCCAGCCTGGGCGGCCTGGCTGCCTAGCTTGGGCCCAGGCCTGACTGACCCGCAGCTGGAACTGCTACAAACAACTCAGACCTGCCCCGCTGAACAGGGCCCCTGCCTGTAAAGCCAAGGCTTGACTCGGCTCAAGCGGCTACACTTTCTCTTTCTCTCTCTCTCTCTCTCTCTCTCTCTCTCTCTCTCTCTCTCTCGCTGGATTCACACCTCGAACACCAGGTGGCTGTGAAATTCCCTGGGATTCTACTGTTCTACCCAGACTTGGTAAGTCAATTAACATATCTATTTAAAAGAGAATTTTTTTCTACATTAAAAAAAAAAATGGGCTTTATGTGTACATTGGAAGAAAATTGGGCTTTGTTTGAAATTTTAGGCACTCTGACAATGGAACAACTATATGAAAAGATTAATATTGATCGAATTATTCAGTTTATTACTTTTCTTATCCTCATTTTACTATTTAAAAAGATCGTCAACTTAAGTGCCAGGATAACAGTCTTAGAAAAACTTGTTAAACCGGTAAAAATGAATTATAGAGAAATTCAAATTCAGACAGAAGAAATAAATAGTGAAGTTGTTTCAAAATTGGATCGTAAGGTTACAGAAAGAAAGCCAGTTTTCACACAATCACCCTTAATTTATCCAGTAGCCGTACAGCAGCTACCTGATGAAGAGAATGAACAAAATACTTGGGTTCCAGTTGAAATGTTAGACTTACGAAGATTTAAGGAGGCAATAGCATCTTATGGCATGCACTCCCCATATGTAAAGCAAATGTTAAACACCTGGTCAACTTGTAATAGGATTATACCAAAGGACTGGCGGGAATTGGCACAGGCTGTTCTTGAACCCGGACAAAATCTCCAGTGGAAAATGTGGTTCAGTAATGAGGCTAAAAATATAGAAAGACAATGGAGGGATAGCGGAATACAAGTCTGCCAGGATCAGCTTATTGGCGAAGGCCAATATGCTTCAGTACAAACACAATGTTCATATGATGTCCAAACCCTACTTCTATGTAAAACGGCAGCTTTGAATGCATGGGACAGAGTTGAAGAACCAGGAAAAAAAACTGAGTCATTTACAAAGGTTATACAGGGCCCCAAAGAATCTTTCACAGACTTCTTACAAAGATTGACTTCAGCAGTACAAAAAATGGTCCCGAATTCACAGGCTAGTCAGATAATAATTGAATCTTTAGCCTTTGAGAATGCAAATGCAGCGTGCAAAAGAATAATTAGGCCGTTAAAGGCAAGATCTGCACCTTTGGAAGATTGGATTAGAGATACAGTTAATGTCGAGGCTTATGACCATGATGATATGTGGGTAGGAAAAGCAATTTCAAAAGGTTTGAGCAATGTTAGATGTTTTGGATGTGGAAAGCAAGGACATTTGAAAAGGGATTGTAAACAGGTCATTCCTAGAAATAATGTTTCTTCAAGGAACACTGGCAACAGAATGCCCCTTCCTTCTGGAGTATGCAGAAGGTGTGGTAAGGGAAAACACTGGACCAACGAATGTAGATCAACAAGGGACAGACAGGGTAACCCTCTGCCTCGAGCTTCGGGAAACTCCCAGAGGGGCCTCAGGCAGGCCCCCACAGTAAATCCAGTTCAAACCTTTCCTGCAGTTGTAGAGGAAACCCCTACTCAAAGCAACTAAATAACCAAATGTCTATTGGAATAAATCATGTTAGTCGAGATGATGAAACAGAGAAAATAGGAAATACAGGAAAAAACATAAAGAAAATTTTTTGGCAAACTTCTATTAATGAACAAAGACCAAAACTAACAATAAAAATAAATGGTGTTTTGTTGTCTGGTCTGGTAGACACAGGTGCTGACATTACCATAATTGCACCAGAATTTTGGCATCCAACTTGGCCTCTTCAGGAGGTAAACATTCAACTCTTAGGAATTGGGACATTATCTAGAGTGAAACAAAGTGTAAGATGGCTTGAATGTATAGGTCCAGAAGGACAGAAAGGAAAATTAAAACCATATATGGCTAACATAGCTATGAACCTGTGGGGTCGAGACTTGTTACAACAGTGGAATACTCAGATTAATATCCCTCCAATCTCAGAAACAAATCATAAATTAGTACATGTTTCTGAGAGAAATATTAAAAGATATTATTCTAATGAGTGCTCACCAGCCATCCATGTCATACAAGAACAGGGCACAACAACTGATAATCTTCCAAAAACATTAACAGCTCTACCTTTAAAATGGTCAACAGACAAGCCTGTATGGGTTCAGCAATGGCCTTTAACAACAGAGAAACTCCAGGCTTTACAAGAGCTGGTGGAAGAACAGTTAAATGCTCATCATATTGAAGAATCAACCAGCCCTTGGAATTCTCCTGTATTTGTTATAAAAAAAAAATCTGGTAAATGGAGAATGGTAACAGACCTTAGAGCAATTAACAAAGTAATTCAGCCAATGGGCTCTTTACAATCTGGAATTCCTTTACCTACTCTGTTACCAAAAGGCTGGCCTCTCATAGTTATTGATTTAAAAGACTGTTTCTTTTCAATACCCTTACAAGAAAAAGACAGAGAAAGATTTGCTTTCACAGTGCCTACTTATAATAATTCTCAACCGGTTAAAAGATTTCAATGGAGGGTTCTCCCACAGGGAATGTTGAATAGCCCAACTTTGTGCCAATATTTTGTAAAACAGCCATTAGAAGTGGTACGTAAAAAATTTCCTAAATCTATAATTTATCATTATATGGATGACATTTTATTAGCTGATTCAAATGCAGATACTTTAGAAAGAATGTTTGAAAAAGTAAAGAAAATTTTGCCTTGCTGGGGATTACAAATTGCTTTAGAAAAGGTACAAAGAGGAGATTCTATTAATTATTTAGGATATAAAATAGAACTTCAAAAAATTAGACCTCAAAAAGTGCAAATTAGGAGAGATCGACTACAGACTCTTAATGACTTTCAAAGATTATTTGGAGACATTTCTCATCTAAGAACTATTGTTGGGGTAAAAAATGATGAACTGAATAATTTGTTTAAAACCTTAGAAGGTGATAAGGACTTAAATAGTCCAAGAGAATTATCACCTGAAGCTGAGAAAGAATTGGCCTTGGTAGAAAAGAAAGTACATGAAGGGCACGTAGATCGTATTGATCCAAAGCTGGATTGCATTTTGGTTATTTTACCTTCTAGGCATTCCCCAACAGGAATATTAATGCAAAGGGAAGATATTATATTGGAATGGATATTTTTACCAAATAAACCAAATAAAAAATTAAAAACTTATGTGGAAAAAATCTCTGACTTGATTTGGAAAGGAAAATTGAGACTTCGTCAATTAGCAGGAATAGACCCAGCAGAAATTGTCGTACCTTTAACTAAGGAGGACATTGAAAAATTATGGATAGAAAATGAAGCTTGGCAAAAAGCTTGTAGTAATTTTTTGGGAGAAATTAACAGCAAATATCCCAAAAGCAATAGAATTGATCTTATAAAGAGAGCTGATTGGATCTTGCCTCAAATTGTGAGGAAAAAACCCATATCTGGAGTTCGTACATTTTATACAGATGCCAACAAACAAGGAAAGGCAGGTTACAAATCAGAAAATTTAAGTAAAGTGGTTCAAAGTCCTTATAATTCAGTTCAAAAATCAGAATTGTATGCTATTCTGTTGGTATTAATGGATTTTTCAGAACCTCTCAATATAGTAACTGACTCTCAGTATGCTGAAAGAGTAGTATTACATATTGAGACTGCAGAATTTATCCACGATGCTTCAGAATTAACTTCATTATTTATTCAATTACAAGATACAATCAGAAAACGGAGTCATCCTTTATATATAACTCACATCCGATCCCATACTGGTCTGCCAGGCCCTCTAGCACAAGGCAATGATGAGATTGATAAATTATTGATAGGAAATGTGCTGGAGGCCTCAGAATTTCATAAAAAACATCATGTAAATAGTAAAGGTTTAAAAAAGGATTTTTCCATAACCTGGCAACAAGCCAAAGAAATAGTAAAGAAATGTCCTACTTGTTCCTTCTACAATCAAACACCATTACCAGCAGGATGTAACCCAAAGGGTACTCAGAGGAATGAAATCTGGCAGATGGACGTGTTTCACTTTGCAGAATTTGGAAAACTGAAATATGTACACCACACTATCGATACTTATTCAGGATTTCAATGGGCAACTGCTTTGAGTTCTGAAAAAGCTGATTCTGTAATCACTCATTTGCTAGAAGTTATGGCCATAATGGGTATACCTGCACAAATCAAAACTGATAATGCTCCATCATATGTCTCTGTTAAAATGAAACAGTTTTTTGCTTATTATAATATAAACCATGTTACAGGTATACCACATAATCCTACAGGTCAAGCAGTTATAGAAAGATCAAACAGAACTCTAAAGGATATGCTAAATAAACAAAAAGGAGTAACAAAAACCCCCAGAAATAGACTACATAATGCTCTATTAACTTTGAATTTTCTCAATGCCAATGAGAAAGGAACAACAGCTGCAGAGAGACATTGGATAATAGAAAAAACTACAGAATTAAATCAACCTATATACTTTAAGGATGTGCTGACCTCAGAATGGAAACCAGGGTATGTGTTACATTGGGGACGAGGTTTTGCTTTTATTTCTACAGGAGAAGATAAGCTGTGGGTACCATCAAAATTGATAAAGGTTCGATTTGAACAAGAGAGACCTCTTAATTAGAGGAGGTGATAGTTCATCAACTATCGTAAACATCCAATTTAAACTAACTTACACCAGTAACACATGCCTTTTCATTTAATCAGATAACTTGTCAAAAAGGAACATCCCCAAAAAACCTTGGGGAAAGGTTTTTGTTTTGTCTTTTAGGAGAATGAAGGTTAACGAATTTGAAGAACACTGGACAAATGAGACAACTGAAGAAAAGGAACAAATCATCTATCCTAAGAAACAGAGTGAAATGGCGTATGGGTATGTTATCTAAAAAAATTTTATGTCTTCCTAAATGTTTGTTTCTGCTTTTCTTTAAAGATTTAACACTATTTAACTTCTAATAGTCCCAGTTCAATTAAAATTTAAAGCTGACTTTGGAGTTGGAGAATGGCTCTCTCCTTCTTTAAACTCAAGCATGTTGTTAAAAGGAAAATGCAAACTCCCTGTATCATGCCAGAGGAAAAGAGCCATCTTCTGCTATGGGACAGGAGAAAAGCCAAATTAATTAAGGGACTATTCTATTACGAATCTCAACTCTTTGATTCTATTCTGATTCTTTAAACTTTTCTTAAAGTATGAATTTTATATCAAAATTTACAAGATCAATATATATAGATATATATACATTTTAAACTTTGTTAAGATATAAATGGTCATATAGAGTACTAACTAATTCTAAAAAGTCGCATATATAGTCTTTGTGTTCGAGTCTCTTACCAGTTTTTTGCAGGAAATCACGGTTAGGCCTAACATCAACTGAAGTCTCCAGGAAGAAGATGGGGCCCCACAACAACAACAATTCCACGTGGACAATAATAACATCACTAAGCTGACAAACATCATCTACAGATCAGCTTTGAACTACAAAGTGCTCAGAGCAATTTTGAGAAGAGCTAGCTGAGATGATCCAGTCTCAAAGACTACTTGAATAAGGATTTGAGATAAACCCTGAATTTTGGCATTATACACAGACTGGATAACGAAGGATATATTTTCCTTTCCTAGAATTTGACAATTAACCTAAAATTTTTCTTTCAGGATAAAGATACCTTCGCCCATACCCAGCAGGAAGCAATTTCAAGAATACGACGCCCACATTCCCAAAGAGGTGGTGTGGGGCGGTTGGTTTTTTTGGTCTTTTAATGGGTTTTGGGTCTGGGATAATTTTCATTGATTAGGGGGGTTGGTTACAAGTTGTTGTCAAGGGTTAGGAAAAAGGCTAAGCAAAGGAGATTAGATTTAAGGTTCTTATTAAAAAAAAAAAAAGAAAGAAAGAAAAGAAAAATGTAAATACTTTACATTGGATTGGATTGTTTTATATTGTATACAAATTATATATATTGAAATTGATATTGTTAGAAAATGTTATATATATTTTTCTAATTGTACCATTCATCTAACAATGTAATGCAATTTTCTGATCCTTGAATGTTATTACCAACTATTAGGATATAAAGAAATGAAAGTTAGTAGTTAGATATTATAATAGGTATAGTAGTTAGATATTATAATAGGTATGTTTTCAAGATTGAGTAGATATATTTTAGATAGACAGGTTATCTTCAAACCCTTCAGAGATCTACAGAATATGGCATTTAAAATGTTTTAATAACTTAGAAAATTTTTCTTTTTTGTTATGACTATGAGACATGTCGGCTCCTGGCAGTACCAATCTACTTCAGAGAAAATATGGGCATTGAAGAAACTGCATATGGAGTTAACTTTCATTGTGGCAAAAGTTAGCCACTGGACAACAAAGTATCCTCGAATCAACAGGACAAAATGGACAAACAGGACATAAAACAAAGGATTACTGATTCTTGCCAAAACAAGTGTGGTTATGGCTTTATCAAAAGGCATCTTCAGAGGCCAGGACAATATGGCACCATCCCTGAAGTGGCCTTCACAATTCGAAAAAGGTACAGTGCCCTTTTCTTCGAAGGCAGCTGAACAGGCAGTGGGCCGATGGCCTCTGATGTGCAATGGAACAGCAGCTGAAACAGTTATTCTTGAAGAGTAACTAAGCTCACGCCTCTCAATAGTAGACTGGCATTTGATGGAGGGATATGGAGAAGAATGGGATGC
Source organism: Peromyscus californicus insignis (assembly GCF_007827085.1). NCBI lineage: Eukaryota > Metazoa > Chordata > Mammalia > Rodentia > Cricetidae > Peromyscus > Peromyscus californicus. The sequence goes on along the minus strand of NW_026294514.1, from coordinate 39,836,244 downwards.
TGAGATGAAGCCATATATATACACAGCCAGGAAGAATGGACAGCTGAGTTGGAAAACCATCATCAATTTCCAGAATTTGAAATCCTGAATCATGACATGACACTGGTGGAATTCAGGTGTTTCTGGTACATGGACTACTCTCACTCAATGTGAGGTTGAACTGTTGACCTTGTGTACATCCTGCTTCACAAATGAGTCTGTCGGATATGCTGGGCCTATAGGCTGAAGATGATGCCCCAGCACTTCGGAGAAACCTCAGGTGACTGTCCAGACAGCTGTCTGTTTCTGTCAACTCACAAATTTTTTGGAGGTTGCTTATGTGCACTTCCTGTTTTTATTTTTGTTAGCTAATATTATTTCCTTCTTGGGTCTCTGAGGGAGTTGAAGATTAGTTAGTTATAGTTGAAGGTTAGTTAGTTATAGTTGAAGATTAATTAGGATACATTTTGGACTTACAAAAATAGGATAGATAATGAAATTATTTTCTCTGAATTTGTCAAATACAAATGGACTAGACATTGTTTAGGTATTTATTACTTGTATATATTGTATATAGTTATTGTCCTTTTGTATATAGTTTTTCTTATATTAGTTATAAGCTTTTTCTTTTTTTTCCTTTTTATTAAAATAGAAAAGGGGAAATATGGTGATATTTTATTTGTATTAAAATGTTATTTGTATGTTAATAAATAAAGTTGCCCGGGGGTCAGAGCTATTAGCAAGCCATAGGAAAGCAGGGCAGTGGTAGCGTACACTTGTAATTCCAGCACTTAGTAGGCAGAGCTGGGTAAGTCTCTGTGTGTTCAGGGATACAGCCATTATTGGATACACATGCCTTTAATCTTAATACCAATCATGGAAAACCTGGAGGCCTATACAGACAGGCTGTGAGGAGGCGGTCATGTGGTTGGGTTTACAACCAATGAGAAGGCAGGACAGGAACTCTATATAAAGACTTTAACAGAGGGGTAGCTCTGGTTCGGAGAGGTAGGACCACTGCAGGAGGAAGGGTAAGGTTTTGGCTCTTGGCTCTGACCTCTTGGCTTTCTTCTTTGCATTGGTTCTGTGTTTATTGTTTGATGGGAAGGTTGGATACATCTACAGATATTGTTTACCAAAGTTTCTCATTGGGCCCTCTGCATAGCGAGACAGTTGTGTAGCATGATCTGCTTAAGGGGTCCCCTGGCATAGGATCAGAATCCATCCCTGGTGCATGAGCAGGCCTTTTGGAGCCCACTTCTATGATGGGACACCTCACACAGCCTTGAGGCAGGGCTTGGACCTGCCTCCACTGAATGTACCTCCCCCACCTTACCTTCTTGTCGGAGGGAATGGAAGGTGACTTGAGAGGGGGAGGCTGGAGGGGCAGGGGGAAAAGGAGGGGAATCTTTGTTATGTAAAATGAATTAAAAATTTTTCTTATTAAAAAAAAGAAAAGCTCCTCATCGGCCAGCCCACCCTGGTGGAGTCACCTTGACTGGGGCCCTGGCAGTTTGTGATTTTTCTTAGACTTGTTTGTGGTTTTTACTGGAACCAGGTTCAGCCCCTGGTCAAGTCCTGTTTAAAACTGAGTTCTTTCTTAAAATGGAGTCTGTCTTGCTCTCTCATAACAAAGTGCCTGAGATAATTAGTGTATGAAGAGTAAAAGGTTTGTTTTGGCTCACAAATTGAGAGGCTCCACTCCAGGATCGGTGGTCCCCTCTGCCATAAGCCTGTGAGGAGGCAGCATCTCCTTGCAGAATCACCCGGTGAAGCCAAGCCATTTGCTTTCACAACAGGAAATGCAAAGAGAAAAATGAAGGCAACTCCGATGAACACCTCTCCAATAGCTTAAGGACATCCTACTAGGCCCAACCTCCCAAATATCCCATCACTTTCCAAGAGTACTACCCTGGAGACCAAGTCTCCAACACATAGGCCTTTGGGGAAATTCACCACCCAAGCTATTGCAGGTACAGACTCTGAAGTCAGATGCCGGCCAGTCTTGTAATTACTTTTACTGGACCCTCCATGGGACCACGCACAAGATATTCTCCCTTGCTGTGTTTTCCAAAGGCAGCTATGGGTATGCTAATTACCACAAGGAAATCTTTCAGACGTCTTAGATGCATAGTAAATGATCATTCAAAGTCAATTGATAAAGTTGCTTCACTTTATCCAAAGTCATTCAGTCTTTTTGCCATCCATAAACCTGATCAACCTGCTGGATTTTGTAAATCTATAAACAAGCTGGCAGGAAATAATAAGCTACCAGCTAACGTTCCAATATGATGTGTTGTTATTGCGATCATAAATCTTAAGTCTCTGTTGGAATTGGCTGAGCGCTTGGGGTTTGGAATCTGCCTTCTGAGTATATAAATGTTGGCATTCTTTGCTATTTTCTAAGAGGAAGGGCTTTTAACACAACCAAAGTGTTGGTTATTTTTTTTTGTAATATTTTGTGATCAACTCAAAATAAAACAATGAATCAGAATTTAGATTACCAGCTCCAACAAGATTTAGGGTCAGAAAATTAGACAGAATTTGCAGGAGAGGACTGTCTGCAGAAAGGTTGTTTTTCTCCAGTGTGGGGAGTGCTAAGTGATTCAATTATACAGTCACATACATTTATATTCAGTATTTGAATTTGCTATCATCTGGCTTCATTTAAAAATCAACCTCAAAAATCCCAGAGTTTAATTTTGGGGTCCAAACTTCATGCATATTTATTTTTAGGAAATGGATAGAGATGTTAGACGTCTGCAATGAGATGAATAATTGAGCTGAAATGAGGCTTGAGATTAAAGATTAAAAAAAAAAAACCTTGCTTCAGAGCATCTGTCCAGAGCCTCTTTGCATTTCTGTGATTGGGTTTTATTAGGATGAACAAGAAGAACTGGGGAGCCCCCTTTAGGTCAATTCTGCTCTTTAGTGAGATGTATCTTATGCAGTCTCTAAAGTGAGCACATTAAATCATGTATCCATGCCTTTAAGTATGTAACAACAAATGTTTGGTGATGAGTCTGTGAATTAGAATCCTATTGGAAGGTTTTAGGGCTGAAAGAGTCTTCAGAGATCTTTTAAAATAAGGCTTTATTTGTTTGTTAGGTAACCAAGGCAGCAGAGGGTACTGAAAGGGAAGACTTTGTATGCTTTACCAGTTGTACATACTCTAGTATTTTGCTAGCACAGTGTACTAGCGTTTGCACAAACCAGTCACCTACACGTTGGTTACTCACTTAAATGGTGGCCTGGAATCTGGTGTGTAATTCAGAGAGAAATATTTAGTCAAATAACTTTCACATTCTTTCAACAAAATTATTGAATATTTTTAATTGATTAAACTTGTTTTTTGACTATTTTATATGTTTATACAATGCATATTATCACTCTCATCATCTTTTATCTTCCTCCCATCTCCATATTCTCCACTCCCTGGAAATATCATTCTCTCATTCATGTCCATTTTCTTGTGACCCACTGAATTTAACCATGGCCCTTTGTGTGACCATGGGTTTAGATCTATCCACTGGAGCTGGTGTGCTCATCAGTGATACACAACTGAATGCAATTACTCCCCATTTCCTAGAGTCTGTCACGACCCATCCACTATATATGAGTGATTGTTGACACGCAATCGTGTATACTGATGTCAAGCTAATCATGTGCAGACCCAGCAGTTGCTACAATGGCTGTAACTTCCTGATTGCAATGGTGTGTCGTGCCCACAGGATGGTTTTTGGGAGCCTTTCTCTCTGTGTTTCAGCTGGAATATTTTCTCCTCCAGAAGCCTACATTGAATCTTCCTGCACTTAGAGGAAGTTGACAGCCTACTTCCAGCTTTCTCTCTTTCTATCTTGCACCTAAAGTGTATGGTATCTGTCATATCAGGGTCACAGTCTCTAGTTCTGGTGGGCAACCAAGAGGACTGACAAACGCTAATATAATTTTGAGAGCCTTTGGGCCCTCTCTGACCAACAAATCCTACAAAGATGTGCCTTACCTGGCACTTCATTTCGTAGCCAACTGCCTCCAAAGGCACCATTACCTAACCATGTAATTTTTATCAAACATCCGTTCAATATTTTGTTTGTATTTTTAAATTGAGTTACAATATAGTAGGTTTCCATTTGGCTTCTTTATATACCCTTCAGTTTGGTTAACTCTCCCTTCTACCCAGCTCCCTCATCCTTCTCCCTTATTAAACCTTCCATCTTCAGTGTTATCTCTCACCATCCATTGTTACTTATGTTCTACTATCCTCTGCCTTTATGGAATCCAACCTGGTCCCTGCCCCCAGTTTCCTGGCTTTCACAGGTACTTCAGGTAAAACAAGCAAAATGAACACATTGAATCTAGGGTGTGCATATGGGACCAAGCATGTGGCACTTGTCCTTCTGAGCCTGAGTCACCTCATTCAATATAATTATTTCCAGATCCATTCGTTTACTTGCAAATTTCATTTTTCTTTATAGGTAAACAAAATTCCACATCTTTACTATCCATCTAGGATGGACATCTAGGCTGCTTCCTTTTCCTATTTACTAAAAATAAGATAGCAATAAATATGTAGATAATTACGTAGACATTCAGGTATCTTTGTAGTATGGCATGGTGTCCTTGGCCAAATGCTCATGAGTAGATAGGTTAGCCACATAGTACTTTTATTTCTGGGTTTTTGAGAAGCCGTCAGACTGATTTCCAAGGTGGTTATATTAGTTTACACTCTCAACAGTACTAGGGAAGTGTTCCCCTTCCCCCACATCCTGTCCCCAGCATTTGTTATCATTGGTATTTTTGATGACAGTTATTCTGACTGGGGTGAGGTGGAATCATAAGTAGTTTTAACCTGCATTTCTCTGATGGCTAAGGATGCTGAACACTCTTTAAAGGGGACCACATGGAGTAACTGGGGCATGCTGGTATGGCAATGAAGGGGGCCAAGGGGTTGAGGCTGGGGTAAAGTCTCTTACTGGGCCTGTGGGACTGTGGCCACAGTGAGCATATGGAGTGGCTAGGTAACACAAGCTTGGAGGTCAGAGGTCAGAGGCCGGAGGAGCCAAGCTGATTACACAGGCCATCTTTCCTAAATATGTGAGCTAGGGTGTAGATGCCTACAGATGTAAGATAATTTTATACCAAGGCTTCTAGTAAGAATAGAAATACAGTGTTAACACAGCAGAAACACACTAAACCTTGATGAGAGGGATGTAAGAAAGAATCAGAATAAAAATGGACTGAGAGGAGAAGGGGTGTGTTACTTCCACACAGCAGCCGAGGAGGTTAAAGTGAAGAGATGCTAAGTCATTTGTCAGCCAGCAAGTTGTAGAGACAGGAATCTAAGCCATCTTCCCAGAGACTTACCCTGTCCATTGAGCCAACACATATCCCAAGGGCCTTGTTAAATGCAGATTCTGCTGCTGCTGGCCTAAGGTGGGCACAAGGATTCATGTTCATGACAGTCCCCATCCCCAGCAATAACAATGCAGTTGGTTTAGAATTGATACTTCTCATAGGAAAAGGTGTATTCTACATTCTATAGAATATCTATATCAATGTTTACAAGAACAGAAAGATAAATCACCCAAATGCCAAGAAAATATATTAGGGTATTCCATTTGCAGCTTGCAAGAAAACACAAGACTCCAGTTAGAGTAAAACCATGAATTTTTTTCAAGTTTAATCTTGGTTCCTCAATGTCACCTTGTTTTCTAACTACTCACCCAGAATGAGGGAAGGATTTAGGTTTTACTTTTTCCTTATCAAGATCTGCCATTAGAAATGACAGAAGTTGTTTTGCATGAGGTAATGAGTTCCTGATACACACTTGAACTCAGATACCAACACTAACTTCATAATTCAAGAGTTTGTTGGAGAAGTGCATATGGAGGATGCAGGAGAGGAAGGAGAGAGGCTTCAGAACGGACGTGTGTCCTACACGGGAGACAAGAGAGGCAGAAGGAGGAGTATGGAGTTAGGATAAGTCAGAGTGCTGTGTGCAACTCAGAACGTTATCATGGCTTCCATGGAGAACTGTCAAGCCAGAGTCACTTACCACACGAACCCCTTGTCCTAGGTGCATGGGCCTGAAGCAGTACCTTCAGTGGGGTCATTCACTGCTGTGGGCAACCAGGACAGGATCATCTCAGCAGGCTTGTGGGTTGTCACTAGAACGCAAGTAGCTGATGTTGCCAATCAACCCTGTTCCCTTCAGTAAGTGAATGAAAGAAAACATTGTTATGGCTTCCACCATTATCCCCTACAGAGCCAGGGATCTTTTAAATTCATTCAGGGAGTTGCTGTCCATGATGCCTAGGAAATCATTCCTCTTACCTCCTAAAGAGCACATTTTTTCCCCCTCCAAATTCAGGGAGTTGCTGTCCTTGCAGCCTAGGCTATTCTTCCCGATGGCAAAGAAGGCAGAAAATGAATGGAGCAAACTCCAGGCCCTATCAAGGTAGTTGGGCTTTGGATGGTACTTATCCCTGGGCATGTTGGTTGTCCATTCTAAATTTTCCCACCCACACTTATTATTTTGGTATGTATCAGTGGCTTCTTGAAATTCCTGTTCCAAACTATCATTTAAGAGAAGTTTGAGCCGGGCGGTGGTGGCGCACGCCTTTAATCCCAGCACTTGGGAGGCAGAGGCAGGAGGATCTCTGTGAGTTCGAGGCCAGCCTGGACTACCAAGTGAGTTCCAGGAAAGGCACAAAGCTACACAGCGAAACCCTGCCTCGAAAAAATAAAAAAAAAAAAAAAAAGAAAAAAAAAAAAAAAGAGAAGTTTGAGTCTTTTAGCCTTCTCAGACTGAGGCTGAACATGCCTTCATTAGCAGCTGTAATAAAAGAAGCAAAGGATAAAAAGGACTTAAGTGACTCACTACTTTATAGACATTCCTTCCTCCTTCATTGTATAACTTCTGCTGCTGATCTTAGTCACTTATCTCAGTTGGAATGAGATACCTATTGGGCCATAGAAAAGAGACTCCACTGTGCTCTGGTGGCAGCCTTATAGTTTAATGAGACAGTTCTAAAAAGAGTACTCCACATCTGCCAACCAGCATATCCAACCTTGCAGAGCCCAACACTGCAGGAGTGGGAAACACAGAATCTCCCAGTGGGACATGGGGCACTGGAGTGAGAGAAAGTGAGGCCATTCCATATTCCACTCCTTGATTTCCAGATTTGTGTTGCCTTCCAACTTGGGACACAATGCTTATAGAGGTCTTTGATAGTGTATACACAGCATCCTGCAGGGTAACACACCATCCATTCACAGACTTACCTGAGAGATGGCGCATCCCCTGTGCCTTTAGGAAGTCATTTTTAACTTCCCACGAGGCTGACCAATTCTGAGTGATATGGTTGGTTTACAATGAATCCTATAATCATAGATCCACTCCCTCATCTTCACTATCCCTTGAGTGTCCTGCTTGGATGCTGTGTGTGATATTCCATGCCTATGGATCAGGAATTCCATAAGACCCAGAGCATGATGCTGAGGGAGGCCCTGCAAACCAGAAGGATGAATATCTAGAAATGTATCTATTTCTAGAAGCCTTAACAACTGAAACTTCTCCATGATGGAAGAAGCCTAGTATCGTCTCCCTATCACCAAGTTCCAATTGTTCTTCTCAAGAGAGACGACCAGATTCAAGCTATGCATGGTTTCTGTTTTAGACAAGCTAATTCTCCATAGGCAACAGTCTTTAGATAAGCATGGGTAAGGTTACAGTTTAGGTTCCATATATAGACTCCATCAGGTTACAGTTTAGGTGCCATATATAGACTCCATCAGGTTACAGTTTAGGTTCTGTAGATAGACTCCATCTCTGTCTCTGTGGATGCTATTGATGTATACCCATAATGATGATACTAAGGTTTAGCTAGTATCAGACGGCCCAGCAACTTGTTACTTAGTGTTATTCTATTTTGGATGACTTCTGGTAATTCTTTGGGTTGATGAAAGCAATATCCATTCAGGTCTCATGTCTAGTAGCCTTCACAATATGCGAGTCTTTTCCTTTCTCCTCTATTGTCATCAAAGAATCGATGTTAATTTCCTTTGGAAAGAAAACACAGGAGAATCACTAAAGAATATTCTTACCACAGTTTCCAAATCACTTCTAGTCACTGAATATTAGAACCAAATAAAGTGCTATGAACATTTACAAATTATAGCAGAGAACCTACCCCATTACAGTTTGAATATGGAAGGTTCTTCCTGAGTCTAGATTCACAGCACTTGGCTCTGAGCCAGTGACGTCATTTTGAGAATTGTAGAACATTTGGGACATGTCATTACCTGGCAGGTCTATGGTGCTAGGGCAGGTCTTTGATGGTTGCAGCCCACTCCCACTCTCTCCTTCTTAACCCATCAGGGTGTGAACCCACCTTACTGTAGGTTACTACGGCCAATGACATGGTTCTTCTAGCTGCCATGCCGTGTCTTCCTGATGGAGTGATATCCTCTAAACAGTGAGCCAAAAGAAACTCTTCCTCCATTAAGTTAATTCCATTTGGTATTCCTCCACAGCAGTAAGAAAAACAAGCAACTCATGCCCTCAGTCCCTCTGCCTCTGGTTCTTTGCTTCTGCCTTGTTATAACCATGGAAATAAGCAGCATCCTTACTGGGTGCCTGTGTGTCTTGACTCTAGAGATGTTGTGCTGCATTGACTTCTGCACCTCCCTGTGTCAAGTGATATTGACTGCCCTAATGGATTTTTTTAGTGGTTAATGGAGTTTTAGCTTTCTGGTAGGCAAGTACCACTACATGGTCCTCACCATCTTCAAACCCAGTGAGTCCAGCTGCAGAATTGAACCCAGCCTCTCTCGTCACCATTCCCCAAACTTCTAAGTGGTATCAATGGCTTTCTACTAGTCCTTTGCATTGTTCATCCTCGAGGTCCATTCTCAAAAGAAGTTTGGATTAACCCTACAGTTCAAAGTTAAACTTGGATGATTCCTTCACTCTACTGTCTCTTCTGCATTGTAAGGTCAGGGATATTCTGAGGTCTGCTACGTTTTCACTCTAGTGACAGGCTAATACCAAAGGGAGGCAAGATATTGGCAGATGCCACATAGTCTTGTAGGGGCTCTACAATATCTCCCACATGTCACTTAATTGACATGCTGGTCTGTCAGTCACATGAATGGACCATTCAAGTTCCTATAGTTAAAATCCACAGAGATTAACCGCACAAGAACATCTGTTCTTAGAATCTGTCCCATGCTTCATGGTGCCAGATTTTTTTCAACCCAAACTCTAGACTTCGTAGAACAATCCACCTTGGATAATCATCTGAATTTCTCTGAACACTATGTCTCTGGTTATCATGAGTCTTGCTTCTGCTAAGTCAGACTGTAATAAATATGCCTTCCTTGTCTTCTGGGCAGCAAGTAAGCAATCAAGCAATCACCAGACCCTTTCAACTCATTATAGTCCTCCTCTATTAATTTTAGTTCCCTAAAAAGCAGAAAGAGCCATTATGGGGTTAGGGAGAAACCTAGTGCTAGGGAAATTCCCAGAAATTCGCAAGGATGACCCCAAACTAAGGCTCCTAGCAATAGTAGAGAGGGTGCCTAAACAGGCCTTCCTCTATAATCAGATTGGTGATTACCCCAATTGTCATCATAGAGCCTTCATCTTGTGACTGACGAAAGTAGATGTAGAGATCCACAGCTAGGTACAGGGCTGAGCACTTGGAGTCCAACTGAAGAGAGGGAGGAGGGATTGTTTGAGCAGGGGAGGTCAAGATCATGATGGGGGAAACCCACAGAGACAGCTGACCTGAGCTAGTAGGAGCTCATGGACTCTGGATGGATGACTGGGGAACCTGCAGGGAACCAAACCAGTCCCTCTGAATGTGGGTGATAGTTGCGTGGTTTGGTCTGTTTGTGGGGCTCCTGGCAGTGGGACTTGAAGTTATCCCTGGTGCATGAACTGGCTTTTTGGAACCCACTCCCTATGGTGGGATACCTTGCTCAGCCTTGATGCAGCAGGGAGGGGCTTGGGCCTGCCTCAACTTGATGTGCCAAACCTTATTGACTCCACATGGGAAGCCTTACCCTTTCTGAGGAGTGGATGGGGGATAGGAGGGGGGAAGCGGGAAGAAGGGAGGGAAGGGGAACTGTGGTTGTTGTATAAAATGAAAAAAATTTTAAATAAAATTAAAACTATATATATATGTATATAAAAGCAGAAATTTATGATGACTTCAGGCCTGTGTTCCCTGGTGGAATGCCAGTGAAGGATCATGGGAATGACAGGAATGAACAGGCAGAGGCTTAGTTTTATTCTATGGAAGGGGATAGGACAAGAGGGAAAGGTAGACAAAGAACCTGATTATAGAACAGTCTCAAGAAACCTTCCTTTTGGCCAAAACACAGACCCAAAGACCAGTTTCCTCTGTAACAGTAGCTCTGCACTGATGGGCACTGCTCATTCCCAGGCTGGGGACAGCCCTAGGGGAACAGGAGCTTGGGCATCAACACTATGTAAGCCCAGAATGCCAGTAGTCAGGAGACAAATGCTCCTATAGAGAAGCTGAGCAGCACTTTGCATTGTGGCCAGCAGGGACTTTAATTGGCTTCTGATTAATGGTTAACATTTACTGAGCATTTGTTATATACCAGGTGCTCTGTGCTAAGAGCTTTTAAATGTGTTTTCTCACTGAATATTCATAATGAGTATGATGATTAGCCTTAATTTTCAAATTTGAACTGAGAGTTGGACACAGTGGCTCCTTCCTATAATCCCAGGACTCAGAAGGCTGAGGTAGGAGGTTAGCCACTCTGGGCTCCACAGTGAACTCCAGGACAGCCTGAGCCACAACACGAGTCCTTATCTCAAAAAGTGCCCCCACATTTAACTGAAACGTAGCATAAGATGGTATTTAATTGAAGATCATAAGGAGTTGGTTCTCTTGAACAAATTAGAACAATTTATACAACTTCCCACTTAAAACAAATTTATACACTACACTGTCAGTTATAGTTTAAGAATTAAATATTCTCTCAAAGCCCATGTATCTAACAGCATGATCACTAGATCATCACCACTAGGAGGTGGTGGAATCTTCAAGAGGTGGCACCTAGTAGAAAGTTTAAGGTCATTGAGGTATTCCCTCAGTGGGATTGTGGGACCCTAGTCCCTCACTCTTTGCTTTTCAGTCATAAGGTCGCATGTGCCCTTCCACGATCGGCTGCTTTATAATAGACCATTGGAGCACAGACTGAAGTCCATAGAACAATCCTTCCTCTTTAGAAGCTGAATTAACTCAGGTATTTGTTGCAGTCATGGAGAGCTAATATATTCCTCAAACACATTCTATTTCTGAAGATCCGCCACATCTTTAGATAGCAGGAGTGAGTCACGTGGTACTGACCTTGCCCTCAGAGTTCAAGTGTAGTGAAAGAACACGCAAACATAGACTCTTTTTTTTTTTGGTTTTTCAAGACAAAATTTCTCTGTGTAGCTTTGCGCCTTTCCTGGAACTCACTCTGTAGCCCAGGTTGGCCTCAAACTCACAGAGATCTGCCTGCCTCTGCCTCCCGAGTGCTGGGAATTAAAGGCGTGTGCCGCCACCGCCCGGCTGCAAACACAGATTCTAACATAGCTTTTGCACAGCATGCAAACCACCTCATAATACTTCCAAAGGTCTCCTGGAGAATGTGGCACTTAAACTGTGACCAGGGAGTGGGTCACACTTTGCTTGGTGACAAATGATGAGCAGAGACTTCCATGGAGAGTGAACAGTATGTGCAGATGTCCATGAGCAACAGACAGCCTAGTGCGTCAAAGTGGCTAGTAATAACGGGCGTTGTAGCATGTGGGAAAGAGTTCTTAACTGTCTGTGGTTTTGAATGTTTCTTGTATGGATATGTATATGTGAGCAGATGAGAAAACATCTCATAATCCCCCCAAAAGGATCCATAGAAGAGCATTAAAGTTGTCACATGGAAGAAAACAGATATTCAAATAAATCATTGCAGAGTTTTTCATCACATTTCACTGGAGTCAGACATTTGAGCTTGTCCTATACGAGCAGTATGAGAATTATCTGGTTGAGATCACTTCCCTTGAATTGTCTCTACACGGCTGAATCCTCCATATTAAATAGTGAAGCTGTCAAAGGCAGCTGTCTCCAGCACTGGAAATGCAGAAATAAATGAAAGCAGTTACTCTTAAGACAATGATACACACACACACACACACACACACACACACACACACACACACACACACACACGTGTGTGTGTGTTTTTGAGGTAAAAAAGAGATTTAAATAATTGAGAAATAATACAACTGGTAAACTGATCAATTAAATATGGATATGAATATAGTGGGAGTACATATAATAATAATATGTGTATTATGAAATATGTGTGGCCACTGAGTGAAATAGTAATATGTACCGAGTACCGAGACATTAGTGTGTGCTACATACTGGTTTGCTTTACTTACATGTCATCAGTTATGATTCTTGCAATAATTGGAACTTGTATTATTTCTATTTTAAAGATGAAAGACCTGAAATTGACAGAGATCAAGCAACTTTCCCAAAGTCAAATAGGTAGGAATTGATAGAAACCTGACTTAATTTCGAGTCTATCTAATTCTAAAACATGGATCTTAAGGCATGCTTTCTCCATAGCTCATATCTAAGCATCCCTTCGAGGGTGCACCAACAGCTTCCTTTGGAGCCACTGGCGTCCTTTACTCCCTCCCTGTTTGAAAGGCTAAGCCTTTCCATGTTGGTGATAACTGAGACAACACTCCAGGAAGCCCTCTTGTTTCTGCATGCCCTGGGTAAAAAGCTATCTTTCCAAGGATGCATGTTTCATAAGCAGCTCTGGGAAACAGAGAAGCTGGTCCGTTCTGGAGCTCATAGCAGATTCTCTTTCTGTTCTGTGTACGGAAGATGGTGTCTGTTTTCAGGATGGATGTCTGTTGGGTTTGGTTACAGCCTGTTATAAGATGCTAGGGTTTCCGAAGTTCAAGTTTCTTAGGCTGAGATGTGAAATTCACCACATACAGCACCCACTAGCTCTCCTCCGCATCTTCCTCCTTGGTGCCTGGGACAGCAGAATGAAGTTCATGGTGTTCTGTGCCTTGAGAATAGTGCTTTGTCTCTGACCTAACAGTGCTGTGCCTTCTACAGTTTCCTACAAGATGCCAGACAAGCCAACTTGTTAGGTTGTGAGTGAGATGAAGCCACAGATTCCACGGTTTCTGACATTGACTCTTCTCTGTTCATGATCTTTATTAAACTAGTAATTGTGCCTTCAATTGACATATTTTATCCAATTGTTCCCAGAGATACTTAGAAATATTTGAACTTTGAGCCTTCCATTTGGGTGCCTTTCTTTCTCTTCACTATGCTTTTTTTTTCTTCCTCTGAATGTCTTTTTGTTTCTTAGCTTCTTTTCACCTTTCCCTGAATTTTAACTGTAAAAATTATATCCATTGTTCACACCTTAGGGTAAAATAAATGTGTTGCCTCTCTTAGAGATATTTGCATTTTCAGTCTCAATTTTAGGTACAGACTTCGTCTCTGGAAATAGCAATTTAAGAATTTTTAATAAGGGAGTAGAGGGAAATTTATTTGTGCCAGAGATTAAGATTCATTCTCTTTACTTCTGAAATTAAAGTGCTCAATTGTTTTTCAGCTCTTTCCATAAGTCAAGAAAGTTTTGGATTGATTCCATGTTGCATTCTGTACAGCCAGGCTTCCATACTAAGGGTTTACACCCATGGGTTGGACCAACTGCACATCAAAATTATTTGGGGAAATTGTGCTTGAACAAATATGTATGGCCTTCCTTTTGCCCCATTATTCTCTAAGCAGTGCAGTAGAGGAGCTATACACAGCTTCTACACTATGTTAGGTATTGCACATCATCTACAGATGATATATTATATAGAAGCAGGGTGTGCAATGTCTAGATTCTATGCAAATATGAGGACATTTTAAATGAGGAGCTAGAGCATTTGCAGATTTGGGTATCTGCTGGGGCCCTGGCACCCTCTCCCATGAGCACTGTGCAATGACTGTATTTGCTACTTGGAAGTGTGCTGAAAGTTTTGTTAGTTAAGCCAAGCACAGCTTGTTACTATAATATAAACTTCTGAAATTCAGTAGCTTAGTAGAAGCACTTTTCTTATTCATGTTGAGACCGGCACGTGCCTGGCAGCAGGTGTGCCTCATGGTGGACCCAGGCTCATAGGCTCCTTCCATTCATGGGGCAGATGAAGGATTCCACAGCAAGGACACACCTCTCACTAACCACCTGAGAGAGGATTGAACGTGTTTTCCCTTCTTCTCGCACTCTACTGGCTGAACCTCATTCACATGACTGAATCTACATGCTAGGGGCTCCAGCAAAGAGAGCTCTGCCTCGTGCCCAGAAAGAAAATGAAACAAGTTGAATTGAACATGGAGCAATCACTGCCTCAGAATTTGTACTCTTTGTTCCAGAATAACTCAGTAGCGCTGGATATTTCTGACAAATGCTCATGAATAATTCACTTTGACACAGTGAGGAAATGCCATATGCTGCTTGTATTTGTGGTTGCTTCAATTTCAAATCAGTTCCTTCCTTTTCTGCGGTGAAAATAATAATAGCTTACCATTCCTTCACATAACATTAAATAAAAACTCAAATTTACAAACAATTTGTATAGTATGATGCCATTATTGTAAATGTGGACTGTACGCACAAAACACATCTAAAAGGAAAACTATCAGAATGCCGTACTGGTCAATTCTTTGACAACAGAAACCATTTTTACTACCTAAGATGTTTGTGTGTTTTCTGAAAAAAAAAAAAAAACCAAAAAAACAAAAAACACCTTACAATTAGAAAAGTAAAACATTTCTACTGAAAACAATAGAGACCAACTTAACAGTTAGTCCAGGGCACTTTCACACTACTGATTTTGTTGGTCAAGTAAGCTAAGCCTAAGTAGGGTCATACCCATTTTGTAGATAAGAGATCTGAGGCTCAAATGGAGTAAGGACGTGGCCACGGGCACACATCCAGAAGTAGTCAACCTAAGATTTCAACCTACATTATGTACTTTCCAGGTCTGCTTTGCCCCGATAGCATCAAGGTGACTTCCGAAGCCCACGCGGATTAGTGTGCTTTTGACTGTCCTCGTGACTGCTGTTTTCCATAGCAGAGAATTTCACGTCTCTAAGGAATTCTTCCCTGGCTCTTGTTAGACACACATGGAGCTCTACTGTGACTTGCCCTACAGAATGCTGCAGACTCACTCAAAGGGAAGTTCTGGGCATTTTTTAGGTGAAGTCTCTTTGACAAAGAAGTTACAGCATCGCCTTGCCTCTCTATCTCCATCCACTTGCACGGTGTGTGCTTAACGAGCCCTTGGTGCCTCCCTCTCTGCATGACAAGGATGAGAAAACTTGCCAGCCCATCTTGTCGGTACCACATCAGATCCAGATGGCTCTGCACGCTCCATTTTTAGTTCCTATTTTGTTTTCACCTCTCAGGGTAAAAAAGAACAGCCTGTAACATTGCTATGGATAAATTTCTGGAGCAAATTCTGCACAGTGACTATGTATGAAAGGCAGGGTTGCCGCTGTTCTCCCATGCTAATTAGCCTCTTAATGTCATAACCATCAGCACCCTCCACCTGCCGGGTCCGGAGCAGTGGTATTCGGGGGCTTCTGGGAAGAACCAGAGATGATGTGAACATAGAGAAGTTTAGCAGCGAACAACAAAGATGTAACTCTCGTTTTGAAAGCTTATGCACACACTGAAGGACATAAAGAAAGAAAATAAAACAAAAAACTACGCCTTCGTAAGAACTGGTATTTGGAATGGGCTGCTAACTAGTTATTACATTACCCAATGACATGTCCAATCCGTTGCTGGTGACAGGTAAGGTTAGCAGTAAATAAGCATATTCAAAGCCTTCTTTTATAGTTCTTTCTGATAGAGTTCGGCCCCATCCCACTCTCTCTCCCTTTAACCTTCCGTCAATGCTGCTGCATTATGGCAGGGGTGGCAGAGAGGGTGTTATTTTAGGGAGCGGGATTATTTTGGTCATCAGAGCACTCTCTCTGGTGTTCTAGCAGCACTTCCTGAGAGCCTGAACATAATGTACAAGAATGAGGAGATGAGAGCGTCAACTCTCACCGAATGCTGGGACCAATCAGACAGTTAAGGGGTAAGTGCGACAGATCACAGGATAAACATCTGAGTGTCACTGAGAGCAAGTCAGACGTACGTCCCCTTCCCCAGACAAGATGTAGCATTTGCATTTCTGATCCTATTCCCGGTTCTCAGCTTGAAAATTGAAGATATTCCAGAAAAACCGTTTTCAAGATAATGAATTGTCAAAAAATCTTAAAGCAGTAAAAATAGAAATTATTCTACAAAGATGAAACAAAGTAAAACAGATATACACAGCCAGGAGTGTCTGCAGACCCAGTCACACTAGCCACTTGCAGTGTTATATAAGGTGTTTCCTTAATAATTTGAAGGTCTGTCATATCAGAATGCAAGAGAACGAGGAGGTGTGATGTGCTCTAATTTCTAGGAGAAAAATTTAAGGCAGATGTGCACACCAGATGTTGTGGAGCAGTGGCAGTTCCTGTGTATATCATGTGATGTTGTTGAGGTTTACTGTTCATTACAGAACCTGTAATTTAGAGAATGAAAACAATGTGGCTCATTTGAAAGAATGAGCACACTACTTGGCCTTCGTACTGAGGTAGGACCAAGCGTGCATGGAACGAAATTACTATGAATATCAGTTGTCCTCATTTTGAAAAGGGGCAGAGATCTTAGTCCAGTCCCAGCTTCTACCAGCTGGTTTGCACTCTGAGGTCATCCTAAGATGCATGAGCAATTTTGACAGGACATAGTGGATGAAGGGCATGGGCTGATTCTGGAAAGTCCCAGAGGTTTGTGTCCCTTCAAACGAAGTTGCATAGATTCAAGTCCTTTCAGGTTTTCCCTTAATGAGTTTCCTGCCTTACCACCCTCAAAAATATCTCTAGATATGAATGTGCAGTGTGTGGAAGTGCTGTGAACAAGACCCCAAAGACTCCAGAACTCTAGCTCCATGACTATAGAGCTCTGTACCTTGAAGGTAGCCTGTCTGAGCATCACTCTGAATTGTACAATGAAGAAATCAGATGTCAGAGCACAACACAAAAAGTATGGCACTGTGGTGTAAGGGGAATGGTCATTCACACTCCCTCCGTGCTGGTCTTGCCTTTCTCTCATGGGGAGCAACAAAAGAATCGTGTAGTCTGTGTTGATTTAAATGTGAGATGTTCCCCAGAGGCTCATGTGTTTGAGTGATCAGTCCCCAGCTGGTGCCACTGGTTTAGAAGGTTGTGGACCCTTTACCAAATTAAGCCTTGCTGGAGGAGTTGGAGCACTAAGGAAGGACCCTGAGTGGTGGCCTGGGCTGTGTGGAGCTGACCAACAGGTAAGGCAGAGGGAGGACCGGTCCAGTCAGTCTCTCCCTGGGACTGAGCGGGATGGTGAGTGTCAACAGCCCAGACCTCCCCTGTCCAGCGGAGAGAAGTACACTGAGCCGGGAGTCCTGTCAAAGCAGGAACTCATTTTATTGCATCAGGAGTGGACTTATATAGGTTGGGGTGATGAAGGTGGTGAGGATAGAGGGCCAATGAGATGATGCCATCTCTGCAGTTACTAGGCAGAGGCGATTCTAGGTCCGGTAGAGCTGAGTCACTCATATGCAGGTCATATCCAAAGACAGGTTGCCAAACTGAGTTATGCTCCAGAAGTTACACTGGGCCTCATGGGGCCCAACAGGGCTGCTCTCTGCTTTCTGTGTTTCATTGCAACTTTGTTTCCCTGGTGTTTGCATTCAGGAGCTTCATTAGTACACATTTGTCTTTGGCTGATTGATCATTACACCTTCACCTTGGCGGCAACTTACTTTTCAAATTGTCACTTCTTTTGTTTGCTTCCTCAGAAGTTGTTTGCAGCTTGAATGTAACTGCAAATATAACTGGAATGTAGCTAACTTTACGTTAGCTGGAATGTCTCCACATTTTAGGTTGTTCAGAGAGCTTTCAGGCTGAGAACAGCATCAACTTTGGTGGCTTCCATCAGTTTCCTCATAATTCCTACTCAACTATGTCCATCAAGCAGAGAGAAGTTATTATAAGTTTTGTGCTGTGCATCTGGTCTTTTCCTTTTCTTTTTACTGTTTTAATTAAACTATTCCTAAAAATATTCTCTTTACAAACACTATTTGGGTTTATTACTTTTCTCCTCACTGTGACAAAAGTACCTGAGAAAAGCGATGTGACAAATGAAGTGTTTATTCCAGCTCACTGTTTGAGGGTACAGTCTGTCATGATGAGGAAGTCATGGAGACAGGAACCAGAGACAGGAGCCAGAGACAGGATCCAAAGACAGGGACAGGAGACAGGTGCATTGCATCCATAGTCAGGAAGCAGAGACACATGGATGTAAGTGCTCATTCTAGATCCTCCCTTACATGAAGTCTGGGGTTCCAAACCATGGGACAGCCCTCCTACATTTAGGGTGGATCTTTTTAAAATCTCATTTAACCTAGTATGGATAATTCTTTACAGGTATGTCCACAGATATGTTTCCATGATGATTCTTCATCCTAACAAGTTGATATTCAAGAGCTGAACCAGCGCATGACCCTCTCCTTTCTTACAGGCAGGAGGCAGTCTTTGTACTGGTAGCTTTTCAGAGAGATTGTCTTTGTTACTGTGGAATGCTGAGGCTGGCTCAGCCCCTAGGATCATCAAGGAAGCTCATGTCACTAGGATGCTTAATAATAGCTAGTGTTACAGTTTGATTAAGCAATGTCCCCAAATTCTGCATGGTAAAGACTTGGATATCCATGTGCGGCACTATTAAGAGATCAAACAACCCTTAGGAAATGGGACTTTGTGGGAGGAAATTAACCCCATAGCAGAATACCTTTGGAGAGAATGTCAGGGCCTTGGACTCTCCTGTTTCTTTCTTTCTTTCTCTTTACTTTTGGAGTAACATGAAGTGCACAGTGTTGTTCCAACACAATATTTGATAAGTCAGCAGGACTAAGCCATAATGGAATAAACTCTGGAACTTTGAGCCAAAATAAAACTTCCTTACAAGTTAATTGATATCATGAATTTTGTCATAGTGACACAGACTCACTAATACTGCTAACTTGTATTTACTGCTAAGCACGCATATGAATCTATTCTCATTATTTTACAAGCATTCAAGCCTGATGATAACTCAATGAAATTGATATTCACAGTTGTTAAATGAGACGTGTTATAGGCCTTTGGTCTGGACTATGCACTGGAACCAGCCCCTGCAGTTCAAACTGTAATGGACCCGTGGTGAATTTCATGCTGCCAATCAAAACTGAAGTTTTTATATTAATTTCCCCAGTGATCAGGATATGAATGATAGCTAAATCCTCAAATAGGTGGGTTTATCTAGGAAATAAGAAAAGCTGCATTGAGATGGCCAGCTTACTCTAGGCTCCACGTTTCTTTCTTTATCCCTTTATTTCTATCCTTAAGGCCTTACTCTTTTGCTTATCTCATTAAAACACTCATTTTATTTTGTAAAATGAGGTGCTGCCATAAGCTAGAATTTCAGTTAGAGATTTAAATTTGTAATTTTTTGGTGTGTGTGTGTGTGTGTGTGTGTGTGTGTGTGTGTGTGTGTGTGTGTGTGTATGTGTGTATTCAGGTTTGCTCATATGTGCAAGCACAGGTCAACATTGATATCTATTGTTTTTCACTTTCTTTTTGAGACACAGTCTTAGTAAAACCCAAGCTCACAGTCCTGGGCTGGACTGATTAGCCAGAGATCCCAGGTCTGTATCTCTCTGATGCTCCCAAGCCCTGACTTATAACCTTGTGCCGCCTCACCTGGCTTATTACATGGGTGCTGGGGATCTGAACTCAGGCTCTTATGCCTGCATGTCAATAACTTTATTCACTCTTGATCTCACTAGCTCTGATCCAACCTTTTGATGCAGTTTTATCTCCACTCTGTGCATAAGTAAGCAGAGGTATCAAAGGCCTAGAAGACTTACCTCAGGCTGCAGAACTCACAGGTAGATGAGGCAGGATAAAATGCAAACAGTCCAGTTCTAATGTCAGAAGTGTTGACTGGTAGCTTTTTGTATGCTTACATTGTTAGTCTAATTTTGCTGCTATTGTTCCCCATGTTTAGGTTTTGGTACCCACACAGTGTACATCATCTATTCACTAGCATTTGTGGCTATTTCGTGGTACTTACTTACACTTACTATGGATATGGAACAAGAATGAAACGTAGAAACTGCTGAAGACATAAAGGGAACGTAGCAAGAAATGAAACTGAAGGACTACTGATGTAATGGGAGACTTGTGGTCTTCGATGATAAACCAGATAGGAATTTTTTTAAAAGGTGATCTCATAACTGCTTTAAAAGGAAAACTAGAAAGTAACCGAGTAGCAAAGAAACTAAAGGAAGACATTCAATAAGCCAAAGAAACAACTGTTTTATGTTCCGTCTGTCTATTCATTTAAGAAATAACTGATCCAGAAGCGAAAATGGACTTGGAGACAGAAAGTGAGAAAACAATTGGGCAGAAGAAAAGCCCTTCTTTTGTGGAATTTCCATTCTATTGAGAATAATGTTAAGAAAAAAAATGGAAGAAAAAGATACTTTCCTCATCCATCTCAAATTTGTGGCTGAGACACTGTCATAAAAAGCAGGTTAAAAATCTAAGACATTTATTGAACATGAGTTTTACAAGACACAAGAGCCTTTGGGTGAAATGTAGCCCGAAGAAGGAATTATTAATGATTTATTTTTATGCTTATTTATGGTGAGCAGTGGGAAGCCTTGGATGAGCATAATTCGAGGGAGGAAGGATCTGCTCTCGGGACAGTAAGCAGAGACAGAGTGAAGAGTCAAGCCTGCTGGGTTAGTTCACGGAGTCTCAGTGTCGCTCCTTGCTTTAGATACTGGATGAAGACAGCCGCTAGATGAGGATCCCAGGAGGAGAGGCGAGGATGGAGGACAGAGTTGCTTTCCTAGGGTTACGGCCCAGTGTAGGGGGAAAGGAGCAGACATTGGGGTGTGAGAGAGCCTGCATAAAACAAGAAAGTGAACCACATGGATATTTCATAGACAGGTAGCCTCATACTGGAGACTTCCCAAGTTCAAAGTCTCGAGACAGGAGCATGCCATTGTGTTGGAAGGATAACAAGGAGTTGGTGCAGCCGAAGCTGGAAAGCAAAGAGGGGGAAAGGGGGCGAGTAGAGATGAAAGCAACGGTGGAAATGGGTTCCAAACTTCCAAAGTCCTCAAGATGCAGTCAGTGTCTTGATGGGACATGGCTGTT
Organism: Peromyscus californicus insignis; assembly: GCF_007827085.1. Taxonomy (NCBI): domain Eukaryota; kingdom Metazoa; phylum Chordata; class Mammalia; order Rodentia; family Cricetidae; genus Peromyscus; species Peromyscus californicus. The sequence goes on along the minus strand of NW_026294514.1, from coordinate 39,814,879 downwards.
TTGGGAGTGTGGGAAGTAAGAAGAATGCTGCTGGGAGCTTCCCCTTTGGAGTGAAAGTAATCCACAATTTAAAAAAATCATGAGAAACAGTCTTCCTAGCAGTGGTTCTCAACCTGTGGGTTGTGACCCCCACAGGGGTCACGTATCCAATATCCTACATGTTAGATATTTACATTATGATTCATAGCAGTATCAGAATCACAGTTGTGAAGTAGCAACAAAATAAATTTTTAATTGGGGGGTCACTACAACATGGGGAGTTGTATTTAGGGGTCACAGCATTAGGAAGGTTGAGAAGCACTGCTTTAGGGGCTAACTTTGTTTGAATAGATCAAAATGAACCATCTGAAGTATTTTCAGGCAAACAGACTCCAGTGAACAAGGTAGCCCGCAGCTCTCTCATGTCAAAGCAAAGTGTTTTAAATGAGTTCACAGTTTCAATGACTGTAGACTATCATTGGTATCATGCGGTATCTCTCCTGCAGTTCCAGTGAAAAGTGTTAGATTTCTTTTTCATTTCTTTTCAATTTTTTTTAGTTGTTATGGCAAACATTAATAATATCTGACATCCTAACTGCCCAAACACCTCATAGCCTACAGGCCATGCACTCCAGACAGGGTCTCACTATGTAGCCCTGGCTGACCAAGAACTGTTTATGTAGACCAGCACTGGGATTAAAGGTTGTATGTCATCATGCCTTGGCTAGTCATGCTCATCTTACCTGTGATGAAGCTAGAATAAAGCTCTGATATATGGGGAAGGACTAACAGATCCCCCTGTGGTACCAGACTCCAGGACAGTGACAGACACCATACCAGACTCCAGGACAGTGATAGACACCAACTGGAAGAGGAAGAGATTGATTCGGTAAAGGAAATCCCCATTGGCTATAATTAGTCTAGTTTCTTTCCACTTTCTAAGTATGGAATTAATAATTTTGTGTGTGTGGCTATGATAAAGAAGCCTGACAGAAGCAATTTAATTTTGAGAGATTGATTTTTACTTACATTTTCAGAAGATTCAGACCATGCTAGCTTGGCCCCATAGGATAAGGGGCCATTTATCTCATGGTAGACAGGAAGCTGACAAAGTCAATAATGAAAGGGATTGAGTTAGTTAAAGTCCCAAAGGACATTCACCTAGTGAAGTGACCTACTTCCTCCATCTAGGTCTACTTTTTTGCCGCTTCCTAATAATCGAATTATGAATCAATCAAGGAACCAAATCTATTCATTAGATCAGAGTGCTTATGATTTCACTGAGTCTGAAAAACCCTCACAGACCTGCCCAGAGGTGTGTTTTACTATCTAGGAATTTCTTGATCCAAATCAGACTAATGATCACATCTTGCTCCTTTATATATGACTATATCCAGTATATATAAAAGCGATCTCGTAAAGATTGGGACACAACTTATAGGAGACCTGCAGCTTTCAACCTTTGGCATTAAAAACATGCACATTGTATTAATAGTTTCTCCAAATGCATTATGTTTTCTTTTGTGTCCTATAAGAAGTACAACTCGCCGGGCGGTGGTGGCGCACGCCTTTAATCCCAGCACTCGGGAGGCAGAGCCAGGCGGATCTCTGTGAGTTCGAGGCCAGCCTGGGCTACCAAGTGAGTCCCAGGAAAGGCGCAAAGCTACACAGAGAAACCCTGTCTCGAAAAACCAAAAAAAAAAAAAAACAAAAACAAAGAAGTACAACTCTTTCCCAAGGGTTAGTTAGAGAGAGATGGGGGTGGGCATGCGGTTGTTTAAACTATGCTAGCTACATGTTTGTTTTTTTTTAATTGTAGAGAAGGGAAGTATGCTATATGGAATTAAATGACGTAAATATTCTGAAAAAACTAAACAAGAAAGCATTAGCATTCATTGTTACTAGGCATGGCTGAGCAGTCACTTAACCCCCTGTTTTAAAGTATTAGCCTTGCCTTGTAGTTTCCAACTAGGAATTCAATAAGATTTTCTTAGATAATGTTTTCTTTTGAGATTTGGCATAGGAAATCTAAATTCTTATACATCTTAAGTATTTGTTTTTCCAATTGCCATCTTTCTGGCCTTGAAACAGCAATAAAACTTTCAACTCTGTTTCATGTAGCACAAAATTAGACTAGTAACGTTGACCTTCCAACTATTTTTAACAATAGTCAGCAGACATTTTAAATACTTTTGTTCTGTTAAAATATTTCAAAGTTCCGAATCAGAAGGAACTTGGGTTTTGAGGGAACACTGAGTTCAAGGGCTGAGGTGACATAAATGAAGTGTAGAGCATCATAGAAGCCTGCCCAGACAGACAGAAGGCTCCAGATAGCCTTACACACCAGCCGTTTATTGTAAAAGTCTGCCCAGACAGACAGAAGGCTCAGATCACAGATAGCCTTACACACTAGCAATTTTGCATTTTGCTTCAAAGTGATCAAGGCCTTGAGCCAGGGAATGGTACCTTCATCACTCTAGCTCCGGGTGGAGATTGTCTGTTGGGTTCAGAAGTGGAAGCAGGAAGTGAAGTCATCTGGATGAGAGTCTAGGGATGCTGCTGTGAGAGGGGAAAGAACATTTGCTCCATTTAGAGACTGGAAGAACTTATTCCTGGGGTGATGCGAGTGTAAGAGAAAGAAGGAAGTAAGGGATACTTCTTGACCTGCTGTGACTTGTACATGTTCACCCTGACAGCTGAAGGAAGACCACAGAAGGCAGAACAACGCAAACTGTCCTCCTCCTTAAGAGAAAGTGTTATGGGACAAGCCAAGAGAATCATCATGGTAGACATGTACAACAAGGCATGTTAACATGGCTTTTAAAATCTCTGCAGCTCAGGCATGCTGTTTCTAGAGTCTGACTGGTGACTGGAGCACAGCCCTAGAATCAAGAAACAAACTATACTCAGACTACCAGGCCAGGACGTATCTTGCCAGTAGAGTACTTGCCAAGAACAGGACAAGCACAAGTTTTACCCACCACCCCCAACATGAAAAGCATTTTAATTTTTTTTTTTAAGAGTAGAGGTGGCTAGAAAAGGGCCAAGCTGAGGTTGTTTAGGATGACAGGAGAAGCCTGAGATTTCTGTACTAGAGGATGGAGACACTCTCAAGTCAGTGCTCACAGGGAACACAAAGACCCAACTGGCCTAGTTTGGGATAGAAGCTGAGAGATTTGTTCTGAGAAGGGAAGACAAAGAGTAGTTAATAGGTCTGGTCACACTGGAGTTAGAAAAAAGGAATTGACATGTATTTAGTCAATATTGAACTATAGTTTACATACAAGTAACATATGGATTGAGCAGGTTGTGTTTATGTATTTAGGAACGCACACATATTCATACATACACACAGACACACGTACATATAGACATATGTGTGTTTGTAATGCCAATTAAAGAAAAAGAAACCATGAATTCGAAAGAGGACAAGGTGGAGGGGTACATGAGAGGATTTGGAGGAAGAGAAAGGATAAGGGAAATGATGTAATTATATAATCTCAAAAGTATTTTATAACTTTTTTTTTAAAGAGTGGAACCAGGTCCAGTGCATTGGCCAGCCTGACCATTGCATGGAGTCAGGTGGGAGTTTGAGCCTGAAGAAATAGAGAATCAGGGACATTCTTAAGCCATGCTGCCAAGCTTCTTTCTGTTAGGAAGCAGGCCAGGCACCTGGGAAAATGAGGTCACACTCCCTACTCCCTGTGACTGTTTGTACCTCACCTTCCTGTCCCCACATGGCCTTCCAGATCTCTCACCCACCAAACACGATGACTAAAATGTTTGAAAATGATGCCCTTGTTGCAACGCTGTCTCACTCACTCTGAAGTGTTGCGTTCCAAATGCAGTCTTCCTCAGGAGAAGCAGCAAAGGAAGCTGAGATAGAGAAGGACAGAGTGTGTAGCTGCAGACACTACCCCCCAACTTCCCTTTGCATGTTAAGGACACAGCTTGGCCAGCCATCTTCCACTGACTTCATTTGAAATTTGCTACAAAGTACTAGCCCAAAAGGCATTTTGAAATTTCCAAAAGTAAAACCTGTGAAAGCAATCATGGATTTGGTCAGCAGTGGAATTTCGGGGTTACTGATCCACTGAAAGCTTGCATAGAGCAGGTTGGTTTCACTTTCTTGAAAAACAAAAACTGTGTAATTTTGATTTTTCTCTTTCCATGGTTTTAAAAAGTAGGACCCTGTGTGTAAACATGCTGGCCCCAATCTTGCTATGTAGGCCAGAATAACATCTTGTCTCTAGTTCTCTAGCCTCCAACTGAGTCTAAGTTACAGATTAATACTACTTAGTGTCCTCTCCCCGATTTTAGAAAAATCCCAGGTAGAACTGGAGCTCAATTCTATGGTTGCTTACTTTTATGTAAGTTTCGTGTCCTTGAGAGTTGCTACAGTTATCTGAACTCTTCCTCTTGTGTAATTTTCTCTGGGTGGTGATTTATGGAAGCTTGCCCTCTAACATCTCCGGGCTGGCTTGTCTTTCTCACTCGAGGTAGATGGCTTCTTTCCGTTGTTTCTGCTTGGCTTATCCTGCCGAATCTTATTTTACTCCCAACAATGTCTCCTTAGTGTGAAGTCTCATCTTGGAACAGTGCCTTGTGGTAAGGCACAGGCTATAGAAGAGTTTCCTGGATAATTTCCTAAAATTAACTAAATGATGGGAATCCTCCTCTAATGCTCTAGTCTCTAAAAGAAGAGTTGGTTTGAGAGCTGGGGTGTCAGCCCCTTCCCACATGTCCTGTGAGCTGTAATTATCCGAAACCCTGGCCTGCTCCCAGAAAGCAGAAAGCCTGACATAGAGATCAGAACATTACTTCAGGTCAAGAACTTCACCCTCCCACAGTCAGCTTTCCCAGCAGAAATCCAGGACCATCTACGAGCAATAGGAAAACAAGTCCATCACAGCATCTTACTTGGATCCTAAGTGCTTTTTTTGTGATATGCTGGCCCTGACCCTGCTGTGCTACAGCTCTGGGCAGCACAGCATCCAGGAAGGAATCAGAGCGGAATGAAGAAAAGAACAAGTAGGCAAGAAGCAGCCAAGAAAGGATTTTAACTAACAATAACATTTTTGTAAAAATTGTTTTTATTTTTTTTCATTTAAAGAAAGAAATGTAATGATATAAATAATGTGATTCTGGAATAATATGGTTCTCTATGAAGTTTATTTTTATATTCAATGTATACAAGGTTTCTTGTGAAATATTTAAACAGTACCTATGAGCATATAATTCTATCAATTCTATTTCATCAATTCCTAAGTTTCCTGTACATGTTGTAGATGGAGATATAAGAATATAAGTCATACTATCTTGATTTAAATATGCAAAAGAAAAGAAGCAACACAAAAGATAGTTTTTTTTTTCAGCAAATAATGCTAGAACAACTTGACATCCATATATAAAAATTGAAGAGAATGCAGACGTAAACTGCAATGCTCTCTAGAGACGTAAGTCAAAATAGATCAATGAGTTAAATATAGGGCTCAAATTTACAAAACAAGATAACATAGAAGGAAATATAGAGGAGCTTAAGTTTGGCAGTGACTTTCTGATACAATGCCAAAGGCACAACCCATGGAAAAATTAATTAATACATTGCATTGCTCTGATTTGAATGTGTCTCCCAAAGGCCCATGTGCTCAAAGCCTGGTTCAAAGCCATAGCATTATCAGAAGGTAGTAGACCATTTAGAGTGGGACTGTTGAGAGGAAGTTGGGTAATGGGGGGTACTCAAGTTTTCTCTGCACCCCAGTTGTGAGATGAGCATGCTTCTCCAAGGCTTGTTACCTCCAACAAACCAAACAACATCATGAAAAACCTCAGGGCCACCCACACGTGGCCTGAAAACTGAACTCTGAACCAAAACAAATATTTTTTTTTATTGTATTATCTCGGGCATATATTATAGTCACAAAAATCTCATGAATATAGACTTTGTTAAAATAAAAAAAATGTAGTGACTACTCAAACCAATGCACTTCTGTTGCAATTTGGCTCTTGTTGAGGGAACACAGACATGAAGAAAGAAGGGAAGACAGAGAAACACAATGCCAGTTTGAGACACGGTGATGGGAAAATGGAACAGAAGGAGAATTGCCGGTTGGACAAGACTCTCCTGTTCTTCAGAGCTGGCTAATGTCTCAGGAGTGCTGAAAAGATACTTAGGACTGGAGTTTATATATGAAGGGATCCTTCCTTCACAACAATGAACTCTGTTATTGTCCACATAGAGGGGTATGAAAATTCAGCATATGAATCATCCCAGATATTCTGACTTTATTTTCTTCAAGCTAATACCTTACTATATAATCCAGGGCAATGTTGATGAGTAGCTTGCAAATGTCAAATTAGAACATATTATTGCAAATTATTCACGTAGAAGATATTTTATTGACAATTTTATAAATTCCATTTTGGCTAACCTGTTTTTAATTTTTAAAATTACTTTAGACAGAACGTACATCTCCCTGCCCTGGGAAATTTTACAACCTCCTAAAATCCAGGCAATTAACGTCTTCCCATGCAGTGGAGAAATCTCTGAATGTCATGATATAAAAGACCACAGGTTTGTCTGAGCTGAGTGAGTTACATGAACATGTTAGTTATTTGAGAGTTTTGTTTATAAAATATGTAAAACTAGTTTTCAGTTATAATGAAGGTTAAGTGGTACTCTTCTTTCTATAGTAATATAAATCTTGGAGACATTTTCCAGGAAATCTGTCTCCTAAATTACTCCCTTAATGTGACTTCAGACATTAGGGAAGATCCATTGGTACATTAAGTTGCCTAAGAGGTCTTTAGTACACTGCCAGCAAAGATAACTGTGAGGTTGAAATGTACCATCCCAGAGCAGGCTCTTAGCAATGGTGTTTTGAGGGACAGGCACTCAAAAGATGGGTCCTATCCTTATGAAGACGTACACTTCTGTATGAAAAGCTGGAGAGAAAATCAGTGAAGAAAGGCAGTACATACGGGACTGAAACAGTGAGCAGAGAAAAACCAGAAACACAAACAAAACAAATGAACAACAAAGTGTGTTTTGACACAGACTCAATGCATGAGCAGCAGAAAGAGTTTTTTAGTGTTTTCATTAATCTTGACTTAGTTAAAAAAATAAATAAAAACATTTATTCTAACCACTAATCCCATTCTTGTGTTGTCCAGCAGTGGCTTCACGTGGAATATACAAAATATACTTTCATAAAGCTGCCCAAATCATCCTGTTAAATTGCATGGTGGTGAACCATCATCCCAGTAACCTGACTGGAGCTAATGCAGTCAAACAGGAAACAGTGGAAGAAAGCTTGCTGGCCATGGAGCAGATTCTGTGCTTGGAAAATTCTTCAATGTGAAGAATTCTTTTATATTTTTGGTTTCTGAGAGAGAGTTGCTGTGTAGCCCAGGTTGGCCTCAAACTTGCAGCAGTTCTGTCTCAATCTTCCATGCACTGTGATCGCAGACACTGATCGCTGTGCTTGGATTTAGTGTCCTCTGCCATTCCGAGTGGATGTTTCTTTATGAAAATGTCAACTCACTGATCTTGACTCTACATTGGAGCTACACAATCAGGCTCAAATCTACCAGAAAGCTGTCCCTGTCTGACAGTTGGTCCCAGAATGGCATTATATGTGTGCAATGCCTTTCATGTATAGACAATCTTTCATAGATAAAAATCTAACTCAAGTCTGGAGGGTCCAAATGTCAATTCAAGTTCTTAATTCACTTATAAGATTGCTCTGATGTCATCTTCCAGCACGAGCGAATGGTTATCGCCATCCCTCTCACTTCTGCAAATAAGGAAATCCAGTGGCTGACAGCAGGCGTGGTGCTGGAAACAGCACTGGAAATCTATGATCTGTTTGGGCAGAAATAGTCATTGTTGATGCTCATGAGAATGCATATATTCTGTTTCTAAAACTTCCCCCACTTTGCCTACTTCTTTTCTCCCACTGTCCTGACCCCCTCCCAAGTTGTTTACTCCCATTGTTGTCACACTGAAACCAAACTTGTATACAAAAGACTTTCCTTTTCCAGCACTTTTTGATGCATGGTCAAAATGGAGGAGAAAGTACAAAGACACCTGGTATATCTTCTATCCCCATACAGATGATTTTTTTCCCCTCCATTATTAACATCTGGCACTAGTGGTACAGTTGTTACGTCTGATGAACCTTCACTGACACATCACAGTGTCACAGTTTACATTAGTGCACAATCTTGATGTAAATCCTCTGCATTTGGACAAATCTACAGTGCTATGCATCCACCATTACAGTGTCCCACAGCACAGTTTATACTGTCCTAAAAATCTACTGCCTATTTACTCTTCCTCCTCTCTCCTCCAATACCTGGCAACCACTGATCTTTTTACTGTGGCCACGCTTTTGTCTTCTCCAGAATGATGTATAGATGGAAAGACATATGCTGCCTTTGTTGATTGGCTTCTCTCACTTATTAGCATAAAGTTGGGTTTCAGTATGTCTTCATGGCTGGAGGACTTGTTTCTTTATATCATCATAGTCTTTATATCACAATAACACTCCATTTTATGGACTTACCACAATTTATTTACCCATCTAAATACTCTGAACGATAACTGGTTTCTCCAAGCAGGTAAATATGTGATTGTTAAATTAGATCAAGAACCACTGAAGACTTTTACACATTAATGCACCCTCAAAGAAAATGCGTGTACTAGAAGAACATTTTGAACTCAAACTCATTTTAAAATCTTTGCTATGTAACAAGAGTTCAACGACTTTTTTAGCTGGGACACATCCTTACTTAGACTGAGAACAGTGCTTGACATTTGTTCCGTTGGGGCTAAGTCATGCTAAGGCATACTGTTACAGCTGCTCCAGCAGGTGATATCTTCCCTTTTAAAGTTCTGTGACATTGGTTTAGTCAATCGCCCAGTATGGAGACATTGTCTTCCTTTCCTCACTCACATGTAACCATCTGAAACCCTGCAGAAACAGAAGCTAAAATATGATCACTGCCCCATCTACCTCCTCCCTGGTTCCTTCTCCAGTACACACATAACTGCTGGTAGAAGTCGGTGTTGTGCCTGCTACACTCTCCAGCTGTTCATAACACTGAGTATCTTCCTGCCGTCTCCAGCGATTGTTACAAAGGAGACAGGCTCACACTGGTTAAGTAGTTTCTCAGAAATTAGCTAACTGAGCCGCTATTGACATTGGACCCTTCCCTCAAGACTGGCTTTGTACCCCATTTCTTGTTTCCCTAGTAACATTAATTTAAGAAGAGGAAAATGTCACATTTAATCTCCTCCGAGCTTGAAATACCATGTGAAGGGAGGGAGAAAGCATCCCAACTACCCTCCCTTAAAACAAAAATCCTGTATAAAGAGAGACGGGTAGAAGAGAACTTTAAGACTCATTTAGGAAAAGCTAGATCTTATAAAACATGGGTATTACATAGATTTTTTTAATTAAAAATATTTAATCTACTATATTACATGGTTTTTGGTCAAAATGGGTTCTGAATCGCATCCCTAGCCCTGTGGAAACATGGCATTCTAAACTGCCCAGAGGATTATAAGATTAAAGATTGTTGCTCCGTTCCTCATCTAAGTGAGGCTGTCAATCATACAGATCACCCCAAAGGAGAGCTGTATGCTCTGTCTAAAGTCATGCAAAAAAAAAAAAAAAAAAGATGGAAGGAATAGCCATCCCTTGATGCGATGTGTACATCAGAAGCCCTTCCCTTGGTGCAACTTCTTAGGGGTCCCTTCTCCTTGCCCAGTTTTCTGAATTCTCACATAAAAAGTATAACTTAATTTACTCCTTCCTATCTTGTGCTCTTCTTAGATAGCCTCCAAATTTTACAGCTTAACTAACCTATTGTTTTGTTCTGTCAGATCCCATGGAAATGGTTCTTGTGTTTGCTATGCCTGTTTGTAGATGCTTTTTAGTTCTCCCTTTCCTCCTGTTCAGCATGCCTGATCTATGTGAGTCACCACAACCTGCTGACGTCATTTGTCTGTGAGATGAGGATCCTGCAGAAGAGACCCCCCTGTTCTCCAATAACATACTGACAGGTTATTTCTTCAAATTGTGTATAGTGACTGTATTTCTACTTCAGTTTAGAGGCCTTTTTCTAATATGCCTCATGTTTAGCAGAGGTGGCTGGCTGTTGAGGGTTTCCCCTGGTGTGAATTGCTTTCTGTAACTTAAATGTAATTGTTAATGAATGAGGATATGCATGTGGGGGCTTTGATAGCTTCCACATCCTAACGCTTCAGAAATTAACTAGAAGAATCCAATGTAGGGCGCAAAGTGCTAGTGTGGGCAGGCAGCAAAATGCTGAAAAGCAAGAACTGGAGAGTGCAAACACCAGGAAACTGTATGCATGGTTGGTGAGACAAATATTTTCTCCAAACAGCTTTCCACTATAATGCTACAAATAAAGTAGACATGAAATATTTATTTTATAAATGCTCAGTTGGAGCCAGAAAGAGGACTCTGGAAAAAAGCTGATTATCTCTGTAATTTATAATTAATTGCCCTGAGATAGCTACTTCTCTCTCTCTCTCTCTCTCTCTCTCTCTCTCTCTCTCTCTCTCTCTCTCTCTCTCTCTCTCTCTCTCTCTCTCTCTCTCACACACACACACACACACACACACACACACACACCCCTATCTGCTCTTGAGAGACTAATAATCACTGGGTCTCTGGTGTGAGTGGTGACTATTAAATCCTGCTTCTGTTAGACTTTTTATCTGAAGTAACATTATAAACTGGTTATTTTGCTAAACACAAGAAAATGAGAGCATGTCCAAATATCTGCGTTCTTGGTAGATCCCAAACAGCAGTAGCGAGTCTCACAACATCCAAGAATGCACCTTCAGATTTGCTGTGCCTTGTTTGTGCTGCTGGTACTTTCTCTGTAATTTACAGAATAATACTGCAGAAATTCCTTTATATTATTGTCAGTGTTCTTCAGATGTGGCTCCTGGTAGGCTGCTTGTGTTCCTGGGGACAGCCCTACACCCATGCACAAATTGGCCACAGTAAGCAGACTCAAGAGCATTTGAGAAAGAGTATTTGACACTGAGAAGAAAATATGGAGGGTGAATAGAGGAAGGATTGAAGAGAAGGGAGTAGGGTTGTCCTTGTTCAAAACACATATCCATGTTTGAAATTCTCAAACAATAAATTTTTAAAAATGTTAGCAACTGAGATAGCTAATTATCAATATGAATACAGGATGAATTGGAATTATCTAAATCATAAAATTAAACATAAATTTATAAGCATAACATAGGTTAGATTTTTGTAACAAAATTCTGTAACCCTTATCATATCAGTTGCTTATATATTTAGAGATAGTAATTGGTTGGCATATTTTTTTCTCTCAGAAACTTCAAGATTGGTTTTGTTTCATATTTGGCAAGGCATAGAAATGCAGTCTCCAAATGAACAGAACATTAGAAGGCACTGTATTCTGTTCATCCAGGCATATCAGCGTATGGACAGCTTACTTTCTTGTTATTCCTGTTTACAGTTGTTTGGCCAGAGTCTTTCATCCTCTAGTATCTTGATATAAATGCCACCAAATAAAAGGGGAGATGAAGGCAGAGGAAGACTACCTTCTGCTTCAACACATCAGATCACTCAGTCTACTGTCACAGTGTATCAAGGTCTTTTCTGCTTTCTCTACTTGGTGACCAAGCCTCACTGGGTCTGAAGATCTTAATGGGGCAGTATAATTCTGCTTATATTACTGTAGTTACATTAAAAATTAAATCAAATATTTTTTGGAAATAATTCTAGACCTGAAAACTTTGAGAACACAAATATGCCCTTTGGTGGTTTAATGAGAATGCTCCCCATAGGCTCACATGTTTGAATACTTGGTTCCTAGTTGGTGGAACTATTTAGGAAGGACTAGGAGGAGGTGTGGCCTTGTTGAAGGAAGTGTATCACTGGGGGTGGGCTTTGAGGTTTCAAAAGCTCATGCCATTCCTTAGTTCACTCTGCCTCCCTCATGATTGCCACTACCATTTCTCCGTAGATTTAGAATGCATTGGTGTTCTGACATATCTCTGCCTTCACCATATTGCAAAGGGACAGTTTTCTGATTATACTCACCCCTCACTTGCCTGACACTTGGAACACTTCACTATCTATTTAGTACAGACATTTGCCTATAAAACTATAACTCATAAGTCTAATGGAATAATAGGGAAGATTCCAGTTGTGAGGAACTTACAATTTGAAAATATAACTTTGATTTTTAAATTTTTTAGAATTACAACATAGTTACACCATTTTCTCCTTCCTTTTCCTCCCTCCATACTCTCCTTTATATGCCCCCTTGTTATCTTTTAAATTTGTGGGCCCCTTTTTATTAATTGTTGTTACATCTATTTAAATACATATATTTAAGTTGCCTGTAGCTTTTTACATAGGATGAAGCCTCGTGGGCTTTCCATTGTTTGCTGTGGCATGTCTATTGCTATCCTTGTTTAGCTCACGTTTAAGGAGTCATGTGGGTGAGACTTCATGGGTGTAGTATCTGACATTTCTAGGAAACACAATCTCATAGGAAACTCCGTTCCTCTGGCTCTTATAATTTTTTTAAAGCCCTATTCTGAAATAATCCCTGAATCTTAGGAGCAAGAGTTGTACTGTAGTAGACGTATTGATTGGAACTGGGCTCCATAACTCTGCATTTTGATTGGTTGTGGTTCCTACATTGGTGTCTGTCTGTTGCAAAGAGAAGTTTCCTTAGTTAGAGGTAAAAACTACACTTACCTGTGGGTATAAGGACAAGTGTTTAGAATGTAGGATTGTGCTAGTTTAGTAAAATGACGGTTGTAGGTTCTCCAAGATCCATGATTTCACTAGTCTTTGGTAGTTGACTATGTTTCCAGAACCAGGTAAAATTTTTCTCTTGTTGAGCAGGCCTTAAGTCCAATGAGAGAGTTGTTGGTTACTGCCAATGTACGTGTGCCTCTACCGCACCCTCGGGGTTATTGTGTCATGCTGGTCATCACAGTTTGTACGCGTCGTAGCTGGGTAGGACAGTTGATTGGCTCCCCCTTTGGAAGCAGCATGCACTCCTTACATCCCAAGATGAACTAGATTTCTCTTTCATCACTCCCAGCTAAAAATAATGGCCCCCTTTGTCATTTCACAGTGTGTTTCTACTTCCAGCTGTTCTATCCACACTGTCAGGTCACAGGAGACTAGGCATCCTTTGTGATTAAAGACAAATACTGTAATGACGTTGTACTTCTTCCCTCTAAAAATCTTATCAGACTTTTGATGTACAGAAACTGATGAATTATAGCTTCATTTCATGAAATTCTTTCTGCTTCCGCCAAGGCAGGGCCATGCATTTCTCTCTACAGTTACATCTGTTCATCTTAGTTACGAGTGCTTGTGGTCCAGCTACCATGAGGATTTGTCAGTTTCCTCCAAGACTTGTTGTTTTATACCCATATGCTTCATGACACTAACCTGATGTGGCAGTCTACAGTAAGTAACAGTTTTTCTTCTTAGTAGGTATCACACCAGAAGCCTATCCACCAACCTTTTTAATCATAATTTCCTCCCAGCTCTCCATCAGCTATCTTGTTCTTCCATTCATTTTTCCTTTATTAAGAAATTTTTTTATCATTTCACATATCAACCTCAGACCTCCCTGTCTTCCCTCCTGCTGCTCCCACTCCATCTTCCCCCCCCCAACCCACTCCCCATTCCCACCTCCTCCAAAAAGGTAAGGCCTTCCATGGGGAGTCAGCAGATCCCGATCCTACTGCCAGGGGGCCCCTTAAGCAAATCAAGCTGTACAACTGTCTCACTTATGCAGAGGGCCTAGCCCAGTCCCATGCAGGCTCTGTAGCTATTGACCTAAAGTTCATGAGTTTCCACTAGCTTGGTTGAGTTGTCTCTGTAGGTTTCCCCATCATGACCCTGGTAATCAGATTGGTGAATACCCTAACTGTCATCATAGAGCCCTCATCCAGTAACTGATGGAAGCACATGCAGAGAGCCACAGCCAAGTACCAGGCTGAGCTCCAGGAGTCCAGTCAAAGAAAGGGAAGAGGGAGTCTATGAGCAAAGGGGGTTCAAGATCATTTGTTCATTCTAGCATCAGCCTTTCTCCTTGATGTGGTCCTTTTCTTTTTTTCTTTTTTTCTTTTTATTTTGCCTTTCAGATATATTAAAGCTGAAAACACAACAAGAAACCCAGTTTCTACTTAGGCAACTAAGTTTTGTTTCTTTGCACCGACTGCCCCTGATATGTAATCAACAGATCCTCTGCAGGGTGAACTGTGAGTTCTCTTCCCCAGAGAGTTCCACAAACTCTGACTGACAACTCCATCCAGTGTCCCTGTTTCTACAGCTAAATGAAACAGTTTAGTCCCATTCTCTGGAACCTGTTGCTATCTTTGATGTCACTGAAATAAATTCCTTTTTTAAGAATCCATTTTAAGCATCAAGTCCAATTTGTGCTACCTGTATATTATTGGGTGTGGGGTCTCCCACTAGAACATGGTTAACCTACCAGAGGGTCACACCCTTAAAGAAAGTGACTCTTCTTTCAGCAGTTAGCAGTTGACAACAGTTCCTCTGTTCAGGGTAAGACTTCCTCTCATCCCCCCTTTCTATGATGGAAGGAGTTAGGGTAAGGGGGTCAAAGTGATCAAAATATTTTATACAAATTTGCAAAGAACTAATAAAAATATAAAAACAATGAAAAACCTCTTTTTTTAAAAAAAATGTCTAGCCTAAGTTGACTTTGTGAGAATTCGAGTATCAGTCCATTTATTCTCTATACCATCCCTCTTGTTTTAATCTGAAGAATTCTAAGAACTACATCCTGAAGGTACTGTCTTTTTTTTTTTTTTTTTTTTTTTGGTTTTTCGAGACAGGGTTTCTCTGTGTAGCTTTGTGCCTTTCCTGGATCTCGCTCTGTAGACCAGGCTGGCCTCGAACTCACAAAGATCCGCCTGGCTCTGCCTCCCGAGTGCTGGGATTAAAGGCGTGTGCCACCACCACCCGGCCTGTCTTTCTATCATTGCCCAGTTCTCTTGCTGGGAATAACAAGCACGTCCTCCTATATCCTGGGTTATGTCCTTATAAGCACATGTATAAGGGTAACAGCCATGTGGAATCATACAGAGTGAAAACCCTCCAAGTCTCTAAGCTTGGGCTCTCTCTTGAGCGTCATTCTAAGAATGGCAGGTACGATCAAAGAAACCTCAAACTCAGCATGTCCTAAAATCCCCATCATCAGCTGTCTTCTGTACTTTTCCCTCAAAATAATCCCTGTAAAAAGATGAAAACACATTCCATCTTGTTTGACTCAACATATCTTTATCCAGCCTTCTACTTAGCTAAGCAATAAATGTGATGTTTTCACCCAGTATTGGCTAGTAGAAGTATTTGGACAGATTAAAATATGTATATCTAATCTCCCCTTATTACTGTGCTCCTCTGTGAAAGTCTGCCATCTCCACTGCCCCACCTCACCCTTCTCTTTCTACCTCTAGTCCACTGTGCCCTTCTCTCCACATGGCGGCTTCTCAAAGGCCTCTTTCCATTGCCTGACTTCCACCTGTGCTCAAGTAAAATGAACAAAACATCTGAATTTGGTATTCACATAGAGAATAAATAAAACATGCTGTATTATCTCTCTGGGGCTGTGTTACCCAATTCAGTATACATTTTTTTCCATTAATATACATTTTTAACAAATTTTATGACTTGATTTTTCTTTACTGCTGAGTAATTTTCAACTGTTGATTTGTACAATCTATTTTTTCTTATTGACTCCTCTGTTGGTGAACATCTAGGTTAATTCCATTTTCTCACCATTGTGAATAGAGAATGAACAATGAACATGGGTGTGTAAGTGCCTTGGTAGCATGTACAAAGTCTGTTAGGTCTGGGCCTCGGCTGGCGGTAGCCACATTCTATGCAGTTCTGTTTGTACTGCTTAGGAAACCTCCAGACTGACTTTCATAGTGATTGTGTTCATTTGCACTCCCACCTACAGGATATAAGGATTCCTCTTGCAGTCCATTCAAACCAGCATTTGTTATCATTTGTATTCCTGATGATGAACATTCTGAAGGCTTGAGATGTAATCTTAAATTACATTTAATTTGTATTTCCCTGGTGGCTAAAGATGTTGAGCATCTTTTAAAGTGTTTCTGAGTCATTTGCATTCTTCTTGGAATTTTCCATTCAGTTCCACGGCCCATTTTTAAATGGTTATTTATTTTCTTGATGTCTAGGATTTTTTTCTTTAACTCTTTGTGTGGTCTGGATAGTAACTCTCCATTGGTGAATACCTGGAAGATTTTTCTGCTATTCTGGGGGCTGCTTAATGGTTTCTTTCATAGTTCCTTAGCTTTTTAGTTTCCTGAGATCCTGTTTGTTGATTGTTGGTCTTATTTTCTTTTTTGTGTTCTCAGAGTCTTGTTCAGAAAGTTCTCCCTGTGTCTATCAGTGGAAGAATGCTCCCTACATTTCCTCTAGTAATTTCAGGATCTGATTTTACGTTGAAATCTTTGAGGCATTTGCAGTTGAGCTTTGTGCATAGTGAGAAGTACGGATCTAGTCTAGTTTTTCTCCATGTTGACATCCATTTGTCCAGGCACCATTTCTTGAAGATCCTGTTTTTGAGACAGGGTTTCTTTGTGTAACAGCCCTAGTGACCAGGCTGTCCTCAGACTCACAAAGATCCACCTGCCTCTTCCTCCCAAGTGCTGGCATTGAAGATGTGTGCCACCACCATCCGTCTATTTTTCGCATCTTTAAATAAAATCAAATAACTGTAGCTTTGTGGATTCATATTTGGGTCACCAGTTGTATTCCCCTGTTCTATGTGTCTGTTTTTTTGTGCCAGTACCATGCTGTGTTTATTAGTTATGGCTCTGTGGTATAATTTGAAGTTAGATATGGTGATATCTCCTGAAGATTTTGTTCTATTTTTTTAAGTTTCCTTATTATTTGAGGATTTCATGCATTCACACGGTATGTTTTGATCAGTTTCACCCCCCACTGCCCTCTGCTTCAATTTCTCCCCACTCCTCACCACCATTTCCTCCTGATTTCATGTGCTCTCATTTAGAACCACTGAGTCCGCTCAGTGCTGCCTGAACGTGCACGTGTGTAGGACATCTGCTAGAACATGGGGAGCCTCTCAGAGGTCACATCTCTGAGGAACACTCACTGACCCTCCCAGCAGTCAGAGATACCCAGTAGCCCCTCAGCTACACTGAGAGTTTGTCGTTACCTTCCCAGTCCATCAGGGCTTTTGTCTGACTTGATCTTGCACAGGTCTCGTGCACGCCGTCACAGCTACTCTGAGTTTACATGTGCAATTTCCCTGGTGTGTCCAGAAAACAGTGTTTCACTGTGCTCATTTATTGCTACTGGCTCTTCTGGTCTTTCTGCCCTGTCTTCCACAGTGACCTCTGAGCTTTGGGTGAAGAAAGTGGGATATAGATGGCTCATTCAGAGCTGGGCACTCTACTTCACAGTTTTCTTTTTTATTTAAAGTAATTTCTTTATTGATTCTTTGGGAATTTCATATCATGCACCCTAATTCTGCTAAGCTCCCAGTCCCCCTATAGGCCCCCTTCACCCCTGCAGCACCCCCCCCAAAAGAAAATTCTAAAAATCAAACCAAAACAAAACAAGCAAACCAACAAAAACAAAAATAAACAAAATAAAACAAAAAACCCTCTTCACTTCTCCATCTTTCCAGCCTCCCCAACACCTCTTCATTCACTCTGATGGCATTGGGAGCCGGGGTGTGTCACACAGTCTACCCTTTTGCTCAATCAGCTTTACTTGCAAATGTTCATTGCAATGGTCTGGTTCAAGCTCTCTAGTTTTTTGGTACACCATCATCCCTGCATCCTCACCAAAACTCCTCTTGGATATCTGAGGCCGCCTTGAGTCATGGAGATGCTGTGGGTACTGGTCCACAGGACCAGTCACTTCACAAGCTCCAACAGGTCCTAGATGGGGTAGATGTTAAGGTGGGCCAACCCAGGGTCTGGCTGTGTGCCTGGGTGGCAGCTGAGCTGGTCAGTCCTGGCCACTGGGGCTGTCCCCCTCAGGCGAGGGGCAGAGCCAGCTCCCCTACACCCATGCTGTCAGAGTCAGTTCTCACTCATTTGCAGTGAGGGAGACATCTCTCCTAAGTGTGCAGGGTGGGGGAGGGCAGCTCTCCCATGAGAGTTGGGGCCAGCTCTCTTGCTGTAGTGTCCAGTGAGCAGCAGGGCCAGCTTTCCCAGGGCCAGTGAAGTATAGGGCCAGCTCAGCATGGCCCTCTGATTTCATCATGCATGAACTCTAAATATTAAAAAGTTAAAATTTTATGTCTATGTTCTCTAGAGTGGTTACTAGCTACATGTGACTTTTCAGAACTTGAAATAGAGATCACATAGCTGACAAACTGAATTTTAATTTTATTTCATTTAAGTTAATTTATGTTTAAGTAAGCACATGAAGCTAATGAACACTATATTGAACAAAGACTATCCTACACCATCATGATCCAAAACATGCATGTTCCATTTAATGTTGATGTTGATGAGTTCACTGATACACACATAAAATGCACACATATGAAATAGAAAAATAAAAAGAAGGAAGAGTGGAAAGAACGAAGGGAGTCAGGTACTTTGTGATGACTAGGATTTGGTAATGGTAGGTGAAACAAAGGATAATTATTTGTATGGAGTGGAGCCTTTATGACTTTACATGAAGCACAGAAGAAAAAAAACAGCATTCACCGTGTCTGACCTAGACATATTCTACTACAATATCTGTCACTATTTAAGAGTTTTTGGACAAAGTTGGAAAATAACACAAAAATCCTTTCCCCCCTCCCCCCGCTATTTATATATTCAACCATCAAGTCTTGCCACACCCAGTTTCTAAATATCCTTTTCACCTCACCCCTTGCTACTTACATTGATTTTCAAGAGTCACCATAATAAAACAATGTCAAGTAAGTGGTTTCAACAATATAAATGTATTTTCTCACAGCTCTCAATGTTAGAACTATCTGTTCAATACTGTCTTAGTTACTGTTCTATTAGTGTGAAGAGACAGCATAACCAAGGTAACTTATAAAAGAAAGCATTTAATTAGCAGCTGGCTTATGGTTTCAGAGAGTTAGTCCATGACCATCATGGTGGGGATCATGTCAGCAAGCACGGTTCTGGAGAAGTAGCTAAGAGCTCACATCTGATCCACATGTTGCAGGCTGAGAGAGAGAGACTCTGGGTGAGCTTTCAAAGCCCAACCCCAGTGACATGCTTCCCCCAACAAGGCTCCACTTACTCCAGCAAGGCATACCTCCTATTCCTTCAAATTCTTCTCAAATAGTTCCACTCCCTTGTGACTAAGCATTCAAATGTATGAGCCTGTAGTGACCATTCTCATTCAAACACCACAAAAGTGACATTACCTGATACATTTTAAACACTGCAACAAATCTATTCTCAATTCTTCATATGACTACTTTCAGAACTGAAATGTTTCTTTGGGGTTTCCTTGCTGTCCTCATGTACAGCTGAAGGAATCTGTATTCATTCATTTGTTCCTGAATGCTAATTACACCAGTGAGCAGCACATTCACACAGACTATTCAGTTTAGTGACTTGAAGCACCAAGGATGTTTTTAGTGCTAGCATCTAAAACTAAATAAAGCATGATTTCTGTATTAGTTTAGTAGTTGAAGTCATAAGTAATTGCAGGTATGTGCAGAAAATGAGTTATAGTTCACTATGAAGATGGTAGGTACTGGATATTTCACCAACTTCTCTGTAAGTCATACAATCTAAAGAAAACGTTGATGCATGCAGTCATGACCTTCTGCATTTTCTTCATAAAACTGTCTGTCTAGAGCTTCTTCCTAGGCCATCTACCATCTACATGTGTCCCAGAAGTCACTGGGGGTGTAGCCAGAGTCCTTTACACTTGCTTAAATCCTGTAAACTTCAGAGATGGACTCTCAGGTCTAGAAAGAAGCATGCTGCCCACATTCTCATATCTGTGTGTTCTCTTGGTCTAGTCTTGGATGTTTCACTTTTAGTTGTCAACAGATCCTTACCTTTCACCCTCAGGAACACATGTGTACTTAAAATGCTTAAATGCAGGAGAGTTTCATTTATTTATTTATTTACTCACAATTTGTTTGTTTGTTTGTTTGTTTGTTTTGGCTGTAGTGATGATTGAACCCAAGGTCCCATGCACCCTAGGTAGGTGCTCTATTACTGAACTACATCCCCTGCCACAGTTCCTCACCACACGCCCCTTTTCCTGGTTTTCCTGTCATCGTCTGACATCTTCCAGTCAGAATTAAACTCCCTTTCTGATCATTACCATTACCTACACTCCACCTCCAGCAGAAACTTCTTCCTTCTTTCTATAAATTTTCTAGTAAAGGCATCTGATGCTAGAAATGTTCATCGTCTTCTTTCTTGTCATCGATGTTTTCTCTCATTTTATGTAATTATCTGAACACGTTCTGACATCTCCAAAGCAAGTGGAGCTGACATTTTTCATGCAGTTTTTTTTTTTTTAACCTTACAGGAATAGTCTCACCTTAACTACATTTCTGTCATGTTTTATTTCTTCTGAGAAAGTAATTCTATCGAAACTTTAGGTTGCTTTTCTCCCCCCCCCAAAGAAAAAAGAACTTGATTAGATCTTATGCCTAAATTTTATCGAATGTACTGACTCACTTTCTGGTTTGTTTACTTATTTGTTTTATTTCTAGGCTGTAGGTTTAAATAATAATACATTGGGACTCATATTGAAGGGTTTAGCATTTTTAAACTAAGGCAACTAACATCCATTCCCTTTGATTTACAATACCACATATTCTAAGAATTTAATAACTTTTGTGTGCAGCAAAAAAAGGGACACCCTTTTATAAGTAATTTCTCCAGTGTTAATTGGTGTGAATGCCAAAAGTACTGTTTTCAGGTTGCTATGTTTTTTAGAAATAAATTGGGCTTGTTTATCTCACTCAAAGATGTGGCCCCATATGATAACACTCACAGGTAGATTGCTACTATATTCTGTCTTTTGAGTATTTATGTGTTCTCTCAGCATTCTCTAATTCTCTACCTTATCCCCCAATTGCTTTTTAGTCTCACCTTCCCCATACGGCTCTTAAGTCATTGGACACACAGAGAGAAGCTAGGGATAGACTTCATGTTCTCCTGTAGTTGCCCTTAATCCCATGTCATCCATATTTGCCTTAATTTTCTCACAAACCAGGCAAAACTGACTTCTAGAGGCACGTTTACAGTATGCTTTATATATATAAAGAGAATAATATTTTTTCCTACTCAATTCTGCCTCAATTGGAATTATTTCATTTTCACTTCTGGCTTCCATCTCTACAACTACTGCACAAGAAAGTGTAATTTCTTCCCGATGGTGCATTCTTGCTGTCGTTTTCTGGTAGAACTCCAGTAGGTTTGCTCACATGTGTTTGATCAGATGGAGCTATCACCAGGCAGGACTGAGAGACTGTATCCACTACCCCAGAGAGATGATGTCTAGCTTGAGGAAACCACATCACCCCTGTGAGCCCTAGCTCTGGATAACAAGGGGGTTACCACCCATGAGTCTCTCTTCTCTAATGAGCTCTGGGAGGTTATATAATAAAATATTTAGCATAGTTCCTTGTATGTAACATCACACAGGTACTGAGTGCTAGCCAACAGAGGGGATGGAACTCTGCACGTGCACCAAACACCGCAGCGGCATCCCCTCATCTGCGCCATCTCCTTCCCTTTCTTTCAGGATGTCTCCACTGTATTTGTGGACACTATGATTTTAATTGTTCATATGTGGCATTTAAAATGGCAATTTAGAATTTTTACAGCTCTATCTTACCTAGAAATGATTTGTTGAGCCACGTCTGTAGCAGGGATTGACTGTTTGTGAAACTACAATTAATTACTTTTCTATTAAAGGGATTCTGGTACATGGTAAAGCTCATACTTCAGTGCTCTCATCCTGTTTTAAACATCCCATAGATCAATCAAACATCAAACATACATGTCAACTTTACTGGGAGTGCACTTTTGTCATAGTGCTTAATGTGGGTCACATGAATATCCACATTCTATTTTGGGTCTTGGATGAACGTTAAGGACACTATCAGAGGGGGTAGAACCCATAGGATGTGAGTGACATAGGCATGCTGTGGGATGTCTTTCTGTATGCTGTGACTATGTGTTGCTCTTTAAAAGCAGATTCAATAATCTACCCTTCCATCCTATCATATCTATATCATACATTTCTATATCAAAGGAAGGTCAATAATGATTAATAATCCACCAAAACAAATATTTATCGAGTACTAAATTCTGGGTACTTGGAATGCAGTAATTCAGACAGCTTTTCTATACTTTTATTGATAGTTTTATGAAACACAAGAGTTAGATGTTTCTAGGACTGATAATTATTACCATTTAATTTAATTTTAATTTAATTTAATTTAATTTTTCTTTGTTCTGAAACAAGACAGATGTGGTGAAAATTCAAGTGTTTTTTTGGAAGATGGTTGAGATAAATTTTAATTTTAGTTTCTCTGCTAAATGATTTGTGAAGTGGGTAGATTATTTAAATCTTCTGAGTTAAAGTCCACAAGTGGAATGCACTGAATTGAGGGGATTTACAGGAGGAAGGAATGTAGTAAGCAAATGGAACAACGAATGAAGTACCAGTGATACTAGAATCTTTTTGTTTTAATTAATTTTTTCACACAGTGTTTTCTGATCATTTTCCTCTCCTCCAACTCTTCCTAGATCCTCTCCACCTCCCTACCCATACAATTTTATATTCTCTCTCTTTCTCCCTCTCTCAATCTCTCCCTCTCTCTTAAAAAAAAAATAGTCCAAAATGAAGCAACAAAACCATGGAGTTCCTTTTGTGTTGGCCAACTATTCTTTGACGTTGGACCTTTCCTGAAGTGTTGTCTATACACCCAGTGACAGACACTCTACTGGAGAATGCTGATTTTCCCTTTGCCAGCAGGCAAAAATTGCAAATAGCTTCTTAGTTGGAGGAGGAACCCCATGTCTGCTCCCCTACCTCAGTGCTAGGTCCCCATCTGGCTTGAATCTGGCAGGTCTCATACATGATGCCACAGTCTCTGTGAGTTCGTATGTCCACCAGTGGGAGACACTGTTTCTTTGGACTCATCCATCACCTCTGGCTCTGAAAATCTTTCCAAGTCTTCTTCCACATAAATCCCTGAGCCCTGAGGTGAGGGCTTCAATGGAAACATCCCATTAATACATCAGAAATTGTTTTACTATGGCTTCTAGTGTCTCAGATGATATGTAAGACTTGGTGGATTCAGAATTCAAATTCAGTTCAAGATTGTAGTCCCATTCTTCTGACTCTGTAGTACATATATCTGCACTAGGGAACAAAAGACATACATCGGCATGCATCTTTCCACTTCCATTTTTCTCTTTTGTTTTTAATTTTCCTTTAAACTTTCATCTTTCCTTCTGTCTCAAAACAATCTTGCTACCACCCTGTGCTCTCACTCTTTTGATTTGAGAAGACTCCCCCTAAGAAGGCTCATCCCTTTGAAGCCCACCTGCCTTTTTACACAAGTTCCTTCTCTGGACCACATTCTCAAAGTTTTGTGTACACTGTCCTCTCAATTGCATAGCACAATGAAAGCCACATGAAGAGGCAGGAGTTTGTGTCATCACAATTACTGGTACAAATAATATAATCTTTTAGACATAGGTTACTCATCTCTCAGATGAACAAGTTGGTTGAAGTAAACACGAGGCTTCTCCACTCTAATTTTTGGAGCTCATATATAGAGTTGGTTATCATAGTATCTTGCCCGTTCCTTTTGAAAATCCTGTGAAGGTACCTATTCCATTATATTCTTTTATGTAAAATACCTTTTTCTCAGTGCTGAGTTAAATTCTCCTCATTACATAATATTTAGAAAGAGAAAGGAAACATAAAACAAACAATCCCAAGTTTTCATTGTGAAGAGACAAAACCTCATCAGTTTAACCTGTTCAATATATATTTTCCTTATGAGACTGCAGAATTTCCATGTTAGTTACCTCATATTCTGTAATTAAACCTCTAATATGCTGCCTTAGTTTGGAAAGTTAATAGATTGGGAGATCTTATCCAGCCTAAACGCCATATGATTCCTTGATCCACTGTGTGTCTCTCCCTTTCCAAAAGACCCTAATAGTGGAGTTCATTCATGTCTTTTAACAGCTATGAGAAATGTCATGGGAATAGCTTGCACACCCCTCTATTGATGAAGTCATGGAGGTGCAGAGAGGTTCACAGCATTACTGAAGTCATTTAAATATATTTGTCCAAGACTAGATTCAAAATTACTCCTTTTATATTAAAATTTTCCGGCTTTTTAAACACATGAAGGCATTTTTGTATGATTTTGTAGGCTAGGTAAGATAACAGGCCCCCAAACAGACATTTTACAGACAGTTCTCATCTAGAAAAATCAATAACTTGTAAATGTTAGGCAAATATGAGCATTTTACTTATACTATGTCAAGTTCAGTGTTGAAATTCTGAAAATTTGTGTTCAGAAATATAGTCTAAAACACTGCTTCCAGAAAATTACATTTCATCAAGGAAATAAAGGATGGCCAGGGAGAGAAAACTGCATCATGCCACCCCCCCTCCTTTCCAACTGTGTTTAAGGCACTTACACAGCATCAGGAATCTGAGACTGTTCAGACTCTCAAAAAACATTACACAAATATTCTCCCAAATTGGCTACACACTGAGCAAGTTCAATGACTGCCCTGAACTTGAATACATCTTTGAAATTGTCAATTACAGCTCAGTTTTAAGGATGCTGGTCAATAGCAGCGATGTGCCAACTTTGTTGATGCTGTTATTTGGCACTTTATGTTAGGAAAGCCAATACTCAGGCTGCCGTCTATAGCTAATGAATCCCGAAACGCTCAAGCATTTGTTTTGCTGGTCTCATTCTTATTCATATGTATTACTTTAGTGGGAAAAAATTCAACATATACTGCTGTAAGTAACCATAGCAAAGAAAATATAACCCAATGCATTTTTTAAAACGCCTTCCAAACATTCAGCTTCCACCAGAAAGTAAAACAATGGCATTAGAAATTTACACAGGCTTTTTGGAAAGCATTGAGGGTTCACTAGATTTCATTGCAAAGGTCGTGTAGGTATATGTGCTCATTTGAATTTATTCTTCACTCAAACAGATTGAAAACATTTTAGGGCCAGAGAGACGGCTCTGTGGGTAAAGGCACTTGCCACCAAGCCTCAGGACCCGACTTCAGTCTCAGAACACACAAGGCGGAAAGACAACTGACTTCTACAAATTGTCACCTGACCTCCACGTGTGTCCTTCAGCCTACCCCGCCCTACATACACAAAACAAATAAATATGTAAACAGATATTTTAGGACACTTTCCCCCTTTCCTAACTTTTCTTATACCTTCCCTTTTAGTTTTTAGATGACATTCCTTTATCTACTTTACTTGCATTTTCTAAGATCCAGTTTCTCATCCTTTTCAGAGTCTCCTTAGTCTTCAGTTTCATGCCTTTATTCATATTTCTTGCAGGTATATTTAGCTTTCTGGACTGTCTGTGGACTAGCAACTGATTTGTACATACATACTCTCTTTCCATTATTTGGAAGGGTCCCCACCCAGTCTGATGGAAGCTGGAGTCATTACTCCTTGTCTCCATTGCATCCTCTAACATCATGAGACCAACGATGCTTCCAAACTGCCAGTATACAAATATTTATCAGTGGTTTGAGAAACAACTTATAGAGAAACATGTGAACTATTACCAAAGCCCGATGTTTTAAGTTTAGACTAAATAATCTCTTACCTTTGGGGGGCACTCAATTGTATAATAACAATAAATAAATTTTAAAGGTAGCTTATGTTTAAAACTGTCATCCTTCTAGTCATAGTTGTTATTGTTGTTTTTACTCTTTTGGGGGGCCTGCCACCCAGCTCACAAATAAATCACACACAGAGGCTTATTTTTACTTATAAATGCCTGACCTTAGCTTGGCTTGTTTCTTGTCAGCTTTTCTTAACTTAAATTATCCCATATGCCTTTTGCTTCTGGACTTTTACCTTTCTCTTACTTCTATATGTCTTATTTTTACTCTCACTCCATGCCTGGCTGTGTGGCTGGGTGACTGGTCCCTAGCATCCTCCTCTTCTTGTTCTCTTGCTCTTTATTTCTTTTCCTCCCAGATTTCTTCTTCTATTTATTCTCTCTGTCTGCCAGCCCCGTCTATTCTTTCTCTTGCTATTGGCCGTTCAGCTCTTTATTAGACTATCAGGTGTTTTAGACAGGCACAGTAACACAGCTTCATAGAGTTAAACAAATGCAACATAAACAAAAGTAACACACCTTAAAATACTATTCTACAACAATAGTAATATCCAATTTACCAATAAAAATTGACGAGACTTACAGTACTTTCACTATAAGACTATACTCACATGGTACTTTGATATGCATGTCCTTTTAAAAGGTTGAAGTCAACAACCTATCTTAAAACTTACATTCTTCAGTAGTGAGAACACTGAGAATTATTTTTTGGCAATTGTCAAATGCATAATAATTACCATTCTGAGCAGTGGATCTCTAGAATATCATTGTTTTTTGGATTTTTCCCCCAACAAAGCCATCAGTATCAAGTTTTACTGGCTCTGTATTGATTATTTTAATGTTACTGGAAGCCAAACAAAAGCCTACCTCTACTATACCACACACTTTCATATTTATCTAGAAGTTTTAAAGGATTGACAGGAAATAGTAAGTCCTTTGAGAACAGGACCTATGTTATCCTCATCCTTAAACTCTTATTGCTAAATATAGACAGATGCTAAAATAACCAAATATATACACCATAAACATGAAAATTAAGCAAATTCAACTCACAAAGGCAAGTAGTTGCATTTCCGTGATACTCAAAGTAGCCAAAACATCATGTGTTTGCATGTTGTCAATTCTGAATTAATATTGATATCCTGACTTTATGAGATTTCCTGGAAGGTCTTCTTATCTAGTAGAAACTTTGGTAATTTTAAGTCTAAATGGGTCTTAAATAAAAAGATTTTAAGATTCTATCTCAATAAAGATAATTATCAAAGAGACAGTAAATTTTTAATAAATTAAGAAGGAAAATCACTTAAAATGCTTTGGTGCAATTGATGTCCATAGGAATTAAAGAGCAAAATATTGCAAGATATGATCAAAATATATATCAAAACATTACAACAGAAACTTCAGTGTATTTCTCTGTCTTCAAACAAAAGAGAAACATACTGAAACACTTTAAATTACCCTCGTTATAGGAAGGAGATCTTTCTGAGCTAGTGTACCTCATCCACATCCAATTTGTACAGAATTGAAAACTGTTATGTGAAGACATTCATTAAAAAAAAAAGAAAGAAACAGGGCAAAGGTTAGAGTAGGCCAAAAACTCATGCATTCTGAGTAGAATAATTTTAACTCTTAGACAAGGAAGACAAAAATAGATGACCTGAGCATCCTGAAAATTAATTGAGTCAAGCCAATCCGTTCCTACTTTGACCCTTTCCCCTCTAAGACACATTCTAATTGTGTCCCAAAATAGTTTTCTCTACCGTCCTCTCTGTCTTTGCACTGCCATTTCCTCCTCAAATCAATGTTAACCCTTCCCTCTTCATAGACACTACACATTCTCCAAACTAAACAAATATTTGTAATTGATGACACTTGCAGCTTTTCTGCAACTAGGGGTTATATCTGGTGCTCATTCATTCATTCAC
Organism: Peromyscus californicus insignis; assembly: GCF_007827085.1. NCBI lineage: Eukaryota > Metazoa > Chordata > Mammalia > Rodentia > Cricetidae > Peromyscus > Peromyscus californicus. The sequence goes on along the minus strand of NW_026294514.1, from coordinate 39,787,031 downwards.
TGACTTGTTCATTCATTCCAGGGCCTGTTTAGCACATGTACAGGGGAGAATTACATCTTTGATTTCAAGCATAAATTGCAGTGCAAGTTGGTGCAGAGAACAACACAAAAAGACAGACAAGAAGAAAGAGAACTCACAGCACAGTACACTGGACTGTCTTATAGATGTCCACATGAAGGTGTTCTGAATACTCAGGGACATGGCACGCAATTCTACACAGTCTGTATTTGGGGGATATCACTTGCCTTAGCAGATATTTAAATTTTCTTTGAGTATGGTTTCTGTCACTTAGGGAGAAGTGATGTCCAGTCCCCTGGCCAGCATAAGAAAGGCATAGACCTTTCTACCCTGCAGAAGTAGCAGAGTAGCATCACGTATAAACATATGAACAGAGTCAGCAGCAAATTGATTCAAATATTCATGTAGAGAGAGAATCAGACTGATAACTTTTCCCTACTCTGGAAGATTGCCATAGATCTTCCTTTTGAGCATCTATTCGTAGAATCCTTAGTTCAGATTTGTAGGCTGCCATTTATGGATTTAGGAATCAGAGGTTTATTTACCCCTTAGATGTTGACCTTGGGTGTTTCTCTCGATTGCTCTTCACTTCGTTTTTGAGACAGGGTCGCTCACTGAAGCTAGAGCTCACCAATTGGTTGGATTGGCTGGCCAGTGAGCCTGCAGGATACACCTCTCCTTCTCCCAGCACTGCACAACTATATCCGGCTTTCTATGTGGATCCCGGGGATCCAAACTCAGGTTCTGATGTTTGCACAGAAAGCAGCCTACCCCCGAGCACCTCCCCATGCCTGCATGTGAGGCTTTGTTGAGCTCTCCTGGTTTATCAGACCTTCATGATTTCAGACAGGAAGTGAGCCATCTGAGCTCCAGGTCTCAAGCCTGTCTCCCACTTTATAGATATCGGGACATGATTGCTTCTAAGACTGTGAGAATCAATTCCTTATACTATCCAATGGTGATACCGCCTATTGTTCCATTTCTCCAAAGAACCCTGGTGCATGCACACCTAGCTAATAGTTTGCTTTCTAAACAAAATATAGGTCTTCCTTCACACCTGAAGTTTTAGGCTACAGCTCAGTACTCCACAGGAAAGGCGAAAATTAAGGTGATAGAGAATATTCTACTTCATACAAAGAAAACATATCTGTATTTTCTATAACTCATAATGGAGTTATTTCAAATTCCCCAGCATTTCTTAAAACAATAGATTCTTATTCAAAATATCTAGCAAATACTCAGATGACAATGATTTATCCTAATCTCCAGGGAGAAGTAAGGGAGTTTTTCTTCTGCTTCCCAAATGTGTTCTCCACATTACAATACCTACTTCATATTTCAATTACAGTTGGAACTTTGAAAAAAATTGAAACGGTAGTGTGTCGTCTCTTTTGCATCATGACTGGTATAAGTGACCCATTACTGCTTTCATCAAAATTAGTTGTGCATTTCAGATTAACAGTCTGAGGTAATTATAGAATTGAAGAAACAGCTTCATGCACCTGCATTTAGATTTCCTTTAAAACAATCTTACAAACTCTTATAAAGCCTTTGATGCCTTTTTTAGCTCATTCCTTTCAAGAGGTTCCAAGAGGTACTAGCTCTGATGAACCACCCCTCCTTTACCACACTCTGTTAAAACCATCCCTCACTATGAAGTTATGTTTAATTTTAGTGTGGTGGATAGAGTGGTCGCATAGCAGCAGTATGGGCAAAAACATCATCAAGCTTTCCCTACATGCAAACTGAATGTCTCGGTGCTCAGCTCAACTCCTTTGTTTGAAGAGTGGGAAACCTTTCATTGACTCAATGGGCAAATGGAGCAGAATCTCAAAGCTGTTTTCTATAAACACAGACCCCAGGGATAATTGTGTGGGAGGTCAGTCAGTTAGAAGGGACAAGGCCATGCAGGAATTTGGGGGATTTAATATCAATTTGAATAATGCAGCAGTATTTTCTGAATGGTGTGGGCAAGGCAATTGATTCCTGGTCCTTGTGGAATTGATAGAGTTACAAATCTATTAGAGTGAGCTGATGACATGTAGCTGGTTTGCCATTACTATCCCAAATAATTGATGTGATCAGTCTATAAAGAGAAGAGGTTTATTTTAGCTCAGTCTGTGACTGGTTGGTCCCATTGCTTTCTTGCCTGTGGTCAAACAGGACAGTATAGTGGTAGTGTGTGGTGGGATTATTCATCTTTTGACTGGGACATAAAAGAGAGGATGAAGAAGGGACATTGATCCAAGTCCCCTTAAAGGCGTGAACCCAGTGACTGGACACCCTCTCACTAGATTGCACATCTTGAAGTTTACACCACCTCTACAATGGGACTATGGGCTGTACCAAGCATTTAATGTATGGCCTTTGGGGAGATGATTATTCAAACCACAGCATGTGGCATTGATCTAGTGTCTGTTATATTCCCAGGAGACCCAATTCTTTTATCTTTAGATTTTTAGAACTAAAAGTTTAAGATATGATAAAGCCTTGAGTTTGCAGTTCTCAAATAAGACATGAGCTTTTATTTTTTTCTAGAGAATTTGAGATACGACATGTAATGCTATATTAAGCTGAATAAGAAACAAAAACTTGCATCAGGCTTTTATCTTCAGGAAATGTGTCTGGGGCTGGGAAGAGGCTCGGCAGTAGAACATTTTCTGGCACACAGGAGGCCTTGGATTTGATCCTCAGTACTGGAAGAAAAAAAAGAAAAAGGCTAATAGGTATTCTTTTGATTGTTCTGACTTGCAAACCTTTTCTACTGAAGTTATGCCTGGAAATGCTCCTCTCCATGAGAGCCTCCTGGAGGCTTTCCACACAGTAGACTTCCTCTCTCTCTCCTTTTTTCTCATCATTCTGTCCCTCTCTCCTGCTCTCCATCTGTTGAATTGGAGCATCCTTGGGCACAACTAACCACTAAACACAAAGATAATTTACAGTTTTCCTTTAGTTTTTGTAATTTTTCACTCCCATAGCAACTTAGACATTATCTTTTACAGACACCAACATATTTAATCATCACAGTAACCCCCAGTTACGCCATCATAGTCTTCTTATATGAACCTGCAATTTACAGAGTTTAAGAACAGCCAGAAAGCATCAAACTCTTACTGGGATGTCACTTTTGCTGTTGCACAACTGCTCTTACTCCTGACCTATGTTGGCTTCTATAAAAAAACAATCATAGCTGCTTGATCCAAATTCTAAGTGTTACTTTGGGCAATCATCCAAAATATGAGTGTGTAGTTTTCAACACTCTCTGGTCATCCTCTAGAAGAGAGGAGCTGAATCTGTTAAACTCACTCCATTGAACCATCAATCAAACAATTGGGCTTCCAGCAAAAGATAAAAATATGCAGCTATTACCATGGAGGCTCTGATTACACAGAGGCCTCCAGATAACTCTGAATGCTTTGTAGTTTTAATTATGAAAGGGAGCAAGCTTCTTCCTCCACTGTGTTTTGTGGCTGATTCGGTAATATAGCGCTGTCAACAGATTTAATATGCATTTGTTGGTTATTACTTCATAGATCGTATTATAAACAAGTGTTTTCAGTAACAAGAACAAATAATTTTTATATGTTACACTCTCAGTCCTGGGAATGCATCGTAGTCCAAGCTCCATTGTGACATAAGCGAATTCCATGGCACTGATAGCTTTCTTTGGCAATTATTGAAAGAGTGTTAAGTTTTAAATTTTATTAGAAACATTAAGAATATGTATAATAAGATAGCTTAAAATATAAAATTAGATATATATTATATAATATATAAGTATATAACTATGTATATATGATATATAAATATATGATCAAACATATATATATAAAATGAAATATATAAGTAGGCAAGCCTTGTGTCATAACAACATAATAAAATGTCTTCCTCCGCAGTTCAAATGACGAGAGCAGGACATTTTTAGGCACTGACAGTATTATCCAGTGGGAACAGAGGCAGCTTGGGGCATAGTGGATAAAAACTGCAGATGAAGACGGATACTATCTTCTGTCAATAGTTATTCAACAGAAAAAAACATTGTTCATATTTTTAGCAAAAACATTCACAGTAGACTTTTACTCTAATTCAGCAATAAGAATAGAAATGAATGAATGAATGAATGAATGAATGAACTATGATGATTTATTACAATACCTCAGCACAGTCATTTAAAAAGTATATCAGCCAGGTGGCAGTCATGCATGCCTTTAATCCCAGCACTCGGGAGGCAGAGGCAGGTGGATCTCTGTGAGTTCGAGGCCAGCCTAGACTACAGAGTAAGTTCCAGGAAAGGCGCAAAGCTACACAGAGAAACCCTGTTTCAAAAAACCAAAAAATAAATAAAAATAAAAAATATATCAATGCCTAATTTACTTACTCAGCTAGATCATAAGAATGGTGATTCAGGAAAATCGATACTCACTTAAGAAAATAAATCTGTCTTACTAATGGGTGTGCACTCTGGTCTCCAATATCTTCCTTCTGAGATAGCCATTTACTTGAACTTTCTTGGCCAAATTTGAAAACTTTCTAGCTTGGTTATTGTATAGTTTTCTAAGCTTGAGTTTTGATCTTAGGAAGTTGGGAGTCCAGGGGCTTTTAAATACTTCTCTTTTAATCTGAAAATCGTTTTCCTTTGCCAGTTCACTTAAATTTTTCATGAACATTCTGCACAGCAGATTCATTCTCAAATATTCAGCCTTCAATGGCTTTAATACTTCCTTATTACCCCTTTGGTATTAGACAGCTGTGACATGATGCCCCAGATATTTGAGCGTTCCTTTGTTCATCCAAGAAAGTCTGCCAGGAAAACTTAATTCTTTCAATGTACTTTAAAAGGAGTTTCACCACCACGCTCATATTCTTTAGTTTTTGGGATTTATTTTACATTAGAAAATATCACTGAGTGGCTTGGAGATGAGAACTGTATCCATTTTCCCACCCTCTGTATTTCCTGTAAAATACACTCAACATGGCCAGTTTTCCCAGTAGTTTCCATCTTTGTCTCCGTGCTGTGTTGCACAGAGCTAAATGAAAATCAGATGACTTTCAATTTTCTGCTTGGATTTATAGGCTTAACCACTCTCACAGTCTTACAATGTGCATTTTCTTCCTTTTAAGTCTACAAAGAAGAACTTAGAAGTCTTCTGGGTCCCCAGAAAAGTACTCATTTTAGGACAGCTTCCTACATGGACATCTTCTCTGCACTTGGGATACTCACTCAGTTCTGGTGAGGCTCTCTCTCATGTTTGGGGCTTGTCTTGGATGTCTTTAGCCAGGACAGTTCTCTGCTTTGAAGGGACTCCCAGACTCCAGGAGACATAAGACTTCCATCTGACAGTGAAGGTTCTGTGAGGAAGGGTCAATCAGACAAGAAATCCAAAGTCTGCATTCTAAGACACGTGGCCATTTGTGTGTCTACGGACCAAAGCAAAGCAAAAAAAAGGCCACACTTTTCAAAAGAAGAAGGATTCTGCTTCGTGAGAGAGGATCTCAATGTCACAAAAGCTGAATAAAGAGTAGGGTAAATCATCAGTGCTTCCATCTCTTGGCTAGCTGTTGTCTCTTCCAGTATTTCATAAGCTCGATTCCTATCCCTTTCCTTAGGAAACTCTGACCAAAGAATGATTTCCATTTCCTATAACTTCTGTTTCCTATTTTCTCTTCTCCTGCCTCTGCTTCTGAAGTGCTGAAATCTGCACCAGCATGCCCTTCCACCCCCTTTATGTGGGACAAGGAACAATGCCTAGGGTTTAACACAAAAAACAATCATCCTACCAACTGGACCTCACCCCACACCCCTTTTGCAGTTCATTTGCTTTATCTGAAGCCCACGGCATCTTAGCTATTTGTCCTGTTCTGTGATAAAATACTCTTGTTTTGATTCACAGTTCATGGGTACCGTATGTTGTCTTGCCATCATGGTGGCAAGAGATGAAGGAGGCCAGATTGCGTCTGCAGTCAAGGAGCAGAGAACAGCTCAGTTCATGTTTTTGAGTCAGTCAAGAACCCCATCCCAAATGTCCACCCATACTTAGGGTGGGTCTTCCATCTCAATTAAACTAATCTAGATAATTCCTTACAGGCGTGCCCAGAGGCTAACCTAATTTAGATAATCCCATTTAGGCATCTTATCTCCAAGGTGATTTTAAATCCTGCCAAACTGATCATTTTACCATCACATCACCCCTTTTCAAGTTAATATCCCACTTGATATTACTTTTAAACCATACCTTCTTCCTATGTTCCCATAGGCTTATGAACTACCCATAACGCAGAATGTATTCAGTACAACTCCAAAAGTCTCCACAGTCTTTAACAATTCCAAGACGATTTAAAAATTCAAGCTCTGGGAGCTGGAGAGATGGCTCTGCAGTTAATAGCACTGGCTGCTTCTTCAGAGGACCTGAGTTCGGTTCCCAGCACCCACAAGGCAGTTCACAACCATCTGTAACTCCCATAGTTCCAATATGCAAAGACATAGGCCCATCCTAAAAGAAAAGAAGCAAGAATGATTAAAGCCAAAGAAAGATCAAAATCCAACAGGGGTAAAGTCCAAATCCTGCAGCTCCATGTCAGGCATCTTGGGCTTGTGATTGAATCATCTATGCTCCAGAAAGCTTCAGGAGCTTGCCCCTCTAGCTCTGACATTAGAAGCATGGAGAGCCTTTCTCTTTGGCTAAGTCTACTCCATGCCTACACCTTTCCTTGGTGGCTGTCCTATGGTCATGGCATCTCCAATACCTTTAGGTATTACAATTTAGGCTCCACTTTCACACAACAGCTTCTCAGGGTTTTCTTGCAGGAACTCTGATCATGCTACATGTTCTCTGGCCTCAGCAGCTCACTGAAGTCATGGATCAGGAAATGGGACTCTCTCAATCTTGCGTATTTCATTCCTGCAAAATTAAAATTATGTGGACAACAATGTCCAGTTCTGCTGAGTTTACGATGGAGCCTGGCCCCCTTTGGGTAGAGGATAACCTTGGGTGTCAATCCCCTCCTCTACCATACAGCATATGCCTTGGGCCATCAGCAAAGTCACTTTTCCTAGGCAGTTACTTTCCAGCAGGGGACCCTTTGGGGGCATTCTCCCCACAGACTTTCTCCTTTCACGTACATTTGCATTTTTATAAGTTAGAGTCCTTGATGTGGGGGGTCTTGCCTTCAGGGTACCTCTCCTATTGTGCAAAGGAGGAAAGTGAGGTTTCTCTTTAATGGCTACTCATGGTTTGCCATCTCCATTCTACTTACGTGCTTTTTAAACTTGCTACACAACTTTCTGTGCTGAACTTTGTGTTTTTCTTATCTTTTTTACTCTCTCATTGGAGATCCAAATAAAAGCTCGAAAAAGACTGACTGCAATGCTGGCATGAAATTTCATCTGTCAAAGAAATTAGTCTATTACATTTAAATACATCCTCACTCGGGTTCTAAGGACAGGGGGGGAATGCTAACCCGCTTTCCAATAGACTCCTTGTTCTCCAATAGAGCTCCTACATCAGACTCTTCCCCATGCATTTGTCTCAGCCTCCTGGCCTTCCAAACTCCCAGGGGAATGGACCTCCCTGTACTATTCAAGGCTAATGTTCAAACCTCTTCCACACGCGTTCTATAAACCAGTTCCAAAGGTTTAGGAATCCTTTGGAATCACATGGCATAGCCAAGTTTATCGCAGCAACAGCCCATTGTTTCCTACAAATTTTCTGTGTTAGTTACTTTCCCTGCCCCTGTCCTAAAATATCCCGATGAAAACAACGTAAGGGCAAACAATATCTTATTGGGATCACACAGTCCGTTATGGTAGGAAAGCCACAGAGGCAGGAGGCAGAAGAGGCAGCTGGTCACATGGGACCTATAGTCACCCAGCCCAGAACAGTGGATGTGGGGTTCGTCTGCTTTCCCTTTTTATTAAAGGATCCCATCCCATGGAAGATTCCACCCTCGATTATAGTGCTTCCTCCCACCTCAACCGCACCCCCTCCCCAGGTATGCCAGAGGCTCATCTCTAAGGTGATCTAGATCCTTCTAAAGTGACCTTCAAAAATGTGAGGATTTTAAAACAATCTTAAAAGCATTTATGTGGTTTTCAAGTTTCCTCCTCCTTTTGGAAGCTAATTAAATTCATTGTGATCCATTTGAATGATTTAACTTTATAAAATTTAATCAGATTGGCTTTATGTTCCAGTGCTGGTTTTGTCTTGATTAACTTGCTGCGCACTCTTAAGGAGACTGTATTCTGTAGATTGAGCAGTCAAGAGTTTTCTCTCAGGTTATGTGGCTTGTACTCCTATTGTGGTTGTTTTCTAATATTCTTGGTGCTGTTCTGTTTAGTGAATATTTCGGTCATTAGACTGGGAAATTGGAGCATTTCCAGTGTTTATGTTGAGTCGAGTTGTCTAAGTTTTTCTTCAGTGTTGACATTTTTGCTTTATGAATTCTGAGGCTTTTTTGTTTGGAACATATGTGTTGTGTCTCTTTTTCATCATAAAATGTCCTCCTTTTCCTGTGATAATGCTTTTTAATCTTTACATCTATTTTATCTGACTTCATCACCATTTCAGCCCTGTTAGGTTAATATTCTATTCTTTCTCTCTCTCTCTCTCTCTCTCTCTCTCTCTCTCTCTCTCTCTCTCTCTCTCTCCCTCCCCCTGTGTGTGTGTTGTGTATGTTTATGTATAGTGTGTATGTGTGAGTATTTGCATGTATGAGTTCAGGCAAGTGTGTGTCACGGCAGATGTGTGACTGTCAGAGGATAACCTTGGGTGTCAATCCCCTCCTCTACCTTGTTTGAGGCAGGGTCTTTTGTTACTCATTGCTATGTACACCAGGCTATTGTGGCCTATGATATTCTAGGGCTTCTCCTGTTTCCATATCCCATCACACTGCAAGAGCTCTGGGTTAACAGATGTGCAAAGATGCATCTGGTTTTTACATGGCTCGGGAGCTCAGGTCCTTATACTTGAATGGCAAGTGTTTTACCCATTAAGCCACTTCTCCATTCCTAAGTAAAATCTTAATACTTTGTAATTTAATGCCGTTATTAAAATAATAATTAAGCCTGCCATTTCATTAGTGTTATATGCGTGTTTTGTTGTTTTCTTCTTTTGTTCCTCCATTACTTCCTTTTTTGTGTGCTAGAAACAAATTTCCTGCTTTCCCATTTCAAATCCTTTCATTTTCTTTTTACTATGCTTTTGAGTTATTTTTTGAGTGGGGTTTTGGAAATCTATTTCAGATTAGTGCTAACTGAAATCTCATCATGTGTTCTTCCCTATTTGTTTCAGCATGAATTATCATCTAACCTCTTATTTCCAATCTGAAATTCCCCATTAGTACTTCTTAGTTCTGTTTACAGATGGACTTCTTCTCTTTCCATTTTTAGAAGATAATATGGATAAATATAGAATTTTTACAGGCACTGTTTTTATTTAACCTCTCTGATTATACCATCCAGCTAACTCTGGCCTCCATTGTTTCAAGTAAGTTTATGGATGACCTTATTGGAGCACTTGGTATGTAATGAGTTATTATTCTTTCATGGTTTCAAAACATTTTTATGATAGACTTTCAAAGGTCAATTATAATGTTATCTCTGAATTTGCCGTGTGTGAAGTTAGTCGGGCCACATGGGATTACGATTTTCATAAACTTGGGAAACCTGGCAACATTTGTTGCAATACTTTTTCCTGCTGCCTCCTCTCACTTCCTGACCTCCACGTGTGTATATTTTAGTATATAAACCAGCATCCTCCAGGATTCTGAAGCTCCGTCCAGTTTTCTTCTTCCTCACCTTCATCTTCCTCTTTGTCCTCTTCCTACTCCTCCTTATCTTTTCTTCCCTCTTTTCGTCTTTCCCTAAGACTAGGTAATTTCTGAATCCCTAGGGACTCATCCTCAGGCTTGCAAATTACTCATTTTGCAAGTCTCAAATGGAGCCTATCTAGTTAGTTTCTTATTTAGGTTTTGACTTTGAAATCAGAAGTTCTATCAGCATTAAAAAGTTTCTATGTGTTTATTGGTGTGATTTATTTGGTTAAATTAAAAATTGTCATTGTCTTTATCTCTTTATTGCTTTCTTTAGTTCTTTTGAACATGTTTATGATAGTGATTTAAATTACAACACTTAGGCTGTTTTACAAGTATTTTCTTTTACTCTTTTTTATTTTTGTGAGGACGAATTTCTAAACAGTCTTCTTAAATAAAAAACACAGAGCCAAATACAGGGGTGCAAGCCATAGAGATCAGAGCAATAGCCGCCAACTAACCTTAGCTCACCACGTAGCTTCCGAAGAGAGCCTCTTCCTGTCTAACCTGCACCTTTGTTACCTTGCTGTTCTGCCTTCTCATTGGCTCTAAGCCCAGACACATCACTTCCTCATCACTGCCTATCTATACAGACCTCCAGGTCTCTATGGTTGGTACTGGGATTAAAGGCGTGTGTCACCACACTTGGCTGTGTCCTTGAACACACAGAGACTCTGCCTGCCATATGATCGGATTAAGGGTGTGTGCTACCACCGCATGACTTCCTTTTTTGGCTGACTATCACCTCTGATCTCTAGGCAAACTTTATTTATTAACATGCAAATAAAATATCACATTTCAGCATGAATAAAATATCACCACATTTTTGAGATTATAATATTATTCCAGCATCTATCCTTTTCTTTTCCTTCCTCCAATCCCTTCTCTATATCCCTCCTCCCTATCATTCAAATTCATAGCCTTCTTTTTCGCTGTTAGTATATGCGTATATGTGTACATTTCTAAATACAACCTGCTCAGTTTGTATAGTGTTACCTGTTTATATGTTGTCATGGCTGACCAATTGGTGTGCTCTTCCCTGGGGAAGACCACCTCTCCCACTCCCAGCTTCCCTCAGTTGCCTGTAGTTCTTTGTGTAGGGTTGAGGCCTTGCCAGCTTTCCTCATCCACTTTGGCTTGCCCCTTAGTGTCATCTTTTTTCAGTTGACATATGAGCAGTCATGTTGGTGAGAGTTTATGGGTATAGCTTTGGATATTACTAGAAGACACACTCACAGAAAGCTCCCTGATCCTCTGGCTCTTACAATCTTTCTTTCCCCACTTCTACAATGTTCCCTTGGCCTTAGGTAGGGGGATGTTGTGTAGATGTATCCATTGGAAATAGGCTTTAAAACTCTGTATTTTGACTGGTTGAGTTCCTTTCCTCTTTGTGCATAAGCTAGAATTTTTTGTGTCTTTATTTATGATTTATAGTATGTTGGGTAAAAAGGAAAACATAAGGTAATATGCTGCAACAATCTTGAAATCAAATTTCTACCTCAGCACTTGCTTTTACTTAGTCTTAAGTCCCATGTCCCCACACTGTGGGGTTGCTGATTCCTTTGCTTGCTGCTTATATTAATGTTTCTTGTGTTAATGGATGTGGTGGTTTGAATAGGAACAGCCCCCATAGATTCATGTATTTGAATACTTAGCCTTTAGGGAGTGCACTGTTAGGAGGTGTGACTTTGTTGGAGGAAGTGTGTCACTGTGGGAGTGGGCTTTGAGATCTCACATGCTCAAGCTACATCCTGTGTGGCAAACAGTTGCCTTCTGCTGCCTGTGGATCAAGATGTAGAACTCTCAACTCCGTCTCTAGCACCATGTTTGCCTGTATATTACCATGCTTTCTTGCCATGATGATCACGGACTAAAACTCTGAAACTGTAAGCCAGCCTGAATTAAATGTTTTCCTTTATAAGAGTTGCTGTGGTCATGGTGTCTCTTCACAGCAATAGAAACCCTAACTAAGACAATGGTAAAACCTCTGAAGCTAGATGTTTTACTTTATAAAGGGAATTGTTTGCAAGTGACTAGAGTAGTTAGAGGATGGGACCAAAGAGTATGGTACCACTGCCTTAGTGAGAATTCCCTGTCTGAAAACAAAGAAGTAGAAAGGGAAATGGCCATGTAAAGAAGGAGTTAGATTGTAAGGACAGAATATCAAAAATCAGGGCAAAGCTTGCTTTACTTTTATTTTTATTTTTTAAGTAATAATTTTCTCTTATGGCAACCAATGAGTTCCATCATGAGAAGGACATTAATCCCTCCCAATGGCTCAAACGACCTAAACACCAAAGTGGTTCTACAACTGGAAGACTCCACGACCTCATCACGGTCCCACGGACTCGGTTTCTAGCACATGAACCTTCATGGAACATATTCAAACCACATCTAAGCCACAGTACTCGTTTTCTTTTTTTCTTTTTTTTTTTTTTTTTTTTTTTTTTTTGGTTTTTCGAGACAGGGTTTCTCTGTGTAGCTTTGCGCCTTTCCTGGAACTCGCTTTGGAGACCAGGCTGGCCTCGAACTCACAGAGATCCGCCTGCCTCTGCCTCCCGAGTGCTGGGATTAAAGGCGTGCGCCACCACCGCCCGGCTTCGTTTTCTTTTAAATTTCTTATTTTCACTTTTAATTCTGGCTTCTTAGGATTCCTGCCTGAATCAACATTGTCTCAGAGTCCTGTGAGAAGCAGTCCATGCTTTCACTTGACCCATTAAGTTTTTATTGTTTTGCCCAAGAGATTTATGTATGAATGGCCATAGATTTCAGGCATTGTAAAAATTAACTCTAACTTTCATTTACTGTTTGTAATAACTTCAGGACCAGTCATTCAGTGAGTAACAGGAGTCCACTCTTTCTCAGTTCTGGCTGGATGAGCAATAAGCCCTGTACAGATGTACACTGTTGGCCTTGTATCTAGGAATATATCAGGGCTGTCTAGATGGACAGTGGTCAGTTCACACCCAGATCTTCTATAGTCTTTTGTTGGCTTCACCTGGAGTCAGATTGCGGCACCTGTGAGGTTAACCACACCAGTTGGCTGCTGTTGTTTTAATCATACCTTGAGGCTAGGGCTTTTTCTGTAGAGCAGAGCTCTAAGTTTGATTAACTGAGAATCAATCTTCTAGCTTCAGGGATGGTCTACATGACTAAAATCCGAGGCAAAATATCACATGCAGTCTAAGAACAGAACTTTTTTTTCTTTTTAATCAAAGGTCAAAGTTAGATCTGTGTCCTTGTTGAAAAGGAAGTCACTTCTGCTCCAGAGTTCTAGAGAGCAGAGAGGGGAGCTGCCCCCTTAGCCTTGGGCTTCTATTATCTGACTAGGTTTGATGGTAGTTTTTCTTGAATTAACATATTTTTTGTGCCTTTAACTGATTTTTTTCAGAATACAAAGTTATTGGTATTGATAGCTTTGTCATTATTAATTTTGTGATTATTTCCTTTACTTCTGAGATTATAATATAATTGCATAATTTCCCCTTACCTTTCCTCCTTCTGAACCCTCCTCCCATATATCCTTCCTGCTCTTTTTCAAATTCAGCCTTTTAAAATTGTTACATGCATATATATGTACATACACATTTATGTACATATATTCCTAAATATTTAAAAAATAGTATTTCATTAATTCTTTGAGAATTTTTACATGCATATACTGTATTTTGATCTTATCCATTTCTCTTCCTCCCAGATCCACTTCTTACTGCCCATCTTCCTCCCTCCCAACTGTGTATATAACCCACCATATCCAATTTATGTTGTCCATAGATTCATGGGTGTGGGACAATCAGTTTGAGCATGGTTAACCTACCAGGATCCACACCCTTAAAGAAAATTGACTCTTCTTCTATGGGGAGTCATCAACTATCAGTAGCTCTCAGCTTGGGATGGGGGTTCCTGAGCCTGTTCCCTATTCATGTGGGAATGTTGACCAGCTTAATCTTGTACAGATCTTATGCCATCTCATCATTATTCTTGTTGATTTTATGGGGCAAGTAGATTCACTGAGGTCATCCTTCATTCCAGATGTCCTTGTGCTCTGTAACATAAAAACTGAAGGCCATTGTTATATTCTTTGTGGAGAAGATAATGCTATTAGCAAATAAAAAAAAGCACCTCTTGCTTAGTTCATAAGGGAGAAATCAAATGCTTATTAAAATGACTTTGTAAATGAAAATATGTTTTATGAAACTTAGTGATACTTTATAACATTTTAAGTGCAATGTCAAATAGTAAGTCATACAGAATTTGTGGCAACACTAGGAAGTTATCTTAATAACAAGAATATATTTTTTCAAGATTTTATCAAATACTGAAAAAAATCTAAGTGACATGCCTTTTAGTGCATTAGATTGGGTTATGTAGTATAACTTTACATTCATATTTTTTCTCAAGTTAATATCATAAAAATATAAACACTATGTTCATGACGGGCAAGGCTATGCTATATTTAATGATTATTTGTGAATATATAATGTAGACATTGCTTTCTTTATTGATACATCAAGTTAATTTGCCTGTGGGAAAGTCAACAACATATTTTAGTTAAAAAATACAAATATTATTTTAACTATCAGGCTTTCATTTGAAGAAAAAAATCATTATTCTTTCATCATCAAGGAATTTGTTTTTTTCAGATTTTCACTTAAAAATTCAAACTTAAGGCTGACGAGATGGTGTAGTGGATAACGTCCTTCCCACACAACCTTGACAACTTGAGTTTACATCCCCAGATCCAGTGTAAAAGTCAGTCTTGGCAGTGCACAGGTCTGTAATCCCAGAAACCCTTCAGGAGATGCAGTCAGGAAGCTTGCATGCTAACTAGCCCAGGGTTCCCAGCAGAGCACAGCAAGAGAGACCCTGTCTCACAAGCATATGAAAGCAAGGCCTCCTACCTGTTTGTTTTCTAACTACAACATGCATGCCTGCTCCCTGCACACACACACACACACACACACACACACACACACACACACACACACACACGTAATATTTTTTCAAAAGAACTCAAACTTGATCAACAGGAAAACTTGGACATAGGAATCAGTAGTAAGGTGTACAATTCTTCCCTCTTTCACCCACAAATCCTTTTAATTACATAAAAACTCTTCATAAGATCAGTATTATACATGTTGCTGAAGAAGTATTTTTCATCATCCATGCAAAGGGGGAAAAGTCTTAGTCTAGAGGAGTCACTCGATTACTTCTATTTTCACTCATTATTATTTGCAGAGTCTCAGAGAAGTAAAATGACGCCCTTAGCATCACAAGCTGTGGAATCTACCAGAAACAGAAAGATCTTGCTGTGCCATTTGACTTTGTGCATACTGTGTCCTGGGAATGACATTCCAGGAAACCTAGTATATATGTAATGTCTCTATTACACAGGCAAGAATGGCAGCTTGCAGGATAGCATTCCATCAGTTCAATGAAGCATGCAAAGCACTTAGCAAATTTATCACATATCTGAGCAGAGAATATTAGGCACCAGAATAGCCTTGATCTTAGAAGGAGTTACTCGGCTTTAAGGGAGACAAACTGTTTTGACCTAAGGACTTTTCATACCAGCAATCGCGGATGGGTTCCCAGAGACACAGCAGCTAACAGTAGAAAACATGTAACTTAATAGCATATACATTCATACTACTTTGTCCAAGGATAAGGAGTCTCTGTTTTCTCATTCTTTTCCTGAAGATGCTTTCATTATCAAATATCAGAGAGTTATTGTCAATGATTGCTGCTGATCATGACTCATGATTAAAATCTACATTTTTCTCCCCACAAAGAGTGCAAACCCCTTGAAGACAGATGTGCTTTTGGTTTGCTCTGAAGAATCAGAATTTAACAAGCACCGAAGAAACAATGCTTGGGAATTTAATCAGCATCTATGTTTTGAAAAGTAATGATTAAAATCAGGACAAACTAAAAAATAATGAAACAGAGACTGGTAATTCCAGAAGTTTATAGGACAATCCTCTTCTACAGTATACATATGTGTGTGTGTATGTGTGTATGTATGTATATGTGTATAGGTATATCCTATAATATATGTATAGGCACACACATATATATGCATCTGTTCCATTAAAAAGTTACCAGAGTAGTAACTTGTTCTGATAATGAAAATATAACAATCTGTTAATGTTGTTCATGCCAGAAATATAACCAGGGATGTGTGATCACAGTAAAGTAGACTGACATCATACCATATTAAATGTTCCCAGGGAAACTGATAATCTCAGTAAAGATTTATCTATGTGAGAAGAAGAATGGACTTGAGTTGGAGGTATCTGAAATCTCCTTATTACTTTTCACATAATATTTCTCTCTGATGTCTCCTAATCAGTCTTGTAATCACTAGTCCAGATTCACTGGGCAGCATGATGAGTAAGTCGTGATCCCCAGCATCAAGTCCAACATCATCTTTACCTGGTCGGTCTCCAGTGTGTTCATGTTTAAAATAGCAGGCTAAATGCTTCTTAATTACAGAAACAATATCTAAATGATTCTTTTCTACAGAAAGTTTAAAAGTAGGTCTGGAAAAATTACACAGTGAGTACATAATGACATTTATTCAAAAGAGGGACATTTAGTGAGTATTCCATATATCACATAAAGAAAGCCACTGGACAAAAGGGTACTCTGTGAATGAAGACCATTCTTTGGAAAGGCAGGACCTTGTATTCATAGTAATAATGTGCCTTTTATTCTGTATATCTACATTAAAAAACCTTTACTTGCTTCTGTAGACTAGCTTTTTGAAAAGCCAATCAACTCCCACTGAAATTCAAGTATAAGAATTGATGTGATCAGGCTCCACTTTTCAGTCATATTTCAGCATTCATCAAAACCCAACATCCAGAGTCCTGACTGTGGATGGCTGTTTTCCATTTGAGGATGCTACAGAAAGGACATAGGAAGAGGATGGTAAATGCAGTAATACAGAGAAAGAAACAACATTTAGGTGATTTAGCTCTGGAAGAATTTTCCAATACATGGAGTAGAAATGTCCCATATATGTATATACATTTATGTGGGTAAACATGTGCATGCTAGTATGTGTATATATACAGATATGTATTTTCTATCATTTACTCAAGAATTTCTTTCCAACTAGACAATTCAGTGTCCGTCTGCTAGGAAATGTGGAAAAGAAATGAGAAGATTCTCTCTTTTCCATTCGGTAATAAGTTCAAAAGAGATGTGGTGTTACGTATAAGGTGCCCTTCTGACCAGTAACCCAGAGGGAAGAATCCCATGACTGGCATGGTGATTTTCATTTAATGACCCATGTCTTTGGGGAGAAGCATTGTTCACTAATATGGGGGAACTTCAGTAAAAATTCATTTTTATAAAAACATATTGTTAATTAGCTTACAAACAGGTGAGGCTTCATAACACTTCATAGTCCTCATCCTTATGAGCCCTCATGAATGGATGTGATTGGTATTTCACTGTAGATTTGATTTATATTTTCATGTTAGTTAGTGATGGGAGACATCTCTTTATGTGTGTGGTGGCCACATGTATCTTTTTGGATAATTTATGTCCTTTGCTCATTTTAAAATGAGCTATTAATGTTATTATTGACAATGAGCTCTTTATGTGTTCTGGATACAAAGCCTTATTAACTTATAGTCTACAAACATTCTGTGCTTTGTCTCTGGTTTTCTTGGTGATTCCATTTGAAGAACAAATTTTTATTTAGTGGAGGACATTTTACCTATTGTTTCCTTTTGTCCCTTGTACTTTTTTAATTGTTTCTAAGAAGCCTTTGCCTAACTCAAGATCATTAAGATTTACTTCTAAGAATACTTTTTCATTGTAACCTTTAATCCAACTTGAGTTATATCTTAATTTACAATATTTGGAAGGAGTATAACTCCATTCTTCCTGGTTGTTCTGATACTGTTTGTCTAAAAGAGCAAAATTTCAGCTCAGTTCAGTTTTCCTAGAACCTGAGCACCAATATATTTTATTAAATGCAGAATAATTTCAGTCAAGCATGAAAATATTCTTGATCAGGGCAGTGATATCAAGTGCCAAATATCTCTCCTCTCTTCTAGTTGTGGCTATTATGACTCTAGACTCTTCAGAGCTGGAATGTGAATTGCTTTATTGTCAATAAATAGAGCTAGAATAAAGTCTTGAAAAAAAGCCAAATTTTTCATTGGCATTTTTAATTTTGTCTATGCAAGCAGCCTCTCGTGGAGCAGCTTGGTAAGTGGCCTGGTGCACAAGCACATCAGTGTTTGATGCCATGGTGTCATTTAGTTCCATTATGTCCACGTCAACTGAATACAGATAAATGTGATGAATGACTTCTCAGACATTCTGCAGCAACAGATGGAACTCTTTTCCCCACAGCCACTTAAGCCACAGTGTCCTGATACAGTCCACGTATTGTTCATGTGCCGCAGACAGAGCACATTCATTTGGGACAAGATTTGCCCATGACAGCAAGAAATATCATGAACTGTAATCCACTATAGCAAGTGGATTTGTTCAAGACCTTCAAATACTTTGTCTAGAACCCACCCCAGAGCAAACATGGGTAGTTTTGAAATTGTTAGACTGAATAAATATCTCCATTTCTTTTGATATCTTTGAAACTATTAGAGTACAAATTAAAAACTATATTCCATGAGGATTGTTGCTTCTTGGATTAGTAAAGAAAAAATAGGTCTAAAAATAACTAATTAAAATTTAATTCAGTCATTAGAAGAAAGATTTGATACTAGACTTTTAAATAAAATTTTTGCTAAGACACCAAAGGCACAGGCAACTAAAAAAATTTCATGAAATGAAAATTAAAAAAAATCAAAAGACACTGTCAAAGGAATGCAAGACAACCTACACAATAATAAAAATATTTTCAATCATGTACCTGATTAGATACTGAAATACAAAACCTGCGAAGAGCTTCTACAAACTCAAGAACACAAATACCCCAATTTAGAGATGTGTAAATGACTAGAATAAAAATTTCTACAAAGAAGGCAAACACATGGCTGGTTAGCACACAGAAGTATATTTGTTACCATCACTGGCCATTAGGGAAATGCAAATCTAAACCACAGCAAGATGATACTTCATATTCATTAGATAACTATTATTGAAACAATAAACAGAAATAACGCTCCTTGGCAGGGATGTGGGGGAAACTGGTACCCTTGAGTGTTGCTAATGGAAATGTGAAATGGCACAGTCACTGTGGAAACAGTATAAATTAGACAAAGAATTACCATCTCAGCTAGCAATTTCTTTTTGAAGATATATATATATATATATATATATATATATATACACACACACACACACACACACACACACACACACACACACACACACATATATATATATACACACATAATCTCAAAAAAATGAAAGCAGATACTTCAACAGATACTGTACATCCATGTTTGTGGCAGCTTTGTTTATAAGAGCAAAAATTTGAAAGCAACCCAGATGTTCATTAATGGGCAATGAGTGACCCAAGATGTAGCAAATATACACTGGAAAATTATTCTGCCTTAAGTACAGAAATACAATTATGACTTATGCTGGAGTGTGAACAAACCTGAAAAACATTAATCTGAAATGGAGTAAATACTGAACCTCTCTAGTTATGTACCAAATCTGGAATTGATACAGTCATAAAGATGGAAATCATAAGTGGTGTGGTTCACAAGGACAAGTAGCTTTGTTTTTAATGTTTAGTCATTTGTTTTAAATTTTAGTCATTTAGCTATGACTTTAGTTTTTTAAGTCATAGCTTCATAGTCCTGTGTGAACACTTTCATTCTTCTGAACTGAAATTGCCAATTTATTTATTTTATTTTGGGTGTATGAATATTTTGTCTGAATATATGTCTATGTGCCATGTGTGTGCATTGCTTGTGGAGGCCAGAAGAGAGTGTTGAATCCCCTTTGCCTGTAATTGGACCTGGGTCTTCTGGAAGAACAGCCACTGGTCTTAACAGCTGAGCCATCTCTCTAGCCTAAAATTTCCGATTTCTTTTTTAAAGATTTATTTATTATGTATACAGTGTTCTGCCTGCATGCCAGAAGAGGGCACCAGATCTCATTACAGATGGTTGGGAGCCACCATGTGGTTGCTGGGAATTGAACTCAGGACCTCTGGAAGAGCAGCCAGTGCTCTTAACCACTGAGCCATCTCTCCAGCTCAAATTTCTGATTTCTTAAAACTACCAATCTCTTCACAAGATTGTTTTAAATTCCAGTGGAATGTACTGCTGTGTTATAGTTAATGGCTCTTCTGAACGGCTTACCTGTAGAGATTGCTCTAAATGCTTGAGGGTTGTTTCATAGGCTCCTTTTCTGAAATTAACACACACACACACAAAAACAAAAAAAAAACAAAAAAAAAAAACAAAAAAAGAAACAAAGAAAAACAACTATGGTTTTTTTACCCACTTCTTACTTCTTTTCAGTGAATATTGAAGGAATATACCTTCTCTTTCTCTAATTAAAACTATAAGGTTGTTGGGTATGATAGCATGTGCCTTAAATTCTAGCACTCAAGAGGCAGAGATAGAGAGGATCTTTATGAGTTCCAGGCCAGTGTGGTCTATGTAGCAAGTTCAAACCATCCATGACTACACAATGAGACTCTATCAAAAAAGCTAACAAACAAACAAACAAACCCACTGCCACCAATAACAATAAAAACAAAAACCAACCAGTCACACAAACAAAACCTGTAAGGTCTTTATTTCCTAAGGAGTTTGCATTAATTGTTAGTACATTGATTGTTTTTCATGTAACTTTCAGTTAGAATCAACTTGGACATAGAAGGTGAGTTGAGCGAGTATGGCCTTTGGTAAAATATCAGAACATTAGAGGCTGGGATATGATTCAGTGATAGTGCATTTGAGGAGCATGCAGGATTTCCTAGCTTTAATCCCTAGTACCTGCATGTACATGTACACATAGACAAACATGCACACACACACAAGCACACACACATTATATTATATTTCAAAATCTTGATAATTAAATACACATGGTTTCCTTGAATGGACTTTGACCTGTTCAAAATGACATCTAACCATAAGGTTCACTATGAGCTCCTTTCTCATTGCCTTGGAGCCCAGGGAATTGCAATCATTGTCAGCTAAAACTTGCACAAAATATGGGTGACAGTATCCTCCCTGCTTTTACCTTGTAAGGGAGAATGATTTCTGAACCTGAAATTTCTTCTCTCTTCTGAGACAGCAGCACATCTTTCTTGGTACTACAAAGCTATATGTAAATCTTGTGAAGGCTTGACTATGTTAGAGGATATCTGAAGACATCAGCTAATCTGGGTGAGTGGAAAAGTCTCCTCCTGCTTACAGGTGGTGTGTGTGTGTGTGTGTGTGTGTGTGTGTGTGTGTGTGTGTGTGTGTGTGTGTGTGTGTGTGTATGTGTGGTATGTACATTCATGTGTGTGCCACTGTTAAATAAGTACTATCACAAGTAAATGTTCAAAATACTAAACACATTTTCACAGAGGTTGAGTGAACGTTTTTTGGGGTTTTTTTTGTTTTTTTTTTTTTTTTTTTTTTTTGCCTGGGACAACACTCTGGTGATGATATTCACAGAAGTAATGATTTCATGTGGGAATAAGATGAGGACTGACTTAGTCAGTCCCTCTACTATACACCAAGGTAAGAGCATCGGCCCAGGTTTTGCTAAAAGACAGCCTACTTATGAATTATTTTAGTTATTGACTTCTCAATCAAAATTCTCTTCTCAGTATAGTTACTAGCAATTGGCACATTTTTTTTTTTTTACATTTCATTATGACAAGATTGTGCCACTATGAGCCAATGTTCTTCCCATTCCAAGTCGACACTGAAAGCATAACAGCTACTGAATGTCCTCCATTCCAACATTAGGGCTTGGCTGGCCTCACTGCACTATTATTAAGATGAATGTATGCTGTGAACTTTAAGAAAATGCAATCATCCAAAAGGACTCCTGGGGGCCAATTGAACACAAATTCAAAAGGGAACCTGGTGGCCCCTTGCTCCTTGGTATCATGTACATGATCTATGTTCTTTGGAACAACCACACATTCAACTATACCACTCATACTAGATTCAATCAGCAAAGAAAGAGCTACTAAAAATGTCCCATTTACCCACATGGACTTGATGAATGAACTTTGACCTGGCAGTCAAATTTAAAAACCAACCCAGTAGAATGGAGAAGGCTTGGAATATTCATTTCTAGCAGACCAGCATGGGAACTTGGGTGGGAACTTACCATATACAAGCCAACCATTCTGTTTGCTCCTTCAAAGCACACCTTGGTAGGGAAGGCTTCATATCCCTGGTTTTTAAATTTACTGAAAAAGAGACCCTCTCTTTTAAATTATTTCCTAGTAAGTTATTGTTGGCAGTTGGCTCTCTCATTTATAGAGAATATCTCTAGACTCCTAAGCAAATGGATAGAAGCCAGAGAAAGAGTAATTCAGTGTCTGTTTTGCAGTTTAGGGATTGCTATGGTAGCACAGAGCCAACTGGGAAAGTAATACCGAGAGAATCAGGGAGAAGTAAAGAAACTCTCTTTTCTCATGATAGATGCGGGCTTTGCTTCTTCTGAATCTTAAAATTATTTGAGGGAAAGAGGACACTGATGACGTTTTGTCTGAACCACTTCTCTCTTCTGATCCCACCTGTCCTTCAGATCACCCCCTGAGAGCCCCTGCAGACTATTTAAGGCTCCTGACTTACACATTCCATGCTCACAGTTACAAATTTCACTGTGGCAGCTCTCTAGACCATCTGTCTTCTCATTTTAACTCTAAACTCCATCTCATCACAATAGAATGAGCCATGGCTGTGTGGTCAGTGGTACCCCCAGGCTGATGCATGGAAGACAGACCAGAAGCATTCATTTACCAAATACATAAACTGGTGACAGGTTACTCATAAGTACCGTCCTCCAACCCACATCATGAGCACTGTGAGAACAGGGTAACATCGTGTACTTAGTACAAACTTTAAACCCCTAGAACATAGACATTATTCATGTGCTTTAAAGAAAAAGTTAGTTTTCAAACTCATAACATTTGTTTGTTTGTTTGTTTGTTTGTTTTTGAGACAGGGTTTCTCCGTGTAGTTTTGATGCCTGTACTAGAATTCACTCTGTAGCCCAGGCTGGCTTCGAACTCACAGAGATCCACCTGGCTCTGCCTCCCGAGTACTGGGATTAAAGACGTGCACCACCACTGCCTGGCCAAACTCATAACTTTCTATCAGCTCTCTAGAATAATAGGAATCATTTAAGTTTCTTTAAATATGAATAGTATTATATTTTATTCTGTCCCTTTTAGAATTATATATATATATATTCTTAGACTGTAATATGCTTTTTCAAAAAATCTAAACAATAGATCTCATTTTAGCACTAAAAAAGGTCTTTAATATTATTAATCATATTTTTCTTAATTATTGAAAATGACTTCTTCTAGAGAAGGCAGATTAAATCATCTTGCCATTGTGCTTTAAAATCTATTCTTTAAGTCAGGGTCTCTCAGTCACTGTGGTGTTGACTTTAAGGGCAGAGTGATATTTTGCTCTGGGGCTGTCCTGGGCTTTCAAAGTTCTTGAGCAACATCTCTGATCACTGCCCTTTAGAATTCAGTTACCTCCCCCATCCCCAACACAGACACAATTGTGACAAGTAATTATGCTCATAGATGTTACTCAGTGTTTCTGAGAAGTAAAATCACTCCTGGAGCTTGATATGATACTTGGATAGTCTCCATACAATTGAGTTCTAAAGAAGCCAATTCTAAAATGAATATTTAAGGGGACACATTTTTGGCATTTTTCTAGCAATTAAATAAAGAGTTTTAGCAATAGCCTTGCAAAGTTAACGTGGAAGCATTCTCCAGGGCCCACTGATGGCTGTTACCTGCTGTTCCTCTGAGCCTTTCACTGACTGCTAATGCCTTAAGAGTATAGTTTTAGAAGCGAAGCTGTTACGCTTGTTATGAATACAATACTCCCTGGATGAGTTTCTCGTTGCTTCCCAGGAAATCAGTGAAAGTTGCTAGAGTTATTTTTGGTTCAAATGACTCCTGAAGGAAGGAACCCTTCATCTGTCACAGTCATCCCCATTTGTCTAGGGCTCTCAGAGTTCCTTTTACATTAGCTCTATCCTGTTTGAATGTAGACGAATAAGAACAAAGCTCCATGGCAAAGGTGAGAAAAAGTTGAAAGGAATGTCATTTAAATTGCCTTCCTTTACCCGTTGTGTAAGGGAAAGTCTCCCTTTTCTTAGTATAATGTCGCCGCCTGTTATATACCACTTACATTTTAGTCAGGGACTGAAATAATAGAGTGCTGGAATCCCAGAATAGTCTGAGCCAGATTTTTTTTTTAATGCATTGGAGTAATTTTCATAATACCATAGAATACAGCTGTATGGATGAGTTTGAAGTCTCTGATGACAGCAATAAGACAGAGACACTTAGCTTCCAGGTTTTGCAAAATCCATTTATTTGCCTACGGGAAGGCCCTAAGAAGGCATTGTCCTGGTCAAAACCACAACTAGGTGCAGGACCCAGTTACATGAAGCTTCACAGAACATCCCAATGGGCTCAACTCTTCCTCTGGTAGAGCACAGCCAGGATTAGCTTGGCAGAGGAGATACAGGCAGTGAATATTTGCATTCAGTGGTAGTTACCACTTGGCCATCCCTCCCCTCCTTAGTGTAGAGTGACAGGAGTAAGTTATGTTTACTGACGTTGGAACCCATCCAAGCCTCTAAGCCTGGCTGACTTCTGGTGTGACATTTTTGTCTCAGAGGTCAACAGCTGCACAAGAAGAGGGTCAATTTGCCAACCTTTGTTTTGCTATCATTTATATGCGGATAATGGCCCCGACTACACGACTCTATGCTCTGAACATCCTTTTATTTCTAAGATGTCTCCTGCAATCCTCATGCAATTGCACTCATGTAGCAAATGAGTAGCTCTTGACAAGATTCACACACTGTCAGAGGAGAGGGTCGGGACTACTCTTTCAGATCATCATGCTAAAGCCTTTATCTTGTGAGGGAAGTGAGTGTAGCTAACTACATCTGCCAAGTCCATGTGACTTACTCGTGGCAGAACCGGTATCATTTGATTTCCTACATATAAAAGAAATATATCTTGTAAAACACACTGCCTCTCTCTTAGCATGTTTTGATGACATGGGCACAATCTGTTTTAGTTAGTTTGGGCTATTACAACTAGATTAGCTAGATTAGCACGGATTAAACAACAGAAACATGTTTCATTATTGCGATGGGAACTGAAAGTCTAAGATCAAAGTGCCAGAAGCACCGATGTCTGGGGCAGGGGTGGTCGCTCACTGAACCTAGACCTTGAGTTCTAGAGCTCTTGGTTGGCTGGACTGGTTGGCTGTCAAGCCTGAAAGCTTCCTTTCTTGGCGCTCTTGTGTACCCAGTTCTAATATGACAGATGTTTGGAGTCACATCCAGATTCTGTACTTTGGTGCTACGAATCTGAACTCAGGTTCTTCTGCTTGTTTGCATGGCATACATGAAGCACTTACCAACTGAGCCATTTCCCCAGCCTCAGAGCCATCTACTTATGTGGTCTCACGCAGCCATTCCTTACTTATGGGAAATAGACAAAGAGAGGTACCAAGCTTCCAGTGACTCCCTCCTATTGTGATTTGATAGAAACCTAATTACTTCCTCCAAGCCCTAAGCCTTTCTCTGAATACTGTCACACTGTAGTTAGAGTTTCCACATAAAATGGAGAGGGGGTACTATTGAGTTCATCATAAGTGGGGAGGAACAGTTTTGGTACATGAGTCTCTTTGGAAATAGACAGGCCTAAGAAGAAGGATATTGGGATTATTACAAAATAGTATGAGAAGGCTGATTGGGCCACAGGCTACCTAGAGTGAGGATATTATCCAAGGTAGCTTTGATGGTATATAAGGCAACAGCTTGCTTTGGCTCGGCTGGAAATCATTGCGGTAACTAAAGAGAAGACATCGTGTTGTTTAAGTAGCTCATATCTGCTGCTGGCCTCTGCCTATGACCACACCACCTTTTCAATGGAGTTTAAAGAGCAGCTTCCATTTCTCCATCCTACTATACCCCAATACTTGTTATTTTCAATAAAATAAATACTGACTTCTTTTAATACAACAACACTGTCTTCATCTCACTGCAGTCTCTTGCAACTCAGTGTGTTCATGGACTGCTTTCTTCCTGGGACTCTACAATGCGTTTGGTGGCAAGGCACTGTACCAACCACAAAGGACCACTAGGAGGCAGCTGGCAGCTACAGTACATTTAGCACCAGCTGGGAGTCCCCATGGGGCCCCTTCCCCTTCTTAATTCTGTGGAGCTCCTTCTGGAGGCCTTTATTGAGGAGTACAGCTTTCTTGCCTTTCTGCCCTACTTCTTTTCTTAACCACTGTGCTTTATGTCAGCAAACTTTTATTTTTATTATTGGAAGCTACCCAAAGCATTCATCCCTCATTTCAAATTGATATGTGGGTTAAAATACAATCATTTCTGAAGTCATGATTATTGAACTATATTGCTAAAAGGCTTGTAAGAGTACACCCCAAAATACTTGTCATTTTAATAAAATAAACATGTACCAACTGTATGATTTTCTAGTTATTTTTAGCTTTTATGTTATCATTTATAATTCAGATAAGTTAAGTATTAGTTTTGGTGTTAGACCACAAAGAATAATTTGGGGCACACCATCAATTCTGAACGATCTAAACTCTGGTTCTATAGATTTCACTGTCAATACTTCCTTACCAGTTTGTTCTGCGTGTGTCACTGTTAGGGTCTGTTCAGCCACTTGCCGTTATTTTTATTCAGTATTTTTATTCCCCCTTCTTTTTATTCAATAACAACTTAGGTCACTGTAAGTGTGCACTAATTGTACTTAAGAGCATCTGTCCCTTAAT
The DNA here is from genome assembly GCF_007827085.1 of Peromyscus californicus insignis. Taxonomy (NCBI): domain Eukaryota; kingdom Metazoa; phylum Chordata; class Mammalia; order Rodentia; family Cricetidae; genus Peromyscus; species Peromyscus californicus. The sequence continues at coordinate 39,760,233 of NW_026294514.1, read as the reverse complement.
CAGTCGAGGTTGTTCCCAGGGTTGCCATTGACTCCGCCATCTCAGGCCCTTTCTAGCCTGGTACAAGTCAGCCCATGTGAAAAGTGGGCACCGCTGAACCCACAGTTAAGCATTTGCTGAGTCTGCACTCTGCTGCGCAGGGTCTGAGCAAATGGTGACTCTGAAAATAAATGCCAAACGCATGAAGGATGGAGATACAACGTTGAACAGAATGTCAGGTAGAAAAAGAAATAAGATGTTGACTAGAAAACAATCGATGTGGATGCCACAGAAGGAAACTTAATAGCATAAAAGAATTGAAAAGCGAAGTTTTATAAAGTCAAGTCATCATGGCTATAGAGTTGGAAGCATTTGTTCAGTCAGTCTTGACAGAGTGGCCATTGTAAGCTGGGCTCGGGGCTCAGGGCTCAGGATGAAGCTAAAAACAAGCTACGAGACAAAATATCCTCAAAGAAAGAGGATACTTCCATTGTTGAATGTTAGTAGCACATTTTGAATTCTAACCATGGTATGTGTGTTGAACTAGACTCCAGAATATTCAAAGTCTAAGTAACAAAGAAAGGGAAACACAGAGCTTTTGAATTTCCGCTCTATTGATTATGACATATAAATTTGGTGGCCCCATTTTCCTTATTTGTAAAAAAGGATAGTTGTTGCAGTACATCACAGAGCTGATCACATTTAACTGACTCATAGAAGGAATTAAAGTAGTACTTGAAAGAGAGTAAGAATTAAAGAAAACAAGGAAAATCTAACTCAGGGATATATGGCTGTGAAGTTTCTAATGTAGTATGTGAGTTCAACAGGAAAAGTTTTCATGCTTGATTACTAATGTCTGCAAGGAGTTTGAGCAGAGGTAGTGGTAGTATGTGTTCTGTTTATCTTCTCTTTTCTGTTCTTTATTTTGTAGATAAAGACACTGAGATTGACAGATTAATGCACATAACTAGGGTGGCATATGTAATTAGTAGCAGAGCTAGAATTACAATTTAAGCTTATAATAATCAGCTTAGCTCTAAATTCTTTTATTAGATACAAGCAAAAGATATCCAGACAGGACTAGACAATCAGCTTGTTAAAGAGAAAAGAGAAAATATCCACCAAATATTTATTAAGAGAGCTATACACAGATAGACTAAGGGTAGTTTGCTTGGTTTGTTGGAATATAGAGATTAACTTAAAGATTTAATGATTGAGTTGATTCTTTTTTTAAAAGAGACATATTCATTTAATACCTGAGCAGAACAATAGTGGAGTAATACCGGGATCTTAACAGCCAGTTATTATGGGCCTGCCTCTCATTCTTTTTTTTTTTTTATTTTTCTTTATTAAGAAATTTTCTATTCACTCCACATGCTATCCACAGACCCCCCCTCCTCCCTCCTCCCACCCCCCAGCCCTCTTTCCCAAGCCACCCTGCCTCCCCACATCCTCCAGATCAAGGTCTCCCATGGGGAGTCAGCAAAGCCCAGCACACTGAGCCTAGGCAGGTCCAAGCCCCTTGGTCCTAGCCCACTGCACCAAGGCTGTGCAAGGTGTTACACCACAGGCACCGGATTCCAGAAGCCTACCCATAGACCAGGGACAGATCCCAATTCCCCTGCCTGGGTGCTCCCCAAACAGTTCGAGTCAAACAACTGTCTTCCGTATCCAGAGGGCCTAGTCCAGTCCCATGGGGTTCCACAGCCACCAGTCCACAGTTCATGGGCTTCCACTAGTGTGGCCAGTCATCTCTGCACGTCCTCCCATCATGCTCTCGATGTCCCTCGCCTGCAGTATCTCTCCTCTCTCTCATCATTTGGATTCCCAGAGTTGAGTTGATTCCTTACAAAATGCATTCAGTTCTCTTTACTATGTCTTTTTAATATAATTGTCCAAATTGAACCTAAAGTCATTTCATTTGCTTTTCTATGATGCTGGGCAATATTTCCAAAATGTTTTACATAAAAAATTCCAGAGTCATAACATATACTAGCTGCTTTCATTGCCTAGGCATCTGTATTCTGACAGCCTTAAAACTACACACATTTTGTAAATTACACTCTATTAAGTGATAGATGTAGTTTAAATTATATGAAATCACTAAGTCTAGTCATTGAGTCATTATTCCCATGTTCACAAAAGAAATGATTCTTTCTTCTTTGTAGTGGAGAGAATTAAGAGAGAGAAAAGTGAAGTTTCTGTGTAATGATCCTCCAGAAGCAGAAATAATTTCATGGGAAATGGCCTCTCACACAGACTTTCAACTTGCAGCTTTCCATTGGCTGTCCCACTTTCTGAGGGTTAATATTTCTAAAGGAAGAGTGTTGTGTCTCCATTCCACAAAGAAAAACAGTATAATTGAGTGCTCTTCAGTATGTGAGCTTAAGCCTTTTTGTTTAAGCTTACAGTTTAATAATAGAACTACAGCAATCAAGTATATATTGGATGGCACTAATTTATTATTAAATTAAAATATACAGTGAGTGCTATTTGATTGAAAAGAACAAATACACAAACACTTTATTTCATTTAAAATTAGTGAACAGGACCTGGGAAGAGAGGCAACTTGTATAAAATTCTTGACATGAAAGATTTGAATTTGTTTCCTACCATCTACTTAAAAAGCCAAGAACTATGATATAGGCTTGTAATTCTACTCTGAGGAGGCAGAGACCAGGTTGATATCTAGGATCCAGATACACACATGTGCACATGTATGAATGTACTTCCCCCAACTATACACACAAGTACACCTGCACACACATGAGCACACTCATGGGTACACACACTCACACACACACACACACACACACACACACACACACACACACACACATGGGGGCGGGGAGGGAGCAGGTAAAAGAAGTGAAGAACAAAACACTCATCTCTAAAACCTGTGGATTTTTTTTAAGTATTTAGGGGTAGATATATTTATTCAATCTATTCAAATGAGCATATATGTAGAAGGGTGTGCTGCATCATCAATATTCTACATCAGAAAAAATCTTAGTGAATAGTAAAAAATAGGAAAACTTCAACAACTAAACTGAAATATGCTTGTTTTGAACAGATTCCACTCTACTAACTAGATCATCCTGAGGGTTTTGAACCATAAAAACCCAGAGAACTACAAAAATCCCCCAGCACATACATTGTAGCTGGTGTGATTACTGGTTGTGTTCCTCTTCTATATGTTTCATTTCCACACAGCCTTAGGGGAAAGGTCTCCCTACCGTGGGTAGCTTCAAAGGTAAGAACACCCTGGGTGTTCACCAGCCGCTGTGGAAATGGGGTGTACCTGGAGTGGCACAAGGCACCAACTAAGCCAATCAGATTCCTTCTGGGATGCTAGCTCTCAGATGAGACGCATGCAGGTCCAGCAGCAGCGGCAGCAGGGGCTGTAGCTTTGGCTTGTGTTTTCTGATTCCTGATTCTCACCCGTGTATTCATTCATAAGGCACATCTGCCATCTTCCATTGTTTTTTAGTATCATGTGATAGTTAATCTTCATTGACAACTTGCCTGGATTTTGAATTACATACAAGACCGAGATAATGAGGCACACTGTAGGTATGTCTGTGGAAGTGTATCTAGAATGAAATTGAATTGAAATATTTTATTTGTGGGGGGCCTACCCCTACCCATTTCACTGTAGGAGGTCCACTCTCACTTTTCCCCCCAGGATGCTCTTGAGGAGGGAAGAGTGAGAAATATTTAGATAGAAAGATAGAGGGGGAGAGAGAGAGATAGAAACACAGAATAGCCTCAGGAGGGCCTGGATCAATATCCACTGGCCCCTCCTGTCTCCTCTAAAGGGCCTTTTATAGGAATGCCAGGGGGTGGAGCAAAAGACTTCCCCCTAGCACAGCCAAGTATAGACCCTTCCAATTACCTAGTAACCACGCACGTGGTCAAGCCATCCTCTAAGGCAGCCCTGCTAGGTAAGGCAAGCTCAGATCTCACTAGGAAACCTGTGTGGGCCTCCACATTTATTAAATGCCAGGCTTTGTGAATTTTGCCATCCTGTCTTTTATATTTATTTTTTATACAAATAGTCCTATGATTCACTCTGTGAAGCAGTTGTTTGTAAACTTTCAATAGATATTAACTAACTATTCTATGTAAAGAATCAGTTTGTATGTAGTCCAAGATTTATGGGCCACACATGATCTCTGTAGAGTGCCTTTTTTTTTTTTAACTTTCGCTTTATTTCTAAAATGTTGGGAACTAATAACCAAATTAAACACATCTTCAAAATGTAAGGTGGTAGTGTCATTAGTCTTCTGTCATCTATTTCATTCTTTGGGATTCAGTATCCTTGGTGTCTAGTGTCCAAGGTCTTAGAACTAAGACTTCTGTATATTCTGTCTATTTGTGTTTGTTTTCTTTTTTATTTTATTTTTTAATTAAGAATTTTTTGTTCATTTTACAAACCAATCACAGATCCTTCTCTTCTCTCCTTCCGTTCCCTCCTCCCTTACCCCCCAACCCACCCACCCCCATTCCCTCCTACAAGAAGATAAAGTCTCCCTTGGGGAGTCAGCAGAAGCCTGGTACATTCAGTAGAGGCAGGTCCAAACTCCCCCAACCTCAACTGACATGTGCACCAATGGAATAGAATTGAAGACCCTGACATTAACCCACATACCTATGAACACCTGATTTCTGACAAAGAAGCCAAAACTGTACAATGGAAAAAAGAAAGCATCTTCAACAAATGGTACTGGCATAATTGGATGTCAACATGTAGAAGATTGCAGATAGATCCATATCTATTGCCATGCCCAAAACTTAAGTCCAAGTGAATCAAAGACCTCAATATAAAAACCAGTTACACTGAACCTGATAGAAGAGAAAGTAGGAAGTAGTCTTGAATGCATTGTTTGTTTTCTGTAGGAAAGTTCATTTCATTCTTCTTGTTTCTAGTTCCATTTTCATAAAAACAGCCCCAATTTCTCTCAGATCCTGTCATTTGCTCCTCTACCAATTCCATAAGGCTAAAAGGATCCTTCAAGAAATTTCCTGTCCCTTGGTTGAATAGAATGATCTTTGCAGATTAAAAACATGACTTCATTACACATAGTACACCAGAGCAGTCTGAGGAATATCATTTTGTATGCCCTATGGGAGAAGAAAAGTGTCAATTTGAACTGCATATCAAAAATTGTACAATTTGGACTTTGAATTTCTTTTTCTCAGAAAATAATTGGATTTTGAAAGCATTATTATATATAAATCTTATGTGGAAAAAACATGTAATATTTATAAGCATTTAATGAACACACACAACATGAAAATGCACACACATGTACATGAGCACACACAAACTATTTCTAAGTGTGCAATTGATGTTTGCCTTCAGTCACATGATAAATTTTACCGGAAATCATGCTCATTGTCCATAGGATGGCTTTAGACATTCCCAGCTGTGGGAACCTGCCTAATATAATTTCTACTTATTAGAAAAGTACAAATGCCATTTATGCAGCTATGAGCTGTATAGAAACAGTTTTTAAAGAAATAGAAACTGGCATCTCTTTCTCTTTCCATTAAACTTCCACATTCAGAATATAACTACTTAAAGATAGAGCACTGGTGATTTCAAAGGGGAAGAGATGAGACTGTAAGGCATACTTGTTGAGGGCACCTGGAAGATGATGAAAAGAAATGTCTATGTTTTGGAGTATTTGACCAATAGCTCCAAGTCTATGAGTAAGGGACCACAAGGACAGAAATCAATATTTAAATGAATTCTCGAGCATATGGGTAGCCAGGGGGACCAGATCCTTTATCAGTGACATCACTGTGTTCCTGGAGATCCTTTTCATGTGCTCCTAGAGCTAAGACCTAAAGCAAATAATAAGAAGCCGATTCCATAGTCTTTTAATGAATAGATCTGACAACAGCTACCTCAGAGCAATGAGGGACTAAATGAGGCCTTTCACAGGGCCTTGTCCAGTGCCTGACTGTCCCTCTGCCTGAGGTGTCGGACTGTTAGTGAGGACTTTGGACTTCCTGCTGCCTTAGGTTAGAATTGTGGACTGTCATTACAGCAAAAGAGTAATCCATCCCTCCATACTTAAACTCTCTTTACCATTAACACCTCTCACTGCATTTACTAGTCCCAGGAACCAAGTCTCCATTACCCCTTTTCTGGATTATTCCTTCTAACTCCATTTTGGCCTGTCTTCTCCACCCTCCTCTCAGAAGTGAGATCATGAACTTTTCCCACCTAGTTCCCTCAATAACATCCCACCTCACTCACAGCAATCAAACCCTCACGTGCCCCAGCCAGGGTCTGATACACACCGATCTCAAATTCCTACTGCTTCCCGGTTACTTGGAGATCTCCAGCCCGGGCTTCCTCCTGGCTGATCCCCACACTCTGCAGCCTGCTCCAGCCTGAAGGCCTTTGCCAGAGTCTCCTCTCCCACCTCTGTTTTGGGAACTGATCATCTCAAGGAAAGTGACTGATCCCAGGCCCATCCTTGGAATCATTTCCTTTCAGGCCCTCTTCTCACTGTTGTGTTTCCACAGACACATCGGATCCATTCCTGACCCTGAAGCAATTCATGCCATCACCACTGAAGGAGAGTGTTATGATGTGCCGGCAAAGCATATACAATAAATTAAAATTTAAAAATGAAGTAAATGAATATGGCCCTTAAAAAGGAAAGTGTACATGCCTGGGCCTCATGGATGCTTTGCTCCCACCCCTTTGCCCCCATCCCACCCCCACCCTCACCCCACCTCCCCGGTCCTCCCAGCAGGCACTGTGGCTCTCATAGGCCAGTGCCTGCTTCCACTCACCCTATTCATCACAGAGAAACGCCTCTCCTATGGTAGCCATCTTCTCGTCATGTACCTGACAGGGCTCGGTAGCGTGTGCTTGCCTTCTTGAGTCCTCTGACAGCCTTGAAATCTAGATGAGCATTTCCCTTGTAGATTTCGAGAGACATTTTCTGCCTGTAAAATCTCTTCATTATACTGATAAATCTTGCAGACCTATTATTTCTACTTCCCAAATTGTTGATCATTTTAAAAAAGTAGCCTCCTTTTTACTAGGTCAGGTTGAGGCTCATTCTTGATGCTTCTCCGAGTGTGAGCCAAACAGCTGCATTCTATTGTGTGTTAAAAGCAGGAAAGGCAAATGAACAGGAGGTTCCAGTTTCCACATGAAAAGGACAAACACTAACCAGTCCTAGTCTACTATATTTCAGTCGCAGGTGGTTTGAAATATTTTAGAATCTGTTAATGAGGAACTAGAGAGATGAGCTACATAAAAGGTGGTTTATTTGTTAGATGAATTTGCTATTATTCTATGGCACATGACAATGGACTAGAGGTCAAATTCATGAAAGACATTTATTGACTGGGGAATTTCATGAGGGTAGGGAAAATTGGGGCTGTTTCTACATCGATAGAGGCCATAGTATTAGGTATAGCTAGAGCTAGATAACCTTGAGGTACACTAAGATTTTTGTAATTTCTTTTAATCAAACAATTGCACAAGGAAATCCATCCTTGACAGCAACATATAAAATAAAATGCAATGTAAATTTATGTTTGTTTACTTAGAAAGTTGTCTATAGTATGTTATTTAGAGGATAAAGTATGCTAATACACATATTGATACATGGGGATAAATGAGCTATTCATAGAAAATGATCTGAAAAGATAAACCTAACTATCAATAATCATCTCTTCACAAAAAATTGAGGATGGTATTTTAAAACATGGTCTCCCTGTACACTTATTTAAACAACAGCATGTTATTTGCCAGGTACAGTGACAAAGACTCCTAATCTCCTCACTCGGAAGGCAGAGACAGGAGGTCAGCCATGAGAGGCCAGCCTGGGCTACAAGGAGAGACCCTATCACAGACAAACAAATATTTAGGCCAGGCGGTGGTGGCACACACCTTTAATCCCAACACTTGGGAGGAAGAGGCAGGCAGATCTCTGTGAATTTGAGGCCAAGCCTGGGCTACAGAGTAAGATCCAGGATAGGCTCCAAAGCTACATAGAGAAACCCTGTCTCGAAAAAAAAATTTTTTTTCAGGTATCATAAAATAACTTTTAATATTGAAAACTCAGCTCCCAAATCACATTTTTGGCAGTTGAGTTCTCTGGTGTGCTGGATTTCTTTTGTGCACATGAAAGAGCCCTTGGTCATTTCCCAGTGGTGGGCATTCACAGAGGATCCCAGGGTTCTAGACTGACTCATGCCATAGAATTTAAGTATGCTTTGTGTCAGCGACCTATTTACTCAAGCCTGTTCAATTGGGCTGTCTAGTTCACCGTGCATCTGCTGTTTGACTGAATAACCTAGCATTTTCAGCCATGTAGTAAGGGATGACGGAAAGAAAGTAATGGTAATGGGTTTTAATATGAATAACTTGTAAGTGTACACGCAATCGATTAGTGAGAGAAGGGAATACTGAAAGTCAGTAAACCAGGAGATGGATCTACAAAGGCAAGACAGTAATGCTTTGTAAAGGGAGATGTGCTGGGAAAAGGCTTATTACTAAGCTATAGAGCAAAACATTAATGGTGCTCAGAATGGCTTTACGTGAGCAGCCAGAATCAAACATGAATTTCAAATGATGATCCCAAGCAGTGGAGCAAAAATAAGGAAAAGTGAAAAAGGAATGTGTATGGGGAGAAAGCACCTGGATGTGACTTAAGGATGCTGTGTTTAAGGAATTGAGAGGCAGTGAGATAGAACACAACAGTAAGCCCAGGTCTAATTTGAGAAATGTATGAAGGTCACTGGTTGTACGTTTAGTCTCACAAGAATACCGTTGCATGGAGTAAATCACCTCTGCATGGTGTTAATTAACTTCGGTTTTTTTTATAATCTTAGGTTTGGTCTTTGCTGAAGGTTGGGTGTGTGAAGGCTTCATGTAACATAGTCACTAATCACAAAGTTGAGGCAGAGACTCATAGTTACCTTTCAAAATTTCTCAAAACATTAGAAATGTGTTACCTTAAAGAAATGTGAAAGATGGAGAGATACAAGGAAGGACTGGATGTTGGAAGCCAGTGTTGCTTCTGCAAGAGGAAGAACGTACAAAAAAGAGCAACCAGAGACCTCACATCCAGCCTGGAATAGAAGCCTCCACCTCTGTATCCTCTTCGTTCTTTTGAAGATCTGCCCACTCTCAGTACAACAGACATCCCTGTCCCTAGATCACCTATACAGGAGGAAAAAGAATCTTCATAATCTTCATTCCCTGCTAGGAACTTTCTTCCGATTCCCCTTACTCCAACTAGGTCATCTCCTACCTTCTCTTTGTCCTGGCGAATCAAAGAGTCCCCAGGAAGAACAAAGTGGTGTGCATGGGGGGAGGCAGGAGCCCAATCACATGGCCTGCATTCACAGTCCTACCCTGCCTAGTTCCTTAATCCTCACCTTTATGGACACCTTGGGGTTAGGCCATTAAAGCATGATACTTTCTTTCATAATGCCAGCTATCTTTCAAAATAGCTGGGATATATCACAAATAACTTACTAGATTCACATATTTTGGTTACTCTGAGGTTATACTTATGTTTTCTTTCTTTTTCCTCCTTTTTTTTCTTTTTAAACCATTTATTGCATAGAGAAGGTGATGAAGTGCATACATTAATAGACTGTTTCATTCTGAAATTTCCATCTTCTGTGAGCATCTACAAAGGTAATACTTCTGCATTCTCCAAAGCTTGGTATGTTCCTCTCTGTGCCTGCAGAAAACACTGTCTTCAGTGGGTAGTGAGGGGTGCTTACGAGTACTTATAAGTGGTACTTACAATCTCAATACTTTTCCTTTCCAAACTGGTGGCTTAATACTGAATAAGCTGCCATTTTTCAACTATATGTACCAAGTGCTATTTGTAAGTAATCTTACTTAATACATAAAAATAACCCTGAAAATCAGTTATTATTGCACCTTTTAAATTAATTTTTAACTATCAGAATGTAACATCTTAGGCAAGGGAAATGGCTCGGCATGTAAAAGTCCTTGCTGTGCAACACTGAGGACCTAAGGTCAAACCCTCAAGACCCATATAAGAGGCCAGACACACAGCACAGGCCACTGTGATAATCTCATTACTTCTATGTGGAGATGGGGGGACAGGGGCAGGAGAATCTCAGGAAATTCCTGGGTCAGATAGCCTGGTGTACACAGTGGGATAACAAGAAAGAAGCCATGTCTCAAACAAGGTACATGAAAACCAACATATGAGGTTGTCATCTGATCTCTACTCATGTTCTGCATCCTCACACACACAGGAATGAGCATCACACACACACACACACACACACACACACACACACACACACACACACACGCATGAAATACTCAAAGAAATAGGGAGAATGATGAGCCATGTAGGTGCTGTCAAAACTTTGATGGTCAATGTACAGAATCTATCCAATTTCATCAAGTTTGGACTTCTTAAAAAACTCTGAAATGTTCTGTTTTATTTTGAGTGAAACTTAGCGAGCTTGTCCTGCAATGTGATTGAAGTATTGTGACATCATAAAATAGCAAAGAAACTCTCCTAAGAGCTGACAGGAGAAAAACTTGCAAATCCTGACACTAAGATATAGCATTAAATTCTGGAAGTAAAAAATGTAATCTTAATATAGCAAATGAGACAGATGCATCAGGAGAGAAACAGTAGAAGCAGACATGAGCACATAAGGACATTTGGCTTAAGACAAAGAAACGATGCAACATGGGGGGTCTTGGGAAAACGTTTGAGTGTATGGCTCTCCATGGTAAAATAATGAACTAACTTCTACCACACTGCTTGCCTACACACAAACCAATTGATAGTGATAGTTGACTTGAATATGAAAATCAAAACAATAAAGCTACTGTAATATGACATAGAATGGCATTATAATCTCTAGGTAAGAGATATTAGAAATATCAGGAAGCATTAACCACAACAGAAAAATTGATAAATTTTACTATATTAAATTTTAAACTATAATCCCATCAGAGGTAAAAAGAAATATACAGCTTGTGAAAAAATCTATTTTAATACATAACTAAGATAGAGACAATTCTAAGAATGTGAAAATATCCCCCAAATCAATACAAAAACAAAACCAATCTTGTCTCATACAAATAGCTCATCACCCAAGTAGGAAATTAAATAAGACATCATGACTTCCAGCAGAGGTGTGTAGATGAATTTTCTTTTGGGTCACCAGCTCAAAAAAAAATGACATAAAGACTTATTATTAATAATGAAAGCTTGACCTTAGCATAGGCTTATTCCTAGCTAGTTCTTATAGTTTAAATTAACCTATGTAATTTAATATATATATTTTTTAACATGGCTCAGTTATATTTACTCTGTACTGCCCATCCTGCTTCTTCAACATCTGGCTGCTGACTCCATCCTTCTTCTTCTCAGCATTCTCTCTCTGCCCAGAAATCCCACCTATCTCTCCTGCCTAGCTATTGGCCATTCAGCTTTTTATTACACCAATTACAGCAATACATCTTCACAGTATACAAATATCCCACAACAGAGATGCTAAAGTATCAAATCTCTTCACTCCAGGAAGTCCATTTTTAAAGTAACAATGACTATGACATGGCAGCGATGCCAGTATGAACCCGCTACCTTGGTAAAAACCAGAAGGTCTGACAATACCAAGGGTTGGCAAAGAAATGGAGCAGCTAAGACTTTCATGTATTGTTGATGGGACATAGTCTTGTAAAACCTCTTTAAAAGCTTAACAGAGCTAACTGACTCCAATGAGCCATGTGACCTTTTCCGTTGATAGTTTTGTACCCCCAAAGAAACTTTTACTTGCAGATACCAGATTATATCCAAAGACTATCTAGAGTAAAAGACTTTAGAATGGGTTCAACAAGAAACAGTCAAGTGTTCAGCAATAATAGAAAAAATAAAATACTATGCCCCATGTTCAAATCTGGATTATATAGCATCACAAGTATACTTCAGAAATGCACGAACAAATTTTAAAGACACAACATTAATTAAAAGACACCGGTTGAATGAATAGTCCATGTTAGTTCACACTTTGATCAGAAAGTGCCATAGATTGGACAGCCCAAACAACAGAAACTTACTTCTCATAGCTGAATGGGCTGATTTCTGAGGTCATAGTGCCAGCAGATCTGTGTCTGGTGATGTTTCCTGATTTATTCTCTGTGTCTTCACACAGTTCATGGGTGAGGTGGCTTTTGAGACTTCTTTTGCTAGGACACTGTCCCATTCATGAGAATTCTAATCTATGTGATCTCTGCCAAAGACTTAATTTCTTAAGCTATCACTGGGTGCTACACTTTGGATAAGCATTATTACCCAGGCTCAAAGATCAGTGACTCATGGTGCTACTGGAAACATTTGAGTCCTGGGAGCTATTGGGAGAACATTGCCAGTGATAGTGTCCCCTAGAAGGGGATATTGATATATCATCCTCTCTTTTGCTTCCCAGCCAGTCTGGGTTGAAGGAGTTAACTCATCACAATTTGCTCTAACATATGCTGCCTCTCCATAAGCCCCAAAGCAATGGGGCCAGAACCTCTAGAGATCTCAGCCAAAGTAATCCTTTCCTCTTTTTAATTTGATTATCTCAGATGATTTGTCATAATAGTGGAAATCTGACTAAGATGATGAGGTTAGCATTCCAATATATGAATCTGCATAGTGGACACAGCTCTGTTGGACTTCTTATCTCCTTGCCTCCACTTCCCTAGTGTTTGTATTATAGGTATGTGCCACTATGACCAGTGTCTAAAGTCCTAGGGATCAAACCAAGACCTTGTAATGCTAGACAGGCATCCTGCCAATTAGATTCATTGGCAATCACAAATCATAGAATAGACTGAGAGCCAATATGTGTATGCCTATAGTCCCAGTACTTGGGAGGCTGAGACAGGGAAATCATGAGTTCCAAGCCTAAGTTGCCTATATAGCAAGTTCAAGGCCAGCCTGAGATTTATAGTGAGAATCTATTTCTAAAATAAAATAAAAAAGTAAAATAAAATATGGCTCATAAAGTTAGAGAAAGCATTAAAAGCAAATGGCAAAGCCAGAGCTGGGTCCGTTCTGCCTGTTCAAAGGATTTGTCTTTTTAAAATAGTAGTCTGAAAATCCTAGATCACAGTGCATGTAGGAAACATGTAAGCTTATAAATGCCTCTTTCAGACTTCCATATGTAACTGACCGAGGCAGATACATAGTGCCCCAGCTCCATGAATCTACATTCTGTGCAGTGTTTTCAAAGGCCACCCGAAGCACAGTGAAGCACAAAACAACTGTGGTCAATCACACTTCACTTTCCTCAAGGGGGAAGGAATGATTAACCCATCCCTACTGAAGGTCTCACATCTTTGTCTTGATTCCAAAAGAAAAATCATCTTGACAGTTTGTGAAAAGGTACCTAAGCGTCCTGGGGCCCAAAGCAGATGTTCAGTATGAGTGGAAACTGTCTCTGAGTCTGGAGTAAATGTTGAAACAGCTCAAAGGGAAGATATTAGAAACACTGACAGCATACTGAGGCAGCCCATCCACTGTCTGGATCTAGTAAGAAGTTCTTGTATCAGTGTTTGGTTGTAATGAAGTATTTCTGAAGCATAGAAGAAACCAGTTTCTTAGGAATTCTGTATTTATTTTTCATGTATGCCCTTGGTAAACCTCCTTGAATATTACAGTGTCTCTCAGCTTTTCTACAACTCCAGATTAAAGTGTTGTAGCAGGAATCTTAACAGTTCTTATTAATAAAATCAAAACCTGAGGCCAGTTATTGGGGTGAATACCGGAAGATCAAAGAGACAGAACAAGCCACAGCTAACCTCACCTGGCCAACTTCTCAGCTGATCTTGTTTCCTCAGACTGGAAGTCTCTGTGCCCTCATATCCGAATGGCTCTCAGCTGAACTGTGCTGCTCAAAACCTAAAAGCTTAACCAGCCAAATGCTTCTAGTTTCTGATCTTCACGCCTTATATATCTTTCTCTTTCTGCCGTCACTCCCTGGGATTAAAGGCTCGCTTTCTGGGATTAAAGGCATGAGTCACCATGCCTGGCTGTTTCCAATGTGGCCTTGAACTCACAGAGATCCCAGATGGATTTCTGCCTCTGGAATGCTAGCATTAAAGATGTGAGTGCCACCATTTTCTAGCCTCTGTATCTAGTGGCTGTCTGTTCTCTGACCCCAGATAAATTTATTAAGATGCACAATATTTTGGGGAATACAATACCACCACAAAGTGTCAGGGATAAAACTAAAAGCATATTCTCAAATATTCCTCCTCAGTGAAGAATACATGACTTAGTACCCTGGATGGCTTCTCTCTAACAACAATGATGCTTCCCTGCCAAGGAGGTGTGTGTGCCAAAGAGGACATAGGTTACAGACTACAAAAGAAGTGAAGGAACAAATCCTGGAATATACTTGCAGACCAGTTGTCTGATAGTAAGATAGAAGCAGGTGAAATGCATATATGCATGGATGAGCAATAGAAAAGAATCCAATGTGACATTTTTGTTGCATTCCATGATCACAACATCATTGTGAGATCAGGCCATGTAGAATGCAATGTTATGAGCATTTTAGGGCACACAGACACCTGGAGCCAGAGCTTGAGCATAGTGTGACTGCTCCCCCAGAGGGGAGCGGGATGCTCTGTTGCCATCCCATTTGAGAAAGACAACGTGATTGCAGAGTGGTGGCAGCTGGTTCAGCTGTGCTCTGCTCCTCTGTATCTGTAGATGCTGCAACCCACATTCTGCCTAGCAGCTCTACACTGTGGTAATACTAGGGCTGACTTTCCATCCTGAGCCTTTGAGCACCTTAACTTTGTGTTTTAAAGGAATGCCATATGATAATACAGCATCCACTAACACACCTGTTGAGGAACTGCTCCTACACAGAGAGGGGCCAAATCCTTGTTAACAATGATGACTACTGGGCTCATGGACAAAGGACAGATTAATTTTTTTTTTAATTTCCAGAATGCTGGTACAAAAGAATAACCAAACATTTCAGAGGGAGAATTTTACATTCTTACATGAAAACCCTAAGAAACTTAAAAATAGATATAAGAAGAACAGGCTACCTTAAAATAACATAAAATTCTCTGTTATAACTCCAGTGAGAAAACTGTCAGTGAGCCTTGATTAGTTTTTAAGAACATAATATGTATTTGAGGTCTGTAGTAGATGAGCTAATTTTGAATGAAAATAGAAATCTGAAATTAAGCCTTACAGGAGACTGATAGTTGAATGTAAGTAAAATTAAAGTAGAGAAGGGCCTACTAGGGTAAAAAGGGAATGGTTAGAAGATGGGGGTGATGGGTGACAAGGGAAAGAAAATAAACCAAAATGAAGAGGGTGTGATAAAATCACATAGAAACCTATTACCTTCCTTCTAAGCCAAATTAAAAATTACACTGCAACGTTTGAAGAAAAATACCCCATATGGCTACATAATGTTGCTGCTCCAAGAAGCAGAAATGCTAAACAAAAGTCCTCATGCCCAGTGTGGGATACCTCTGCATGAGTTTTAGTCAAGGAGGCCCAAGAGCATACCCCACAGCAGGGTGTTGCCTTTCTTTTTGGTTGTCTACCAGAAGGGAATGATAAGACTTTATTGCCATAGACACCGCACACCATGGCTGCAAGATACAGAAAATTCAAGCTAGAATTGAGCTGAGAATCTCCTTCCTGCTGGCTAGATTCCAAAGTGCTTTAAGATGTCCTGCTGACTGCTGAGATGGGAATGACATCACTGTCTCACTCATCATTGAGTTCCAGGAACCACACCAACCTGTGGACCCACATGTGTGAAAGTGGCATGGCTGTCATAGAGATAACCAAGCTCTCTCTCTTTTGACACCTGTGAAGAGATCTCATCCTGGTGCTGTAAGCCTGGTTAAAAATTCATGCCTCAGGAAGACATGGGTATTTTAAGGATCATTAGTACTGATGATAGCTAAATATACATACTGTCAAACTGCTTTCTAAACATGTATTGTTTATACTCTTAGACAAATGCTATTCTCCACCCTAATCAGAGAAGCTTCTATTTGCAGTGAATGCAGAAGCTCATGGCTGCCCCCAAATTCTAAGAGTAAGTGACAGAAGAGGGCTTATTCCTAAACAAGTTATTTATACCCCCCTCAAAGGAAGACTCAGGGAACATTGCAGAAGAGGAGATTGAAAGAATGTAGACCCAGAAGACAGAGAGAAGGGCAGTGAAATCCCCTTCTCTCAGCAAAACACAGCTGGTGTAACCACAAACTCATAATAATTGCAATTACTTGAACTGGGCCTCTGAAAGACAGGCCCCTTTGACAATCAGTCATGAGAAGGGGAGAGGCTCATGGAGCCCCAAGCCTTGATACTGAACTACAGATTGCTGATAGAATCTGGGAGAAGAGGAATCAGATTCCTCAGTTGTATGCCACAGGTCCCAGCAGATAGTTTTAATTCCATGGCTACACAAAAGGCCCTGGTCAAAACGAGAAGGACAAAACTAGAACAGAAAGATGGAGGGAACAAGATGAGTAGGGGTGGGGGGGCTGTGCAGGGTGGTGAGGGAGCTAAGACAAGGTGGGGGTGGAAGCCACCAGAATACGTTATACATATGTGAAATTGCCAAAGGATGAAATTTAATAACTTTTTAAAGGAGAGGAAAAGAGAAATAAGTGGAATTAAGTTAGATCCCATCATATATTAATGTTTCTAAAGCATAATGCTTTTTTAAGATGTGCCCATAAACTTTCCGGCATTGAATGATAAAAGTAGTATAATTTTGTTTGTTCAGTAGCAGCAAATATAAGCTGAAGATGACAAAGCAATACTGTCACCGCCTCACTTGGAATGTTATGATCCTCGAACGAACCTCATAATCATTTCCTCTCCTCACTGACAGATTTGTACAAGAGGAAATAAAGAAACTGAGTTAGCTCTGTAGTGTAACATATCCAGTGGCTATAAAGTGCTCAGCGAAGGCTTTTTCTAGAAAGACTCAAACACTGAAGTGATTACGGAATATTGTTTACAATAAGGAAAGAAAAACTATTCAACCAAAATTTGTTTCTCATGGTGCTATAATTAAGGGAGCATCTGAACACAGCCTGCTACTTGAAAGGCAAGCAAATTCAACTAAACATCAGAATAAAAAGCAATAGATATAATATACATTATATTTTTGTGACCTTGAGCAACAGCACCTGGTTCAACTTTGGACCATGAGGCACTAGAATAACATCCCTGTTGGCCCAATTTCTTCCCAGTTAGAAGTTTCCAAGGACCAGCTACAGGATTTTGTATCATTTGCTTTGAAAACTACAACCTCATACTTTAATGAAGACAGAACTCTTAACAAATGTGTAGTTATATAACGCTGAAGTCAATAGTGAATAAACTAAATAGCAGTTTTATGGTACAGTGTAGGGTATTACAAATAGTGGATATTAATAGTATATTTATATGTAATCAATCATGTATTAATATTTGACATAAAATTAAAAAGTAAAAAATAAAATTAGTAATGGAAAAACATTTTCTCTACTGAAGTTATAAAAATTCTTTTCATAAAACACTATGGGAAAGCCTGGCTTTTCTATGCTTTCAGAGGAGAAATGCTTTCCTTTGTGGTTTACTTTTCCATGTGGAGAAACCTCCCCAAAGGCAAAAATTCCTGGCTTTTTATTCCACAATTTCCTAGAATGTTGCTAAGAGCATTATTCACAAATCGATGGAACTTACCTTCTACAAATGTGTGCTAAGGTTGTTCTCTGCCATGGACTATTGCAGGACAGTAATAAATGGTATGCTGTACTAGTGTACAGAATTAAAAATTTCATGATTATACTCTTTAAATTCTCTGATCCATGGTCCCTAACTATAATGAATAACAAACGCACTGTGTCCTGCAGTTGGGCCACATGCCTTGACATTGCTTGTATCATTTATAATGCTTCATTCAGTGTCTGTGTGTGTGTGTCTCTGTGTGTTAATTTTTCCAATGTCATGTGGGCAAAATGATACTTTGTTCCCTCAAGTTTGCATATACATTTCGTGTGAAACAATTAAAAATCGTCACTGTTTAACCCAAATTGTAGAGGATGTAAAGACAAGAAGTAGCAATGACTCTCATATATGTGAAGGTTTTTTTTGGAAAATAGGGATTACTCTATGTCATTCTGGAGATAAACAAATTTTTATTAAATATAGAGAAAAAGTTAAAAAACAACCAGAATCAACACAATTTACTCACTTATCCTAAAGAATCTACCACATACAAGACACCGAAGATAGGATCCCTTCCATCTGGGCATCTGCTCCTGGGATGAAAATGACAAACACATTGGAAAGAAGCACAGCATGTGCCCATACTGTTCCTGGGAACAATGAAGGTGACTGGGACACAGGTAGGACCCCTCCTGAGGATCAGGAAGTGTGAGATGGGTTCCCAGAGGAGCTGACATTGAGTCAACAGCTAAACAGGACAACAGGACTGAACTAACTGATCCAAAGGCATGGGAACAGGGGGTGGGGGGTGGGCGCAGTGGTTACACAGTATTCCCAGCAGTAGCAAGAGCACATGGAAACACTCAGAGAAGAAGGCTATTTAGAGAGCCTTGACATTTTTCTAAAGGTATGAGAAATCCCTGAGAGTAGACATGTACCCAAATCAAAACCCTGATCTTAAGATGATTATACCAAACGTACTGTGAAGAATGAAGGGAGAACGGACTGAGTGCTAGAGGACAGTGAAGGGTGGAGGGGGGCGGATTGTACTTAGGAGAGGGAAGGAGTGGTATGAGGGGTGGTCAGCCGCCCGTAATATGGGAGCACCATGAGTTTGTCAGGCTGTGCTGGCACAGTCCAGGTATTGCTGGAACTGCGCTGACCTCTTGATTCTTCCTGTCTCCTTCCTGAGGTTCCTCAGCCTAGCCTAACAGACCTGGTTGGAAATCATTGCAGAATATGATCAGAAGCTTTAACTGATGGTCACCTAAATCAACTGTGCATCTCCATCAACGCCTCAAACCCTTGGCAAATGCTTGATGAGGAAATGCTGAGGACTGAGTTACATGTGACAAGATGAGGTTTTTTTTTTTTTTTTTTTTTTTGGTTTTTCGAGACAGGGTTTCTCTGTGTAGCTTTGCGCCTTTCCTGGAACTCACTTGGTAGTCCAGGCTGGCCTCGAACTCACAGAGATCCGCCTGGCTCTGCCTCCCGAGTGCTGGGATTAAAGGTGTGCGCCACCACCGCCTGGCAAGATGAGGTTTTTGTCAATTCTATTTTCAAAATAGCATCAGGGCTTAGAATTTAGCATTCCCTAGAGAACTTTTAGAGACATGGGTGCTAATATCAGGGGTCATTAGAGGTAAGTGGAAGCAATTTGCCTGAATTATGGCTGGTGGTTTTATGTGTATGTGTGTTTGTGTGTGTGTATTCACCTTTTTAAGAAAAATTATCATCAAAGTTAAGTAAAAAACAGATTAAATTGAAATATCAATACAGAAAAACATTAGGCTCACTGTCCTCTTCGGAACTTAAGGCTGCCCAGAGGCAACCATTTTCTTTCCTTCTGTCATTTCAATTATTTTTTTACCCATTTTATAAACTATGTATTAGTCCAGTTATACTGGAGACAAATTAATTATTCTCCTTCTGGCGTTCACTCTTATTATTTTTTTTCTGTAAAAGTTAAGAACACACTAATCATCTAAACAATGACGATGATTGCCATACTCAGGCTTCTTTTATCTGAATGATTTTTCAAGCTCCTTGGTAGAAATAACAGCTCAGCAATTTTTTTTTTCTTGAAATTCTGGGGCTCAAACTCAAGGCTTTGTATGTGATGGGCAAACGCTCTGAGCTACATACTCAGCTCTTGACGTGTACTGAATTTTAACAAGACACATGGCTAATCCTTTGTGATACTGTGTCTCAATTTTCATGGCAGGTAGATATGGCTGGGCGTGGATGGAAACAAGCTCCTTCATAAAAAAGACATGTAAACAGTGAATTCTTTCATTCCTTCCTAAAATTAGGACAACAGAGTAGTTCTCTTATTTTCTACTCATCGTCGGCTTGCTTGGCTTGCCCAGGGAATCCCTTAGAAAATCACATTGACTTCCTCTCAATCCTGGTTGTCTTTCTCTCATAACTCTCAGGGGTTTTGTTTTAGGAAATTCAGAGGTCAATTAGTCCACAAGCGCAGCCTACATGTTCTTGCTCAGTTAACTGGAGATCGGGAGAGACTTGGTACAAAACTACAGGAGAGTGCCAAGATTCTTTCTTGTTTCTGTATTATTACTCTCTGCCACAGGCTTCCTTTGAGGAACTCTTGGGAGAGTTTCTGTGGGATGAGTGTGTGCCTTTCCCTAGGTTTCTTGGTGCTAATGCCTTTAAGTAAAAACAGAAACTTACCTCAATGCCTGATAAGAAAATGGGTGAGGGTTTTAGTGTAAAGCAGCTTCATGCATTTCTCTAAAAATTGGATGATGATGGCTGGTATTCAGGGAGTCAGATGAGGGGAAAGTCAGACCTACATGATAACGGGGTTCCCAGATTATCCAAGGGTCCTTCATTATTCCTGACACCATATTTGTAATTCTGTCTTAAAAGAAACAAATGGATTATTTGGAAGGTAAGTGAAGTTATTATTAGCCTTCTGAATGGAGAAAATTATGCATACAGACATACATCACACACACACACATTGAGATGGGTCTTGCCGTGCAGCTATAGCTAGCCTGGAACACTCTGCCGTGAGACTGTGATTCCATTCTTAAGTCTTCCCAAGTGCGCAGACGCCAGACCACGCAGCCCTGCCCAACTACGATGTGCTCTTGGCAGGAAGAAACATTCTGAAATTTTGTTTCCAAGTGCTGAGGACCGGATCTGTTATTTTTCTGCGTGCTAGGCAGCTTCTGTACACCTGAGCCCCACCCCCAGACCTTGAAAAAAAAAACTCCAGGTTTTCTCACTGGTGCATGAAGAGTGATCTCTGGAATAATTGTTAATTTTGCATATTTCTTTAATTATTTCATTTGTATGTTCTTGCTTACATTTTCTTATTTATTTTGTTATTTACTAATTAAATACTGAGAATGAGATTTCAGAGTATATAATTACTGATAGTTTTGTCAGTTTCTTATATTTTTGAATGATATATTTCACATGTAAAAAATGTAAAAGAATTAACCTTTATTATGAAGTTAGTTTACAAACGCACCAAGCACATAGTAATCACAGGAAAATGAATGCTCGCCTATTATTAAAATAACTTTGTTGGGTTTGTAAAGTGAACTATTCTCTGTCTGAATACAAAACTTACAAGGCAGACTTCTAATGTCAGTGTGAAAACTATATTGTCATTGGAAGAGTGTGGAAGAAATACTAAAATTTTGTAATCTCTTTAGGAACTCACCTAGCTCTCCAAGTCATTGCAATTCTCTGTTAGCTGGCCCCCTAGGGATCCATAAAAACAGTTCTGGTTGGAAAACTCTAACTACTAGTGCAGAAGAGAATTGTGTCGGGTTTATTTAGTCATGACATGGAGCCTTGAGGAAGGCAATAAAATCTCTGATGCTCCCCAGAAAGGCAGAAGCTTAGCGCATGAAAACAAAAGTTCTAGAAAGGCCTTTACTTCTGGCTCAACTACTTTTTAAAGGGGAAAACAAGAAGCCGTGGAATAAAGGACATCAGAGGGCATGGCAGGATTCTGCGGGTAATAAAAAGAAAATCATGCCAATGAAAACTGGACAGAGGATATTAAAATACACTATAGATAACCATGATCTCTGTGAAAAGATGATCAGTGTCATTCCTTACCAGGTAGATGCTGTCAATATGGCAGTGAGCTTCCAATCACATGTGTTAAGGATGGACTGAATAAAAATCAAAGGCAGATTGAAACAAGCATGAGTGAGAATGCGCAGAAACTTAAACTCTCTGATGCAGCTAAGGAGAACATAAAATGCTATGGTTCCTTTAGAAAATGATCTAGAAATTCATTGAATATTGAATGTAGAGTTACCTTATATGCCTATAATTCTACTTAGACACATTTACCCAAGGGATGTGAAGAGGGGGTTATAGAATGGTTCATTGGGTAAGAGTGTTCCATGCATAAGCAGGATGGTCTGAATCCCTAGCACTCATGTAAAAACCTTGGCATGGCTCCCTGCAACTAAGACCCTACTGCTTTGGTAGGCAGGGACAGGAGGATTGCTAGAGCTTGCTTGTCATCATACACCTACAGATTCAGTGAGAGATTCTGTCTCAAAGAACAGGAGAGTGAGGGACACTCAAAATACCTCTTTGACCTCTTCATGGATGTGCATACATGTGTGCACAACAACAACAACAAAACACACACACAGACACACACACACCACACACACACACACACACACACACACACACACACACACACACACACAGTAAACAGATATCCAGGCAAACTTTGTGTTATGCATGGTAGCACATGCCTTTAATCGCAACAACAGAGAGACAGGGGCGAGTGGATCTTTGTGAGTTTGAGGACAGTCTAGTCTACATAGTAAGCTCCAGGCCAACCATGACTGTGTAGTGAGACCCTGTCTCAGAATAAATAAATGGATTTATTTGGAAACAATAGCCCCATGGTTAAAGAACATTTGCTGCTCTTGCAGAAGGCCTAAGTTTGTTTCCCAACACATACATCTGGTGACTCCTTGTAACTCTAGCCCCAGGGGGATCAGATGACCCTGGCCTCCACAGACACCTGCACTCATGGACACATACTTACTCACACACATAGGCATCATTAAAAACTACAAAATAAATCTTTAGAAAAGCTTATGCATGAATACACATGGCTGACAGCATTATCTATGATAGCCACAAACCAAAGGTAAATAGATGTCTAATTAAATTAAACTAAACTAAATTCTAATAACTGCTTAATATGCATAATTTTTGAAAAGATGACACCAGGTAAAGTCAATCACAAAGGCTACAGATTTTATGAATTCCATTCACATGAAATGTCCTAAATTATGAAAGCTACAGATCTGAGTATCAACTAGTAGTTGCTTTAGGACTGGGTGGATAAGGTGGAAGTGAATGGTAGCTAAGGTTATAGGATTTCCTTTAGAGGTGATGAAAACAGGCCAGAATTATAGTAGTGATTCCACAGACCCAATAGACTACAAGCCATTGAACCTCACACTTTAAATGGGACTGCTGCACGGGAAGGTAAATTATTTCTAAGTAGTATTTCAAGAAGAGCTCTTTGGGGAATGGAAGAAAATTAGCCACTTTAAGTGATCGTAACATTTCATCATGTTTAGCCTTAACTTTAATATGGATCCCAAAGTAAAAAGGGCATTGGAACAGAATCACCCTGGTCATATCCTGGTGATACAGCAGGGCAAAGAGATAAATGTCAGCAAGCATGACAACAATCACTGTTCTGGAATACGTGCAGAACACAGCCTGTAGGCTCAAGGAAGAACTACACAGTACTAAAACACTTGATTCCAATCTAATCAACAGTGGGAAATGGACCAGAACGCTAATTCTAAAAACAGAACCTTTCTTTTGAGCCCTATAAACTTTCCTGAAAGGCAAAAATTGGGTCAAATATGCCAAAACGATGGATCATTCTGTGTTTCTGTATTCATTCTCTGAGTGCTTGATTCTTATACTTGAAGGTCAGGTGCGTATTCTCTGTTTTCATCTTTGAAATTCTTGTCTTTATATCCACAGATTAGTGCATCTACCAACGCTCACCAGAGGAGCTTATTTTCACAGTAAATGATGATTAATATAGAGATAATTAGTCAAGATGCAGAAAATAAGATCTTGGAGTGCTCAGCTATAAATGGAACAACTATTTCTCCCCTAACCCTGCCATGTCTCAGGATCATCTTGGAAGGAGGGTGGAAAGATTTTAAGAGCCAGAGGCAGTGGATGTCTGCACCAAAACAGTGTCCAGTATCATTAGACATGATAGAGTGGTTGAACAAATACATTCGTAATCGCTCTGATGGCTTGAGGAGCCAGCCCAAATCCCAGCATGGATGAGGAGGTCTCGGGAAGTACCAATCCTAGCTGAAGAGCTGGTGGAAGTGATGGCTACTGGGGAGGGAGAGTCAGTTATCTTCAGGAAGTCAGCCCCCCAGGGGCTGTCTGTGCTCCAGTCGATGATCTTACATAACACGTACAGAGACCATTAAGTGGATGGAGTTGGTTTAGAGAAAAGAGAGAGAGCAGCTGAGATTGGGAGGGGAAAGAGGTGGTGATGGGACATGCAGGAAGGAAGAATTGGATGAGAGGGATGGGAAGTCAAAACACATTATATGCATGCTTAAACAAAACCACCACAAAATGCTTAACATCATCATGGTTACCAAATAAAAGCCCATATCAGCAAGAGGATCTTTCCCACACAGTCACACTTATAAGGACAGCCTCCTCGTGGTTGTTCAGTCTCTCGTTCCCTACCAGGGATGATCAGCACTAACCTGCCAGGGCTCAGAGAATAGTTCTTCTCAAGCTGGGCTCTCTCCTGGGAATCTCTTATTGTTCTTGCTACAGTTTTGTGCTGAAACATTTTCTTTTTTCCTCAGAAAGAGAAGTTTAGAGATGTGCAGGTTCCTGACCAGCACCCATTCATTAAATAGAAAGACTCTGCTACAGAATTCTAGCCAAGGCATTTACCCCCCATGTTTTACAAAATGCTACTGTCCCTGGGTGATTCTATAGCCTAGTCTCACCACAGAAGCTCATGGTGTATGAAATCTTCCGAAGGCACTTTATGACATCCACTGTCCTACAACATTCACTGTCCCTCCTGGGAGCCCGTTTAATGTAACATCCATTACACTTGTTTGAAAGAGTAACATCGATCTTATTGAAGCAAGTAATCAACCACTTATCTTTGTAAAATGTCTCACAAAATATAGCTACCAGGTAACATTCCAGAATTAAATGATGATAAGCAATACCTGCATTAATTTTAATTCAAGAGTAGGTTCTCTTATTTTAGCTAGGTTTTAAACATAGTGACTCGACACTATCACAAGTTGGAAACTGCAGTGATGATTTTATATGCAGATTTTTCTGGGACTATCTCCATTTCAAATTACCTGTTTCACTGTCTCCATGTATTCAGAACTCATCAGGCAACATGTCTAAATTTTTCACTTGTAGAGCATGATCATTCTACTTGCCTGGAGCAATCGGATGCTGGAATTTTAAGTGCAAACTGTCTCTAGGTGTATAATAAATTAAGCAAATTCATAAAATGATACAAAGAAGTTATTAGAGTTTACCAGATTCTTGTGAGAATCTCTATCAAGGCAGTAGAAGAATATCCCTGATAACATCAAATGTCATAAGCCAAGCTGTCACTACTATAGTTCTGAAGCGTCATCACTGTGAGACATGGAATAAACCCTTGTCCTAGGGTGATGCCGGAGCTGGTCTTCTGGGCTCTTTTCCTAAGTCTTCCCTTTCATTCAAGAGTGAGCATGAAAAGTAAGTATCCCAAGATGCCTGCTATTCCCTGTCTGCAAACCTCCTACAGTTCTCCATTTTGTAATCTAGCCCCGGGATGGAAATGCTTATTCCCCTGGCCAGGAGAGGTAGGCTAAGTTAGTGCCACCTCCACATTGATTATTCAATTAGTATTACTTAAATTGAACAAGTTGATCTAAAATTCCTTGTCATTCTTGCCCAGTAACTTACATAACTATTCTTAAAACTTTAAAACTTGGAAGTGCTAGTGTATAGTGAGCCAGGCCCTTTCAGGGTTTAAACTTTGAACAGGCTTGGTTAGGTAGTTTTAGAAGCTATCTGTACTCTTTAAACCCACCAGGGATCTATTTAGTAAATAGCTACTTTTGTGCTAATTTGCATGGCTGAGTTGCTCTAATTTTCAGATGGGATGGGAACTTGGTAGGGCATAGTGAATGAACAGAGCTGTTGTGAATGGCTGTATGTGAATGAGTCAAATTGCTTTGAGCTGAACATTTTGGAGGGCTTCGTAGTGTGTGGGATGCTTGCTATAAGTGATATGCAGGTTGAGGTACTGAACCAAAGATACTTTTAACTTAGTGGTTCAAATAAGCCCTATCTGTTTTTTTGTTTTGTTTTTTTTAACTTGTTGGCTATAAGGGTTCATGCTAGAAAGACAAAGTAGTGAACAGTTGATGGAGTAGTGGAGAGAACAACCCTGTTGTTGAGAATTTCCAGGGACTGATGCCTCTGTTGATGTTTTGCTGGGTTTTAAAGTGCTGTCTCTATCCTGGTTGAAACTTTCTCCCCTTTCTTTTCTACAGTTTCTTTTTTCTCTCTACAGTTTCTTGTTCCATTTAAAATGAATTATAAGGCCATGCTTTTTAGCAGAGAGGTAAGAAAGACAAGGAGTGAGAAGAGGGGAAGTCAAAAAAGCTGTATTCTCCAAGTAACATTTGGAGAGCTAGAACTGATTTACAAATAAACTCATTCAAGCATTTAAGAAAAGTAATTCCCAAGCAGGTTAGGCTTCTTATGAGCATAGGAACTAAATAAATATTCTTAAATTATCTTACTTAACAAAAGTAGGTAAAATAGAGAAAATTACATCCTCTAGTATAGTTCATGCCCTGTGAAAACTCTAAGTAAATAGTGTCTCCAATCATTTCAAGTGCATTCAAAGTGCTGGAAAAACCATAAACTGACATCGTTATAAGCAAGATATGGACTGAAACACTAAGATATTAACAAGGTAGAAAAAAGCACCAGACTTAACACATGAGAGTTTGTCTTTCAACTTGGAAATAGAAAAAACAAACCACATACAATTAGGTAACTGAGGAAAAATTAAAAATTCTTAAGTGACTATGATCCAAGTAAGTAAAGCAAATATACACCCAATTAAAATGTGACTTGTAAATTAGGAAAAATATTTCGTGGTGCATACATTATTTCATAAACATCAACCATAGGAAGAGTAAACACAAGATGATACTGAGTTAATGGAGAGAGAGAATTCTGAAATAGTCCCTGGATATACAAAGTGTACTTCAGATATCATATGTTGAAGACGATGATTGACAATTCATACTTCCCCAGGCATGACCTCAGTCCTACCTTTTCATAACCTGTGATCTTATGCTTTTGTCCTCTATGCTCAGGGTCTTTCAGCAATGTGAGAAAATGGGGCAGCAGGAGAGAGCTGGGCACACGGACCTTGGGGAGGATTTATGTGACTTCTCTGTTAAGTTCGAGTGGAGCAGACTGAGAAGCATCTTTGATGTGTGAAAGGAAAGATACAGAGAAGAGAGTGTTCCTCGGTATTATTTAATAGTGATGGGACCCACTGGGGACTTTATCTGTTCCATTAGCTGCCCATGCTTCCTTCTTTCCACACCTCGTTTGCTCTTGGAGTAAATGCTGTGGTTGAGAGCCTTATAGATTTTACCCAGCTGCTGAGAAATACAGAATGCCTGTCTCTTTAAAAAGTAGTAAGTAGTCACATGGAGGAAGGAAGAAACCAAGGCAGGAAAGAACGGAAGAAAAAGGGGGGGACAATAATGTTTTTGTTTACTGTTTTTTAAAAAGAGTTGTGTTTTATATTTTAAATATCATATAATTATTTTTGTAATCCATCACTCAGAAAACACATAGAAAACTAGGGAGACAATATAAGATAGTTTGCAAGTGGCTTACATTGCTTTTAGAGGTGCATTCTGCCTTAATGTATATTAATAGCTATTTTATACAAAATCAGGAAAGTTATTTATATAAGTTAATCCATTTCTAGACTTTAAAAAAAACAAACTTAGTCTTTTTCAATATCTATGTTTGTGTTTAATCTACATGACTCATGTCCTAAGAGTTTGGCTTCAGAATATTGGAAATTGAAAACTGTATTGTTTTGAAACTGTAGGTAGTAACTCATTAAAACCTCTGAATTGAATAAAGAGGAAAATCAACTCTTTATAGGAAAGTTTTAAACTATATTCTGCCTTAATTGTCTTTTCCAAATCCATCTAAGACTTTCTCATATTAACTCCACTCTCCTTTGCTTTCTCTACAGACTTCTGTTAAGACTTCAACAATGAGAAATGATAACTCATATGTTCTCGAGCACTGCTATTCCAGCCTAGTGTGCTAAATGTGTGTGCACCAATATTATTTGACGATACATCTTTAACTTATATAGTCGTCACAGCAAATAGAAAGTGTTTGCTGAAGATATTGTCTGAGAAATCAAATGGAAGAGAAAGATGTGGACCATGCTAAAGGTCGTGTTAACTTTGGACAGTTTATCACTATATTCCACAAAGATGCACAAAGATGGTCTAATCTGTGGCCCACTTTCTTAGTGCTAATGCAGAACTATCAAATTTTAAAAGCCAGGAGCAAGTTCTTGCAAGAAATTTTCAGTTGTCCAAACTATAGCAGAGCCTGTGTTTTAAAACCTGGAAGATGTCTGTCCATTTGTGAGGAGTCATGGAAGGTTGTTCAAAGGAGTAGTGAAATATTAATGACAGTTGCAACCTACTGTGGGTGTTGGGGAACACAGAAGCAAAGAATCAGTAGGGTTTAGAAGCAGGAATAAAATCTCTCCAACCTCAAGTTCATTTTTTCAGATGTAGCATGTGGTATCTATCATCAAGTATGTTCAATGTCACATTATAAACAATGTCTAGTGAACTGTCAATTCTCAGTATGTGGATAGACAGTATCTCTGTTACGTTCCTTAAAGTAATTTTATAAGACAATCACTAGCTTTATAGTTCAGATACTGGTAGGAGTCAAGCTCTTGAAAGAAAGGTGATTCCACTGTAAAACACACTATCAATAGCTTACCTGGTGAAAACTGTCACATCTGAGTCTTGTGGAGTGTGAAATGCCATATGCTGGTCTTACTTCTGGTCATTCCTAGTATATGTCTTTGGGTCATTCATGGTGCATGTCAGCATGTTAAGGGTTTGAGAAGTTCTACATTACAATGACTATGCTCCAAAATGGCTTGACTATGAACATTTGTTTTTTGCCTAAAATATTTCCATTCATACATATTCTAAAACTCACTCTTGGAAAATCCTATCCATGGAAATTCCCTCATTCCAGTGAAGACCATCTTGTCACTGGCTATTTACCATCCTCAAATCATTTAACAACGGCAGAACAACGCAGATCCTAGGAGATGAGTGTACCCAGTGATTTCCAGATAAACGGTATACACAAAACTTCAGTTTACCGACCTCAAGGCTAAATATATGCAACCTGTTCTCTTACCTATTAGAACGAAGAACATAAACAGAGACAAACATAGTTCCTAGGAAAATGTCAAGAAATGATGAAAAAGATCAATCACAGAGTCAGTTGCTGGGAATCACAGGCCATTAACAGACTCTTAAAAAATAAAAAGGAAGTAAATAAGCAAATAGAGAAACAGAAACTAGTTCAAATTTATGAAGTAGCAGGATCAAAAACGGGCATATGATCTGTTACAAATACTCCTTCATAAATCAAAATGAACTTTTCCCACTGACTTTGGCTATAATTGGGAAACTTGAATAAAACTAATTCAATTAAATGTTGTGGGATGATGTCATCTCAAAAAGAGGACTGGAAAAACAAAAGCCAACAGAGTGACTGTTTGGAAAGTGGGAAATCTCCTAAGGTGTACATAAGGAAGTAAAAAGGTACAGATATTTCCTTATTTGGATCTTTGACATAATTATGAAAGAAAGATCATAGCTTAATTTCTTCATAGAATTTTCTTCCCCCTCCCAATCATTTTTAGTTCCATTTTTATTCTTTTTAATTTCAGAATATTTCAGTCAAGGTTGAGAGAGAGAAAAGAAATCAATCCTGATGCATATTAAAAAAATTCATAAAGAAAATCACTCACATAGTTATGGACATGACTGTCAACATGGAAGTCCATGGACCAGCCAGGGGAAGGAGAGGTTGCATCTCATATGTGAGCAGATGCATAGGTGGGGTTGTTATCTCGGAAGCTCGAGGCTCCCTTTGAGGCTTTTCAAGTAACTGATACAGGTCACAGAGTATGTAGGGTCACTAAGGACTGACTCTCCTAAGAGTCATTTTTTAATAGACTAGTTCAAAAATCACAGATATATTCAGAATGCCTTGTAGATACAATATGAATTAAAATTTTTCTTCACTCAGCTAATATTCACACATTCACTGTATATAAACAAACAAAATAACATGATAATAGTCCAATACAATTTTAGAATAGTTTTAGGATTGGTTTCAGCCCAAGATAAAGTTGTCTTTAGAAAACACAAGTTTATTTCTCATTCACATGACATTGCCTTGGAGATAGACTATCTGGGGTGGCGCTGTATTTGCTGTCTCATAAGTGTCTTAGAGTCTTGTGTGTGTGTGTGTGTGTGTGTGTGTGTGTGTGTGTGTGTGTGTGTGTGTTTCTGCTCTACTTACTTAGGCAGATCTCTTCCATCAGCAAGGTTAGCTGACCTTATCTTTGCTCCTGTTCTCTAAGCAACAAAAAAGGGCAAGAGGCAGGAAAACCCCTTTAATGATCTTCCCAAAAATTCCACCCTTTGACCTATGCTTCACTGACCAAAATTTGTCCACACATAGCCACAAAGAGCTGTAAGATAGGGCATGGAATACAGTCCCTGCTTCCAGGCAGCCATATGAACACATAGCATCATGATTACCTGGAGAATGAAAGTAAGAACCTTCTGCCTTACAGTGGGCCTTGAAATGTTTAATAACATGCTATAGATCGACATTTGAGTGTCTTTTAAGCACCCAGGTATTAAAGGATTGATCTCTGGCCTGGAACTCAAAAAAGTGTAGAAACACTAGGAGGTAGGGCCTCATGGGAAGACTTTAGGATACTAGGGACATACTATGAAAGGGTATTGGGGACCCCTGTGTCTTCCTTTTCATCACTTTACCTCCTAACCATGAGTTGATCAGCATTGCTCTAGCATGTGTTCCAGCCAGGCTCCACAGCCTTTCAATAAGCTCAAAGCCACAGGGCCAATTCTTCCCAGCCATAGACTTCTAAAACAAAACCAAAATTAACCTTTCTTTATACAATTCAGTGATCTCAGGTTGTTTTAATGGTAAAGGAAAGAATAGATAGTTAACAAAGAATACTTGGGGTATTTATACTAGCACAGATGATTTCTGAGGGTGAGCTGAGGAGGTGTGATGCGCATGCATTTCAGGTAGACCTGTTTTGCCCCTGACCCCTAGCTTTTAAATATCTTGCCAGTTTAGCAACTTTTGAAGCCTCTTGAGTCTGATTTTGTGCTGATTCTGGCAATCAACTATTTATCTTGTTTTCAAATAAACTCTATGACATATACAGTTCATATTTGCTTTGAATGATGACTGTGTACATTGTTTACAGTCTTGTGTTAGTCTCTTACATGTGTGTTAGACTTTAAGCATCCAAAGACAATGGAGAGAGATGTCCCACCATCCTCTCACCAGCACAAACTTAGGATTTTGTGTGCTTCTTATATTGTTAAAGAAGTGAATGTGTGTGCATGTGTGTGTGTGGGTATGTGTGTGTATATGTATGTGTATATGTGTGTGTGTGTGTGTGTGTGTGTGTGTGTGTGTGTGTGTGTGTGTGTGTATCTGCGTGCCTCTGTCTGTGTGTCTGTGTTGATTTCTGGAAGTTATTTAAAGGCGTGTGGTATACAGTATTGTCACTTCCCTTTCTTAATATTATGCAGAATACAATCTGTCCCTTTAAATACTGATATAATATTCTTCTTATGTCCAATAAGGGAGGTTTAAACACGAGAATAAAGAAATGAGCCATGTGGTGAGTGGCAATATTTTGGGAGGAACAAAATTTGCCTTCGTGTTATTAAACCTGCAAGGAGGATGTAATGTACAGAGAACAATATTCATGTCTGCTGGTGTGCAGAAAGGCTTCCCATGCTCACACCTGACTTCTGTTAATGTTGGAACTCCCTGACTGTGTGCCAATGAGGCTGGGTGCCTTTTCCTTTCAATAACTTGTAATCATTTGCAAGGTTGCAAAGTAATAATTTTATTATTACTGTTAGAAGATGAGTCCGTTAGGAAACAAAAGTTGCCAAGTGTTCATTCCTCACAGCACTGTAAAAAGAATTACGATGCCAATCGTCCGCTTTCCATGAGATGTTGGCCTTTAGTTGGTGATACCAGAGTACAATAACAGCCAGTAGAGAACTGCTTAAAATGATTTTTTTTTTTTACCCCAGATGGTCATAAAAGGACTATTGTCTTCGCATAGTGTAAGTAGTTCTTTAGGTCTGCATTTGGTGTTCTCTACAATTTTGAACATTTTCACATATTTACTTTGTTATGATCTGTCCCTTTCCTGGAACCATCTTTGGGAAAAGTCTGACCATTACATGCATTTAATCTACTCTTATTACATAACAAACTCATAAATTTATGCCACTATTTGATTATAGCATTGTTCAAGTTTTTTTTCTTCCCTTTAAAAAGTAGGTGATTTATTTCAACTCAAAAATGGACATAGCTAGAGCGGATAATATTTCCCACCATTCCAACAAGGAAAAAATAGAATAAATACAAACTAATAACTTTTAATTTGCTTTGGATTTTGTTTTGGTTTTCATTTCTTTTTTCTTTTTTTGTTTTTCAAGACAAGAGTTTCTCTGTGTAATAGGCATGGCTGTCCTGGAGTCCACTTTGTAGACCAAGCTGTCCTCAAACCCACAGAGATCTGCCAGCCTCTGCTTTCTGAGTGCTGGGATTAAAAGCATGTGCTACCACCGCCCAACTCTAATAACCTTTCATAAATCCATCAGAAAGCATAGGAAATAGAGCTGGACATGAAGCTATGTATTACATGATCTGTTATATGGCATTCTGGAAAAAACAAAGAGCTTAGATGAGAAAATAGGTGTGTGATCATCACACAGTAAAGTCTGGGGAAGGGACTGACGCTGTGAGAGTTTCAGAAGGACACTTTAGGATGAGCAAGCCTGGATAGCTCAGTCGGTAGAGCATGAGACTCTTAATCTCAGGGCCGTGGGTTCATGCCCCACATTGGGCTCCAGATATTGGTGAAATTATTAAGGCCACTCCACGTAGTTAAGCACGTAGTTAAAAGGAGATTTATTTAATGGCGTAACTTACAAATTAAGGGATAGGTAGGTTGCGGGGTCTGGGGAAGGTGTATCGCAGTCCAGCGGTGTTCTCTGGAGCTCTGCTTGGCCCACCCTCACCGTCCAGGGTCCTGGAACAGAGCGAGAGCGCTGGCCCATCCCGATCTCGGGTCTCCAGATGCCTCCCTTGGCCCGGCCTTGTAGGCGTGACAGTTGCTGAAGTCTCAATGGGGGTTGGAACTTCCAGATCAAAGCTGGAATGGCTACCTACTACACTAGCTCTTCATCTTCTTATTTCATGACTGTTTTGTCTTTGAACTGAAAAGCCTGTGTCCCAAGAGTCCTTGTTCTTCTGGGCAAATCAGAGTCATTGGAAAACCCAAATGGAAGTTTTCTGCACAATGCTAGGGTGATAGGGATGTGACTATGTGTACTTGCCACAATCCATCAACCTGGACATCACAAAGTGAGCCCTTCTATAAAAAAAAGACTTACAAAGTCAAATAATGTCACAGATATCAGAACATGATGTAGGTCATGACATATGAGCCTGATTGTATTAGACATGGAGATTACTCTCTAAATTTATTCATTTAATTTAGAGGTTATAATATAATTACAATGTTTCTCCCTTCCCGTTCCTCCCTCCAAACCATCCTGCATACCCCTCTTTGCTCTTTTTCAAAGTAATGACCTCTTCTTCTGCTCAGTCCATATAATGCTACTTGTACCTATGTTTTTAGGCTTATTTGGTATTGGATAATCAGTAGACTATTTCTCCTATTCTCACATTCCTAAGATACCAAAGAGGAAGCAGAAAATTTTAAGTGTCAGAGGATCATGGAGTTTGCTGGGAGATTGTGTCTCCTAGGAATGTCAGAAGCTCCACCAATAAAGTCTCATCATCATGACTGCCAAAACATGAGCTGAATGAGGACACCACCAATAGACATGTCAATGTGGAGACTTCTTGATGAGAAATTGGAGTCTACTCACCTGGATTCAATGCAGTTACATAAGAATTTAGAATCTTATCTCAAAGTTGATACATTGGATTTTGAGATGTGCATACTAAGTATCTGCAAGTACTCATAGGGCTATTGTGATGAAAATGGATTGAAGCATTTTAGCCCTAGCTGCATGATATAACTGATAATTTTTGATTTGTGCAAGGGTGCAGCATGAATAACCATGTGCCAAGGCTCGGAAACTGCATGATATCAAACATTCAGGAACACATTTTTCTTCACTCCTGTAATGAAAGCTACACTGCTGGCCTCCTTGGTGAGCGAGCTGTGGGTTCTGGAGTTTACTGTGTCTGAGTTTAAATCCTGATATCAGAACTTTCTACTTCTGTGACTTTGGTTAGAGTATTTATCTATCTGTGCTCTGATAGTCTCATCTTAGAATAGACATTATAATGTGCACCTTTCCCTTTCTTGACAAAAGTAAAATGATACCACATATACATAGAATGGGACAACACCTGTACTCAGTAATTATGATTAATATAATGCCATACACAAACTTGTTTTGATAACATTATCATGTTGCATTCTTGTTTTTTTTTTTTTTTTTGGTTTTTCGAGACAGGGTTTCTCTGTGTAGCTTTGCGCCTTTCCTGGAACTCGCTTTGGAGACCAGGCTGGCCTCGAACTCACAGAGATCCACCTGGCTCTGCCTCCCGAGTGCTGGGATTAAAGGCGTGCGCCACCACCTCCCGGCGCATTCTTGTTTTTTAAACTTACATAATACAGACTATAAAAGCTAAAATGTCACAATAGGCCTTTTTTCAGTTAAAAAAAACAGAGTTGCTATTCTTATAAATTTAACTTTGTCACCTACATTCAGGAATGGAGTTGACAAGAACATAGAAGAGTGTTATAGGCAAGAAATGGTTACATAACAGAAAACCAAGTCCCCAAACACTGAGCAGTTTTCCTGTCTGACCTTGAGTTAGGCTGTTTGTGTCACAGAGTTTAGACACTCTTGTGGTAATAATGGCATGTCAGAATTAAAAGGCTAGGACAGTTCTTTTTAATCATCCTCTTCAAGTCGATTGAAAGTTACCACACGCAGATGTCAACTAATGACTTGTTAAAACCCCCAGAAAAGGTCAATCCTTCTGCTTTATTGCCACTCATCTGAAACATGCAGACTCTGTGCTCTCTAAAGGCCATGCCTAATACAAATTGTAGAAGTTCAAAATGAATATGGATTGGCATATCAATCAATGGGAAATTTGGATTCCAAAAATCAGTTCTCATTACTTAAATTTTGATGAGGGACCTAGGAGAATCTAACAGGGAAAAGGTCTCTCCAACAAACAGAGTTAGAACAACTGTCTCTGCCCTTGCAAGTGGCAGCATTAGACCCTTCTTACTGTGGACAAAATTAATTTGAAAGGGACCACGGATGTACATGTTAGTACTGCTGCATAAGACTCTTTGATGGAAACACAGACATGAATCTTTGTGACCTCAGATTTAGAAATGGCTTCAAGCTATGACACTCAAAACACACAAGGGAAGTAAAAGTAACTAGCATGTCAAAAAATTAAAAGTTTTTGTGATGTATAGCATCAGTCCAAAAAGTGAGGAATCCCCACTGGACACTAATTGGAAAAGGACCATGTAACCACAGCCTGTGAAGATGTCTTATAACTCAGTAATGAATGATAAGTAACTCAATTAAATATGGGTGAATGGTACTAATCTCCTTTTGTTCCAAAGCTGTCATATGAATGACCAATTAGAATATGTAAATGTATCTGATGTCACTAATTAGGGAATAAAATCAAAACCAAGATATTACTTTATACCACATCTCTGGGGCTAGGAAATGCAGTTAATAGCAAGTGTTGGTTAGAATGTGTGGAATTTGAAATAGATGCTCCTGATAAGAATACTAAATGATGCTGGCAGTCTAGAAATCAGAAAGACAGTTCACTAAAACGTTAAACATGGAGTTTCCCACCGATCCAACAGTCTGCTAGACGTACACACAAGAGGACTTAAAACAACATCCATGCAACATTCTGTATATATTCATAGCAATATTTGTAAAATATCTGAAAATTACCAAACAACCTGAATGTTCAGCCCACGAACATATCAACAAAATGTGGTATATCCACATCGTCAAGTGAGTTGTGCCTTTGTTGCCTTCACAAAGTATCTTAGATAAACATTTTAAAGTAATGGTTTATTTTGCCTCAAAGTTTAGGAAGTTCAGCTGAGATTGATCGGCCTTTGAGGTCCGTGTTGAGGTGTTGCTTCGCAGCAACGGGTGTGTAGCAAAGCAGTATTCACCTCCTAGCTGATAACAAAAAAGAGAAGAGATCAGTGTTTCACAATCTTCAGAGGCATACTTGCACTCTCACCAAGACCCAAGATCTCCTCCTATGTGTTACTTTGTTGTGTTTTTTGTATGTGTATGTATATGTGTGCATGTGTGTGTATGTGTGTGTATGTGTGTGTGTGTTGTGGAATAGAATATTAACTAAGTTAAGATGTGTTATGTTTGTTTGAGTTGCAGAATAATTGTTCAACTATGTAAACATGTATTGGATTTATTTAAATGTGTTGCTGTTTCACCTTGACTGCCTAAGGCTCCCGATTGGTCTAAGAAAAAGCTGAACAGCCAATGGCTAGGCAGTAGAGGGATAGGCAGGGCTTGTGGGCAGAGAGAAGCAAAAGGGAGCCAGCCAGCCAGAGGGCAGCCCGCCAGACATGGAAGAAGCAGGAAAGCAGGATGGACTGTACATAGATGAGGTAAACAAGCCTCAGGGAAGCACATAGATTGATAGAAATGGGTTAATTTAAGTTAAAAAAAGTTAATAAGGAATAAGCCTAACCTAAGGTCAAGCATTAATAATTAATAATAAGTCTCTGTGTCATGGTTTGGGGGTTAACAGTTCAAAAAAACCTGCTACGGATGTGTATAATGTATATGATACATATAGTGTGTATGTGTGTGTGTGTGTTTATGTGCATGATGAGTATGGATTTGTATGATGTGTGTATGTGTATGATGTATATGTGTATATGTGTATGTGTGTGTATGTGTATGATGTTTATGTGTGTATATGTATGATGTATATGTGTATATGTAAATGTATGTGTATGTGTGTTTATGCATATGATGTGTATGTATGTGTATGATGTATATTATGTGTGTGTATGTATGTGTGTGTTTATGTGTATGATGTGTGTATGTATATGGTGTTTATGTGTGTATATGTGTGATGTGTATGTGTATATGTGTATGATGTATATGTATATGCACGTGCCTTCTTGAGTTTCTGTGAACCACATGTGTGCTGGGGTTCAGGGAAGGCAAAAGACAGAAGATGTTGATGGATCTGGGTACCCTGGGGCTGTAGCTATGGGTTGCTGTGATCCACCCTGTGTGGGCGCTGGGAACAGCCTGTGTTGTCTGCATGAGCAGCATTTCTAACATAGGTCTCGCTTCTTAAATATCCTACCATCTACCAAGAGTGCTAAACTGGAGACCAAACCTTTAATGAATGGGCCTCTAGGATACACTCAGAATCAAAACTACAGTAAATAATGAAGTGAAGTACTGCTTAGATGAAATGTGAAAATGTTATGTCATGTGGAAGAAGTCAGTCACAAAAGGCTGCATCCTATGAGTTCATTCACAGGGCCATGTCCACATTGAGCAAGTCCATAGAAAGCAGAAAGTAAATGAACAGTTGTCTGTGGCTCAGGAAAGGGGGTTTACTTTGCTAAAGATATGTGGCATTGGACTTGTAACACTCAGCAGCCACAGAGACCTAACCTATGCCCTAAATTTACCCCCAGGTAAAAGAAGCATACATTTCAAGCTGAACTGTAGATTAAAATACATTTTAAAACAAAAACTAGTGTTAAAGCCTGGTGTGATAGTATATATCACTAATCCAAGAACTTGAGAGACTGAGGCAGGGGGATCAAGAATTTAAGGCCACCCTTGACGACACAGCAAGTTCAGCGCCAGCCTGGACAACATGAAAACCTGACTAAATAAATAAATAAATAAACAAACATAAATAAATAAATAAATAAACAAATAAATAAATAAATAAATAAATCCTCATGTTTCCTTCTTTACAAAAATAGAAAAAAAAACCCCAAAACTATTAATTTACAAATATACTTACAAGGTTTATAAGTTTATAATTAATATAGTTTTATTCACTTATACTTTATGATCATCTTATTCAATGTAACTGATATTGACATAGCAAACGTACATACAGATTCTCCGACTTTGTGTGTATGTACTTTATGAGAGAACAAAGTAACTACATCATAGCATACATTAAATACATGGGATAAATTCACACGTGAAAGCATCCTAGAGAAAGAGAAGAGAGAAGTCAGAAGAGTCCGATTCTAATCTTTCAGAAACAAAATTCCTGGAGTCAATGAGTGGTAGAGAGTGTTTTTTGCTCTTGCAGAGGAACCAAGTTTGGTTTCAGTATCTATGCTGGGCTTCTCACAATCACCTGTTGTACATCCAGCACACAGGGCTATTACATCACCTGGACTCAGGTGCGCACCTACCCACATATGCGTATGATTACAAGTAATAAAAAGGAATCTTAAACAAAAGGAGAGAAATACAAATGATACTTACTAAATTATCCTTGCAGTGTGCCTCAGTGCCTCCACTCCATCTCGAGGCTTTCTGTAGAACTGAACAGGCCAGCTCTACTCACGTGGAACATATGCTCATCTGTCATTTCTAGATTTTTAGAAGTTGCTTATAAGGCACTTCCTGCTTACTTAGGTAACATTATATCCTTCTGGTGTCTTTGATGTAGTTGAATACTAAATAGTTACAATTATAATTTTCCTTGGTTATGATAAAAGATAAATTAGATATAAAACCTTAGACTCACAAATATAGGGTAGAACATTTTCTTTAATTTTGCCAAATACAAATAGATTAGATATAACTGTAATTCCTGCTTGATAACTGTTCTATGATATGTAATTTTACTATGATAAAGTTAAAACCCTTCCTTTTTGATTAGGCAGAAAAGGGGAAGTGTTGTGGGATGTCTTTCTGTATGCTGTGAATATGTGTTGCTCTCATTGGTTGATAAATAAAGCTGCATTGGCCTATGGCAAGGCAGCTTAGAGGCAGGTGGGAAATCCAAGCAGAGAAATGGAGATAAGAAAGGAGAGGAGAGAGAGGTGCCAGCTGCCACCCTGGAAGGAGCAGCAAGATGCCAGCAGACAGGTAATGCCATGGCCACATGGCAACTTATAGATTAATAGAAATGGGTTAGATTATAAGAGCTAGCTAGCTAGACGCTTGAATCATAGGCCATGCAATTGGTAATTAATATCAAGCCTCTGAATAATTATTTTATAAGCAGCCGAGGGACTGTGGGACCGGGTGGGACCAGAGGAACCTTCCAGTTACAGTCCTCTTTTTGTGATGCCATTAATTTAATGTTTGCTTTTGGAGTAATAGAAAATGTGCAAATTCTGGGCTAGTAAGATGGCTCAGTGGATAAGAGTGATTACCTGATAAATTCTGGGTACCCATATGTTAGATGGGGGGGGAATAACTGACTCCTGACTCCAGTAAATAGTCCACTGACTTATACACACACACAATTTAAAAAGTTTTAAACGGGTCATGGATAGAATTGAACCCCTCATGTTTTGCCTTGAACACTGCTAAGTCATACTTGCTTATGTTCTCTGGTGGCATTTTTTTCAAACTGTTTTATGTGTATTACAATATTTCAATCTTATAGCAAGCTTATGAGATCTATATGTGCATATTCTCAGTTTTGTAGGCAAATGGCAGAGACTTCTGCTGTCTGGGTCTATAAAGGAAGATAATAGAATCTTGTTTCCCATTTACATGAAGGAATTCTATTCTTTTATAAGCTATGTTATGGATTTCAGCATCTTGGGCAACTCTGTGAAGACACCGTCTCTGTGAAGTAGCCTGGAAAACTCTAATAACCACAGCTTAGAGTTGTTCTTACAGCCACTGAGCCTGCAAGGTGTATGTCTTCCTTATTTTCCCCAACCTGTTGGTGTATGTATGGACAAATCACAAGGGTGGAATAAAAGTCATATTTCTACCCATTGGTGACAAAGGAAATGAGGAAATGTAATCTTTGCTGAATGTCAGAGAGAAGGCAAAGTAGAAAAATCCAAGAGAATATCAAAATACAGAGACTTACTATTTTATATTTTTCCTTACACTGGGGATTCTAATATCTAGTTAAAGCATTTTCTCTAGAATATATAAATAATTTCGAGAAACTAAACATCATGTGAACAAATAACCCAATTTAAAAATGGAGTATAGATCTAAACAGACTTCTAAAAAATTATTTGTATATTCTAGTCACTAAACCTCTATCTGACATATAATTGATGAGGTTTTTCCCATTTTGCAGGTTGCTGCTTTGTTCAAATGATGGTGTTTTTTTAATACACAGAAGAGTGTGGCTTCATGAGGTCTCCTTTATAAATTGTTGTTCTTAATTTCTTCACTATCAGAATGCCCTACAGGTCAATCCTATAGTGGCATTTTATCAGTTAAGATTTTCTCTTTCCATGTGTGTCTAGATTCGTGCAAAGTTGACAAGAACCAGCTGACACCTTGTCAACTTAACACAAAACACAGTACTTATTAAACCATAAACCTTCCTTTTTTGTTCATCCCCAAGATCTCCTATCAATATCACAATATATGCAAAGTATAACTTTAAAAGTCCTACAGTCTCTAAAACCTTCATCACTTAAAAGTCTAAGATCTCTTTAAAAATCCAAAATCTCTTTAAAATATTCCAAGTCTTTTAACTGTGGGTTTCTGTACAATCAAAAACAAGTTAAATACTTCTTTCCCTAAGAGGGAAGAATCAGGAAACAGTCACAGTCCAATGAAAACAAACACAACTCCAACATTGTAAACAGCAACTGTCTGATGTCTTGGACTCACTCATGATCTTCTGGGTTTCAAAGGGCCTAAGCGCTCTACTTCCCCAGGTCTGCTACTCCCAGCACACATCCACCACTTCTCAGGCCAGCTTCACTGCACAGCTACTGCTCTTCTTACTTATCATCCCCTGGTACTGGCATTTCCAAAATACTGGGGTCTCAATTGAAACTGGGCTGCATCTTCACCAACAACCACTCCTGGGCTGTGTTCTAGGTCTCTGCCCCCCTGCCATATAGTGCCAGGCCTCAGCTGCTCTCCATGACCCTTTCATACCATCAAAACCTGAACTACCTGAGAAACTTACTCTTTACCAAGTGTGGCTGCTGGCATGAGGTACACGTAGCCTCACCTGCCTTTGGACTACAGATTTTGTGTACTGTCCCTGAAGAACCATTTACTAGATCCTTTTGCCGCAATGATGGTAGCCTCTTTTAATTACAGTTGATCCTATCATATCTAAACTATCCCCCTTTTTTTTAGAAAGAGATTGTATTTATAATCAACCTGTTTTAAATAAAAATATTGGTTTTTCTCTGTCCCACATCAGAGGGCTCTTCTGATTTGGGACACAAGAATCTTTTAACCATTTTTTTTAAGCAATATGTCTGGGTTTAGAGGGGGAGTGAGCCAATTCCACCTCTAAAGCCAGCTTGGTATATTTGGGGATTTGGGCGTAGCTTCTCTTACTATTTTTTTGCTGGAGGGGGCGCTGTATCTTATGGGGACACAAAGAAAATTTTAGGATTATGGAGTAGTCCATGAGGGTGTATTATCTGAGCCAGTTGTCTGAAACCGTTCCGGATGTTGGATCATCTGGGCCATGGTGTCATTGGAGACCTTTCAGGGGGTCTTGGCTGGTCAAACCTGAGGTATCTTAATCTGGAACAAATCCATAGCCTCTGGCTTTCTGTGGAAACAAAAGCAGAGACTCTTTTCCAAAGTAACATATCCTTATATCTAAATTTTGAAGT
This sequence comes from Peromyscus californicus insignis, assembly GCF_007827085.1. Lineage (NCBI taxonomy): Eukaryota > Metazoa > Chordata > Mammalia > Rodentia > Cricetidae > Peromyscus > Peromyscus californicus. The sequence goes on along the minus strand of NW_026294514.1, from coordinate 39,718,179 downwards.
CAAGGTGTCTTTAAAATTTACATTTTGGCATAACTCAACAGCTTTTACCATCAAATGTTTTTCTTCAGTTACGAACATCAAAGACAACATAATCCAGATTCTCTGTGTGATAGCCATCTTTATGTGGCTTATTACCTTTACTTTTTTTTAAAGACTTTATTTTTAAAAACTATTTGTTTATATAACAGTATATATATATTCCTTTTTTCCCTCTTTGAAGCCTATGTATATTTTTACATACATTATAAACTATTCCATCTGAATCAGTCTTATTGTGAACCTATTGATTTAAACTGTAGCCTTTTAAGACTGAAACGGTGCTGTGGCTGCTGGCTCCGCCCAATTTAGCTTCCCAACATGGCGGTGGTACATTTTTCGCGGGTCTATGATTCTATCAAAGCAGCATGTAGCCCAGAAACCTCTCTCTCTCTCTCTCTCTTTTTTACTAGTAAAGACTAAATCTACCAGACAGTGTAATGTGCCACTGGCAGACACCTCATTCCCGCCATACTGGTGGTCAAACGCACACGCCAGGAACCCACCAGTAGTTCAAACCCATGTTTTGTGGCTCTGTTCAGAATTGTTTATTAAATATTGTTAGGTTTAAGGTGGAAACTCGAGCCGTTGGGCGCCATTTGTAGCTGGAGAATTTCTCTCCAGCACCCGCCGCCAAGTCCCACCAGTCCCAGAGCCCACTTATAAAATACTTATAAAATAAACACACAGACTCTTACATTATTTAAACTGCTTGGCCATTAGCTCAGGCCTATCACTGTCTAGCTCTTACTCTTATATTTAGCCCATTTCTATTAATCTTTACTTTGCCACGTGGCTCATGGCTTACTGGTACTTTACATCTTCCTTGTCCTGGCCATGGCTCCAGGCAGTCTCTCTCTCCTTCTTCCTCTTCCCCCAATTCTTCAGACCCAGCCAACCAGAGCTTTAATACGGAATAGCATACAAATGGCTCTGATAGAATCTTCACTTGCCTCAGAAACTTCACAAGTTGGACCTCCATTTTTTTTGCATCTCTTTATGAATTCCTACCTCTCAAGCCCTCAAATAATGACACAATAAACACTAAGCATTCAATGGATTTCTATCCCATTTGTCCAAACACTCTCACAATCTAGACTGGACAGGTGTTCGGGGGGCGGGTATATAAGAAAATAGGCAGAACAAGCCATGGGGAGCAAGCCAGTAAGCATCATTCCTCCATGGTTTCTGACTCAGTTCCTGACTCCAGGTTCCGGCCTTGAGTTTTTGCCATGACTTCCTTTGATGATGGACGGTGCTGTGGAAGTGTTAAGATGAAAATAAATCTTTTCCTCACCATGTTGCTTTGGGTTATGGTAGAACAGAAACCTCAGTTAAGACAATACATGAATACACAAATGAATGGTCAAGGTGTTCATCTTTGAGGGAGGGTATATTGAGTGAATAATTTTCTATAAATTACATGATGTTGTTCTCTTAGGCTTAAAGAAATTCTCTGGGGGTTCTCTTTGGATGTATAAGGATGAAGTTGGGTGTTCTTTTTGGATGTGTAAGGATGAAGTTGGGAGTTCTCTTTGGATGCACAAGAATGAAGCATTTTCTGTCAGCAGTAAATCTGTTCTCCTAAAGCAAATGTTTTCAAAGCTTTTTCCCCCGACACTTGGTATAAAGCCCTCAGTGTGCCTTAGCATAATGGCTACACTGCTGTCTGTTCCTGTCGATTCCATTTGCAGCAACTAAACTATCTAGAAAAAAAAATCATTTCATGCCATCTTAATGGAGCACCAGAAAGGTTATCTAGCTTAATTATCAAAATAACTTTAAGACATTGTGTGAGGATGTATTGTCATTTCAAAGAACAGAGAGAAAAAAAAACATTCAAAGAAAACTCATCAACTAATACAAGATCTTCAGGGAATTTGACTTCATGCCATGGTCACAATAGTCTGATTCATTCTCATTTTATTTTTAATCTACTTTAATTAAGATGGGCAAGGAAATTATAATAGGACACAAGCAGTAATGGAGACAAAGATTCTCAGAAACGTTAAGATATTGGAATATATGTGAAATATGGTGGGGTTTTTGTTTTGTTGTTTTGTTTTGTTTTTTCATTTTAATTTTTGTAAAATTTTGTTAATCATTTCTGAAAATGATTTTATTTTTAGTTTTCAGCATATTTGTACATTTGTTTCATTTCCTTTGAAGTCTTATTTCATTGTTATGCACCTTTCCCCAGACAAGTATCCATTGCAAGCTTTAAGTGCACACAGTTCCTACGCAGATGATACCAAGAGAAATATTGACTCCAGAGCCGTGTGATGTGCTGGATTATGCTGAGTGGGCAGGTGGGCATCCACTCTCTGAATCCCAGGTTTTTGACATGAAAGGTAGAACTGATTATAGTTTGAAGGGGAAATGATATACTCCTTAGGGTGTTACCGAGGTATCTGACCTAGCAAATGATCAGTTATAAGAACATAATTATTATTACTGTACAATGTTATATTCTTAGGAGCCGTTTATTTTTTAAAATATTTATAAAACTAAAAATATGAAATGTTACAAGAAACAAAAGGTTTAATTGCATAGTAGATTCCCCCAACTTGTATTTGGATAAACTTCATCCAGTAAGAAAATGTTCTGGAATAGTACAATGGATATTACTTACTCACGTAGGCTCAGGCATTCTTCCCTTTCAGCCCTAAAGAGTATCTCTCCATCTTCAGGTTTCAATATATCTGTGGGTAGTTTATTGAAAGTGAGTACCAGTACCTGTATTACTTCAGTACCAAGATAATATTTTTGGGTTTCACCACTTACATGCGTAGCAGTCACTTTTCTACACCTGTAGCAAAATGCTTGAGAAAAATATCTAAGAGTAGAAAAGGTTTCTTTTAGCTTGCACCTTTAGCTGTTTAGTCTATTTTAGGCTGATTACTGAGGACCTGTGTCAGGACAGGGGAGAACATGGAACCCAGCTGCTTGGATCATGATGTCCAGAAACAGGCAGAGGAAAAAAGGTGAGGTCCAGGGACAAAACATACCTTTTTAAGGCAGCCTCCTCATGAACTACTTTCCCCATCTAGGCTGAACCTCCTGAAGTTTCCACACATCCCAACAGCTCATTAAGATGTGAATATATTATGAATTAATCCACTCCTGAGATCAGAGCTCTCATGGTCCAATAACTTCCCACACACCCACCACCACCACTGAGCACTGCTGCACAATCATTTTGGGTGGCATTTAAGAACCAAGCCCTTCTACTATTCTAAAGTATCTAGCTTATTATATAGTATATAGGTCATATTATTCAGAATTCATAAGCCATTCTAATAATACTTTATAGCTGTTTTGGTGTTTTCATTTTGATCCATAACTCAATGTTGAATTGACATCTGTTATTGTCACTTTTTTCTCTCTTAATCTGGAAAAATCTCTGCATTTCTTTTCTTTGTCCTTCATGATATTGCTTTCAAAATCATAATAGCATCCCCAGATCTATACCCTTCAATTTGAATTTGTCTGATTCATTCTTTGTTTCTGTATCCAGGCTCTAGATTCACGCTCAACTTCCAACAAGATGCCACTGTACATGGAACTTGTGCTTCTCTGGGTGTCACAGTGAGGAGACTCATGATGTCTCTGTCTCTGTGATATTAGAGTATTGTCTCTGGGAATGTCTGCCCTACAGATTATATCATACATTAGCTTCCATGCTCCTTTTCTAATAAATAATTTATGAAGCTACACCCGGAGAACAAATATGTCTTATTCCCCAGACACTTCTCAACAGACAGGATCAGCACTGAATTATCATTCTTACCTGAGTCATTTATTGCAATAATGCCAGCAAAATGGGGGCTTTCTAACTTTCCCCTCCTGCAGTTACTGGTTACTGTTCTACTGTAGAGAAGAGATTCCTGTAACTTTGACTTAGACTTACCATAAACTCATTCATTTTTGAATGATCGTATATGTTAGAGCACATTTAATATTGTTGTAAAGTATTTTATGATGTTGTTTTATTTGTTTATGCTGAGGAACATAATGACGCAAAGATGTGTTGCATTCTTTTATGTTGCATTTGTTTAACTCTGTGAAGCTGTGTTACTTTGCCAAAAACACCTGATTGGTCTAATAAAGAACTGAATGGCCAATAGCAAGGCAGGAGAAAGGAGAGGCAGGGCTGGCAGGCAGAAAGAATAAATAGAAGGAGAAATCTGAAAGAAGAAGAAGAAGAAGAAGAAGAAGAAGAAGAAGAAGAAGAAGAAGAAGAAGAAGAAGAAGAAGAAGAAGAAGAGGAAGAAGAAGAAGAAGAAGAAGAAGGAGCAAGAGAACAAGGAGAGGAGGACACTAGGGGCCAGCCACCCAGCCACACAGCCACACAGCCACCAAGCCACCCAGCCAGCCATGAAGTAAGAGTGAAAGTAAGATATACAGAAGTAAGAAAAGGAAAACGCCAAGAGGCAAAAAATAGATGGGATAATTTAAAGTTAAGAAAAGCTAGCAAGAAACAAGCCAAGCTGAGGCAAGGCATTTATAATTATGAATTATTTGTGTGTGATTTATGTCTTTGTGTGTGATTTATTTGGGAGCTGGGTGGTGAGCTCCCCAAAAGAGCAAAACAACCAACAAGAAATATGTTCAATATGTGAATGCCACATATTTTCCCATCCTATAAGATAAAAGCTGTATTGTTCCTCATGGGCATGATCAGTGATTTGGAGGTGGCAACAAAATCATGGTACAGTTGACTTTCAAGGACTTTAAATTTGATGTGAACATTTGAGATACATGTATGCTTTATTAATATCTTGTAATGCTATTGCTCTGTATACTGACAGAAGACTAAGTTATGTCTTAAGTATAAATCTCTATCCATTGTATACTATTTAGGATGCAAATAGCATCTTTCTTGATACATAAAACACAAAGACCAAAGTAGCTGTAGAGCTCAAAGGCTTTTGTTTGTTTATTCCAACCCTATAAAACGGCAGGCCATATAAACATTTACCATGATGATCATTGGGTGCTTCAGATGACTTCTCCAAAATGATTATTTGTTCTCCTCGGAAGGGAAAAAACAAACAGATTTTTTGACCCAAGGGTAGGGATCTTGTTGGTTTGCATTTTTCACCCCTGCTCTGTTTGGCATTAATGCTCCAGAAGTGTTCCCCAATTCTACTGATGCTCCCAGCTTCATATATTACTATGAAAAGTTATCATTGAGCGTGTTGTCTAAAATGATAGCTATTTACTTGTAAGGAATTTGTGTTCCCTTTGGATCCACTCAGGCTACTGTCCATGCTCGGTTTCCTGAAATTCCCACAAGGAACATCACTTGGGTATCTCTGCTTTGCTCTTCGCTCCGTCGTGGTTTCTTATGAAACTGATTTCAGGTGCATAGAGTCTGTCCTACTTACGCACAGTGTTACTTAGCTGCCTAAATGTCCTGCCTGTTCACCATTCCACACAGCATTCTGTGTAAGCTTTTCCCATGCCTCGTTATCTTGTGTTCCTTTCATTGGTGTCTAATCTAACTAACAATATTGTTCTTTGTCTGAATTTCCACTTACACATTTCCAGATTCCTTTATTTTTGCTAATACACTATTTTATTTTCTATAGATTGTCACTTTTTTCCTTTATATATGGAATTTATTTTAAAATACTTCTACTTTTATTTCTTTATATTGTCATACTCTTTTATTACACTCTTGATATATTTTTCGAAGCAAGTATATGATTTCATTAAACACTATGGAATTTTATAGCCATGAATTGATCCTTGGCTGGGCTTCTTATTCTGTGAAAATCTAGAATGTGCAGTGTTATAGATGGATGAATTTCACTAAAGAAATCAGAACAAAAAGTTCCAATTATTCCTGTGCACTAAGGAGGACAAAAGAAAGATGACAATGATTCTTCACAGGATCTGTCATCAAAATGAAAATACAGCCGGGCGGTGGTGGCGCACGCCTTTAATCCCAGCACTCGGGAGGCAGAGCCAGGCGGATCTCTGTGAGTTCGAGGCCAGCCTGGGCTACCAAGTGAGTCCCAGGAAAGGCGCAAAGCTACACAGAGAAACCCTGTCTCGAAAAACCAAAAAAAAAAAAAAAAAAAAAAAAAAAAAAAAAAAAATGAAAATACAAATAAAATGGTGATGATATTATTAAGACAGCTGGGAAAGCTGGATATTGCCTATATTATAATAGAGGCATAACGCTACAGTTTGGAGCATGAATACCCACCAAAGGCTGTATATTGAAGGTTTAAGCCCCACTACTGAGGTATATACAGGTAGGACATTTGGGAGATGATTGGATTACGGCTTTCATCTTACCCAAGAATTAATCACTAGTAGATCCACATCTTAATAGACTATTGGAAGGTTATAGAAACCTTGGAAGATGTGGGTCATTGGGGCACTGGGGCCCCGTTGGAGGAAGTGGGCTACTGGAAGGGCTACCCTTAAAGGGTGTAGTTTATTCTGGGCCCCACTTTTGTTCTCTCTCTGTTTCCTGGCTACCACGAACAGAGGAAGCAGTTCTCAAGTCTTCATCTCTAGAATGTCCCCATGTAGAGGCCAATTTTTTATTAATTTCTTGGCTTTTATTTAAATTTGGGAGATTATAATGTAATTACAACATTTCTCCCTCCTCTTTCTTCCTTCCAAGCCCTCCCATTTACTCCTCCCTGCTTGCCTTCAAATCCATGGCCTCTTATTTCACTACTCTTCCTTTGGAAGGTGACCTCTCCCAGATCAGAGTCTCAAAATAAAACCATCCATTAAAAATATAAAAAAGAAACAAAATCTTTATCATCTTCCTAAAAATGAAGATGTGTATACTTGTGTGTGTGCAAGAGTGTGTTCATGTGTATGAGTGTGTGTGTGTGTAGGTAGGTGGGTGGGTGGGTGGGTTAACCTTTTATTTAGAACACTGCCCAATGAGGGGTATCTCTTAACACAGATTTGAAAATTGCACACTCTGCATTTTGGCAGCCATAGTCTATGTCCTAACTTCATGCAGTACTTCACCACAACTGCTGGATTATGAATATTGAGCCTTCTAATCACCCCTTGCCACTGAGCAGTAGCACTGTCCCATTTTTCTATACATATCTCCATGGACAACATTGAGTTATATCCCTTTTTTTCTCATCAGAGTAGTTTTGTGCATTGTAGCTTAAGTTTTCCTGGTCCTGCCCGGCTCCCATGGCCCTGCAGCCACTTGGACCCAAGTAAACACACAGAGGCTTATATTAATTAAAACTGCTCAGCCATTAGCTCAGGCCTACCACTGACTAGCTCTTACATTTAAACTAACACATAATTCTTATGTATGTTTAGCCATGTGGCTTGGTACCTTTCCTCAGTTCTGCCTTCACATCTTGCTTCCTCTGTGTCTGGCTGGTGAGTCCTGACTCAGCCTTCCTGTTCCCAGAATTATTCTCTCTGCTTATCCCACCTATACTATGTTTCCTGCCTGGCTACTGGCCAATCAGCATTTTATTTATCAACCAAATCAGAGCAACACACATTCACAGCATAGAGAACGACATCCCCGGCAGTGCATAAAAGAATGTTATTGGGTTTTCTTCGAGTTTTTAGATGTTTTTAGAGTTTTCAAACCATAAAGTTAGATGTAGTGTTGCAGCTACTTCCCATTATACTGAAATTACTTCCAGTTACATAACCATGCCATGTAGCCACGTTAAGGACAAAGACAGAAGGGAATTGTATTAAGTGAGCTTTCCTAGGCTTCTCTGATGGGAAGAGAAATTTCCCTGTCCCCCTGGGTAGAACTTTAAGCAAAGACTAGGGGAGAGCAGCTGCCTTGTAACCATCTGGCAAAGCTGAGAGGAGCCCTGTGAGCTTGGTTCCTGGACCGGAGACCTCAGGTCTGGACACCAAACAACACATACTCTGTGGCGTATGACTTAACCAAAGCATTTTCATTTCTAGTTTTAGCTGCTGTCCTGAAGTCTCTAGCACATGCCACAAAAGGCAATCCTGATTGATGATAGTCTGAAGGAGGGCCTGAAATAAATAAATCTCACAAATGCGTATTTGAAAAGTATGCAGCTTTGCATCTCTTGTGTCTAAATTGCAGAGGCAGAAACATGTGATTAGCTCTTGCATTGAGCACCATGTGGGTTGTGGTAGTTTGAATGTAATTGGCCCCCATAAAGTCATAGGAGGGACACTATTAGGAGGTATGGCTTTGTGGGAGTGTGCATGCCTTGTTTAGAAGAAGTGTGTCGCCGTCAGGGCAGATTTTGGGGTTTTCTATGTGCAGGATATCACTCACTGTTTCAGCTGACTTCCTGTTGCCTTCAGATCAAGATGTAGCCAGCACCAGGTCTGCCTGCATGCCGGCCGCCATGCTCCCCGCCATGATGATAATGGACTGAACCTCTGAAACTGTAAGAGAGCCACCCCAGTTCAATATTTCCTTTATAAGAGTTGCTGTGGTCATGGTGTCTCTTCACAGCCATAGAAAACCCTAACTAAGTCAGTGGTGAACAAATGCCACACTGAGGACCCCAAGTACCCCATGTTCTGTTACATTAACAATGCTTTTGCCTGAGGAAACTGCTGCCTCATACCCCCCTGCCTTCCAGCATGCTGTGCACTCAGCTCACTTTTCCTCTGTGCCCTCTACATTAGTTACTCTATACTCGTTACCTGTTGATGTTTCCCCCTTAAAAGACAGTGACTTCCCTGAAGGTAAGTGACACATCCCTGACACTTAAAACAATGGGTATGACTTCTTGATTCATGTCTTAAGATTTTCATAGTTTTGAGTATTTCATGTGTGAGTTCTTCATTTTTGTCTTTGCCACCCCATCCTGTCTCCCTTCCAACTCTCCCTGTGCCCTAGAGAAGATGAATTTTCCTTCTCTAGGCAACCTTTGCTCTCCACCTGAGGGCAGGATTCTGTTACATCCCCCCCATCTACAGGGGCATATCAATTGATGTGGTCATCATGGAGGCCTTGTTTAGGTGACCATATTGTTGCGATTTCCTAGATGCTGTTCCTGTCATATGTAGCACGAATCTTAAAGAGTTTTATTAATAAAATCAAACCTAGAGCCAGATATTGGGGTGAATGCTGGAAGATCAGAGAAGCAGAACAAGCCACAGCTTCCTCTCCTCACCAATTCCTCAGCTGATCCTGTTTCCTCAGACTAGAAGCCTCTGAGTCCTCATCCAGAATGAATCTCAGCTGAACTGCAGCTAAAAGCCTAAAAGCTTAACCATCTCTAGTTCCTGGTTTTCAGGCCTTATATGCCTTTCTGCTTTCTGCCATTACTTCCTGCGATTAAAGGCATGAGTCACCATGACTGGCTATTTCCAGTATGGCTTTAAACTCACAGAGATCCAGATGATCTCTGCCTCCAAAGTGATAAGGATTAAAGGCATGTATGCCACCATTTTCTGGGCTCTATGTCTGTCTAGTGGCTGTTCTGTTCTCTGACCCCAAATAAGCTTATTAGGGTGCACAATATTTTGGGGAACACAATATCACCACAGTCATGTATAGAAGACGCCATCTTGAAATACACAGCCTGGTCTCCTGGCTCTTTCAGTCTTTCGGCTTTCTCTTCTATGATGTTCCCTAAGCCTTAGGTGTAGGGGTTGTGTTGTAGATATTGTCTATTGGGAATGGACACCTCTGGTCAGGTGTTCTCTGCATTTTGACCAGTTGGGATGAAAAAAAAAAAGAAGTTTATCTGATGCAGGATGAGAGCTATACATACCTATGGATGTAAAGGTATATTTAGAAAGCTGCAGTTGGGAATTATACTGGTTAAGGAAAGTGGTAAGTAGTAGGTTCTTAGTTTCTATGACCTCATCAGCCATGGGTAGTTGGGTGGATTTACAGTATTAGGCACGAATTTCCTCCTATCGATTAGGCCTTAAGTTTAATTAAGTAATTATTGATTACAGTTAAGATATAAGTGCCACTATCGTACCTTGAATTATCTTGCCCTGCTGGCCATTGCTGTGGTTCCTAGTAGAACTGTTAATTGTTTTTCCCCTTTGGCAGCCCGCACAGCACCTTCCAATACTATGTGTGTTAGTGCTCAGGGAAGAGGCTTCCAGGTCAGTCCCAGCTGCATCCTCCCAGACTTGTGTCTGAAGTGTGTGGTATCTTCAGCAATAAGGTATTACTTTAAGTTCTGTGGAATGTGCCATGATTTAAATAGAATAAGCTATGCAAAAATGTGCATCTCAACAGTAATGAATTTTCTTATGCTACCTAGAAGTGTTTAGGCTTGTACTTGAGGTTTCCTTAGGGAGCCACAGGGAGTTTAGTAGAATTCACAGCAAAATACTGTCTCCATTTTCCCTCTAATGTTCAGAATTGTCTCAGAACTCCTTTGTACCTTTTACTAGTAGTTGTGTTCAAGGTTGTAATGGACTGTATTACAATCAGTGTCTGGAGGGAACAACTGCTGTAGAGAGAACCTATCAGCAATGTTTCCTTCCATCCAAGAAAACTGTTGCTCCAAGATTTTAATCTCTGTTTTTCAATAAAATCCTTTTCTTTTTTGGGGGAGGGGGTTGAGACAGGGTTTATCTGTGTAGTTTTGGTGCCTGTCCTGGATCTCGCTCTGTAGACCAGGCTGCCCTCGAACTCACAGAGATCCACCTGGCTCCGCCCCCTAGCTGCTGGGATAAAGGCATGCACCACCGCCACCTGGCCCAAATCCATTTTTATAGTGTAAATCATTCTAAGACTATACAAGTCCACCCAATTTCTTCCCTTTGTTTTCACCCCACCCCTTTTGTTGTTTTAATAAATGTGTTCTTCTTTCTTAGTATAACAAGTACCTTAATATTTCTAGCCCTCAATATTTAAGCCTGATACTGTTTTCAATCAGGTAAGCAGTATCAGCTCTTCCACTATCTTAATGGTATCATCAAGTTTTGATGAATTATTTAGTTATTTTTTACTACAGCTGCAAAGGCTAGAATTGACTTGGGTAGATCCCCATCTACCCAAGTGTTGTTGGAATGTTAAATGTTCTTATAATAATAATAATAATAATAATAATAATAATAATAATAATAATAATAGTAGTAGTAGTAGTAATGATAATAATAATAATAATAGTAAACCCAGAGCCAGATACTGGGATGAAAGCTGAAAGATCAGAGAAGCAGAGCAAGCCAAAGCCAACCTCACCTTGCCAACTCCTGAGTCGATCCTGTTTCCTCAGACTGAAAGCCTCTGAGTCCTCACCCAAAAGCATCTCAACTGAAAGTTCCTGTCTCCTCACACCTTATATACCTTTCTCCACCCTGCCATGTCACTTCCTGGTATTAAAGGCGTGTGCCCTTCCCAGCACTAGGATTAAAGGTGTGTGCCACCACTGCCTGGCTCTGTTCCAAGTGTGACCTTGAACAGGCAGAGATCCAGACTGGATCTCTGCCTCCGGAGTGATAGGATTAAGGGTGTGTGGTACCACTGTCTGGCCTCTATGTCTAATCTAGTGGCTGGCTCTGTCCTCTGATCCTCAGACAAAGTTTATTAGAGTACACAATATATCACCACAGGGATGGAACTTATTGCCTCATGCAAGCAAGGCAGTCAGGCCATGAGCCTAACCCAGGGGGGACCTTGTGCAGCTTTGTTCAGAGTTGGGTAAAATTGACTGCTTGAGAGACAGCAGCCTGTGCCAAGGAAGGTCCTGGATTGAAGGAAGCCCTGAGTGCATTGACTCTTCTACATATCAAACAGTGAGGTCCCCATGGGCAGTGATTCTGCACAACCCCTCCCTGAGTGAGCCCAAGTGGATAACCTTGCTACAGAGTTCAGAGAAGACTGATAGACCATGAGACTTCGTTAATATTAAGGCAGGCGATGTTATCGGCATGTTTGATCTTGAATCGTTTAATTTATTCAAGCATCTTCTGATAAGCCAGGGATTTGAAGTTTAGTCATAAATGGCAGAATGCCAAGGATCACAACATGTCTGAATAAACCAATGGAGAAGAAACTTAAGCTCATCCTCTATAGACCAAAGAGCAGCTGACTTAGTTAGGATCTATTGCTGCATGACCAGTCACCCCAAACTCAGTGTCTTCAGCTGTTGACAATGCTTATTTCACATTGTATCTCTAGTGAGCAGGTTCTGTATAGAGAACAATAAAACACTAAAACTAGAATCATCTGTAGTCCTAGTCACTCACATGCCTGTCTTGACATTGTAGGCTGAGTGTTTAGCTTGGTTTGTCATCCATAGCACAATATCTAGCCTCTCAATTTGATACAGGTGTGTGTGTGTGTGTGTGTGTGTGTGTGTGTGTGTGTGTGTGTGTGTGTGTGCATGAATGCATCCATACACACACACTTGCTCATATAAGCACATGTGGAAACCATAGGTTGATAGCTGAATGTCCTCCTGTAACTAGGTCAGGAGTTTACTTTTACAGCAGGACTTGCTGGTGAGAAAGTCTCAGGGGTCTTCTTGGCTTCACCCCAACTCCTGTGGTTAGAGGAACAGGCCACTTTCTGTAGATGCCTCAGATCACAAACTAATGTTCTACAGTTTAGGCATTAAAAACTTTACTCTCTCATTCTATCTATATTTCACTGGCTCTCAGTTTCTTTGAAGCATAACTCCAATAATAAGTGTACCTACAGAGAGAAGCTAACTGTAAGCTGAGTCACCTTCTGTGATTCAACATTGAAAATCATACTTTGCCATGCCTGCCATATTCTGTTTGTCAAGCTATCCACACAGCCTCCTCCCCATTCTACTTAGTAAGGGATTGCCACAGTTCTGTAAGAGCACAATAGACCAGGAATATTGCTGTGGTTATTTCAGGGAAACATAATATATTGTCATCTGCCCTTTGCCCACAATTTGCATCCCTCCCACATACAAAGTACATTTCAATGCATTTTCTATTTGTTCTTTGATGTGTTTGTTACTTTTTTGCATTTTTATTTGCATTAATATCAAATTGTATTTTTTTTGCTTTTTAAATTTAATTTGTCCTTTTTTGTCCCTTCCATGGGTAGAGAAGTTATACACATTGTTCACTGAATTTTAAAAATATACTCTCTAGACATTTTACATACATACTAATCTCGCAGATTTAAAAAACCAAGGAGTAGCTTTACATTTACCACAAGATCTTGGCATTCTTTAGCTGTGATTATCCCTTTATCCAAGTTAATATTTGTCTTAGTTCAGGCTCTTGAACTAAAATACTTCAAACCGGGAGGCTGGCTTGGACCAAATTCTGTATCTCTCCACAGTCCATTTGTGGAAATACTACTCTTACTCCCTGGGTGATGGGGAGTGGAACATTTGGAAGACACTCAGCATTAGGTGAGGGGCTTGTGAATAGAGTCAGTACCTTGTAAGAGACCTAAGGGAACACCCTTTCTGTGATGTAGTTAGTCACAGGAAAGTCACGTTTTAGAAAGAAACAGTAATAGGGTAAATAAAATGTGGTTTATGTGTTGATATGGACAAGAGAACGCAATGGTCTTTTATTTCCAGAAGTGAAACAAAGGATGCCATTGGTTCCATAAAATAGGAAATATTATAGATTCTTTGACACAGCAGAGTTTAAAGTGAGCTTGAATTCATATGTATAAAGCTCACTATTCAAACCCACTAACTTTGCAGATTTAGTTTATTGTCTTTCGTTTGATAAGAACCAAGTGAAGATATCCTATGGAGAAGACAGGAAACAAATTGAAAAAACTTCCTCCCATAATATTGACAAAAAGCAACACATAAATAATAACAGACAAGATAGTCATACCATTCGTCTAAGTTAGAGTCTACACGGCAGGGTGGGATGCAGTGCACTGCAAATTCCCTCAAGGGGAAGTTTCACACAGCGGCCATCCATGGAGGTTAGGCCTCTTCTTAGAATTTCACCCATGCAAAGTTTTAGGTTCAACCTTTATGGTGATATTTTATTTGTGCTGAAATGTGATTTTATTTGTATGTTAATAAATAAAGTTGCCTGGTGGTCAGAGCTAATAGCAAGCCATAGCAGAAGCTGAGTGGTGGTGGCACACACACACCTTTAATCTTTATCACATGGCAGGCAGAGGCTGTGTGTTCAAGGATATAGCCAGCTTGGAGACACAGTGCTTTTAATCTCAATACCAACCATAGAGACCTGGAGGTCTGTATAGACAGGCAATGACAAAGAGGTCATGTGGTTGGGTTTACAACCAATGAGAAGGCAGAACAGAAAGTCAATACAAAGACAGGAAGTAGGCCTCTTTCTCAGGGGAAGGACGGCAGTGGCAGCGAGTGGTAAGAAGATGGTCTCAGCTTTTGGCTACTGCTCTCTGATCTATGGGCCTTTAGCTCTGCATTTGGCTCTGTGTTTCTTATTTAATAAAACTGCTCAGAATTACATCTACAAACCTTCTAGTGGCAAAATCGTGCAGCATGTTGGAGATCTCAGTGCCGGTCACCAGCAACCAGGCGTTCTCCTCTTCCAGCTCAGGGTCAGTTCATGCAAAGCCCACACTTCCGTCCCCACTCCGAACTTCAGCTCCCATTTGCTGTCTCTGCTGATTTGAGCAGACTAGCAGCTGGAGGCTATTTCTGAACAGAGAAAACTGTCATCAAAGGATAGTCTCTGCCATCGACTTCCTTTGTTATGTTGGAAACAATACCAGTTCCTCTGAAGTTCATTCTCCTTTTTTGTAAATTGTGATAATAATGTTCCTTTAGGTTGACCCTGGAGTGCGTGCTATGACCTTAATTTCTGAACTGAAATTTTACCTGTTTTTACTTGACTTTGGATTACAACTTAGATCTTTAGACACGAATTTCATTCTGGCAGGCCAGTTATAGATAATTATCTAAGAGAAGCTAAATTGTTGAGTTATAGCCCAGAAACTGAACAACTCACGTGCTTCAAATGTCTAACCCCAAAGAGAAGTTGACTGCCTCCTGAAGATGTGTGTAGTATCAGCTATTGCTTTGTTAACATGACACTCCACAACTAAGTGCATTAAAACACAGTGGCCATGGGTTAGTTTTCATGAGGACATTTTGGGGGTTCAGCTATGGAGACTTGACTCACTTGGTCTTATCTGGAATCTCCAATGTACTGTCAGGAGTTTGCCCAAGGTTTAGCTGACCTAAGATGGTCAGGGCTGAGATGTCTGTGGCTGGGATGACTGTTTCCTCTACCTGTCCCTTACAAGCCTCCAGCAGGCTCATCATACCTTAAGAGAGGTATATGAAGTAAGACTGAAAGGGAATATGCTTGAGAGCCTATTTACTCCTTAAATCTGGCCTTTGCTGACATTTATTTTATCTTCTGTTATAAAGCATGTGACTCTGTCCTTGCTCAAGTCGTACGTCGAAGCCTTATATCCAATATGATGATAAGAGGAGGTGGGTCCTTTGGGAGATAGTGCAGTTTGAATGGGATCCTTAGAGTTGAGTCCCTATGATAGACTCCATACCCTTGTAAAGAAAGAGAAACCATAGCTCCCTTCTGCACCATGTGAGAAGGCTATTTGGGGCTTGCAAGTCAAGAAGACAGTCCTCATGAAGAAACAAATTGAGCAACTTGATCTTGGATTTCTCAGTCTCCCAAACTATGAAAAACAAATGTCTGCATGCGGGTCTTTGACAATGTTGTTGTGCTGTGGCCGAATGTGCTGCGACTCCTTGTATTGACTGACTGGAAGCATCACTTGTTGAATTCAATGTGAAAGCAGAGAAAACTTCAAACCAGGAAGCAAAGGACATACGCATAGAGTAGTCATTATGGGGAGCTAGTCATTCACTCAGTGCTCACTCTCTACATTTTCCCCGAAGTCCTGTAATCTGAGTGACTTCTGGGGTTTGCTCTTCTGCAATTGCTCTTTAAGCACTCATGTAGGAAACCGATAATTATTGTTGATTATCATCTCTCTTGTGCCATGTTGGGTTTACCTAGAGATGACATTTTACTTTCCTTTTATTACCTTTCATTTTTTTATGCCAGTGCTTTAAGGATTACAGGAGACACAACAGCTGATGCTGGATTTTTGGAAGTTTTGAAAAGTTACAAGCATTTTACTTAAAAATTAAATTTTAAGCTCTTCTTTTTTAACTACATAGTAGTCACTATAGAGAAAACAGTAAAAATAAGTTATGGAAATAGCACATTTGGAAAATATTCCAAGATTTTTTTTCTAGGCAGTATAAAGCATACAAAATAAATAATACATTTTCCTAAAATATGTGGTCCTAAGGCCAAACTCCCAGAAATAAGAAGTTCATTCGGTATATAGGAAGAACACATGTTCCCAACTTGGCAACACTGGATGGTATCAATCAGTTTGTCAATACAATAAATGAAAATGAAAATTTGTTACTAAACATTATCAAGCTATCTTTAAAACTTCTCATAAAGTAAGCATGTACAAAGTCATCATTTCCTTCTACCTACCTTCTAATATTTACCTTTTGAGACTTAAAAAATGTACCAAGTTGTAGAGGCTAGAGTAAATAATTATTTTCCGGAGCTATAATTTAAAAATTATGTGTTTTATTTATATGAATGTGTGCTTGAATAAGCATTTTATATTTAATATGTCTATGTATTCAGGCACACACTCGAGTGCACGTACGTATGCATACCATACATTTGTAGGAGACACAGAGATCAGAAGAAGGCATCAGATCCCCTGGAACTAGAATTATAGGTACTTGAAAGACAAAAATGTGGGTGTTGAAAACCAAGCTTTGGTTCCCTTGTGAGACTGGTATATGCTCTTACCCATGGAACCATATCTCCAACCCCAAGATACAAGTTTTCATTTGCAAGAGAAAGATACTTATTTCCAAAATAATTTTCTGGTTTTATATGAAATAAGCTTAACACAGTGAATTCAAAGAAATGCATCTTCCTCCGGTTCTTAATAGTCTATCTAGTTAGAATGTTATTATATCTTAAGGTCAACAATTAATGTACATTAAAGAACACTTTTGATTTTTGAGTTATTTATTTATTTAAAGATTTTGCTATGTAGTCCAGACTGACCTCCAACTAATTGATCCAGCCTCATCCTCCTGAGCACCACAGTAAAGGCATGTATCACTATTCTTCTATTGGCTAATTTTTAATCATAGATGAACACAGGTACTCTTGGATATATTGAAATCTCTACCTTTGTTTATTGAAGTGATGACTCTAAACAAAATTGCATGGAAATCTTTTGTGTTACACCACTCTGGTTTCATTAAATTGCATCCTCTTCTGTCATATGAAAAATTCAACAAAAACAAGGGGAAGACAGCTACATGATTACGTTATCCCAATGGATATGTATATTATATATTATATTATATATAATAATGCATGTCAGGCAGCTATTAGATACCGGGAGGCTTGATGAATATAGGTTCTACCCTCATAGTCAGGAGTACTTAATACAAGATTGGATCTGCAGGCTCTAATTACTGTTCAGAAGAATGCAACCTGAGCCCTATCTCTAACCCTAAGAGGAGACATGACATCCTGAATAATCCAGAAGGTCATTGATAGATATTATCTAAATTTGGCTCTGGTGCCCTAAGTTGTATATGATTCCTATAAATCAAAAAGCTTTCTGATGAAGGACTAGAATGTACCAATGTACTCTTCTGTAGGATTCAATCCACATGAACCTGCCAATCACACGGAAAGAACAAAGTTCCTCAGGGGAAGATGGTTGTTCTGGGAACTCTAGAAATAATATAAAGCCCACCTAAAATGCAGATTGGCACATGGTCCCTTTGTACATTGTCCATTCTTATTATTTGAGGATGCTTCTTTTAACTCTGCAATAAACATGACCTACCTTTGACACCCCTGTCTGTGTGCCATTTGAATTCTTTCAATAGTGATTACAAGGAATCAGAACAGAGGAAGTCTGGACAGAGATCTCAGTGATAACCAACATAACTAGCATATCAACAACATGTAATGATTGGTCAGTACTGGGAAATCTATGTAGTGAAGTTATAGTTCTCCCCTTTATATTTTTAGAAATTAACACCCCTCCCTTGATTAAAAATGTGAACCCCAAATCTCCTTTGGGACTATGAGGTATTCCATACTGAAATACATGTCATAATACTAGACAATTATTTACTTTTGATCAAGTAATTTTATAGATCAAGTGATTAAGAACTGACGATGTAAAGGAAAGTTTCCCCAAATGGAATTAGTGACTATTGAGTACTATGCAAAGAATCAATAATAGAATTTGCAGTATCAATTCTCAAAAGAGTGAATTATTCCACTGAATTCTGCACTTGCAGTTAAAGACCTCCTGCTGTGGGATGTTCTGTATGGCAAATGTGTTGCTAATTAGTCAATAAATAAAACACTGATTGGCCATTGGCTAGGCAGGAAGTGTAGGCGGGACAAGGAGGAGAATAAAGCTGGGAACTGGAAGGCTGAGTCAGAGAGACACTGCCAGCCGCCACGATGAGAAACAGCATGTGAAGATGCTGGTAAGCCACGAGCCATGTGGCAAGGTATAGATTAATGGAAATGGATTAATTTAAGCTGTAAGAACAGTTAGCAAGAAGCCTGCCACGGCCATACAGTTTGTAACCAATATAAGTCTCTGTGTTTACTTGGTTGGGTCTGAGAGGCTGTGGGACTGGCAGGTGAGAGAGATTTTGTCCTGACTGTGGGCCAGGCAGGAAAACTCAAGCTACAACCTCCCTTTAGTTTTCCCTCAGAGGTGCCTGCATGAGTGATGCCTTTGAACTGAAGATGCACCAGCAACAATTTTCACGGTACATATCTGGATAGCTGCTTGAGTTTGCAATGTGCAGGACCAATGTCAGAAGCAAAGAGTCAAGATGGAGTTTACCATAGCTGGGGGAATTTTTGCTTCACACTTCACATTGCACACTGGAACAATGACTGGGAATGAAATAATTGCCCACCAAGAGTGACTCCATTCATATTTTGGGAAGCACATCTGCCTAATAATGCTAGAGTGGATTTCTGGAGGCCCACAAAGATAATGGAAATTGCCTTCGTTTTCATTCAAAAGAAGACAACAACAGAAAAAGAGTTAAAAATGCAGAGTCTACATTTTTAGTTTATTTTGCAAGTCATTTGTGGCCAAGGTCTAGGAAAATGAAGATTCATTATTACCAGACTCTAACAGGATATTTAAGAGCAATAGAAATGAATAAATTTGATTTTCATGAAGGAATATGGATGAGACTGTCAGAACTAATTGGCAAGGATAAAAAACAGGTTGAAAAAGGATGACACAATTCAAACACAGTTCAAAAATTATGTAATAAGCACATATATAATCTGTATAAAATATGTGGGGAGATGTGTGAATATGCAAGAAAATTCAAAGATCAAATTAATCTATTATGTAATTTTTTGCAGTATTGATATATAGTAATGCTTTCATTTATGGATGTCTTTGATACTTGAATTTTCACTTCAGAGAAATTTTCACTCTATAGAGAGCTCTGAGCTATAAAACCATCCTTTCAGATGTCTGTGTGTGGTATGTTACCCTAAGGTAAATAAGCTTGTAGATTGATAGTCCACATCGATTCTTAATGCCCTTCTGTGGTGGATGGTGCAATTATTTTTCTTGGATTTGTGTCTATTGTTAGACTTCATGTTGTTTTCTAATGCGAAAATATTTATATCATTGGATTTATCACTTTTATTCCTTTTGTATTTCTGAATTTGAGTTAAAATTATGAAAACATTATTTCCTCTAGGATAACTACAAAAGCTGCCATGTTTTCTTTATCTGATTTTTCATTTTAAACATTTCTTGGTGATTTTTGTTGTAGGTGCTTCTGTGTTAAGCACTCTAGAGAAGAATTTCAACATGGAAATCATGTTTTAATA
This sequence comes from Peromyscus californicus insignis, assembly GCF_007827085.1. NCBI lineage: Eukaryota > Metazoa > Chordata > Mammalia > Rodentia > Cricetidae > Peromyscus > Peromyscus californicus. The sequence continues at coordinate 39,698,295 of NW_026294514.1, read as the reverse complement.
TAAATATATTTACAGTTGTGATAATTTGAAATAGATTTACTTTATTCATTTAGTTTCTCTTTTTGTCATCTTCTATTTTACATTTTTTAGTATATGGCTATGATTAAATAATAACAACAGATACTATTCCTGACTTTAGTCAGAAGGCAGATATGTGATGTACTTGGCTGTTATAATATTGTTACATTTGTAAATATAATTTACTCCATCAACACCTCTTTTGTTTTAAACATAAATAGTATTTATCACTTCTACCCTAAACTATTTTCTTCAAAAAGTCTAAACACATTCAATTTTCTTCTTCTGTCTCAAACTTGGGGAAAAAAATCTTGAAACTTTTAAAGAATCCAATCCCAACTTATGATTATATTTTTAATACATTTTAAATTAAAATTGAATTAAATCATTTTCTTACTTACCTTTCTTCCCTCCATCCCCTCCCCAATACTCTCCCACAAACCCCTCTTATTCTGCTTGCTTTCAAATTGATGGTGAACTTCTCTTTGATTATTTTTATATACATTTACGTATATATATATATATATACATATACACACACACACACACACACATATATATGCACAAAACCTAAATAAAATTGACTTTGTCCACGTTTGTTGTTTGTATGTGCATGGCATTGTGTAAACAAACAATGTCAAATACTTATTTTAACATGTTTTTCTCTAAGGTTTATAGTTAATACTTAACAAAATTTCCTGGCAGTTAGTCAGCTGCGGAACTAGCATTTGGTTCTATAATCCCCCACCCTGACTGCTTCTTCCTTTGTTCGGTTTTCTTGTTGCTCAAGTATACATTTAACAGTTCTCTTAATGAGAGTCTGTGTGGGTGACAAATTCTTCCAGTAATTGTAGTCATAAAAATTCTGCACTGTTTCTTTACCCAAGAGCAGCAGCTTATCTGTATATATGGTGTTCCTTTATTTTCCTTTGACGATGCTTTAATGTATCATCCCATTGTCTAGCAGCATCGGGTTTTGCTTGTGTTTGTGCACTGGTTTAACTGGCCACCACGTGGCCAGTGATGCTCTGGCCACCTCTTAGGGTTTGTCACTTCTCTGTGTTCTACAACTTTACCACTCTATGCCTGTGCATCCATTTATCTTGATTCATTCTGTTCTGTCCTTGAAGTATAATTTTGATCTGGGAAATTTGCAGCAATTGCTCCTCCAGCTTGGCTTGCTCTGAGATGCTCCGTGCTGCTCTTTCGAAACTTTGGCATGAGTGTGGGTCTTGCTGTATATTCATAAGGCTCATCAAGTGGCTTGTTTGTCTGTCTTACTAGGATACTTTTGCAGGACATTCTAGGTAACCTTGGTGTGATTTCTGATAGGTAAAACCCCTCTTAGACTTCTGCCCATCCTAAGAAGCCATACCATACTGCCATTGCCTCTCTGCAAAACCCAGTACACTCTTTGACATTTCTGCCCTAGGCCTTTTCAATGTTTGTCGCTTTTAAGTACCCAAGCCAACTGCTGTTAACTTGAGCTTGGAATGTATCCTTGGTTACTTCTTTGTGCTTTACAAAGATCAAACGATCAGAGGATGAACCAAGTAGCAATTCAACAGTCTAGCATTTTATACTTGCTTTGCCAAGTCCTATGCTATAAAAACTTGCTCAAATATTTAAGATTAAGCAATAAAAATGTACATTATCTGCATTTTATTGCCTGCAATAGCCCAAACAGTGCCTACATCAATATTGAATACAAGGGTAAAACATTTTAAGGCATATGGAGATAAAATTGCTACATGCTTAATTAGCTCATTCAACAGATGTCATTGTGAGTCATTATGGAAAGCACCACAGTTTGTTCACATTTCTTTTTTATAATATTAACAATTATTCAGACAAGAAGACTAAGTTCCTAAAATACTACAAGTACTTCTGAAATTGCTTTAATGCCTAAAAGATGCTATCTGTGTCCATTATGTTTTATTGTAGAATCTCTTCTAACTTCCAAAGTGGTATCATTTCATATCCATAAATTATAACAAATCTTTTCACTAAATTTGTGGATTGTCGTTGATGATGAGTGCCTAACTATATAAAGCTACTTTTAATACTAGGGCCCTATATTTATGTGCACTGCATGAGTTTTATTAGAAAACAGAGCAATTGGTTGAATGTTGATGAAATCAAGGGAGTAACTTTTGGACTATTACTCTTGGCTTCTACACTTTTAAGATCCTGTTAAGTTATATTGCTACCCCTCTATCACCACTGTCCCACTATTCTGAATAGAGAAAAAGAAAGAAAATAAAGTTTGTTAAAGAGTCTTTAAAATTCTTTGCTTCACAGTAGGTGAGAGAACACATTAGTAATCTCCTTGGTAGTGATGAAGAGTAGCAGTTTTCCTTCACAACTTTCACATCAATCAGTGAAACAGTTAAGATGTTCAATAGTAATATTGGCTACTACAGACTTTTCTTCACTTAGTCATTCATGGGTTCATTCATTCTTTCTTTCAGTATATTTCTAGTACATGATTACTGAATCCCCAGCTCTGTGCCAGATACAAGGAATTAAATGGTTAAACAAAACAGACTCCAAATTTCTACCTTCACAGGCTTTAAAAGCCAGTAAGATAGAGAGAAACATGTGGTCATCCCGTAAACAGTTATAGATCTACAGTTGCAGTTAGACCAAGGCAGAGGTAAGTATCAAGAAGCAGATGCCACGTGTTTGAAGACCTGAACTGAGGATGGAGCTGAGAGATAAGTAATAAAAAAATGAGTAAAGGGATTGGAGAAAAGGCTCAGTGGTGAAGAGCACTGGAAGCTCTCTCTTCCACAGGACCTGGGCTGCTAGTCCAGGGACCTGTATGTATCTCACAACCATCTGCAACGCCAGTTCCAGGAAGATCCATCACCAACTTCTGGCCTCTGTACACACTGAGTGCATGTGGTGTACAGACATATAGGCAGGCAAAACATCCGTACACATAAAATAATAAAATAATTTTAAAAAGTGAAAAAACGGAGTGAGGTGGCCAAGGGCATAACAGGGAAAAGATAGAGCATCTGTGAGAACCATGGAGTGTATGAGTGCTTGATTCCTAACAGCGTGACAAGTGTGGTTAGGATAAGGATATAGAGAAGGCTATAAGAGAAGGGAGCTTGGAACTGGAGGTACAGGCGAGCATCATATTTTAGAGGCCCCTGTGGTCGTATTTCATGTATTTCAAAAACATTTTTTTGTCCAATATATTTTGACTGTGCTTTCCCCTCCCCCAACTTCACCCAGATCCTCCCTACGTATCCAACTTCATGTTCTTTTTCTCTCTCTTAAAAAACAAAGAAGGAAAAACAAGAAAAAAAATCAGGAAACACAATACTGTTCAATACAGTATTATACAATAGGTTTTCTGTCGATCACAAACCTCATGGAAGTTCCTGGACAATCATTCAAACAACAGGAATCATTCCTGGCACTCAGATGTTTTGTCTGTTCCTCAATTTAATACATATGTGTCCCTTGTTCAGTCATCTGCCTTATTCTCTGCTATATTCTCTTTATTTTAAAGATTCATTGACTTTTATATTATGTGTATGAGTGTTTGCCTGAATGGATATATGTGCCCCATGTCCATGCTTGGTACTTGCAGATCCAGAAGAAGGTACCAGATCCCTAACACTGGAGTTACAGACAGGGATGAGCTGATGTGAATTAAACTCTGGTCCTCGGAAAGAGCAGCAAGTGCTCTTAACCACAGAGCCTACTCTACAGCCCTATGCCAAGTTCTTGTTTACTTACAAATGTACCCAAGGCATTGGATAACTCTTTAATAAACATTAACCTATTATATGTCTTAAAACTCCATCTTTTAATGTATCAGATTCACTCTTTGCTTTCTTGTCTTACAACTTTATGTATTACAAATAGAGCAATTGAAAATGTTCATTGCAGCTGGGCAGTGGTGGTGCACACCTTTAATCCCAGCACTAGGGAGGCAGAGGCAGGCAGATTTCTGTGAGTTCATGGCCAACCTGGTCTGCAAAGCAAGTTCCAGGACAGCCTGGACTGTTGCACAGAGAGACCGTCTCTCAAAGAACCCCCTACTCTAAAAAAAGCTCATTGCCTTATAAATTTAACTTTGTATTATATATATAAAAATATGAATGTGCTCTCCCCTGAAATGCAGTCATATGTAGTGGAAAAGAATGTGGATTCTGAAGACAAACTTTTAGAAATCTGTGTGCTAGGCCTGTGAGCAAGGCCCCCAGATCTGACAGTTCCCAGTTCTTGGTATATGAAACAGTGATATTTGTATCAAACTCATTGTGTTGGGAGAAGCTAATGAGGCATGTTGCTTTTAATATAAGAATTATGCATGAGTAGATTCTATGTATATATATATACATATATATAAAGCCTATAGATATAAAAATTATTTTGCATATGTTTTAAATGTTACTTTCTTTTCACAGCCTTAACTAATACAAATTGTTAGTCATAAAACAATTACTCAAGTTGCTTATTGGAGAGTGATCTTAAAGTGAACGGATGATAAATATCGCAGGAAGAATTGATGCAGTGCTGTCTTGTTTACAGCATATTTGAAAAATAAGGACCGCTAGAAAACAATGTTCTTTGAAAGATAAAGTGTCTGAGGTTTAAGTTAAAATCAATCACCATATCTCTTTGCTCCTCATCCTTCAAACGTCTTTAAACAGTTTGCCTGTAGAACTCATAGGATATTTTCAATGGAGATTCTATATTATACTCATTGTTTGTAAACAGTGTAGTTGTTTGCCTATTGGCAAACTTCAGCTTTTTTTTTTTAAACAGTCATGTCTATGCAGACCAGACTAATCTCAAATTTCTAGTCTACTTGCTTCAGCAGCTCCCAGGAGTGTGGCTTGCCAATATGAGCCTCTAAAAAAGCTTAAATACTGCTGTATTTATACCAACTTTTTTGTTCACTATTCCAGATTATCAGTATTTTCTACTGTAGCTAATATGGAAAAATATCAGTTCCCTGATGGCTCGTGAAGTTTTTCAATTCTCCATGTTTAATGGCTGCTTGGAATCTACTTTGGGGAATAACTTCATTTTTTTTCTGTCCTTTACTTTCATTATCTCTGTTTTATTATTTTGCTGAGTTTTGCATATTTTAGTATCTTCTCCCATCGAGGCTTGCTTTGCTGATTTCAAACTGTACTTTGACAAAATCTAGTTGTAAACTACTAAAATGTATCAGTCTTGTCTCTTACAGTTACAGAATTCTGTGACGTGTTCCACTCCGAAGTTCTTCAGGAAGTTCCATGTGAAGGTGTTGAGACAGGAGTTTGAACTGGGAGAGAGGTGATTTTGTAAATGCACAGTTAGCGTTTATTTCCAAACCTGTTTGGTCTTCTGTTGTTACTTTCCTGCTTCTTACGTTTTTATGCTTTCATCGGGAGCTTTTTCATTCTGTCTTCATTATTCTTTCTGTTTTATTTCCTTTTACATAGACAAGCTAGTGACAAATTCCTTTGTTTGAAAATATCTTTACTATCTTTTTGTTTTGATAATTTTACTAGGTAAAATTTATTTAAGTTTTAAGCCAGCAAATTATATGCTGTCAGCATTTTAAAACGTAACTTAATTTTTGTTTATTCTCCTTTATTTTAGTTGAGAGGCCAGTCATTAGACTTATTCAGGAGCCTTGAAAGCAAGATGGCTTTAGTCTTCTTGTGTTTAAGAGTTTTCTTTGCCTTGGGTTTTCCACCACATTACCTGGATATACCTTCTTGCAATTTTCTTTGCTTTACTGAGCTTAAGATACATTTCGTATCTCTAGCATGCAGATGATATTTTACCTGTTTTGGGAACCGCCTTCCCATGTCAAATCACACAACACTCTTGTTTGAGTCTGTCCTCTGCTTTGTGAAATTCAACTATTGGGCATTAGAGTTATTGTGTCTCAAAATGGTTTAAATTTCTTTTCTCTGTAGGTACTTCTTTTTGGGCATGGTATTCTGACCCATTTTCTATTCTACTAATTTTTGTCTTCAGCTATATTTTATATTTTAGTGATTTCCTTAGTTTTATATTTTGAAAACCATAACTTTACTTGGCCCTTTTTATAGTTTTTTGTTTGTTGGTTGGTTTGTTCTTCGTACAATATTTGCCTAGTTTTCTGACTTAAAAATTTATGTGTAGTGATCCTATTGTCTGAAACTCCTGCGGTTCTCTTCCCCTCGTCTTCCCCCTCTCCTCATTCACTCTCTTTTCTTTCCCTCACTCCTTTTTCTTTTTCTCTCTTGGCTCATGTGGCCTTATTTACTAATATTTCTAGTCATTTTTAATTGAATACTTGACATTGTGAATGAATAACAGTAAAGATGACTTTAGGCGCTGGCTGAGGTGATATCCCACCATTTGCTTTTACTTCTGTCAAGCATGTATGTGGAGAAAGACTGCATTCACACAACATTCACACAATCAGAGACTGTGTTGAGGTTGTGGTATGCTTGAGGCTTGGGGAAAAGTGGTATTAACTGTAGTTCAGTTCTATTACTGGAGTTCATGTATCTAGCTCGTCAAAGATTCTGACAGGAAAATTCTCCTTTCCCCCCATTTTATTGAAAACAGATTTTTTTTTTTTACACAGTGTAGTATGATTATGATTTCCCCTCTCTCTACTCCTCCTTTTTCCTCACTACTTCCCCTCTCATCTGGATCCACCCCCCCTTCTGTCTGTCATTAGAAAACAAACAGGTATCTAAGGCATAATAATAAAGTAAGTAAAAAAAAAACCAAACAAATCAGGACAAAACAAACAGAGGGAAAATATCCCAAGAAAAGACATAAGAAACAGATATAGATGCAGAGACTCACTCCTTCGCACATTCAGGAATCCTATAAAAGCACAAAAATAGAAACCATAATATAGTCACAAAACCTGTAGAGTGAAAATAAATAAATAGATAGCTGGATGTATGATAGATAGATAGATAGATAGATAGATAGATAGATAGATAGATAGACAGATATAGAAATAGATAGAAGATAGATAGATATAAAAATAGTAGATAGATAAATAGATAGACAGACATAGATAGATAGATGTAAAGTAAAAATAAAAATAAAATAAAAGGCACTCCCTGACATGGCATTATGAGACAAGGGACCTTCAAGGTGTCACAGAGTTTGTTTTCTGTAGGCCATTTACTTCTGGTGTGTGGTCTACCCTTAAGAGTATGTTTCGCCAGTGAGATTCGCATGGAGGCAACTAATACTCTATTTGTAAGTGATTATCAATTGGAGATAGCTTCTAGGTTAGGGAGGGGGCATGTGTCCACTTTTCCTTTCAGCTCCAGGAGCCCATCTGGTGCAGACCAGTGCAGGGCCTGTGCATGCTGCCTCAATCTCTATGAATTCATATGAGCATTAGACCTGCTGTGTTTAGCTCTTGTTTCCTTGGTGTCCTCCATCCCCTCTGGATCTTACACTCTTTCTGCTTCTTCAGCTTTCCCTGAGCTTGGAGAGAAGGGATTTAATAGAGATATCCCATCCAAGGCTGATTGTTCAAAAGTCTTTCATCTCTTGATGTGGGTCCCTATATTTGTTCCCATCTGCTGCAGGAGGAAGCTTCTCTGATGATGGCTGAACAAGGCACTGATCTATGAGTACAGCAGATTGTCATTAGTAGTCATTTTATTGCTATGGTTTTTTTGAACAGTAATATTTGGTTTTCCTTTGGGTTCCTGGCCTATCTAGTCTCAGGTTCTCGGTCACCTAAGCAGAGTCAGGTATGGGTTCCATCTCATGGAGTGGACCTTAAATCCAATCACACATTGGTTAGTTATTCCCACAAGCTTTGTGCCATTGATTCTCTAGTGTGTTTTGTAGGCAGTAACCATTGTAGATCAAAGGGTTTTTTAGATAGGTTGATGTTTCTCCTTTGGTAGCATGCATAGTCTGTTACAAAAGAACCAAGAATACTAGCTAGTATCGGCAAAGGCTCTAGGTAGGAACCATCTCAATTTCTCCATGTTCATTGAGTTGTATAGTATTTTCAGCAATAGAGCCTGGCCCTCAGTTTATGGAGCAACCTTTAGCCTTTGCAATGGCATGGGTTGTTTGGGAATTCCCATGGGACCCCTTTGGCCTAGCCCATTCCTAGTACTGAAACTTCATTTGGTGATGAGAGATGTCAAGTTGGGGCTCTGTGTCTCCCATGACTGGGTGATTTCACTTAGATCATTTTCATACATACTTATAATTTATAGTGCTTATCCTGTATTAGATTTTCATTCAACCCCTCAAATGGTCATCAATTTAGCCATCCCTCCCCATATTCCCTACTTCATCTCCCTCTTCCTTCCTTTTTCCCATTTGACTGTCCCATTCCAGCCAACCCCTTCCTAACTGTCTATTATTTTTCCCCTTCTTAGGATCCGTCCCTCTCTCCTACTCTTTTACTCTATCCCTAACCTCCCTGTTTCTATAGATTGTGGCTTGCTTATCTTTGACTGAAGAGCTAACATCCACAAATCAGCAAATACATATTGTATTTGTCGTTCTGGGTCTGGATTACCTCACTCAGGATGATTTTCTCTAGTTCCATCCATTTCTCTGTGAATTTCGTGATTTTATTTTTTAAATGATGGACTAATATCACATTATATAAATGTACCACATTTTATTTGTCCAATCATTCTTTGACATACATCGATTTTGTTTCCAATTCGTGACTATTATGAATAGAACAGAAGTGAACCTTTTTGAGCAAGTGTCTCTGTGGTAGGATGAAGCATCCTTTGGGTGTATGCCCCAGTGTTGTATAGCTGGGTCTTGAGGTAGATCAATTCCTACCTTTCTGAAGAACCACCACACTCCTATCCATAGTGACTATACAAGTTTATACTCCTACAATGGATAAGTACTCTTCTAACTCTACATATTCCTCAGCATGAGCTGCCATGTGTGTTTTTGATCATAACAATTCTGACAGCTGTAAGATGAAATCCCAGCAAAACTTTTAATCACAATAGATGTAGAAAGAAAGACTTCAAACCAAAAAGAAGAGATAGAGAAGGACACTACATACTCATCAAAGGAAAAATCCACCAGGATGACATTTCAATTTTTTTTCTGGTCCAGTCTGTTTGGTGTTCTGTATGCTTCTTGTACCCAATTAAGCGTCTACTTCTTTAGACTGGGGAAATTTTCTTCAAAGATACAGTTGAAAATATTTTCTGTGCCTTTGACCTGGGTTTCTTCTCCTTCTATTCTTGCTTTATTCTTAGATTTGTCCTTTTCATTATGTCATAAATTTCCTGGATGATTTTTGTGCCTGGAGTTTTTTAGGTTGAACATTTCTTTGACTGAGGTCTCCAATTCTTCTATATTGTCTTCGATGCCCAAGATTCTCTTCTATCTCTTACATTCTGTTGATGAGGCTTGCCTCCGAAGTTCCTGTTTGAGTTCCTAAGTTTTAATTGCCAGATTTCCCTAGTTTGGGTTTTCTTTATTGATTCTATTTCTACTTTCAGGTATTTAACTATTTTCTTCAATCCCTTCCACCCTTTCTTTATGTTTTCATAAATTTCTTTAATGGACTTATCACTCAAAGACTATTTTAAGGTCCTTGTCTTGTGCTTCAGCAATGTTGCATTTCTCAGGGCCTGCTATAGTAGGGTTGCTGGGCTCTAGTGTGGGCATATTGTCCTGATTGTTATTGATGGTGCTTTTTCACTGGTGTCCAGGCATCTGTGTTTGAGATTATTGTAATTCCATGTGATGATAGCTGGTCTTGTCTTTGTTGGATGGGTGTTTTGTTTTTTGGTTTCTGTTGCTCTTTCTGGTTCTTAGGAGGGTGTGATAGCTGTATGCTGCCTGGTAGGGAATGCTTCTGGGATCCTGATAGGTGTGGCCACTGGGGTTTCCAGGTACAATGTATTTCTAGGTATTGGAAACTAATACTTAAGAATGGGGGCCGGTTGTGATGGTGCACGCCGGTAGGATTTGCTGAAGGAGGTGGAGGCAGGAGGATCATGAGTTCGAGGCCAGCCTGGGAATAAAATTATTTTAAAAAAGGGAGGGGGTTGGGGATTTAGCTCAGTGGTAGAGCACTTGCCTAGCAAGCACTAAGGCCCTGGGTTCGGTCCTCAGCTCCAGAAAATTACAAACAAAACAAAAACAAACAAACAAAAAAGAAGGGGAGAGTTGAGGGAGTCCACAGTAGGGTTTTCTACCAGGATCTACTTATTCCCCTGGGAATGGGGGCAGAGAGTAAGGGGAGGCCACAGCAAATAGTATGCTTCAGAACTGGGAATGAGATTAGGGGATTGGATTTGAAGGAAAGGAGGTAGAGTTAAGATCTGAAGTTGATGGCCTACCTCCTTCACTGGGCTGCTCGCCTCTCTGATAGGTTTGGTAAGAAAGTTCCCAGTAATTCCTGTTGGAGTTGGGGGTTGAGACAAAGGGATGCGTCAGGAGAAAGATTGGAGAAGAAGATCTGTGTGATCTGCTGGAGATGGGCAGAGAAAGAGAGAGAGAGAGAGAGAGAGAGAGAGAGAGAGAGAGAGAGAGAGAGAGAGAGAGAGAGAGAGAGAAGACCTGGGGGGCATAGGACAGAAGTGGGAGGAAATTATGGAGAACAAAATTATCATTCTTATTAGGCCCTGTACTTCAGTTTCTATATGTCAAGACAATAAGACTATGGGATCAGTACTCAGTTTTAGCTTCCCCATGTTATTTGACAAATGACTGGGTTAAAAGCTGGTGCTTTAACATTTCAAGTCCTCGCTGCCTGGTTGGCTTTTTGATGCTGACATTTGTTTTTCATCTCCAGCAATTATAGCTGATCTCAATAGGAAGATTGGTCAGCAGGAAGCTAAGCTTGCCTCTACTGGATATGTAAACATCCTAATTATATTTTAATGACCATGTTTCTTAATTTGAGAAAATACAGGGAAATGTTTTGATAACAATTAGAACTTTGGGTGTGTTCCTTTTATTTTTTTTCTATTGCAAAACCAGTATATTTTTGAGGAAATTTTTGAAGAAGGCACATAATAAAACAACAACAAAAAACACAAAGGTACTTTTGGCCCAATCATGCTCTGTCTTTGGGGGCTGCTTCCTGACTCTTGCTCTGACTTTGCATTTACCTTATTTATACATCCCACGAACTATTTTGGACTTCAGACTGACTTTATGGAAGTACATCTATATAAAATGATAGAAATGAATCCTGGCATCAGTATGTTCCTTTAAGTTTTTTAACACTTCTATTTGTTAAATCTTCTGTATGTGTTTAGTCATTATTTCTTCTTTACAGGTGTGTTTAAATTTATTCCCTATCACCACCAACATCAGCACCAGCAGCATCTCACAGCTATAAACAATGTACATTGCCTTGCAAATTCCAAATATCCTTTTAATTCATTTGTCATTTTTCTGGTAAGCTTTTCTCTAGTGGGCACTCCCTTTAGCATACCACCCCTTTATTACAAATTCATAATGTGCCCCCAAATTACTACATAGAGATCAATAAATTTAAATTTGGGTGATTTGATATAGTACATACATGAACTGGTTCTCTGATGGAGCTAAATACAAGCTTAGGTCAAGCCAGATTTCTTTCTTGCTTTGTTTTGCTGTACTCTATCCTGTTTTAAAATGTTTGGAGTGTTCACTGATTCCTATCCACATTCTATGGCTTACACTCCATATTTCTAAGAAGGGTAGTGTACATGGTCTAGACTTTTCTCTAGTGAATGAAATTAGAGGCATTGTTCCAGATACATTTGAAGGTACCACTGCTCCTCCTAAGACCTCGACATTAGTAAGGCAGCCTGGCAAATATCTTTAAGGAAAGTGACTCTCAGTTTATAAACATCAACACAGTTTCTACTTGCTGTGTTCTATGTCACCATGTCACCAATGCCTGTTTATTCTCAATGATCTTAATACTATCAGGGGAATTGACTCATGTTGTTTCAATCTAGACTTAAATGGTTTCCTAACTAACCTTACAGTTATGAAATTCATCCATCTACTACTATTGGAATAAAATATCTAAAGCACAAATCAGAATATATTACATATATATATATATATATATATATATATATATATATATATACACTATATGTTGACATAAAATGTTTTAATGCCCTTCAAGGCTATCACTTTATGTTTAAAAAGTTGAATTTCTTTTTATCACGTATCACATGTGGCTACCTCCTGTCCATTTAAGAACTTTCTCTTATGGATGAGCATTGTAGTTATAAAACAAGTATCCATGATGTGATTCCATGTATATAATTACATTCTATAGGGATAGGGCATCCACCCAGCAGAGAAATATTCTCCCTTGCTGGCTTGTTAGAAATGATGCAGGAATACCTATGACAAGAACTGTAAAGACCTCTGGTTGTGGTGAATCTGGTTAGGCAGGCTGGTAGCAATAAACGAGTGGATTCTGCCCCAGCCTGGGTAAGGTTAGAAATACAGCTTTCCTGAGTCAAGTTTCTGATGAAATCTACAACTTGCTGGCCTCTAAGATGGAAAGCCTGAAGCAGAGCATTCCAGTGAGCCACCCCCGTCTCTCATCTCACCCAAACTGTGAGCCAAGGCATGTACCGTGTTTTATTTAAGCCAGTGTGTCTGTGGTGGGGGCATTGTTGTGTAGCAGTGGGGGACACACACACATCACGCTATTTCCCACCCGTGTGCTTTTTTACCTTTATGGTCTCCTCAGTTCCAACGATGCCACCTACTCATTTCTGCTCAGCCAGCGTTCTCTTTTTCAGTTAGCTTTCCGATGAGAAAATTATTCTTTCTCACAAAGCCTGTGAATTCTTTTCGGAGTCTTACAAAAACACAAATAATTATTCACTTTGCCGCAGGGCCTAATTAGTTAAAAATGTTGACTTTTCACACCAGATTAGTGCTCATGTTTAGTTCTTGTGACTATACCCCACGCAGGACCAACTGCTGGAAACTTCTCCTTCGTATGGTGAGGTTGAGGTGGTGGGACTTTCCACGGTGAGTTCCTGAAGTCATTAGACACAGGAGTGTCATCTTCAGTGTTGCAGGACGCTAAGTTAATTCTGCTGAAAGGGTTGTTATAGGAAGAACAGACCTGACGGGTCCTCCCTCCCTCCCTCCCTTCTCCCTCCCTCTTCCCGTTGACTTCCTGCCTTACCATGTGATCTCTTTTGTTAGCATGTGCTCCTAGGATGACAACTGTGGTCCTGTGACCTGATCAAGGGAGTCTTGTCAGAGACCTTATTGTTGAGGCTACCTTAGACTTATAGCCTCCAACTCTGTCAGCAAAATAAACTTCTTTGACTAAAAATTACCTAACTACAATAATGGAAAACAAGCCAATACAACCAGGTAAATTTTCCATTTATTTCAGCTGAAGACAAAAGCTGCATCATATATATTTGTATCCACAGCACCTTCCACAGTATATAGTACTAAATACATCCAAAAACCCCTTGCAAAAGTTTTATCGTATGTATTACAACCTCTCTGACTTTACTCTTCATATATCTCCCCTTGGGTTGGTCTTTCTACTCTCTCCCCTTTATGCAAGGCTAATTTCTCATTCAAGATGAGCTACAATCTCACCACCACTTACCATTTTTGAATATGTATGCTTTATGCTTGACAGCCCGAAATTTCATAACAAAGACAAACTGTAGCTTGTTTACAGCGAGTAGAGTCGTTGTCTGGCTCTCGTATCGTGCCTCGCTGCTCAGAACTGCTTCTCATTCTGCACCCCATGCTGGGTATAAATCTTACCTGTTATAATGAAGCAAGACACACAGTGAAATGTACTCTCTACTCCCTTACTGCTCTAAACTTCCTTTGTTTAATCACTCACGGTTTTGAGAGAAACCAAAAACATAATTGCTCTAGCTTAAGTTCCCAGGGAATAGAGGCTTACACATATGAGATACAGATAACTTTGTGATATTACTAGAGAAAAATATGGATACTGTAGTATGAACAATTTAAAAATTAGCAAATGATTGGATAAGGAACAAAATACATAGTCGATTCACAGAAAAAGAAAATTATACCTACAGAACTTTCCTGGGAGCGTCAGAGACACAATGGCAGGCTCCACCCAGGAGTCATGTTGGACAGCACAGGGCGGAGGCTACCAGCACAAATTCAAGGATTGTTCTAAACAAAGAAGTGTAAATTAAAACCATGATTGTTCCTATTCAAATTAGCAAAGATCTTAAAAATGCAGAGAATAACCTCAAATTTACATTTAAAAAATGAGCGACTGAGATTACTGGTTTCTTATGTGGCTGGTAGGCATTTAAGTGGTGAGACAATTCTGTAAGGACACGTGGTTTAATGGTTGCCTTAGTATAGGTCTACCTACCCTAACTGGGGAAAACAAAACAACCCAGTGTACTACTTATAACACTCCTGAGTATCTGAATGAACAACAATATTTAAAATATACTGCTCATATTTTAATATTTTATTATTTATATATATAAAATAAATGAATATTTTATTTAGAAATACTTGTTATTGAATACAATATTCAACATATATGCTATTATATACTTGTTGCTGCATGTTGTAATTATAGAAAAAACACATTAAATAATGTTATTTTTAAAATGGAATAGGGTATTTGGATCAATTATTTATGAGTCAATTGAGAAATAATTTTTATATACAAAATTAAGCCTAGAAAATACTGGTAATATAGAGGAATTAGCATTTGCCTGTAAGTATTTTAAATGAGTGACATTTTAATTTTTGTCTCCATGTTTTGTTACCCTAAAATTACTATAATGAGCATATGTTGCATTTAAAACTTGAAAAAGAACATTAAGTATTATCTAAAAGTAATTTCAAAGCCTGTGTCTAGTTTATAAGTTATAAGAGGAATGAAAATGAAGGATAGATTCGAAGCACTGAGTATAAGACATTGAAAGCAAGATCTGTCATGATCCGTCAGCAGAAATCATAACGTCATGCTTTGTTGCCCCGAGATGACCGATTTAAAGATGCCCTGGGATTAATCCCACTGTTCTTACTTCATGACTCCATGAATCACACATTGATACTACCAGAGGAAGGAACAGTAACATCCAGCCCAGCCCACATTCAGGACTCCTGCCCATTCCTTTTCATTTTCTTGTGCTAATGGTGATGGCCAGCCATAGCCAAATAGCTGTTTTATAACCATGGAAGAGCCTCATAACCAATGAGCTCAAGTCAACAGGGAACCTCGTCTATAGTCTCTGTGTTTAACATAGATCATAGCTGAGTCTTTTAATTTGAGCAATAATGCTACCCGGGAGAAAATGAGACGCAAAATATTCCTGTTTTCTCAAAATGTCAGTTGTCAGCATGTAAGTATCACAGCTCCCAAATGAGTTGGTTTGGTAAATGAGCAGAAAACATCACCTTGTTCCTGTGGCATAGCAAATACCATGAATCAAAGCCTGACCTTTGGCGTGCCCTCCTTAAGAACCCTGGCTGTGCATTCTTGATAACAGCTTCTAAACAAACTCCTGTATCTCTAATAATGACAAACAGCCCTTTCCACACAAGCCCCTCTGTGCCCTTCCCATTTACTATCAAACTCCTTGAACAGTTACTGATTTCACTTTTTCATTTCCATTTCTGTCACTAAAGAAAAGCTATTTACGCTGATTTTTTACTCAGAGGGATCTAAGGACACACATTAACATTATAAACAACCTTTATATTGCTTTTTCCCCTGGACGCAATTGGGTCATTATTTCACTTGATTTTAATACAGTATTTGACACTGAAGATCACTTCCTTTAAAAGAAATCCCATTTGGTTGAATTCTCAGCAACTTGGGAGACTGATCCGTATTCTTTAATCTCTTTTCATGATTGCCTTTTCTTTCTCTGTAAGTGCTCCTTTCTGCAATATGTATGATGCCACAGCACAGTGTCTTCTCACTTTGGATTCATATTTTAAAATGATTTAGCTTTCCTCCTCAGCTCAATATTTGAAATAGCTCACTTCCCACCCTGACATCTCCATTTTTGAATTTGTATATAGTCATTTTCTGTTCTTATAATAAAATATCTGAGGCTAGATAATTTATAAAGAAAAAAAAAGACCTCTATAATTCACCATTGTAGAGTCCAAGAGCATAGTGGGAACATCTTCTTGGTTAGTGGTAAAGAGCTCATGGGACACTACTTAGTCATGGAAGAGAAATAAGTTGGGCATCAGCAGCATGCAGGAGTATATGTGCTGACCTGCTTTACACTGTGTTAGTCACCTGTGACAAACACAGAGCTAATCAGCATAAACTAGTTTAAGACTGTAATACAGCAAACATTATGATTTTGCTTTATGGTTGGAGTTGACAGGATATTGTCTCGACCACTTTAATGAATACACTGTCTCTTTATACAATTCCCATACCAGACTGAGATGATATGCCCTTAAATTCTATGATAATCTTTAAAAATACCGACAAGGATCTGCTAATAACTTCAAAATGAAACAAAGAACATTGCAAGGCCAATAGGATGAGTTACAAAAGTTAAGAGTCAGTTACAGAATTTAAAGCAGGTAGAAAATTAGGCCTTTGATAATATCACAATTTGAAAATGCCTTTTAGGGAGATAAAGTGCTTGTCACACAAATATCCAGACCTGAGTTTAACCCTACACACACACACACACACACACACACATACACACACACACACACACACACACACACACACACACACACACACACACACATTAGGCATGGAATTGCATGCTTGTAAAGGCAGTACTGGGAAGGGGTGATGTGGAATGCTGTCCTCTGGACAGAACAAGGCCTTGGCACTCATGAACTCACAGCAGTTGTGGTTACCTGCAAAGGATCAAATATGTTAGAAATTACAGCATGGTGCATAAAGGGGCTTCTCAAGGCCCCAACGCCAACGTGATCAGCAGTTGAGGGCTTCTCTGGGAGAGTCACTGTAATCAGAAGTTCAGGAACTCCTGCCTGCCAATTCCCAAACAACCCCTCAGATGCTTAATATTAATTATAAATGTTTGGCCAATGGCTCAGGCTTATTACTAGCTAGCTCTTACATTTAAATTAACCCATTTCTATCAATCAAAGTATTGCCACGTGGCTCTGGTGTTACTGGTCTGCTGGCATGTTGTTCCGTGGGCCACTAGATGTTGTCTCCCAGACTCCACCCTTCTTCTCCCTGTATCTCTGTTTGGATTTCTCACCTGACTCTAGCCTGCCTTGCCATAGGCCAAAGCAGCTTTACTCACCAACCAATGAGAGCAACACATATTTATAGCCTACAAAATGACATCCCACATCATGTCACTTTTGCTTGGATTGTGGCTACTGATAGACCGCCCATGCCCTAGCGATGTTTCCATAGCCATGCATATATGGGCGGCGCCAATTGAACTCAGTAAGTTATTTTAAAAAGCACCTGAAGTTGTGAGGGAGATGTCTGGTGGGGCACACGGAGTCAGAGGAAAGAGATGGGAGGTGTATGATTAAGATACATTGTAGACATGTGTGAAATTTTCAGAGATAAAAAGATGTGATGAGTGTTTACATGAAACATAAATGTCTAACCTGTGGGTTGTAGAAATGCGTGTGACTTAGGGATTCAGGGAATAAGCTCAATGCCAGATAGCCAGACCCTCACTCCTGTTTGGCCTGTGATTTTGCGCTACATCATCCTGTATGTTTATTAAGCTCTCTATAGGTGTTTTTTCTCTTCTGTAAACTTAGGTTATTAACAGACTGCCTCATGGGAAGTTTATGAGGATGAGATGAGGCCATAGCTAAGCCTGCTGCAGAGCAAATGTCCTCTGCTTGATAACTATCACTGAAATTTGTGAAGGGCTAAAAAAAAATACAGACAAGAAAAATTTAAAGCTAAGGTCACACTATGTAAACCAGGCTAATCCCAACTCATGGTCCTGCTCCTTTAGCCTCAAGAGTGCTAAGATTACAGAAGTGAGTACCAGAATGCCAAGACCAAAGTAATTTAAATCGCTTAGAAAAGGCAACTGAGCAGGGTGGCGGTGACGCCCGCCTTTAAGCAGAGCCAGGCGTTCGAGGCCAACCTGGTCTACAGAGCGAGATCCAGGAGAGGAGCAAAGCTACATAGAGAAACCCTGTCTTGAAAAACCAAAAAAAAAAAAAAAAAAAAAAAAAAGGCAACCGAGGCACAAGTGTGGCCATAAGTGAGGTGCTTATATGATCTTTAGTTGGAAAGTAAGCGCCTGATAGGATTTAACGCCATCGGGTGCCTTTTCTGTCGGCAAGCTCTCCTCCCAAGGGAAAGTCATTCCTCGGCTGTGCTACATGGGTGGTTCAAGGCAGGTGGTGTTGTTCAGAAGTCCCACCACGGTGTGTAGTCAGCCTCCAACCTCAAAATGTAGTAAAAAAACAAAACAAAACAAAAACAATGCTCCTACTTATTTTCTGAAACTTCTTTGTTATTAGATTTATTCTCTCATTGTAGAAAAACACAACAACAAAGAAAAAGTAATGGCCAGTGTGTGTGGTTTAAACTTGTTGCTCCTCTGCTAACACACTTCCTCTGTATGAAGCAGCAGCTAGCTCTGAAGTTGCTCCAGCTTCTCTTGGACCTCCCTCTCTCTAGCTCCTCTCACTTCTCGCCTCTACAGGCACAGCTTAGCTGCGCCCCCAGGACAGTGGCTTCAACAGGATACTGTCATAATCATGGCCTGCAACAGAAGGTCACAGACTCATGGGAATTGCTCTTTTTTTCTCATTTGATCCTGGTGAGTTTCTGGCTTATGCTAATAGATTCTGTGAAGCTTTTTATCAGCTCCATTTTAGAGTCAGTGTCTTTTCTACCTCCCTGTTCCATGCATTCCACAATCTAGTGATTAATGAGAGAATAAAAGTATTATAGATACTACTTCATCACCTCCCACAATATCATAAGCTAGTACATAACACACACACACACACACACACACACACACACACACGCACACGCACACCTCTACCTACATAACTACCTGGTTCTTTTTTGATATAGCCTTGTGTGATAACATGGTCTGTTAACTGATGTTGTAACTTCTTTTCACAGAGAACTATACCATGAATATATCTTCTCTCATAGTAAATACATTATTGGTGAAAATCATAATATGAATATTTCCCTGTCAGTGTCTCCAAATATGACAGAAAATATACAACTATGACATGCAAATACTCACATTTATATGATAATTTCCTTATCACTTCATATCATAATTGATCTACAAAACAAGTAAACATATGGATGCCTGAATGAGTATAACATTTGAAAGTAGATACAAATAATCATTTGCATTTGAAACAACTTATTTAAGAGCTGGGTTGTGGCTTTTGTATTTTCACTGTCCACAGTAGCATATGTTACCTATAGCATTGAAAGGCTGTGACATTGCTTAATCTGAAGGACAACCCACGTATCTTTTAATTTTTCTTGTTAGTATTAAAGGACTTTACAAAGTGATCAAAAGCAATAATCAAAAATAGACTAGAACAGAAATAGCTGTTCTACTAATAGAATTCAGATCGGCTCAGGATCTTTCCTTTTCACTTCCACTATGAAGACCTGTGAGCTTCGCTTCAGTAGAACTGGGTGCCTTTGTCTAAAACAAAGGGAAAATCCTGTAAGAAAATTTTAAGACAGTGAAATTCTTAAATGTGTCCTATATGCAGAGAAACTATTCTTGGTTTATGTCATTTTCTTTTTTTTCCCCACTCATGATTTGCTGTACTGCACTTGTGTCCATGGTAACATCCATAGTTAATGAGTAGATCACTACCGGTGTCCTGCTATCACCAATCATTGCTGTCTAGAAGCCAGGGCAAGTCCTTCTTGACTTCAATGGGATTTTCCCTCTGTTCTGATGAACAAGACCTGAGTCTTTGCCACAGATGTGCTGCATCAATACAGCATTGGTTATCTTCTGTCTTATCTATTTTATCATAATGAAAATGGTAAGGTGTATCCACAAATAATTAGACAGGTGAAGAAATCTCATGTTATCTCTATATAACAAATAAGAAAATACATTGGCATATGTCGAATTATTAGTGGAAGGCATCATGCATAGAATGCCATTTTGAGGAATAGTCTTCATTTTTTTCAATGAAAGCCTAAAATATTAAAATAAGCACACGGAAGAAGCGTAATTTAATAAAATGCTACTTTGGATGCTGGTAGTGGTGTGAGAAAGGGTTCTAAAGCCATGCTTTCCATACATAACAATTTCTGTGATTGAGTCTTAAGATTGATTTGGATATTCATGGTCAGCTTTATTGTAACAGAAAAGAATAAAGTAGAAGAGATGCATCATATGTGGTCAGACTTATTTTGAGAAACCTAAATTTTGGGAAAGAATTAAATGTAAAGTATATTTCTCACAATGGTCATCATCACACACAATGCTAATAAAATAACTTCAAGTGGTCTCTAGATTCTGATTCTCCTTAATGGTGTCCTGTGAGAAGATAGTTCAGCTACTAACTAGGTGTTCATTAGCTTGGGCATTTTAAAAATAGCTCACAGATAAACATCTATTTCTCTAAAGCAGTTAGCACTATTCACGTTTACTAGACTTTCCATGTTTATTTCTTAGGGCTTTCATAACAATTTACCACCAAGCAGGTGGCTTGAAAAGGAAATATTCCCTTACAGTTCATGGGGAACTGAGTATAAAATGAAGATGCTGTGGAGTTCAAGCTTGCTCTCCAGTTTTTGATGATAGACGCCTGTTCTTGGTCCTAGGCTTTTGTGTAGATAACTCCACTCAGTGTTATTATGCAGATGTCTGCCATTGGAGTCTTCACACAGTCCTCTGAAACATATCCTCTCCTAGCCCAAGCCCATGATGCTTCTGATGAGACATTGGGAATCCCAAGCTCTCTCTCAGTGGTTGTCACCAAGTTTGTGTCTGGATAAGCAGAGTTGCTGTCCTCACTTAGTGTATTCTCTGTCACATCTCCCATGATCCAAGTCAACAGTGTTTTTCTAATAAAATGGCTGATTGGATCCATAAATTGTATGGCTGACCTTTTCTGAAAAACATTACTCAGATATCCCTTGGCCGCTTTTACCAGGGAAATCTAGGTAAATAAGCAGGATTTTCAAATCATTGGTTCTATGCTGTAGATGATTGATAAATTTATTGATAAATAAAACACTGATTGGCCAGTAGCCAGGCAGGAAGTACAGGCGGGACTAACAGAGAGGAAAATTGAAAGAACAGGAAGGCAGAGGGAGACACTGCCAGCCACTGCCAGGACCAGGAAGATGTAAGGTACTGGTAAGCCACGAGCCATGTGGCAAAGTATAGATTAATAGAAATGGATTAATTTAAGATATAAGAACAGTTAACAAGAAGCCTGAGCCATTAGGCCAAACAGTTTAAATAATATAAGCATCTGTGTGTTTATTTTATAAGTGGGTTGTCGGACTGCCGGGGCTTGGCGGGACCCGGAGAGAAAACTCTCTAGCTACAGTTTTGTTTCTTTTTTGATGAGCAGTTCCTTCCTCAATTCATTGCTTTCACATTTCTTTACAAGGATCTAGAAGAGACAAAACCACACCTTCACATTCATTGCTAATCTTTTCCACTATATTTTGATAGTCACCACTAAAATTATCCATCCAACAGTTGAAGAAAGTTTAAGGAAATCTCAGCACTTTGAAATGAAGATCACTGTCTCAGTCAGGGCTTCTATTGCTGTGAAGAGATGCCATGACCACAGCGACTCTTATAAAGAAAAACATTTCACTGGGGCTGGCTTGCAGTTTCAGAAGTTTAGTTCAGTATCATCATGGCAGGACATGATGGCGTGCAGGCAGACATGGTACTGGAGAAGGAGGTGAGAGTTCTACATCTTGATCCGCAGGCAGCAGGAGACTGTGTGCTACACTGGGGATAGCTTGAGCATAGGAGATATCAAAGCCCACCTCCACAGTGACCCAATTCCTCCAACAAGCCCATGCCTACTCAAATAAGGGCACACCTCCTAATAGTGCTGCTCCCTATGGCCAAAACACTCAAACACATGGGTCTATAGGGGCCGTTCCTATTCAAACCACCACAATCACCTTTGTTTCCAACACTGATCCCTCCATAAGAAGGCCCTGATGTCAGCATTAGAAACTGAGTCTATCTCAGCACAAAAATTATTTTCTTCTTTGTAGTATACTAAAACCATCCCACAAGACATTCTCCATTGAAAAGAGTAAAATCATGTGAAATATTCAGACTAGAGACATTTAAATATACAACTATATATAATTTAAAGTACCTGTTTAGCATCCTATTATAAATAGCTTGATTTTTTTAAGAAAGAGCTTCTTGATACATTTGATATTTATTAAACATTTGAAATGTTTTAGTCAATATTGTCAATACAAGATCAACAGAAAAGAAACATTTTGCAAAAGTAGTAGATTACCTGACAAATTTATTTACAAAAAGTTACCTTCAGTGAAACTTAATTATTAATTAGGCATTCAGGGCATGTTAAAATTTTAACTCTGTATTACCTAGCATACCCTCTCTGTGAAGCATATTTTAAAATGATAATTTATTTTACATAGCAGAATAAGTGACCCTTGGGCATTTTCCAGCCTATCACATATATTTATAAAAACAGGCATTTCTTTACTATAAATTAACAAGTTATGGTCATTAAATACTTCCTACTTTATTTTTTTTGTTTGTTTGTTTGGTTTTTTGGTTTGTTTGTTTTTCAAGACAGGGTATTTCTGTGTAGCTTTGGAGCTTGTCCTGGAACTCGCTCTATAGACCAGGCTGGTCTCAAACTCACAGAGATCCACCTGCCTCTGCTTCCCAAGTGCTGGGATTAAAGAAAGGTATGTACCACCACCGCCTGGCTCCTACTTTTTTCTTATGCAGTAGACATCACTTCCTTATGTCTTTAGACTGAAATATCCTTAACTTCTGAAGAATGCTCTGACAATCTGTTTGAACTTACTTATTTTATTACATCGTTTCTTGGAAATGATACTATTTTGACTACAATATGAAGTGTTAGTAGCACTTTAAGTAAAAACAAGAAAAACAATTCATTAATATATGAAAATCACCAAAATATAGCAGTTTAAGAATTATGTGCTGCATTTTACAATTGAAACTGTCCTGACTATCTCAGTTTTGGTGATTTTAGATAAGTACATAACACAATATTAATACAGCAAAGATAATGTTTCCAAAATAATAAGACACATGCCTCTGAACAAGCAAAATAAAATTTAGCTAATGAAGACAACCATTGTTCAATAAATAATGTCTTCCAAACTACGTGTGTGATAGCCAGTGTCCAAAAAGATTTCTCAAGGAACTTCCTTCAAACCATTGCTTACTCTGTTGCTCTTTTGAATGGAAACTGTAGTAGGACAGGCCCAAAGGGTCGAGGAAACTGGCTCAGACCAGTTGCCAAGGCATGCACATAGCATACTTCATTATGAGCCAACCTGGAGTCTGCCTGGGGGACTAGCAACAGGTCCTGTCAGAGTTTCTGATCGATGCCAGCCTATGAGGAACAACCACACAATGCCACCAGATTGGGACACAGCTTGGGTGCTGGGAGGAGTCTATATAAGGCCTTCTCCATTATTGATAAATGAGTCTGCTATTTGCCTTCAACTGACTCCTGGTGTCTGTGCTGTTGACACTGAGCCTTCTCACCCCCTCCCCTGAGGGAGCTGTTAGGCTGGATCAGCAGGAAACCAGTCCTGTGATTTGCTTTAATGCCATGTGGCAGAAGTGATGTACTGTTTCTAAATTTAGTTCTTATGAAAACTTAATCACATCTAACTCTATTACTTAGCTCTAACGCATCAGTTGAGAAATATCACTATCTTGCCAGAAACAATAAGTAGAGATGTTATAGGAAGTCAAGGAATGACTAGAATTCTGAGACCACACAGAGAACAAAATCAAGCCTTCCCAGTCCCCAGCTGTGCCTAGGATCCAGCTATCCTTGCCAAAGCACCATCTATACAGATAAAGATATCTTGGAAGTCAAGGAATGACTAGAATTCTGAGACCACACAGAGAACAAAATCAAGCCTTCCCAGTCCCCAGCTGTGTCTAGGATCCAGCTATCCTTGCCAAAGCACCATCTATACAGATAAAGAGATCTTGGAGATTCCAATCTCAGAAGAGTAAAAGTAACATGTACCTGGTATGAGACCAAGAGAGTTAGCCAACTGAGTCAACTAGAGCTATGAGAAGCACGAGTTTTTTTCCCCTTTTTATTTAAAAAGAAATCCTTATATATGCACACTATTTACTTTATTTCCCCTTCTTTTCCAGTGCATCCCATGCTCACCCACTCCTCTAAAATTTATTATTAACATATATTGATATTCACATATGAGTAAAACCTCCTGAGTCTGTTTATTGTTCCTTGTATAGATGTATAAATATGTGTGTATGTGTGTTCCTTATATATGTGTGTATATATACATGTATATGTATGTGTGTGTGTGTGTGTGTGTGTGTATACATATTTAGAGTTGACCATTTGGTATTGGATAACCAATTAGGAGGCTTATTTGGGGTGTGGAGGTCTGATTTTCCTTCTCTTAGCAGTCCTCGTTTGCCGGTCTCTCTGTATCTTGGGGCGGGGAATTGTGAGATTTGTCCCATCTAAGTTGATATGTCAACAGGTGTTGTCATTATTCAGCACTTGTTTAGGTAAATATACTATTCTGAGTTCATGTGTTCAACTTTTCTGGTCAATGTAGACAATCTCATAGAAGACATCCTGGTCCTCTAATTCCTGCGATCTTCCTGTCCCCTCTTCTGTGTTGCCTTAAGTATAGAGGTTGGTTGTAGATCTATCATTTGGCATTGGACATGTTCAGTGGCTTTTTGTATTCAGATCAGTTGTGTCTTTCTGTGATGGCCTTTTCCTTTGACAAGTGTCTAGAGCTACACATATTTATGGTTATAAGATTAAGGATAGAATTAATGGTTGTAAATTTTGGGGAAGTGGTAGCCCTAGGTTATACTCTAGAGTCCATAGCTTAACCAGTCTTAGGTAATTGAACCACATACGAGTTCCCTCCTACTGAATGAGCCTTAAGCTGAATTAGACAGCTGTTGGTTATAAGTGACATCATTGCATCTTTGCAGATGTCTTGCATTTCTGGTCATTGTTGTGGTTCATAGAATAACAGATGTGTAGGATTATTTGTTACTTTTCTCCCTTGACTGCTTGCATAGCACCTTTTGGTACTGTGTTATCTAGTCCTCAAGGAGGAGCTCTTTAGGTCAGGTGCAGACTGATTACTCCACACTCTGTGTTGAAATGTTGTGGTGTCTTAAATATGTACTTGGAGTCATTCATTACACTGCAGTAAATGGACAGAAAAGACTTTGTGTCAAAGCATAGTCTCAATTTCATACCAAGGAAAGAAGGAAGGAGGGAAGGAGTAAATGAAGGAAGGAAGAGAGGGATGGAGAGAGGGATGGAGAGAGGAAGGAAGGAAGGAAGGAAGGAAGGAAGGAAGGAAGGAAGGAAGGAAGGAAAAAAGGAAGGAAGGAAGGGTCTCCTGGGATTTCAGGCTGATCCAGTGATGACCCTGTTCTGTAGGTTAAAAATATTGTCTATCTACCATTCACAGTAAGATTCATGTATCCTCCCATAAGCCTTCCTTGCTACTTAGCTTTTTTAAGTCTGTGAATTATGGCATGGTTATCCTTGACTTTATGGCTAATATCCACCTATAAGTAGTACATGCTGTGTTTGTCTTTTTGGGTCTGGGTTACCTTACTCAGGATGATCTTTTCTAGTTCCATCCATTTGTTAGGAAATTTTATGATGTCATCATTTTTAACAGATGAATAATACTCCATTGTATAAATGTACCACATGTTCTTTATCCATTCTTCAGTTTATGGACATCTAGGTTGTTTCCAGTTTCTGGCTATTTATGAACAACATAATTGAGCAAGTGTCCTTGTGGTATGATAGAGCATTCTTTGGGTATATGCCCAGGAATGGTATAGCTGGGTCTTGAAGTAGGTCAATTCCTGATTTTCTGAGAAATCATAAGTGGATGGGGGAGGGGTCTGGACGAGAGGTGGGCATGGGAACAGGAGTGATCAGGTTGAGCTAGGATGGAGGGAGAGAGTACTGAGAAAGACAAGTGGAATCAGGGGCATCTCTGGGATGAGCTAGAAACCTAGTACAATGGAAACTGCCGGGAATTTATGAGGGTCATCCTAGGTAAGACTCCTAGCAATGGGAGATACAGAGCTTGAACCAGCCATATCCCATAACCAGGCAAGACTTCCAGTAGAGGGATTGGGACCCCAACCCAGGCACACAAGCTTTGACCTACAATTTCCCCTGCCTACAAGATGTGCTGGGGTAAAGGTGATGCAGAGTTTATGGGAGTGGTCAACCAATGACTGGTCCAGCTTGAGACCTCTACCATGAGAGGGAGCCCACCGCTGACACTTGCTGGAGGGCCAGGACCCAGAGTCTGGACAGTCCAGAGCCCTAGGATAAAGCCAAATATGACTGGCTAGAAAAAAAAGCCAATGAAATGATTCCTAATGATATTCTGCTATACTCATAGACCGCTGCCTAGCCCAATTGTCATTAGGGAGGCTTTATCCAACAACTGATGGAAACAGATACAAAGTCCCACAGCCAAACATTAGGCAGAGCTTGGGGAATCCTGTGGAAAAGGGCGGGGGAAGGATTATAGGAGCCAGAAGGGCCCAGGACACTGCAGGAAAACCCACAGAATCAACTAACCTGGGCTCAAAGGGGCTCGGAGAGACTGAACTGAGAGAGAGTTTATATGGAACTGACCTAGGCCCTCTGCATATATGTTACAGATGTGTAGCTTGGTCTTTTTGTGGGACTCCTAACAGTGGGAGCTAGGGCTCTGACTCTGTTACCTGCTTTGGGGACCCTTTCCTCATACTGGGTTGCCTCATCTGGCCATAATAGGGGAGGCGGTACCTAGTCTCACTGCAACTTGATATGCCAGGGGCTGGCTGATATCCATGGGAGGCTTGCCCTTTTCTGAAGAGAAAAAGGAGTGCATGGGCCAGGAAAGGTGAGCTTGGGGGCAGGAATTGAGAGGTGAAGAGGTAGGGAGGGGAAACTGTGAATGGGCTGGGAAAAATTAATTAATAAAACAAAAAATTCTTCTATCGTATTATACAAACAGAACATTGTAAATAATGTGGGCTTCTCTCGAGAATTATTAAGTATTTAATTTATAATCACAGTGTAGATTTTTTTCTGACCATACTTTAAATCATCACTTCTGGAGGTTGATAGTCACTGGTTATATTTTAAAATGAATAATAGCATATGATTATAAGTTGGAATGAGACCCATTATTGGTATTTTCTTTACTGTTTTATTTTATTATACATTAATCCTGTCATGTATGAAGGATAAGAAAAATATAAGTATGGCCACATAGAGAGATTAAAAATGTGAATAGAAGTGATACTGATTAGATCGGTGATAAATCAATAACATAGATAGACCTAAGCAATGAATTGCTACTTTATAAATGTAATGTGCAAGGCTCATTAAAATTTGTAGCAGTATATCCAATACCACTCCATTGAAGAAGATTATTTTTCTCTCTCCGAGCAGCTATCAGGTACAAATAGATTCTGGTTATGGGTGGGGTTTTATGTCTTAAATTTGTGCAAGTTTTGTGCAAACTGTCATAGTCTCTAAGTTTATATTGCCTTAGCCCTGTTATGTCTAGAATATGCTTTTTCCTTGAAATTGTCCACCACTTCTGGCTCTTACAATCTTTTCAAGTCCTCATCTGCATAGATCCCTGTATTAGTCAGGGTTCTGTAGAATGAATCTATCTATCGGCAGATAGATAGATAGATAGATAGATAGATAGATAGATAGATAGATAGATAGATAAGTAGATGGGTACAGATATACATAGAAAGGATTTATTAGAATAACTCACAGGTTGTGGTCCAGCTAGTCCAACAATGGCTGGCTGTGAATGCAGTCCAAGAATCCAGAAGTTGCTCAGTCCACAGGTTGTATGTGTCAGCCAGTCTTCAGTAGAATCCTGAAGAAGTAGGCTCTAATGCTAGTGAAGGAGTGGATGTGCTAGCAAGGCAAGGTCAAACAGGCAAAGAGCAAAAGCTTCCTTCTTCCATGTCCTTATATAGACTCACAGCAGAAAGTGGAGGCCAGGTTAAAGGTGTGTCTTTCCACCTCTAGATCCATATTAGAGGCTTGTCTTTTCCCAGCTCAAAAGATCTGGATTAAAAGCATATCTTTCTAACTCAAAGATCCAGATTAGAAGTGAATCTTCTTATTTCAAATTAAGCAAAAACAAACAACAAAAACAAAACAACCCTCGCATTTATGCCCTCCATGTTTTGAGTTTTTGGTGCAGATGTAGTCAGATTGACAAACAACAACAGCCACCACAATCCCTGAGCCTTGAAGATCAAATTTTAATAAATAGATAATAAATGATTGTGCTGGATTAAACCAGAAAAACAAATTACCTAGGATTGTTATGAGTTAAATAGTATGCTTTCTTCGCTGGAGAAACAAGTGATTCCCAGACTACAGGTAAGCATTGAATATTTTGTATTTTGTAAATATTTTGTAAAACAAAGAAGTACTGAAAAAAGAAAGGAGGAGGAAGAGGGGGAGCATGAGAGACAGGCAGGCAGGAGGAAAAAAGAAAGGAAGGAAGGAAAGAAGGAGGAAGGGATGGATGGAGGAAGAAAAGAAGGGAGGGAGGGAGAGAGGGAAGGAGGGAGAAAGGGAGGAAGGAAAGAAGGAAGGAAAGAAGGAAGGAAGGAAGGAAGGAAGGAAGGAAGGAAGGAAGGAAGGAAGGATAAAGTCTTCCTTAAATCTCCATTGATTGAAATTTTTGAGCTACAAAATGAATAAAGTAAGATTGGGATTATAGCTCAAATTATTTTTTAGTTACAATCAGCATGAATTCATGTTATTATATACAGATGAATTAATAATACATTGACACAAAAAACACAGATTTGGAGGGAAAACTTCCAAGTACTTTGTGCACACACAGGGTCCTCGGGAGATAGACCATAAGGTCCTCCCTGCTGAAGTGTGTACTGAACATAATGACTCCCTTCAGAGGATCCGTCAGCAGGGGAAGAAGCAACAAAGACCACTTTGCAGGGAATAAGACCTTACCAGCATCCTTGGAGGATGCGGTATCAAATTCGATAACCGAGGGAGAGTCAATGCTTGGCTTCAGAGCTCCGGAGTACACACTGACTTGTCTGAAGCTAATGAAGCTGGTAACTTTAAGTTGAAGTCTATGCTCATTCACCATTCCTAATCCAGGGCCCTTAAGAATTACCCTAATCTCCCCTGCCTCTGCTCTATAAATGGAGCAACAAAGCCCAAAGACAGCACATCTGTTTACTACATGGTTTGCTGAATATTTTAAGCCCCCTGTTGAGACTTAACTGCTCAGAGACAAAAAATAATAAAAGACTCTTTTCAAAATATTACTGTTGTTGACAATACACCTGGTTACCCAGGAGCTCTGGTAGAGAGATGTACAACAAGATTAATGTTGTTAATAGTACTGTTCACACAAAAGTTGTTCTGCAGCCCATGGATGCAGGGGTAATTTCAAATGTCAAGTCTCATTATTTAAGAAGCACTGCATTAGTGGTTGTTCTGATGGACAGAGGAAAACAGAAACCCCAAAGCTCCTGGAAAGGATTCACCATGCTAGGTGCCATTGAGAGCATCTGTCATTTATTTGAGGAGATCAACATAGCTCCACTTTCACTAATAGCCTCTTCTGCTCTCTCTCTTCAGGGACATTGACTCTGCTGCCTAAACTTCTTTCCACGACCCCTTCCATCCTGGGGTTCTTCTACTGCAACAGCAGCAGCAACCTCAGTAGTGGTCTCTCCCAGCCCCTCCCCAGGGACTCCAGTCCTACTACCTAGTACCAAGCCTCAGGTGCTCTCCATGACCCCTTTATGCCATCAAAGCCAGTACCACCTGGGAGACACTTATGTTTACCAAGTTCTGCCAGGATGAGATGCAGCCCTGGCCCCCTCTGGACCACAGCTTCTGAGCGCTGACCCTGAGGAAATACAGACATTTTCACTGAAAGGATGCAGGTCTCTCTTTACCACTAATTTCTCAGCTGTGGCTGATGGCCACTGTCACAGCAAAGCAACGGTTTCATTCTAGTTGTTTTTAATTCAAAACATCACATAACTGACCTTGATCGAGTCTTTGCTTCTCCCTAATGCTTTACAAGCAGGCCTCCGTGTCTGCACTGCTCTCAGCGTTATCTTCTAAATTCCCACAATACCTACTTAGGCTCTGAACACTCCACGGCTTCTGCAGCCCCCTTCCGTAATCCTCCCCAAAACACATGGTCAGGTCTGTTACAGCAATGTCCCACAACCTGGTAATGGGTTTTGTCTTAGGGTTTCCATGGCTATGGTAAAACACTGTTGCTCAAAGTAACCTGAGGAGAAAGATTTCTTCCAGCTTACAGCTGTTGTCCACTAAGAAGAGAAGTCAAGACAGGAACTTGGAGGCAGAAACTGAAGGAGGACGCATGAAGGAATGCAAGCTTTCTCTCTTCTCCAGGGCTTGCTTAGTTTGCTTTCTGATATACCCCAGGACCAACTGCACAGGGGTGGTACAACCTGCAGTGGGCTGGTCCCTCTTGCGTCAATCATTAATCAAGGAACCGCCCACAGGCATGCCTAAAGGCTGGTCTTTCTTACGTGTGGCATTATCTCGTTTGAGGTCCCCTCCTCTCAGAAGACTCTAGTTTATGTCTACTTGGCAAAAAGCCTAGCCAGTAAATAATGTACCTTTTATATAAACCTGGGATCCAAAATAGTGCATGACTCACTTCATTGTGTTGTTAATTTGATATCAAAGAATGAATCTTATTGTCAGATGTATGGTGGTTTAAACGAGAATGGACCTCCCTCTCAGCCTCATGTATTTGAATGCTTGTTGCCCAGTTTGTGGGGTTGTTGCCCAGAATGATTAGGAGGTGTGACCTTGTTAGAGGAGATGAGTCACTGGGAGTGGACTTTGAGTTTTCAAATGCCCATGCCATGCCATTCCCAATCTCTCTCTCTCTCTCTCTCTCTCTCTCTCTCTCTCTCTCTCTCTCTCTCTCTCTCTCTCTCTCTCTGCTTCCAACTTAAAAATAAGAAGCAAGCTCTCAGCTACTGCTCCAGCACCATGCCTACCTGCCTGCTGCCATGCTTTCCACCATGATGATCATGGACTCACTCTCTGAAAAATGTAAGCAAGCCTCCAGTTAATTCTTCTATAAGTTGCCTTGGTCATAGTGTCTCTTCACAGCAATAGAACAGTAACTAAGGCAGGATGCATTTATCAACTATCAGCTTGGTATGATTGGTGGTGCTTTCTGTTAATTCAATTTTATAATAAAATTACCATTGTGTTTTAGAATCTCAGCCCCTGGGTCTTAAAAGAAAAATAACCTGCCATTTAGCCTTTCAACTGGAAGGGTATCCATGGTCAAGTGCAGACGAAAAGTGAGCTACTGGAATATAAAGGAGTCTGATGGAATGGGAGACATGGAGAAGACACAGAATCGTCCCATGTCAAAGAGGAGATATTCCAG
The DNA here is from genome assembly GCF_007827085.1 of Peromyscus californicus insignis. NCBI lineage: Eukaryota > Metazoa > Chordata > Mammalia > Rodentia > Cricetidae > Peromyscus > Peromyscus californicus. The sequence goes on along the minus strand of NW_026294514.1, from coordinate 39,666,623 downwards.
GCTGGAGGCAAGAAGGACATGTGAGTGAAGGTCTCTATGCAATAACTCAGGTAATAACCCAGATTAAGGGAAAGAGAAAGTCATCTTTTATAGACAACCAAAAGGGCATGAATGCTTAGAGTCAACAACACTGTCAGCCTGGTAGAGGAGGGTCAAGTTCAGTCAAGAGGACCTCAGGCCAATCACATCTGAGAGAATCTAAACAAAACTGCATACAAACTAAGAAGGAAAAAAAACACACACTGTATTAAATAAAATATCTTGTTTGTACTTCACATTTCTCATTTGTTTCAAGTGATTTGCTCTGTTGGGGAATGTTAAACTGTTTATAGATAAAAGGTGTACAAATTACAACTTCATGTTATTTTAAATTAACAAAGACACTTTCATGAAATACAAAACAACTAATACAATCATTTGTGATGCAAAATAAGTCACAGGCCAGATATGGAAAGCAGGTTTTACGTGAATAGCACCACCAATTCTGAGTGCTCATCCTGACAGTTTGACTATCCACACTTAAATAAACTGAGATGAAGTCTCCCAAGTAGACACTGTGTGCCTCAGGAGTTGCTGGGACATAGAAGATAACCTTATTCAAGTAAATGAACTTATGATTTGGGTAACATGGTGAATTGTAAAATAAATATATAGTATACCCAGTGGCAACAAAGTTGTTCCCAAGCCTGTAGTCACTTCTGTTTACAAACAGTGAAAACTCTTCTGAGGAAGGACAGACAGCATATAATCATCCCATTAATTTCTCCTCAGTTTTATGTTAAGCAATCAAAATTTAATAATTTTTCTACTGTGGATTTTTTGCATAAAAACTCTTTAAATGTTAATTTTAAGGAAATATCGTTTGGGTATAATAACACTATATAATCATGTCAAGTGAGTACCAATCTTATGCCAAGTATCTTTCTATTACCTTATGATTTGCTACTAGTGGTAGGGCATAGAATCTAGATGAAAGCTTGATTTTAAAAACTGGCTTCTTTGGATTTCAGATGCATCTGTTTATGTGCCAAAGGATGATTTTTATGACTCTAAACTGGCCTCAAATCCTCAGACCAAATTAAAGACTTTGAAAGGGACAGAGGAGGAAAGACTAGGCCATGTGAAGGCCTAGGTAATAATGAAGAAATTTACCTAAGGTCTATTAAATAACTACTCATGATAAGGTTGGAATTTCTCTGTTACTTTTATTCTGAATTTTGAGATTGTAGCAGACATATATCATTGACCCTTCCCTTTCTTTGCTCCAAACCCTCCCATATAATTTTCTTTGTTCTTTTGCAAATTTCTGGTCTATTTTTTTCATTGTCATTGTATGCATATATGTGCAGCATATATATATTTCCATATATGTAATATGAACATAACCTCCTCAGTCTGTAAAATCTTACTTGTAGATGTGTTTTCAGGGCTGACCATTTAGTATTATTGGATAACCAGTTGGCGTGCTCTTCCATGGAAACGACCATTTCTCCTGCCTTCAGCATTCCTTAGCTGTCTGTTGTCCTTGGGTACTGTTGAGGCCTCCTGGACTTCTGGCCATCCCTCTTAGCACGTCTACTGCCGTTGTTCTTGTTCAGCTAATGTTTATGCAGTCATGTTGGTAAGACTTTATAGGTGTAGCTTCTGACGTTTCTAGGAGCAGAGCCCAAATATCCTCAAGGTAGGGTAGTTGAAGATATCAGTCTGGAATGCCAGATGTTCCCTGGTTTTAGCTCCTGGATTCCAACAGCCATGAAGGTAGAACATAGACTCAAGAGAGCAGTTTTTATTCTCCTGGGCAGATCCCTGCTCCTGCATTTGTCATCTTAGTGACAAAACAGTAACCTTGTCAAAGAATCCAGAACCTTACACTGATGTCCTTGCACCTTGTTATTGAAATAGACATCTATATGCAATTAAGATACCAATCACACATCCTTTTTATTCCACGGCTAATATGAAATACTAGATGACTTTCTACCCTAGTGGCTGAATATCTTCAAACTCTGTTACCAGAATAATCTTATTTTTTTTCTTGCTTAAAATGTCCTCATGTTTATTATCACCCTTCTTAAACATCAAAATAAATGTACAATATGATCTGACCAGCTCGTGAAAACTTATACCACTTTCCTGTTTTGCATCCTTCGAGCTTCTGAAGAGCACTCTGCTTTTGGGTCCAGGTTTTTACTTGCTAAGATGAATGATGATGATGGTGATGCCTTGTGGATACATCAGGAGATCACTGGAAAGAGTCTTCATTACAAGGTAGTTATCTAGGGCTGGGGGATGGCTCAGCCATTAAAGGCTAGGCTCACAAAATAGCTATCTAGATACAAGATAAGACAATGGAAGTACCAGCACCAAGCAAATGCCTTTATTTTAGGTAAAGGCCTTTCTGAGAAGTTAGTTTGAATAACATCGTGTGGAGAAAGGTGGTGTATCATTTTTTGGTGTATCTGGCTTTGGTGTATCATTTTTTTCCCCAGAAAGTTTACCTACTGAGAATTTCTAATGCCTTTTGTATAGTTTGATTCACTAACAAGTATCCCAAGGCAAAAGCAATCATGCTCGAGGCCCCTCAAAAGGATAGATCCCCATCAAGACCAAAAAAAGAAAAAGAATAACAACAAAAATCTCCGTTGATGTGACATATTTATATGTAAAAAGGTCTAGCTCAGAAGAAAACAATCAGCCCTAGGTAGACAATTGTTTTATACACAACACATTTGGTCTTTTCAGAAGCACCTGTTGAATGATGTAGGTGGCACTAATGATGTGGGATAAACATTTCTTCGTCTAGGCTGACGTTTTCCTGTGATCGAACTGTTTCTATGGTATGGATTCCACTTTCTGCACCATTCATTTGTCCTACTCTGGACATATTCATATTTTTTTTTTTACCAGTTCTCTGTAATAAACTTGGCACAGTGAATGTCCAAAGATGATGGAGAGTTTAATGGGGTGCTATCTTCTACGTCTGACATTAGCATTGTAAACACTAAAGCACAGAATCTGTAACTGCCTGCACAGGGCAGGGGAAAAAAAAAAAAGGAAGAGGGAGAGGGAGGGAGAGGAAAGGAGGAATGGGAGAGGAGGAGAAGAGGTGGGAATAGAGAGGAGGAGGGAAGAGAAAAGGTAAAGAAAGAAGGGAGGGGAAGAGGGGGGCTAGCTGGAAAGAGTGAGGGGGCCAGTGTGAGGGGAGGGTAAAAGAGGGTAGTGAGCCGGGTGGTGGTGGCGCACGCCTTTAATCCCAGCACTTGGGAGGCAGAGCCAGGCCGATCTCTGCGAGTTTGAGGCCAGCCTGGTCTACAGAGTGAAATCCAGAGGGTAGTGAATGTTGAATGTCTTCACAGTACGTTGTGTATAAACATGACAGTGTCAAATGCATAAAACTTTTAGTGGAAAATGATAAAAAGAGGTGAGAAAGTATAGACAAAAAGTATTTTTTAAAAATACAAGATTTTATTCTACTGTACACAATGTTTTCCTGTATCCTTTGAGCCCAATGTTTCAATTTTCCCGACAACATCTAGTGCAGGCGTTCTACAGGGGTGGTTCTCAACCTGTGGGTCATGACCCTTCTGGAGGGTGAATGACCCTTTCACAGGGTTTGCCTAAAACCATCTGAAAATGCAACTATTTACTTTTGTAACTGTAACAAAATTACAGTTATGAAGCAGCAACGAAAATGATTTTATGGTTGGGAGGGGGGTTACTGCAACATGAGGAACTGTATTAAAGGGTCACAGCATTAGGAAGATTGAGAACCACTGCTCTAATGGAAGCTTGTTTGTTTGTTTGCTTGGTTTTTTGTTTTTTGTTTTGTTTTTGAGACGGGGTCTCACTTGCAGCTCAGGCTAAATTCACATTTGCTAGTAGCCAGGCTGGCCTCAAACTTACTCTGGCTTTGGCCTCTCAAGTGCTGAGGTTGTAGAATTGTGGTACCATTTGGGGCTCATAGACTTATCACATAAATAGAATAATTGGCGAGAGTTTTACAGCTAACCTTGTTTCATTAGCAGAATACATTTAGGACCCACATGTTCTGAGTGTGTCATTAGTTTTATTTCATTACTGAGTAATATTCCACTGTATGGATATATGGTTATACATTCACTAGATTAGAAACTGAGTCATTTCAAGTTTTGGACAAGTTGAAATATAGTGGTGGTAAATATTCTCATATATGTTTGGTGAACATAGATTTTTACACAGGAAGAAGTCTGGTCTGGGAAAAGGTTTTTGAACATAAATGAAACAACTACATCCTTTCCAAAGACAGACACACTTTATTTCTGCCAGTTGTGAATATTTCCAGTCCCTTCGTTTCCTCCTCAGCATTTATAATCTTCATTGTTTTAAGTCTTAAATATTCTCCTGGCATCACATCATGATTTTAATCCTCATTTCTCTGATGACTAATGATCTTGCATTTTTATTTGTGGGCTAATTTACCATCTGTGTATCTTTAGCAAAATGTCTGTTCATATATTACAACCTCTTTGTAATTGGGCATTATCTTTCTTATTATTGGGTTTGAATTTTCTTCATGGTTGCTAGATACAGCACCCTGATCAGCTATTCATTGTACAAAACATTTGCTCCAAGCCTGTTCTTTGGGTTTTCATTGACTTAATAATGTCTGACACTGAGGAAACAATTTGCTGAAGTCTTCAGTGCCTGAAGTAAGAAACTAAGAAGTCTCAATCCAAAATAAAGTCCTCAAGACTTTCTCCTGGATTTTCTTCTACAGAATTTTATAGTTTTGAGATCCATGTTTCTTTCTTTTGAAATTTCTTTTGAGAATTTCATATATGAGAATTGTATTTACATCATTCCCAGCTCTCTGTTCTTCTACAATCCCACCTGTGCCTCCCCCAACTTCTTCTAAAAAACATGACCATTTTCTTTAATTATTATTATTAAATATATAACATACATATATGTGTACATATATACTATGTATATAGTGCATAAGTACACACACACACACATAGCCTACTGAGTCCACTTAGCATTGCTTTTATCCTGGCATTAGACCTATCAGTGGGCTCATCCCTGGAGAAGACTGGATCTCTCTGTCTCAGCAGACATTGATTTCCTACAGCTCTTCATCTAGGGGAGAGAGAGGCCTTGTGAAATTTAGTCCCATGTATGTTGGGATGTCAAATGGTGTTGCCATTTTTCAGGTCTTGTTTAGGCAGCCTATTATTTACATTTTTCTGGATATAGCTTCCCTGTCATATACAGAAGACAGCATCTCACAGCATACATCATGGTCCTCTGGATGTTATACTCCCCACCCCACCCCCTGTCTTGTGTGATGGTCCCTGAGCCTTAGGTGTAGGGTTTATTTTATATGTAACTACTGGGTTTGGGCACCCCATGGTCTGTTGTTCTCTGCATTTAGACAAGTTGTAGCTTTCTGTGATCTCCCTTTGCTGCAAAAAGAAATGTCTTGATGAGTAGTGAGAGCTACTCTTGTCAATGGGCCTAGGGGGTCAGTATTTATAATTAAGTTAGAAATTATACTGATTTAGGAAAGTAACAACAGTAGGTTCTCTCTGGGGTCTGTGACCTCACCAATCACAGGTTGTTGGCTAGTTTTACAATATAAGGCATGACTTTCCTCCTCCTCCTCCTATTTCCTGGGCATTAAGTCCAATTAGACAGCTTTGGCTTACTCCAAACATAAGTGCTATTGTTGTACCTTCAGAAGTATCTTGTTCTGGTCATTGTTGTGGTCCTCAGGCTTTACAGCTGGGCAGGACTACTGACTGAGTTTCTCCCATGGCAACTTACATGGAAACTTCATATACTCTAAGAGTTAATCCTCAGAGAGTAGCTTCCAGGTTAATTCCAGCACCATTTCCCCAAGTCCTGTGTCCAAAGTGGGCAGTATCTTCATTAAAATGGCCTTGCTTTCAATTTCTTGAAAGCAATCAAGAACAACAGCACTAGCCAATGCTGTTTTTGGAGTCTCTTGGGTTCCCCTGACCAACAACTCCAAGAGAGGTGACCCATGCCTGGCACTGGGTTATTGTTAGATAGTCTATGGCTCTTAGGAGGAGCAGTGTGTGTGTGTGTGTGTGTGTGTGTGACATGTGTGTGGTTGACTACAAGGTTCAGTCCCCTGGCACTGGAATTATAAGGAGTTGTGAGCTACCTGACAGGGGTAATGGGAGCTGAACCAGGTTCTTCTGGAAAAACAGGATACATTGCTAACCATGAACTCATCTACCCAAACTCCACATAGTTACAATTTTAGAAGTACCATATAATTCTTAGTTTAAGAAATAGTATATTTTTCTTGAGGAAATACTTGCGTATTGTCTTTAGCAGTGGTTTAAAACTTGTTGATGGCATGGCCTTGTTTAAGATGCTTTAGTCTAATGCCGAAGATACTCATTGGTGACATCAATAGATACAACTTTCCAACCAAACACACTGCAGACTAAATGGATTCCAAGAAGAGTTGAACTAGCATATGCAACACATTAGGAGGAACAAAGAAGAGAGAGGGAACTAAACAAATGATCAGACAAAAATTGAAATCCCACAAGTTATAATTGCTGCTTAAGATATCAAAATGACAGAAGGAACTTCATGGTATCTTCCCTAAGGAAACCCAGCCATTCTCTGCAAGAGAGTTAGAACAACTTGTCTACCTGATACTGTCCTGGCATGTATCACTCGTTATTCTGGCACTTTGCAGATGGAGTAGGAACATGAGAATACTGGGCAGGACCTGATCCGAGGTCAGTTCTTGGCTCTGCAAAGCTGTGAGATACAGCTGAGGAGCACAGTAAGGCAGTCTTTGACTAGGTAAGAGTGCTGAGAGTCAGGCAGCAGGGAACAACTGTATTCACTGACCTCTTATTTAACACAAGACAAGGCACTGTGGTGTGGTCCAATGCGGCCTCATTGATGGACCAAGTGTGTGGTAAGCAAGTGTATTGATAATTACGGCTTCATAGATAAGCTCGTGAAAACTTTCAATCATTGACTTGTTTCCATCTCAAACTTTAATTCCAGTTTTCATTTTAAGATTCTTCCATACCAGTCTTCCCCCTCGACAAACATGAGAACGTCTCACAAATGAACAGCCTTCTCTTCTTTCTTTTCCCGCCTCTCATATCCTCATGCTTTACTTCATTATCTTTTATAAGTTATAGAGCACTTTTAATTTTATTTTCATTAGATGTATTTTTTTTATTTTTTTGGTATGTGAGTATGCAGGTGCAGCAGGCATTGGATCCCCTGGAGCTGGAGTTACAGATGATTCTGAAGCACCACGTGGGTGATGAGAACTGAACCTGGATTCTCTGCAACAGCAACAAGTGCTCTTAACCTTTGAGCCGTCTCTCCAGCCCCTCATAGAGCACTTTTATAGAAGGAAAAAGTAAAAGAAATAATCACTAGCTTAGAAAGGAAAATCCCTCCCCCTAAACACATCTACAGCAGTGTTTGAAATAACAGCAGCATCAACAAAAGGGAGTGGGGTGCCAGAGGTTTCAAGTTAGCGCCCAATATGTCACGGACAGAGACCAATCCACATTATCTGTGGAGAGACCGCCAGTGGAGTTCACCAGATGGGAGACAAAGAGCTTACTGTGTGCCTGAGTGCCACTTGAGGAGTACTACAAGCAAAGATGGGATGGAGACCGGATAGCCTCCCAGGGTCCAACTACATTTGCACTCTAGTCTGGAATATATATGAAGCTTAACTCTTGACCCTTCCTTTTTTTAAAAAAATTAACTTCTCTAGGAAGTCTGAGGTCTAGGGTCAGTTTGCAAAGGGTTCATTGCTTGTCTATGGGGTGCTAACTACAAAGATAAGAGTCAAAGGTTTCTGAAAAAAAATAGGCATTTGATAATACCGTACAATTTCAAACACTAATTTCATATTTCACAAATTTATTCTTGATGATAAATTAAGTAGCTTTTTAAAATTGAATTGGAGCCATCAGATAGTCTGTACAAAAGAACACTATAAGAAGTAGTGTGCTTTGGGGGCTGTTTTAAAAATTGAAATTATGCTCTTTTCTACTTTCTCAAAGGGTTTCTTTGTTGTTAAATGGCCCCATTGTTGTGGTTTGAATGAGAAATGCCCCCCATAGGCTCATGCATTTGAACACTTGATCTTCAGCTGGTGACACTGTTTGGGAGATGTTATGGAACCTTCAAGAGGTGCAGCCTTAATACAGGGAGTAAGAAACTGAGGGATGGACTTTGAGGGTTGATCACCTTCCTCCACTCTCTGTCCTCACTCTGTTTTTCCTGTGTGCAGATAAAATGGGATCTACCTGTAGATGAATTCTAAACAGTCTTATTAAATAAAAAACACAGAGCCAAATACAGGGGTAATAGCTGAAGAGATCAGAGAAATAGCGAAGAGCTACTGACTAACCTTAGCTTACCACCATGCCGTAGCTTCCCAGGAGAGAGCTTCTTCCTGTCTAACTTGTGCTTTTATTGCCTTCCTGTTCTGCCTTCTCATTGGCTCTAAGCCCAGCCACATCACTTCCTCATCACTGCCTGTCTATACAGACCTCCAGGTCTCTATGGTTGGTACTGGGATTAAAGGCGTGTGTCACTATGCTTGGTTGTGTCCTTGACCACACAGAGACTCTGCTTGCCATGTGATTGGATTAAGGGCGTGTGCTACCACTGCCTGATTTCTGTTTATGGCTCGCTATGACCTCTGATCTCCAGGCAAACATTATTTATTAACATACAAATAAAATATCACATTTTACCACAAATAAAATGTCACCACATCTACCAGCTTCCCAATCCCACCAGACACGACCATGCTATGCCTGGTGCTATGGACTCCAGCCCTTAGGAACCATAAGCCAAACCAAATTCTTTCTTCCTTAAATTGCTTTCAGTGATGGTATTTCATCACAACAACAAAAAGTGCTTTTAAAAAATAAAAGAAAATGTAAAGGCAAGGAAAGAAAAGAGAGGGGAAAAAAATCTGCCAAAATGATTTTAACTTAGTTTTAATGACCAGCCACATTTACACATTTAGTTTTTCTTTAAGTCAAGGTCAACTCAGAAATAATGTTCTGTGAGAATTGTGTGTCCCCATTGTTGACGTTTGTTTCCCTCTTAATAAGATTATTTCTGGACCACCACCACCACCACCACACACCCCCACCTTTTTTTTTTTTTTTTTTTTTTTTGCTGTTTTCCTCATTTAGTAATTTTTTCCTATTCTTTTCCCCTGCACTTTTTTTTTTTTATCGGTTCAGAGAACAAGCAAGTGGACCCCTTTTCACAGCTTCATTGAAAGAAAAGCTCTAAAGAATGTGTCTCTTTAAATGTTTAGTTTTTGTTCTTTTCTTGGTGCCTCAATGACGTGTGATTCTGGGATTCTCATTATGATTTATTTTTGTGCCCCCAGTCCTTGGTGAACATACCTCAGCCTCAGTGGCTTCTCACTGCTAGTTCCCTCACAGCCAAGTACATGCAGCTCAAGCAAGCGGATGGCATGGTTTCATGAGCTGTGGCTGATGTGTATAGTGTAGGCATAGGACAGAAACAGCACTTCCATACCTCAATAACTTGACCTTGTTTCTCAAAGAATTGAGCGTTGTATTAATGACCAGAGTCAAAGCTGCTGTATTGTGAAATCAAACATTAAGAGCTGAGCACTGGGAACAAAATATTCACACACCTAAGCCAAATCTCTTGCCACATGTCTACACAGTATCTGTATCTCTAACAAAACACTAAGGTTTCCCTGAGGTACTCTTTGGAGCCAACTCATTATCCTTCACTTGGATGTTATCACCCATAAAAGATGGAAAAGATTGAGTAGACAGGCAGGAGGCTCCATTTTGACTTAATGTTTTCAAATAATTGCAAGGAGTGTAAGCCTATGTTGCTGGTCTCAATCTTGCTTATACTAGGTGCCTAAGACTAACTAGTAATAGGCCAAGGAAGGAGCAGGGACAGGATAGCGGTCTTTAAAAATGTAATGGACTTTACTGTGATAATATCTGTTAGAATCTTTTTGTTATTTTAAATTCAGATTTTTCCTCTTTTTTCTTTTATTTTTCGAGATTACAGTATAATTACATCATTTCCCTCTCCCTTTCTTCCCTCTAGGCCCTCCCTTTTACCCCTCTGCTCTCTTTGAAATTCATGGCCTCTTTTTAAAAACTAAAACACAGAAGCAAAATAATTATATATGTTTATGGGGTACCATATGTTGTTTCAATACATGTGTATATTATATAATACTTAAAGAAGAGTAAATATATCAGTCCTCTCAAACACTTAATGTTCCCTTAAGGAAAAAACACACAAATCTTCTATTCTTTAGCCATAATAAGTAATTAAATCGGGTCATTTGTAACAACATAGATGAAATGGAGGTGATGATAAGAAATAAGAGCCAAGTCACAGAATCATTTTACAGAGATAATTTTCTTCATTTGTCAGAAGGTTAATTAAATGAAAATTGTTAAATTTCCAGTAAACAAAACACATTTTTAGAGTTTACCATACACAGATTACCATCCTACCCCTGGTGTTAGAAGTTAGCCACGTATTACATGAAAGGTGTGAATGGTGACCTCTGATATCAACAGCCCTGGGGCAAAGCTCAACTCTGCCACTTCCTGATGGTAGGTCCCAGGGAACTATTTTAACTCAAGCATCCATCTTCCAATAGAATAAATAAAACTGTCTATGCAAGATTAGTTATGTAATAGACACTCCAAAATACTTTCTTTTCTTCGATGCCTTGTATTTTACTCTACTATTGAACTGCTAAACCTCAAGTCCTCACTCTACGTTTATAACCATAGAACACAGCTAAATGTGCATAAGTACACATAGGTTGGGAAAGCACATTACTTGTGTGTCCAAGAAGTAGCTGAACTTCAGTTGATTAGAGAGCTAGCATACTCCTGCTACCTTCCCTGTATGATGAAGATCTAATGAATGCTCAAAGGAGTCTTAAGTGTAATAATCACCATCATTGTGGACATCAGCAGCAGAAATGATTTTTTTGGAATACTAACTTACCAACAAGCATTGTAAGATGCATTTTACCAATGTTATTTTTCTTCACATTTCATCAAATATATATATATATATATATATATATATATATATACACATACATATATTTGTTTCTGTGGGTATGGGGTGTGTGTGTGTGTGTGTGTGTGTGTGTGCGTGCGTGCGTGCGTGCGTGCGCGCGCGCGCGCGCGCGCCATAGGTCAGAGGTCAATGCTGAATGTGCCCATTGATCGTACTCCCCCTTATTTCTTGAGACTGTCTCTTGCTGAGCCTGGAGATAATTCAATTCACTCATTTGGCTAGGCAGTCTGTCTAAAGAGCTTCAGGAATCCATCTGTCTCCACCCACCCCAACCCCACAAAAGCTGAGATTATAAATGCTGCTACTACTCTGCTGTTTACATGGTTGACAGGAATCCCAACTCAGGCCTTCATGCTTACAAGAGGGTGGCAAGTAAGACACTTTACCCACTGAGCCATCTTCTAGCCCTGTCAATTTTAATCTTTAATTTCTCCTTTAGAATGGAGAATTCTTAGAGACTGAAGACATCCCTTACTCTTTTCCATGCAAGTCCCCTAATATCAAATAGAATAAATAAACACTTTCTGTGATTAGTTTAAAAAAGAAGAATGTATAATAGAGACAGAATCCCAAATAATCCCCACGAAATCTACTTCAGTCTTACTAGTGTGCCAGACTTTAGTATATCCCCAAGTTTAAAAAAAAAAAAATGTCTTAAGAGTATGTTAGCATCTATATTAATATTAAAATACGTGCCTGGGTGTGATGCTTCTGAGGATTCTAGATATATCTTCTGACAGATGTAGATCTAAAGAACGCGACTCTTAGGAGAGTGTGGTTTATTTACAGAATTCTCCATGTTTCTCTTGTCCATCTTTTTATGCAAGCGCTGGGAAGCCGCTTGTTTTCCTTGGGCCACACCCACATTCATTGAGAAGAGATGCTTTCCTTAAACATCCTTTGTACCACGGTGTAAATAGCATCAAGTAACAGGCGAGTGTGCATTGCTCATTGATGGTCTTATTGTTGGCCTAGGCTGATTTTAGGTCGCTTGCATATGAATTCTTCTTAATTTGGATCATCTCTACTGAGGGTCATGTTTAAAATACTTCTCCTCTGAGAGATTATGAATAAATCCACCTAACATGACAAACTTAAATGTGAACTGAAGTTAAAAAGACAAGAAGTCAAATTAAATATAATATGAAAGCAGAATATTATTAATATTTATTATTATTAAAATAACAAATTATTAATAAATAATATTAATAATAATTACTCCTTCAGCTGTCTGAGTGTATTGCATGGAAAAAATCAAAGGTCAAATCCTGATGCTGTTATTTGTTTTTGACAAATCTTACTTAATGTAGTCTGTGGGAAACATTTATGTCTCTGGGGAAATTAGAATACTACAACATTATAAGATCTCTTCAGTGGATTAAACATCTCCCTAAATTAAAAAGCTTAAAGTAGAATTGTTAAATATTACAGTTCCTTGACATAAAACTATGGAATATGCTCCATCTTCAAATGTTTACAATATTATGTTAGTTTAATTTTGCTAATTATAAGGGTGTCTGTTTTTTTCTCTTATTTTCACTCTTTTGCTGGTAACTTCATGTGGTAAACATTCTATTTTTTAAAGTAACTTTTCAAGGATGCCTTGATTTTTTTTCTTATCTGAAATTGTTGTTTCCAGTGTGTTAAAATGATTTTAATTAAGTTTTCACTCCATTCTAAAATGTGCAGTGATTCCACTCAAGTGAATTATTTTGGTAATTTAACGAGGACTGTACATGACTTTACATGTCATATCTAAGGTTTTCAGTGTTATCTTAAAGAAGAGAGAAATTTATTCAAAATTTAAGGCATCAGAGGAAAGTAAATAGCTTCTTGTTTTAGAAAACTAATAAAATTTGGTGCCTAATAGGATGTGGCGGTAAGAGTGAAGAGTCTCACCAGACTTCATATTCCTGGCTTCTGAATTCTTACATGGAATCCAGTTACAACTAGTAATGAAACTTACTGTACCAAGTGCGTCCACAGTGTATGACCGAATCTGACTTTGGACTAGGTGAGACACTGCTAGCCCTGTGGAGAAGAGACCTCTGTTGTTCTGTGGTGCTAAAACGGAAATGTCTTTGCATTTCTTTCATATAGAAGTGCAGAAACAAGGGATTGAAGTGTTGGCTTGGTGGATCTTACATCATAAAAGTTCCGTGTTCTTTGGTTTTGGTAACGATTTTCTTAGCTCGCCTTCTATCTGGTCTTGGGTTCTGCTTCTTTCCTGGTGGTTATGGCTATAACTCCCAAGGTCCAGGACCATTACCTTCTGAGATCTCATCCTCACAAATGGTCTCAGTTCTTATTTGGGCACAATTTGGGAGTGGGAGTAAGAAAAAAAGGAAAATCAAGACATGGTAAGACCATTGAAGTCCCTAAATTGGGAGAATGTACTTGGTTGGTTGGTTGGTTGGTTGGTTGGTTGGTTGGTTGGTTGGCTGGCTGGCTGGTTGGTTGGTTGGCTGGTTGGTTGGCTGGCTGGCTGGCTGGTTGGTTGGTTGGTTAGCTGTCTGTCTGTCTGGCTGTCTGGCTGGTTGGTTGGTTGGTTGGTTGGAGACAGAGATTCTCTATGCAGTTCAGTCTGACCCCAGTTTACTCTCCTCCTGCCTCAGCTTTCCAAGATTAGGATTGCAAGTATGTGCTAACATAGCCAACTTTCTGATGAAAAATTTGAAACCCTGTTATTACTATTCTAAAATTATACATAGAAATCAAGGAAATAGAAACTAAAAGTTCTCTTTTCCTGAGAAAACCAAACCACTTCCCACTTCTCTCAGAGCAAAGCCATCAAGGGATCCACCAATGAGAATGGCAGGATTGATGACTGTGTAGAGCAGAAGGTCATCCATTACATTTCAGCAATAACAATTCTATAAATATTTTTTTACTATCTTCATAAAGCAATATGTGAAACATAAAGCCAAAAGACTCACTGAAAAGCACTTGAGTCTAAAAAGATAATTGCATTTCACTGGACTGTCTATTAAAAGGAAAATCTGGACAGAGTTTCTGTGTCTGGTGCTCCTCAAGTTTTAGGCTTGCTTTTTGCTATTTTTGTTATTTATTGTGGAAATAAAAAGAGGTTCATGCTTTCTTTTTTAAGCTTTTATTTTAATTATTTTAGAATTGTATACATGAGTACACTGTGTTTACATCATTTCCACCTCTCCTCCAACTCCCTGTATTGTCCCACTTCTCTCAAATTCTTGAACATTTCTTCTATAATTATTATTTTTACAGAACCTACAGAGTCCAGTGAGTGTTGCTTTCATATGTATGTTTGTTTGGAGCTATCCGTGTGAGATTAGGAAAGCTACCTAGGGGCTTGTCCCCAGAGGAAATGGATTCTCCTTCTCTCAGCAGCCATTGACTAATTGTAGCATTTTATCTAATGATGGGACCTACTTAAGTTTTTTCCACATCCACTCTGGCCTGTCCACAGGTGTGGTCTTGTCCAGGCAACCATTTTGTTGAGTCTTTATGAGTACAGCATCCCTGCCCTGTCTAGAAGACACTATCTTCCGCCTTCATTCTTGCCCTTTGCTTCTTGCAATCTTTCTTCCCTCCTTTTGTGATTTTCCCTTAGCTTTGACATAGGGGTGGTGTTTGTGGTAAATGTCCCAGTTGGAGCTTGGCATACCATGATCACTTTTTGCCTTGTTTTGGATCTCTGTGGTAACCTCTGTCTGTTACAGGCAGAAGTATACTTATGCATGAAGGTTAGGATAAATATTTAGAATACAGTTGGAGACTATATTAATTTAGGAAAATCTCAGTAGTAGGTTTTCCTCTAGGGTCTATGACATCTCCAACTATGATTCCTTGCTACATACATATTACCATGAATGAGTTACTCCCTACTGGGAACTTAATTCCAGTGAGACAGCTATTTACCCCAAGGTAGCAGTTCCACTACTGCTCCACTGAAAATATCTTGTAGTACGGTTTTCAGGCTTTACATCTAAGTAGACTTGTCAATAGTGTTTTTCCTCAGGCACCTTCTGAGAATATGAGAACTTACCCTCAGGGAGGAGTTTTCCAAGTCAGCATCAGTGTGATTCCTCCAAGTCTCAAGACCAAAGTGTCTTGAGCAGTAGTCTTACCTTCAAGTTCTGTGAAACACCCAAGGGGATGGCAATAACTTACCATGTTTTGGGAGTCTTGTGGATCCCTTGATCAATAACTCTAAGGAGAGGTGTCTCTCTTGCTTGGTACAGGTTTCTTCTTCAGATAGTTTATGGTTCTTGAAATCGGAGAAGGAATGTGAACACTCTCACTGCATGTGAGGTAACTCCATTTAATATATGTAATGCATATAAGTAAATACATTATATATAAAATATATACATATATGTGTGTTTTTAGCAAACTTAAAAATAATTAAAAGGATGTTTCCTTATGGACATTTCAAATATCCTTAGTGTCATTTATCTCTCCTTCCCTCTTCATCTATATTATATATTATATATATTATATACCCTTCCCTCTTCATCTATATTATATATTATATCCTTCTTCCCTCTTCATCTATATTACCCTCTTGCTTCCCTTGCCGGTTGAGTTTCTTCCTTTCCCCCCCTTTCCCATTTCATAGCGTCTGTGTCCTAATAAATATCTCCTCCTTAGAGTTCCTTCTCCTTCCCCACTGACCTTATTCTTTTTCCTGATTCATTCCCTTACTCTACTTTATACACTCAAACCTAAAGATTGGATTCTTATTTCCTAAACATGTTAATGGGATGGCTTTTTTGATTTACTGCATTACATGGATGTCTATTAAGTCTCATTAAAACATATGCTGACATCGTAAAATATTCTCAAAACCATTACCGTCAATTGAAATTGCAAATGTGTATTGACTGTCTGTGGAAAGACAAGTGCTGGCTAATTTTTGGTGATCTAAATTGGGACATAATCTCAAAAACATAACCCAGATACCTGAACTATTTAATATGTGATAGGCAAGGTCAGCATTAGCAACATTTGATCCAACCCAATAATTTGGGAAAGAGGTTTAGTTGAATGCACTCTTGCAATAAATATTTACACAACAAAGAAAAGACAGAACATTCCAGTGAGAAAATTTGAGATAGTTACACATGTATGACAGAACACATCACATAAATGGTACTGTAGAGAGTAGTTCTATTTGTGAAAGAAAATGCACAAACCATGAAGGCAAAGAGCAAATAAGAAGGAAGAAGTAAGTATGTAGAAACTATGTGCATCATGATGAAGATTTATACTTTATATAGATAACTGACTATTAAAGAGCTTAAAGTAGTACAATCACATGACTAAAGTTGCAGTTTTAATATATTTTTTAAAGTACTATCATTCTTTTTGAAGAAAAGGCAAATCTTGATTAAAGAAAAGAGCTATTACAGTAATCTAGATTAAAGATAGATGTTACAGTAACCTAGAGGGGAGATTATAAAAGCCCAATAGGTCTGTATACTAGAAATGGAAATAGAAGATGGATTTGAGACATATTCAGATGGTGGGAGAGGTCAGCAGCAGTTGTAGATTGAAGCAGATTTGTGTGTATGGAAGTCTAACTAATTTACAGGTTTCTGTTGCTAGTCATGCTGATTTGGTGGATGATATTGCCGTGGGTAAATACAAGAAGTCTTTTTTATTTTTACTACTGTTTTGGACAACAGACCTCACAAGTGCTAGGCTTTATCTCTGTGCTACACCCATTGCCAGGAAGATAAATAAATTTGAATGGAGGGGAAGAGTAGATGATGGGTTAACTTTGATCTATTAAGTCTGGGGTGTCTGGAAATTTCAGGTGGATTTTTTTTTATTATAAATGCTTGGCCAATAGCTCAGGCTTGTTACTAACTAGTGCTTGTAACTTAACACATTTCTATTCATCTATGTGCTGCTCCAAGGCTCATAGCTTTTAACTCTATCCCATTTTTTGTGTCTGACTTGTTCTCCATCTGGCTGGCGACTCCTCTAACTCTGCCCTTCTTTCGTAAGCAGGTTTGGGGATTCACAGGTCTTAAAGCTAGTGGAGATGTAAAAGCTGGAGAGCTGGATTTAGAAATCATCATTATTTAAAACTAGGAAAACATATGAGAATGCCCAATTAAAATAAACTTGCATATCTTTCATGTGTACTTTTCAAATAGGCCTTTGGGTTCGTCCTTCACTTCTTGGTTATTTACCTGTATTTTCACCTGCTCTGGAATGTCATGGCCAACACAGAATGTGCCTATTTTGCTTTAGTCAAAAAATGACGAACTCTGTGACAGGAAACCTGTCTACCTGTGGTTCTGAATGCCCTGTTCTTATCATCATGTTTGCTGACTTAGCCAACAGTGAGCAAGCTTCTCCAGAAGTGGATACACCTTTCTGGTGTCTTACATGGTTAAAGCATTCTCACACAATCCACTAACAATAGTGTATCTTCAGGAATATGAGCATGGGGCTAGGTGAAAGGTCTATATGACCTGTCTCTGTCAACTATTAGTGATGACTCCATGTTCAATGGATAGAAGACATGTCAAACTGTCATCCTATGACTCTAGAGAACAGAAGTCTGACATCAGGTTAAATGGGCTAAAATTGAGATCCTAGCATTCTTCCTCTCGAGGCTGCTGAGGAAAGCTGTTCCCTTACTGGTTTTCATGTCACAGAAACCTGCATTCCTCACGGCTGTCTTTCTCCATCTTCAGAGTGTACAGAGTGCAGAATCCTGCCTTTCCTTTCTGCCTTTTGCTTTCCTTGCCCTCTCCCTATGATAAGGACCCTTGTCATCAGAAAGACTCCAAGGAGTAGGGTGATAAGCTTTCTGTCTCAAGATTTTTAATTTAATCTTATTTGTGAAGCTCCTTTTCCCACAGAAGGCATCATTGACTTGTGCCAAGGATTATGACTCGGACATCTTTTCATGCATTATTCAATTAACACACTGGGATTAGCAGCTGACTAGCTCTGACTTGTGGACTGCTTATATTCTGCTTATATAAATAATTATTCATATGGTAGCTATTAAGCAACATTTTAAAAGTCAAATAAACAAAAGCATATGGATAACAACAAAAAAGAAATGGTATCAGTTTTTCTTATAAAATATTATTTGTTTCAAAGTAACTGTAAGAATATATATAATGGAAATTATATATTATTCACATATATAACATGTGATAATGTAAATTCAATAGCCAGTCAATGAACTAGACATTTATCCTTTTTTAAAATCTCAACATCTAGTTCTCCTTCTTTTGAATTCTTACCTTATTTTGATGAATTATCTATTTCTAATCACATGTATTTCTCAAAGACTGGTGAATCCATGTACCTGCCTTAAATTGTGAACATTAAGTCCTCATCTGTGTTTTCTCCCCTTGCGGTACAGCAGGCACTTAGTGCCTATATGAAGCCTGGCTGGTCAGATACTCAAGCCAATAATGCTAAGTCTTGGTCCAGCAGTAGGAGAGTAGAACCAATCATGGGTTTTCTTTCTTTTTTGACTCTATAATAACAAACTAAACTCTTCCTAGCTTCCCTGGTTCCTCCCCTGTGAGCATCCCCTCATCTCTTGATTGCTAATAACACTGGTTTTGAACCTGTTCTTTAATTTTGGAGGTTTTCACTGTCTTTCTGATGAATAACTTTCACTTATGTTAGTCATATTTGGCTTCTATCACAGTCAGAAGATCCTCACAAAAGTAGTATTGTATAGATATTATTTTTCTCCTATAAGAAGTTTAGTTTCTGAGATCAAATGCTCTACCACTGATCTATATAGACTATATTGCATGAAAGAAATCTATTTTCAATAATAATAAAAGAATTTTGGTTTCTCGCAAGTTATTTTCTTCATTAAAGCCATATAATTCATGTTAGGGCTTAACAATTATGAATATTTTCTTTAATATGTGACATCATTTGAAAAATATGTGTGGATCCAACTTATTTAGAAGCCTGTAAAAGCCCTGGAGTTCCCCTTTCCAACTTATGAAGGCTATTTTCATCGGCCTCTTCAGGAAGCCGGATAAGAAGCACAGGCATCCCCCCACATTGTCATTCTTGAATTGACTGGGGATATGTTAGAACGCTAAGAGTTTACCTCTATTTAGTAGCTTAATTATTTTTTCTCTCTCTTTAGTGGAAAATCACTTAGTGAAATTGTGGAGATTATTTGTCTGAGTCATATTTTTATGGAAACTGCTTTTCACTTCTATGCATTTTTAGAAGTGTTTTCTTTAAAAAGGATATTCTATTAATATTTATAATTAGATAGCACACAAAACAGATGCTAAATCTTATGTTATAACTTTCTGGGTACAATTACATAAAGAAGATTATATACTTTTCATCAGAATGTTCTCCCCGGGAGCTGAAGAACAAAAGAGCTTTCTCTGTGAACATGCCATTTCTTTTTGGGGGTGGAAGTAAACAGAAAGATGGTGATTAACCACAATTAACGATTTTAGCACGTTAGTGTTGATCCTGAGTGTCATACTTAATGCCTAGTGTTAGTATGGAGTAGAACAGCATTGTGGTGAGTTCTTAATTGATTGACTTGGTCTTTTTTTTTTTTTTTTTTTTTCACCTTACTTCTCAGTTAACCTGTTTCCATTATTATCCTGGTCCTTTTGTGATGCTGGTGGATCCATCCTACTTTCAGAGCTTAATGGTATATCCACGAAGTGGTAGTATTCAGTATCCACCAAGGGGCAGAGGGTGTGGATTTTGCTGAGGTCCGAGGAAAGAAGGAAATAGAATTTATTTTCTTTTCTTGAATTAAAACAGTGAACGAATGCAAAATGTATCGTCTAATCTAATCCATACAACCTGCCCAAGAGCTGTTGTAAAGACAAGAAACTGAGTCGCCAAGGAAGAACAGTTTTGAGTATTCGGGCTAGGCTTGAAGTCCTCTGTGATGTGTAAATCCGAGCCTTTCCACTGTCTGTCTCTTCCTAAGTGGTTACTTCAATGGTGGGCTCCGAGGATGGAGAGGAGAGCTCTCCAATAACCGTTTGCCCAAAGAACAGGGTCTCGTGGATGGACCGACCCTGTAAGTACTGAGTTCTGCTTTCTCCACTTAGACTGGCAGAGTACTGAGCCAGCGCTGGGCAGAAAGGAGCGGAAGTTTACTTCCCCCCCCAAGACGCTGCGCAAGGGGACGGATAGGTCACGCCCACTAGCGGGTGGCCGCCTCTGGGCTCCAGGCTGGGATGCTGGAGTCCGCTCCCAGTGAGGCGCGAACGTACTTGCCACGGGAGGCTGAGCGGACCAGAGCGCACCCTCCGGGAGCCGCCGGCGCCTCCCCGCGGCCCGGGACGCACGTGCCTGGGCCAGGGCCAAGGCCAGTGGCCACTCCGTAGTAAGCGGGGCGGGTGGGAGCGCCTGGCTTCGGGCCGCGGCCGCCGCCCGCCCGCCGGCTCCGGTGGTTGGGCGGAGGAAGCGCGGGACTCCTCCTCCCCGCCGTATTAACATGCACCCAGGGGCGGGTGACCAGCCCAGCCTCGCCGCCCCTGCCCGCCGCTGCGTCCCGGCGCTCAGCCTCCGCGCCAGAGGCGAGCGTTGCGCTCCGGGCGCCGCAATCGCGAGGACGCGGCCTCGCAGCCACCTTCCGCCGCCGGCGGGGAGCGGTAGGACCCGCGGTGCGAGCGGCCGCAGCCACCTCGGAGCCCGGCTAGGCTCCTTCCCTTCACCTCGCTGAGAGGCGTCCCCGGGGCCGCGGGGCCACCGCTCTGGCCCTCGCTCCGAGGCTCGTGGGGCGGACGGACGGACACAGACAGACGGACGCCACCAGCGGAGTCCGGGACTGCGGGCAGCGGCAAGGTAATGCCGGGCTGCACGGCGGGGCTGGGGCGTGCGCGGCGGCGGCGGCGGCGGCGGCGGCGGCGGCGGTGGCGCGCTGGGTGGCTCCTGCTCACCTCCCGCTGCGAGGTCGCGGCTGCCCTAGCATCCTAGGGACTGCGGGCTGTCTCTGCTGGCCATTGGCCGCCACTCTCAATTCCCTGACTCCTGCCCAGGGTGCACGTCTGGTCCCGGTGGTGACCTCGGGATCCCCGGGGCTAGCGTACCCTTTCCCAGGCATAGGATCCTCAAAGCTCCCAGGGGTTGTTCGAGAAGGGACAGATTTTTAACTGAGACTGGGTCCTCTGAAGGGGGAGGGGAGGGGACAAGAACCTAGGTCCCGTGTGTCTAACGTCCCCAGCCAAATTCACACCACACCGGGGTTTAGCACCTTGCAGGCAAGGGCTGCTGCTCACTGCAGGAGACTTCACCATGAGCTTTTGAGTCCTTTGCAAAGCAAGTTGTTGCACTCTTTGTGTGTGTGTGTGTGTGTGTGTGTGTGTGTGTGTGTGTGTGTGTGTGTGACATTTTTGGCATTGGTTGTGAAGAGCGACTCCTTCCCCGTGTGTGGAAGAGGGGGAGAGAAAGACAGAGAAAGAGAGACACAAAGACAGTGGCACAGAGAGACGCACACAGCGGACAGGGTCCCAGGGGGGTCACCGGAGAGTCACTGTGGTCAACTGCCCGCGAATCCTGTGGCAGGCGGTCAGAGCCTGTCTTCAAAGGACCAAATGAGTGGCGCTGGAGCCTGGAGGAGCCAGCACCTCTCCTTGCTCCAAGCTGGGCCAGATAACAAATTGCACTTTCACGAGGGGCGGCTGCAGCTGCGGGAGGGACCTTAATGGTTCCGCGTGGCGATGATGAAGACCTTGCATTCAGGACCCGCGGAAGGCAAGGGGTTCCCGTCTTCATGAAGTCCCCGAGGTCGTGGGAAGGGGCAGCCGTGGCCCCGGGTGCCCGCTCCAGAGACACTGAGCGCCTGTGCCAGGCGGGCGCCGTGCTGGCCCAGGATGCCTGTTCACCCCTTGCCTGGCCTGGAGCGCTGCGGAATTTTCTGTCTGAGAAGGGGAGGGCATACAGACGGGAAGGGGTTGCAGGTGGCAAAGCTAGGAGGACCCGGTCTCTGTGGGATGAGAGGTTACGTCTTTTATGGACCAGACGAGACTCTCTTCACTCCTCTCTAGGAGAGACATGGAGAAACTGATTCTGAGCTCTGCGAGGCAGCAGATCGATCACGCCTCCTGGCCTAGCAAGTGAAGTTACAACAGAATTACAAGATGGATAATAAAAGTCACAATGACAGACAGATCTTTAGCTTTTGTGGTCTTCATGAATGACTTCGTAGAAGGTGGTAATGGGTCATCCTAACATGGATGAGGGAATGCTTAGAATTCAGAACCCAGGAAAGGAATTTAGGGCCAAATACAAACATCTTGCAGCCCCCCTCTCTCAGTTTCTCCTTGGTTGGTTTGTTTCTGTTTGTTTTAAATCAGAGGTACTGTCATGAACTGCTTTTTTTTTAACTTAACAGTTATTTATATCACAATTTCAGTTTCAGGAAACGTCTCGCTATTGGTCCCCATCATTTCGTGTAGATAGCAATTCTGTTTAGTTCAAGTCAGATGGAAATGACAGGCAGGCAAGGGATGATGCAACTGTTCCGGTTCAGACAACACCAGAGGAAAGTTGTCTTTGTTTACGTTGTGTAAAAGGAAATCCAATACATTAAAAAACAAAACAAAACTGTATAACATGTTCAGAATTTAAGTGCTAGAATTTAAAAGCTACCTTTGGGCCCAGGAAATCTCAACTTTGGAAATGAAACTGATAGAAATCTGGTGTCCATAGCTTGCTTCTTCATTTTATTTGGATTTGATGGTTCAGCTTAAAGTTGCTGGGACCATTGCTGTAAGACATTTATTCCAAGTTCTAGGTCTAAAATTCTGTGATTTTTTTTTCTTTAAACTGAGTGATTTGCTTAAGAGAACATGTAACTTCTCATGAGAAAACATTTGTATATGTAGGCTAAGTTTCAAAAACTACATCTGCATCTCTCTCCGTTATTCTAAGATTTGCTGTTAAATAAAATGTAGACAACATAGGGAGGGAGTGGGAGATGGATAGGACCAAGATATATTGTATATTTGTATGAAAAAATAAATGCAGGCAACATAAATGTTGGCAAAAAGAATAGTTAACAGATGTTTTAAAAGACCACAAAGTACTTTTCTGACAACACTTTGCAAATTATATTCAAGCCGGTGTGCTGAGTGGGAATGACACATGCATAAGCTTTCCCTGTGGTGACTTGAATGGTTCAGCACCTCTCATGTCCCCCTCCAGATTCATTTTATTCTAGCAGGACTGAAAACATGATGAATCACTTGAGCAATTATTCAAAGCAAGTGGAAAGAGGACCTCAAAGTATTACGCAGAGAAAGACCACAAACCTACATGTTCTGCTTACCAGATTCTGATGTTTTAAATTTCTTACTGAATCCAGACTTAGGGACAGAAACTGTATGCACCTAGATCTATTCAGTGCGTACCTTTGTTCCAAGTAGCCATCAAGGCTGATATTTCATATAAAATTAACACCACCGAGATGGGAGGTTGTTGGACAACACAGCGGCACTGTGGCTACCGTTTGATAGAGGCATGCACCATCATTTTTTTTTTTTTCCTTTCAGGAAACTCTTGAGGAAATAGAGTTTTCACTGTTTTTATTCCACACAATACTTTCTAACGGAGAGTAAAAAGTAAAACCTAAAAAAAAAAAAAGTAAAACCTTTCTATAGTGAAAGTTGTGTAATCAACTCAAACGCATATTGTGTCACTTTCATGATCATTCTCATCCATTTTTCTTGCCGTCGTACGTGACCTCTTGAAAAAGAGAGGAGAGAGGTGGCTCAGCAGTTAAGAGCACTGACTGGTGTTCCAGAGGAACCGGGTTCAATTCCAGAGGAACCGGGTTCAGTGGAAGAGGAACCGGGTTTAACTCCCAGGTCGTCCGGAGTGCGATCACACCAGGATAAAAACAAACAACAAACAAACAAACAAACAAACAAACAAATGTATGGGAGAAGGGACCGTGTGACCCCCTGGCTCCTCTCTTTTTAAGAGGTCATGTACAAAGCATGGCAAGAAGCACCGCCTCCTTCAGGCTGTAGAGCCCAAGGTCATGGGTGGAGCATATACCACTACCATTCTAGCCTTTATCAGAGGGGAGAGAATTAGTTTCTACTTAGGGAGGCTTCCAACTGGAGGACTTCATGAAGATTCCATTTCTTTAGAAACTTTACTTTTCCTGATTTAAGGAAATGATATGGCTGTGAGTTATTTCTTTTCTCTTTGCATTGGCAGGTTGGTTTTTCCTTAAAATTCACATTAAAATGAGAAGGCTAATTAGGATTTTGAAAACCTCAGTACTGACGTCCCATAATTATAATTCATGCCTATTATATGTTGGTCTGTTGTGTGTTTAAAAATGTTAGGGTAAGAGCACCTACAACTCTTGCAAAGGACTGTAGTTAGTTAACAGCCCCCCATTGAGCAGCCCACAATTGTCTCTAACTCCAGATCCATAGACTTCGGTGCCCTCTTCTGGACTCTCTGGGTATGTGCACCTAAGTGCACATATCCACAATTAAAAATATAAATCTTTTTTAAAATTAGATGACTGTTATCATAATAAGGCCTTTTGCTAACACTCTAGAAAGGTTTTGTGCTGCTGAGAACATTGGGAGTTGAAAAACACCCCATGTCTTGGGCTTTCTTTTATTCCTAGAAAATCCTAAGTGCTTTCAGTTCTGTTTTCCAAGGAAAGAATGGTTAGAGTGCCCCTCAAGACATCCTTTATGGTTTTAATTCATGGGAGACTTTGCAGCCTGATTATTTTTCAATGCTGGGGAAGGTTGCTTTCCCTAGATTTGGTCTCTGTCAGTAGTCATCCAAGATTTGTTACTAGGAAGACCTGAAACATTCTCCACAAAAAGAAGGTTTATTATCAGCCTTCTCACATCCTCTTTAAACAACCACACAGGGCTGGTGGCATGGAATTCAAGACACTTTTCTTCAACCCATATCCATTTAGTTGTGTAATTTGTACTCATGGTTTCCTGGTCTGCCGCTGTGCAGTGTACAAACTTCCACAGCAAACCGGATTAAGAAGAACAAGAAAGTGGGTGTGTAGGTCAGGGAGTCTGAACAGTGAATGGTCATCCTTTGGGTCCCACCGCTCGTTACCGTGATTTCTGAGAACCTGATCTTGCACAGAACTGCTGACCCAACTATTTCCCAGCCTTCATTCTCGTAGGTGGTAGGGCTGAGTGAATGTTTTCATCTTTAAATAACTTAAAATTTCCCTGATTGCTGTCTATCATCTTCTCCCTCTTACAGAAGTCAATAACTACTGGGAAACAAGTAATAACCCAGTTAGGAAAACTGGTGCACACCAGACACTCTATCTGATACCTAGTTCTGACATAAGCCAGTGTGCCTGGGATGTGACTGCCTGTTTTACATTTGGTTACAAACTAGATAGCAATGCCCCGAATACACAAGGAAAATGTAAACTCACCCTCCTCCCTCTTCCTAGAATTTGCCAGAGATGAAACCATTCATTTTCATATTCACTTATAACTCGAGTCTGTTGTCACTGACAATTTGTCTGTCTTCTCTCAGTGTTTCTTGTCAGATTCGTAAGCAACTACACAAAGCCAAGCTATGAAGTGTGTCATTTGGAGCTGCCCAACCTTGCCAGGTTTCCTTAGTATTCAACATCGCGATGAGCGTGTGGAAGCCATGGTTAAGTGACTGGAAAAGGAGGGATTGTGCTGTGATCGCCTCATCTCCCTGGCCTTGAGTCAGAATCTCAGCACCAAGACTGTTCAGAGACATTTAAAGGGCTCCCTCAGGTGGCTTGTGAGAAGGTCTCTCTGGGCACATCTCCAGCTCTGCCTCCTAACTCTGTGGCATGGTTTTAGCTAATTTGAAAACATCTGCTAGAGTAACTTCCCTGTTAGTTCTTCTACCTCTGGCAAGTGCTTTTGAGTAGGGTATGGGCAGATTGGTATTAACCCCACTCTAACCTCAAGATTATCGCCCTTTCTCTGGAGACCCTTTCTATCTTGCTTTCAATTTCAGTGGAAACTCAGTGTGAAGTCTATTTCAGGACTAGAAATTTGCCTGCTGGATATCACCCAGATTTCTTTACAAGAACACATGCTGCAGTTTGTGAGGAAAAATGGAATTTTGATCTTGCCCCAGACTCTGCAGACAACTCCTCTTTGATGGGATTCACCACATTATGAACTAGGAAGAAAGCAGGACACACTCATCTCCTTCAACGCCATTTCCCTTCATACATTAACCCAGAATGCAGGGCTACCTTCTCAGTTCTCCAAGCATGGGTGTGTTTTCCCCTTTCATTGTGGAGGGCAGTTGGGGGAATCAGGAAGCCCTGCCATGTTTGGAACTCTACTGTGTGAACTCCTGGGCAATTCAGAGGGAGCTCCCTTGATTCTGTAGCTTGTGTGAACTGTGATGAGGAGTCTTTTCCCTCTCTTCCTAGGACATGGTTTCTTCTTTTTTTCCCCCCATATAAATGATTTTATTTTTTTATTTTAATTTTATAATTTAACTTAATTTTACATATTAGTCACGGATTCCCTTGTTCTCCCTCCCCCCGCCCCCGCTTTCCCCCCAGCCGACCCTCCATTCCCATCTCCTCCAGGGCAAAAACTCCCCTGAGGATTGAGTTCAACCTGGTAGATTCAGTTCAGGCAGGTCCAGTCCCCTCCTCCCAGGCTGAGCCAAGCAACCCTGCATAAGCCCCAGGTTCCAAACAGTCAGCTCATGCACTGAGGGCAGGACCCGGTCCCACTGCCTGGATGCCTCCCAAACAGATCAAGCCAATCAACTGTCTCACTTATCCAGAGGGCCTGATCCAGTTGGGGGCTTCTCTGCTATTGGTTCATAGTTCATGTGTTTCCATTCGTTTGGCTATTTGTCCCTGTGCTTTATCCAGCCTTGGTCTCAACAATTCTCGCTCATACAAACCCTCCTCTTTCTCGCCAATTGGACTCCTGGAGCTCCACCTGGGGCGGTTTCTTCTTTCTTACACCTCAACTGCATAGTCATTTAATTAGTGAAGCTCTTCAGCCAGATACAGTTTGATGGCTTTGCAGCCTCTTCACGTCCTTTTACAGTTAATAAGGATGTGCGATCTGGTGATGGTATGATTGGATGACAGCCTTCCCCTACAGAACAGTGTGCTTCCTGTGACCTCAAGAGCTAAATAGAGCATGCTTATCAATACGATCAATGACCAGCATAGTGCAGGGTACCCAGTAATTGGCCAATGTATACCAGCTGTGTGAACAGTTGACTAATTGAATAAATGAGTGAGTGAATGCAGAGCTGTGTTCCAGCTGTGCAGATCGTAACTCTGAAGGGTAGTATGTCTTTGTTTTCGCCTAGCCTGCCTTGCAGGATCAGATTCGGCATTGTTTAGCCCTAGGCTTACTCAGATAGTACCTTTGAGAGAGACAGATGATCCCAGAGTGGCCAAAATGTCATCATCATGCTGTATTTTCCAACTAGGGGCCTGCAGTCTTTTTATGAAAAAAGGTAAGATTCTAGAGCCAATAAAAACTCCCATTTCTCTTCCTTCCTCGTTATGCTCAGTGAACTTACCAATAGCTTACCCACTCCATTTCTTTTTTTTGCCTCACCTTTCAAATCTCCTTTCCCGCCACCCCCTTGGAGAACCTGCTCTGCCTGTGCCTCATTTTAATGTGTGATTTTCTGTTCCTGTTCCTGTCAGCCTCCTGGAACCAGAAGCTCAGGGGATGACAGAGGAAGTGGCTAGTGTAAGGTTCGCGTATGGAAGGAGGCCAAAGTTCATTGGAGGCTGCCCTAGTCTGATGTCAAGATGGATGACACAAACTGGGGTCACCTCAGTTGGGAAAGTGCCTCCATCCAATTGACCTTCAGGCAAATCTTTGTGGCACTTTCTCGATGGTTCCATGGTGGCCTCAGCTCACTGTGGGTGGTGTCACTCCTGCGCAGGTGGTCCTGGGAGCTACGAGGAATGTAGTTGAATGTGAGCTGAGAAGCAAGTCTAGAAGTGGTGCTCCTGTATGGTCTCTGGTTCAGCTCCTGCCTCCAGGTTCCTATTTGAGTTCCTGCCCTCAGTGATGGAGCATGACATGGAACTATAAGGCAGATAAACTCTTCTGTAACACGAATAACTAAATGGTATTTTTTTGGGGGGGGGGTTCCAGACAGGGTTTCTCTGTGTAGTTTTGGTGCCTGTCCTGGATCTCACTCTGTAGACCAGGCTGGCCTTGAACTCCCAGAGATCCACCTGGCTCTGCCTCCCGAGTGCTGGGATTAAAGGCGTGCATTTTTATTTATTTATTTTACCAGACATAAGAGTTTGTTCCTCCCCAGCTGCTACTTCTGGGATATTTGAAAGCCGTGGAGAGACAGACTAGCTTCCTAGGTACGCTGACAGGCCAACTGTAAACTGTTGTAGATGTCAGGTCCACAGTTTAGCTTTCAGTGTTCCATAAGGAATGATGAGGGTCAGTGTGGGCATGACCTGTGTTTGTATGGCTGATCTTATCAACTAGAATAGCTAAATTTACATGCACACGGCAGTGATTTAAAGTAGTTTACCTGGATGATTAGAGTCTTCCAGGATCCGCACAATAGCTATCAGATATTTGGTAATTATATATTGTTTCTAATAATGAGGAAATCAAAATATATGTTGTATCTCTTGGGTACTTAGTACAATGGAGAATACAGAAGTGAAAGATGTATTTCAAATCATGGAACAGCATAAAATGCGATCAAGAATATACGATTAAAACATGGAAAATATTGGGAGGCTGAAGTAGGAGGAGTGCTGTGAGTTCAAGGTCAGTCTTGACAACATAGTGAATTTCAGGCTAACCTGGGCTGTACAGAGTGAGAACCTGTCACAAAAACAAACAAAAAAAGATGTAGGGAATAATTAGTAATAATATGTTGGGTTATAGAATAAAACCAACTGTTCAAGTGTAAGGGACCACCAATCATATTTATGGTATTTATTTTAAACACCAGTGTATGTGTGGGGCTCATCAAAGAATCAAAGTATTATGGGATGCTTCCTAAGGAAGAAAATCTTAAACAGAAGCTTCATGGATTGGTAAGAATTAAGTCAAAGGAAACAGTACTTGCAGACTCGGTAAGATGTCTACATTATTGTGGCAATGCTTGTTCCTGGTCCGGGGGAAATTTGATCCTTGTGCCGATGAACTTGATTCTGGAGGATGGTGACGTTACTGATAGAGACCTACCATAGAGGGCTGAATGCTTGTACAGGAATGTTTAGATTTTTCAGGAGCCACTCAAGGATTCCAAATAGACAATGCTTGGAAGATGGGGTCACTTGGAAGTAGACGAGCCATCTCCTAGAACTAGACCAATATCTTAGGGACACTTTTTTGAATGATGAGTCTAGGGAGGTAGGTCTGTGAGAAAATGTAATTTTTTTTCTAGTAATATTTGACTATTTTCTCTTATGTCTGAGTCATACTGTTTTCAGTTCCATATTACTAAAATTATAATTAAGTACTTTGATGTCATCCAAAAATTAAATAACATTGTAATAAATGCCTTATGCCTACCACCCAGATTATGAAAAAGTTCATTTATACAGTGTTGTGTGTGCTGGTGATATTTTCCAAATATATCTCCCCTCACTGGTGCTCTGTAGGTGATATTGTGTCCTTGCCTTTCCCTTGTGTCTTGTGTGCTTTGCCATGTACACATACACATCCAAACAACATAGTCTGGATTTTAGGATCCATAAAAATAGTGTCGTGCTCTTTGTATTCCTCAGCTCTCTTTTCTTGCCCAGAAATGTGTTATGTCCAGGTCCAGTTTGTGTGTTTTTAGTGTTCCATAACATTCTAGTCAATGGCTACATCATGATTAATGTGCCAGTCTTTTCTTGATGGGAGTTTATGCTGCTTCCAGACAGGCTGCTCTTAACATTCTGATGCTCTTAGCTTATGCTAACAAAGGAGAGGTCCTCAGGAGAGCAGTTTCAAGAGGAGGGCATCATACCTGCACACTTGGCAGACGATGTCTGATTACCTGGTAGCATCTCATCATTTATATTCCAACCAACAATCCTTAAGAGGTCCTTTTGTTCCACATCCTTGCCAACATTTGGCGATGCATTTGTATTTTGCTCATCTTGTGAATGTGAGATAGTATCTCATTGTATCGTTAATTTGTTCCCGGAGACTGCTAGGAATGTTGGCCTGTTTTTCCTTCTTATTAACATTTTGGCTTGGTTGGGGAGGATGGTTCGTTTTTTCACATATAATATCTACTCTCTTCCTGCTGTTGATTTAAACTCATTGATTTAGATATTCTGGATGCCAGATGTTTTCTCTCTCAGTATTATGAATTTCAATGGTCTTCACTCAGTTAGTGGCTTGTCTTTTTTCATTTTGATGATGTCTTGTGGTGAAATGTTTCTTTAAGTTTTATAAGATGTATGTCTTATCATTCCTTGTTGTATGTAGCTTAGGGAACCTTTTCCGAGTCTGAAGTGAGGAGGAAGCTCTCCTTTTTCCTCTCACAAACACTGAAGCTGTGCTTTCCCATTGAGTACTTCCAGACTTTAACCTGCGAAGTTACTCTAGAAAGCCTTTAACTACATCCCACGTGAACAAGATGTAACCTTGTCTCGCTCTTAATTTATTCCTCATTTAGTTGGAGTGAGATTATTGGATTTTTATGAATTCTGATGTAGTCAAACATCAAGACTTCATTTTATGCCTGGAATGTACAGAAGCTTCTAAGCAAGATTTCTTGCCCCTAAAGTCTCTTTGCTGTCCCTCCCTCCCTCCCTCCCTCCCTCCCTCCCTCCCTCCCTCCCTTCCTCCCTTCTTTCCTTTCTCCCTTCCTCCCTCCCTCTTTCCTTCTACTTTTCTCCCTCCCTCAGTTTCACTCTTCCGTCCTTCCTCCCTTTTCTGCCATACCTGTGAGGTAGGGTTTCACAATGTAGCCCAGGCTGGCCCCAGCCTCACAACCAAGTCCTGGGATCACAGGCTGACATCAGCAGACCTTGCAAGATTCATTTTTTTTTTTTTCTGAAGTCTTCATGCGACTTCCAGGAACACAGAAGAGCACAGTCATTCTTACTCCTCACTCATCTATCCCAGCTCCAAGCATGTGCTGTGCATGGAGTGCCTTCAAATGTATCACTGGAACATGGGCAGTAGGGCATACCAGGGTGGCTTTGTTACTTAACCCCACTTCTTAATTAGTCCTTTGTATTAAATGTCTCCACAGTGGACACCCTGCTGGCTAGGACTTTGCCATTGGCCATTCTGTCTTCCTTATTTTTTTTTCTGTGCTCTTCAGAATATTTATATGCTTCCTGTTTGACAAACAATGGCAGCTGATTCCCTCAGACCATGCCAAGGGGAGTTAGGGTTGAATCTCTCTCTCTTTGCCCATTCTTCTATGTGGATTACATGGCCATGAGCAAATGTTTCTTTTAAAATGCTTATTTTAGAGCCCAGACAAATATTACCTCTCACATGAAACATTTATGGCCCTTACAGCTGAGGGCTAGCTCTCTTCTTAATTCCATTAGTATTTAACTGGATCATTTATTTTATGACTTACATATGTGAATACCGCTGGATGTTAAGCTCCCTCCGTGATAAATTAATTTAGGTATTTTTGCATCTCTCTCAGGCCTGAGCTCACTATCTAACAGAGTGGGTTTAGTGGGTAACAGCTGCTTTCTTGATGATTGGTAATCAGTTATTGGAGATGACATGGGCTAAGTGGGAATTTGGACTCTGGAGTTATTGGAAATAAATAGGAACATGACTGGAACATACTAGGATTTGAAATAGTGAGCATGTTTGGAGTAACTAAGCTATACTTTGGTTGTGATATTTAAGATGATTGAGTATCTCCTATAAGTAAGGAAGAATTAGACCCCAGTTTCTGAAATGATAAAATTTGTGATGTTCGTTAGAGGTGGGTCAGCAGATTCTTGGCACAAGACACTGTTTCTGTGTCTCCTTGTGGAAAATGCCACATCTCTGTACGAGCATGATTCACTATGCCGGTCCCTTTAACGACAGGATTTTGTGCAAGCTGATTTCATTGAGCCCAGTTTCCTCATCTGAAAAATGAGGATCATTAAACTTAGATTTCAATGTATTTGAAAGGATTAAATGAGCCAACCTGTAGAAAGTATCTAGTTCAAAGCTGGACCCATGGTGAGCAATTAAAACTTGTTCTTAATGGTATATTTTATTCACAGGCACTAACTTGCCAGCCATCTTTCTGCATCAAAGTGATAATGAGTAAAGAACTTAAAAATGACTGGTCCAGTTGTGAAATACCTTTCTTCTCCTACTAGAAGCCTGCTAAAAACCCCTGGATCTGACTATTCCACACTCGTTTATTAGTCAATGACTGCAACCATGACTTGGTGGGCAATTCAGTAAGAGCTAGTGTTCACTGAGCATCATGGTCTCTGTACTCCTGTTTCCTGTGTCCCTTGCAGGCTGTAGGTGCTGAATCCACAGGGCAGTGTCCACAGCCCTAAGCCTCTCTGACATTGGACCATCTGATGTGAGGAGATGACAATGCAAATCAGATGTAACTTTCTCCCTCAGGAAGATTTAACTTGGTTACTGAGAAGATAGTCTCAGAGAAAGGTTCTGTGCATCTGGAGCAACACTCAAAGTGTAAATTCTAATTCCTTCTGTTAAGAGTGTGTATTTCCTAAGGTGAGATGAGATATGGGGAATGGAGAGAACCAGAAGGAGGAGGCCATTGTGTCTTGATTTCTATGGAGGAGATTGTCCTGTTTGATACCTAGTTCCTGGATGAGTAGAGGGCACCATGCTCTGATTGCCTTCGCTTGCTCAGCCAGACAGGATTGTCTACTACCCCCACATCCCCCATGGTCCCATGCTCAATCAGCTCAGTTTCTCTTCTTAGAGAGAGAGCTCTATAGCTCAAACTATCCAACAAGGCAAGTAAGAACTTGCCATGGATTGTATAGAGGGAAAACCTACTGTTTTCATTTCTGGCAAAGAAAACATTATAGGAAGCTGTATTTATTTGGGACATCATCTGTTGTAGTAACCCATACACTAAATATTTGTTGCTTGCATTTAAAACCTCATAGAATTAAAAAAAAAGTTTCTTGTGTATTTATTATTCCAGAGATCCTGTTAGGGCAGAGATGTTGGCGTTCACGGAGTTGCTTGTGTTCTCTGTAGAGGTCAGATGGGTGTAGCACTATTGGGTTGTGTTTCCATCATGCATTGATAAGCTGAATAGTTTATTTTATTCACTTTTAATTTTTTTTTATTTTTCAGATTATAATGTAATTATAACATTTTTTCCCTTCCCATTTCCCCCCAAATCCTTCCATATAGCTCTCCTTGCTCTCTTTTAAATTCATGATCTCTTTTTTCATTAATTGTTGTCATATACATACATACATGCAAGCATACTCCTAAATACAAGAGTACAGACCACTCAGTCCGAATTATATCACTCCTATGTATGTTTTCAGGGCCGACTATTTGTTATTGGAGACCTAGTAGGTGTGCTTATCACTGGGGAAGACTGTTTCAACTGCTCTTGGGCGTTTATTACTTACTTGTAGCTATTTGTGTAGACTTTAGGCTTCCTGGGCTTTCCGCCATCTGTGCTCACATGTCTATTATCCTCACTCAGCACACAGGTAGGCAGTCATTTCAACTGCAGCTACATGATGGGTGTAGCTTGTGCTCTTCCCAGGAGACAGTCTCACAGAAAACTCCCCATCCTCTGGCTCTTACAGTCTCTCCATCCCCTCTTCTTCAGTGATCCCTGACCCTTAGGTACAGGAGTTGTATTGTAGATGCATCCCTTTGGACTGTGCTTCACAACTCTGCATTTTGATTGGTTGTAGTTTGCTTTAGTGATTTCCATCTGTTGCAAAGAAAAGTTTCTCTGGTTGGTGATTCAGTCTCTGTAATCCCCATTGAGTAGGCCTTAAGCCTAATTAGACAGCTGTCAACTACCACCAAGATATATATATATATATGTGCCACCACTGCACCATCAGTATTCTTGTATCATGCTGGTCATCATTGTGTTACACGGGCACCATAGATACATAGGACTGTTGGTTGCTTCCCTCCTTTGGCGGGTTACATGGTTTGTTTCCATGAAAGCTAGTCCTCAGGGTTGAAGCTTTCAGGTCAGTTCCATCCCAGAACCCTTTGGGCACTGTGCCTGAAGTGCTTTGTATCTTCAGAAATAGGGACTTGCCTTCTACTTCTGTAGGGCAACCAAGTGCAATATCAGCAGCCTACAATGTTTTGGGAAACACTGGAAAATCCTGACCAACGACTCAGAAGAGGGCTTCTCATGCCTGATATTGAGATTTTGTTAGACGGTCTGTGGCTCTTGGAAGTGGCATTGCCAGCCTAGATGGGAATTTCCATTTAAAATATGTACATTTATTTATGCACCAACTTACACGTATTATGTACATTTTAGGTGGATAGTTAATAGTATGACTCTGTATGACTTTTTCAGAATCCTGACTGTTATTTTATCCTCCTTCCTGTTTCTGTTTTTATCTCCCTCCCTGTCCCTCATTAGAGGGTCCCTGTTCTTCTCATTTCCCCTTCAGAATAATTGTTCCCTGCTATTCCACTCCCTATTGATCCCTCACCCCAGACCCTAACCGGTCCCCTTTACCTTCTTGATTTCTGCAGTTACTCCAGGATGTGCACTCACATCTGAAGACTTGGAGCTAGGAGGCTCTGATGAGAGAGCACATTCATTGTTTGTCTTTCTGGATCTGGGTCACTTCACTAAGTATGATCTTTTCTAGTTCCACCCATTTACCTACAAAGTTCATGATTTCATTTTTCCTTACAGCTGAGTAGTATTCCATGGTGTATAGGTATTACATTTTTATTGTGCATTTACTAGTTGAAGGACATTTATATTGTTTCCATTTCCTAGCTATTATGAATATAATGCAGCAATGAACAGGGCTGAGCAAGTATCTATGAAACAGGATGTCAGAATGTTGAGTCCTTTGGGCAATTCAGAATAATGTAAGGAATACTTAAAAAGTTGTATTCTTTTAAGTTGGAAGGCCTAAAAGAAATGGATGTGTTTCTAGATTCATCCAAACTACCAAAATTAAATCAAGAAATCAACAGCCTAAACAGATCTGTACCTAATGAGGAGATTGAAATAGCAATAAAAGCATTCAAGTTTAAAAAAATAAGAGTCCAGGGCCAGATTGACTCACAGCAGAATTCTGCCAGACATTCAAAGATCTATAGCCAATCAGTCCTTCTTAAACAAGAACACAGAGGAGGTGGAGGAAAAGAA
This sequence comes from Peromyscus californicus insignis, assembly GCF_007827085.1. NCBI lineage: Eukaryota > Metazoa > Chordata > Mammalia > Rodentia > Cricetidae > Peromyscus > Peromyscus californicus. Next base: position 39,631,226 of record NW_026294514.1, on the reverse strand, counting down.
TAAGTTGATGACAAACAGAAGGAACATTCCCAAATTCCCTCCATGAAGCCTCTAGTACTCTAATACCCAAATCAGGTGAAGAAACACTATCAGCAAAGAGAAGCTGCAGGTCAATAACTGTGATGAACATAGACTCAGAAATACTCAACAAGATACTTGCAAACAAAATACAAACATATGTAAAAAAGGATTATACACCACGACCAAGTTTTGAGAGCCATGGACATACCAAAGCACTGATGTCCCCTTAGTCTTTCTGCTCCCACAACCACAGTGTCTCAGGGTTATCTATGAGCAATAGCCATGGGTAGTAACTTAGGCACTGTTTGCTCAATCTTTCTTTTCCTAGCATTTTATATTTTGAAGATGCTTCCTCTTTGATAACCATTATTGATTCATTTCTTCATCACTTCTTTTTTTTTTATTCAACTAACAATAATCTTTTCAATGGATACTTTGTGCGATTCACTAGTCTGAATTCTTTTACTTTCGCCTTGAATAGGAGTAACAAAAGATGTAAATTGGGCCCCTGCAGAGCTGTGGTGTTCAGACTGGATGGGAAGAAATGCAATGCCCATGACTTTGTATTTTATTTTTGATACACAGTCTTATTATGTAGCCTTGGCTTTACTTTAACCAGCTGTCCCCCCTGCATCAGCATTCTGAATTTTGAGATTACAGGTGTGTGTAACCACAACAGATCCAGACTTCTTACAGCTATGGAAAAATAAATGAAATTGGCAGGGATTCGAGTACTTATTATATGAAAACATGAACTTTGGTACCTCTCTTCTTAAATTCAGACTTTCACTAGACGTGTCCTAGCTTTACAGTTCTAGAAGGCTCTCCAGGAAGTGTGCAATTCTTTCATTGGTGGCGTTGTTATTTTGTCCCATTCTCTTTTTGCAATAGTAGACATGCCCTCAGGTGGATTGTCAGCTACTGTATCTGCAGTTCTGTTTTCTCCTACTATTCTTGTTGCTCTTTTGTTTTTAAGTGCTGGGATTAGCCCTAGGTCCTTGCACATGCTCAGCACATTTCTACCACTAGCTTCTTCTACCACTGAGACCCTTTGCCGCATCTCTCTTGGAAGATTAGGTTGGACTTGAGCTCACTGGGTAGTCCAGACTTGCCAGCAACTCATCCTTTTACATTTGCCACCAAAGTTCAGGGATCAAAGGAATGCACGGCAAGATGATTGTGATTTCGGTTTTTAATATCCCAATAGATCATTAATTATAGCATAGGAGAAATTTCCTACAAACTTGTATTTCAACACAATAGTAGACATTATATTTTGTTGGATGTGTGTTAGACACTACAGCCCATTAAACCAGTAATTGTTTTTTATCTTCATATTAGCCTTATGTAGAAAGTGATATAGTTTACTGAATATGTGCTTGGATTTCAGAACTTTCACCAATGAAGTTGATAAATTGAACTGGGATCTGTAACAAGATCTATGCTCCCCAGATGCCTAACCCATTGCCCAGTTTTGAATGACATCCCAGAAATGTAGACTGAAATGAAAAAAAAAAAAAGAAATCAAAAAGGTTATCATATTGCAAAATTGATAGCTATCAGAAATGAGTTTCTAGCTGCCGGAAAGATATATGTTCTTCTTAGTTTAAATTATTCCACTTTGAAGCTTGGATGGCCCAGCAGGCGGTTATTGGGACATTTTTAAAGTGGTACTTCAGTTTCTCCTTAGTTTCCTCCAGCCGTTGCCATACATATGTGGAGACCATAGTGGAAATGAGATTACTTCTACTGAAATGCTGTTATTAGTTACTTTCTTGTCTCTGTAATCAAATAACTGGCAGAAAGCAACGTTGCTGAAGAAATAATTCCTTTGGCTCCCAGTTAAGAGGGTACCATCTGCCATGGCAGGGAAGGTATGTCAGAGTCTGTGGCAGCAGTAGCCTGCAGGTGGGACTCCTCACATCTGAGGATAGCAGGAAGGAGAGAACCAGCCTGGTCTGTTGGTGTTCATTTTTATTCAGTCAGTACCCATGATGCATAGATTGGTACCACCCACATTCAAGGTGGGCCTTCCTTTCTCCCTTAAACCTCTCTGGAAATGTCCTTTTAGGTACACTCAGGGGTGTTTCTCATGGGTGATTCCAAATCCAGCCAGGTTGACAATGATCATGAACCAACACAAATGCCAAACTCCCAAGCGCTTAATTTAAAGGTCAAGTCACTTTGTTCTCTAATGCCACTTAAAAATATCATTTATTATTTTTCATTTCCCTCTTGGTTTTTGACTAGTCCTTGCTTTAGTGGCTTATTTTCAGACACTGGCTATTTTGATGACATCAAGGACATAAATAGGTTGCATTTGCCTTGTCTTCTTCTTTCTCCATATATTTTCCCATTTGTTAGAGAAATCCTCCATGACAGAGGTGAATCTCTTTGGAAACTTCTAGGGGCATGACCATCTGCTTGTTTTGGAGAAGACTGGTGTCTTCTTTCCAGGGAAAGATCTGTCAGTTGTGAAGAACTTCAGCTCCCTGCTTCCCGTTGGGCAATCTGTTTGAGAGAGTAAGTAAGTAAGGGCCACAAAGACAAAGGGACACAGAGGTTTGGTCTGCAGTAAAGACATAGTTTAGAGGACATAATTAATGGGCTTGGTACAACCTCTACAAGGATCAGATAAGGACTTCCCTAGCAAGGAAAAGCAAAAGGTGTTCAATCGCTCTTCTAACACATACCTGAAAACTGCATGCTGCTTATCTCCAGGCTCCTTTGCAGTTCAGGCTGGTGGAATTAAAACATCAATCTCTTTAAATAGACATTGGCAAATCAGCGTCGCTATCCTACTGGAGAGGAAGTATTATTCAACTTGTGCATAAAATACTACAATAGTACTCTAGTTTATTTTAAACTTTAATTTCTTAGGGGGGAATTGAATATGTAAGCATCCCTACACACATACACATTGGTACAAGATATTTTGCTCACGTACATTAACAGAAGCTGCAGTGGAGATGGAGTCACAGACACATGGTGGAAGAGCAAATGTTCTTTGTAATGTTCTTACTATCACGGTGACGTCACAGATGAAAATGCATCTTGTGAGTTAAACGTCTTCAATATTTCTTGCTAAGATTCTGCGAAGGTTATTTCTAATGCTGTCGTGTTGTTTTGAATCACCTTGCAGTCCTGACACAGAATAAAATTTGAATCTTCCAGGTACTATTAAAAGTAATGTGCTAATAGTTATGCATTGTTTTGTTGGAGACAAGAACTATGGTATCAAATGCTTTGCCTTACTTAAATCATAGCATGCCCTGTGTTTAAAGTCAAGTTCAACATATTTACATTGATTATATTCTCAAGATTAGTGTGTCCTGAATTGCATGTACATAAGTAAAAATGTTTTATTAGAAATTGTGTAATTAAAATCTAACATTCACAGGTTAGGCATGGTGGATGCAAGGATAACTAAGATTTGGTAGTATTATCTGAGGTCCCTCTCCTGGAAGTTTGGTCCTTTGATGAGTCTCCACTCCTCTTCACATGACTGTTTCTTTCTTGTTAATGTAACTAATTACCACTTGTAAATCTGTTTCAACCAATCTATCATTCACATTCTCCTCACTCTGTCTAGTGTACAGATTCTTAGTACTTGTCAAATACTTCTTAATAATTATTCAAAGAATGGATATGAGGTAACAGAGCTCAATGGTTTAACTTCATTGCTTATGATAATAACTGTACATGTTTTAAATGATTGCTAGTTGAAGACGTTGACCGTGAGATGTTGAGTTTAAGCCTGAGTTTTATTATGCTGGTTCTTCACAAGCACTGGAAATTTTTTATTGGAAATTACTCCATCTTTGCTTCAGTGACCTCATTCTTATTGGAGAGGTAGAATAAGGGGTCCACCATCAAGTAGCAGGGAAATGAAGGGCTGTAGGGAACCGTGGGACGCATGAAGAGCTCATTCATCTGAGTAGACAGATCACAGGTGGAGATTGGGGTATCAAAGGACTATAAATGGTGGGATAAGATCATGGCTCTTCCCATGGCCTTTTAAGTCAATTTATGTGATGCTCACCACCTTCGTAACCTTATGTTGCTAATAACAGCTTCCTGGGGCCTGTAATATGCTTTTTCTTAGGGTCTAAGTTCACCATGTATCAACTCACAGGCACAATAATATGTCTTCAAAGTTTCCATTGAAACTGTGATGACATCACTGTTATGACGGAATATAAAGAGAAAATTCAGCATGCTTTCAGGAAGAGGTCTTACTGAGTCCAAAAAGGACTTCATCAGTTACTACCTAAGCTTGTGTCCATATGCATTAGCAGTTGTGAGCCACATTTACACATTGAGTGATGCAGGAAATGTCTAAAAAATGTAGCTGTTATCAATCTACATTCCCAATCTGCTGGTTTAGGCATGGGGTATTTACAAAGCCAATCCAGTTATTCTAGCCAGCATCTGTGGATGAGGGCCAAGGACTTAGAGTAGTGATTCCTACTGTATTCCCCGTACCAACATCATCACCTCATCCGGAAGTATGTAGCTGTACAGCTTCTCAGGCTCCAGGTCAGACTCAAAGGGCCGGCCCCAGAGGCCCCAGTGTCTTAGCAGTTCTCTAGGTTATGACCTGATAGCTCAAGGCCTCAGCACTACTAGCTTTTAGGTTCTTATCTCTAGCAAGGCACTTATTCTTGTATACCTCTGTCTGCAGGTCTCATGGTTGAGACTATGCACCATTCAAAAGACAGGAAAAAAAAATAACACTCACTAGGTACAGCAAGAGACCTTTCCTAGTGCCATGATTGTTTTCTGGACTGATTACCCTCTCCCCTGACTTCTACAAATGTTGCTCTGAGTTTCAACTCTTCCTCTTACTGCCAAATGTCTCCTGTATAACTTAAGCTCCAGTAATTATCATTCTGGTTACTTATCCTTGTAAATGTGTGGTGAGTACATACACATCTACTCATTGGGAGCCAGTGCTTCTTCCTTAAGTTCTTGATGTATACACAGTCTGTCCTCTGTTATCTCACCCCGCTTCCTGTGCTTGTGACTCATTGCTAACTTGACTCCAGCACTCTCAGTTTTAACTTCTCCTGTATTGGGAGAGGGAAGTGAAAGAAAGAATTCAGAACCTGAGCGGTTCTCCTCTCTCCCGCATTATCTTTTTGCAGAATGGTTTTATTACTGTGATTAAAAAGTTAGGAGTTCTTAGAACATCTGGAGCAATTGCACTCAAGTGCACAAAAGTGTCTTTCCTAAATCATGTGATGGATACTACTAAATCATGGTAATTTTACATGACTGTTCCCTTCCCATGTACCATGACTGGGTATGAGGGTTGAACTCTGAATGCTGTTGCCTTTTCCATCTCTGTTTTCATGTACCCATCTCTATTTACCCCTCTCCTCTACCTTTTAAATTATTTTCCCAGGGTCTATCTAGGAATTGTCTTTCCTGGCTTCCATTTCTTTCCTTTGCATGTTGCTGTGCTGTATTATTTTCACTATTGAGAATTTTCTGCCAGCATTCAACATGACTGTAGTTTCTCTTTCTTACCCATTATTTTTACAATTGCTTAAGCCAGAAGCAGAAGAGAAAAAGTACTTCCCCACACCAACTCATCAGATTTTATTGACTAAATGCCTGCTTTCTCTCAGATGAACTTTCTATGTCTCAGAAATTCCGTGCCTACTGGATGCCTTTAATATCCTTAATGCCCTGCCAATTTGGGAGAACCTTAGCACTCACCGTTCAATTTTATCCTCCTCCAAACTGTATTTTGAGGTTATATTCCATAAATCACTTTGAAAAAGTTTATCCAAGTTCCCAAATTGAATCATTTGTTGTCTAACCCTCTGTGATCTATGAGATAAAGTTTGAAGTTTGCAGTGTGCACGGCATTGGGATTTCCCTGTAACTCGGTAGAATGCAATTTTGCAGCCTTAACTCTTGGCATCACTCAACGTGATGGGGTTTTTGTACTTCTGGCTGTTTTACCCACCACTTCCTAAATAGTGCTATGTTCCTCTCTGTGTCTCACCACCTTTGTGTCCTCTCTTCAGGATGTCCTTGCTTCGTTTTCTACAGCATAGATATCTAAATATGTTTAAGGACAGCCTGGCTTTCCCTGAGAAGATTTACATACAATCCCCTTTGGTTCCAGAAGTATTTCAAGTATTCTTAGTATAAAATGTTGCAGGCTTTTCTGCTCTGTTATCTCTCCATGACCTCCTTACAGAAGAAAGAACATTTTCTAAGGCCAGGGGATGCAGCGTCTTCCTCCAGAGGAGTTGATAGTTAAGTACACCGGAGGATAATGTTAGAACAGACATGAAGGATGTGGGATCCAAGATGGGTGAACAAAGTGATGGAGGCCCTGGAGCACAAGGGAAGAAATAGAGATGCTGTTATAATTTGAGCAAATCCAAGGAGAAAGAGAATTAGAAATGAAAGCTCAGAAAATAAAGCAGAACTCAATCAATATAGCAAGAGAACAGAAAATGTAGTGGTTTGAGCTTTTGGTGTCAACCCACTCCAGCCTTAGTGATCATAGATCATAAACAGGTAGTCCATCACACTTGCAGATTCACAGATTCAGACAGGGCATCTTGTGCTTGTGAGAGACGTATCTATGTTAAGTCTGATGTCTTACAGAATAAAATGTTGGTTTATAGAGGTAGAATGCCTGGGGAGCATGGAGCAAGTTTTACTCAGTCTTCACTAAGTCTTTACTAAGAAGTGGCCTTTGCATTTTCATGGAGGAGTATGTATGGAGGAACAGGCTTAAAGGCTGAGTCAGCAGGAGAACTTGATATATCACAGTGAGGAGTTTGTGAAGCTGGGCTGTAGGATTTCTGGTTGGATGTGATGGCCAAGGAACTTTGGTACGTGTATTGAAAAGTTTGATTTTGTTCATTACACAGCAACACATTTTAGAACATTGTAAGGGGCTCAGTGGGTAGAGGAGCTTTCTGCCAAGCCTGACAAGCTAAGTTTGATCCCCTGAATGCACACGATGGAAGGAAAGACCTAACTTCAACAAGTTGTCCTCTGACCTCTACATGTACACCATGGTTTGAGTGAGCCCCCACCCCCAACAATCAATAAATAAGTGAAACAATGATAAATGCATCTTAAAAGCACATGAAATATCATGGACTTGAAAATTGCCCGGAGTACATCTCAAAACATTCTACACACACACACACACACACACACACACACACACACACACACACATATACACATACACACATACATAAACACATATATACACATATACACATACTACATATACATACATATGAACATACAAACATACACATACATATATACAACACACACCATACATTCAACATACACATACACACAAATACACACATATACGTATGCACACACTATGTAAGATGGATAATTAGGTTTTCTCTAGGACTCATCATATGTGATGTAAGAACGTTCTTGAAGTGACTAAGGAAGGAAACAGGAGAGACAAGTGTATGTGTATAAAGTTTCTGCCTCTGAATGTCCAACAGGAAACTACTAATTGTCCAGTGAGTCTGGGTGTGAGTGTATCATTGCCTCAAACCCTCCAATAATCTTTTATAATTGTTCTTTCAATTTTTTTTATGAGTTTAAGTTCCATGAGGACTGCTGTGTTTTGTTGGCTAGAAAATGCTTAGTATTCTAATAATAAAAAAGTAAAATAGTTGTGTTCTTTAATGTCCCTCCAATCTCTTTAAAAATCCTGTAAAAATTAAGTGGATTTTAGAAGTTTTGTTTGAGTCACTGACTTCTATTGGCCACTCCTGTGAATAGCTAATTATTACAACAAACAAAAGCTCCCAAGAGTAAACTTAAATTGGGTAGAATTATATTAAACTGGGATAGAACATGTTCCCAAAGAGTCCATTCCCGGTACTTTATTACAGATGAGCAAGTTGAGGCTTAAAGGAACCAAATGACTCAGCCACCATCACTCAAACCAACTCCTAAAATATTGACACCAGGGTCAGGAGCACTTGCTAATACCAGCTACGTGTCTCTTCACTTGTGTAGCACCACACACCACTTAGACTCAAAAGTCAAATCTTAGCTTGAGTCATGTGGACAATTTTTTCCTTCCCTGCCTCTATGAAAATCCAGAGGGAAACCCCACTTCGTGTGGCTGCTGAAAAAAATGTCAATCCTTGGATGGCAGAACTCAAGAAAGGAGATTGACATGATATAGTTGAGTAGCTCCACAGTTTGTGTGTGTGTGTGTGTGTGTGCACATGGATGCATGTGTCCATGTGCACATGCACTCATGTGTGGAGGCCAAAGGTCAACATCAGGTGTCTTTCTCACTTCTTGTCCATCTTGGATGTTTTTGAGACAAGATCTCTTACCGTAGTTGGTTGATTCTGCTAGACTTGTTGTCCAGCAAGCCCCAGGAATCCTCATGTCTCTACCCGCCCAGCACTGAGATGACTAATGCACAGCCATCGTGGTGTTATGAGATAGGTCTGTGGTATTGAATTCATATCCACACACTTGCTCAGCAAATATGACCAACTGAGCAATCTCCTCAGTAATTTTCAATTAAAAAAAATAATAAGATGATCCACAGCCAAACATTGGGTGGAGCTCAGGGAACCCTGCAGAAGACAGGAGGAAGGGTTGTAGTAACCAGAGGGGTCTAGGACATCAGAAGAACATGACCCACTGGATCAATAAGCAGGACTCATAGGGGCTCACAATCATGGAGCTTGTGAGTCTGCCCTAAGTCCTCAGTATATATGTTATAGTTGTTAGCTTGGGGTTTTTGTGGGACTCCTAACAATGGGAATGGGGATATTTCTGACTTTTTTTTTTTTGCCTGCCTTTGAGACCCTTTTCCTCATACTGGGTTGGCTCATCCAGCCTTGATAGGAGGGTTTGTGCCTAGTCTTATTGTATCTTGTTGGGCCGTGTTCGGTTGACATACCTAGGAGGCCTGCTCTTTTCTGAAGGGAAATGGAGAAATGGTGAATCTGAGTGGGGAGGGGGGACGAGGAGAGGTGGAGGGAGGGGAGGCTGCAGTCAGGATGTATTGTGTGAGAGAGGTATAAATAAAAAGAAAAAGGAGGGAAAAAGAATATATGATTGTTGGAGTCATCTTCCTAGGGCCTGTTTTTGAGAATTAGATTTCATATCAGATAGGAGGCCCCAAAGCTTTGTTGAATTACAAAAATAGTTTCTTGGATTTGGGAGGGCAGGAGCATACCATAAGTAGATAGTCAAAGCCTGCCAAAGTTTAGTTTGGAGGAATACGCTCTAGAGAGCTGTGTACAGTGGTGACTATAGTTGATAATAACTCATGGTTTACTTGAAAACCATTAAAGAGAGTAGTTAATAGTTTAAGATTTCTTAATTAATTAATTAATTAATTAATTTGCATATGCGACCTTTGGAGATTGCCCATCTTGCATGGATTGATTCTCTTCTTCCACCGTGTCAGTCTTGGCAATCAAACTCAGGCCATCAGGCAGAGCAGTAAGGCACCTTTACCCACAGAGCCAGCTCCCTGGAGCAGCAGAGCAGATCCTAATGTTCTTTATTGTGAGTATACTAACCATGAGTTGGTGGATGTCTTCGTTAGTTTGATTGCGATACTTTGATCGATTTCTATACAGCAGACACACTTTTAAAACTTAAAAGTATCAAGTTTGTTTCAATATCTAGTTTCACCTTCTTGTCTTTTTCAGTTTGAAGTATAATCATATCGTCCTTCTCCTTCTCTTTCCCTCTACTCTCCTGGCTGACCCACTCTTAAATGGGAGCTATTAGTAACTTTTAATTTTAAAAGTCATATTCGTATATTTATTTCCTTTCTATGTATATGTGTGTGTGTGTGCGCTTGCCATGATGCATGCATGGAGGTCAGAAGACAACTTTTGGGAGTCAGTTCTCGCCTTCCATCATGATGGTTTGGGAGACTGAGCTGAGATGGTCATGCTTAGTGGTTAGTGCTTTTAAATTCTGAGACCTGTCCCAGACCGTGGATGATTTTTCTAATGAAATTCATCATTAGGAATGGGAAATATTATTAATTTAGCAACTATTAAATACTGACAGTAGATAAAGTTATTGGCTCATGCATTTATGGAAATCATTTTTAATAGTAAAATGTTCTGGTTATATTACTTAATTGAAGGAAATATCGTCTAGCTATTGATTTACAATTATAGCACATTCTCACTTTGATGTAATTTAACATTGTCATCTTATTACTGCTGTGTCCAGCATAATCTTCCAAAGTTTTGATAAGCTCTATCACTTAGAAATTATGACTTTACTTTTGCTCCTCAAAAATTGCTTTAAAAGCGGGCTGGTGAGAATGCTCAGTAGTTAGTGCTTGCTACTGCTCCAGAGGTTTGAAGCTCCATCCTCAGCACCCACATCAGGCTCTCTCAGTGGCCTGTAGTAGGAGCTCCAGGAGATTTGACACTCTCTTCCAGACTCCACAGGCTTCTGCATACATCTGACATACAGGTGTGGGCACATTGCATGTACACACACACACACACACACACACACACACACACACACACACACATTCTAAAAAAAATCGTTCTTTAAAATAAATGTGTTTTTTCAATTACTGCATTGTGATGCTGTGATGATCCTATTGGTAAAGGCACTGTGCAGCTAAATTCAGAAAGCCATCCAAGCACACACTTGTCTCAGTCCAAACTCTGTACCTCTTGCTGAGCTTCTAAACAGTTAGAATGGCCATTCTGAAACCATGACTGAGGTTTCTACACTTTGTCTTAATCCCTTATCTGAAACAAAAAAGAAGCCCACAGCATTGAAAGTAGAACAATAGCTTTAGGTGTTCTTAAAATACTCTGGTGCCCTTTTTCTTGCATTCCACCCTTCCTTACATCTATCTAGTATTGCCCTTTCTTGATCTTTTTTCTAAATGTTACAGGATGCCTACACACACATGTGTTTACATATATACATGTACACATGATAGTGTAGGATTCACATAGGAGGAACAACATATGAGGTTTAGGCCACCTCACTTAATATATTTTGAGTCCATCAATTTTCCTGAAAATTTCATTTTCTTTACATCTGAATAATAGTCCATGGTGTGTGTGTGTGTGTGTGTGTGTGTGTGTGTGTGTGTGTGTGTGTGTATCACATTTTCATTATCCATTCATCTGTTGGTGGACATGTAGCTGAGTTCCATTTCCTTGCTGTTGTAAATACAGTAGCAATGAGTAGGATGAAAATCTCTATGGTAGGCTAGAGTGTAGGATGTCAACACTGATAAAGCTAAATAATGGTTCTGAAACAAAAGTGTTTCTACACAATTAGAGAATTCTGTGATAAGTATATATATATATATATATATATATATATATATATATATGTATGTATATATTGCTTTTTTACTTAACCTAAGAATAACTTGGGTCCAAGGTGCTACATTATTGGGCACTGCTATCAACTATAATTCACACTATTACTATTCTAAGGAAGCAGAGGTGTTCATTGGTACAAATGTTGTTTTATGTAGCAGGTGATTTTCTACACAAAGACAATAAGAGAACACATTATGACATTTGTTTACAGTGCAGAGTGTCTCAATTGTTAACAGTCTCATCTCACAGGCTAAATGAACAAACGCAGAAAACAGCTAGCTAGCTACTCGTTGACTGACATCACTTTGCCTGAAGCAGAATGCTGTTGATTCAAGACAAAAGCAATGATGATTTTAAACATTTGTTAATGTGCTTGCCTCCTTTAAGCCAAGGCAACATTTCATCCAGTTGGGGACAGTTTTGACTTGCACATTCTTTATGGCCCTTTTCCAGAAGAGACTTCCATTCTTAAAGCATTATTTGAATAAAGTTCATATCAAAATCATTTCCCCCAACATAATTGTTTAAATTAGGTAAATAGGCTGCAAATGATGGAGTCAGGTGAAAAAAATGTTAGTACAGTAGATGCTAATTCATAACAGCTGTCAACAGACTCCAATAAATATTGATTCACAAGCCTAAAGTTTACCGTAGTCTGAGTTCACAGCAAGCATGATTCTCCCATATGGTCTGATTCCCAGAACAATGAATAGGTCACACTATGAGGAATCCAAAGAAGAAATCTTAGTGAGCCCTTCCAAGATGCCTTTAAAATGCATCTTATTAATTTGGTTCTTTGACAAATTGAGACATATATAAAATGCATTCTCTGTGTTTCTGGGCCAGCCGGATGTCTCAGTGGATAAAGCAATTTCTGTACAGGCTTAGGACCTCAGTTTGATCCTGGAACCCACATAAAATTGGAAGGAGAGAACTCTATTCACAAAGTTGTCCTCTGGATCTCACCCCCCAATACATCATAAACCACACAATAATAATAAATAGCATTAAAAATAAAAAAATGTATTCTGCTTACTATAACCCATCCCCTTCTCTGATTTCCCTCCCATTCCTATTACCCTCCAAAAGTCCCTTCTGTACATTTCATGTCTTGTTTTTGATACTCACCAAGTTTAAGCAGGATTGTCTTGGTGACCATGAATTTGGAAATTTTCATTGAGTATATAGCTGAAGACAGTGATTGACCCTCTCCAGAATCCATCACTGCCAATAGTTCAGCAGGGAGGGGGCAGGGCCCCAAGTGCCCTCAGAATCTACGAATGACTATTGACAGGTTCACTCTTGTGCGGTCACTGCCGCCGTGAGCTCATGACTGCACTGGATGGGCCAGGCTCACAACATGGCGTTTCATAGTCCTTCTCTCTATTTTATGGTTCTTAAATTATCTCCTCTTCCCTCTTCTGTGATGTTCTCTGAGTATCAGAGTGGGGTGGGGTAAAAAAAATCCTGTTCATGGCTGAGTATTCAATTGTCCCCACTGTTCATTGCAATGACAAGCTTCTCTGATTAAAACCGAGAGTCGCATCTGTCTATGGCTAGAAACAGATATTTAGGAGATAGTTTGGAATCATGACAAGATGAATTGATCCATTTTTTAATTTTTATTTTGTTACCATGATTTATGGAAGGGACACATATATGTGGATGTCCATGGAGGCCAGAAGAGGGTAACAGATCTGGAACTGGTGTTACAGGTAGTTGTGAACCTCCTAATGTAGATGCTGGGAGCCAAACTTAGGTTCTCTGGAAAAGCAGCTAGCACAAGTAAGTGGTTAGCTTAACCACTTACATGATACACCTTAAAACATTGTAACACTTCCATGTATGCTAGCAATAGAAAGCACAGTATCTCAACAAATTCATAAACATAGTATCCATCTTCAGAACATCATGAACAATGCCCAGGACTTCTTTACATCCAAACCTCAGGCCCCTCTCAAGGACATGATGATCTCTCCTAAACTTTATGATCATTCTCTAAATATTTTGTATTTGTGTTGATGTTTCTTTATTTGTAAGTGCTCTGTTGCCCAGGTTTGGGGTAAGTGCTGCTTATGTTTGAACTTTCTTAAAATACCAAAATGTATTCTGAGACTTGCTTTCCTGCTGTAACTGTATGCTTTGATATTAGTGTGTTGTGGTGCATATGTGAATACATTTAAGTGGTCTACCTATAGCAGCCTAAGATACACAATGCTTTTCATCTATTCTCTCATTTTTGTATATTGGTTTGAGAGTTCCTTCTTTCCTTTATTTTTCCTACTAATGAGCAGACTGCCACATGCATTCTTCTACATATTTCATGACATACTGTATGTGCAGGAGACTGGGCTGTGGAGAGTGCTAGATTCAGAAGACTGGCTACATGTTTCATGAATTGACTGTGCCAATTTCAACTCTAGAGAGTACAGTGTGAGTCCCTAGTGTTCTAAGTGCTTGCCAACACTGAGTGTCACCAGCCCTCTTAATTTTTGCCAATCTGGTGGGCTGACACTGGCATTCAAATATGGGGTTTTTTTTAAATTGTGATTTAGGGACTAAGATTGTTCTATAAGATATACACTTACAATGTTATATGGAGATACAAAAATCAGGACATTGTATTCACTTCAGGCAAAATAATTACAAAAAAAACGCAACACATTTACATGCAGAAAGCCCAATGCTTTTTGTAACTAGAGTGGTGTTTTTACACATTCAGCGTGATGGTTGTTGCTGAATTCAGCAACAACACCTTCATGCTCATCACTAATTAATGATAATCTTGAATTAATTAAATGAAGTCCAATTTATGCATAGCTATTGATTTTTTTCCCTGCCATTTTACCTCATTCTAGAAGAGAATACAGAGAGATGGAAGCGACTCCGTGTGTCTGTATAAATGACTCAGGATGAACTCATACAGTGACCTGAATGGATGATGCTAAGAAGGTTGATAGAAACAGCAATGCTGTAACTCCTAGAACTGTTGTGAGAGTTTTGCAATTAAAATATGTTTCAGGGGGTTGGCTGGAAAGCACCATGGCTCTGTTTGGCTGATGACATTTAATGATGCTAATGATGTGCCATAGGCATTATAGGTTGTTTTCTGCCCCAGTGGGTTCTGATACAATAATGTCACCTTCCCATTTTAAAATGGGGTGAAGTTCAAAAAAATCACAGAAGCTGTGCTCACTCTTGACTGATACAAGGAAGGCTACTTTGCTTTGAAAATAAGTTATTAGAGTTAGGGGTTTGGCTAAGTGCTGGAGTGCTTGCCTAGCATGCTCAAGGCCCTGGGTTTGAGCCTCAACATCACTAAGTAAATAAATAAGTAAATAAACAAATATATTAAATAAAGAAGTAGCTTGTTGGGGAGGATAGGTGAGCACATTTGGACGAGCAGAACATGTTTTAGTTAAAACCTAATAAGCACCTACAAATGGAAAATTAATATCCATATCCCCCTGTGATCACCAATCTGATTATCTCACATTCAAGTTAGATCATGAAGATCATTTTGTCTTATGAAGCTATGTTGCAAAGAGATACTGAGCATTGACATAATGGGGTCACTTCAAACTTTATCATTCTGATAAAGACATCAAGCTGTCAATGATCAGTTATTGGAGGGGGATAAGGTTTGGGAACCAGTTGATTTTAATATCTACTTGGGGATCAGTATTTCTCCTCTAACATAACTCCAACCTGTGCCTTGCTGGCGCATCTCAAAGCAATGGATGAAAGTAGCTGCTGGTTTTTGGTTTTGTTTTGTCTGAACATAGACCCACCCTGCTCCCACGAGTTAGATTCTGTCCTCTTCATGGCAGCAAAAGGCAGAATCTAGACTTCAAGCTGTGATCTTTGGAAGTAGCCAAGGAGAATTGTGAATGGTCCCCGAAGAGGTGTTTAGCAACCCAAGGTTTCCCTGTCCACTCTCTGAAGCCCAACAGAAGGTCTGAGGTAATTTGGGTTTCCAAACACCCATTTAATTTATGCTGCTGGAGTTTTAGTGTCAAGATGTGATGTTCACATTCATTGTTGTCACAGTGCCCCTCTGCCTCCCGTCCTTTATTGCATAATTCTCCTCAACTCCAACTTCTCTCAAGGTGGAATCAACCCATCTGCTTGTTGCTCTGTCCCCATTTATTCTTCATTTCCTCTGCGTGTGGCTTTGCCCAATGTGATATCACCAGCTCGGAAAGGCAGTCTCTCTGCTCCATTTGGTTAATTAATCTCCGACTGTGTCTGTGGCTCACCTTGTACTTTTGTTTACAGGATGATAAAACTCTGAAACTTTCTTGCCTTGTTTTCATTTCATTTTCATACAACACTCCCAGGGAACAGCAAAACACAAAATTTGGTATGATAAGCCATTCAATTTCTGCTAATGTAAAAACCTCTAACACCCCCAACATCAAAATTTCATAATCTTATCTCAATATTGGTTTGTTATTAATTTCTTGTGCTTATTAAAAAACTCAATATATTTCTCCTTTTGTTGTTATTTGTCTCCATCCTGGTGACTGTTCTTTTCTGTTCTATAAGGTGCCCCATACTATTTGATCAGTTTTATATGATTTCATACCCAATTGAGGACATAAGTCATTAGCAAAAGGAAAATGATAATTTAATAATGTTTCTCATTTACTGATGTCCTGTTTTGTTCTAGGCAGGTGATGTCTTGATAACGGCATTGTTTGTTACCATTTGATTTTCACAGTAAAGCTATGATAAAATAATGTTTGCGTCCCCTGTTTTATAGATACCGATACCAAAACATTGAGTTGTTGAAGATCCTACCAGAAGTAGCTTGTGGAATGAGTAGAGAGATGATACAGACACGTGAGTCTGGCTTCAGATTTAGCATTCTTTCTTTCCCTTCTGTTTTGAGACAAGGTCTCACTATTTAGCCCAGGATAGGCTCAAACTCAACAATATTCGTGCCTCACTCTCCTGAATATTGGGATTTCCTGAATCTCACCACACCTGGTTCAGTCCCAGCATTCTTGCTTTTTTGAAGTCAGCATGATGCAATTTTTTTTCCTCTTGAAATCCTGTGTGACTACAACAGTTCTTCTAAATGAATAAATCTGTTTCTTGGTACAAGGGCATGGGCAGAACATAGTGACGAATGAAAAGGAGGGAAAAAATAACACAGTTGACATTTTTAAAAGGGCTTTTTTGCATTTTATACACAGAACATGAAAAAGATAGGGCTTACAGATTGCTTATCAAAACTACAATGGAAAGACCTCTCCATACAGAACGTCTTCTCCTATGGTGGCCTCAGACCAAGCCCAGTTGATTTCCTACATGCATTGAGAGCATGAGGATAGGATTGGGGAAACAGGTTTATGAGACAGAATCATTCTGGGATATGTGAGATGTGATTAGTCCCATGGTTCTGCGGGTAGCAAGACACTCAATAGAAGCCCTTCTAGGAGAATTTCTACCCTTTGTCTTTGCAGCTTCCTAGGAGCGTCCTTTTGCCATTGCTTATAACTGGAAGGGAATTTGGCCTTACCTGCTTTGTGGGAAAAATATTTAGTCAATGCAAATCACTAAGCAGCTAGCTAGGAGTCAGAGGAAGTTGTACAGGTATCTCTGATGTAGAGACTTGCTGTTACTGCAGGAGAAAAGGCCGATCCAATTAGATGGCACCAGAGGAACACTAATAGGGGCTTTATGGGAGCAGCTATGAAACCTTTGTATAGTTTTGCTAGATTTTGCAGGGAACAAGGTAAGAGGTAGGGTAATGCTGATGCTTTCTGCCCTCTCTTCAGTCTGTCTTGTTTAAGTTCCATGAAGGTCATGGTCATGCTTGATTTTGTCACTCCTGTGTCACCAGCCTCTGGCACAATGCCTAGCCTCTACCAGATGTTCAGTAGATATAGGAGTGTACAAATCCAAGCATGTCTGGGGAAAAAGGGAATTCCTACATATTGTAAATTAATACAGACATTATAAAAAAATGTGGAAATCTTTCAAGATATTAAGAACAAAACTACCATAGTGCCCAGCAATCCCACTTCTGGGTGTATAACCGAAGGAAATGCAAGTGTCACAGTAAAGAGACAGCTGCATGCTTGTGTTTATTGTGGGGTTATTCACAAGACAATGTATTATGAAAACATGATGCGTGCCATTCTGTTTCAGCAGTAAAATGTAGCTGTTGTCCCTTTGACAACTATATGAACACGGAAGACATGACATTCAGTAAAAACAAGCCAGACACTGTAGGGCAGTCCTATTCCTGTTTTTAGATCATGAAATCTAAAAGCTTCACCTCTCACAAAAGTTGAGAGTAGTAGAATGGTGGTTTTGGGAGAAGGGTAGTGAGACGGGATGATGATGGGAGGCTGGGCATCAGCTCTAAAGTTAAATACAGGGGAAATAAGTTTTGGTGGTGAGTAGAACAATAGGATAATCCAGATATCAATAGTGTGGTAAATTTCAAAGTAGACAGAGAGAGGATTTAGAGTGTTTTACCACAAGGGGCTACCATATCTTCCAGCCCCTGTAGATATGGTAGCCAACACTGTACTTCACGCCATACATTTCTACACTCATTGGACATCAATTTTAAGAAAAACAGTCTGGGATGAAAACTAAAGGGAGATAATTTTTCTTTTCGTTTTTTTTGAAAGCAGTATGTCCGTCTGTCTCTGAACAGGCCAGCTGGTATCTCTAGAGAGGCTGTATTCCGTTGTTGGTGGGGCTGTAATTCAGTGTGCCCTGCCACATTGTGCCATCAAACCAGACCCTGGGAAATGAATCTGACACCTTCCTGCACCTCAGCATCATCACTTCAGCTATGGCCCCAGTAAGCACATGAGTTTGATTAGTCACCAGTGTCCAACTCCAGCATGGTGCGGCCAGAATAAACAGTTTTATAATTGGATTTCAAAAGCTAATCTGCAGTGTGTTATTTTGGTCTATGAGTCATCTAAGCTCTTGTGGTGATCGTTTGTGGAATCATTTTCCAAAAACTTAGTATTCTGATGGTTTTAAAATACTTTGTCAACTTTGAACTTGCAGAAATAACTGTGAAAAGGTTAAAGAGTACCCGTCAGACTTCAGCTTGCCGTAAAGTTTGACTTGCTGTTTGATTTCTCTGGAATTTTGTGCAGAGTTTGGAATGCACTGGGTATTAGAGATGCAGTGAGGTAAAAAAAAAAAAAAAAACTGTTTTATATGTAAAAGAAGTCTCTTCCAATAGAACAAACAACAGTGGTGAGTGTTGTGCGTGTAGCTCAAGGAATCTAGCAATACATTTGTTTTGTAAAATGAGATGCAAATTTAATGAGTTTCACCATCATCAATATTTGTACCTTCCTCCTTTCTGCAAACATTGAAAAAAAGGAAATACCATTTCTAGTAATAAATTTTTAAGCAAACTATTCTTTTTTTCCCTATTGCAATCAGTGATGATAACTCCACATTTTCCAATATGCAGTGAATTGAATAAGATTCCCACTGGGAAAAGTTGGCTGAGTATATGGTCACAGTCTGAAGGCATCCCCAGATGATTTGAACAACAAAACACAGTTTTAAGAGAAGGCAGTATAAATGACCATTTTTTTATCCTTCAAAATAATAACATTTCCTCGATCTCAGCAACTATTGTCATCTTGTATCATCTTTCCATTATGGGTACATTTTACAAACATATATTAACATTTACTTTTTCATTCTAAAGGAACCAAAAAGATGGCATCACAGTCATAAAACAGAAGGTAATAATTCTGGAAAATACTCTTTGATATCTAAGCTTTGTCCAAACTTGAACGTGAAATTTAGGATCCTGAGATTTGGACCCCTTACACATTGTCAGCACGGTTGTTTTATTAAGTCAAAAGTTAGAAAGCAGATAAAGGCTGTTTAGATGTTTGACCACCAAGGATCATACCACATTGTCTATAGATACACCAAACAACTAATAAAGTGTGTTGACTTCAGAGTCTCAGCTTTTATAGTCCCAGGCCTTAGTAATATTTTAGCCTGACCACATCTGACCTGTTTTTCTCATACCCTCAGGATTCTGTAAGTGTACCACCTTTTTGGGTATGTCTTTGGATTGGAACCTTTAAGACTCTTAAGAAGAGATAAAATTGAAATGGTTGTCTCATGGCTATATTCTGCATTAGAAGAGAGTCCTTCTGTGGGCTCATTCTCTGAATGACAAAAGTTAGAATAAATATATCTGAGATTTTTTTAAAAATCAGGTATTGGAAAAGATTTATGAAATTTTTTATAAACATCAATTTGGCAAAATTCTGTTTGATAATTTATGATGATTGTGAAAAGTTGAAAATTATAATTGACAACATTTTGGGGATCATTAATTTAATTTGCTGCAAAATTCCTTGCACTTAGTTGTCTAGCTTTCCCAGAGTGAAGTAACAAAAATTTGACATCATATGAATTTCATACTTGATAGATTAATTGAGCACTGTTTCTCATCTTAATATGAATACAAAGTTTCTGCTTCTGAAGTTCCCGTTATTCATTTTATGATGAGCCACATAAAATTCTCCATAAAGCTTTAAGAGGACATTCTTTGATTAATCAATTTTCCAGGTGAGGAAGCAAATACCACTGGAAGTGAACATTTATTGCTTTCAGCAGAACTAGTGGATCACATTTAATGGTAGCAAAATGCAGTTTCATGATTTTTTTTTAGGTTTGAGCTATAAAATGTACTGTGTATTGGTAGTATATGAAACACCATTATTTTATGATTAAAATATAAATCAAATTAAGTGCTGAAATACTTCGTCGAAAAGAACAACACTAATCATGCTGCCTAATGCGATTAGATCTCTTCCAAAAACAATTAAGTTTCATAATTTATGCATATAATTTAACTCTGTAGATGTGGTTCATCCACAGTCCTGTTTAATTTAACTCTGTAGATGTGGTTCATCCACAGTCCTGTTTATCAGGCACACTTCATTTACTTCTAAGTAGCTTCCAGGCTGTGTTTACAGTTACAGACTAGCTTTTCCTTAAATAATGAGTGTTTATTACACTTAGTGATTAAAGGATATTTTACTTAGTTGCCAAAATATAAATAACTAATGCTAGCATTAATATTTCTATATAAATGCTTCACATGGATTTGTATCTGGACTTTGTAATATTTTAAGTCACGAATGTTTGATCTTTTTTTCATACTCATTTTGATGTATTTCCATACAGTTTTCCTCTTTATCTCAACAGAAAATAATTGACTGGTAACTTAGAACCAACTTTAAAATTTTGAGGATTGTGAATATATTGAAGGAAAACACTGTGTTTGACAAACAAATGTAGGTTTTACTCTCATAAGAGTATTGTAAATAAGTCACTGAAGAAAAATTCAAAATCAAGGACCAAATCAAGCTTTGGTGATCCTACAGATATTAGACTCTAAGCCAATTCCCCAGATTATTTTAGATACAATACATTTTCCCCCTTAAACATGACCATAGCATGTATAGTATTTTATAATTTATTTTAATGTTATTATGAATCCTTTTATAGGATGATAAACATGAAATTATGTTCCCAAGTTGGATCTATATCCTTGAGGGGGTTGGGGTATGTGTGTGTAATTTCAAAACTATTTACACATCTATTATTAGTCTTTAGGTTTGATCCCGATTTTCTTTTCAAACATAAAAAGAGTGATGGACATATCCACACATTCACATATGAATCAAGTCTTTTTTTTTTTTTTTTTTTTTGGTTTTTCGAGACAGGGTTTCTCTGTATAGTTTTGGTGTCTGTCCTGGATCTCGCTCTGTAGACCAGGCTGGCCTCGAACTCACAGAGATCCACCTGGCTCTGCCTCCCAAGTGCTGGGATTAAAGGCGTGTGCCACCACCACCCAGCATGAATCAAGTCTTGCTTGCAATAGAGTGCTAAAGTTGTATTTGAAGTATTTAATGCCATAAACACAATTTTAGGCTTTTGTTTGACTTTGCAAGATCATTATAGTGCAAAGCATGCTAAGTTAATTGCAAACAGTGTGTGGGATACCTTTCTGCCTCTAGACTTACTAACAATGACTTAAACATTTTAACTTTCAGACAGAGTGCCTTTAGTTGGCAGAATGGTGACCATGCAGAAGATCTATATAGATTCTGACATTCTCATCCATCGGTGTCACCCAAGACCACACATGTGTGGCCATCACCTTAGATGACAAAGCTAATGATCAAGAGAGGAGGAATTTATACTGAATTATTCTAGGTTATCTGTGTGCTAGCTAAGCGCTAGCATCTTTCCTTCTAGAGAAGCAACAACAACAATAATAAAATTTGATACATGGGGAAGAAGGCCCAGGGAGGATGGGAGTGAGGATAAAGAGGCCGAAACTATGGGAAGAGATAGACAGGAAGATGGGAACAGACACCACAATACGAGGAATGCTGAGGACCATCAGCAACTGAGAAGGGAAAAGAATGGAATCTTACCTGGAGACTTCCAAGTGAGGGTGGCCTTGTTAATACCTTTATTTTTAATTTCTAGCCTCCAGAGTCAATTTATGTAGTTTAAGTCACCAAATTTATGGTAGAGCATTATGCTTGCCTAAAGAAATCATTATACAGATATAGAGATCTTGAGATTTTTAAAGAGATGCAGTTACACCCATCATCTTGCTTTCTGCCATCACCTGCAGCCTGAAAATGTTAAATAGAAAATTCCAGAAATAACTCGTGAGTTTTAAATTGTGAGTCACTCTGAATAGTGATGAAGTCTTGCACCACCTGCTCCACCCACCTGGGGCATGATTCATCTCAGTTCAGCGTGTCCACTCTGTATAAGCTGCCCCCTTGTCAGTAGCCACTTATGTTACTGGATAGACTGATATTTGATGGGCTGGTGTTCAACCAATCCTTCTTTTCCTTAATAAATGGACCCATCATACAACAGTAATCAGTCTCGCAATTTTAAAAGCAGTACCATGCTATAAATATACTATTTTATTATGTCTAATTTATGTTAGACTCTACCATAGCATTTTGGGGGGAAACATAGTCTATGTAAGGTTTGGTACTATCAGAAGTTTTATGAAGCCACTAGGACTCTGGGGACAGATCTCCCATGGATAAGGCAGATAGACAGGGGACGAAGACTATGGTATATAATACTTCAAAGGGAAAAAGGTGACCCATAATCTTGATAATTATAAGTACCAGTCAGGTTTGGTGGCATAGGCCTATAATCGCAGGGATTTGGGGATTTGGGGGAGAAGGATCATAGATTCAATATCAGCCTAGGCAATGTAACAATACCCTATCTCAAAACAAAGAGTAGAAACCAAGATACTGGGGATCGGTTATTGGTAGAGTGTGAGCCCAGCATGTGTGAGACCCAAAGTAAACCCATAAATAAAGCCAAACAGTAGCACCTATTCAAGAATCCCTCTTGCTCTTTAATATGCATCTGGTTCTTTCACCACGCTCAGCTCAGATCCCAGAGCTTTGATTCACAACACAGGCTTTGTCTTCACGTGAGCTTACACAAGGCTTCATATGTGACCAGGCACTGATCGACTTCACATTCATTTCTTCCTAACATCCCACAGCTAGGATACAGACTCACACAGTTACTTCCTGGATAGGTCAAGAGTATTAACATATCAAATCAAGTCTATCTATGACACTTTGGGAAAAAAGATACTTTTACTCTTTCCATGAGATTTTTTTCCTCTCCATTTCATAGGTGAGTAAGGGAACATACTATATTTTTTATCATTTTAAAATGTTAAGGTTTTCCTATGTCACAACATAGCCTGTGTTGACATGTGTTCCTTGTACAGTTGAAAAGACTGTGCATTTTCCCTCTTAATGGAAGTGTATTTTCCAAACCATAATGTGTCAAGATTGGTTGTCCTGTCTAGCCTGGACTTTGAACTTGACACAGGTGAGAGTCAGTTTGAGAGGAGAAACCTCAACTGAGGCATTGCCTGGATCAGGTTGGTCTTTTGGCATGTGTGTAAGGGATTATTTTTGATTACTAATTGGTATAGAAGAATCCAGCCCACCATGGATGTTGCTATTCTTTGGGCAAGTGGTCCTGGGCCATCTAAGGAAATCTACTAAGCATCAACTATCAAGTAGAGCTTCTCCATGGCTTCTGCTTCAGTTTCTGCTTGAATGCCTGACCCGACTTCCCTCAATGATGGAATCAATGGCAGCTGGAAGGGCAACGAATTAACCCTTTCCTCCCCAAGATGCTTTTGGTCAGAATGTTTTTATCGCATCGACAGAAAGCAAACCAGGTTGCTGGTTAGTGGCACAGGGCAGGTCTATGTGCTTATGGATGTGCTGTACACATGATCTGCCAGTTTCTTATAAAAGGGTACATTTTTTCCAGTTCTTTTTTGAACCTCCAGTGTTAATATCCATAGGAACTTAGGATGGTTGTGTTTTCTCAAGGAATCAGTCTTTAAAAATCATACTGCCCTTTTTTCATTAATAATATTTCTTCTTCCAAGGCCTGCTTTACTGCTAACAGGACCTTGACTGCAGCTGGGGCTCTTGGGGTTTGTGCTTCCATAGTATATCCTCCCTCCTGGCCATTTTCTTTTAATCAACCTCTATTTTTTATAGTGTACTTTTTTGGACAAGGTGCATTAGGATCATGATTTTATTTTTATTTTTAAAATTAGCTATCATCACAACCACCATCATCATCTGTGTGTGCATGTGCAGGGTGCGTATGTGGAGGTACATGAGATATGGAGTCAGTTATTCAAGAAAAATTATAACAAAAATTAATTTTAGCTTGTGTTCATTATCTTAGGATTTATTGCTCTGATAAAACACCATGACCAAAGTGACTTGAAGAGAAAAGACTTACTTTTATCTTACAACTCCCATCACTGAGGGAAGTCAGGGTAGGAATTCAAGGCAGGAACCTAGAAGCAGGAACTGGTGCAGAGGCCATGAGGGAACACTGCTTACTGGCTTGCTTCCCAAGGTTTGCTCAGCTTGCTTTCTTGTAGAACCCAGGACCAAATGCACAGAAATGGCACTGCTTCCGGTGAGATGGGCACTCCCACATCAATAAGCAATCAAGAAAATGTACCGCAAGTTTGTCCACAAGCCATTTGATAGAGGCATTTTCTCAATTGGAGTTCCTTTTCCCAGATAATTCTAGCTTGTGTCAAGTTGTGTTAAGATAAACCAACCAGGACCTTCAGGGATTCCATTTCCCTGTCATTTATTTCTTTGCATATGTTCAAGTTTCTGTGTTCTATCATGTCCTTTCTCCCTGAGAATTTTCCTTATTATTTCTTATAGATTAGGACTGCAGTGAGTTATCTCAGTTTTTCCCTTGAGAAATATTTATTTTTGTATTTTCAAAAGACATTTTCACCAGATACAGAGTTCTGGCTTAAATTTTTTCACTTCACCATTGTCTCATGGCTACCAGTCTGGTGCCATTATTCCTTATCCCTGTGCATGTAAGTTATCTTTTTTTCTAAGTGCCTGCGTAGTTTCCTCTTTATCTTTTATTTTCATCAGTTGAATATGGTATACTTAATGATTTTATTTGTGAGTTTTTTTCTACCTTTACTACAGCTGACCATGAATTGTAGTAAATGATTCATCTACAACACAACCCAAGTGATGCATCTACAACAAAATCCAGATGATGCATCTATAACACAACCAAGATGATGCATCTACAGCACAACCCAAATGATGCATTACAGCATGTCACAGATGGTGCATCTACAACACAACCCAGATGATGCATCCACAGCACAACCTAAGTGATGCATCTACAACACAACCCCTACACCTACGGTGCAGGAAACATGGAATAGGGGGTAGAAATATTCTAAGAGCCAGAGGACCAGGTCAAGTGCTGTGAGAGTGTGTCTTCTATTTGCTTTTTATTCTACCAAGTGATCCCTGAGTCCTTTGAACATGAAGTTTAGTGTGTGTCTTTAATTTGGGGAAGATCTTAGCTATTCTTCAAATCTGTGTTCTGCCCTCTAACCCATTCTTCATTAGGGATTCCAGTTACAATGTGAAATGATTGGGTCTTCTCCCAGCACTCTTGGATGCTCTCTGGTGTCTTCACACATTTCCTTCTGTATTTCCAGTTACTAGTTTCTGCTAGGGTGTCTTTCTTTTGCTGTGTTGAGTCTGCAAACGAACCCGTCAAAGGATCCTTCATCCATATTACATTTTTTCATAAAATTCCAGAATTTTCATTTGATCCTTACCTGCTTACTCCTTTCTGCTGTACTTCCCAATCTGATTTGTAAGTCATCACTTTTCTCTACTGATCCTTCGGTATACTAATTATTAGCTATTTTAATTTTTCTGTGAGGTAGTTCCAACATCAGTGTCATAATTGAGTCTGCTTCTGTGGATTTTTTTTTTTTTTTTTTGTCTACTGGAAGTATCTTTGTGGTGGCTGTCATCTTCTCCCCATTGTTTGAGGTTCTTTTTTTTTTTTTAATCTCATGTCTCATGATTTTTCTGTTGTCAAATATTAGACACACAGTATAATCCAATAAGAGATTGAGATAAAGAGTTGTAAGACCTAGGAGTGGTCATGCCACTCCTTATGTTAAACACTTACTGTAGGGTTTCCAGTAAATCTGATTAAAGTTGGGTTAGGTGTAATTTTTTGGTGGGGATTAGTTTTCAGTTACTATGATCGCCCTTAGTCTAGCATAGACTTCAAAGTCTTTTTGAGCTACTTTGTGTTTAGGATTGGTGTAGGTTATAGAAGTATTTTAATTTTGTTTCCTTTGAATATCTGGTCTCTTCTCAGCATGAGGTTTTTCCTGTGCCCTGAACTTGATATTCCTCCAACATTCAGTCTTTCACAGTCCTTTCCAATGGGAAGACGTCAGCATGGAAACACAGAGTGATCGTGGTCAGATGTGCTGTGCTACTCTTAGGTAGCTGCATGGTTAGGCAGACGCTTTATCCTAAGATTTGGGATCTGATATCTTGTTTCTGATTTTGCCTTCTCCTCATCTTATTTCCAAGCCCAAGATGTCTCCCCACCTTCACCCAGAGGGTTTTTGCTTGCTGTTTATCTCTTTTTTGTCTTGTTCATCATATGCTCTCAGCTACCATGTGTTTTCTCTAGCTCCCCAGTGTGATGGTGTTAGCTGCTTTTCTACCCAATTTTCCTTCTGTAGGAACTTTCTGGCTGAGTCCTCTACCCCTGCAGTAGCATGTGCCTTGTTCTCACAGATTGACACCCTTTGTGACACCTTAAATTCTTTTTCAACAATCCTGTTAGCTTCTGGAAAGATCACCTGAGAGCACTGTCTAAAAGATGCAGAGTCCTCCAATGTCTTGGATCCCTAGGAAGTTCACCCAGGCCCTATCACTCTAGGCCTTCTTCTTAGCTCATCTGTTCTTAGTGGTGTCTGGTTGTGAGAGTCTAGAGGAAAATATTGCTCACCATGATCTCATACTGTAGGAAAGAGAAAAACAACAGGAGAAGTGGATCTAGTAAATGGCTGAACCAACATTGAACCTAGGTCTGCCTGGCCATGTAAGTCCTGGTACTTGGTTCATGACATTCTGTACTTGGTAGATTAGAAGCTTGGTAAGACACAAGCACTTTTCCTGAGCATGTAGTATGTATAGCATTGATTGGATTGCTGTAAGGTTGTTTGGAATATTGGATTGTGTGCTGGGTAGTTTTATGTCAACTTGACACAAGCTAGAACACTGGGAAGAGGAACTCTGAATTGAGAAAATCTTCATAAGATTTTGTATAGGAAAATCTGTATGGCATTTTCTTAATTAGTGATTGATGTGTGGAGACTCAGGGTACAGGGGTAGGGGTTGTGCCACCCCTGGGCAAGTGGTCCTAGATGGTCTAAGAAAGTAGGCTAAACAAACTATGGGGAACAAGCCAGTAAGCAGTGTCTCTCTATGGCTTCTGCTTTACTTTTCTCCTTGAGGTTCCTACCCCGAGTTCCTGACCTGGCTTCCCTGTGATAGGCTTATTAGGTAATGTGAATTAAACCCTTTGCTGTCCAAGTTGTTTTCAGTCTTGATCTTTTAGCATAGCAATAGAAAACTAAGACACATTGTCTAGAAAGTTAATTCATGACTACCTTTGGCATTCAAAATAGAGCTAATTAGGTCTATACCTATAGGCAAGTTATATATACCTCTAAGTGTTTCAAAGGCATTAATTAATCAAGCCTGTTGCATGCTTGTTGAAGTGAACAGTGTGTGCCCTATAAATGTCTTCCAGTCAAGTTTTTAGCTTGAAATAAAAGGTTATTGATATCAATGTGTATTTTTAAATTTTTTATAAATAAGAGGAATTCAAAATTTAAAGTCTATTCTTAGTAAAACTGGACCATTTTGGTCTTCTCTTTTAATGTAGCATAACTCATATTAATGGCTCCTTACTGTCTTACCTTGGCATAAGCTCTTCTGTAGAAGCTGGAGCCACTATAATCTATCCATAAAGGACACACAGCCATGACACAGGGCAGTAGATAATGATAGTACAGACAGTATTATATTATGTGGTGTGCATGTAATCTTTATGCCTCCCCAAAGGCCATTGCACCTTTGTGGAATTTCATGATATATTCATCTGTCACTACACATTTAGGTTCTGAACCATAAAATATCCTCTAGCCAGAATACTTGGCAAGGTACAAGGGCCAAGGCTTGAATATTGTAATGTGTTTACTGAATATTATAAATGTAATGGATAGGGCTACATGTTTATATTTTACAGAGAGTGCGTAAAGTGATTGAATCAGAGAGAGAAAGAAAAAGAATAGACAAGTTTCATGGAATTGAAACTAAATCACTTCTTGGGAACCCAACGATATGTCACTATACAAGTGTCAGGCTATAAATAGTTACCCTTTCATTGAACTTCTGCTGTATTTAAGTGTGTTCTGTGCTTTTTACTGACATTAGCTATTCTTCATAGTTACAATATGAAAGAAGCGATAAGCCCATTAGACAGATGGAAGCACCGAGGTTCATAGCGATTACAAAAAACAAAGCTTCAGGGGCTAAGAGAGATTGCTCAGTGGTTACAAACACTTTCTGCTCCTGCAGAAGACCTAGGTTTAGTTCAGGATGCAAGGTTATTAAATGATAGTGATTAATTATCAGCATACATTAACTGTACACAGTGATGAGTTTCATAAACACAACTACAAATATATAATGTAACTTGGTCGTATTTACCCCCAAACCTCCTCTTCTGTCTCCATCCTCCTCCTTCCTTTGCCTAGTCCCTTTCTTTTCCTATGACCCCTTCTGCTTTCATGTCACAGAGTTAATAAGTGACAACCTATTTTTTGAGCCTCTATCAGACAAAATGCAAAACGTATCCCATTTACATCCTGCCAGGCTGATTTTTGCAGAGGTAGAAAATGATTGAACCAGAAATACTTTAAAATTTTTTGTTCTTGGAAACTTGAGTTAAATTTGTTGCTGAAAGGCAATTCAGTATGCCAAATTATGTCCTGATTAGCTTTGTAAATCTTCCGCCTGATTTATTGCAAGCAAACGTTCCTGTAAAAATTTTCATTTTTGAACCCTTATTTTATGAGGCAGGCAGTAAAATAGCTTTCAATATTACAAATAGTGTACTATTTTATTGCTTATATTTTATAAAACATTGCATAACATTATATTTGCTAAATCACCATGACTCCCTTAACTTATAAATGCTAATTAGTAAAGCTTTCCAAAACATGGCACTATGACTTTATTCGTACTTTCTGTTCCCACACTGTTTGTGTATCTCATTTATCAAAGCTGAGGAATTTATTATCCACATCCCTGTGCTGAGCAGGAAGGTTTCATGACACTTGGCACTCGAGTTAAGATGCCTTTGAAAACTATTCATTGGCTATAGGTTATCCTTCTAATCTCAGAAGCCATGTGTAAACATCTATTCTTGGCCAGAAGCAAGAGGCATGGGAAGTGTATTTTTGGATTGATTTGATATTGTAAACGTGATTTTTTTCCCTATAGTATCACAAAACACCCTTAGAATAAGTATCATCTCCCTTACTGTAGAAATGAAGAAGTATGAATTCAAATGAAAAGCAATCTGGGCCAGCTGATGTTGTTTACTCAAAATTCATGTATAAAAGTGACAGTATTTTATAGCCTGTGTTTGACACTGTGAAACTACATATTGTTGAAAGAAAATGTAGTATTTACTTATCAGTATTCCTGCAACAGAGTCAGTATTTGTTTTAATAATTGTATTTATGTACAGTATAATATTATTTAATATATAATTCTGTATACTCCTATCAAAATAATATGTTTATGTTATTTTTTATTTTAGTTAAAATATAATTACATCATTTCTTTCTTTTCTTTTACTCTCTTCAATCTCTCCTGTGTCCTCTGCTTCCAAACCATCTCCTAATCCTTCCTAACTCCAGCTCAAACCCATTGTCTCTCTTTCTTTATTATTACACACACACACACACACACACACACACACACACACACACACACACACACACACAAATATATAAACACAGCATGCTGAGACTACTTAGTGTTGCTTGTGTGGACATGGTTTGCTGGCTGGTCATTTAGTATTAGATACCAATTAGGAGTTTCATCTCTGGCAGCCTAATCTACCCTGTCTCTCAGGTCAGTTGCCTGTGGTTTTTGTGTAGGAGTAGGGCCTTGTGATAGATCTCCCCCTTTCCCCTTTCCACATTAGCATGTCTTTTGGTGTTTCCTTGTTCAGGTCTTGTTTAGGCAGACATATTTTCGAGATTCCAGGCATGCAGCCTCCCTTTCATTGCTAGGAGACACACTCTCATAGAAGACATCTAGGTCCTCTGGCTCTTACAATCTTTCTGTTCAGTCTTCCATGATGTTCTCCTGAGACTTAGGTGCAGAAGTTGTATTGAGATGTATCCACCAGGACTGGACATTCCATGATGAGCTGTTCTCTGTATTTTGACCAATTGTGGGTCTCTGTGACAGCCTCTATCTGCTGCAATGGGAAGCTGTTTTGATGAAGGGTGACAGCTGAACACATCAGGTAAAGAAAGCTCATGAACCAGGTAACATTTATTTTTGTGAATAAAATAAAACATACAATTTCATATAAAATTTAAAATCAGTTTCAAAAACATGTCCTGTACACAACTTTAGTATCTCATATTTTCATAATTAATCAACATATTATGAATGATTATATATACTATCCAAAGATAACGTTGGGTTCTTTAAAAGCATTTTTTATTAATCTAAACATTTGTATGCAATACTCTTTTTATTCATACTGGAGACAAACAACATCAAAAAATAAACCCTAAGGAAATGATTGAATTTAATAAGATTCACACAAGGATCAGTATCTGAGTCCAGCTCTGAACACAGTCTGTGGGATTCAGAGCTCAGGAATAGAAGGTGGTAACTCATATTCATCTCCATGAGCCATGTCACTTTGGAAGTGAAGTCACCTCTGAGTCATAAGGAAGATTATGAGATACAAAACTTATATTCTTGACCCATATAATAAATAAATGCAGTAACACCATAATTGTAAGTGCCCAGTTTGATGGATTTCTAGATGATTGCATCTCTGTCAGTCACATCCAGATAAGAAATGCAATATCGTTTTTCAAAAAGCTTTCTTACCCTCCCACTCAAAAAATTATATTCTTATAAAGGAAAGCTGCCCTTAAACCTAACATATTTTATTTGTGTCTGCATTCAGACTTCAATGCAAAGAGACTATAAGTGTTCTTTTGTTTTGACTCAGATCAGCTTCCCTAGACCTGATACCTCAGTGGTGGGTGATACCCAGGAAGGCTACCTTCTCTTGGTGTATCCTATGCTGAGTAAAGAAAGGTGGTTTCATCAACAGAAAAAGTTGAATTGAGATGCAGTTGTTTCAAAGGCTACTTACAATCCCATTTAGAATTCTAGAATTCTGTGGCCCATGTGGACAAGCGAGCCAGATACTGCCCATTTCATCACTGAAGGAAAAATCAGGGCCTCGAACTTATCCCCCACTGTAGCTCACCTACCTACTTTGTCGCCAGGATCCCTATGCTGATTAACTATTTTCTACTTCATTATAACTTTTAAACTTCAACCAGTCTCTTGGTCAAACTAGCATATTTCAATTGGCGACATGTGATAGGACCCATTACTCTATATAGTTATATACCCTATCTCACAGATCCTTTGATAAAGGCCGTCAAAACCCTAGTCAAAAGTAATGTGTTGCACAGCACACAGGTCTCTGAGCTGTAAATGACCCAAAAGCCTCCTTCCTGAGGACTAGTTTTTATGGTACCAGAAGGCACCATGCAAGCTTCCAAAGGAGGTAGATAAGTCCTGCCCAACTGTGACACCTATGAATCACAACAATGACCATCATGGGACGATAACCCTAGGGGTGTAGTTGTGGCATGCATACCTTGGCAGTAACCAATATATCTCTAATTGGACTTAAGATTGCTCAAGAGGAGAGAAACCATACCTAATACTAGGAAACTAGCCAACCACACAGGGATATTAAAGTCATGGGTCTTAGAGGAGAACCTACAACCACCACTTCACTAAACCAGTATTACCCCTAATTATATTCTAAATAGTTGTCCATATACCCACAGAGAAGTGTAGTCCTCACTCCTCATTAAGGGAACTTCTCTTCGCAACAGATGGACACCATTACAGAAAACAACCACCAGTCAAAATTCAGAGTGTGGAGCCTAGTCCCAATGGCTACATCTACAATACAGTTGTAAGAGGAGGCAGAAAGATTGTAAGAGGCGATTTACTCTGAGATTGTGTCTGCTCGAAATGTCAAACACTGTAACGATAAAGTCTCATCACAATGACTGCCTAAACATGAGCCGGGGACAATAGCAATGGTCTTGCTAGTGTGGATGGAGGAATGCCCAGGAGGCTCTGGCTATACGCAAAGAAATATCAGCAAGTAGGAATGCCAAGATCAAGAGAAATAGTCTTCCCTAGGGAAGAGGACACCAACTGACTATCCAATACCAAATCGTCAGCTTGGAAAACATATATACAAGTAACATTATACAAACTGAGCATGCAGTATTTATGCATTTAGAAATATGTATGTATATACATATATGCATGTAACAATAATTAATGAAAAAAGTGGCCATGCATTTGAAAAAAAGAGCAAGGAGGGATATATGGGGGATTTAAAGGAAGGAAAATGAAGGAGAGCATAATGTTATTACATTATAATCTAAAAATATATATATATATATATATATATATATATATATATATATATATATATATATATTTGTGGTGGTGCAGGCCTTTAATCCCAGCACTCGGGAGGCAGAGCCAGGCAGATCTCTAAAAATATAATTTTTAATAAAGAAGAAAAATGGAGAACAATAGAAGAAGCCACCCAATACACACACACACACACACACACACACACACACACACACACACACACTCACATCATTTACATGGGCGGGGGGGGGGCTTTATAGTATAGGGTTAGAAATTACCCTTCATTCTTGAATCCAGTGACAATGTAATCTTGTATAGACATACAGAATTAAGAAAGTTAGTGTTCTCTTGACATCTGAAAAATAACCTGTACTTGACTATGATCTTGCAGATGCTAGGAGAAAGCTCTGCCACTGAGACAACCCCCCCCCCTGCATTCAGTTTTTACATCATTTATTCATCCATGTATTCATTCATTCATCTTTGTTTAATAAGGGTCTTCTATATATGGATGCAGTGCTCTTGTGCTGTAGTAGTAAAGTGGTGGAAGAAATACATTATTTTTGCCTTAAGAACTCATGTCTTGTAGACTCTGACATGTAAGCACATATTTAATACAAAATACATGCCAATATTTATTGAGTTCTGTGCATCACTGTGCTAGAACTTTTATATGAGTATAAAATGACATAAATATCATAATCATGAAACGATAAGCAATATATTTGGCATATTCTGTCTATGTGTTTACATGAGTTTTGGGAGGATTTCAGAGATAAGAACCAGTCACTGGTCGGGCAGTGGTGGCGCACGCCTTTAATCCCAGCACTCGGGAGGCAGAGCCAGGCGGATCTCTGTGAGTTCGAGGCCAGCCTGGTCTCCAAAGCGAGTTCCAGGAAAGGCGCAAAGCTACACAGAGAAACCCTGTCTCGAAAAACCAAAAAAAAAAAAAAAAAGAACCAGTCACTGATTGGTTTAGTATAGAAGTACCAGCAAAGGTTTTTGGCAAATGATTTGATATGGCATATTGTGAGAAAATATATTTGTCATGTGATGGATGATTGTAAATCTCTGTTTTTTTCCAGCTAATATAAATTTTTTATCTTCTAAATTTATTTTTAAAGTAAATTACTTGTTCCTTCCTAAAAAACAAAACAATGATGTGTTGTATGACCCTGTCCTGGTGGATCATACACTTTATAATTCCATGGCAGTGGTGTTACAGATTCCTGGAGAGTACAGGAAGCATATATACAGAATGTAAGTCAGTTTCCATTGGGAGGAATCTCACTTGTTCCACAGTGGAGATCACCCATCATATTTCAGCTTGCCAAGTGTCTCAATGCTCTCCTTGAGGAACAGTTCCATGCTAGGGTTTGAAGACTGTAAAAGCCAGAAGAGATGGATGACTCCAAGGATATCAGCAGGACTGATACTCCTATGAATTCACAGGGACTGTGGCAGCTTGCACAAGACCTGTACAGGTTCAAGCCAGATGAGGTCCCAGAATTGAGAGGGGATGTAGGGGTCTCAACCCTAACCAAGAAGCTATCTGCAATTGATACTGGTCAAAAAGGGAAAAAAATCAGTTTTTGACAATAGAGTGTCACTAGGTGTACCAACCACATTCCAGGGCAGACCCCATGCCCAGGAGTAGTTGACCAATACAAAACAAACTCCATGTTTGTTTGGTTGTTGTTGTTTTGTGTACTTTTGGTACATTTTGTTTTGTTTGGGCAACTTTTTGTCTTTTTTGTTTTCATTTTCACTTTTGTGGTTTATGAGAGAGAAGGGCGGGGGGAGATGGATTTGTAGAGAGAGAGGGAAGAAGGACCTTGCGGGAGTTGAGTAGGGGCAAACATGATCAAAATATGAAAAAAAGTTTTTAGTAAGAATATAGAGGAAGAAAAAAGAGCAATAGAGATTATCTGTTTGCCTTGAGTCTGGGTACACCTAGAGCTGGCCATGTCTAGTTGTGGCAAGAGTGGTAGTTTCGGTCTCTCACTCTTGAACCCATTAGAGAACTGGAAGCTTTCTCCTTCTCCTCTTGGCACCCAGTCACCTTGTTATGAAGAGCCCGAGCCACATAGAGAGGACACACAATGGATAAGACTGCACTTCTGCATGAGTATCCAGAATCCAATGCTAGTCACAGGAAGGACCGTAGTGTGGATATTTCATACCAGGAAATCCTCAGATGACCCCATCCAGTATCACATGGAGAAGAAAAACTGTGTAGCCGAGATCAGATAGCCCATTAATCATAAGGAAACAAAATGGTCACTATTTCATGGCTTTAATTATTTTATGCTCCTCATCTTTCCATCCATCACTGCTGTTACCTATCATAGTATCATCAATATAGTCAATATAACTTGACGATAGAATTGCTTGTATCACTGAACTTTTAGTTCTTGGTCAAAGCTTGTTCTACATTCATCCGCATGCTTCCAGAGTCCATTAAAATATCTGCTATAAGACAGTTGCACAACAGATATTTGTGCACGCCTGTTGGGATGATTTTAGTTTCATGAATGAGTGAAGTTATTTGTCCAGGGAGCTGAAAATACAACCGATCCTAACCCCAATGCTTTGTTCTTTGGGTTGAATCATGTTGTTGCTATTTTACTTATGAGGTAATGAAGACTAGTAACAGAGATTCTGTGTAGAGCCACCCAATCTACAAATATCAGACCCAAACTCCCGTATATTTCCTTATCTAGTGTTTGTCTAGATAGAAGGTATTTAATTTAGTTGCATAAAGATGGCATCTTTTTACATTTTAAAGAAAAGCTCAAGCAGTCTCTGAGTACTCTCAAAGAATTGGAACTAAAATTTCCATCTTGGCGAAAACATTGCATATTTTACTTTAAACTAAATTGTGTTTTGTCCATTATTTTTTTTTCTGGTTGGTACAATTTGAGTTGCTAAAGCAGTAGGAAATTTAACTGTTATTCTTCAAGAGCTAGAATTACATAGAGTAAGCCACCTTCTTATGTAAAACAAGTAGGCCTGTGGTTCTAAAGCATGCAAATTAACTTGGTGTGGTAAGACAATACAATTTTAAAGCCAAGATCCTGATGACTATCAACTCATGAACTTTTTGGGAAAAGACCACAAAACTTGCATTTTGTCCAAATTATAAATGTAAGATAACATTTCAGAAATATCTTTGTTAGTCAGTGTTCTGTGCTTATTATGAACACCCGAGAAAATAATTTTATAAAGAGAAAAGTTTGCTTTTGATTTACAGCTCCACAGCTTTGGGCCTGTGGTGAGGCCAACACATTATAGAGGAAGTATGGAATGGAGCAGGAGATATTATCTCATTGACAATAACTATAGTTCCCCCTGGGTAATACACACAATGACCTATCAGCTTCCCATCAGGTCCTACTCCTTAAGATGCTACAACATCTCATTAGGACCAGCCTGTGGATGAACTCTTTAGTATATGAGTCTTTGGGGGCATCCAGTAACAAAACCAAAGCATATGTGTCTCCATCTTTTAGCCAAATTCTCTTTACATCATTTCATAAGGTCATTATTTTAGATCTTCTTCATTTTGACCATTGCAAGGTTTATTCTGATCTCAATACCAGTCAGTCCCCCTTTATCTCCATCTGTTGATTATTTGGTATGTACTTGAACTACTATAGGCTGACGGTAACTGGGCTGCTAGCCTCCACCTGAGTCTTTGGCTCAACTATCTCTAGGATTCTGCCCTAACTTTATACTATAGGCTGATAAAGGACATTTGCTAATCTACAGCTTCTCTTCCCACCTGGTGGGAAGATGCTCATTTTTTTTCTGGCAGCACAGCCTTGTGAATTCTCCGCCTTTCTGCTGACCTCCATGTTCTCAGCTATAAAGGATCCGTATCCCTCAACTACACAGACCTGTTTCAGAGATCAAAGCTGTCTT
Source organism: Peromyscus californicus insignis (assembly GCF_007827085.1). Taxonomy (NCBI): domain Eukaryota; kingdom Metazoa; phylum Chordata; class Mammalia; order Rodentia; family Cricetidae; genus Peromyscus; species Peromyscus californicus. The sequence continues at coordinate 39,594,682 of NW_026294514.1, read as the reverse complement.
ACAACTACAGAAGGCTTCGTAGCAAATGGTCAAAAGTTCCACTAGCTCTGATTTTGTTCTCAAGAACTATCAAAGGAAGTGTCTGATCCTATCCCAAGTTTATCTCTTGAATGTTTGACATCACACTTGCATATCAACATGTCTCCTCTTACCAGCTCTTGCTCTCTGAGTTGAGCACCACCTGAAGTCTGCATCTCTGTTTCATTCTTATGATGTTTGTTGTTTCTGTCTGTTCTAGTCTTTGCTTCATTGAGATCAGGAATTATTAGTTTATTTTTCTATTTAAAGTTTTTAATTGGCATGTGTTAGTTGTGCATCTTAAGAGGGAAGCCTTATGCTGTGGTTGCTCCTGTTTTCTCAGTTCTCAGGCCTTCCCTTATGGTTAGTGTATTATTCAACCCTAGCTTGGATTCCATTAATGACATCATTAGTTCTAGTGTTTGAAGCCAATTTCTGGGATCAATCTCTGCCTCAAAATAGTGTTCAAGATCAACCAGTTAGATGAACAAAAATGAAAGCCACTTTATATGACATGTGGTATTGTGACAATTCAGATGTGAGCTACTGTGTCCTTCCAGCATCTACTTTCATCAGTGTATACAGTCCGATATCTGTGTGTCATCTATCTATCTATCTACCTATCTATCTATCTATCTATCTATCTATCTATCTACCTATCATCTATCTATCTACCTATCATCTATCTGTCTACCTATCATCTATCTATCTACTTATCTATTTATCTATCTATCTATCTATCTATCTATCTATCTATCTATCTACTTTCCATTGTCTATTGACCCCTCCCTATGTGTATGTGTGTGTTCTCAGAAGTCAGCACATTTGTTGAGAAATATTGAGGGCTTAATGTTTTTCTCTTTTTAAAATTTTTAATTAATGTATACTTATATCATTTATCTCTTCCCTCCAAACTTTCCTGTGGCTCCCTTTACTCCCTTGCAAATTCATGACCTCTTTTTCTTTGGTTATTGTCACACACACACACATGTATATGCATATATATATATACACACATATATACATATATATATACACATATATATGTATATATATGTGTATATATATATCCTGCTGAGTCTATTTAGCATTGCTTATATGTATTTGATTTCAGAGCTAACAATAATTAACACAGTATGGCTGCCTACACAAGACCCAAATAATGACAATACCAATTGACATAAATATCAAGACTGAACTTTTTTTGTTTTAGAATTGCATACGGCACTAAAATTAGAGAACTATGGATTCTTCAGGAGCCCTTACCCTAATGCTTCATGGTGACTGTTTACGTGAATTGACCTGACTAAAGCAACATTCCAGAGAAGATATTATATGTGTTGTAAATCTATTTGTCCTAAAAACCAAACTAAACCAAAACAAAACATAAAAAAAGTTTTCTAGCAGAGGGAAAGAGAACAAGCGGCAGCCCCTGGATTGGGGCACCTTGACCAAAATCTCAGACATCGGCATTCCTGCCTTGACACAGCCCTGTCCGAGGTGCTGATGTAAGTGCGGGTTTTTGAGTCCTGGTTTATAATTAATACAGAAATGCCCTTTTCCTTTTCAGCCACTAACTGATCCAAGTGCTGAAACCTCACTTGCAATTGTTAATGTTTTTCCAACTGTGTGTAATTGAATGCACTTAATCTTAAGCAGAACTCTATTATTCTTGGGTCTTTTATTGTATAATGAAGGAACCATTCTTCACCAAGGTTATTCTCTATCTTATTTGCTCAAAGGACTGGTAGAATACAGTTACTTCTATTTTTAATTTTTAAATTAAAACATAATTACATCATTTCCCTATTTTGCTTCCTGCCTTCAACCCCTCCCATGCACCGCTCCATCCCCTGTTCCCATTTCCTTGCAAATTTATCACCTCTGATCTCTTGTTCTTTAATTGTGTATGCTTGTGTGTGTACATGCATGAGTGTGTGCGTGTATTCCTAAATATATAAATACAATCTTCTCAGTTCATGTGATGTACTTTTATGGATATGATTATATGATTCTGGCCAATTGTTATTTCTGTTGTTCTTTTGAGAACATTAGAAGGCACAGAGAGAAGTCCTGTTTGTTTTTTCGTTATTCATAAGGTAGAGGATACCTTACGTGATTGGCCTCTCTCTCTCTCTCTCTCTCTCTCTCTCTCTGTGTGTGTGTGTGTGTGTGTGTGTGTGTGTGTGTGTGTGTGTGTGTGTGTAAAGGGTGGGGGAGGGGGCATTTTTTTCCTGCAAGAATTTTCAGTGACTTCATTACATTTTGCAGCACTTTCTGTATTTCCATATCATGTGCTTCCTTTGATTTCAGTCTTTGAAAATTTCTTTTGATTTTTTTATTTGAATAATTTGACTGTTCATGGAATGTAGCTAATATGGTAAAGTGTTTTGCCTCCAGTATTTTAAAGCATGTGAAAGGCTCTGCGTTTTTTAAAATTGATAAATTAACTAATATAAATAACTTAAAGCAAGACCATGAGAAAGTTATGTGGAATGAAAATGCACAGTCTCTTGTAGCTCAGTAGATCTATTTTAGCATTAAAGCAGCACCTCCCAGCAGTGTATGCACAGGCAGGCTTTTGCTCAGGTCTGTGTACTATTCTGTTTGTTACGGTCAGCTCATGACTTAGATGTCCTGTCTTGGATATTACATACATATCCTTTATCAAAATCTCTGGGACAAAATTTTTTTATTTGAAAGATGTTCCGATTTTGATATATCTTCTTGCAAACGGTGATTTATCTTAGAGTTGGGAGCCATGTTGACAGATGAACCTGATTTGCATTTTTTCCATGCCTTTCATCCTGAGGGTAGCTTCATAGAATATTTTTCTGTAGATAAAGATTAATTGCATGACTTGAAATTTTCCACTTGTGGCAATGTGTCGACATCCAAAAACTTTGAATTTTGAACAATTTCGCATTTTTTATTTTTCAGTTAGGGAATTTCAGCCTCTGTATAGTTTATTCTAACTTCTTGCTTTCATTCCATATTTTCTTGTTGTGTATCCACAACAGTTCGTGTGTGCTTGAAATAGTCTACCTTTGTTAATTAAATAATTATTAAGAAAAAAATTGGTTTCATAGGAAGAAACTCCTAATTTGTTTGGAATTTAACACTAGTATACTTTTAATTATATAATGAAACTAAATGCTGTTTTGTGTACCTCCACTCATTAATGAAAATGTTCCCTATTTCTTCTGAGAGAGATGAAGAGGAATGAGTAACCACTGGTTACAGAACACCCTGTTCCCAATCTGATGCTCCCCTTCTCTCCTTCAAATGCCCTGCGACTTTTATGTTTGACATAGAGCCTCCTTACTCAACACTGACCATCTGCAGCTCTCCAGGTCCCAATGTAAGTGCAGGGCAGCAGAGGGGGTCTGCCTGGGATTAGGGAGATCTACATGCCAATGACCAGAAAACAAATGAGGCAACAAATGAATTAAGCAAAAGTGTGTGTGTGTGTGTGTGTCGGGGGGTGTCAAAATGAACAAGGGGTCGGGGAGGAGAAATGGTACCCAGTTATCTTTAGTATTGTGGAGCCTAATGTGCATTTATATAGTTTCCCCAGAGTTTCATATTGATCCTGAAAATACTCTATGGCTTTCTACTGGTAGTGTTTTGCAAGGGAAAAGAGAGAAAGAGAAGAAGTTGGGGGGTGGAGGAACAGGACAGGCTATTTCCATTAGAAAAATGTAGCCTTTCCAACAACATTGAAGAAAGATATGTGGAAGTTAGAACAAATCTCCCCACTTAAAAATGGGGGAAAAAAAAAACGTATTTAGTTATTTGAGTGAAACATTTTTCCAAACAAAATTTCAAATTTGTCAGGAATATAAATGTGACATGGGAAGGCAACTCTATCATCTGAATTTTTTGTTTTACAGCATGCCTAGTGAGAGGCTGCCTGCTCTGTGAACGTTACTTCCTTAGGGAATTTTCAGTTACCTACATAACATACCTGCTTTCTTTTAACAGTGGGTTGCATTAAACGTCATTGGGAAACTGAGTTTGCAAAATAAAATAATTGTCTGATCTCAACAAGAATTGCTGTTATCTTGGTCACATCACACATCTCTGAATCGTAAGAATTCAGCCTGTATGTTACAAGTCTTACCAAGTAGTTAGTCACACAGGAAGGGCCTTTTTGGTTGAACTTCACTATGTTGATCACAGACTACAGAACTATCACCCTTTCTGAGTCCACATGAATGAGCAGCTATTCATACATTAAAAGGACATATTTTTGGTTTAATAGTTTTATTATTATTGAGATCTTCATACATAAGCACAGTGTCTACATAGCTCCCACCTCCCCTTTCCCACTATAATTCCTCCTACCCTATGTGGCGCCTCCCAAATTCATAATCTCTTCTTTGAGTATTATTGCTACATGTAAATAGATATGTCTATGTACATAGAGATGAAGCATGATCCTAATTAGTCTTATTAAATGAAAACCCAGAGTCAGATATTAGGGTGAAAGCTGAAAGATCAGAGAAGCAAAGGAGCCACAGTCAGTTCTAAGCCACTCAGAATCCTCAAACTGAATGAGGGTGAGATCTTATCTCCCATCTTATATTCTTGTCTCCACCTCCCTAGTGCTGGGATTACAAATAGGAGCCTTCCATGTGCTGGGATCAAAAGCTTGAGTTTTTGATGGGAATGTTCTGGGATCAAAACTGTGCACTGCCACACCCTGCTCTGTTTCTCTTTTAGACTGGATCAATCCGGTGTAGCCCAGGGTGGCCTTGAACTCCTGATCTTCTTGCTTCCTCCTCCCAAGTGCTGGGATTAAAGGTGTGTGCCACCATGGCTTGGCCTTTATGGTTAACTAGTGTTTAGCTCTGCCCTCTGATCTCCAGGCAAGCTTTATTTGTCAGAACATAAACAAAATATCATACAACATAGATATGCATACATTTTATATAACCTATTGAGCCCATGTAACTTTGCTTGTATCTGCATGTGTCCAGGGCTAACTACTTGGATTTGGACAACCCATGTAGAAGGTAGATTGAGTCTCCCTTTTTCAACAGGCATTGAGCATCATTCTTTCCCTATGAGTGGGATGTGTAGAAAAAGAGGTTTTAAAATATTAATGGAGCTCAGATTAAAAAATATGTTGTTGTATTGCAATTCTAAAACTGGCCAGTGTTTCCAAATCAGGATGGCTAGTACCCGATGTTGGTTAATTTTGGCAACAAATCTTCAGTTTGTAATACTTTGCAGGAGAAAAAGAAATGGTGGGACCTTTTAAAACTGATACTATGCTGGTTCTTGTAATGCAGGTCTGTTCTTGCTTCTCTGGACAATGAGGCAGGAGATCATCAAGTTCAACTTGGTAAGATCCTGTCTCAAAATAGCAATGTAAAATGAAGACTGGGAACATGGCTCAGTGGTAAACATGTGCAAGGGCCTATGTTTAATTCCTAATATTGCAAATGAAACAATATGATATTACTCATAGTCAGGGTAGAGTAGCAATATTTCCTTTATCTGACATATTCAGCCATTATCTTGCAATATAATATTAAGTGAAAATGTCCAATTTTGTGGTTCTGCTGGAGATAGTCACACCTATAAGTCTATATAATTTCCATCAAGGCTGTCCTTCCCTGTAAATATTCTAAATTATGACCTTTGGAGGCAGAGATTTTGGTGTGAGACATGATGAGAAAATAAGCCAGACCTTATCTACAGATGGCTACAGAATTTTCAATTATCCCACATCAATCATTTTAAAGCAACCTTCCTTTGACTCTCTCTGATTTGCCATTTTACAAAATAATTTAAATTAATTCAGGGCTTTTGAATAATAACTTTAGAAAGCAGGGCTTTGCAATGACACAGTCCTTATCTCCAAAACAAATTGTGTTTGATGAGGAGAAGTCTCCATGAGAATGCCTTTGGGCAAGCACATCTGTGGGGGTATTTTCTTGTTTAACGGTTAACGTGGGTTGTCCACTCCCACCGGGAGTTGTGTTCCCCCTGAGGAGGTGTTCCTAGGTGCATAAGAAAGGAGACTGAGCAAACCATGGGGAGCTAGCCAGTAAGCAGCACCCCTCCATGATCTCTGTTTTGGTTCCTGCCTTCAGGTTTCTACCTTGAGATCCTAGTTTGCCTTCCCCTGATTATGGAATATAATTCCATACAAGTCAAATTGTAGATGAATTTCTAAACAGTCTTATTAAATAAGAAACACAGAGCCAAATACAGGGGTAACAGCCAAAGAGATCAGAGAAATAGTGAAGAGCCACTGGCTAACCTTAGCTTACCACCATGCTGTAGCTTCCCAAAAGAAAGCTTCTTCCTGTCTAACCTGCACTTTTGCTGCCTTCCTGTTCTGCCTTCTCATTGGCTCTAAGCCCAGCCACATCACTTCCTCATCTCTGCCTGTCTATACAGACCTCCAGGTCTCTATGGTTGGTACTGGGATTAAAGGCGTGTGTCACCACACTTGGCTGTGTCCTTGACCACACAGAGACTCTGCCTGCCATGTGATCGGATTAAGGGCTTGTGCTACCACCACCTGACTTCTGTTTATGGCTCACTATAAATCAGACCTCTGATCTCCAGGCAAACTTTATTAACATACAAATAAAATATCACATTTCACCACAAATAAAATATCGCCACATTTCCCCTTTTTATTCTAATAAAAAATAAAAAAATAAAAAAGTTATAACTAATATAAGAAGAACTATATACAATAAGTACAATAACTATATACAATATATACAAGCAATGAATACCTCAACCATGTCTAGTCCATTTGCATTTGACAAACTCAGAGAAAATATTCCATTATTTATCCTATTTTGGTAAGTCCAAAATGTACCTGAATCACTTTCTGTCCTAACTTATATTACTAACAGAGAACTATCTTATAATGTCTTTCAAATTTATATACTTTACACCTCTTTAGTGAATTTCTTTTTTGAAATTCTTAACAAGGAAAACTATAACTATAACTATCTAATCTTCAACTAACTATAACTATAACTATCTAATTTTGAACTAACTATAACTTTCTAATCTTCAACTCCCTCAGAGACCCAAGAAGGAAATAATATTACCTAGTAAAACAGGAAGTGCAAGCAAGCGGCTTCCAAAAAAAAAATGTGAGTTGACAGAAGCAGCCAACTGCCTGGACAGTCACCCGAGGTTTCTCCACAATATTGGGGCATCATCTTCAGCCTATAGGCTTAGCATATCTGGCAGATTCATTTGTGAAGTAGGATGCACACAAGGCCTACAGTTCGACCTCACATTCAATGAGAGTAGTCCATGTACCAGATAAACCTGAATTCCACCAGTGTCCTGTCATGATTCAGGATTTTAAATTCTGGAAATTGTTGGTGTTTTTGAAATTCAGCTGTCCATTCTTCTCGGCTTGTGGGTGGCTTCATCTCTTTTATTAAATGCCAGTCTACCATTGAGAGGTTAGACTCGGTTAGCCTAGTTATTCTTTTAAGAATAACTATTTCAGCTACTGTTCCACTGCATACCAGAAGCCATCAGTCCATTGCCTATTCAGTTGCCTTTGAAGAAAGGGGCACTGTACCTTTTCTGGATTGCAAAAGCCACTTCAGCAATGGTGCCATATTGTCCTGGCCTCAGAGGATGCCTGTTGCTAAAGCCACAACCACACTTGTCTTGGCAAGAATTGGTAGTCTTTTGTTTTGTGTCCTGTCTGTCGATTTTGTCCTGTTTGTCAGCAATTGATGCGAGGACATTTTGTTGCCCAGTGGCCAACTTTTGCCACATTGAAAGTTAACTCCATATGCAGTTTCTTGAATGCCCATATCTTCTCTGAAGTTTATTGGTGCTGCCAGGAGCTGATATGTCTCATGGTCATAAAAAAAGAAAAAAATTCTAAGTTATTAAAACATTTTAAATGCCATATTCTATAGATCTCTGAAGGGTTTGAAGATGATCTGTCTATATAAAATATATCTCTGCTTAGCCTTGAAAACTTACCTAATGTGACTACAAGTTCAGTTGTAATGTCTAACTAACTTTCATTTCTTTATATCCTAATAGTTGGTAATAATAACATTTAAGGATTAGCAAATTGCATTACATTGTTAAATGAACTGTGTAAGTACAATATCCTGAACAAGCTTAGAAATATACATACAGCATTTTCTAACAATATCATCAATCTCAATATATGTAATTTGTATACAATATATAAAAATCCAATCCAATGTAAAGTATTTAAAACTAGTAATTGTCTTTTAAAAGTAGATTCAATAATCTACCTTTTTATCTATATCATATCTATATGCTCTCTTTATTTTTTTCAGAATAGATTCAATAATCTGCCCTCTATTGTATCATTTTTATATATCTTTTTTTCAAACAAGAACCTTAAATCTAATCTCCTTTGCTTAGCCCTTTTTCTAACCATTAACAACAACTTGTAACCAACCCTCCTAAACAATGAAAATTATCCCAGACCCGAAACCCATTGAAAGACCAAAAACCACCCACCCCACATCAAATAAACCTGTCCTTCTTCCCACCCCCAGACTCCCAAAAAACTTGGGTTTGAAATCGGATTCTGATGGCCATGACCCATTTGATTTGGAAATATTGCTCTATTCTATCTCCTATCTGTGAAACAAAATTAACCAGGGCTTCTCTGTGTGTCTCCCATAGTTATCTTGAGAGCAAACATATCAAAAAATACTATTTATTTTGAAAAATGACCTTGTTAAATGAATATGTGCTTGAAGCAGCAGTGGTTGTGACTATTTGCACACATTGCCAGCCTTCAAAATGGGTCCAGAGAAAGGTTTTGCCAATTCTGAGCCTGACTTGTATGAGGAAGGCTTTGCCAGTTTCCCATGGGTCTGAGGCATTGGTTCTTGACATGGCTGTGACCTTATCAACAATACACATTCACTCAGCAATTTCTTGGATCACTAGTCATAGCTAACTATAGTTGAAAGTTTTCCTGTGTTCTACCGAGTCTGCAGCCATTCAGACCCAAGTAAACACACAGAGGCTTATATTAATTTAAACTGCTTGGCCATTAGCTCAGGCCTACCACTGACTAGCTCTTACACTTAAACTCAGCCCATTTCTGTTAATCTATATATTGCCACATGTTCCGTGGCTTTACCTGTGTGCCATTACATGCTGCTCCCTGGTTGGCAGGCCGGTGTCTCCTGACTCAGCCTTCCTCTTCCCAGAATTCTCCTTGTCTGCTTATCCCACCTATACTTCCTGCCAGGCTACTGGCCAATCAACATTTTATTTATCAATCAGAGCAACACATATTCAAAGCATATAGAACATCCCACAGCATCTAACTTCTTTTTGGTATATCCAGGAAAAATTATAATTTTTTTGGCAAAAAAATTAATTACAAAAATACAAAGATGAAATTTAAGGATACATACTTCTCTTGCAACCTAACCAGTTTGCACATATCAACTTGGTATTATTGAGCCCATTTTTGACTGAGAAGATGTTGTGGACTATGACAGACATTGCTTTAACTCGACCTACAAATGAAATGGAGCTTGGGAACTGTGATCATTGACCACTTGGACATGGTTCATTGGCTCAATGATGGTGTGTGTATGAGTTGATTTTTGCTTTCTGTCTAATAATGCCTACATTGTGGAATCATTGGGAAGATTTTACCATATTTTAAGGACCTAATGTATGAACTCATTTGTGTTTGAACTTGCAAACAAGGACCTTAGCTGTCTCCATCTAGTAAGTTTTGCAGGCATGTATAGACTGAGGTAAAGAAAAGAACATTGTTGTGGGATATTTGTACACTGTTATGAAAATGTATTGCTGTGACTGGTTCAACAAAAAGCTGAAGGCCAATAGGTAGGCAGGAGGTATAGGTAGGACTTCTAGGCAGAGAGAGAGGAAGTAGGAGATGAAACTAGGAACACCTCCCTCCAAGGAGACATGGAGGGAGTCAGACATAAAGAATGAAAGAAAGATAGCAAGACTTGAGGCAAAACATAGATTAATATAAATGAATTAATTTATCAGAGCTAGTGGGACAAACCTAAGCTAAGGCTAAGTTTTCATAATAAATAAGAAGTCTCCATGTTGTTATTTGTGTTATATTGTGATGGCTGACAACAAAGCTTGCTACAGGAAATGTTTGAACATTTGAAGTGCATCTGAGGCTGGAAGTTTTCCTGTGTCCTGCCCAGTCCCAGAGCCTCTCAGACCCAGTTAAACACACAGAGGCTTATATTCCTTACAAACTGTATGGTCTATGGCAGGCCTTTTGCTAGCTAGCTCTTATATCTTAAATTAACCCTTTTTTTCTTTATTAAGAGATTTTCTATTCATTTTACATATCAGCCACAGATTCCCCTGTCCTCCCTCCTCCTATTAATCTATGTTTTGCCATGTGTTCTGTGGCTTTACCGGTCTGTCAGCATGTTGCTTCTCCTTCGGTGGTGGCTGGCCTCTCTCCCCAACTTCTTCCTGTCTCTCTGGATTTCCCACCTGCCTCTAAGCTGCCTTGCCATGGGCCAAATAACTTTATTTATCAACCAATCAGAGCAACACATATTCACAGCATACAGAAAGACATCACCCATCAAGCATCAATTGTTTCTCAAGAATATTTCTTCAAGTTTTTTTTCAATATTAACCAAATTGAGTCCTTTAATAAGCCTGATACTTCTCATTTGTATGTATCTTCCTAGTTAATCCTCCCACATAACTCATGAGGTCATCTTTATCAGCATGATATCACTGAGGAAACTGAATATATATGTTAAATAACTTGTATATAATAATACCATTTAGTGAGTAGCAGACTGTAGAAACAACGGGCACATAGGTTGACTGTGCTTAATCCAGAAATGCTTGGGACCAGATGTGTTTCAGGTTGTCACACAGAAGGACTTACTAAAAATGTGAAGTATCGGGCTGGAGAGATGGCTCAGAGGTTAAGAGCACCGACTGCTCTTCCAGAGGTCCTGAGTTCAATTCCCAGCAACCACATGGTGGCTCACAGCCATCTGTAATGAGATCTGGCACCCTCTTCTGTATACATAATAAATAAATAAATCTTTTAAAAAAAAAATGTGAAGTATCGCCGGGCGGTGGTGGTTCACGCCTTTAATCCCAGCACTCGGGAGGCAGAGTCAGGCGGATCTCTGTGAGTTCGAGGCCAGCCTGTGCTACCAAGTGAGTTCCAGGAAAGGTGCAAAGCTACACAGAGAAACCCTGTCTCGAAAAACCAAAAAAAAAAAAAAAATGTGAAGTATCATGTCACCTTGTAATAACAGAGTTGGAACCGCAGAGGTGAAGCTGGTGATCTGCTGTACTGATGTAGGTGTGTTCTGAAGTTTCACTTCTCTTGCTCTGGGGTGGTTTCTAAGTCCTCACATGTAGCCATCCATAAACTTCATTGCCAATTACAATGAAGCTATGCAGTCCTGTGGTTTCATTAAGTGAGACCTTAGACAAAGCCTCCATATTAGATTTCTCACATGGGTAAGCATGTTGTACCTGGTCAAGTCTGATGTCCTCACACATGAAAAGTGGATATCATTTGTATTTTTCTCCTAGAACCTATTATGTCTCTAGACCTTCATGCTTGTCCTAGCCCATTTCACTGACTTTGTTCCATTTATTGGATTTATGTATTTAGTGTATATTTTCCATGATGTGCCTGTAGAGGACAGAGGGTGACTTGTGGGGGTAGGAGTTCTCTTCCTTCACTACGTGGGACTCTGGGGACCAAACTCAGGTTGTCAGTCTTGGCAGCAGGTGCCTTTACCCATTGAGTTGTCTCTCCAGCCCCTGATTCCTGTTTAAAGTCCCACTTCATTATGTCATGACTCGTATGGGATGTGGCCACCAACTCTTGTGTCCCTTCTATTGACTTCCTTTCTGCAGTGTCTTCCCTTGTGTTCATGTGGCTCATGCTGGTGGAGCCTCAGTGAAGCATGCTGTGTATGTCTCCTGAACTTATCTCAAGTCCCTTAAATTTAGTAGTGGATATGCATGAAAATATGCCAAGGGCATAGTGATGACCAACCTGACAGTTTGATTCTCTGGGCTCAGATCAGCGTGTCTAGGACACAAACTTTCCCAGAAGCACCCAGCCAACACCTGCCCATTAGCAGATGTGGTAGCAGCACATCTGAATAACTTGTTCTGTCCTTTTTCTGTAATAATAACAAGAAAAGGACTGTCCTTTATGTTTCATAGAGGTCAAACCAATATTTTTAATAGAACAATTCAGGGCAGCTTTTCCCTAGCTAAATTCAACATTGATTTTTCACAGTCTATCTCCTTTAGCTCTAAATAACACAAAGACAGGGGGCTTCACTGCCTTTGGGCATGGTGCACACTGCTCTTCTGATCCCCTCTTGCTGGTATCCTTGTTGCCTTTCTCTGTTCAAGGCTTTGCTAAGGAATGCTTTCAAACTTGACAGATTCAGCCTTTTACCTAACCCAGGTTGCCACTTAGCATGCATGGTAATTAGGTGGCACTCACACACATTGTTAGGAAGCAAAGGAAAAAAGCATGCCTTGGAAAACATGGGGCACTTATGGAATAATTGGAGAGGTTTTCTTCTCTTCCCCTTTTCTAATGGCTGTCTCTCTCCATGCCTACCTGCTTTTTCTACCTGCCTCACTTAAGAAAGCTTGCCTCTACACCTATAATTTAAAAGAAAAATATTAAGCATCATATACTTTAGGATTAATTGGACTGAGGCAGATTCCTGGCTTCATTTCTAACAGTTTCAACAAAAGATTTCTGTGGAAATTGGGGAATAATGGTTTCCTAGGACATTATAAAATTGTCAAAATTTAAACCCTTAAAAGGCACCCCCACTGCTCCCAGCACTGAAGAAGAATGATGGGTTGATCTGGGGAGCCAGGAGAGCAGTGTGGGTAAGCACAAAGGGGCATCATCTCAAGCAGCAAGAACCAGAACCAACCAAAAAGCAACAACAAAAACCAAAAAAATAAAAATAAAAAATAAAAATAAAAATGTCAGTTATTGTGTTTATGCTTTTGATTTCCTGTTTGTTACCAGATTAACTATGAACAGATTAGCTTTCTACTCTTCAATTTCATCACTGTAAAATGAGATAAGACTGGTTTTGCTGGGTGGTTTATTTATTTATTTATTTTTGGCTAAATATAATTAACATAAGCTAAAAACACAAAATAAGAATCTAAACAACCAGTAGATCTAACTTATTATTTATGTTATTTTAGGAATTTCTGGTCATTATAGAATACTAAACTCATGTGCAATGTAGACATAATAATTCATTTTGGTGCAAGTTTTTGATCAAAAGTGAATTTTATTTTTTTTGCAATTTGACATTTGGACTGTCAAAGGATGTTTTGAAATGACTCTTTCCTAAGAGTCTTTAAAATAAGCCCCATTTGGTCTGTAATAGACTGGATGTCTTAGATGGCTAAACCGTAAAGACTCTCCTGTTTTGCGGTTTAGTGCCTTGTCTTTGGCCCAGTGGACACACGGAAAACGGACATATCACAGATGATAGCAGGACATTATTTTCTTTCCATCATGCCACTAGCCGGTGTTTGTGGAGTGGTTCATGTATTTATCTTTTATTAGCAGCAATAATCCTTTCAACTCCCATCCCCAGAATTGTCTTCCAACAGTTTCAACATATTTTCTGTGATGACTGCTAAGTGAACAGACATCGCCAGCTTGCCACACTCAAGGGTAGTGAACAGTCTGAGCAGAATAGAGCCAGAGCAGGTTTGTGTGATTTCAGATTAGGATACCTGCAGTGGAGCATTATGGTGATATTTTATTTGTACTGAAATGTGATTTTATTTTTATGTTAATAAATAAAGTTACCTGGGGGTCAGAGCTAATAGCAAGCCGTAGCAGAAGCTGGGTGGTGGTGTCACACGCCTTTAATCCCAGCACTTGGGAGGCAGAGCTAGGCAGATCTCTGTGTGTTCAAAGATACAGCCAGCATGGAGACACATGCCTTTAATCTCAATACCAACCATAGAAGACCTGGAGGTCTGTATAGATGGGCAGTGACGAGGAGGTCATGTGGTTGGGTTTACAGCCAATGAGAAGGCAGAACAGAAAGTCTATAAAAAGAGAGATACACAGGAAGTAGTACTCTTGCTGAGAGGAAGGACAGCAGTGGCAGCGAAGGGTAAGCTCAGCTCTCAGTTACTGCTCTGACCTTTTGGGCTTTTAATTCTGCAATTGGCTCTGTGTTTCTTATTTAATAAGACTGTTCATCTACAGAGCATTTTCCAATGTTATTGTAGTTTACTTTAACTCCTTTGTTAGGGAAAGTGGGAAGTAAAATTTCCAATGATACAGAAATGCTTATTAAAGTCTTTGTCTTTGTGTCCCCAAAGAAAAGCAGCAGGCACAAACTGGAATTTTCTTAACATACAATGTTTTTGTTTTGTTTATTGCTTGCTTCACACAAGCAGGTCTTTCTCCCAATGTGGTTTCATATGCTTGGTAGTTCTGAGCACTCTTTAAGAGTTTATATAAATCCATGTTGGCTTTAAAGTAATAGTTATATATGTATATGTATATATATATATATATCCATAGTTCCAAAACTTACCTGGCAGGAATAACACATATTTGAGAATATGCTGCTCTACTCTCTGTTTAAAATTTACAACTTAAGAGGTCATTATATATTGAAAACAAAAGTACACAGTAAATTAAAATATTGATGAATGATTTGTTAAATAGCATATTTGACTCCAAAATCTTCTTAAAAACCCGGTAAAAATATCTAGGAAAAAAACAAATTTAGACAACTTTATCTCTAGCTAATTGACTCAATTAAAAATACTACTGGCTCCTAAAATATGATAATTTGTGCTATGAAAATCACCGTTTATTCTTTTGTGTCTTAAAATTTAGTCTATAGAAATGTAATAATGAAGTTATTAATTTAAGTTCTAATAATTTCAGCTCCAAGACATTGAGCCCCATTAACTTGTGGCTTATATATGTTGTATGGCTCCCTCTGTGCAACCAAAGGCAAAAGATAGATCCAAGAAAACATGATTTGGGGGATCAGAATATTCTGGTATAATACAAAATATTCCTGTGAATAATTTAAAGTCAATGTTCATTCAAAGAAAGGGAGCACAGGTACTAACTAGTAATTTGATACAGTCTGTGGCTTCTAAGTACATAGACCTAATAAATCAGAAATCCAAAATGCTACTGTGTAGAGAATTTAATAACTCTAAATGGTTTGTGTAAGAATGAGTGCCGTTAACTCTCTGCTTCTGTATATTACATGACCATGGAGTCAACCTATTTTGGATAAAAGTATTTGGACAAAAAATGTGCACAAATTGAATATGTAAATGTTTATTCTTGTCATTGTTGCTCAATACAACAGCTATTTGCAAAACATTTTCACCATAGTTGACATTTTGAATAATTTAACTATGATTTAAATATGTGGGATGATGTGAATTAATTATTTGTAGGTTGTTGGTTGGTTTTTATTTTGTTGTTGTTGTTGTTGTTTTTGCTACTTTTTTATTCCAGTAACAAAAACCATGACCAAGGCAATTTATAAAATAAAATGTTTAATTGGGCTTATGGTTTCAGAGGGTCAAAGTCCAGTTGATGGAGTAGAGTCATGGTGGTAAGAACAGCTGTGAGCTCACATCTGAACCTGCAAGTAGGAAATAAGAGAAAGATAACTGGGAATAGCCCAGGTATCTTGAACCTCAAACCCACCCCCAGTGACACACCCCATCCAACAAGGCCACACCTCCTAATCCTTCTCAAACAGTTCCACCAACTGGGATCATGTATTTAAATATGTGAGTCTATGGCGGCCATTCTCATTCAAACAACCACACAGTTATTGTTTTATATAAGGGATTGAGTATCCTAGAATTTGTTGTCCTTGGGGATCTCAGAACCTGAGGGATGAATACTTTTACAGCTGTGTAAAGTTTGACTTTGTTATCCAAGTTGTTAAGACTAAAACTGAGCCTTCTAATGATTTAGAAGTCATGCTGTT
The DNA here is from genome assembly GCF_007827085.1 of Peromyscus californicus insignis. Lineage (NCBI taxonomy): Eukaryota > Metazoa > Chordata > Mammalia > Rodentia > Cricetidae > Peromyscus > Peromyscus californicus. The sequence goes on along the minus strand of NW_026294514.1, from coordinate 39,578,630 downwards.
GAGGAAAATTACTATGAACAGCTAAGGTTATAAATTATTATACAGCAAGTACTGTTATAGACACTACTTATTTATATATTTATGAGAGAAGAATGAGGAACTTTACTGTTCTTGGTCATGGAAGCTGGTCAACAGCTGTGAGGTCAGAGTCAGGGTTTGCTAGATAGAGTGACAGAGTTGGCAATATGACTCAACTGTTTTATTTCCAGGATTGCTTTTCCTGTCCCTTTTGGTTATTTTCTCACTTGAAAAGTTGTACATGTGATATATATTCTCATGAGCTCAGAGAGCACATTATGCGGTATCAGCTTTGGAAACTATCAGCCAGGACCACTTAATTCACAGAACCAAGCCCTGCCCCTCAGTCTGTAGACTCTCTTCACCTCACTGGAAGATGAACCCACTGGCTCAGATTGGGCAGAGGATAAGGAATTTCTTCTTTCCTCTTCCCTTTAGGCCTCTTTTGCATTTTCAAACTCCAGTATGAGTACTTCCCCCATCGGGGGCATTTGTTGACTGATGCTACTACCAGCTTGTGTTGGTCATACTCATTTCCCCAAGTGAAGACCAGGGGCCTTGTTGTGGTATGGACTTTGTAGATGGATTTTTATATGGAAGCAAAATCCATCTTCTCTTTTGCTTAATTCTCTTCTTCCTTAAAAGGGGAATTTAGCATCATCTTTTCATTCTGTCTTACTGAGCACTGAAGACAAAATCACCTAGAAGAGACTCACTGAGCATCTTTTACACATACAAAGCAATTCCTCTGAATATCCCCATCCCTGTAGACTGTGGTGAATGAATATGTTAGTCTATTTGAGTTAAGCCCAGGGTGGCTGGACCATTTATCTGGGTTATATAGAATGTATATTTTGGGATGTACAGTGGGTCCCTGAGTCTGCCTAAGGGACTCTGATTTTCCAAGAGATCCTTAATTTGACTTTATCCTGATGGTTAAAAAAAAATTATAGTAATTTCTGTTCATGCATTCAGTGTTAGCTGAGCATTTGCCTGTAAATGCTTTCATGTAGTTTCTTGGTATTTATGTTCTATGGGATGTTCTGTATGCTAAATGTGTTGCTCTGATTGGTTAATAAGTAAAACACTGTTTGGCCAGTAGCCAGGCAGGAGGTGTAGGCGGGACAAGCAGAGAGGAGAATGCTGGGAGATGGAAGGCTGAGTCAGGAGACGCTACCAGCCACCACCGCCAGGAATACCAACATGTAAGATACTGGTAAGCCATGAACCATGTGGCAAGGTATAGATTTATAGAAATGGGTTAATTTAAGATATAAGAACAAATAGCAAGAAGCCTGAGCCATTAGGCCAAACAATTTAAATAATATAAGAGTCTGTGTGTTTATTTTATAAGTGGGCTGTCGGACTGCCGGGGATTGGCGGGACCCAGAGAGAAAACTCCAGCTACATTTAAGAGTAGTATTATTTGACTCTCAAAAATATACTTTGAATTTGTCTTCATATGCAGAAGTAGTCACTGTCTTATCTGCCCTGTATCCTTCCCTATTTGTTAATTAATGGCAAATGTTCATAGAGCTGCTGTCTGCCCAGCAGATTCCCTGGACTAGACAGGAAACCATCAGCACCAAGTATAAGTATGTGCTGAGTTTTTTTTTCCTGAAATAGACACTAAATTGATCATTGTAAAAGTAGGCTAAAATCTTATTTTTTTAAACCTGTTGTTTTTATTTTAAGTGAGTTTATCTTGATTGCTTATGACCCAAGAGAGAGCAATACCACCTCCTATTTTTTTTCAAAGAGAGAGAATTACAGAAATATAAAATGAAACATGGTAATATTAAGTAAAAGTTATTGTCCATTAAGATTTTATCTTCAGCCGGGCGGTGGTGGTGCACGCCTTTAATCCCAGCACTCGGGAGGCAGAGCCAGGAGGATCTCTGTGAGTTCGAGGCCAGCCTGGGTTACCAAGTGAGTCCCAGGAAAGGCACAAAGCTACACAGAGAAACCCTGTCTCGAAAAACCAAAAAAAAAAAAAAAAAAGGTTTTATCTTCTCTTTTTTTATTTTATATGGTGGCAGGAGAAAATGTAACCTCAGCTAAATAATTCCAAATACAGGGTAGTTTCTGTAATATTGCTTCTACAACATGCATTTGTGTCAAAACACTAAAAATGCACATCAGACTCAAAAAATTGAAAACTGGAAATTGGAAAATTAACACTGAAATATGCGGGTGAGCAAACAACAAGCAACCAAGCCAACAACAGCTGCTGCTTGTCTTTTCTGACCCATTAAAATTTCACCCATTTCTTAGCAACAATAAAATGTGTGTCATCTAGCAAATGGAGACACTCTGTGACTCACAGAATCACAGTAGCTTGCTTTTTCTGTCTTGTGTCATGTGTGTGGGAAGTTGGTCACACAGCCTTACTCAGCCATGTAACTACTCTCATGTTTATTCATTCAACAACATGAGTGGTCGACCTTCTACATCTTGTGGTGTTAGGGGATGTGGGGACTCATAGTGGGTAAGATAAAGTTCAGGAACTGCTTTAGACAACAATCGGGTTCTTCCACAAAAAGTCCTTTCTTTGCTTCTTCTCCTCATGGGACACGTTCAGGGCTTCTTTTATTCCTTATATCCAAATTGCAGTTCTTTATTTCTGAAATTGACGATGCTTCCTTAACATCCCTGTAAATCTACTTTTTTTTTTTTTTTTTTTTTTTTAGGTAATAGGGGCTTCTAATCACCTACCTCAAAAGAAAGTTAGAACACACATTTATGTTATTTATTTATTATTATCAAATTAAGAGGGATGCTTTCAAAGCAATATATAGATGTGTAGACCTGAAGCCAGTATTTCTGCTAGAGTGACCCACTGATCTGGTGAAGATGGAACCCCCTTGTGTCACTGGGTGACTATTCAGTATGAGAACAGGTTATCTGAGGCATACTTTAGCAAAGGGTAGAGGTCACTTGACCTTGAGACAGCATTCAATCAGTGGCTTTGCTTGAGCAAACCTAAATATTGTGACTATCAGGAAGGATCAGTTTATTTATATTGCAAGCTGTAATTAAAAGGTATTGCCAGGGCTATATGGCTGCTTTTGTTCTTTATTCAAGCTATCTTCAGCATAAGAATGATGACTGTCAGCGCTTGGTTGCAACCATTATTAGTCAGTATTGGGAATGTCAAGGAAATATCCAACAAACTGACTCTGTGGTGGCAAAGTAGATAAATGAGACTCTTGATTCAGAAAGGACTTTGTATCTTGAGAATGTAAGGAAAACTGGCTGGTCCAAAGGCAGAGGTGAAAGAAGATTTATTAAAGCACACCCTTAGCCCATGGACTGCCACTTTTCTTGAATGAGGAAAGATGGAGACAGTAATTCAGTGTAGCTTCATAATCACAGAAGACACTTGCTTACTGCCTATGTCTGTCTGAAAGAGCAATCTCAAGTCCAGCAAATTTATTGAGAAATATACCGGACTGTTTTGTGACATAGACGGACAGGCTTTTCTAAGGGGTCATTTATCTGAGTCAAAGGAAAATACACATTCAAAGAAGAAACATGATAAGATCAACTCTCAGCCGGGACAGACTAAATGTGGCGAGGTAGCAAATCATGCTGTTTATGAAAAAGGCCCCCCTCACCTGTCTTTCTTGGACCACTGCTAGTTCTATGCCAGGATTTTTTGCCTCAGAGTGTGTGTGCAGGATGATGGAGCTGCCTGTGGTAAGCCCTGTCAGAGGAGATCAGAGTAAGTGGAGAGTCAGGAGGAGCCACGAATATGAGAGAGATCATGAAGCTTTACTGAAAGGGGCTCCACAGCCACACAGGCTGCTTATCTAGAAGTTTTATTCAAATTACCAAAACTTGGAGAAACTAAGAAATCTCAGCGACAAATTGAGATATAATAAACAAACTCTGGTATATCCAGGTAATGGAATATGATTCAGTAAGACAAGGAGGAGAGCTAGCAGGCTTCATAACTCTGAGCAGGAAACAAATGAATATTTTATGGCAAGTAAAAGCAGTCAGTGTGAAAACTAAAAATAGTGTGAGTCCAACATCAGGAACACAAAAAAGTTCTAGGATTGCCAGGGGTGATGAGGTAGGGTGAATAAAGACGAATGTCAAAGTGTAGAGTATTTTACACAGGAACACTATTTTTATGAAGCTACAATGGATATGTGTACCTGTGAAACAAGGGCACCAAGAATGACCTCTGGTGTGAACTGTGTGGACTAGGATGTTGGGGACTTGTTAATTTATTGAGTACCACTGAGGGAGGGTAAGTCAGTGGCAGGGCTGTTGCATACACATAGAGATAGCAGATCCTGGGGAATTTGTAGACTTTTTTCTTAATTTTTATTGACTCGAAAACTGTCCTAAAATTAAGTTTTATTCATTAATGAAAAAAGAAGACCTTATCGCTTGTTGTTACATGTTGGCCAGCAGAGTATGGACAGACACCTTCTTTCATTAAAGAGAAACAGAACAGTACATTTTATCATAACAACACATGTGTTAATATCATGTATTCTGGAAGCAATATGGCATCTTACATGTACTTAGCTTCCAATGAAATTTAATTACTTCCTTCAAGAATTCTCTTACAAACATGAAAGCGATTTCTAGGCTTGAACAGTGTTTATCCACAGTAGTTAAAGTATACATCATTGTTTTTAAAGATTTATTTTTATTATTTTGAATTATATATATGTGTGAATATCTGAATATGGGTGTGAGCACATGGGTGCAGGTGCACATAGAGGCCAAAGGTGGTGTGTTCCCTGGATCTGGAGTTACAGATGATTGTGAGCTGCCTGACATAAGTACTGGGAACTAAACTCTGGTTCTCTGGAAAAGCAATAAATTCTCCTAACCCCTGAGCTATCTCTCCAACCCTGTATACATCATCCTTTATGTATTGTGTTAATCAGTGTGGGTTGTAGTAGATATTTGTTGTTTATTTATGGCAGACTCATGATACATAGAATAAGAAAACACTAATGAGACCAACTCTGAAAGCATTCTGAAGATCCACATTCAAGCTGGCTATGTTAGCTCATCAAGGCAAATGTGTTTTAATGATTTATGTTTGACTACAAAAGTAAACATCTCATTGTAGTAATTTTGGATATTGCATGATCAAAAAGAAGAAAATTACAGTTGTTCAATCAGTCAAAGAAAAACTGCTGTAAATCTGGTTGGAGTTGCTTTTTAAAGTTTTTTAGTCATGAATGACAATCTCAAAAATATTCTAAATTAAAAAATGATTGCAGTAAAACACATGCAACCTAAAATTTATCATCATAATCAGTTTTTGTATAGTACTCAGGATGTTAAACACACTCACCACATCTACAGGTAACCTCCTGAAAAACTGGAATTTGTAACCAATACTCTAATCTTTGTTACTTTGGCTCTGACCAAGGTGAAGACATTATATGATGGAATCACAGTGTATTCTTCATGTTTGTTTGTCTTAGGAAGGCACCCTCAGGGTTCTTCTGTGCCTCAGGGTTCTAGTTGGTGTCAGAAAGTCTTTGCTTTTCAGGGCTGGATACTAATCTATTGTGTGTTATATTTTATTTCTTCATCATTCATGTTTGCTTTACTTCTAAGCTTGAACTATGGTTGTAATGCAGCCATGGATATAGATATGCATCTGGGATAAAGATATGTACTTTTATTTCTTTTGAATACATATCCTCAAGTGGAATTATTAGATTGTTTTCTATATTTTGAGGCACTAAGTGCTCTAGTATGTTCTGATGTGGCAACATCATTTTATATTCCCGTTCATACTATACAAGGGTTCCAACTTTTCTAAAGCCTAATACTTAACTATTTTCTATCCTGAGGGTGCAAAATGATATTCCATAATTCTTCAGGTGCTTCTTGATACATATATATGTGTATTATCACATGATCATCTAACAAATTGTGTTAAGTCTATTATTGATTAAGGTAATAGCTAAGTAGTGGTGTGAGGTCATTTACCAGTTAATGGAATGTTTGAAGTTAGTAAGAACTTTATCTAAGAAAACTTAGGCAAATTATCTGACAGTAATTACAATATTATATTTCTCCAGCTATTTATATGCCCTTTTCACACTATTTAAATGATCTTCACCCCAAGGTTTTATTTCTGAACTTCTGGTTCTCACTAGGAAAGCTCATCTTCTCACATGACTCCAGGCGCTGAACCTTCACTAAGAATTCATAGGTATGTGTCAGGTTTAGGACTGTCTTATGTTCTTAGAGTACATTTTACACAGTCTCAACTCAATACCCCATGGACACATGCCCAGAAACTAGGTCAAAACCCCCTCCTTCTTAAACATTAGTCTCACTGTTCTCTAATTAGAAATTTGAGATTCATTGTAGAATTCTCCATTTCCATGTTATCTATTGATTTCATTTCTTTGCTTAACTATGTCTAGACCTCTTGTTCATGAACACGGCATTACTTTGTTTCTGTTTCAGAACCCCCTCTCATCTTACAGAGACCTCTCTGTTCACCTTGATGTTCTCACCTGCTTTGGTATCCATCATTGCTGATCCACTTCCTCTCCTTAGGTGTTCAGTTGAGAAATGGTCCAGCTGCCTGAGCATAACATGTGACATACATCACTACCTGATGACTTACAGTCATGCTTTCCTTATATGTAGACATAGACTCTAACAACTGTACCATTAAGCAGTTCTGGCCTTGTGTAAACATCATGGCATTCCCTTGTACAGATCTTGATGGCTACAGTGTCACTAGGCTATGCAACCTTAGGGAGCCACTTTCATACACATAGGTCATCATTGATGAAAACTTGGTTTGGTAATTATAATCTCAGGATTGTTTTCACTAACTACATCACATTTGCTTTCAATGACACTTCAGAATCATCATCTCTGGCCACATTTAAATGTGGCCATTTTGTTTTATTTTCACTCACATACCTCTTACTTCCCAATTACACAATAGAAATCATTGTCTCGTCCCAAATAAGCTAACTAAATGCCTTGTAGGCGTCTTTGTAATCCAGGCTCAGTAAGTGTCCCTTGACTGATTAAAATCACCTACCTTTCCACTCAACCTTGCCCCATCATTTCTCCTTTCTAAGCTCATCATCTGTTCCTACCACTTTTATTGCCATTCCAATGAACACTTATGTACTTAGAACACAGTGGGTGTTCAATAAATACTAAAGAGGAACAGCGTACTTCCCATGCTAAGTAAAATCTAGTCTTATTTCCAGGCATGCTAGGAAGGTAGTTTAGTTTCATTTATCCATGAGTATGATTGAGGAAACAGTCCTCTCTCACTCCAAACACTTGCCCCACAGATTTTTATATCCTGATTATCCTTATTATGCTGCTTTGATGCTTCGCTACTTTTCTTTCCTTGCCTCATTTCCTTCGCCTTCACTGGCATCGCCTTTATCCAGCATACTTTCTTGGAATATTCTTCCATTGGTTCCTAGGCCTTTCAAGAGTGTTTTCTCTTAGGTAGTCATTGTTTGATGGCTGTTAGTGACTGTTCATAGGCTCCTTCTTCAGTGATACGCTCTTGTGTTGTCCTTTTTACTCTGAGGTCCTGGGAATATTACACAGACTGTCCTATTTCCATCTCCATTGACTCTTAGCCAGATCTTTGACCTTGGGGATATTCATTAGCTCATCCAGGGACTGATTTAAAAATGCTCAATCACTGTCACCTTTTTTCTTTCCCATATTGCTAATGTAACATTAACTATGATGAACTGCAGCTCCATTTAGTAATTTGCTGTGCCCAGTGGACGATGTGCCTCCTAAAGGGGTTTTCAATTCCCAAAGAGGTCATATCCATCATTGAAGTCACCCCTGGGCACTTATCTGGTCACAAATGCACTTAAATACTTTTGAGGAAATGACCCTCAGCTTTCAAGACACTTTATCTACCCACAGCAGTGTTCTCTTCCTGTTCTTGAGGCAGTTAACATCCTGCCCATCATTCTGTGCATCACCTCTACTTCTCTGTGCCTGGAAAGCTTCCATAGGATTTCTTCTGAAGACTAAGTAGTTCCTACCTCTGCCAAAAGAAGAAAACATTTGAACGGCAGTATAATATTATTGTCAAGCCAGGGCCTGTTCATCTGAACTCTTTTCTACATTGCTCTAAAATTAATATGGGGTTATTCACCACTAAAGTTATGAAAATAAAATGTAAGTCCAAGTTGACTTGCTGTTGTATTATATTTATGTGTATTTTGGTTTTACAAGTTTCTGGATGATGAATATATTGAACATATTTCTGTTACTTCAGCAGCCCACCTTGTGGGTGTGGAAGATCCATATTGCTCATTGCAGTGACTCTTAATTAACTCATTTGTTTATAATTGTAATGAATTAATTTGCTTATAGTGTGGTACATCACTCCTCGTCATAACCAACAATTCTGTGTATCTGTAAGTCAGACGTGATGAGCAAAAAAGAGACTTTCTGTTAAGATGTGGACAGAGTGGCAGTTTCAATAGCATAACTGGGATTGAATGAGAAACTAACACCCAATGTGATGTCAGTTTCTGTTTAACATAGATTTTTTTTTTAAGGAAGTTGAGGATGGCATTGTTAGAACTAACTTTCTTGAACATGCTGGGAGTACACCATATACAGCCTTATGTTGCCATAGAAGTGTTTCATTGTCTGCCGTTACTTCAGCATCCTCTGTCTGCATGCTGCCCGTTATCATTTGTAGGGACATATCTGGAAATGAAAATGATAAAAAAAAAAAAGTGAAGTCTACTGGTCTAGTTAATGTTCGTGAGTCTAAGCTAAGTTCTATTTCTGGCTCTGTCTTCCCTTCTTGGCTGCAGTACAGGCTGCCTAAGCTTTCATTATTACTTATTTTATTGCACTGTATTGTTTTTTAAAGTGATTATTTCTATGGCAACGAGGCACTATTCCAGGCAACAGGGATGGATAACAGGCACAGTGGAGTTGGAAATCAGCAACAAAGATAAAGAAAATGGTGAGAACAGAGACAGGGCATATAAGAACTTGAAAGCAAAAATGTAAGATGAGCCAATAGCTCATTGGATATGTTCTCATTTCTTATATCAGTTACTGGGAAAGTTTGCTTTCTTCAAGTTTACAGGTTCAATGAATCAATTAGCCAGATTTATGCTTATTTTCTTATAGCCCAAACCAAGAAGGCTATACTTGTGAAGTCAGCAATACATTCCTACTGATCTGCCATCTTTAACCTTCAGTAATAGTTACGTTAGTATATGGAAATATATCAAGTACCATATGTGGAGGTGACCCTAGGTTAGAAAGCAAACCAAAACTGATTACACACTGTTTTTCAGAGAGGAAAGAATAAAAGTCCTTTGATGACAAAGACTTGTATTTGACTATCAGTTAGTTGTTGCTACTGTTTTGTGTTATCAAAGTGGACTGTGGTGATTCTAAAGAAAATAAAAATAGTTAACAGATAGATAATCTTAGTCACAAGGATCTCAGCTTTGTTGGAGACACTGAACTTATTTCAATATGTTAACTTTATGTTTTAGCTTTCCTGGTAAGGAGAGGATATTTTGAATTTATAAACAATATTTATCATGAACATTTAGCTTTTGAAATGCCTTCCCTACACCACAAAAAAGGAAAAATTCTTGGATGGTGAACTCAGGTAGGGCAGACTCCTCGTGTCTTACATTCTTTGTGTGAACTAACACTGCAAGACACATTTGACTCTGTCGTTAGTACTTGACCTCATAGGAGGCCCCCAAACTGTTGACTAAGGCTGCAGATTGACTATTGCTGCAAGGCTAATTGCCATTTGATGGCTTAACTGTGATGTGTGGATATGTCTTGACTTTTGAGTACTGTTTTAGAGGACTGAACTGTGTTTTGTGTTCACTTCCTTTTCACTGAGCTCAAGGGGACAGGTCCAGAGTTGTTTGATTTATTATATGGAAGCTAATGAAGTGGTTGTGCTCCTCTTTCGCCTCAAACTCATGGTTTCAGTGTGCCCATAAAGCAGGTCTGAGAGGAAATGGATTGACCGCTTCTCTCTGCCAACATACCAGTATAGAGGTCTGTTCCATTTGGATGGCAAAGAAGACATAAAAATCATGTCATAAAAATGTCATGTTATATGGATAAAAAAAAGAAAGTAAAATGATCTATGATATTTGAGCTTTTTCATTCTACACACCATAGTCCTAAAACAATTTTACTCAGCCCTCATAAGTAAATATTCCTTTGGAGTATCATTGTGTTTTGTGACTAGAAGTGTTGAAGTTTGTACTGTTGCATACACAATTTGTTTAAGGGTTAATAGATTCAGAAGCCAGGTCACTTAACTCTAATTCTAGTAAATTCTCTTGACATTAAACAAGGTATCTGCCATCTCAGTGTCATTAGTATTCTATTATCAAAATTTAATTTAAAAGAAAATGAAAATGGATGCTAATGAAGACCATGAAAATCTTGTTAATTATTGAATATTTTGAGATCAAGTGCATAATATTTGACTCATTAGTCAACAGGCTTGCAATGTGGTTGAATTTTAAAACTTATAATTGTAGCTGTAATGACCTTTCCATTAGATGAATAGAAGAACATTTTTCCCTAGGTAAGAGTTTAATTTTTTGTTTGTGCTTTTATTCTATCAAGAAGATGATTCAGTCATTCGTAGGATGTTTAGCCTGTGTAAGAATAAGAAATGAGCTAATTAACCTCAGATTTCTTTGTTAAACTTGGTTAGCAGCAGATCTGTCACTTGACCTCTTATTAGACAAGATCACATGGTAGAAAGAAATGGCCAGGAATCCTCTATGAATTCTAATCAGAGTTTCTATAAAACTAGTTTTCCCTATGCGTGTTCCTTGGTTTGCAAGGTACTCAGTTGCCTTAGTTTTGAAATAATCTTTTGTTGAAGAATAAAGTCAGTTTTGTTTAGTTTTAATTAGCTTGAAGAGAGATGCATTCAGTGACCTTTAATAAAATTCTATTATGTCTCAGGTGCTATATGAAATGAGATTTCTATACATATAAGGTAGCATGTGAAAAATAAAAGTAATTGTTATTGAAAAAATAATTTTGTGTACTATTTTCCAAATATGAATTAGCATTCTTATTCTTGATGACTATCAAATATTTTATTTAAATCCATGAGATAAATCCTGGAAATCTTCAAAAGAGAGGATGTCTCTTAGATTATGTTGTAGCTATACTAGGAAGTGGCTTCTCAGTGGACCACATACTGTGTATACAATTGTGGTTGCATGAAATTCCTCACCCAGTGACACTATAGTGTAAGTATACTCTGATGTTCACATTGCACAATACCTTAACAACACAATTCTCATTGTTGCTTGGTGATGCTTGCCTGCAGCTGTCTCATCCAAGTTTATTTCTGTGGTCCTATTAATCTTCATTCAAGAACTTTTATAAGCAGTTACCACTAACTAATACTTTGAAAGCAGCACAGTGCTGTGGTTTTACTAGCAACATGGTTAATTCTTTTCTCATAGTCATTTTAATGAGTTCTCCTTTGAGGAAAAATTCAAAACATAAAAACAAGTCTTAACAACTATAATATAAAATAAAAATACAGTCTGATAATGGTTAGGCTTTATTAATTACTTCATATTTGAACGTACTGTAAGCCTAAGAGGTACCACCTACACTTACACTCATCATATCCATGGGGAAACTGAAGTTCAGTGACGTGTGCTGGCAAGTGGACAGATGGCAAAGCCTGGTGTCTTGGTCTTTCTTCTCCACTGGTGAGATGAGAATGATTAGAATTATGTTTTAGAAGGGTATAGAAAGAAAGGTGTCTAGACACATCAAGTAGGAAGAGACTCTTCAGACTTCATAAAAGATGTGATGTTGGTGGGGCTTTACAGATCTAAAAGTGGACTTAGACATCAGTGAGCAGAGCAAGCAAAGTGCCAAAGGCTTAGGAAACAGAAAACTCTTACTGCTGTAATTAGTACCTCCTGTTAGAACGTAGAAGAATAAGGATGAGAAACAAAATGGAGTGTTAGAAAGTGCAAAAGACCATGAGAGATCATATGTATGAAACAACAGAAAGACAATTATCACTACTAATCCAGAGACTTTACTCTATGGGACATTATTTTTGAAAGTTTTAGCTTTATCAGATATATGAAATACTGCCTATGGACTGTCATTTCAAATTATGTTCCCCTAGCTTCTGTGCATTGAGCATCATATGATTCTGTTTTGCACTTTAAAAGTTCTGGAAGCAATGTATTTCCATGAGAAACTTAACTCAGAATTAATAAACATAGGGGACTATTCAAGCTCTTTGCTATTTTGATCATAATTCTCTTCTTACAGTGTTTAAAAAGGTAGCAAATATTCCTTCCATTTTTCAAAAGGTGAATGAATCATTGGCTCCTCCTTTTCCTCTTTAGGTTTTGAGAGAGCACCATCCACAAACACCTGTTCCTTAACTCTGTATATTTTTGTGTATGTGTGTGTGTGTGCACATGTGTATGTTCATGTGCATATGCATTCATGTGTTCAATAGATTGTGTGTCTTCAAGCTTGTGCATGTGTGTGTCTATTCATGTTTGCAAGATTCTGGGTTGTGTAAGAGAGATTTGGGATATTCACCTGACCTACTAGAAGTTCTTGGGTTGCATAGCAGGGCCACAGACCCTTAAAAGTCCTATATGTAAACTATATATAACTGTTTGGCCTACCTGGTCACTATCTCCTGCCAGAATTTAGTTTACTTACTCCAGGTAATATAACATACACATAACCTAGCCATATTTTCAGCGTGCTCTGGAAGGTTATGGTTTAAGGTTCCTAGTTCCCTGATGAATAGTGTTGGGTGCAAGCACCTGAAATCCAGGCACTTAGCTGTGTGTGTAATAATAAACAATGAGCCTGTTAAATGTATCTGCTTTGCTTCTGCCAAGGATTCAGTGGAGGAAATGTAGCCAATTAAAAGAATTTCTGACTAAGTGCCATACTTTAGGTGCCCTGACTTTCTGGTTAGATTGCCTTTTCAAGACGACTGGCCTTTTTATTATCTTCTAACTTAGGTATTTTCCTGTTGACACAGTGATATGTCAACTAAAACTAATATTTCTTAAATCAATGACTCTGTATTCAAAAGAATCAACAAAGGTGACAGTCCTGAGATGGGAACAGGGCAGAGGATGGAATCGTTGTAGTAAAGTTGCCTCTCTTTGAAGGAGCATCCCCTGTAATTCAAATGCCATTTGTACCTGTGGCAGGGTATACGGGATAAATCAGAAGAAGGGAGGACAGAGGGTTTGGCTCTTTCTACATAGGCTCTTTCTACATAGATTCCACTAAAGGAGCTCTGGTTTTACATTATGGGAAATGTAATCAGATGAAAAGCTCTTGAAGTTGAAGATACCAGCTATGGATGTTGAGTATGTGCCAACAGTAATTACTGGGTATACTGCAAAACAATTTTAGTAAGTTGCGTAGGAGAACACAGTGACATGAACAGCTGGTTATTGCCTTGGCCCTCATACTGTATTTGAAATATTGCCACTACATATGCCAAGCATTATTTATGCTTATGGTGGCTTTTGGTAGCTATTTGATACTTTCTATGATTAAATATAATTCAGTGTTTTCAGTTTGCCTTCCTATCTTTTGAAAGAAGAACCTGCAGATATGCCATTTTCATTTATGTGTCAAAGAAAAATGTATTTGAAATTAGAGCCAGCTATATCTACCAGGTTTTCATACAAGAACATTTATAAACTGTGCGTTTTAGCTGAAGAGAAAAAAGTCATCTCTACCTATAAGCAATGGACTTTACAAGTAGATGTCTTAAATATTTACTGCAAATAAGGATTTCCTCAGGCAGAGATAACATTTACCTCTAAAATCACAATGTATTTGAAAATACTTTATTCTTTGACTTCTTACTCATTCTGGACTTTCTGCATATCGATCTTGGGATACCGCATGTTGGACGAGACACTAGAATCAGTCTGAGCTTCATGAGCCATGATGCAATGTGTGCCTGTCACCATGAAGTTAAGGATTTGTAGTGAAGGGGGAAATAAAGGGGAAACGCCACTCTTTTATCGTGATATTGAATTCCAGTTGGCCATGGATGCTCTCAGGGCTCAAACGGTGCTTAGGATGCCGCCCGACAGGAGAGCCCAGCCTCTAATTCGCTTGGTCATTCTCGGTATAGAAACTTACTATCACAAAGGAAACAACAGGCTTCAGGATTGTACACACTCAGGTGTCAGGGTGTGAGCAAACAGGGAATGTGTGGCATGTAAGGTTAACATCTGACTGAATGCTACTTTAGACCTCTATTCCTGTTGAGCTTGAAGTGGGTAAAATAAATCAATAAGATTGGAAGTTTCAGGTTAATTTAATCCACTTAATCCAAACACCACTGTATGAATGAATTTTGGATGAGGTCCGACGTTCTTCTGGATCCTCATGTGCATACATTTATTAATATTTCAGTAAAACATCTTTGGAAAGCTCAGATGCAAGTTATCAAATCACTGAAAATTATGTCTAATAAGGAGAGGAGAGCTCACTGCCTCATGAGCCCTGATACAGCTTAGTTTCTGGATTTTATCACCAAATTATGTGAATTGACTTGCCTTGTTGTGGATTATACATAAGTTGCTGTTCATTTGAAAAGCAATCAGTCCTCAAAATAACTAAAAGAAAAAGTGAAAATTTAACTTTTCTATTCAGACCTTTATTAATAGAAGTTAAAAAATGGTCATTCCCTATATTTCCAAATGAATGTTTATAGTTAAACTAAATTTAAACATTGCTATTAGTTGTATCTCATTAGAAAGGTATTATAATTTCCTAAATATGATCAATGTTTAAATAAGAGTATTTTCTCAATCTCACTTCACGACTATGAAATAGATTCAACACCATTTCTGGCTTTAGGTTTTACATTTCTCTTTTGGATAATTCTAGATGCTTCAGTCACAAATACCCACAGGAAACATCACTAAGTGTTTCTGCAAAATAATAAAGGTTGACATGTTGTTTTTATTAATCTCCATGGCATCTTGGAAGAGTATAGCCTTTATATTCTGTTTTTTTATACTTTAAAATGAATCCTGCAAGCATCATTTCATTGCCCTGCGAGCAGTGATCTGTGTTTAGTGCTCAGCCGGCCCTAGGAGCTTTCCACTTACAGCTGTGTCTTTCTGCCTGTCTTCCTGGACATCTTACTTTTACAGTTGAATAACAACGTTAGGGTTATGTCTCAGTTTGGGCCATTTCTGTGACCAGTTTTCCTGGGGGAAATGTGCCCGTTTACTTAAAACTATAAAGACAGCTACTGTTTGGCTTTCCTTAAAATTCTCTGGTTTTTCTATTGTTTAAAAGCTTCAGACTATCCTTTTTCTTTGTTCAGGGCCTCTATTAGAGTAAATTTACTGCTTTCCCACCTACTTCTGGGTAGATAATGTATTTCTCCTCTAAAAATCTAACATATGGAGTGCTCTGAAATGGGAACCTTTGGGCAACGATAACGGTGCCACACATGGAAAATTCCTCACCTTGAAAACTTTATTTTGTTAACAAAATAGTTAAAAACATTGTGTAAAATTCCTTCCAGCCCATATATGTCTATATACTTAAGGTGTTTATGAGACTTAAGTGGATTGTGTGTTTTGACTTGAGTCCCATCCCCATGAAATCTCATCAAATATATGCAGATAGTCCAAATTTGCAGGGGGAAAAACCTGAAATCGAACACTCTTCTGGTGTAACAATTTTCACAAGGGGGTATGCCAAGCTGCAGTTCTCTTTGAGTCATTTCATATCACATCGTAAATATGCCTATGATCTGTAATCATAAGCCCCTCAGTAAGTAAGCCATAGTATTATATTTCTATTGAACTATACCCGCCTAATCTCACAACTCTCTGTTTATTAGGTGCAATGATATTACATGGGTATAAAATATGTGTTTGAGTTCAGCTTAACTGCTGACATATGCATGTGCTGTAGTGTGATTTAAAACAGGAGGTTGTTTTCTGAAACCGAGAATCAGCATTGTCTTAATACTCCATCTTTAGAGAGATGCATCGTTTTTTAAGTTAGGCATCAACATCTCTGAGAGGAGATTGTCATGGCAGCACCTGGCTATGAATTAGACTCTGGTGATGCTAGGTTCTATTAAGAACTTAGTCCACTTACTCCAAAAGTTGCTGGCTTTGGACAGAAAAGGGAAATAATGAATTCAGAAAATAGAATTTTCCTGTTCACCATTTAAACTCCCTTTAGTTCCAAATACCATATATTTACTCTCTGGTAAAGGATTCATGTATTTGTAGCATTGCTTCAGTTTTATTCCTAACAGCAAAGATGAATAAAGTTCCATTTTAATAGACAGTGATTAAAGACTCAGATTTATTGTTTAATACAAATACTACATTTTATGATAATGAAATACAAAAGATTGAGATTTTAGTCAAAGATAGTCATTTATGTCTATTTGGGCCAAAAGCAAAACAAGGAACATTTTTTTTTTTTTGATGTTAGCTACTGTAATCACATTGAATGAAATACTCAGATTTAGAATAGAAGGGACCACAGTCGCTTTAATAGCTCAGCACAAGGCAGCAGAACAAATAACCTTTGAAGGTAGGTAAGTGTAAGGTAAGTCTTCCACATCCGCCATTTTAACTTGAGAGAGTTGCCTGTTTACATCAAAGCACGGGTGTTGTGATCTAGTCAATATCTTATGGATTGGCAAGTACATGCAAACCATAAAACCAAGATGCAAAGACCAGGCAGAACTCCTAGTGTGCTGCTCCTGCCTGGCAGAGGTCCCCATTTCGCTGTGCCTTCTTCTCTCCAGTTGCTCCTCTGAGTCTTGCCTTTGATCAGCTATACAGGACTTTGTAACGACTTCTTTTCTTACTTACTTCTGGTGAACTTGACTGTTGCTTGGCTGGACTGAACTGATAGGTATACCAATGTGGCCGAGGCAATGGACTGTCCGCTGAAGGACTAAGACAGCTGATCTTCTCCGGAGGCTTTGCCAACATGACTGCCATTTTCTGAGTCGTCTTTTGTTCCAGTTGGTTTGTCACTGTGTGTATTGCCTTGTTGTATTGCCAAAGTAAGACTTTTGTTTGAAATTAAAATGTTACTACAAATATAATTGGCTTTTTATCCTCAGAGGATAGGGATAATGATTAATTAATTCATTAATTAATTTATGAGACAAGGTCTTGTTAGGCAGTCCAGGCTAGCCTTGAACTTGTTATATAGCCCAGGATGGTCTCAGATTCACAATCTCCTTGCTTCAGCTTCCTGAATGCTGACATTTTAAGTGTATGCCTCCTTTACGTTCTGTTTCCTTTTCTGTTATTCATGGCTTTGGATGAATAGCTTAGGTCTATGTTAATTTTGAAAAGCAAAAAATGCACATGTGTGCATTTATTTCCAGCAAAATCAGAGAACAGGGAACGAGTGGGGTGAGGAATAAAAAGCCTTTACTTCAAGGCAACTTTCATTTCCTGTCTACACCCACATTCCCCTAGATGAGGTGAGGTGTCAAGCTGGCTTCACTTTTCTCTTTGGGGAGATGAGACTGTAATTAGCTATTAGTACTGTTTAATCCTAAAGCATAATCAGGTAGATGATGTTGATAAAATATTTGGACAAGAGGAAAAATCAATGAGAATGGCTTTCACTTTAAAAACTGTCTTACTGCTGCCCGACCTTCCCCAACACAATGGTTCTGAGGACTTGTGCTCATGACTAAGTGTCCATCTTCATTCTCGTGTTCTTCATTAACTCCAGACTAAGACATTCAATAGAGGAAAGAGAATCTACATCTGGATGTTCCACTTGAAGCTCATAATGATGACGTTATCATCTCCCTCCCATTGCCCTTGATCTGTTTTCACTCTCTAGTATAGTAGAAACTATGGCTGCTTCTCCACTCCTGTCCATCTTTCCTCCAACTCCAAGTGTAGTTTCTGAGATGTTTCTCTAACCCAACTCATCCCAGTGGTCTCAATATAGTGTTCATCTCATCCAAGGTTTCATTACCTAGAGTCAGTGTGGATAGTATGAAAACCTATGTACACATTACAGTAAGATAGATGATAGAGAGATGCATGCACATACAAATATGCACACATATATATATATACATGGATAGATAGATATGTAGATGGTAGATACATACATATACACATATACATAAACATGCACACACATATACATATACATGTATAGATAGATAAATAGATGATAGGTACATACATATACATATATACATAAACATACACACATATACATGGATAGATAAATACATAGACGACAGATACATACATACACACATATATACATATATATATGTATATATATATATACACGAATATGTCCATACACATATATAAATGGATAGGCAAACAAATGCATACATGCATATATACATAGAAAGATAAATATATAGATGATCAATGATAGGTAGATACATACATACATATGTAGCCAGAAGGTTTCTCTGGTCCCACCCAGCCCGCAGACCCACAGCCATTTATAAAATAATTACTCAGAGGCTTATATTAATTAACAATTGCATGACCTATGGCAGGCTTCTTGCTAGCTAGCTCCTATAACTTAACCCATTTTTGTTAATCTGTATTTTGCCACATGACTGTGGCTTTACTGGTCTGCTGGCATCTTGGTTCTCCTTTGGCGATGGCTGGCTTCTCTTCCTCTCCTTTCTTCTTCCTGTCTCCCTCTCTGCATTTTCCACCTGCCTCTAAGCTACCTTGCCATAGGCCAAAACAACTTTATTTATCAACCAGTCAGAGCAACATATATTCATGGCATACAGAAAGACATCCCATAGCATACATATATATGCATATGTGCATAAACATACACATATATGTATGTACATGTATAGATAGATAAATACATAGATGATAGATACATATATGTGCATATGTACATAGAGATATATATGGATAGGTGGATACATACATACATATATGCATAGATAAATACATATAAATAGATGACAGATGATAGATGATCAATGTTACAGATATATATGCATTTATACATATATACGTACATATGGATAGTTACCTACATATATACATGCATACAGACATAGATAATTACATAGATAATAGATAGATAGATAGATAGATAGATAGATAGATAGATAGATAGATAGGCAGACAAATATAGCATACAAAAGTTTTGGTACCACCTGTGACATTTGACCCCCACTGGAATTTTGGATCATGTGAATAAAGGGGAATGATTGCTGTACCTTTATCTTAAACTCAGACTCTTGTCTTTACTTTGTTGTTCCAGCTCTGACTGTGGCTTCATACTTAGCATTCGGGCCTTTGCTAACGTTCCATACTTCCACCTCTGGAAGAACAGTCCAGTCACAGGATGTTCATGCTCTCCTCAAGCCTGCATCACTCCCCTGGTCCTTTGTGCCCATAGACAGCCTTGCTCTAGCTACGTTGCCCAGAGCATCATTCTCCCTTCTCATCCTAAGGTTTTCTCCTTTCCAGCTTCAGCTTCTGCAGTAGGTTTGGGCCTCCCTGTGAATTCTTCCTAATAGTTGTTGCTGACAGTTATGCCAGCTGTGGTCCTCCAGCCTCCTCCACAGACTCTTGAGTCTTTCCACTCTGAGAGAATCCTTGTCCTCTGGTCCAGGGTTTAGAGCTATCTGTCCATCAGATGTGTTGGAACTGGTGTGGCATTTGCCAGGGTGCTTACCATTGCACCTGCCTTGTTTGAATTGAAGTGTAAAAATGGCAGGACGGGGTCCTTAGATTGATACTGGAATTCAAGGGCAAACAGCGATAGATTATTTGTGTTGATGAAAGGATAAAATAAAATTTGTGGCTAATTAGGAAATTATCTAAAGATACCCCCTACCTTCTTTTTTTTGAGATGATAGTTTCACTGTGTTCCCCTGACTGACCTTGAACTGCCTTATGCAGTCTTCTTGCCTCAGCTCTTGAGTAGTCGGGACTACATGAGGTTTCTAGCTCCTACTTGAGATTATACTTTGAAGCCTGATAATTTTTAACAGCTGGAAACAAAACAGAAGACAAAAACGTTATTATATAATTTTTGTTTCAGTTTGATGTTTGAGTGTGGGGTTTCCGTATATTGCCTAGTCTGGCTTCAAACTTAAGATCCACCTTTCCCCATCTCCCTATCTCCTAAGGAAGTACAGGCATGTGGCACCACACATGGCAGAATACCGGCTTGAGTGTTTGCTAGTTACATGACTTCTTATGAACCACGCACATATGGGAATGTCCAGACACATGTGTTTTCAGTTATGTATATATGTTTACATTCACACATGTTGGCCATTAGGTAACAAGAAAGGAGGAATCATTTCACCCAAGCAGTGCATCCTGGATACAGGGAGGGGCAATTATTTTCCTGTCTGTTCCCTCAGAGGTTACTGTGATCTTAAAGATGTGTTTCCCCTTTTCTGAATCTGTTTTCCACTGTAAAAACAATCAGCTGTATATCACTGACCAGTGTCAGATGTTGGCCAGCTGGTAGACTTCCCTGTGAGAGAAATATTGCTTGTATTGTCTGTTCATCTTCCATCCGTCTGCCCACCCACCCACTCATCCATCATCTATCTATCTATCTATCTATCTATCTATCTATCTATCTATCTATCATCTATCTTCTATCTATTTATCTATCGTATCTATCTGTATCCATGCATCAATCTGCATTCATCTGTCCATAAATATATGCATACACTGTCTATGAATCTTAATAGCATTTTTATTTTAAAATAAAATTATATTGATCATTATTAATATTTATTTTAAAACCTCTAGTGATATAATATGGCTTTTAAAATGTAAAGAGTTTTATGTGTGTGTGTATGGGGAGGCAGAAGGAAAGAGAGAGGGAGGAAGGAAAAGGTTGTATGTTATATATGTGGAAGAGCTGGGCTAAGAGGGTGAATATGGTCAGAATACATTGTGTGAAATTCTCAAAGAATGAATAAAATATTTTAAAATGTGAAAAATAAATTAGGTGATACCATGTAGCATAGATATACAGTAAAAAGGGGTGTTGAAGTTTATATATTAAAACTCTATGATATTTACACATAGTAAAATTGAATGATGACACATGTATCAGGGCATATTATGGTTGTTAAGGATCCCCAAACTGGATAATTTGTAAAGAATGGGTTTATCTGATTATCTGAATATGGATAATCTGAAGAATGGGTCACTCATGTTTGTGTGTATTTTACAAACAGATATCAGTAAAGCAAGAGTCATTTAATTCTTTTACTGAAAAATTTTTGAGTAAAATGTGTAACTGGATACTAACACAGAAATACCTTTTCAAAAACTGCCTAAATCCTTGAAGGAGGATTTTTTTTCTATTTCTATGTTCCTTCTATTTTGCACATCATTTTGGGATGGAAGGTTTAAGAGAACTGCTGTCTTTTAATGGAATAACTTGATTTCTCGGTAGTTCAGGCATTGGATTTAGGGAACTTTGCTTTTTTTTTTTTTACTGTGGGAGAAAGCTTACTTGGTAAGATAGGATGAAACTGATTAAGTTAGGACAATGTTCAAGATGGATACATTTCAAAAGTTAAAACAATAAATCAAATCCAGCTGTGATTTGATAGTGACTGGTTTACTGTTTCAATATTTCTGAAAATCACGTGTCCACTAATCCTTCTGAATTATACTGTGCCAGTTCCTGTAATGCATCTGTATTGTAGCTTCACAGCAGCTCACCATATTAGGTGTGAGATGTAATTAGTGTTTAAAATTAGTTTGCCTGATGGTCTTGAAGCCAGTCCTTTATAATTTAGGTCAGCACAGAAAATGCCAGTGTGCTATATTAGTACAATCTCCACTGGTTTTTTTCTTAGGCAGCTGCTGGGAAAGAAAACAAGTCCCACCCACTTCCTCCATCAGCAGCAGTGTGACAAATTCTCACATAGCTTTTATATATTGTAAGAGTAGAGATCAAAAGGTCAGTTTTCAGTCAGAGTAGTTTAAATCTGTCTGTACATAATTATTGTACAATTGACTCTTGTTAATGAGATGAGACATGTTCATATGATTAGGAAATGTATCATTCCCACAGTATCTATATCACTGTAGGAATATGGAGCTATGTGATGACTTGGTATCTTAATGGTAAATGTCACATATTAAGTTAAATAATTTTAAAAATTAAGACTGCATCTGGTTGATTAATGTGAGCATTCTATTTTTAATATATGGACTTAGAAAGAAATATATTGATTATAAAAAGTTAAAAATCAGGAACAAATGCTTAAAAGTTTTAAACCCATGCTTGTGCTTAGCACTAGAATAGTTAAATTCAGTAACATTGAACTTCATTTATTTGTGATATATATGTTTTTCATTGCCAATGAAGTCATTATGTTTCAGTGGCCTTATTCAGGTGTAAATTTATACAGTTAAATCTATTCATTTTAGTTGTATAACTCAATGGTTTTAAGTACATGTAAGCACATTTGCCCTTCCAACCCACATGTAGAAAATTCTTTGTCCTCAAAGATACCTATAGCCTCTTTACAGTATCCCCTCAACCCCATGCCAAACACCAGGAAATCATTAGTATGTTTTTTGTCTCTGTAGATTCCTTTTCTGTTGCTCTTGGTAATAATAGAATCTGTTGGCTCTGGTTGAGTTACTCTTCCTAGTATTTTGGGTGTAAGCTTTGGATGCTGGTCCTACATCATCCTTCTTTCCCAACAGTGATCTGCAAAGGTCTATCTTCCCTCTTACTAATGCTTTTGCGTTATCTAGTAAAACTTGATATCATGTGCATCATTTTCATTTGAACCATATGCACAACAGTGGCTATTCTGTTCATCCTAGAAGTCAGGCTTATTGCCTTGGTTTGTATAAATACAAGTAATAGTACTTGCACAATGATGGAATCATCAAATGACGTGTTTCCTGGAATTTATCTTCGTCATCAGGCTACGGATAGCTATACATTCTGATATTTCTGATATGTTGCCTTTGAATCAGTTGCTCTGGAGATGTATTGATTACCACATATTTATGGATTTCTCAAAATTTTTGTGTTGCAGATTCCCAATTTTATTATATTGTACTCATTATAGTACTTGTGTAGTATGATGATTATCCTCCTATATTTATAATAGTTAACATAGGGCTTAGCATATTTTGATATCTATGTTGCCTTGTGAGTTAGACTGTTCTGTAAATGTGAGTTAATCCAGTTAGTTGACAATCTTATCCAAGTCTTCTCCAGGCTTGATTCTCTGTCTAGTTCCATCAGTCACTGAGACTGATGCACTGAGGTTTCCTACTGTTGTTCTTGAGAGAAGTTCCTCATTTTAGTTATGTTACATTTGATTCATGTATTTTAAAGACTTGCTGGTAGTAGTGTGTTTTATTTTTTATGTGTTTCTTTGAATTGATTTTTTACCTTAACAAAACGTTCCTTTTCGTCTCTAGTAAAAACTTTTTTGTTTTTAATTTCTCTCTCTGTCTCATGTCTGTCTGTCTGTCTGTCTGTCTCTCTCTCCTGTGTGTGTATGTGTGTGTGTGTGTGTGTGTGTGTGTGTGTGTGTAATTGTGCTTACACACATACATATTCCAGAATATCTGTGTGGAGGTTAGAGGACAGCTTGTGGGTGTCAGTTTTCTCTTTCCACAACACTGGTGCTGGAGAACAAACATCAGGTTTGGCAAGAAGCACATTTATCAGCTGAGCCTTCTTGCTGGCCCAGGGGGTCTGAAACCACTCCAGCTGTTTCATGGCTACAGTTTACACAGGATTTCATCCTTGTTCACTTCTGTCCTCTTTATCCTTTACATGTAAAGCCCGTGCCATGTGGTTGGGTCCTGTCTAATTTGTTTTCTAAAGTTCTACCTTAATGCCTTGCTCAGAATGTGTCAAAATCACAAAGTCTTGTGATCACTGATTTTAATTATTAAATTTATTTGTTTTAATAATTAGTTTCATGTAGTTGTTGATATACTTGGATTGTCATTTTTGCGTACTTTTCTACTGCTTTGACAAAAGGTCATGTCCACAGCAACTTATAAAAGAAAGCATTTAATTCAGGGACTCACTGTTCCAGAAGGTTGTAATCCACAATCTTCAGGATGGGGAGCAAGGCAGAAGGCATCAGGCATGGCCCTGGAAAAGTAGCTTGAAAGCACACATCTGATCCACACACAGGAAGCAGAGAGAGCTAACTCGGAATGATATGGGCTTTTGAAACATCAAAACCACGCCCCCCCAGTGACACTCCTCCTCCAACAAGGTCACACCTCCTAATCTCCCCAAACAGTTCCACCAACTGAGGATGAAGAATTCAACTATATGACCCTATGGGGGACATTCTCACTCAAACTATCACATTGTATTCCCCATTTTGCTATTTCTTTATTCTCTTTGTTCTCTTCCTCTTAGGCTTTTTTTTTTTTTTATTTCTTGTCGCTAAATGTTTTGCAGTGTAGCTTGTTCATATTTTGTTACTTTCTTTACAACTAAATTATGCTATTCTTAGCGTCATAGTGTCAGAACTTACAATATATACCTCAATTTACCAGTCTTCTTCACATTAATATTAATTTAATTCCAGCAGAAAAAATTCTTGGGAATATAACTACATTTCTTTCTCCTTATATTATGACTGCCTTAATTTTTGGGGTGTGTGTGTGATTTTTTTCAAGACAGCCTTTTTCTGTGTACCAGCATTGCCTGTTCTGGAACTCTCTTTGTAGATCAGGCTGACCTGGAACTCAGAGATCCCCCTGCCTCTGCCTCCAGAGTACTGGGATTAAAGGTGTGTGCTACCACTGCCTGGCCATGGCTGCTTTTCCTTTACAGCTTTATCAGTCATAAAGCCAGCAGCAGAGCTCTTAAAATCTTATTTTATGCAGATGTTTTTGAAATGGTTTAGGATGATATAGTAATACACTCCTTTCCAGTTTTTCTCAGTTTTCTTTTGTGCATTTGAGCTAATATCTGCTATTATATTCTTTCAGCCCAAATAACTTCTGTCAGTAGTTCTTTTAGGATCAGTCTGTTGTGATTAACTATCTCAGTACATTTTACATGTGAATATCTTTTTACATTGCTGTATTTTGTTTGTTGACTTGTTTGTATTCTTTTTAGACAAGTCTCATTATGGAGCTTGGGATAGCCTGGTTCCCACTATGTAGACCAGGCTGGACTCAAACTCACAATGATTTTCCTGTGTCTGCATCTGTGTGCTGAGTTTAAAAGTGTGTGCTACCATACTGAGCAATTACCTGTGGATGTCTTTTACTAATCTTCAACTTACTTTCACTTTTACTTATGTGTATATGTGTTTGTCAGTGTGTGTATGGCATGTCTGCTCAGGTTCCTGTAGAGTCCAGAAAGGGTGATAGGTCCCCCAGAATGGAGTTGCAGGGTGATGAAATCCAAAATTGTATGTGATGGAAGAGCAGAAAGTGTTTTTAACTGCTGAGCCATCTTTCCATCCTGTACCTTCATTTTCTACAATAATAATAATAAAAATAATAATAATAATAATAATAATTTTGCTGAATGTAAAATCCTCAGTAGCTTCTAGTCCACACTCTGGATATGTGTTGTTTCTGATAAGAAATGAACAGTCCGTTACATCTTTCTCCCCTGTATATAATTAGTAATTTTTACGTCTTTCACAATATTATCGTTTTCTTAGAATTTCAGAAATGTGTTATGATGTTCCTAAGTATATTGCTCTTGTTTTGTTATTGTCCTGGCATACCTGAGCAGGATAATTTTATGAAGTAAAGGTTTGATTAATCTCAACGGCTCTGGAGATGTACAGTGGTATCAAGAGATGGGGAATTCCTATGTGTGAGTGTCTGTCACGTCCTCTGTGGATGAAGCCAGCAGGACTGAACCGTGAGTGCTCTACCGTACTGACCCTTATCTAAGCCCAGTCATTCCTCAAAGGCCGCACCTCTCAGCACCACTGTCAGATACATTCTCCTCCTCTTCGTACAGGCCAGTCAGGATTAAAGTTCAGTGCATGAGGCCATGAAAACTTTCCGAACACTAGCAGGTGTTGCTTCTCTTTTGTTTATCCTCTTGGGAAGCCTTTGAGGTTTTTGGATGTGTAATATTTTAAATTATAATTTAAGACATTCCCAGCCATCATTTCTTCAGAAAATGTTCTCCATGTTCTCCCTTCTTCTTCTCTCTCTCTGCACTAGATGATGGATGGTTTTTCCCTTTTAAGATTATATACTTTCTATTTCACTTTGTTCAAGTTTGCTATTTCTTTCTTCTACTATTTCAAGAATGCTGGGGTGCCCCTCTGGTGGATTTTATTTATTTGTTTGTTTTTATTTCCCCCTTTGAACTCCGGGATTTCTCTTGTCTTTCTTTGTAATTCCTGTAATAATAGTCCCTATTTAAAAATGAAGCGTGGCCTTCTCACGTGGGATCTCAGGGTTGAGTGGGTTTGCCATCTCTGTGTTCACCTGCGCCGACTCCCTCATCTGTCACTGCTGCTGCCAACACACTGACCTGTGGTCTCTTCCTCACTCAGGCCTCACTAGTCCCTGGAAGCCCACTGTCCTCCTCCCGAGGACGTTTCTACTTTCTCTTGCTCTTGAATGATTTCAGAATTATTGTTGTTGTTGTTTTACGACAATGTCTCAAGATCAAACTCAAGCTAATCTTGGACTTGCTTTCCTTCTACAGTGGAATGTATCCTCCAGAATACCCATATCATCTACATACCTAAAATAAATACTGTCTTTATTTACACTTGAAATTTACTTTAAATTTTTTTTTGCATGAGTACAGTATTTGCATCATTTCCACCTTCTCCTCTTTAACCTGCTTCCTCCCCTACTTCTTCATTTTTTTTGGGGGGGGGGGAGTTTCGATGGCCTCAAGCTCACAGAGAACCTCTTGCCTCTGCCTCCTGAGTGCTGGAATTAAAGACGTGCTACCACCACCTGGCCCCCTACTTCTTCTTAAATTTATACTCTCTTCTTTATTAATTAGTGTTACACATTTACATATGCACATTAAACCCATTGAGTTCATTTGGTGTTCATTTATTTGCTCGTGTGTGTGTGTGTGTGTGTGTGTGTGTGTGTGTGTGTGTGTGTGTGTGTGTTTATTGATGACCAATTGAAATTGGATAACCTATCAGGAAAGGTAGCTCATCCCTAGAGAAAACTCTCTCTCTCTCTCTCTCTCTCTCTCTCTCTCTCTCTCTCTCTCTCAGCAGCCATTAATTGCCTGTAGCTTTTCATCTAGGGGTGGGGCCTTACCAGTCAGAATGACTAAGACCAAGAGACCAACAACTGACCAATGCTGGTGAGGGTTAAGAGAAAGAGGAAACTTCATTCACCGTTGGTAGGATTGCAAACTGGCGCAGTGACTGTGGAAATCAAAGTGAGAATTCTCAAAAAGCTAAAAGTAGATATACCATACGGTCCAGCTTTATCACTTCTTGGCAGATACTCAAAGAAGTCAATATCCTGTTATAGAGATATAGCCTGTTCATCGTGGCTCTGTTCACCACACCAAGGTAGTAAAAACAACTTAAGGTTTATTTATTTTAAATTTTAATTAGCATACATTATGGCATACAGATGTATCATTATAATTTGTTCTTCTTCATTTCCCTCCTCCACTGTCTTTCCCATCCCCCTCTTTATTATCCCCAAATAGTTCTCCTATACTGGATAGTTTCATCAGCTCGAGGAAAACTAGAGTCACATGGGAAGAGAGGGGATCTCAGTGAAAGAATTGAATCCATCTGATTGGCCTGTGAAGGCATTTTCTTGATTGCTGCTTGATGTGGGAGGGCCTAGCCCACTGTGGGTGGTACCACCTGAGTAGGTGGGCCTGGGTTGTATATGAGAGGGAGCTGAGCAAGCCAGAGTAAACAAGCCAGAAAGCAGTGTTCCTCTGTGTTCTCTGCCTCAGTTCCTGCCTCCTGGTTCCTGTCCTGGCTTCTCTCTGTGGTAAGCTCTAATTTCTAAGCTGAAATAAGTCCTTTCCTCCCCAGGTTGCTCTTGATCAGGCTGTTTATCACAGCGACAGAAAGGAAAGTAGGGCAGCTTCCTTCCCCCCCCCCCCCATCCTCCCTCTTTCTTAAAATCTCTTCCTTACCCAGGTGGTCCTCTTCTACTTTTATGCATCCTCCAAGCACACACCCATGTTCGTACATCCACCTCTGAATTTCAACCTGGATTCTGCATGTGAGAGGACATGTGGTACTTGTCTTTCTGAATGGTCTCCAGGTCCTTATGTTTTCCCAAAAGTGACATGATTTCCTTTTTCTTTACTGATGAATAATGTTCCATTGTGTATATGCACATATTCTTTATCTACTCACTTATTGGTAGACATTTAGTCTGGTTTTATTTCTTAGCTGTTATGAATACTGTAACGGTCACACAGGTATGTAGATTGACCTCAGGGTCTTTGAGTTTATATCCAAGACTGATAAGGCTGGTCATTGAGTAGTTCTATTTTTCAGGATTTTTTTTTTTTTTTGTGAACTACCTGCATCACTTTCTAGTCACAGCAGTAAAGGTCTCTCTTTCCCCACGTCTTCTCCAGTGTTGCGTGCATTTGCTCTCTCGATGGAAACACTCTGATTAGGGTGAGAAGAAACTTCAAGACTGCTTGAATTTGCATTTCCCAAATGGTTTAGGACATTGAGTAGGTTTTCAATAGTTTCGGCCATTGCATTTCTTGAAAACTGTCTCCAGTTCACTAGTTCACTTAACTTACATATTTTTTATGCAGTCCCATGTCCAAGCTGTAGTTGGCAAACATTTTTTCCCTCGTGTTGGCTATCTCTTCTATTTCTTCTTCTTTAGTAATTATTTTTATACATACACATGTGTCTAAGATTCATTGAGTCCATTTAGCATCGCTCATGTGTGTATGTATGGGTTTACAGTTTTGTTGGGCAGCAGTTCTTTTGATGTCATATATTTGAAGTCAAAAAAGAATTTTTCAATTCTTGGCATTATTTCCTATTCTATACCCATTCTTTTGAGATGGAACTTGCCTGTGCTTATGTATTAAAATGTTGTCCTCACATACTTTCAAGGTTCCAGGTATAACATTAGGGCCTCTGAGCCTGTTCTTTTTTTTAAACAAATAACCAAATACCTTGACAGCTCTGTCAAAATGTAGATATCTGTGCCTAAGTTTTAATCCTTTGTCCTCTCTTCCATTCCCGGGAACTACATGTCTGCTGTGTTAGTGCAGATGTCTTGCTTTTCCATTGCTATTTCTGTGCTCTGTGGTTTGAGATCAAGTATTAGGATGCTACCTGTATTACTCTTTCTACTTTAGATTACTCTGGCTTTTTCGTGTCTTTTGTACTTCTGTAAGAGTTTTAGGACTCTTTCCCTAATTTTGTGTAGACTATTGTAGGAATTTGGGTGGGTATAACACTCAATATGTAGGCCTCCAGTACTATCGTCATTTTCATAATATCTCAGGTTGGGAGGTCTTTCTGACTTCTAATTTCTTCTTCAATGTTTTAAAGTTTTCATTGCAGAGGTCTCACTTTCTTGTTTTATTTTATTTCTAGGCATTTTTCAGAAGCCATTATAAATCTGATTTTCCAAATTCTGTTCCAAGCAAGGTCACTGAGAGAGATGTATGTGGTTTTTACCTTTCTACTTTGTTGAAAGTGGGCTGTGAGTCTCAGGACTGTTTAAGAGAATTGAAAGTCTTCTAACTAAGTATCAGATCATATCATCTACAAATAGAGCCACACCTTTATTCTTACTTTCCTATTTCTATCTCCTTTATGTATTTTATTTCATTACTCGTAATTCTTATACACTATCCTGAATGAAAGCAGAGAGTGGACACCCTCATCTCATTCTCTGTTCAGATGAAAATGCTTGAAAATTTGTCTCCACTTAATACCATGTTGATAGTAGATAGTGATATTCAGCCTTTGCTGTGCTGAGATAAGCCATTTCTATCCCTAGTGTCTTCAAGGTTTTGATCATGAGGGGTTATGGAATGCTGTCTCTACTGAGATGCTCATGTGATACTTGGTCTTAAATCTATTTATGTGGGTTGTTACATTTGTTGATTTATAAGTGTTGAACCAATCTTGTATCGCTGGGATAAAATCAACTTTGTCATGGTGTGTTATCTTCTTAATGTATTCTTAAATTTGGCTTGCAAGTATTAAGAATTCTTGCATCTATGTTAATGAAGGAAATTAGCCGAGAGTGAGAATATTTGTGTTTATGGTCATGGATATTGAGCTGTAGCTTTCTTGTTGTGTCCTTATTTGGCATTAGTAGGAGAATAATGCTGCCTTTGAACTGACTTTGGTGGTTTTAGCCGCATCTATTTTATAGGAGAGTTTAAGGTGCATTGCTGTAAGATTCTCTTTGTAGCCTTTCTGGAATTGGAAAGTGTATCCATTCTGTCTTCAACTTTTCTTTGTGAGAAGAATTTATTATTGCTCATTAAGAATATATCTAACTTATTTTTATCTTGTTAATTTAATTTTTGTAAGTCATGTGTGCCTTTGAATTTGTCATATATATATATATATATATATATATATTTGGTGTTGCAAAATAAAAGTTTTCAAAGCATTCCTTAATTACCCTCTGGATCATTGTAATCCTGAGTAACCTGCATATTATTTGTCTCTAATTTTATTAACCTGGAGCTTCTCTCTTTTTTTGATACTTTGGCTAGGATTTTTATCAAGCTTGCTTGAATTCCAATGAGCCAATGTTTTATTGAGTTGACCGACTATATATATCATTTTTTTAGTGAGCAGTGCCACAACCTTTTATTATTCCTTGCTGCCTATGCTTTGGGTTTGACTTGAGTTATAAGAAGACTTTGAAGTCTGTCATTGATTTCTTTATTTGAGCTCTGAGCTGGTGAGTTTTCTCTACTTGACTGGAGCTCGAGTTGTCCAGAAGAGAAACTCAATTAAGAAAATGTCTCCAACTGACTGACCTGTGGGCAAGTGTATGTGATATGAGAGGACACAGCCCTTTGTGGGTAGTGCCACCCCTAGGGTGTATAAGAAAGTACACTGAGCAAACTATGGGGAGCAAGAGAGTAAGCAGCATTTTCCCATGGCCTCTGCCTTAGTTGCTGCCTCCAGCTTCTGTTCTGTTTGTGTTTCTGCCTGTCTTTCCTAAATGACGGGCCGTGACATGGACATCTAAGCTAAATAAACCCTTTTCTCTCTGTGTTTCTCGTCGTAATGTTTATTGCTGCAGCAAATAGAAAGCAAACTAGGATGGAATCACTGTGGTTTTCTAATGTGCACTTAAGCTATAAAATTTCCCCCCCAGAACTGGCTTAGTTGCATCCCAAAGATTATGTTGTGTTTTTAATTTTCATTTTATTTTAGGAATTTTTAATTTCCTTCCTGATTTATTCAGCAGACTTGGGGAGTATATTGTTGGACCTGATAAGATACAAAAAATTGTTACAATTATTTTTGGTAAAAATTACTTTGTTGACTAGAAGGTGGCCTGTAGAGAAGATTCCATGAGCTCTTCAGTAGACAATAACACTATCAACCAACTTGTGTCTTTCATTTGTCATCCAGTTTTATCATTATCTAAAATTATATTGTTCCTAATTTGTTTGCATGGATTGCTGTTTGTTCCTCTCCAGCTCGAGAATACCAGTTTGTGTGTGTGTGTGTGTGTGTGTGTGTGTGTGTGTGTGTGTGATCCCTAGTTTTTTCCTTAGGTCTAAAGGGGTGCTACTTCCTGGAGGCCCTGTAATAAACATTTGTAGAAGGAATGAATGGACACCTCTTTATTTCATTCCTCTCAATAGTCAAACCCTTGAATGAGAAGCTTCAGCTCCAAGAAGCCACATGTACAGATGTTTGTAATCTACTAACACTTTACCAGGGATGAGTGGAAATCAGAAGCTGTGTTTCTTTAGCCCTTTTCTGTATAGAATCTGTGGAATAAGGCAGCCTCTGTGGAACTGACTCACCTCTTTACTGATCCTTGGAGAGATGGTGTGACTTAGAGACCTTGCAGATAGGAAAACATCAGCTGCTCAGACCTTAGCAGCCACAGAGCAGAAGTATTTCTCTATGGTTTCCTAGAATTCTCTACATATACGTCACTCAACTGTTCTTCTTTAGAAGTAGAGGACTACTTGTATAACTCTTTAAATAATGTATTTTCATAATTATCTACAACTTTATATATATATTCTAGGGATGATTTTTATACCAGAAATATAGAAGTTAAAAAAAAACAGACAAAACTCCCTATTCTATGCGGATTATATTCTAATAGGAATCCATGCATAATAAGAAATAAATGGTATACATTTGTGTGATTCATATATATATATTACCATATATATTGTTCACACACATATATATCAGTTCTGCATATATATGTAACCAACAGACACACATACAGAAAAATAGATAATTAGTCACACACACATGGATTATCCACAGACACATATATGCATAAAGATAAATATAGTCACAGACATCAGCATCACCACTGAGATAGTGTCAGGTGATTATAGTTTTTATTACTACAAACATCTACCCCACATAGTCAATTACAAAGTGAGAAATTTATTCAGTTCATGGCTTTGTCAGTTCAAAGTCCAAATAGCTCAACGGTTGCACTCACCTCAGTAGACCCCCTTGTTTGACTACTTTACTTACTGGCACAGCTAGAAGTGGCGTGATGTATTTTTTTAAATCTTAAAGTGCTTATTATAAAATTTCTAAAAATAAATTAAAACACCAGAAAATTAACCCTATCCAAAGCCTGTACTCAAAGATATGGCTCACTGAACTTTTATATAGTTAGAATAGGTATTCAAAATGGAAGCTATGTAGCTTCACGTTACATTTTAACTTTCAGTATCAAATATATTTTACACACTTATCTACCACCAATCCCAAAAGTCCATCAGAATAAGAACTAGGAAAGCAATCAGCCTACCAACAAGCACCCATGTTTATTGCTGCTATATTCACCATAGCAAAGCATTGGAATCAACCTAGTTGTCTATCAACAAACAAATGGATAATGAAAAATGGGCATACATATAAAAGTACACCACCCATTTCTAAAATATAAAATGAAGTTAAAATTTTGCAAGAAAGTGGATGGACTTAGAGTGTATTATATTAGGCAGGAAGAATC
This sequence comes from Peromyscus californicus insignis, assembly GCF_007827085.1. Classification (NCBI taxonomy): domain Eukaryota; kingdom Metazoa; phylum Chordata; class Mammalia; order Rodentia; family Cricetidae; genus Peromyscus; species Peromyscus californicus. The sequence continues at coordinate 39,545,409 of NW_026294514.1, read as the reverse complement.
AATGACTGAGTAACTACATCTGGAATCAGGAGCAGAGACAGGGCTGAGAGGGAGAAATAGAGGTTTCATTTGCCTTCTCTTATGAACCACTTCTCAACAGCATCCTCTCAGTACTCAAATACCTACAACTTAATTCCAAAGCTCTGCCACATACAGCAGTGTCACAATGGGGACCAAGCCTTCACTCATGAGTTACACATTGAGAAATGTTCAGATCATATCTAGACCTGTCTATCATATATCTACCTACTGATTCTTTGTCTATCTTAATGCCCATTTAGTATCCACCTACCTACTTTTTGGTAGCTCTATCATATCATATCATATCATATCATATCATAACATATCTCATAATCTATTTCTGTCTGTCTGTCTGTCTGTCTGTCTACCTGCCTGCCTACCTACCTACCTACCTACCTACCTACCTATCAATACAGCTGTGGTTTTTGAGTCCCATGGAGAATGGTAAGGAATTGTGTGAGACTTCCATAGGAGATGTGAAGAAATGTCTGCTCATCTCAGATAGGGACCAACAGATGAACTAACAAGTCCACCGAAGCTCTACTTGGTGTTTTTGGTTTTTTTTTTGTGGAGACTTAGAGAAGTATTGCTAAGTGGTTCCTTAGGGTGCGTGGGTGACACAAAGGCAGCAGTAGCAGGAAAAGGTCACCCCAGCAGGGGTGAGCTGCACCCCTGGATCTCACTGCAGAACTAGACAGTAACCGGTCTGAGACCTCCTCTCCAAAGTCTCTTCTTCCTTGAAATTGATAACTTAATTTCTTATGGAACACGTGAGTGAGTGAGTGAGTGAGTGAGTATGGCTTTGTGTGTGTGTGTGTGTGTGTGTGTGTGTGTGTGTGTGTGTGTGTATGTGTGTGTGTCTGAAAGAGAGAGAGAATGTGTGTGAGTATGTGTGTGTGTGATATGTGTATATGTGTGTATGTATGTGTGTGGTATGGGTATGTGTGTGTGGTATATGTATATGTGTATTTGTACGTGTGTGGTGTTTGTGTGTGAGTGTGTGTATTCATGTGAGTATGTCTGTGAGTACTGTGTGTGTGAGTATTTGTGAGTGTGTGGTGTGTGTGGGGATATTTGTATTCATGTGAGTATGTTTGTGAGTACTGTGTGTGTGTGTGTGTGTGTGTGTGTGTGTGTGTGTGTGTGTTTGTGTGAGCATGTATGTGTTCATGCACATGGGCATTTGTGTGTGTTCATGCATGCGTGCATTTGTGTGTGTGTGTGTGAATCTTGTAAGTTCCTGCTTTCCTGGACTTGTGGGGTTTATTTCCCAAGTCCCTTGAGCTTCCCTTCTCTTTCTGCCCAGTCACACACTTCAGTTCAGAGGAAATTGCGATACAGCGCATGGAGTGATAATGTCACATCTACCGTGGTGTCACTCGAGCACCTGGACAACAAGACAGGAAAGCTGTCCCTTCATATCTTCATGTTGGAAGATAAGGGACACAGAGGTCTGTGGCATGTTCTAGAAAGACCAGGGAGATTAGAGTACACCAAACAGGTTCGTACTAATGGGTGAAATATTAAAAGTAACAAAAGAGGAAGACAAGTCTGTTCGGGAGGAAATGTGTCACATGATACTGTAACCTGTCACTTATAAGGGACATTTGAGTGCTGATCTTCCACACAACAGTGAGGACAGAGGACAGGCATTAAAACCCGTTTTAAGAACTCAGACTAAAAATATTAGTGGACAAAAATGGGTTGATGAAAATCAAAGTAGTGGGATATTCAGGATTATTTTTGAAAGAAGCAACAGAGTAGATTGAACGTGATAGGAGAAAATAATAATATTTTGACTTGTTTTATTAGACATACAAAGGTATTTTAATGTTGACATAGATAAAATTCCTGGAAAATACATGTTTTGTGTGCTGTCAGGATTTCAGTTGGGACATATTAAATAAAAGATGTAATTTAATCAGCTACATAGAGACTGTTGGTCCTAGTTATCTTCAGCCGTCAACTTGATACAACCTGGAGTTACTTGAGGAGGAAGTCTTGGTGGAGGCATTTCCAAGATCAGATTGGTATGTGGTCGTGTCTGTAAAGGATTGTCTTGATGACTGATTATTGTGAATGAGTCCAGTGCACTGTGGATGCTGTCACCTCTGTGCAGCTGTATAAGAAATCAGTTAAGAATGAGCCAGAGAGCAAGCAAGACAATTAGTACCCTAGTTTCCCTTCATGTTGGACTGTCACCTGGAAGTGTAAAATGAAATAAGCCCTTTTCTGCCCTAAGTTGTTATTGTTGTTTATCATGGTGTTTATCATAGAATACAGCTGGATACATATTAATTAAAATTCTAAAATTAGAAATAACTATTTGAACTAGAGACACATGTTTGGAAGTTTGAGGGCATAGTATTTAACCTTAGGAAAATGATTGACAAATTAAGAACCTCAAAATGAAACAGAGAAGGGCCTCATAATAGAAATTAGAAACACCCACGAAGGTCCATTAAGTGAAAAGAGCCCCACAAACTGGAGTATGACTACTTCTGTCAAATGTGGGCCTGGCTGCTGGACCCTGAACTTAAGAATGTGGATGTAGTCACCTTAGAATCAATGGATGGGTCAGAAGGTGATTGCAGCAGACTTTAGGCAGGATCACCAGCATGGTTGGGAGGCAGCATGTAGTACTTTGGGGACTGCTGTGAAAACTGTGTATGAAAAGCAGCGTATAGAAGCTAGGTAAGCTTGGGGAATCAAGGAAAGATAACTTAATTTTGTACCCTTTTTCTTTGAAATTATAGATTCATAGGAAGTTGCAAATATATGCATATATACAATGTATATGGAGTTCTTATGTAATTCATTAGTAAAATGTCAAACAGGAAGCGGGCCTTGGTATTCACAGGGGTTGCGATGAAACCCAGATGCTCATATGCTTGTGTGTGTTTTCTGCTTACCCACAAGTGTAGATTTGTGTGACGACCTATACAATTAAGATCCCAACTTTTTCCATAATTATACGGTTCTCTGTGCTGTCTTTTTAAAACCATATACCTTCCATCCCTAAGATCTGGCAACTTCTAATGTGTTCTCTACCTCTATAGTTTTTGACAAGGTCTCACTGTAGTCTAGGCTAGTCTCAAACACATGGGAATCTGCCTGCCTCTACCTGCTGGGTACAGGGATAAAGGCATGTATAGCTAGAGTTTTCCTTCCTGGCCCGCAGTCAGGACAAATCTCTCTCACCCGCCAGTCCCACAGCCGCGCAGACCCAACCAAGTAAACACAGAGACTTATATTGCTTACAAACTGTATGGCCGTGGCAGGCTTCTTGCTAACTGTTCTTATATCTTAAATTAATCCATTTCCATAAATCTATACCTTGCCACGTGGCTCTTGGTTTACCGGCATCTTCACATGCTGCTTGTCATGGCGGCGGCTGGTAGTGTCTTCTTCTGTCTTCCTGTTCTTTCTTTTCTCCTCTCTGTTACTCTGGCCTAAACTTCCTGCCTAGCCACTGGCCAATCAGTGTTTTATTTATTGACCAATCAGAGCATTTGACATACAGACCACCCCACAGCAGGCATGAGTGACAATGCCCAGCCATGCACAATTTTAGATTCAGGAGTTGCAGATATACTGTGTTGTCTTTGCAATCTGACCACTGGCTCACCATAATGCCCTTGGGAAACATCTAAGCTGTTACTGTATCAAAGTGGTACACACACACACACACACACACACACACACACACACACACACACACACCATGTAATATTCCTTGTACTCTTTCAGGAGTTCCATATTTCTACAATAAGAATTCTTTGTCCAAAAGCATTTTGTTTCTGTAAGCCAAATTTGTTTATAAGAGAAAAAAGTAGCCAAAATACAAAAGGCCACAGAGGGTTTCATACAAGGAAACAGAACTTAACTTATACTGGAGAAAACCAAAAAAAAAAAAAAGCTGCCAGCCACGTGGAGTCACCAAATCTTGGGAGCCAGGAGGTGCATTCACTACTGTTGTTTTGCTTACTACAGGGCTTAGTCTTAGAGCTGACTGCAGTTTTGTACAGGTCAACTTGGGCAGAATGGTCCTTAAGGAGCTGTGGCTGGCTGGCTGACCCTCATCAGTGGGAAGCCTTTATCAAGAGCCAGTGTCTCTCTTGGGACCTATGGAGAAATGAAGAATAAGACAGAGTACAGTGTGATGTAAGCAGCTACATGTTCAGTGGGTGGTGATATACAACTTGAGTTCTTTCAGCTCCCAATCTATGGCCAGTCAGTCAAAGCAAAGGCATTGCAGACAGCAAGAATGTTTGCTCCAGGGATTGCTGTGTCGCATGAGGTGACTGACATGGTTGTGTAATCTGATATGCAGTTCTGTCCAGAAAACTTTTTGAAAAAACGTGAGGAGCACTGATAATCTGGGTGCATGCCCACCATACCCACATAGGGTGTTAGTGCTTTATTGTACAATGTTCAGGATCTCATAAGCTACCTATGCCCTTGTGTACAAAAATCATGGAGGGTCACAAACAGAAAAACCATTGGCAGAAAAGCAGTAAGTAAGATGGGAATAAAGCCCAAGCATTTCCTATGGAACACTGGTTGTGTGTGTGTGTTTTAAGCACCTCAGGGAACAGTGAGGACAAGGCTGTGTTTGATAGCACTTGGGGTAATAGGATGCTAGCTTTTCTTAATTTAAATGCAGCAGCTTATGGAAAAGACAAGATGTCGGGAACAGATAGATGAGTAAGAGAAGTAAATGTCATATACTGGAGGCTACTTGATAAAACAAATAAGCAAGGACCATGGGACATTCTGTGCTGCAAACAAGACAGTGACATTCACAAAGCAGGTATTAAGCAAATGCTATGAGCTTGATCAATAGGACTTCAGGGAAGCAGAGGTGGCCTCTTCAGGACCTGGTGAGGAGAATCAGGGTTGAGTTTGCAATAGCATGGAGGGTAAGGTGGTAAGGGAAGGAGGATGTATGAGTTTTCTCTGAGGTCAGGAATTCTTTGCATGGATAATAAAATGGACCTTTCTACATTGGCGATAGAATTGCCACTTGGGAACCAGGAAATCACCTCCATCTTTGGATTAAGGACTCGACCTCAGTTTAGAAATCCCATCCCTGGAGCATCTTCCTAGACAAAGGGATAAATGGAAAACAGTGTAAAGGTTAAGGAAAGTTTTAATGAAAGCAGAGTTTAGAGCAGCGGTACCATGCCTTGCAAGAAAGGACAAAGGGAAAAGCTAGGAGAGAGAACCATTTGCCTCAAGGCTTTGTCCATTGAGCCTTTTATTGAGTTGAACATTTAAAAAAAAAACAACAACTGTGTTCTACCCAGAATACTGTGAGCCTCTGGAGTTACAACGGTTCTCTGCTTGCTTGGGCTAAACAAGGAAAAATTAATAATCAGAGTCTATTACTCTAAGTTTTAACTTTGTATTCAGGGTATTCTGTGTGGCCAAAAGCTCATTAGTATTGGAGAGGTAACTGACTGGATTTATTAACATGACATTTGCCTTTTAGTCTGTGTTAGCTCTGGACCTTAAAAGAGCAACAGCAATCAGTCTCTATTGCTATGGATTTTAGCCTTTTCCTTTGAGTCCCAGAAAGCATTGTGTTGATACTGTCAGTTTACTCTGGTCTTGCAGCCAGTTCGAAGCCATTATGGGTTCATCTTTGACCTAAGCTTTGCAAGCCCCAAGCTGCCCCTCTCCTTTCTTCACAGTGGAGCAGTGGCTGACAGTTGAGGGGTTCGAAGAACTGTTAGCTTGTGAATGTTTTGAGCTCCCCCTTTTGAGAACCTGCTTTCTCTCTGTTTGCCTAACACCTAGCCTACCCTGAGAGACTCTAGATCCCTCATTCTACTCTTGACTGTACGGTCCACCCAACAAAAGCCAAAGTAAACTAAGAAAACTGGATTGGGAGAGGAAGATGTAACCTTATTTTGATGAAATCCCTGACTCAAGTAAATAGCTTGATGCTGTTCCCTGAGCTGCGTGAACTTTTCTAGGAACAACAATATGGCATTTTTCTCTAATGGTCTCCTTTTGTTGAACATTTCAATACCACAGTTTTTATTCCACATTCACAGATAAGGTCTAGCCCATCTGACAAAACTGTATGTTGCTGTAACAGAAAAAAAAAAAATGCATCTAAATGTTTCAAAAATGCCTAAGTGAATGTGTTACTACAGAAAATATTCATTTGAAAGCTAAACATAATTCAAACTAAACACATAAAATAAACAATAAACTTCAGCCTAGTGTTACTTAGATTAATGATTCCGTTTGTAGCATTGCCATCGTGCAACGAATCTAATTTATTCATGATGGAACTCTAATACTTTGACAAATGATTATCTGTTCAGACTTAATACTTATTCAAGAGGAAGCAGAGTAATTGAGCAATTGAAGGCAAAATGCTGTGGTGGATGCTGATTTTATCTAGTATATTTTGATGTGCCATAGATATAAAAATATTTTATTGTGCTCTTTATATATCCTCTTAATTAGAAGAGGAAATGTATTCTTGCAAGTAAACATTAGCTAGGCTTTGAGACAGAATGAGCTAAGATTTTAGCATGTGTAACGAAATTATTTATGGCAAAACTATTAAGAACTTAACAAATGTGACCCTGGGTTCTATCCATATGGCTATTTTTATAAATTCTTACAGACCAGAAGACTCCTCCCCCAAATATGCCAGGCTTAATTTTCCGCTCTATGGAGCACAGCTAGTGACTAGCAAGGCCCTGTGACATTTTCCACAGCTTGAGTTGCCAACCACTAGAAGCCTGTGGCAGTACTTAATCTACAGTATACAAGCTGACAATTGGTGAAGGGAGGTTTATGTAATTCTTGCTAATATTCCTCCCTGGTGATTACATCACCGCCAGAGAATCATAAAGCCTGAACTGGTGAATGCCTGAGACGTTAGAGCTTTCCTCCCATGATGAGCCGATACACTCTTTCCGCTCTTTGCTTTACAGATTGCTTGCAATAACTTCAGAATTCTTGCTAAATGTCTAAAATAATGGAGCAGATTTGATTGTGCTGCCGTCATTGCGTGTGAAGGCTGTGATTTCAGTCGTCAATATTTCTACAGAGTGGCCTACATTCATTCCAATGTCTCCTGAAGAATGTTAACTAGTAAAATAATGGCATGCAACTCCCTGTATTCTAATGATGCAGGAATTAGATCAAACCTATAATTTGAAGAATTTGTAATGACAGCAGTGAAAGTCAGTGGAACTAAAAACTTGATGTATTGCATGGGTAGACTATAGTTCAGAAGAGAATTCTCTGCAAAAGTACATGTGTATCACCAAATGCTGTTGAAAGTTTGAGGGAAATGTGGTTGTTCAAATGGTTATACCATGGCACCTTCATTTGGTTCTGTGATCTATGGTTTAAATGACTCTGTGTGTGCACAGTAATAACTCATTTGCCTGGCAGATGGTGAAAAGGAATAAGTAAACATTTTAGCCAACTGGAACACATTTCAACAATCAAATTGTAATTTATTTATATTAATTCCCATGAAAATTAATGAAGATTTTTTTTGTTCCCTTTTTGCCCTAGATGTGTTATTACCTTTCAGAATTAAAGAATAAGGCGGGCGGTGGTGGCGCACGCCTTTAATCCCAGCACTCGGGAGGCAGAGCCAGGCAGATCTCTGTGAGTTCGAGGCCAGCCTGGGCTACCAAGTGAGTTCCAGGAAAAGGCGCAAAGCTACACAGAGAAACCCTGTCTCGAAAAACCAAAAAAAAAAAAAGAATACCTGTGTTGGTATCTGTCCATGTTAAGATGCTGTCGTACAGGTCCTTTGGACGAGAAAGAGAGTCACATCCTAGATTCTGTTGGTTGGAAGCGGTACTAGAACCCACATTCATTTGTCAGTGATAGATTCAGTCATTTTCCCCAGTAGACTGAAGCCTCCAAGGGGACTCAGGATGATATGTAGAAAAGTGGGACTCTACATAAAAAATTAAGAATGATTCTAATTTAAGAGGCATCCAACTAACTGGTTGGAAACTGGATTAGATATCCTCAGGAAGTTCTGACATTTTGTAATTCGGCATTAGAAATGTGATTGCCTTTATTTTTAAGATCTATAAAGTAACTTTTAAAATGACACAATTTCCACAAACTTAGCACCTTCTCCAAATGTCAACACCTTACATAACTAAGATATAAAATCATGGATATTGATGTTATTTATAATCTGCTTCAAATGTTGCAACCATGATGCACTTGTTGTATTTCTTGGCCAGCTCATGTTTTTCATTCATTCCCATGGCTCCATCCTCCTTTGACTTAGAGTCTGGCCCCCAGACTTTTTCCTTCTTAACCTTGATGCTCTCTTTGTAAGCATGTCTGCTAGTTGCTTTGGAGACTGTCCCTCAATTACTTTGTAAAGTTTTTCCTTTCTGACTCTTCGTTCCTTGTCTGAGTATCACGGAAGCCAAGGTGTGACTTCTTACAGGACATTGAATTTGTCTGATGCCCTGTGAAGTGAAATTTGCTCACTTGGTTGCTGTGGTTTATGTCATTTCTTCACTGTCAATTTACACGTTTTTTTCTCTATTAGCTACTAAGTGTCTTGTGGGAAGGCTGCCTGGGACTATCCAGTATCCTATTTTCTCTCACTACTTTTAACACCAAGGAATGATTCTTGCCTTCAAAACAGTTGATAGTGTTTCTGCCAACGTTATTTTCTTTTCCCATTATTCTTTCTCTGCCTTTTCATGTGAATTCTACTGTGAGAATGAGTTAGTTCATTCTCACTTATTCAGTTGATCACTTATCTGTAGAACAACTGTCAGGTATTTATTTTGTTCTGCTCACACTGCTCTGGATTGAGCTGTTATAAACAGTCTCAGGTTGGGTCCTGTGTCCCTATGACATGCTATTGACCCTTGAGTTTCTGTTCACTTAGCACCACAAGATCTTATATTCTCTCATCTTGTTTTTTCTATTCTTGTTCATCTCCATTTCATTCCCCAAATCAACTATTTCCTCTGAGATCCTGGATTATTATTACTGAGGGCAAATCATTGGAAAACAAGGTCTGGATAGCAAATGTGCTCATTGCTCTGTTGTCACTGACTTGGAGAAGAAGTGTGTCATCATTGACACACACAGAAAAGCACACAATTGTACCTAGTTCATGTCTTTCTGCTCACATAAAGATGCACAGAAGTGTCTTACTGATGCCTCCTTCCTAAAAAGTTCCCTTTTATTACATGTCACTGCTTTAAGAATATCACTAGACTATAGTTATTGTACAAAATTATGTTGTATTATGACATTTTCATATGTGTCATTTCTTTGCTCACATTCTTCCCTCATTAATTTCTCTCTTGTCAACTCTCCCCTCTCCTGATGGTTGCCTAGCTCTTCCCAAATATTAACATTGACTTTCATATATATGGTTATTGATTTACAAAAGCATAATTGTCATTCTAAGTCTGGCTTATTTGATTAATTTGATGCTAACCAGATCCATCTATTTTTTCCAAATGACAGAACTTCTTCATCTTTATGACTAAATAAGACTCCGTTAGGGAGGGAGGGAGGGAGAGGGTAGATAGATAGATAGATAGATAGATAGATAGATAGATAGATAGATCTCAGAGTTTCGTTCACTAATGGACATTGCAGTTGATTCTATAACCTCATGATTATGAACAGTGCCAAACATTGGGATGTTTGTATCTCTGAGGAATGGCAACTGAGGTTCCTCTAACTGTATGCCCAGCAGTGGAGTAGCTGTAACATACAGTAGCTTTTTGAATTCTTTTATTTTATTTATTTATTTTTTATTTTGGAGGAAACTCCATACTGATGTTTACAGTGGCTGTATTAACTTACATTCCTATGACAACGCATAAAGCTTCTTGTCCCCATATACTGACCAGCATTTATTCTTTGTTTTCTTGATCATAGCCATTCTGACAGGATGAGGTAGAATATCACTGTAATTTTGACCTGAATTTCCAAGGTGGTTAAATGTGTCGAACATTTTTTATACACTTACTGGTCACATGTATGTCTTTTGAGAACTATCCAGTGGATTTGCCCACTTTTTGTTTGTGTGTTTGGGGGGGGTTGGGTACTTGAGTTTTGGAGGTTTTATATGTGTGTGTGTGTGTGTGTGTGTGTGTGTGTGTGTTTAGGGTTTAATTAGCTTGTGAAGAGAAACTGCAAGTTCCCGATTTTCTCTTCTTTCCCCTTTCTTTTTTAAAATATATTTTTTATTATTAAGAAATTTTCTATTCATTTTACATACCAACCGTAGATCCCCTCCCCTCCCTCCTCTCACCCCCTAGTTTTCCCCCCATCCCACCCCCAATTCCCACCTCCTTCAAGGCAAGGCCTCCTGTGGAGAGTCAGCAGGGCCTGTTACACTCAGTTGAGGCAGGTCCAATCACCTCCCCCTGCACCAAGGCTGTGTAAGTTGTCCCACCATAGGCAGTGGGCTCCAAAAAGACTGCTCATGCCCTAGGGGTGGGTCCTGATCCACTGCCAGGGAGCCCCTTAAGCAGATCAATTAATCCTCTATCAAATGTGTGGTGGTCACAAAATTTCTCCCATTCTATAGGTGGTCTCTCCCAGTTTCCTGTGCAATCCCATTTGATAATTTTTATTATTATTTATTGTGCTACTGGTGTTCAATTTAGAATTCTTTGCCAATCGCTACATTGTAAAGTATTTTGCATTTATTCCTGTCTTGCCTGCATTGTGAAGTGTTTTCCTGGAGCATTCTCAAAGTAGTATGTGCTACATCAAAGTGTTTGATCTCTTCTCATAACTGCTTTGTTCAGATGGGGAAACTTCTCTGCTTTTTCATCCAAATATTTAATCAATTGCACAGCCCTCAAATGTTCCATAAAGAACCTTCACACTTACAATTTCATACCACTATGAAAAGTAAATCTTTAGCTAGAGTACCACATGTATGTACAGATTTCCTTATCATTCATTAAACATATGTGGTCTCGGGAATGTTTATGAAAATTAATTAGCTTAGCTCCATTCTTTCTCAGATTCTTAACTGTGACTAATTTGTAATGCAAGGTGCATAATAGCTGTGAATTTCTGAATTTAATTTTATGTGTTATTGTACTGATTATTTTAATATTTGGGGTCATATTATTTTCTGGTTCATGTTACCCATAGGTACAAATAGCTCTGTCTCTTGCTTACCAATTCAATCTGTCTGCATTTCTCTTGAAAACTGTTCATTTTACCTAGGTTTTCAAACATGTGTGCATGTTTGTTTACAGTTTCTCATAATTTTATTTTATTTCATTTCATTTTTCAGTATAGTTCCTATGTAATTTCTCATTTTTTTATAGTTTTGCCTTCTTATTTTTTTTCTGTTCAGTTTAATGTTTTGCTTATTTTGTTAAACTTGCTTTTTGTAAGCAACCAGGGTGTTGATTTTTGAGTTCTATTTTTCTGATTTACTTTTGTTTTCTATTCTTGTCTTTGCTGTTTCCTCCTGTATGCATTCTTTCCTAATTTAGCTGGAAATTCAATTTTCTACTTTAGACATTTGATTCACCCTAGAAAATATTTAATTTATTTACATAAATAATGTAATATATTTGATTCAAGCAAGGAATTTTTTTCATGGAAATCAATTCACTTTTTTTAAAAAAAAATAGTGTATTTCTCTCAAGTATGGAAGACTCCATAGCCAGGCATTGTGGAACATGCCTGTAATCCCAGCTCTGGAGGGAGGCTGGACAATTCCAAGTTCAAGGCCAGCAAGTGTTACTTAGCAAAACCTGTCTCTAAACAAAACTAAGCTGAACTAAACCAAAGAACAACAACAAAAAACAAAAAAAAAACCAAAACCAACAACAACAAAACCCAACCAACCAAGCAAACAAGAAGCAATTTTACAAGTAGGGAGTATGTAGGAATAAAACAAGGAGAGAGGCCAGAAATAGCCTGAACCTACAGGCATGGTTGAAGTCCCAGATCTGTTGTTTTCTTGTCATCTGACTTTGTCACATTCTAAATTTGCTGATTGTAGTTTTGTTTGTAAAAGAGAAATAAAAATATCTCCTCTCTTATAAGTACTGAGTAGACTTCTACAAATCACCAACCAAAGGCTTTGTATTATATGATCAGTAAATAGCAGCACCTCTTTCTTCCTTCATAGGTTTTAAGCAACAACAGGACACACACACACACACACACACACACACACACACACACACACACACACACACAGAGACAGAGACAGAGAAACAGAGACAGAGAAACAAACAGAGGGACAGAAAAACAGAGATAGAGACAAAGGGACAGCAAGACAGAGGAACAGAACAACAAAGAGAGACAGAGACAGAGGGACAGAGACACAGAAGGACAGAGAGGCAGACAGTGTGTGAGAGAGAGAGACATACAGAGATAGAGGGACAGAGGAGGGAACAGAGACACAGAGGGACAGAAAGACAGAGGGACAGAACAACAGAGAGAAACACAGAGACACAGAAGGATAGAGAGACAGACAGTAAGAGAGAGATGTACAGAGACAGAGGGACAGAAAGGCAGAGAGAGACAGAGGGATGGGACAGAGACACAGAGGGACAGAGAGAGACAGAGAAGAGAAGAGAAAGAGAGACAGAGAAAGAAAGGAAGAAAGAAGGGAGGAGGGAGCGTCTGAGTTACAGACAGTTATAGTAAGAATTCATTGAATACTATAAAGAGCTTGACTTGGGGCAGCTTAATTCTGTTGTTTCACAAGTATCTGCACAGAATATGCAGTTTTCCCAGCGAGGTCATGTATGTGGCTTTACTGTCACAACATGATAGGAACCCTGACCCAACGACCGGAAGACCCCACTCTTTATTACCATACGCAGTATCCTCCTCTTATTCATACTTGTACTTTTTATTCAGTTTCAGTTACTCATGGCTGCTCAAAGACTAAAATATTAAATAGAAAATTCCAGAAATTAATATTTCATAAGTTTAAATTATACCCTGTTCTGAATAGCATAATGAAATGTCATGTGATCTTGATCATTTCTTCATGAGTGTGAATGATTCCTTTGGCCAGATAATCCGTGTTGTACACGATACCCAATTTTTGGTTACTCGTAAGCCATAGAGTATCTAGTTTCATGATGTTGTGGCACAAGCGACCCTTCTTTTACATAATCATGGCACAATGTTCAAGAGAAGTGATACTGGAAGTTTCACTTCATTATGACATGATTCTGTCATAATGACTCTATTACAATAGTTATTTTTAAACTCTTCGTCTAATATAGAAACTGCATGTAGGTTGAGTATAGAAGGGAACAACAAGTATAATTAGAGTTCACTAGTATCTGAGGCGTAATGAATTTATTGAGAATCTTGGAATTATTGATACTTTATTTTTAATTAACACGTAAAATACACAGCATTGTTGGCTTCACCACCCTATTTGTTAAAAGATAAGATACAGGCGTTGTTTTGTAGATGTATCCATTAGGACTGGGCTCTACAACTCTGCAGTTGGATTATTTATGGATAACATACAGAAAGAGCAAATCATATTTAGGGATGTATACAGAAATGTATATGTGCATCTGCTAACAGTTAATGAAAAGAGAGGTCATGAGAGAACAAGGAAGAGCATAGGGAAGGTTTGGAGTGAGGAAATGGAAGATATAAATGATGTAATCATATTATAATTTCAAAAATTACAAAAATAAAAACTGTAAGATGTGCAAAAAATAAAGAAGTTAAGCTCCAACCACTATGTGGAAAAATGAGTACAGGTAATGTTAAAAAAATAGCTGTGGAGCTCTGTGAACAGATCCCAATTCTTATTTTTCTTTACCACCTCCTCTGTTTCAGAAAAGTGTGAGTGTACAATTGGGCCACTTCTAGTGAGGACAACGCATACCTTTTCCTGGGACACTTTCTTCAGAAGACCAGCACACATCCAGTTTGCTCAGATATAACCCCAAATTAACAGAGTTCTTCTAGAGGGGAATTCATTAGTCTCACCAAAACTGGTAAGAGCATAAAAATACCTTTGCTATTTCATGACATGGTGATATATTCTGAAGGAGTTCAATTTTTTTTTATTGATTGGAAAGGTCCATCTTAAAAAAAATTATTGATGCCTTGATTGATATCTTTATCAGTAGTCAAGCAAAAGTTGATCTGTTTGAAGGTGTTGTCGTGCATACATAAATAGAGCATACATAAAGTAATGGAGTTAACATTTAATGTAAGTAGTTTCCTGCCAAGCAGTCTTCCTTGTAAAAATGTATAGTTTAATAAAACCCATAGTTGCCGCATTCTGTGTTGGTGTTACCTCTGTAAAGTCAATTGCTGTAAAATGGGAAAGCAATTTCTTTAAAATTGGCTATGATGAAAATGTGTGTGTTTTAATTAGCTATATGCAAATTCTTTTATACCTGGGTTTCCCTCCTTGTATTGCTAGTATCTGTAATTTATTCTAAAGTTTCTTCCTTCAGGTTTGACATATTCTGTTATAATACATAAAATTGCCAGATACGCCTATCAGGTTAACTATCAGAGAGTTGGGGCTTGGAAAAGACCGAGGTGGAACCAGATGGTAGAGCAGGAGTCTTTCCTGCAGGATTCCTGGGGGAGAAGGTAAAGATGAATAAAGATGGCTCTGCATCTTCTAGACACACTGTGGCTTCCTGGGAACAGAAGCCCAGGGATGAAAAAAAAAAATTGATGGCTCATAGCATGAAACAATGTAGACAGGTGTTGGGACATGGAAACTATCCAAAGGGTTCTCTTCTCAAGTACACAGGTTATTCACCTCTCATCTGAGACTTGAGATCTAAATCAGTGCGTCTGAGACATAAAACAAAAATCAACTGACTTTGTAGATGGGGACAATCTCCTGAGGTCCACATTCATCTACAGTGTCCAGCAACTTTTCATATTTTTTTTGGATGATAGTAAGGAACTTACTTCCCTAAAGTTTATTGGGGACAATCTCCTGAGGTCCACATTCATCTACAGTGTCCAGCAACTTTTCATATTTTTTTTGGATGATAGTAAGGAACTTACTTCTCTAAAGTTTATTAGTAAGAATGACCTAGAAAATGGGATCTGGGAGGTTGAAGGTGTGTAAATGTCACTGTTCACAACACAGTGTCGGAGAAATATTCTAGAGACCGATCAAAGATTATAGTTTGAATTCTGACCCCGGTACCTTTTGGGCATGACTTCTGGGGTAGTTTTGAAAATTAATAAACTAATTTATAAATAGAGGTCTAATACTAGATCTGTTACTCAATGAGTTATCAATAAATAGGCATTATTTTACTAAGCCAATGTACACATGTTTGAAATGATGTTTTTAGGCTGATTGATCTTGATCTTGTGCAATTTTCTCTATGAGGACAAGATTCTCATCTGAAAACTGTATTATGTTGTATTTTCCTTGCTCACATAGCCAGTCTCAGTTGGACCACATTACTAGAGTTCTCCAGGGTAGATCTGTGAGTTTTAAATCTGATAAAAACATGTCTGAAGGTTATTATAGTTTAAATTTTATCATTATTCCTGTGACTTCTAGCATCTTGATTTACTGAGGAGAGTATCTAACATCACCTTGTCTTTGAAACAAGAACAGTAGACTATTTATCCCAATTATCATGAATAGGAAATGTGACAGTCTATAGCGCATGCCACAGAATTAACAAATTCAGGTTAGGCACAGTGAATATTACTATTATCATTATTATAATTATTCTTTAACGCATGTTCAGCTGCCTTTACTGTGATTGCTGATGTGGTCAATCTACTTGGTTCTACTGCAATAGGGTCTCATGTAGCTCAAGCTAGTCTCACATTACATGTGTGTCACCATTGCCTAGAAGTTGTTGCTAGCCTAGTGAAACTAAAAGCAAGCAATGTTTTTTTTTTTAAATTTTTTATTTTTATTTTGCAATACAATTCAGTTCTACATATCAGCCACGGATTCGCTTGTTCTCCCCCCCTCCGGCTCCCTTCACCTTCCCCCCAGCCCACCCCCCATTCCCACCTCCAGGGCAAAGCCTCCCCCACGGACTGAGATCAACCTGGTAGACTCAGTCCAGGTAGGTCCAGTCCCCTCCTCCCAGGCCGAGCCAAGCGATCCTGCATAGGTCCCAGGTTTCAAACAGCCAACTCATGCAATGAGCACAGGACCCGGTCCCACTGCATGGATGCCTCCCAAACAGATCAGGCCAATCAACTGTCTCACCCATTCAGAGGGCCTGATCCAGTTGCTGACCCCTCAGCCATTGGTTCATAGTTCATGTGTTTCCATTCATTTGGCTATTTGTCCCTGTGCTTGGTCTCAACAATTCTCGCTCATATAAACCCTCCTCTTTCTTGCTAATTGGACTCCCAGAGATCCACCCAGGGCCTAGTCTTGGATCTCTGCATACAGATCCCTCAGTAGTTGGATGGGGTTTCTAGCACGACAATTAGGGTGTTTGGCCATCCCATCACCAGAGTAGGTCAGTTTGGGCTGTATCTCGACCATTGCCAGCAGTCTGTTGTGGGGGTATCTTTGTGGATTTCTGTGGGCCTCTCTAGCACTTTGCTTCTTCCTATTCTCATGTGGTCTTCATTTACCATGGTCTCCTATTCCTCGTTCTCTCTCTTTGTTGTTGATCCAGCTGGGATCTTCCGCTCCCCCAAGCTCTCTTTCCCTCGACCCTCGCCCTTCATTACCCCCACTCATGTCGAGGCTGTTCATGTAGATCTCTTCCATTTCTCCGTCATTGGGCGATCCCCGTGTCTTTCTTGGGGTCCTGTTTTCCAGGTAGCCTCCCTGATGATGTGAGTAGCAGTCCAGTCAACCTTGATCCACATCTAGTATCCTCCTATGAGTGAGTACATACCATGTTTGTCTTTCTGAGTCTGGGTTACCTCACTCAGGATGATTTTTTCTAGATCCATCGATTTGCCTGCAAACCTCATGATGTCATTGTTTTTCTCTGCTGAGTAGTATTCCATTGTGTATATGTACCACATTTTGTTTATCCATTCTTCAGTTGAAGGGCATCTAGGTTGTTTCCAGGTTCTGGCTCTTACAAACAATGCTGATATGAACATAGTTGAACAAGTGCTCTTGTGGTGTGGTTGAGCATTCCTTGGGTATATGCCCAAGAGTGGTATAGCTGAATCTTGGGGGAGATGGATTCCCAATTTTCTAAGAAAGCGCCATATTGATTTCCAAAGTGGTTGTACAAGCTTGCATTCCCACCAGCAGTGGAGGAGAGTTCCCCTAGCTTCACATCCTCTCCAGCATAAGGTGTCTTCAGTGTTTTTGATCTTAGCCATTCTGACAGGTGTAAGGTGGTATCTCAAAGTTGTTTTGATTTGCATTTCCCTGATGATTAGGGATGTTGAGCAGTTCCTTAAATGTCTTTCAGCCATTTGAGTTTCCTCTGTTGAGAATTCTCTGTTTAGTTCTATAGCCCATTTCTTAATTGGACTGTTGGGCATTTTGATGTCTAATTTCTTGAGTTCCTTATATATTCTGGATATCAGTCCTCTGTCAGATGTGGGGTTGGTGAAGATCTTTTCCCATTCTGTAGGCTGTCGCTTTGCCTTGTTGACCGTATCATATCCTTTGCTCTACAAAAGCTGCTCAGTTTCAAGAGGTCCCATTGATTGATTGTTTCTCTCAGTGTCTGTGCTACTGGTGTTACATTTAGGAAGTGATCTATTATGCCAATGCGTTCAAGACTACTTCCTACTTTCTCTTCTAGCAGGTTCAGAGTAGCTGGATTTATGTTGAGTTCCTTGATCCACTTGGACTTAAGTTTTGTTTACGGTGATACATATGGATCTATTTGCAGCCTTCTATATATTGATATCCAGTTATGCCAGCACCATTTGTTGAAGATGCTTTCTTTTTTCCATTGTGCACTTTTGGCTTCTTTGTCAAAAATTATATGTTCATAGGTGTGCGGATTAATGTCAGGGTCTTCAATTCGATTCCATTGGTCCACATGTCAGTTTTTATGCCAGTACCAAGCTGTTTTATTACTGTAGCTCTATAGTAGAGCTTGAAGTCAGGGATCGTGATGCCTCCAGAGGTTGTGTTATTGTACAGGATTCTTTTGGCTATCCTGGGTTTTTTGTTTTTCCATATGAAGTTGAGTATTATTCTTTCCAGGTCTGTGAAGAATTGTGTTGGTATTTTGATGGGGATTGCATTGAATCTGTAGATTGCTTTTGGTAAGATTGTCATTTTTACTATGTTAGTCCTGCCTATCCATGAGCATGGGAGATCTTTCCATTTTCTGACATCTTCTTCAATTTCTTTTTTCAGGGACTTAAAGTTCTTGTCATATAGGTCCTTCACTTGCTTGGTTAGTGTTACCCCAAGGTATTTTATGTCATTTGTGGCTATTGTAAAGGGTGATGTATCTCTGATTTCCTTCTCAGCTTCTTTTTCCATTGTATATAGGAGGGCTACTGATTTTTTGAGTTGATCTTGTATCCTGCTATGTTGCTGAAGGTGTTTATAAGCTGTATCAGTTCCTTGGTGGAATCTTTGGGCTCGCTCAAGTATACTATCATGTCATCTACAAATAGGGAAAGCTTGACTTCTTCCTTTCCAATTTGTATCCCCTTAATCTCCTTATGTTGTCTTATTGCTCTGGCTAGAACTTCAAGTACTATATTGAATAAGTATGGGGAGAGTGGACAGCCTTGCCTCGTTCCTGATTTTAGTGGAATTGCTTTGAGTTTCTGTCCATTTAATTTGATGTTGGCTGTTGGCTTGCTATAAATTGCCTTTATTATGTTTAAGTATGTTCCCTGTATTCCTGATCGCTCCAAGACCTTTATCATGAAGGGGTGTTGGATTTTGTCAAATGCCTTTTCTGCATCTAGTGAGATGATCATGTGGTTTTTTTCTTTGAGTTTGTTTATATGGTGTATTACATTGACGGACTTTTGTATGTTGAACCACGCTTGCATCCCTGGAATGAAGCCTACTTGATCATGGTGGATAATTGTTTTGATGTGTTCTTGGAGTCTGTTTGCCAGTATTTTATTGAGTATTTTTGCATCAATGTTCATGAGGGAGAACGGTCTGTAGTTCTCTTTCTTTGTTGTATCCTTGTTTGGTTTAGGAATCAGGGTAATTGTAGCCTCATAGAAGGAGTTTGTTAATGTTCCTTCTGTTTCTATTGTGTGGAACAATTTAGAGAGTATTGGTATTAACTATTCTTTGAAGATCTGGTAGAATTCTGCGCTGAAACCATGTGGTCCTGGGTTTTTTTTGGTTGGGAGACTTTTTTTTTTTTTTTTTTTTTTTTTTGGTTTTTCGAGACAGGGTTTCTCTGTGTAGCTTTGCGCCTTTTCCTGGAACTCACTTGGTAGCCCAGGCTGGCCTTGAACTCACAGAGATCCACCTGGCTCTGCCTCCCGAGTGCTGGGATTAAAGGCGTGCGCCACCAACGCCCGGCTTGTTGGGAGACTTTGAAAGACTGTTTCTTTTTCGTTAGGGGTTATTGGACTATTTAAATAGTTTATCTGGTCTTGATTTAACTTAGGTATGTGGTACCTATCCAGAAAGTTATCCACTTCTTTTAGGTTTTCTAGTTTTGTGGAGTAGAGGTTTTTGAAGTATGACCTGATGGTTCTCTGGATTTCCTCAATGTCTGTTGTTATGTCCCCCTTTTCATTTCTGATTTTGTTGATTTGGATGCTCTCTCTCTCTCTCTGTCTTTTGGTTAGTTTGGATAAGGGCTTGTCTATCTTGTTGATTTTATCAAAGAACCAACTCTTTGTTTCATTAATTTTTTGTATTGTTCTCTTTGTTTCTATTTTATTGATTTCAGTTCTCACTTTGATAATTTCCTGGCATCTATTTTTCCTGGGAGACTTTGCTTCTTCTTGTTCTAGAGCTTTCAGATGTGCTATTAAATCACTAGTGTGAGATTTCTCCAACTTATTTATGCGGGCATTTAGTGCTATGAATTTCCCTCTTAGTACTGCTTTCATAGTGTCCCATAGGTTTGGATATGTGGTGTCTTCATTTTCGTTGATCTCTAGGAAGTCTTTAATTTCTTTCTTTATTTCTTCCTTAACCCATTGGTGATTCAGTTGAGTATTATTCAGTTTCCATGAGATTGTAGGTTTTCTGTAGTTTTTGTTGTTGTTGAAATCCAACTTTAGACAATGGTGTTCTGATAGAACACAGGAGGTTATTCCAATTGTTTTGTATCTGTTGAGATTTGCTTTGTGGCCAAGTATGTGGTCGATTTTAGAGAAGTTTCCATGGGGTGCTGAGAAGAAGGTATATTCTTTTTTGTTAGGATGGAATGTTCTGTAGATATCGATTAAGTCCATTTGAGTCATGACATCAGTTAAGTCCTTTATTTCTCTGTTAAGTTTCGATTTGGGAGATCTGTCCAGTGGAGAAAGTGGGGTGTTGAGGTCTCCCACTATTAACGTGTGGGGTTTTATATGTGATTTAAGCTTTAGTAATGGTTCTTTTACATATGTGGGTGCCCTTGTGTTTGGGGCATAAATGTTCAGAATTGAGACTTCATCTTGGTGGATCTTTCCTGTGATGAGTATGTAATGCCCTTCTTGATCTCTTTTGATTGATTTTAGTTTGAAGTTTATTTTGCTGGATATCAGGATGGCTACACCCACTTGTTTCTTTAGACCGTTTGATTGGAAAGTCTTTTCCCAGCCTTTTATTTTTAGGTAGTGTCTATCTTTGAATTTGAGATGTGTTTCTTGTATGCAGCAGAAAGATGGGTCCTGCTTTTGTATCCATTCTGTAAGCCTATGTCTTTTTATAGGTGAATTAAGTCCATTGATTTTGAGGGATATTAATGACCAGTGATTGTTCATTCCTGTTATTTTTTGGTGGTGATGTGTGTGTACTTCTCTTCGTTGGGGTTTACTGCCGTGGCTTTATCTATTGCCTGTGTTTTTGAGGGTGTATCTGACTTCCTTAGGTTGGAATTTTCCTTCTAGTGCTTTCTGTAGGGCTGGGTTTGTGGATAAGTATTGTTTAAATCTGGCTTTGTCTTGGAATGTCTTGTTCGTTCCATCTATGATGATTGAAAGTTTTGCTGGGTATATTAGTCTAGACTGGCATCCATGGTCTCTTAGTGTCTGCATTACATCTGTCCAGGTCCTTCTGGCTCTCAAAGTCTCCATTGAGAAATCGGGTGTTATTCTGATGGGTTTGCCTTTATAAGTCACTTGGCCTTTTTCCTTTGCTGCTCTTAATATTCTTTCTTTATTCTGTACGTTTAGTTGTTTAATTATTATGTGGTGAGGGGGCTTTTTTGGGAGTCTAGTCTGTTTGGTGTTCTAAAGGCTTCTTGTATCTTCATAGGCATTTCCTTCTTTAAGTTGGGAAAGTTTTCTTCTATGATCTTGTTGAATATATTTTCTGTGCCCTTGAGTTGGTATTCTTCTCCTTCTTCTACCCCTATTATTTGTAGGTTTGGTCTTTTCATGGTGTCCCAAATTTCTTGGACATTTTGGTTCATGACTTTGTTGGCTTTAGTGTTTTCTTTGATTGATGAATCTAATTCTTCTACTGTATCTTCAATGCCAGAGATCCTCTCTTCCATCTCTTACATTCTGTTGGTTATACTTGCATCTGAAGTTTCCGATCGTTTACTCAGATTTTCTACTTCCAGCATTCCCTCTGTTTGTGTCTTCTTCATTTTTTTCTATTTCCCTTTTCAGGTCTTGGACTGTTTCCTTCATTTGTTTCATTGCTTTTTCTTTATTTTCTTTCAGTACTTTATTGTTTTCTTCCAGGACTTTATTGATTTCTTCTAATTTGTTTGCCCTTTCCTCTAGTTGTTTACAGCGTTCTTCCCATTTTTTTGTCTTTTCCTCTACACAAGCCTCTACCTTCTTCATGATGTCATTCATAAGGCTGTTTTCTTCTGCTTCTTCCAATTTCTGATGTTCAGGTCTAGGTGTTGGAGGAGGGCTAGGTTCTGGTGATGCTGTATTGCTATTCATTTTGTTGTATGTGTTTCTGCCTTGACGTCTGCCCATCTCCTTGTGGTTCGATCTTGGCCTTATCAGCACACTTGGTTCAGACAAAGCTGACAGATTCAGGAAGTCTCTCTTTCTTGTCCAGATGGGAGCTCTCTTGTCCAAATGGGAACTCCGTGGCAGGATGGGAGCTCTTGTCCAGAGGGGAAGTCTGGGGCAGGATGGGAGCTCTCTCTCTCTCTCTCTCTCTCTCAGCAGGCCTCTAAGTCTCAGGAAGAGGCTGGGGGCTCCGGCGGATGGGCGTGGGGGCAGTGCAGGACGTGGAGATTGCAGAGTCTGCCAGGGGTCTTGGAGAAGGGGATCCTTCCCGGTGGGGCTGTGCTCCAGAAGGGAAGTCTGGGGCAAGATGGGAGCTGGGGACCGGCCTCTCGCAAGCAATATTTTTAATTTAGCTTTTGAAACATGATGCGCCATCATCATTTAGACCCTTAATGCAGTATGTTTAGTTTAAGCAAAAATCTCCTCTTGTGATGCTACTAAATCATCTCTATGGAAAACTACTTATATGCTTTCCAAATGTTATCATTTTCAATGGAAATTATAAAACATTGATTTTTTTTTTAGGTCACCTTACACTTTGATTCTTAATAGAAGATTTTTCCAGTTCCATCCTTATTTAGAACTTCGAGCCAATGACTCAACCTTCAAGGTCATAAACCGTCAGTAAGCATGACACATCGCAGTCCACTACCCTTCCTCTATTGGTCTAACTTTACACTCAGTTTTGTCTACATGGTCTTGAACCCTTAGAATCTGGCTCTATATTCTAACCTTAATGTCACCTTCCATTTGGCTTATGATTTGCCACAACAGATGAGTTTTAGGAAGCCAAAAACATTGAGTTCACGTCTCATGCTTGAATCTGACAGGTATCAAGCAGAACTGAGTAACAGGCATTTTTGGAAACAACAAAATCATGTTTTATAGGTGTTTTTCCCTCCATTCAATACTGCATATTTGTTTCCAGTGCATTATTAAAGTTGGTTACAGGAACAAGCAGTCATAAGAATGATATACCACATCTCCTAAGATGTGTCTCAAGATTTATGACTTATCTAGCATTAAATATAGTATTCCTCAGTAGTGCTAATTCACCTTTTTATATGATCTGGAACTTAGCCAGATTTTTTGACAGGAGCAATGTAATTAAGTTATTTCAATGAAGCATATAGAAATAAACCATATGCTCTTTCAGTGTAGACAATGAGGTTCCATAAGACCATCTGCACAAACTTACAAAGGTAAAAGCTACTTTCATGGGGAAAATTTAAGTATATTTATTTTATGTGTGTAAAATACTTATTTACCCATGTTTAAAATATAAAAACTTTTAGAGTATATTTTTCTGTCTGTATTATTAAATCTAGTCTTTTATGTCCCTAAAATATAGACGACCAATTTAATTAAAAGATTTGGGGGCTTACTGTTAGTTTGCCCGTAATACTAAGTATTAGGGGATCCCACAATTAACATTTCTAAACACACTCACTGCCAGATTAGGGACTCAACACAAGCTATGTGCTGAGACTAGTATATCACCAGATATTGACTTATAGGTCTGTTAATTCTAGGGACTAGAGAGGGGAATTCATATTTAGTTAATCAATTCAGGAGATGATGTGAAGTGAGTATGCTGTGGGATTATTTTAACCTGACATGAGGAATAAAGTGACTTTCTCAAAGTCATGCCACCAAGAAATGGAGAGAGAGACAGAGACACAAAGAGAGACAAAAGGGAGATAGAGAGATACAAGGGGGTGAGAACACAAAAATCTAATCTCGATCAATTCCAAAGCTGCCTTACAACATTGTAGCATAGTTTCCATTTTTTTTCTCTATGAAAGATTCTGAGACAAGTTTTTCCTCCCGCATGAGGTCCAAACTGAATCTTTCTGGACTTTTATATCCGAAAGACGTATGTTAATGACATTTGCTCAAACACCAGGTCCCAAATTTATATACTTTCTCCCTTGTTTCTTCCTATCTATGAGAACTATTTGTCTTGTTCCTGGAGAAGAGTAGAGAGGGAGAGTAAGGCTGGAAAGGGGTATAAGGCAAAACTTTACCAAACTTGATGACTTTTAGGACATTCTACTATATCTTCTAAGGAGAAAAAAATCAACTAATTTTCTGATTCTACAGAGGAAACAAAACGTTTTATATTGATGGTTAATAAAAGTTTTAGACCCAGTTAAATTATTATGCCCCTTTACTGGGTCCATATTCATTCAATATTGGTCCTGATTGCTTTTATGTTTATTGATAATCCAGTTGTCTTATTAAGATGTTAAAAGTGATCCAATCTCTCCACCCAACCAGATCTTTCACATCATTTTTCATGGTCCAGCCTGATGAGTTGCTTGACCTTCCTATTCACACACATTCCGTAGTCTACCATATCTACTCTAGTTCCTACATCCAATGCCCCCAGATTAGTCTGGCCACTCTTGACTGTACCTCAACCAATGTCAAGGCTTCTGCCAGGAACTTCCATGAATGTACCCCAACTTACAGGCCACTTACATGTCACATATAACCTCTATACCCAATTATCTACCCCCACACTCCAGGCTTGGATGAAACAAGACTCACATCCTGCACACCAGCCCATTCCCTTCTGTCTACCTGGCTTCACTCTACTGAAGCCATTTTAACCTCTAGTCTCAACCCACCTGCACATCCTCTCTTCTGCTCTAACCAGCTCTGTTCATATCAGATACAGAAGTAACAAGAGAAGTCCACATGCCCAGATCTCATCACAAAAAATACATACAATATGAAAGATCTAGCCAATAGCTCCTCTCCAAAATCTACCAGTTTTGTATAAATGTTGACCAATAAGAATTGCTTAGATGAATGACAGGACACATAATTTAAAAAAAAAAGCATAATCTTCATCAAAGAATTAAATTATTTGAAGACACAAAGAAGCAGCTCATTGAGATTAAAGAGAAAGAACAGAAAGAGAATAAACATCTGAGTGCTGCCAAAGAAAACACAAACACAGGCTGATGGAAATGACAAGGACAATTCAGGTCTTAAAAAGGAAACATGGAAGAGGACTCAAGGTGAAATGAAGACTGAATTAAAGATTCAGTAGCCCAACTAGAAAATTCAGGGGAAAATCTTGGAAGTAGAGAAGAAGACAATCAAGACTGAAAGATAAAGTAGAGGATCTAGACTGAATTAGCCGCGTTACTATTTTTTTAATGGAAGAGAGGAACACAGAGGAAATATGAGACACTATGAAAAAAAAAGCCTTCAAATTATAAGCAAAGATAAAGGAGAAGAGTCCCAAGTCACTGGCATGGACTAGATTCAACAAGGTCCTAGAAGTAAGGAAAAGCTTACATATAGACCTAAGGAGCACACAGAACATCAAATGGATAAGAGCAGAAAAAAAAATTCTCACAGTGTATTATAGTTAAAACATTTAGCATCCATAACCCAGAAAGTGTATTGAAAGCTGCAAGAGGGAGAAAAAGCGAGTCACATATAAAGGAAAATACATCAGAATGATAGCTGATTTTGATTTCTCAATAGAAACTTTGAAAGCCACATAGCCTGGAGCAATGCATTACAAGTTCTAAAACACAATGGTGGCTAGCACACCCATACACACACACACACACACACACACACACCTCCAGCCAATCAAACCTAAAGCAAATATAGGAAGCAATATTTCAGGCAAAAGAAAGGAATGAACAGCCATGAAGAGACCATGGGAAAAATATGAAGCCATATTATTAAACCACAAAGTACACTGAACACATCACCAAATATCAATGACATGATGATCATAGTCATAACACAGATTTCAATAACAATTTTAAATATTAATGGCCTCAATTCTCCAATCAAACATCACAGACTGGCTGAATGGGTCAAGAAAGAATATCCATCTGTTAAATATTAAATGGAGAGAGGACCCCTAAATTCTTTCTATATAGCCAGTATCACTCTAAATCAAAACTCAGTTAAAGGTACAAAATCAAAATAATAATAAAACAAATAAGAAAAGAAAATTATATGTCAGTATCCATGTTGAATATAGATTCAAAGATGCTCAATAAAATACTTGTGAACATAATACAGACATATATTAAAATGATTATCCACCATGACCAAGTTGGCTTTATCCTGAAATTTCAGGAATGGGTCAATATATAAAAGCCAACAAATGTAATAAACCATATAAATGAACTTAAAGACAAAAATTCACATGGCCATTTCAATAGATGTAGAAAAAGCCTTTGATAAAATCCAACATCCCTTCAGGATAAACAGACCTAGAGAATATAGGGTTAGAGGAAGTATACCTAAATATAGTAAGAGTTATATATGAAAATTCCACAGCTAACATGCAACTGAATGGAGAGGAATTTGATGCAATCTCACTGAAGTCAAGAATGACTAGGGCTGTCCAATGTCCCCACTCCTTTTTAATACTGTGCTTGAAACACTAGATGAAGCAATATGGCAAGAGACAGATATCAAATGTATACAAATTAAAGGGATACAAATAGAGAAATAAGAAACATTTTCAGATGTTATGATACTATACATTAGAAAGTTAAAAAATTCTACCAGAAAACTTCCAGATATGGTAAACAGATTCAGCAATGTGGCAGGATACAGAATCAGCTTGCAAAGATAATTGCTTTTTCTTTTAAACCAACAACAGTCATTCAGAGAAATATATTATGGATACACTTCCATTCATAATAGCCTCAATGAAAATAAAATATCTAGAAATAAACTTAACCAAGGAAGTGAATGGCCTTGACAATGAAAACTTTAAATCTCTGAAGGAAGAGATAGAAAAGGATACTAGAAAATAGAAAGATATCCCATGCTCATGGATTGGTAGAATTAATATTGTGAAAATGAGCTTTCTGCCAAAAGCTATTTACCAATTCAATGCAGTCCCAATCAAAATTCCCATCTCATTCTTTGAAGAAATTGGGTGGAAAACTCTACCTTAAAATTGATTCAGAACTGCAAAAGACCCAGATAGTCAAAACAATTCTGAAAAACCAAAACAATGCTGGAAGAATTACCATTTTAGATCTTCAGAAGTATTACAAAATCATAGTAATAAAAAATAATAGAGTACTTGCACAAAAATCAGACATGTCAACTGATAGGACAAAAATGAAGACATAAACATGAGTACACATACTTTCAGGCATTTGACACTTAACAAAGATTCCTAAAAACATACTCTGGAGAAAAGAAAGCATCTTCAAAAATGGCACTGGCAAAACCAGATGTCCACAGGCAGAAGAATGAAATTAGAGCCTTAACTATTACCTTGAATATGAACCAACTCCAAGAGGATCAAAGACCTGAATGTGAAACCTGAAGCACTGTAACTTCTAGAAGAGAACATAGGCAGTTTTCTACTGGATATATAGGGAAAGACTTCCTGAATAGGACTCTTCCCAAGAATTAAAACCAACCATTGACAAATGAGACTTCATTATGCTTAAAAGCTTCTGCAGGACTAAAGAAGCAATAAACCAGATGAAGGAGAAGTCCACAAAATGAGAATCCTTGCCAGCTAGACATCTAACAGAGGATTATTATCCAGAATATATAATAAACATATAAAACATGATCCATCAAAAAATTGTCCTTGGACCTGAACAGAAAGTTTATAAAAGAAGAAAATAAAAATTCTTGGAAACAGAATACAGACATACATCAAAACTATTATCCACTGTGACCAAGCTGGATTTATCCCTGAAATGTGGAAATCCCATTTCCCTAATCTAGAAATTAGGGAAATGCAAATCAAAACAATTTTGAGATTTCATCTTACCTCAGTCAGAATGGCCAAAGATCAAAGGAACACACACAACAAATGCTAGAGGGATGCAGGGAAAAGGGGACTCTCATTCACTGTTTGTTGGATTGCAAACTGGTGAGGTGCTATGGAAATGAGTGTGGAGAATTCTCAGAAGGCTAAAAATGTATCTTTCATATCACCCGGCTATACCATTCCTTAGCATGTGCCTAAAGGACTTGACATTTTATTCCATCATGTTCATTGTTTCTCTTTGCACAATAGCCAGGAAATGGAAACAACATCAATGTCCCTCAATGGACAAATGGATAATAAAAATGTGGTACAAATACGCTATGGAATACTACTCAGTTGCTAAGAAAAAGTGGAATTTTCAGTTAAATGGATGTGACTCTAAAAGATTATATTGAGTGAGCTAAGTCAGACCCAGAAAGATGAACACCCACATTTCCTCTCATTGGAGCCTCCTAACTCCAAATCTTCAAATGTGAGTACGTATTCTGGAATAACTGCAGAAACCATGAAAATAAAACAGGACCGTTGGCGTGTTAGTCTGTAGAGAAACAATGGAGAAGGGTACAAGTGATCTGATCAAAGAACTGTGAAAAATAGGGATGTGCTTCCAATTAGGTAAAGGGAAGGGAGATGAATGAAGAAAAGAGGGAGGGCTGGAAGAACAGTAGGGATGTCTTAAAAAGCCATAAGGGGTCATAATGTTAACTGCCTAAAAACCTATAATATGCAGAAGTCTCTGAAATTTTGGCGTTGGTGTGTGTGTGTGTGGGGGGTGTTTTTTTTGTTGGTTTTTTTTTTTTTTTTTAAACAGGGTTGAACTATGAAGCCCTAGCTGGCCTTAGACTCACTGTGTACACCAGGCTGACTTTGACCTCACGGAGACCCAACAACGTCTGCCTCCGAAGTGCTATGATGACAAATGTGTGCCCCCATGTCTGGCTTGTGCCAGTGGAATTTTCAACAAAGAATAATTTTTTTTTTAAGTCTGTGATTTTTGTAGATCTGATAAATAATAGTTTATGGTATACTAGGAAGCAGTAATGTTTTTATTATGAGAAGAGATCATGAAATACAGAGAAGCATAGTCAGGGCAAGACTCCCACCCAGAGCAGGGATTAGTAATTAGCACATACCACCAAGGCAAGGTAGTTTGGGGGAGTGCCCCCTACCACACTGAATATCCCTTTCACTGGAGCTATTGTGTCCTCCAAAGCCCACTGAGAAGAGATGCCTGGGTGGCATATCAGTCTTCAATGATTGTTCCTCACATTGATATTTAGATGGCCCCTAGGGCATGTGGGAAGAGTACCTTTTCTTCTAGGAGAACAACTATCTTTACCTTAGCCCCTCAGGTCTTCACACAGCTTCCCTCAACATAGAGATGGGCAGACAGGGATCAGTACCTGAAAACAGGGACTGTAGGGTCCTCTTCCATATTCCATGACAACAGAGCATTGTGCAATAAGCCTGGCATACACTGACCTCCAGGTCCCTCCAGTTCTTCCTCACCTCCTGTTGCATGGTGGAATGATGCCAAGAATGCTTTCTACAACAAAAACAAAAATAAAAACAAAAAATCCAAATGTTATACAGAATTGATGAGCTACCAGTTTTTCTGCATGAACTATATTATTTTATGTTTCTAGCGTGAAACATTTAGATACAAATAAAAACTTGTCCCTAATTATTAAGGTCCGTGAAGTAGATGGTAATTTATGGGGCTGGGGTCAAAACCCAGTCTTGTTTGAGCCTGAATTCCAGGCTCTTTTATAGTTACCACACCTTCTCATGTCCATCGTTAGAGAACTCTGTATTAGTGTTTTGTATCACTGTGACCAAATAATTGCAGAAAGCAGCACAGATGAAGCAGAAGAGAAACTTACGTGAGAAATATTTGCTTGGTTTACAGTTTCATAGTCTACCATGACTGAAATAGTGTGGTGGAGAACAATAGAAACAGAGAAAAAGGGAACTATAGGAACAATTGAGGCCAAGACATGACTCCCAATAACTCATACCAGTGTTCTACTTCCTTAAATTTGGGCCTATCTTGTACTTTCCAGTTATCTCTCATTCACTAAAGGATAAGTCTATTCATTAGATTAGATTCCCCACTCACCCAATTCTCTCTGTAAACAGCATCATAGACCACCCCGAGACAAGTGCCTTACTAATGTCCTAGCATTTTCTCATTTTAGTAAATAACAGTTAAGAATAACCACCATAGCCATTGGTCTGCAGAGTGTTAATGAATGCTCTGTCTTTATTAGTTGGACACCCAGTGTGCATAAACAGTTGAGCATGTGTATTGAGTTATTGTCACAGAAATTTTAAATATGCAAGCAGGTAAGACATTTTCCAAGCCCTGCTTCAACTTGAGGCTATTTATATATAATAAATAAATTAATCAGTGCCTTAGTGACCTATAAAATGAGGCATAAGGGACTATATGAGGAAATATTACATTTGCATAATAATCTATGAAAATATTCTCCTTCCTTGTATTAAGAAGTGCTGATCTCCCTGATCTAAGATTATTTAACATCTTATTCATTCAATTTCTGCCTTACATATCATGCTGTCAATTTAAATGATACAAACATTAATTTACAATTTCCTTGTGAATTTCTAGAGAGACCCTCTCTGATCTGCTATGTTGGTATTCTTAGTACCAGCCTCAGTCCTTGAGAATAATAGGCACTCAATAAATACGGCTTTGAATGAGTGGTGGAGAAGTATAATCTGGTGCACATGCAAAGAGTCATTTAACAAGCCACTGTTAAAGTGAATACTAACAGGTAATGTTTTACGTTTCATATCCAGATAATTCTGTGATCGTTACTCTCATGTAATGAGGATTCATTGAGACTGTTGGGACTTCACAACAGATCCTAAACACAGTGAGGAAATTGTTTCTTTTCCTGGTTACTATCTCTTATCCTAAGAAGTTTAATAGGAGGACAAAAACTATGTTTAATTTCATAGTTTTCAACTATTTTTACATATATTGATTTTTAAACACAGATAATTTCAAAAACTCTATTAAAAAAAAGAGAAAGTTTCATAACCACTGGTAAAAGATACCATAGAAAGAATAATATAAAGTACAGCACTGGGAAGCTTTTCATCCCAACTGGGTAATAGGTGAAGATGTGGGTATAAGGAACACAGACAGTTTGACTCATGCATTTTGGATTTTCCTAATTATGTTTTAGGTGTACATCTGTAACTTCAACTGTTGCAGTTCATAGAATTGAAAACTATTGCAAAGACAATTATAAGCATACATTTCCTAGGATAATATTTAAACTCTGACACTATAAGAATCATTCATTCTAACAGCCTGTGCATTGGAAGATAAATGTTACTTGTGACTAACTAGAAAAACTACCACCTGCCACCCAGTCCAGTCAATAGATGAGTGCTTCTTTTAGTTGTCTTTGCAATCGTTTTTAATTCTATGAACTATAACGTAGGTCACCATTAGCCTCTCTGTCATATATCGTTGTCACGTTCTGTCTTTCTACATACCATGATGGTAATGTGTTTTAGATTGTATCTTAACCTCAAGGTATTTATGATCTGAGAGCTAAAAGAAAAAAAAAATCACTACAGTTGTTCCTTTTATTTGCTTTGTCCAGATAAACTGTTGGTATTAATGTGCAATGTAAAACAAAGGAAAGTGGACATCATGTTTTAAATTATCCATTGACCTTGCTCTAATGCAAAAGAATATTTGGTATTTTAAGATCATTTTGTTTTTAGGAACGTAGGTCCTTTGGTATAATAATTGGACAATCTTATATAAAATATATTACCAGCCCATAGGGTAGCTGTACTCTCTTTGACTAAATGTCTCTGAGGTTGACATGCTGCCTCTTTTACTCTTTCAGTGAATCTATTTCATCTCCATCTTTCTACCTTTACCTACCTTTTACAGCTCAGTGGCCCCCAAAATATAATTTCTGTAGATGTTCCAGACTGATCATCTAGGGCTATGTAAACTACTTTCCCCATTTCCATAAAAATACACAAAACATGTAACAAAAGGAATTTGAGGAAAGATGGATTTATTGGATCATAGGTTTTTAACCTATAGGGAAAGCAAGGTGGCAGCTGGTCACATTACATCCTTAGGAAGTACCATGGTTCCTGGTTTTAAGCTCACTCTCCTCTCTTTATTCAGTCCAAGACCCCAAATCATGGAATAGTCCCACCTATATTTAGGGTAGGTCATCTAATGTCATCTAACCCAATCTAGAAACTCCCTCACAGATGTGCTCAGATGTTTGTCTTATAGGTGATTGTAGGTCCCATCGAGTTGATAACATATCATCAGAAGAGCTAGCTCAGACTCTTCTTGGACTGTAGTAGATTCCTGAGAAATATCTGATTGGTTTCCCTGGAATCAGTTGTTTGTACACAGTTCAGTAATTAGCAATGAGAACAAAGTGCTATGTGATATCACATTTTAATGCAGATATGTGGCTAAAGAACCTAAGGAGAGAGGTGTGAGGTGGGATATTCTCACCAGCACCTACTCATCAACATACTGGATGTACATAGTTTACATATGGTTTGCATTGGTGGCTTTTATGCGAGAGATTGAAAACTCATCTCTTGATACATCTGTTTATTCCCCAAGTGGAAGTAGAAACCAACCAATAGTTACAGTTCTAAATGATGAAAATATCACAAATGATTCACCAGCATATGCACACTTTAAATACCTGCATGTGATAAGATACTGATAGAATTTTAATTCAAAAGCCCAAGGGCATTTACATATTTCAAAACACCATAGCATTTCAATTGCTAATTTCTTCTTTTAAAGTACACTTTGCACCAAACGTTCCAGAGTATTTGGGTTTTGAGGACTTAAAATAGAAAATGAGTAATTCTGATTTCTGGTTTTTACATTACTCAAGTTTTGTATACAGTCTCGTCCCTTAGTATCCATGGGTTCTGGTTCCAAGACACACTTTCAATCTCCAGACCTTTAGATGTTGGTATTCCTTATATAAAACAGCGCAGTCTTTGCATCAAACCTACTCAACCCTTGTGGGCAGGTGTTTGTAGTCATGTCTAGATAATGCAGAACACAGTATCAATAGTTGTTGCGTTATTTAGGGAATAATAACAAGAAAAGTCTGTATTCCTTTTTATGGTTTTATTAATTCTTTGATAATTTCAGTCATTGTCTTTTGGGCATTTTCACCCCCTGTCTTCTTCAAGATTTACCCCATTCCACACCCTTCCAACTTTGTGTACTCCCATTTTTAACCCACTGTATGCCATTAATGTCGCCTATGTACTCTATTGTGTGACCATCCACTGGAGCATGTTTAACCAATCAGGGGCCATATTCTTACAGGAAATTAATAATGCTATGTAATTTTTCAAATATTGTAGTTATACAGTTGGTGTGTGTGATGATTATTGTTAATTGTCGACTTCACAAAATCTACAATCATCTGGGAGACAGGCCTCTGGGTGTTCCTGCTGGGGTTTTATGTATATCTTTAATTGGTATGGGGAGAACCACCATTGTAACCCTACTCCTTGACTTGGATCCTGGACAGAATCAAGGGAGAAGCTAAGCAGCTATAGGTTTCTATAGTTCTCTTTTCCCACTACAGATGCAGTATGGCCAGTGCTCCAAGCCATTGTTTCCTTGATTCCTCGGCTATACTCTAAAATACGGCCTTCTCTCCTGAAGTTGCTTTTGTCAGAAAAACAGCAAAAGAGAAGCGAGTATCACTGGATTTGTGGATGGGGAGGCCGTTATCTGGAGATCCAATAGTAAATACACAGAACTGGGGTTTGGCATATCGCTCCAAGATAAACTGTGTCCTTCAGTCACTATTGCTTTATGGTCTTTGTGTTGCTCTGCAGAGCCAGGTAAAGCTGTAAGACTTCTCATATCAGTCCCAATTTCCAACAAATATTTAACTCCAATAATTGAAGTCTACTTAATAGGCCTTTCTGGTATGGTGAGGCTGTTTGACTTTTTGAACAACTAAATTCCGAATTAACAAGTTCTATTAACTTTGTTGTGTACAATGCTGAGATCATTGCTGAAGGCCCAGGGGTAGCTCCTGGTGTTTGTCTCATTCAGTGTTGTGAAAGGTAGGGTGAAATAAGAACAGTTTTATCACTCTTTGGCTTTTGAGTACATTTTTCTTTTTGCTCTCTAGGATACCTTTGAAGCCAACCACAGAAGTCTCTCTGTTCCTATTTTGGACATTTTTACCATTTAGGAATTTTGCCTGCTGAGATGTTTATTGCTTAGTCGACCAGATTTTTTCCTTTATGCATTAACTGTGTACTGCTTTATTCAACCTAACTGTAGCCATTGATCTATAATGCAAACAGAGAAATTCTTCAACCAAAGACTTGTTTTGAACAGTATTATGGTCTTGATACATCAACTGCCTGGAATGATATATAATTCATATTCAATTTTAATAGTGATGCAAAGCAAATATAAATTACAGGTTATTCTAGCAACAGTCAGATCCTCTTGTAGAAGCAAAGTAAGCCAGAATCCACGGTAATTCCTTTTTTTAAGGTGTGCCAAACACAAGCTTGAGCTATCCCATTTCTTTTGATAAACTCATATGTAAATGCTTTTAAAATGCTACCACAAAAGGTCAATTGATTTCTTGTCACAGATACTAAGGCATCAGGTGAACACAAATGCAAATATCTCATTTTTGTATTCAGGTTGGGCTACCTTTTATATATGGGTGGCAGTGATGGGGGAAATCAAAGAAAATTATTATTGGTTTGGGTTTTTATTTCTGTTCATCTGATGACATAATCTATGTAAAATACACACATATACAAAATTTATTACTCTATATATTGATACAGCATTTCTCAAAGGGGTTTGCTTTGGCCAACAGAACATTTGTAGAGCGTCCTTGAGTATACTTGCACAATGGAGACTGCCCCTTGACTGTTTTAGGACCCAGTGTCATGTAGCCAAGATGGTGAAGGGCACGTGACCTAATCACTAGACAACTTCCTGATCTGTCCACAAGACCATCTGTCCCAGGAGACCTGTTTGACTCTCAAATGCCCTTCAAAAGCCCAAGCTAGTTTTTGCTGGGTTGGTGAACCCAAACTCAGGCCACAAAACTACTTGGCAGAATCTGGAGCAAACTAAATGAATATTACATTAAGTTATTGGACTCAAGAGCGGTTTACCAAACAAGTGCTAATTGATACAGGAGATGAAAGCAATCCATTTGCAACAAGAAGGAAGATGGAAAACTATGGTTGAACATTACCAGGTTTGGACCACTACACTTTGCTGAAAGGTAAACTTTTAAAAAGATTGAGAAGTTTAGTTAGTAGAGTTTAGTTTTAAGTTCATATTTTAAAAATTGGATTTTATGAGTAGAAAAAAAATTAGAGGTGAAGAACACAGTCATTAAATTCAGCACAGCCAGCAGGAAAACAGTGCTTAAATATAAGCCTGACTTTACATCAAATGTGATAGAATTTGTCAGACAATGATGTAGTCCTACTGGATTACAAGTTACCTACAAACCAGGCCATTGTAATACATGCCCCAGGATGAAAAGGTGAGGTTTTAAATACCTCTTTTTTTTTTTTTTTTTTTTTTTTTTGGTTTTTCGAGACAGGGTTTCTCTGTGTAGCTTTGCACCTTTCCTGGAACTCACTTGGTAGTCCAGGCTGGCCTCGAACTCACAGAGATCCGCCTGGCTCTGCCTCCCGAGTGCTGGGATTAAAGGCGTGCACCACCACCGCCCGGCTAAATACCTCTTTTTATGGCCATTGAGTCTACTTCTCCTCTACCTACATTAAAGGAAGAGGTGAATTGCATGACCATATTTGGAGAAAACCTAACAAATGCAGTTTTGAAATATAAGTATTTCTTATTTACTGTTTTCTCTAAAACAATCTCTCCAGCCATTAAAGTGTGTTTTTATATTAAAAGTTAGGAACCGAAAGAGAGAGAGAGAGAGAGAGAGAGAGAGAGAGAGAGAGAGAGAGAGAGGAGAGAGAGAGAGAGAGAAATGACATTTCTCTTTTTTTAGCTCTTCTGTCTCATAGTGTAAGACATGCCATTCCTTTCTATGCAAATCATAAACCCATAATTTTATTATTTACAACTATCTGACAAGATGATGCCAATTTGAGAGTTGTTGTAACTAAGTAATTATGCTATAGCAAATCAAACTTGCCATAACTTTTCCTGTTAACAGTACACATGTATGAACTAAAATTCAATAAGCTTTTGGTCTCCACCAAGTACAGACTGTTTGGGTAGCAGCTACTCTCTTCTCAGATCTTGGTCAAAGAGTTCTTCCTCAGCAAAGTCCTGCGTATAACCTTGTCAGTTTCCACTGTGGCTCTTCATAGCTCTGTGCTCATTTTCTTTATTGAACTTCTCGTAGGACGCAGTTGCACATGTTCATGGGGGAGATCATTGTCTTCCACGATGAATTTTAGGTCCGAACCTAAATGTAGCTACCAGTATCTTTAGATTTGTAATTTTCTGTCAGGATGGAGCTTGGTGTCTGGCATCTGGCAAGTGTTGAGTAAATGTCTCTGGAAAGGAGAAGACAATGGAAGGCTATCAACTTCTGCACGCCTGCAATATCCAGTTAAATGCTCACAAGAAAAATTACTAGGGGAATGTGTTCCAGGCAGAGCCCAGATCTGCTACACTAAAGAGGAAACAAACAAACACAAAACAGAAAGAAGCAATGGATCCAGAAGGTGATGGTTTCCCATGGAGAGATGGAAAGATGGGTCTACAGGGAAAGTCGGGCAGTAATCTGGTTTTTTTCCCAAGTAAAAATAACTTATTAATAGAGAAAAAGACAGAGACTGTGGTATTTTCTCAGTTCCTGTCCTGAGCCTCAGAGTTGCAATTCACTGATCTATAAAGGCCTGTGAAGGGGATGGGGTGGGAGTGAGTAGAGAGGCAGAGGGAGCCCAGCCCATGACATGTTTGAGCAAGATACTAGAAATAAAAAGATGGAAATTAGTATACATGCCAGGATTCATCTAAACAAAACTAGAATGGCTAGATGGATCTCAGCACAAGAAATGATATCAGGGAAAACAGAGACATTTCATAATGATAAAAAAAGTCAATTCATCAAGAGGATATAGCAATCCTAAATGTGTTTGTGTCTAATGGCAGAGTGCCACAACCCAGTGAGCAAAACTTGATGGAACTCAGAAGAGAAATGATAAGCTGAAAGTTCAACACACCAGACCTAGTAACTGAAGGAACAAGTAGAAAAAAATGCTAAATATATACAAGACTCAAATAAACCATGAACCAAAATGATCTGCTTGAATGCAACTCCAACCAACAGAGTGCAAACATCTAGAATACACATAAAGAGAGAACATATTCCAGGACATGAGACAGATCTCAATAAATTAAAGAGGAGTGTATTCGTTCAATGTGTGATCTGTGACCCAGAGGAACTAGTAGAAAGTGGTTATAGAGCAGCAGCATCTTGAAATTTTACAACTGCTTATGGGTTGAACAATACACACACACACACACACATACACACACACACACAATATGTATATATACATACATACACACACACACACACACACACACACACACACATATATATATATATATATATATATATATATATATATATATATAAAATGATCCATATTTCAGAGAACAGTTAGCAAGTATTTTTGAATGGACTAAAGATGAAATCACTACCAAGCAAAATGGGTAGCATGTGACTGTGTAATAGAGACTATATTTGTGCATGGGATGCTTATGTTAAAAATTTTTTAAAGTTATCCAGTGACCTAAATATGTACCTAAAATACTATGTAGCAAAACCCTAAAACTCATAGTGAGCGGAAGCAAGGAGACAGTGAACATAAATCAAGAACTAGGTTAAACAGAAGCAAAAAAGCAGCAAAAGGTTAGTTGGACAGGAGGCAGTTCTTGTGAGGAGTTTATGCAACTGAAAATTCCTTAGCCATAACACTGGTCAGATTTTAAAGAAGAAACACAGTATACATCAAGACAGGTATCACTACAGAATCCACAGGAATAAAAAAAACAACACAGTGAGAGAACACTGAACATCTGCAAGCCAGTAAATCTGACAAAGTTAAATGGACAGTGTTTTTGAAAAACAAATAAAACTCCATCATGATGAAATTGATAAGCAATGAAAAGCCCATGTACTACGGATTTCCATTAATTTCATAAAATCTCTGAGTTCAGTCAGAAACAAAGAAAAATTGCCAATACTACAGGCAGCCTTTCAGAAAATAAAAGAGGAGGTAGTTAGATGTTTAATGTCATGTTTTATTCTGCTACCAGAACCAAGGACGTGAGGCTAAATGAAAACTACAGAGCAGTATTACTCTGTTCTAATAATAATTAGACATGAAAACAAAATGTCATTTATAATCAGATAAAATCATAACATGCAGGAGCTGGAGAGATGGCCCAATAGTTTAGGGCATTTACTGCTCTTACAGGGGAGCTGAGTTTGGCCCACAACCATCGGTTCCACTAGGACCCAATGACCTCCTCTAGCCCAAGGACACTGAGTATATGGAATATGCTTATATGCATGCAGTCAAAACACTCATACACGTAGGATTATAAAAATTAGTGGCCCAAGTTATTGCTTAGTGGTTAAGGTCACTTGCTGCTCTTCTAGAGGACTTGAATTCAGTACCTAGTGTTCATGTCAGTCTGTCTGTAACTCCAACTCCAAGGAACCTAATGACTAATTACCTATTAATAGATCTAAAAGCTTGGTGTTTTTAAGCTTTCATTATCTTTAAAGTGGTCAACTGCTTCAATATGATCTCAGCAAAAATTGTACAATATATGTTTATAGATTGATGGATATATATAATGTATATATGATAATGGCTCATTTTTTAAATCAAATAAATTTTAAAGATAAATAAAAATTGGAGAATGTATAATGTTTAATTTAAAGTCTTACTATAGTGATATAAAATCAAGTAAAAGAGTAGTCAAAACTGTTATAAAGATGAATATTTGTGTAGAACAATAGGAAAATCTAGGAGGTCCTCAGATACAATCAATTGATTTTTTTATAAAACATCAAATATATTTCATTTTATGAATACTATGCTATTTCACAAATTGGTAAGGAACAATTGGATATCTCTTTTGGTTAAAAAAAAGATCAATCTTGATCATTATCTTATATCAGACTCAATCCTAGCTCACACCAACAAGCAACAGACATAGCATAGACTCAGAGATAAAAAATACATAAAATTATGTAAGAACTCTTACAATTTAATTAGACAATCTGGTTTAGAATAGTATACGTGTGCAAATGATTTGAAGATCCTCATCACTCACGGTGTGTGAGTAACTAGGAAGCAGGTGAATAGATGCTCAGCAGTTAGTCATGACAGAACGTGAATGGAAATCACCATGAAACACCACTGGGATGAAGACTGGCAGATGCTGATGGGGCTGGGGATCAACTGGAAACTGCAAGCATGGTGGGTAGAATACACAGTGGGACAGCATCTTTGAAATCAGTTTTAGTTTCTTGTCTAGGAAGGTAGTACCATGTGGCACATAAACCACACTGCTGGGTATCTCTCCAAGGGAAATGGAAAAATACATTTATACAAAGTATAATCAAATGTTCCTGAAAGTTTGCTTTACAGTTTTCAAAAATAAGAAAGACCCTTGGATTTGCAGAGTTAAAATTGAGTGTAGTGAAATGCTGTTCACCACAAAATGAAGCAGATTACTGATTCACAGGGTAACATACATGTATCTCAAAATAATTTTGGAGGAAAATTTTTCTTACTATTCTATGCGCCTTAAAGTCATTGACCAGAGATGGACAGAAGAGTTTATGAACATGTATACTAAGCACTTATACAGGACTATAGCTCTCTTTTATCTGTGATTTCACTTTCTGTGGCCTCAATTACAAACAACTGTGGTATGAAAATATTAAGTGTAAAATTGTATAAATAAGGAGTTTATACATTTTTCAATTGTATGTTGTTCTGAGTAGCACTACGAACTCTTATATTGTTGAGTTTTCTTCTCCTACCTAGGATATGAATTGTCCTTTGTGCTGTGTACCCATGCTCTATACACTACCTGCCTGATGATCCATCACATCAGTGGTAGACTAATAGTACACTAACAGTAGATGAATATTTGTTCACCTGGCTTCCTCTTCTCACACCAATACTAGTTCATCTCATGTCACCACAAGAAGGTTGAGTCCAGCACAGTAAAATACCTTGACAGAATCAAGTTCCAAAGACTTTAATTTTCTTGTTTCATAGTTGTTATTTCCTACTATGTCCAGTTTATAAACTATAAGTGATAATTGTTCTGTAAGTACAGAAAGAGAAAACATAGTATATATAGAATTTGGTGCCATCCTTCATCCCAGACTACTCAGGGCCTGAAATGTATTCCCCAAGGTTAAGAAGACATGCTCTCCCTGAATCACCTTCACCATCATCGCCAATGCTGAGCCTTTTCTGCTTACAATACTGTTCTTTACTCCTTAATGTTTTAGGTTTTTAACTTCCCCATATGGGTCCTCCTCTCTAGCTGGCTCATTTCACTTATTCTAATGTCTTTGAGGCCCATTCTGGGTGTCTCAAATACAAAATTCCATTTGTTCTTAGGTTAAGTCCTCTTGCATTATGTACACATGCTCCATTTTCTTTGTTCATTCATTGCTTGTTTGATACTTAATCTAAGTCCACATTTTTTGCTTTTGTCAACCCCACTGTGAAGAATATGGAAGTGTGTGCTTGTTTTCAACTAACTCATTTTTCAGTTCCTTAAGCTATATATCCAGTAGTATATTTACTAGATTATGCCGTAATTCTGTTTTTACTTTTTAAAAAAACCTTCTATTATTATTAATAACAACTTTATTAAATTATGGTCCAGTTAGCTTCAGCTGTCAACTTGAGCCAACTGAGGAGAGAGAGTCTTGGCTGAATGATTTCCCCGATCAAATTGCCGACGACTATGTCTATGAAGGGTTATCTTGATTGCCAACTGATTTGGCCCACTGTGGTTGGTACCATCCCTAGGCACTTGGAAATGGGCTGTGTAAGAAAGCTAGGTGGGCATGAGCCAGTGTTATGGGTGAGCCAGCAAGCAATATTCCCCCGTGATTCCTATCCTGACTTGCCTCAAGGATAAAGTGTGACCTGGAATTGTCAGCACACTATACCTTTCCCTTGTCACTTGTCTTAGAATAGCAATGTAAATCACACTAGGACAGCTTATATCCCCCCAGCATCCCTCAAGGGTTCCTTTATCTACATATCTTCATCAGCGTGGAACTTCGGGGTTTGATAGCAGCTAGTCTAACAAGTGAGAAGTGATATTTCATGTTGCTTAAAGCTGTATTTTCCTGGTAGCTATTGAACACCATTTTTTTTTCACAAGCCTGTTGGCCATTCATCTGTCTTATTCTGAAATTTTTCACTTGAAGTTCTTTGTCTAATTTTTAACCAATCGATTTTTTTCTTTGAGTTGAATTTCTTACACATTTTTTGACTTAGCCGTGTATTTGTCATTTTAACATGTTTTCTGAGCCTATAGGCTGTTTCTTTATTATTTCATTTGCTGTTCGAAGGCTTTTCAGTTTGCCCACTTGCCAATTTTTCACTCTTGTTAGTTATGTCTGGGGGAGTCATACAAACAAAAACTTGCCTAGAGCAATGCCTTGAAGAAGTCCTGTATTTTCTTTTCTAGTTTTTCTTTATAGTCTCAGATTTTACATTTAAATCTGTAATACATTTGGGGTGAGTTTTATATGAAAAGCTTGGCCTAAGAAACCAGAGAACTAAACAAAAAAGAAATCAAACATCTTAATAAGACTAATGGAATGAGCGGACAGTTTTCAAAAGATGAAATATAAATGGTCAATAAACAGAGGAGAAAATGTTCAACCTCACTAGCTATCAAAATAATGCAACTTAGCCTGAGTATCGCTCAGCAATAGAGAGCTTCTCAAGCATATGCAAGATCCAGGGTACAGTTGTTAAAACATCAAATCCAGAAAAGATACACATCAAAATTGTGCCTAGATTCCATCCTACCACACTCATACTGTTAATCATTAAGAACAAATGACATCAAAAGCTGTACAGTGTGACAAAAAAGTGAACCCTTACCACAACCAGTGAGAACTGTAAAGTAGTCAAACCATTTTGGAAGTCAGTATGGAGGTTTCTCAAAAAACTTAACAGTAAATCTGCTGTGCAACTCAACTATAACATTCTAGAATATTTACCCAAAGGACTCCAAGTCAATATATTACAGAGATAGTTATTCATCAATGTCAACTGCAACACTACTAATAATAGCTAAGTTTTTTTTTTAACTAATCGAGATGTCTAACAACTGAGGAATGGGAAAAGAAAATGTGAGATATAAGTGTGTATGTGCATATATTTATGAAATGAAATTTTTTCAGTCAAGAACAAAGTTCTTTAAGAACTGTGCTATTCGTCAAAGTGTGCTATTTGCAGAAAACAGATGCAACTGAATGGTATAATATTAAGTAAATTATTTTTGTCTTAGGAAAACAAATTTTGTATGTTTTTCCACCTTTGTTCTTCTTAGATTTTGACATAAATTCGTAAAATAATATATGCATATATGACATAAAGTTAGGCAAGAGTCAGCTAGGGTAATAAAAGGAAACTAATGTCAGCAGAAAAGGTTAGGTGTGGGGTGTGTAAAGGAATATGCTCACTATATATTGTATGAGACACTTTTTAAGTTAATGAAAAGAAAAAAAGACAGCAAACAGGAGCCAGTTCCTCCTTGTGCAAATAGACACCCAGTATTCCTGAAGCGGTTTATTGAAGGCACTGTGCTTTTCACCTTGTGTGTCCTTGATGAACTGTGTTGAACAGCAGTTGACAAAAAAAAAATGTGGTTCCATTCTGGGCTCAGTTTCTTTCTCCATTGGACAACACATCTGTTCTACTACCTGCACCCAGCTCTTCAGATGACTGGCTCTTTGCACTGGAGTTTGAAATGTGGTCATATGCTATCTCCAGCATTATTCTTTTTGCTGTAGATGACGTTGGGCATCTTGCACTTGGCTTCACTGTCGTCTCCTCATAGAATCACACAGTGCATAGACTAAAGCCAGGTTATAAGTGATAAAATATGGACAGTTCTCGTAACATTTTCTGGATTCTTTCTGGTTTTTTTTTCTCTTATTGAACTGAATCAGTGTGTATTCTGGATGCTCTGCTGGTTGAGTTTCCAGGACTGCTTGAAAGCTTCATGTCTCCACGGATTCTGTAAGTTGAATTTTAAGGTAAATGTGGTATTGAGATGGGCCAGGGTACTTTTAAACTGAAGTTGCTATAGGTTCGCTCTCCAGTTCTGTAAGGAGCCACTTTGCCATTTTGTGAAGTAAAGGATAAATGACAGAATGCCTGTATCCTTAGAGATGAAGTTACTGCATAATTTTCTGTATTTACATCTCCTCATCAATAATTGAGTGCTGTCAACTGTGAGCATGAAGCCCATAAATGTGGCAAAATGATAATGACAGTGTATCATAATGCTATTAATTATGTAATATTTCTTATGACTAGCATAGGTTGAGCCTGTGTAAATTATTCCCACCACTTCACTTTCTGTTAATATTAAACTCAGGTATTTATAAATTTATACTGAATATTAAGTGTTGACAAAATGAAAGAATCCTTCATCTTGATCCTGCAAATTGAAAATGATGTTTTTATTATCCGTACTTGACTGTATCATCTCCAGATGAAGCAATAGTAGAAATGGGCCTGATGGCAATGCCTGGAGAAATACTTCTTTTTATGAATGGTGGCAAATTTAATGAATATACTTTTCAATTATATCTAGTGCCATGTCCTGAGCAGTGACTGCTTTGAGCCCTGAAATTCTGGAATTCAGAATGTTCTGAAGGTTGTTCAAAGGTGAGCCTCTAACAAGGCTTCACTGAATTTCCTAACGCCAGAAGTTTTGAGGGTAACTATGGTCTTTGTTGAATTTTCACTTCCTTTAGACATCATAAAAAAAAAAATCACAAGTAATTCTTTGCTATTGTTGCGTTTTCTTTCCGCAGTTATATTATTGTCTGTGTAGATGAAATCATAAGTTGTGTCTTTATCACAGTTGTTCTTAAAACTTAAGAAGGGCAACTTTAAGTTGCCCATGAGGGCAAGGGTGAGTAAAAATGAGTGCTCTTGATTATGTTTATAAGAGATGGCAAAAGAGGTCAGGCATTGTTTATGTGGTTCCACGCTTGACTTGTCTCCTATTGGCTTTCTGGATTCACCTCCTACTCTGTTTTCCTACTAACTCCACTGAAAAGACATTCATTATATAATATGGGGTGTGTTCAAAAGGACAAGAGACTTATAACTCATGAGACCATGGTGAAAACATCATTTATTGAACTATAATAAAAACAAATCCATTTGGTTAAAAAAACAGTTATTAAAAAGGAGTTACATTTGCCTTATTCAGTTTGAAGCATCTACAGAGAGAAGGGAAGACAGACACACAAGGTATCTTGTGCATCTGGTCTTTTCCTGGTCACTCCCATCAGACTAGTAGCTTAAATGATTGAGTAACTGTTCAACTTGTGGGAGGTAGGCAGGTGCAAACACTAGCAGTTACACATTACAGGACTCTGTGTTTCTCATGACTACCTTATTGCAAAGCAGGCCTCTAGAGCC
Organism: Peromyscus californicus insignis; assembly: GCF_007827085.1. Classification (NCBI taxonomy): domain Eukaryota; kingdom Metazoa; phylum Chordata; class Mammalia; order Rodentia; family Cricetidae; genus Peromyscus; species Peromyscus californicus. The sequence goes on along the minus strand of NW_026294514.1, from coordinate 39,500,783 downwards.
TTCTATGGTGTTCATATAATATTTCTGAAATTACTCTTTTAGTATTTAATGAGCATTTAATAACTAATTCTAACAAAAATTGTATTAGTAATAAAGGTAAGATGAGGGGAGTTTTGAGAGAGAAGGAAATGAGGGGTCCTCTCTGGGAGTTGGGACTGCAAACTGAGGAGTGGAGCATGAGTCTTCCTCAGAATAGAGTGAAAGAAAGGTCAGCATGTACGTTGAGAAGTGGGGGAAAGCCGTCCACGTGCTGCTGCATTCCATTTGTAAAGGTATGGTGTTATTTTGCTGTTTGGAAATAGTCGGTGTAAGCCTCATGAGGATTAAACAACAGATGGTCAATTAGCCCCATCTCCACAGTGTCCCTCATTCACACTTTCACGTTGCCCTGTGAAACACTCAGTCCAGAGCACAGCAAATGTGCTTGAATCTTTTCAAGAATTCTATTTTCTACCTGGGCTCTGTCAGGTTTTATCAAAATCATCAGGACCCAGTTGAACTGCTTCCAATGTTCCCTAGTATTATGATAATAACCTATAAGTTTTAAATTGTCTTCTACTACAAGGAACTCACTATTTATGACATATGGTCTCTAGTAGAGCTTGTATCGTGTGTTAATTTTATGTTTGATCCCCCAGTGTACAATATGGACTGATTTGCCTTTTAGTTTCAATGCTTTCTGCAGTATTAGGCACCCACTAAAATTTAAGCATGAATACATTTTTAATTTGTTAGTAACAAATACATGTTGCTACTAACTATGCTGTTTGTGATATGTGATAGATCTCTAGAACTGCTCTTCTTAGCTATAATCCATGCTGTCCCCATTATCTCAGTCAGAAACCCTGTGAAATGGTTTTGATAGTAGTAACAAAAAGCATATGAGACTTTAAGAAGGGAATCATAAAAGTTGATTTTTTTTCCATGAAATGCCTTTATTTAAGAATGTAAGCCCACTGAAGTTTTGTAAAAATTAAAATACAGTGGCTTGAGACTTCCATTACTTTTTAAAAGAAGTCTATTCTTAATGAAGGTGGAAATTGAAATAGTATTTAAAAACTAATTAATTGTGCATGTGTGTATGTGTGAGTGTGTATATGAGTGTGAGGGACAGTGTGTGCAAATGCTCATATATGGGCACATGTGTGAAAGTCAGGAAACAACTTGAGGGAGCTGGCTCTCTCCTTCCATCATGCGGTCTAGAGCATCTAACTCAGGTCATATTCTTCGAGGCAGGTTGCTTTTTAATCATTTCACCAACCCCAAAATGACATTTTCAAAAATAAAGAAGACCTTGTTCTCCCCAGCTTTCTTTACCGTAATATGTAACTCCCACATCTCCAGAGAAGCTTTTGTGTTCTCTGCTGCTGCTTCTCTCGGACACAGGAAGCAGTGCTGTGCTATGCACATGGAGATTCAAATTGAGAATTGGCTTAATACTCCATTCAGTATTCAGCATGCACTTCACCTGGGCTTTGATTTTAATATCCTATTACAGATTTCAGATTTCCTACTGTCTCTTATGCCGTTCGTTTCGTGGTTCAACAGTTCACATCTTAATAATTCTTATTCTGTATAAAAGCGTATTAATGATACTGTATCCAGCAGTAGAAAAACCCTGACTTTTCTTTCAAGTTAACATGGTCAAGCTACAGAGGAACTTTTTAGGGTTTTTTTTTTTTTTTCCTGAAGTGAAAGAATCCTTGAAAGTGTTCGAGCCAAGGACCATATCTGGGCATTATGGTATATTTTTCTTTGTTAAGATCACTTTCTCATGGTAGAAAAAATATGACTATTAACAGAAAACTTCCAGTTCTTTCTGTATCTGTTCCTTCTTCTGTACATTCTGAAGCACAGCAACTATTAAAGTTATGTTTGATCACTTGGGGCAGGGAATTCTAATTCTATGTCTGCCCTTCATCTTTTTCCCTAGCCTAGATTCTATTTAAGATCTTGGAGAAGAAGCATGACACACAGGTAGAAACAACTCTGGAGCAAGGATTGGAAGCCTCTTAGCTTTCCAGGATTTTCAATTCGTGAGCGGGTCACCTTGGAACACTAGGAAGCATTTTTTCTAATCTTTTTACACCCAATGTTAGGAACAGAAAATAGAACAAGGAATAGATGCCTTTACTGTCATAGAGACCAATAAAGCACACCAAGCAAACTCTGGAAGGCAACTCATGCTATAATACCCTAAAACCTGTCACAGAATTACATGTTTCTGTCATGACATAATTAGTCTTGACCTGTCAGATGTTATTAGGTAAGAGCAAACCATTAACAAGTCCAGCTCAGTGAGCATTTGGGAAAGATGGTAACAGATGAGGAATTATATAAGCAGCTGGACCTGTCTGTAACAGTTCTGACAGGAAGTAATGAGTAGGTCTCCCAGCAGGTGGGAGAGCAGCATGGCAAGGCACCCAAGGTCAGTGGTCTGAGAAGGAGCACATGGACAAAATAGGAAAGGTCACAGGATTATCTTATTATTCCAGATGTCTTTCAGATTTGGTCTACTATTAAACAGACATGTGACGTGTATACCCAGTGTCTCATAGCTAAGTTGTCTCCATTGTGCACCTTGCTGGTAGATGTGGGAGTAGGTCATAAGGTCAGGACCGAAGAGTTGGGAGATGGATTTCTGATAGGAAAGCATGGTGACATCCCTTGCTTTCTAGAAAGGGCCGGTAGTCATGAGTTGGTGTTCCTGTTGTAAACCAAGTAGTGACTTCAGCAGCGATACAGACATGGTGTGTGGAAATCCGTGGATCCAGTGATCAAATTGTGGCGTAAGGCCACAAAAGCCTGAAAACTTTGTAACAATTAAGGTCCTGAGAGGGTACAACAATGTGATTTGAGGCCTAAATTTTAGGCCGAGTCTTGAACCTGCAGTTGGGCTGTGGCAATCATTGTGCAGAGAGATTCTGCAGTGGCTTTGTTATTGCCAGTGACATCTACTGTTCTCGGGTCCCCTCCTGTGTAGCAAAGTCCTTCAGAGCAGTTATAGCAGAGACAGCTAACTGAGGTTTTCCAGGCTAGCTCCCAGTATGACTGACTGTCACGTGTCATGCTCAGGCAGGGTTGCTGATTATCCTTGTGCCAACCTGTCCCTGACTAACTTCCATCCACCCCATCAAACCTGTACCAGCAAGTTACCACACCACAGGGAGCGAGATAGGAGCCCCCCTGTTTCTTGTATCATACACCTGTGCATAGTAAATAGAAATGAGATGTTTTTCACATCCAACATAAACGTTAAGCAGTGCATAGTTATTTCATATGGTGCCCATGTGAGGTTGTGGGTTGTTTTTTTTTTCCCTCAGAGAGCACAATGCTATATAATAGGGACCATAGTTAAAATTAGTGATCCAAAGCTAATGAAAACTATACAGATGGGATGATCCGCATGGCAGTTCCAGGTGAGCATAGGAACTACACTCGCTTCTTCCTTAATCTTCCATGTTTTCAACTGGCAGAAAAGAAATCATAGATCACAACAGAAGAAGACTTTAAAATTATACTCTCAGTTGACTTTATATGCCTGCCTTATTTTCTGTCTCTGTTTATATTAGGTATAGGAACATCATTACTGTTAATATGTTTAATAGTGACGAATCTCAGTCTTTCCAAGAGCTGCTTTGATCATCCCATCAGCTGAGAAATACAATCACCTCAGCCATTCATTCAATTTAATTTTATTGAACACTTAATGGTATCTAAATCTTGTACTTAACTCACTCTTTGGAGAGCAAAGTTGCTCTGGCTTGTCATGAAAATGTTAGAGATAAAGAATTTGAATACATATCAAGTTTATTTCAAAGGTTTATATAATTTTGTCAACTTTTTTGAACATCTGGAACCTGAATTAACTTTCATTAATTTAAATCTAAAAATCATTTCATTTTTAATAATTATTGACCTTCATATACATTTGAAATGTTTAATTGGAGTGAATTTGGTGATTATAAGCATGATAATTGTCATTCTATACGTAATAACTAAAAGCCTATAACTTATTTTTCTATTTCTATAAAACCTTTGAGGTAATTTACACTTTTAAAACTGCTGTAATCAAAATAATTAGAGTGATCACAGACATATCAGAAGCTAATTAATAGGCAGAGACAATTGACAGGCCCCAAGGAATATTTTTATGGCAACTAAGAATTTAGTTCACCTAGAAATGTCTAAGTTTTTGCCATGGATGTCTGCCTCCTATCTATTGTTAATTAAAATTATGTAGATACAAAGAACAAGGATAGACAGCTTATTACTGTCTGCCAGAAACAGTTATCAATGCTTTATCTCTGTAATTTAATTACATTCTCACAACTCTAGGGTTCGTTTTGCTGTTACGGTCCCAATCTCGCTGATTGAGAAACTGAGTTGAAGTCACCTGTCCAGGTCAAGAACAGGGTACCACTCCAGACATCTGACTCCAGCACCCTGTGTTCACAAATATTACTTCACATTATTAACATAATGGCTACATGTGGATTATATTTTAGTGCAATGAGTAATAAATTTTAATAATTCATATAACTCCATATTTGGAAAAATAGAACTATTGCTTTTCAGATGACCATTTCTCACACTATCTCACTGTAAATACAGGAACCTTTTAATCATTTGAAAATAGTACATTGTCCTCATATCTTTAGACTTTGAGAAGAGTATTTCTGCTTAGACGGAAGTTCATGTTTTACAATTTCTTTTCCCTATGGTCAACTACAAGCTGAATATCTAAAGTGAGAACCCACAGAGTCTGGTCAATAATTTATTAAGGGATGCAATGGGAATAACACTCACGAATACAGAATGAAGTGGCACAGCTGCCTCCTCGTCTAACAGGAAAGGATGGGAAAAGGTCCATCCCAATTCACCTAACCATGGCATCAGGAAACTTTCCATGTCCCAGAGAGAGAGAGAGAGAGAGAGAGAGAGAGAGAGAGAGAGAGAGAGAGAGAGAAGGGCCCTCCCCCTCAGTTCTTATCCAGTCACATACCCAGGGAAGACCATGCCCTAGTGCTAGTCACCCCAATACCATTGGCTGAAAGGATCAAGTTCCCACAACAAATATCTTTTTTCAATTTTTAAAATTATTATGTAATTACAACATTTATCCCTTTGTTTCCCTCCCTCAGAACCTCCCCACGACCCAACTACCCTTCTCTGCTCTCCTTCAAATTCATGACCACTTTTTTCACTAATTGTTATTGTATTTATATGCATATTTGTATATACATGTATATTCCTAAATATAGTCTGTGCAGTCTTTATAATATTACTTGTTCTTAGGGCTGTTTGGCTCTGGACAACCAATGGGTGTGTATGCTTTTCCCTGGAAGACCACCTCTCCTGCTCCCAGCTTTCCTCATGTACCTGTAGTCCTTTGTGCACAGCTGAGGTGTCATCAACTTCTCTCCATCCAGTTTGGCATGTCCGTTGATGTCATCCTTGTGCAGCTCACGTATGGACAGTCATGTTGGGGAGACTTTGTGGGTAGAGCTTTTGCTATTACTAGGAAATACAGTCTTACATAAACTCCTTCATCCTCTGGCCCTAACCATTTTTCACTCCTTCTTCCAGAGTGACCTCTGAGCCTTAGATACAGGAGTGTTTTTTTTTTAAATGTATCCGTTAGGAATCTCTGCCTTTAGATTGATTGTGGGGTTTTTGGTTTGTTTGTTTTGTTAATTTTTCCTTCTGTTGCAAAGAGAAGTTTCCTTGATGTGGGGTGATAACTACACTTACCTTTGGGTATAAGAACAAATGTTTATAGGTAACTGTTAGGGATTATGATGTTTTAGTAAACTAGTAGTTGTAAATTTTCCTCCAATAATCATGGCTTCATCATCACTGAGTAGCTAGCACCATTTACAGCCCCAGGCATGGTATCCAAGATACCATGGAAATGCACTGGAAACCCACTCTTGTTGAGTGGGCCTAGAGTCTAATTAGATAGTTGTTTATCTTAAAATGTTCCCAAAGTAAGCAATCCATATGTTTTACATTGCCTGCTATTTTAAGTAGTGTGTTGAAATCCAGAGTCATCTATTGTGTCCTCCCAAGGGCATGAATCATCCCTTTGTGTAGCATATCTATGTCATATACACTACCCATCCGCTGTTTACATAAAAGCCACCATTGTTTCCAGATTGTTTGTCCTGGAGTCACAATATTTGTGGCCAAGTTAAGCTTACTTAGCCATGGTCCAAAACCACAAAATAAGTGACGCTGGTCAATCATACATCATGGTAAGGGGAGGCAAAATACGATGTGCTCATTTAGGCAAAAAGGAGAAAGTGTAGTATTTTGAAAGAGAAACAGAGAAGCAGCATTTACATAAGTTTTAGTACAGTGTATTGTTATAATTGCTGCTGTTGCTGTCCACTGTTCATTCTTCCTGTGTCTGGTACATAAATTAAACTTTATCCTGGGTCCATGTGTGTGGCACAAAATGATAGCTATAGGGCACGTGCTGAGATTCCTAAGACTGTCTCCACCAGACAGGGTGGAGGTGCCGTGTCTGACCTGTCAATTCATAAACTGCCTTCTCGGCTCCTTGCTGTTTCTCTTTCTGACTTCGCAATGCTCAGGTGCAGCATCGCACTGAACAAGAAGCCATATTTGGTGACATAGTCCTTCTGAAACTGTCTTCTGGGTGTTCTCATCAACCTATTTGGGAATGTGTATTACATGCCTCATCTACCCAGGCACTGAGCTGTGATCTGGTGGTGAGAAGAAGGGCAACAAACTTCACTCTTACCTTTTATAAAGCTGTATTTTGAAGGAAAGATGTTACCTCACTTATACCCAATTCCTTACTTAATTATAGTGGCTGAAGTCCTCTGAAGCTCTAAAGCCAGGCCAATTTTTACTTAGAAGGCAGCTTTGAATAAAGAAATGTTAAAGTCGAGAGTAAATATGAACAAAAATAACATTCACAATTATGGAGAGCACAGAGAGGTTCATAAAATCATTTTAAGTTGGCAGAGGCATTATCGCTGGGTTCTAAACCTTCTTTCTCGGATTGTGGTACACTAGCAAGCTGTACCCTGTGGTGTGCACTCAAGAGTTTTCAGGCTTCAGGGTCTGACTTACCTTACTCTGGATTAATAGGATACAAAGCTGTTCAGAATGTAAATGAAAATGAGAGATTTGAAAAACCAGGTTCTACATTTTCTTTCTCTTTGCAAATCCCTGGGTCTTGTCATATTTCTGTCTGCGGGAGGAGCCTGGGTCTGCTTCGCTCACACTTACCCTCTCTCTTCTCTGTGTGGCACATCAGAATCCCTACTCAGTGACCTCTGGCTCTGACTTCTGGAGTTGCTGGGTTATCCTTGGACCCTGCTGAGGGGTGAGGTGAGGGCTCTTCTTCCGACTCCCTGACATTCCTTCACCACACCCTTTTGTCCCCAAAGACCCAGCTCTGTCTGTCCTCAGGTTTGAAGAGCAGGAATCTGGACCTGTCTTACTCACTGTTAGTTTCTGTGTTCAGTGCGCCCTCCCCTTGCTCACTGGGCATTCTTAAAGTGGTAAGCTCTGGTGAGGGCTTACTTCTTACCTTTCCTTCTCCAACTTGTTGAGCAGCTAATAACTCCATTTCAACAGTGTCTCTGTTCTACTCACTTTCTTAGGAGTCCACATACCTGTTTTTGTTCAGAGGATGACCTGCTGAGCTTTTCTTATCTCAGGAACACTGAAAGGCCAGAGTCTGCTTTTGAGTCAGAGAACACCATCTTGTCCCTCCCTCTGCCACCCTCTCTTTGTATTTTTTCCAATGAAAGTTGTTACCCTGGAAGAACAGCCCATTTTCTTCATACCACATTCATACATTTCCACTCATAAGAACAAGTTTTGTTGCTGTAGTTTTAAGTGGTAAAGATATTCTCAGCTGACAAGACTGCCTTGTGCGACTCCTTAGCTGCCTCTCTCTCTTCCTTCAGCTTTCTAGTCACAGTTTTTCTGTGTTATCAACCGGGACCACGTTATCTAAGGTCACAACTTCCCTGGAGTCCCATTCCCCAGATATCTCTCTTCACTTCCCAGGTGTATGTGTCCTTTTCTCTCTCACAGATACCATATTCTACCTGCTACAAATGTTGCTTTTTTCCCCTATATGTTTGTTAATATATAACAATTACCATGAATATTCTGAGGAATGTGAGTTGTTGGATGATTGAACACAACTCACAGAGAACATTATGAGCATATTTTTTTCAGTCAGGAAAAAGGTCTTTTTTTGCAAGCCTTCGGAGGAGGGCCCACTAGGTGAAGTGATGGCATGGTACAGGAAAGCACAGCTGAAGTGAGTTTATTGTGTTAGTCAGACACATTTTTGTGCGTGAAGATATCACCACACAAGTGTACAGAGCAAATGACTTCTATTTTTCCTAAACAAGTTTCCCAAGCACCTTATCATACCGAAAAATACTTCAGATTATAACAAAAAGTAGAAGCAATTAGAAAAATCTACACGTTGGTACAGATATGACTGTAACACAAAATATCCAGTAAATATATGATAAATAAAACAAGTCTATTGGGAAAATATTGCAATTACATTTATTGATCTTCACCTGGTGTTTGGTCCAGAAATGTTTTCTTACTACATAATCTTTGAGTAAGATAGTGATTAAAACATGTTCAAATTCTAGACCTGTGTACATGTTAGACATTGCAACTTCTCATCTGTGAAATAGTAAATAAAATTTTAAAGTATTTCTGCTTTTATATATAAATCATGACCATTCCCTCATAAATTTTTCTACCCAGTAAACCCTTTGAGAGCATTTTAATGAGATGGTTGACATTAGATGTAGAGAAACTCATGTCTAGATTCAGATGTTGAATTAAATATCAGAAAGACATTTCTAAAATTGTTCAAGAGGGGAAAATTCTATATAATATACTAATGCCCTATAATTTCTAGAGCTGGAATCAATATTGAAATCCCAAGCAAAAGTAAACATTACTTGACTCTAATATAGCCCCTGGACTGTTCCAAAGGATGCTACAGAAAGATGCAAACCTGGTATTACTGTTTCACAAATGCTCAGTGTCTTGTAGTCAGTGCTATAGTTAGAAACTGCAAAGGCACCCCTGGCCTTTTAGGCTTATTATCTAAATAAAGCAGACATGGCTGAGACAGCCACTGTAATTATCCTCATGGGCACTCTAAAACAGTGAAGTTGGTGTGTAAATTAGGAGGTTTTATGAATCAAAGGCTGAAAAGATTTTGCCTTTGCCAAAGTTTAGCCATATGCAGTAAAATGCTGACTAGTTAAGCTTCAGTCAGTAGCCAGTAGCATTGGTTGCAGATGACTTTGTTTGAAGGGAAAACACAAGCTTCTCAAGTATGATGTGTGGGTCTGCTCTTAGTTTCATGTAGCAGAATTTTTAAAGTTGTTTTTGCTTTTGGAGCTGGGCTTTAAAGGGCACAAGGAGCCAACATCGTTCATGTGCAAGCATAAATGTTCACTTCGTGGACTAAACAGGAAATGTGAAAGCATCCAATCCAATAGAGGGAAGCACTACTGAGTTCTTCAAGGCATCTAAAAACTGGAGAATTATTTAGGCAATGAGAAAACCAGGACAGGAAGCCTGTCACATTTGAAAGTGATTTGGAGAATCATGGAAACAAGAATGAAAGAGCTCTTTGGAGCTATGGAAAAGTGTTTATGCTGTAGGAGTAAGGGCAGAATGACATCTCTGTTGTTTCTGGAAAAGTATCTCATGTTCTTAATGCACTGACTGTATCATATGTCAAGCAATAAAAGAAGGATACAAATAGGGAAAGATGATTCTTGACCTGAAAGAACTCATAGAACCTGGTGAAAAGGAGTATATTATAAACATCAGGCTTTGACTTCTGCCTGGTTCATGAATTATTATTATTTTTGCTTAAACTGTTGTATGTAATTTCACTAAGTGTTTATTCTAACGCTATTTAGTTTTCAAAATTATGAATAAACCACAGAACATTTAATCCTCCAATGTGTATTAGAGGAACTGTAGTGGTATTTTATAATTGATTTCCACCATTACAGCGGCAAGTCTGCCAGGCGTGGAAAACTGCCCACATTGTATTAGAGGTGTATTAGATGACCACTCTCTAAACGAAGAAGAAACTCCGAGAAAAGAAAGGGGATAAAGATTTTATGGACATTATTTTCAAAAGTCCTAGGAATAGAGTCATGCTGAGTCCATCCTATAGATAAATAAATACATAAAACCTTAAGCTTAAAATGAGGTCACTTGTCCTAGGGCCAAGAGCAGGATACTTCTCAGGTAAGAACTTGACTTCATTTCTGTGAATCCAGAGTAGTATTTCCTGGCACTTGTGTTGTTATTGTGGCTTTTGTAATTAATTTTTAACTGACCACTGATCTTGAAAACATTGGGCAAAAGTGAAATGATTCCCCTTTGTCTCGTTCCTACTGTTAAGGTTGGGCAAAGGAGGAAGGTAGCTTTCAGAGGAAGTTCTTAATTAAGCCTTAACTTCACAAAGTTGACCTTTCTCTTCCTGTCCCTCATTCTTCTTGTGTTTTATACACAAATCTGATCTGATCAGCAAAACTCAATGCAAATTCTACACCCTCTTGCTATTAGACCTGTTTCAGCACTTTCAAGCTTTTTTTTTTGCCTGGTCCACAATATTCAGTATTGGGTATAGTCTGTCATGCATTTAGTGAAAGTATTCTTTGTCTCCGTGTCTCTGTGTCTCTGTCTCTGCCTCTCCTCTCTCTCTCTCTCTCTCTCTCTCTCTCTCTCTCTCTCTCTCTCTCTCTCTCTCTCTCGTTTTGTGTGTGTGTATGTATGTGTGTGTGTGTGTGTGTGTGTGTGTGTGTGTGTGTGTGTGTGTATGCTGTACGCATGTGTTTTGTGTATAGTCACTTGTTTGTAGGGATATGTGCAGACATGTGTGTGCACACACATGAAATCCAGAGCTTCATGTCATATGTTTTCCTCTGTTGCCCTGCACCTTATTTTATGAGACAGGGTCTCAGTGAACTTGGAATTGACTGATTGAGCAAGACCAGTAGACCAGTGGCCCCAGGTATCCTCCTGTTTCTGTCTTCTACATAGTCAGTATTATATCTGCCTACAACCACACTCAGCCTTTTACATGTGTGCTGGGATCTTAACTCAGGTCTGCATGATTGTGTACTGACTAAGCCCTTTTGCCAGCCATTGAATAGCACACTATTTCCCAAAACGATTTTCAGGCCAACAATATGCATGAGCTATGATGTAACTTTCTCCTTCAGACCCGGAGCCTGATGTGGTATGACAGTGTGAACACCCACAAACAACACTGTTACTAAAATGTATATTGGTAACTAAGTTCTGAATTGAAAATGAAGCCATGCATATTGTCATATATTGGATACTTGCAACTAATGGGATGGCTTCTCAGCCTTGGAATCCTTCTGGATATATTATTTCTGTATTGCACCAAATTCACTTATCTGATTTAGATGCTATAATGAGCAGTTGACAGTCACCTTTCAACTCACTTGTTATGAATGAAGCAATTATTCTTCCCCATCTTGTTCTGTGTCATTAAGAAGCTGGAGTTTCACAGGCTTCACTGTTCAATAACTTATTTCAGCTGGCTGACATTTTGAAGAGGTGGAGTTCATTTTGTTTGGCATAGAATGTGTGTGATCAAGATTCCTTTGGTTGAGGGAAATTAGGGCATGACATGGGGTCTTCATATAGAAATTGATGCCATTTCTTATTAAGTTTCCCCCTCTCCACTAATTTCCTTTTTGCTTAAGTTTTAATCCTGATCTATTACTATTTGCACAAATTCAAACCATTTAATTTGTGAACAGAAGCTGATCATATGTTTAGGGTCTATTTTCAGGTATAGCAAGGTTGGTTCTTTGTTTTTATTGACAATCTGATGAGAGCTTTTAGGGTTTTTCTGTGCCCTGATATAATGAGACAGATAAAGGTACAGGGATGGTGCAAAAATAGAACACTGATTTGATGCACACAGCCTTCTTGCTCACTTTATCCATTAGACTTAAAATGCCACTGGTTGTAAAGACTATTGCCTAAATCATGTGAATGACTTTAAAGAGCAGAGACAGTAGGTTCTGCTCGCCTTTCCATGTCTGTCATGTAGCTACGTTTTGTGCTGCTCTCAACACACAATTGTCAAGTGGTTAGGTGGGATTGGAATAGTAGAGTAGCTGCAGGTCACTGCAGGTGTTTGGTTATCATGCAGATTTAAATGCCAAGCAGAACCTCGGAGCACAGTGGTTCAGGAACTCTCTTAGACTCTTGAGCAGAAGAGTCCCTGATCATGTGACCGCCTGACCACTAGTCAGATGTGTGGTGATCTTATTTTCTTTCTTTATTTAGTTTCCTTAGACTTGTGTGAGAATAACTGCCTCGATAGTCAACTTGTTGTGGTGATATTTTGTTTGTGCTCTAACAAAATTTACCTGGAGATCAGAGTGCGGAGCTAGCCACTAGTTAACTGTAGAAGCCAAGTAGTGGTGGCACACACCTTTAATCCCAGCACTTGGGATCTCATGCCTTTGATCTTAGTACTTGGGAGGCTTATGCCTTTAATCCTAGCACTAGGGAAGTGGACACAGGAAGTGATATGGCTGACCAGAGAGAGGAATATAAGGTGGGAGGAGACAGAAGCTCACCCCCTTTCAGGCTGAGGAGTTGGCAAGGTGAGAGGTGGCTGTGGCTTGCTCCTTTGTCTTTCTGATCTTTCAGCATTTAACCCAATATCTGGCTCCAGGTTTTTATTATTAAGACCAATTAGAATTCGCACTATAACTTGTGTTAAAGTTCAGGAGTGACTACAAATAGGAAATGTGACCCTTCTTCTGGCCACTTGTGGAAGCCACTGGGCAGAAAGCTATGGTTACAATGCAGACAGCAGGTTTGGAACCTGGCCTTTCTATTTGCCAGTCCTTCCTCTTGGAAAATAATTTCCCTGAGTGTTAAAAACAAAACAAACAAACAAAAAAAAGAAATAGCTACAGCGGAGTGGTGTTGTTTTCTATGTAAATGAGATAACATATGTCTAAGATGTTGTATGGCATCCTAGACTAGATTTAAGCCTTACTGTATTGAGTAAGGCTTAAAAATAGTGACCCCATGAGTGTGTATATGAGGAAAAAATATTTTTTGCTGTAAAATGAACAGGCCAGAGTATATTAAAAGTAGAAGTCAGATGTCAAATTTAAGAGGCTCTTTCAGAATAAGGAGTGTTTGGTCGGGGTCATGTAAGGAGGAGTAGGAATTTGCTGCCTGGCATTTGGTAACTAAGCAAATGAACAATGAAGCCTTCTGGAATATCTTACAATTTCTAAAATTTATTGGATGCATTTTGTATTTACACATGGAATCCATCCAGGAGAACAGGGTGCAGGGTCTCTTCTGAACACAGAGCACCTTCTTAAGGACCTGTTGCTCAAAGAAGGGCTCACTGCATAAATTTGAATGTCCATAGGATGATTTCTTTTAATTGACATTAAACTTTTGATTCTCAATATTTGCATTTCTTGAAAGTCAACTCTGACATTAGATTAAATGACTTTTAAAGTTCAAATTAGCATGTTATTGAGAAAGAAAATGCAAAAGTTTATAGAGAATTGTTATGCCTTTTTTTTTATAACAAAAATATAAGCAATCATCTCGTCTGAAATAAACAAAGTTAACAAACCTAAAAAATTCTCAGGAAGATTACTTAAATTACCTTTGGGTAGATAATTCACATCCTGTTTTTAGGTGACAAGTATAATTTGAATCAAACATACCAAATACCACAAAGAGGTTTTGGAGGCAAATTACAAATTTAATATTTGTTTTTGAATATACGATTTGTAGAAACAATTTAGAACCATATAATTTTGTAAGGTGTCTGTCTTTTTTCTTCACTTTCTTCCCCCTGTTCCCCCTCACTCTTTCTCTCTCTTATTCTCTTGTTATTCTTCTCATATCTAATGTCAGACATCACATGTTTGGGAGGAACAGTGGCCAGATTGTTTGACAAAGTAAAGCTAGGGGTCTGAGCGCTTCAGATGGGCTTTCTCTCAGTGACTGTACTTTTAGCCCACTTTCCTACAACCCTGTAAAGGGAACCCATGAATGTGGGCACTTTACACAGGCTTTCTCTCCGTGGATGTACCTACTTTCCTTGGGCCCTGGGATAGCTGACATACCAATAAGTTACCAGCGAGATTTCCTCATTCAAACCTTATGTAATTATCATCATGAAGTCCAATTTAACAATCTTCAGACATCTGTCATTTTTCTAGATATAAAATGTGTCACCATCAATCTGTTTGCTCTTCTGTAATTCTTCTCTGGTAGGGGGATTGACATTCCAGGAGTGGCCTCATTCATGACATTGATGATGTCATTGTACTTAGTAGCTTACCCCAAAGTACAATTTAAAGTTCCTAGAAGTTAAAAAAGATTATTCTATCAAATTTCCCTATACCTTCTTCTGATTTTCATGTGCAGTTTGTGCTATTTTACTATAATGTTTTTATGTTATTGACTTTGTTTTACCACTGCAACTGATAGGTAATATATTTAAACCATAGCTTTTTAAGTAAAAAAAAAAAAATAAGTAAAAAGTATCTCCAACAAAAAGTTCCCTAGGGTAGAGAATGTTAATGATTGTCTCTGAGCATGACTTGATCATTGATAAGGTAGATCCGCAGAATTACTTGACTCAGAACATTGCTGAGAGGATCACATGAAGCTTGTAGCATTAGGGACTTGGTGTGACCAATGGCTTTCTTGCTACTGTTAATATTCATTCTTATCCTTAGCTTGTCTCTCTTCCCTCTCTATCACTAACTCATCCCCAGTCACTATGAATACTCAGATCATGAGCTTTTGGAGCTCAAAGTCATATAGGAAAAACAGAAATATGTATTTGACATGTATTAAGCAAGTGTATTTGTTTAATAATGTCAAAGGAAGATGGAGTAGGCGAGGAGGGAAATCTGTAGTGCAAGAGAGAAATTGAAATGAATTATGTTGGCAGCGTTCACAGTGACTATACGTCTATTAATTCCTTACTTGAAAGGAACAATGACAGTAACTTTGGAGTAGATTTCTTCAAACAAACTTAAGCAATATTAAGGGGTACACGATCATAACAGTGAGAGGAAATCAGCAGCTAGTCACATTCTCCCAAACTGAGTGTGCCTATCTGCCATCTGTGTAGTCATAAGTGCCCTAACATTGCTAAACAGGCATGAGTTCCATCAACAGGAACTTAATACCCACAAAGCTACCTGCTTCCTATGCCCCTCTAACTGACTTCCCAGTTATTTATAATTATACTTAATTCAACAAAAATGGGAATATTAAGATCAACAACTATTTACTAAATATATTGAATAGAGTAAAATTTGAATTCTCATTTGGGAACTAGTTAAAATACTTGTAACTTTGTAACAAAATATGTTGGTTTTGTTTCTTTTTACCTTAAAACATCATTTTTTTCAACATTATTCAAAACCAAATGCCCAAAGACTGTCAAGAATGGAATAACAAACTGGAATTTTTCAGGATGGACATGGTATCCCAAGCCCATTGGGATTTCCCAACTCTAATATACTTCAGAATGGACAGGAATAAAATAGATACTATATCTCTTACATTCACAAAGTCAAAGTACATTATTCTTCTATAGTTGAAGTTCAGGAGATCTCTGTCAGGAAATGATGTAGTGGGCCAGTCTAGTGTCTGTTGTCTCTATAGACCCAGCTGGTGAGTGAACAGAGGGTCCCAACCACACAGAGCTGTCTCTCAGTTGATGAATGAATAAGGAAAACAGGTTATGTATATTTAATAGAATATTCCTAAAACTTAAAAATAAAGAAAAGCTTGTCATTTGTAGTTACATGAAGAGAACTGCAAAGCATTATGCTAAGAGAAAGCCAGGCATAGTTCTTGCTTCTGGGTGGAATTTAAAGTAATAAACTTCCAACAATGGAAAGAAGAATGGTGGTCATCAGTGGCTGGTGTGAGGATGAAGGAAGAGATGTTACCGAACAGTAAAAAACAGCAGTAATGTACGAGGACAAAATATGTTTTTCAATCTGTTGCACAGCATGGTGGATATATTTAAAAATAGTGTGTTTTATATTTCAAAACTATTAATACTAAATATAAAATGTTACCATAAAAATCATTGGTACTTGAGGGGATACATATGTTAATTCACTTGATTTGACTATTCTACATTATATTCACAAATAATAATATGGTTACTTCATATCTTATAATTCCATGTGCTGTAATTTATCAATTTATAATAAAAATTCTTTATTTTACTTTTATATAATTACAACATTTCTCCATTCATCTTTTCTCCCTCTAAATCATCCAATATACCCTCCCCACCTCTCCTTCAAATTTATGTCCTCTTATTTCATTAATTGTTGTTGTATGCATATATATATATATATATATATATATATATATATTTGTATATGCACATATATTCCGAAATATAACCTGTTCAGTCTGTATAATATTAGTTGTATGCATGCTTTCAGTGCTGATCTTTGGGAACTGGACAACCAATTGCTGTGCTGTTCCATTGGGAAAACTACTTCCCCCGCCCCCAGTGTTCCTCAGTGGTCTAAGTTCTTTGTGTAGTGTTCAGGCCTTGTAGGGTTTTCTCTGTGCACTTTGGCATGTATACTTGTTCACGTCACATTTGGACAGTCATAGAATTCTAAAGAGGACAACTGAGCAGGATAAATAATTAAGTCAAGTATCTTTGGATTGGTTTCATCAAAAAAAAGAAAGTAACCTTTGCTTATAGAATTAAGTAACAAAAAGCACCTACCATGGGGGGCGGGTTGGGGGGAAGGTGAGGGGAGTGGGAGGGGGGAGAACAAGGGAATCCGTGGCTGATATGTAGAACTGAATTGCATTGCAAAATAATAATAATAAAAAAAGCACCTACCTTTGGAACTTTGGGAGTAGGAGAGTGAGCCATCTCAAAGGAACAGCAGAAAGACTGAGGTGCCAGGATAGATAACCGACACTCACAACTCCATCACATGGGAGTGATGACCAAAGGAAGCAGGTGACAAGCTCTTAGGGTCGTCAAGGTGCTGAACGACTACAGTAAGTATGCGGCAGGGAAGAAATGAGTTTGTTTTGTTTTGTTTTGTTTACTTGCTTTTCTGTGACATGTTACAGGGATGAACACAGAACATATGTTAAGTAGTTCTTAATATTTTCATTATTTATTTAAGTGCTGTATAATTTTATGATGGATAAGGACCATTTGAGAAACAGTGATAATTAGGGCTGGCGAGATGGCTTACCAGGCACTTTCTGCACAAACCTGAGGACTGAGAGTTATCCTCTCATCTCAGTATTTGTGACACAGCACACTTGTACCCACCCACTCACACATGCATACAATATTTTTTTTAAAACAAAAGAACGGATAATTACATATTTTGCAAAAAAGATGTATTTCAAGTTAGTTGATCATACTTTATGACAAAATGGACTTTCTATTTTCCTGAATGCTCAATATTGGTTACTATTTTTACTTGAACTAAGTAATAAAGAACTTGGCATTGAACAAACTCTGAGAGTTATACTGAACCTTGGTCATGAATGTAGAATTTGTACTGTATTAGGAAATGTTTGAACAAAAATCTCCAAAAGCTAGAAATGGTATCTTTCCAGAACTAGAAAATCATTTAGAGAAAGATCTACTGAGTTTTCTTTCTAAATGTATCTATGCCGACAGGGTACCATCCATGGAAAGTTACTTCTAGAACTGTATGAATGAAAGTCATGTTAGTGGTTCATAAGTTTCACTGCACAGCAGAATTTATTGAATGATTTACTAAAGCATTAACTGCTGAGTCTCTGGTTAACTCTAAGACTTAGCAAGTCTGCCTGAAAACTGTTTCTCTAACAAAGTATCAGGTAAAAGTAGGTTGCCAGTACATGAACCCACTTTAAAAACATCCAGTGTTAATTTTGAAATTCAGATTATCTTGCAAATAGGTTAGTTGGACATAGTTTCAACACATATATGGATAGACAAACCCACATGTGGAAACAAGAAAAGCAAAAGGAAGCAGGGAGAAAGATATAGAGAGCTACAGGAAAAGAGAGGGGCATATCCTCTCCAGAGTGCAGAGAGGAAAGAATTTTGACTGCAATCTCTCCCATTCTCCACCTTGATGAATTTGAAAATAGCCAGGGATAATTCATTGTTTCCCAGCTGTGAATCTGGAAATGTTAAAATACCAATTGTTTTAGGTTTGGATTAAATATTTTTTTCACTTGTTGAGTTTTAATAATGAACTTTTGATCATTTTCTCAGGTGTAAATTATACTTCAGCATTGTTTGTCATATATGGAGATAGTATTGCATTAGATACTATTGGGCACTAATGTACTTTCTATAGGTCATGGTACAGGTTGAGGAAAAAGGGAATCTTCAAGTCAACTAATAAGGATCCTTCCTCTGCCATGTGTTAGCATTTTATGTTACAGATAACCCCTACTTGTTTAAGCCTCAGTTTCCTAACTAGTAAAACTAGATATCTTCCCAATGTTATTGCTGCAGAACTTTTCCTAGTGCGTCTCTTAAAAATGAGGTGTTCAGAAATGATAATACTAGTTGACATTAGCACAAGATTGTTGTGGCGTCATCTTTATAACTCTAGAGTAACACAGAAACTTACTAACCACCAGATGAGATGGACTACACATCAGGTTCAACCAGGATAGTTGTTGAAGCCCAGAAAAGTACATCTAGATGGTGTGCCACTATGAGGAAATGCAGTTGAGTGATTAAGGATGCTGGAAGTTAAATCCATCCCAGGTCTATGCAGGAAGTGGCTTCTTTGCCAGGCACAGGGGAGCAACTTGGTCAGAGGCCACCTGCCCTTCCACTTCAGGTCACAAATGAGAGGAAAAGAAATGAAAATATTATTTCCTATGGAGAGTGCCTGGTCTCTGGGATTTGCTTCCAAGTGGTTATTTATTCTGTGGATGCTGACTGAAGTTGTCAAGATCAAAAGGTAAAGAACGACTTTGGAACACAAAATGTTCTCTCCAACAGAGAATGTAGACATCACAGTGCTATTAATCAAGGCAGTCAAGCTGAAAGTGACTTTAATGACAGGGTTTAGAAGACAACACAACTTGGATCTGACTGTAAGATGACTCACGATTGTAGGACAACAACCTCAACTGAACTTCAGACTAAAAAGTCGACAAATTGTCCTTTAATTCTGTTATTGGAAGCATACGGTCTGCATGATGGTTCAGTTTATCTGCTCATCTCTAGGCTTTCTCTTTTTTTAAATTCATGGCCTTTCTCAGTGGAGCCAGGTCATCACCCCCTGCTCTGTGTGCGTGTGTATGTGTGTGTGTGTGTGTGTGTGTGTGTGTGCATGTTGCACTTGTGTACATAAACTTAGGACTCTGAATTAAAGAAGGAAGTCTGGGGAATGCGTTATCTTTTATTAATAGGCAAAATTATACACAATAATTACAAGACAAATGAGGAATCCAGTTGCATCACAAGCAGCTCTGCTGTTCCCAGTGGGGGTCCAGCTCTCCTCTACTGCTGCAACCACTTTCTCGTTTCCCAAGGGGAATGGGGAACCTAACTAAGCTGCCCTCTTCCCATGCCTAGCTGCTGGCCAATTCTCCTTCCAAGGGGCCTGAGCATCTCCTGGCCCCCCTTTTTATTCGGGTCAAGTACCCAATTAAAGACTCTGCTGATTGTACCAACCTGCTCCTTACAATTGGCTAGAGGACCAGCATCCGAATCCATGTAACATTTCCCCCTTTTTGTCTCACTAGGAAGGAAGGTTCCAATCCTAGCATAATAAAACTAGATACAATAAGATCTATTATCAAATATTGTCCAGAAAAAAAGAAAAGATAATAACCTAAACAAAAATGAAACTACATATAACAAGAACAATTATCAAGTAAGGAACACATTCTAGATGTCCAGACCATAGGTTATTGGCAAATTTTTGGAGATTACCTCAATAGTTTTCCTTTTCTGAAGAATCTAAGTTTTGTACCTAACATGTCCTTGGCTAAGATTCGGGAGAACTTTAACTGTAACTGTCTGGTCTTCAACCCAATTCAAGACCCAAGAAGGAAATAATATTACCTGAGTAAGAAGGAAGTGCAAGCAAGCAATTTCCAAAAATGTAAAAAATGACAGAAACAACTGGCTGTCTGGACAGTCACCCAAGGTTCCTCTGCAACATTGGGGCATCCATCATTGGCTTACAGGCCTAGAATCCCTGACAGACCTTTTTCACAAGCAGGAAATTTTGAAGGACTGTCCTACCCTGTCTTGGCAAAGTTCGGCAGTCACTTTTCTTTGTATCTTGCTTGTCCAGATTGGACAGCATATTTACCATCTGCAGTTGAGGCAAAGCTAGTTCTTGCCTTAAAGCCAGTTTTTGCCACAAGGGAAGGAAACTCCATGTCCTGTGTCTTTTGTGCCCTGCATCCTCTTAGAAGTAGATTGGTGCCACCAGGAACAGACAAGTCTCATGTCAAAAAACAAATTCTAAGTTATTGAAATATTTAAATACTATATTCTGTAGGTCTTTGAAGCATTTGAATATTACCTATCCATTTGAAACATATCTCTATATATCTAGAAAAATATAACTAACATGACTTTAAGTTTGATAATTATTGGTGACTAATAACCTTTATGTCTTTTCCTATATTGCTTTTAAGGAGTATAACTTTATAATGTATAAATAAACAAGCTGTATAGGTGGGAGCTGTATAGGTAATACATTAATAAAATTAGAAACAGATGTACAGTATAAGGACAATAATCTCCAATTTTGTAACAATATACAAAAATATCTTAGATGGGAGTGGAAACATATATACAGTATAACAAAATTAACCTAAATTTGTATCAATATATAAAAACATCTTAAACAGAAGTAGGAACATATATACAGTATAATAAAAAAAAACCTTGAATTTGTATCAATATTAAAAAATCCATACCAATGTAAATTATTTAAAACTGGTAGTTGCTTTTTTAGTTTGTAAGTAGATTTGATAATCTACCTTTTTATCCAGCATATCCACCCCCCTCTTTTTCTATTCCAAATGAAATCCCTAAGACTAATATCTTTTGTTCAGCCCCTATCCTATAACAATTTATAATCAACCCCTCTTTATGATGACAATTATCCATAACCCTGAGAAAAACCAAAAACCATCCACCCCACCTATTAGGAAAATGAGCATCATATTCTTAGAATTACTTCCTGCTGCTGGATGGTGACAGTATCTCTAGGGGACCCTGTAAAAACCAAATCAATGGTTAAGTCTCAGAAGGTAGAGCTTATCTGAAGTTCGGGCTGGAGTGGTGTATGAGGGTAGACCATCTCAGCTAGCCACCTTGGAATTTTACTGAGCAGTTTGTATAGTCCAAAGTCAATCTTTGGGTGGTGTTTATCGGCTTAATGGCATTATTACAATTCAGGTAGAATCATCATTGTTGGGCCCCATCATCTTTTTGGAGATTTCAGAGATCGCAGTCAGGAAATTTTATTGTTCACTGTAGAAAACTTAAACATCATTAATATCAAAAGAGAATGTTTTCATTTTGAGATAGTACTATACCTAAAGAATAGTTTTAAAGAGTCAAAATAAATTTGAGGGGTAAGAGATTTGTGACAACAACAGTCCCTAGGTCTTGCTTTTCTTCAGTCCCATACCAAGTGGCTCTTCTGATATGAGACAGAGACTCTAAATTTTCTTTTAACAACTTGCTTGAGTTTAGAGGAGAGAGCCACACTCCAACTCCAAGGCCAGCTAGAATTTTTCATTGAGTCCGGACTACATAATGACTACCTGTTTAACATGTCTGTAGAAAACAGCAAAAGCAGACATTTTGAAAGGTTTATGAAATTTTTACCCTGTAGGAAGCATTTTATACTGTTGGGCCAGATTACCCACTCTTTTTGGTAATTTTTTTCCAGATAGTTCTCCCTTCTTCTTTAGATTTCTTTTTTCTGAAGGTCTTTGACTTCTTTAAGATGGATATTTTTATTTTCCTGTAAAGACAAAAACAGAACCCTGCCCCATTCCTAATTTGGTGAGTTTTTACTCTTGACAGGTTGAATTGCCACCTCGGTTCATGAACTATCACTTCTCCCGATCAAGAGGTCTCTACTGTTGGATTCAAATCCTTATTTTGATGGTATCCATAGCTTTTCTGTCTCCTGTGGAAACAAAACCCCTTCCCCAATGTAACACATATCCTGGTTTCCATTCTGAGGCCAGCACATCTTTGAAGTAAACAGGCTGATTTAATTCACTCTTTTTTTTTTCTACTGTTCAATGTCTTTCCGAAGCTGTTGTTCCTTTCTCATTAGCATTTAGAAAATTTAAAGTTAACAAAGCATTATGCAGTCTGTCTCTGGGGTTCTTTATTACTCCTTTCTGCTTACTAAGCATTTCTTTTAAAGTGTGATTAGATCTTTCCACAACTGCTTTCCCTGTAGGACTGTGTGATATACTTGTAATATGCTTTATGTTGTAAGATGCAAAACACTGTTTCATTTCACTGGAGACATATGCTGGAGCATTGTCAGTCTTAATTTGTACAGGTATTCCCATGATGGCCATGACTTCTAACAGATGTGTAATTACAGAATTAGACTTTTCAGAACTCAAAACAGTTGTGCATTGAAATCCTGAATATGTATCTGTGGTCTGATGTACATATTTTAATTTTCCAAACTCCACAAAATGAAACACATCCATTTGCCAAATTTCATTTTTTTGAGTACCCTTTGGGTTACTTCCCGCAGGTAGTGGAGTTTGATTATACAAAGAACAAGTAGGACGTTTTCTTACAATTTTTTTGGTTTGTTGCTGAGTGATGGAAAAGTCCTTTTTTAAACCCTTGTTATTGACATAGTGTTATTTATGAAATTCTGAGGCCTCTTGCACATTTCCTACTAGCAACTGATCAATTTCATCATTACCACATGCTAGAGGGCCTGGCAGACCCATACGGGATCAGATATGTCAGATATATATATGTGTGTGTGTGTGTGTGTGTGTGTGTGTGTGTGTGTGTGTGTGTATGTGATTATATGCTGTGGGATGTTCTGTATGGCAAATGTGTTGCTCTGATTGGTTAGTAAATAAAACACTGATTGGCCAGTAGTCAGGCAGGAGGAAGTATAGGCGGGGCAAGGAGAAGAATAAAGCTGGGAAGTGGAAGGCTGAGTCGGAAACACTGCCAGCCACCGCCATGACAAGCAGCATGTGAAGATGCCAGTAACCCATGAGCCATGTGGCAAGGTATAGATTTATAGAAATGAATTAATTTAAGATATAAGAACAGTTAGCAAGAAGCCTGCCACGGCCATACAGTTTGTAAGCAATATAAGTCTCTGTATTTACTTGGTTGGGTCTGGGCGGCTGTGGGACTGGCAGGTGAGAGAGATTTGTCCTGACTGTGGGCCAGGCAGGAAAACTCAAGTTACAATTATATATTATATACATATATATATATATATATATATATATATATATATGATTATATATTATATATAAAATGGGATGATTCCTATTTCTGACTATTTCCTGTAATTGTATAAATAATGAAATTAATTCTGAATCATCAGGAATAAGTTCAGTGGATTCAAAATGTAAAGTAACTCCTTCTGTGTATTGAGAGTTAGTAACAATATTGAGAGCTTCTGAAATCAAATAATGCCATGAGAATAACATATAATTCTGACTTTTGTACAGAATCATAAGGGCTTTGAGCCACTTTACTTAAATTTCCTGATTTATAACCTGCCTTTCCTGATTTATGTGCATGAGTATGGAATGTCAGGGCTCCAGATGTGGGTGTTCCTCATACTATGTGAGGAAGGACCCAACCAGTTCTTTTTATAGATTGAGGTCTCTTGCTTTTGGGATACTTGTTGTTAATATCTCCCAAGAAATAATTACTGTAAGCTCTTTGCCAGTGTTCATTTTCTGCTTATAAAAAGGAAATTTCAGCATTAGGAAAAGGTACTACAATTTCTGTTGTGTCTTTTCCTGTCAATTGATGAAGTCTTCTTAATTTTCCTTTTAAAATCAACTCACAGGCCTTTTCCACATAAGTTTTTTAAATTTTTTACTCTGTTTATGTGGTAAAAAGATCCATTGTAGGATAATATCTTCCCTCTGCATTAAGATCCCCGTAGGGAAATGCATAGAGGGTAAAATAACCAGAATGCAATCAAGCTCCTGATCCAAGTGATCCATATGTGCATCCTGTAATTTCTTTTCTAACAAAGCTAATTCTCTCTCAACTTCAGCTGATAATTCTCTGGGACTATTTAAGTCCTTGTCACCTTTTAAGATTTGAAACAAATTGCTCAAATCTTGATTTGCTAATCCAACTATGAGCCTTACCCAGTTAATAACTCCCAGCAATTTTGGAAAGTCATTAAGAGTCTGCAATTGATCTCTCCTGATTTGAACCTGTTGGGGTTGAATTTTTTGTAAATCTATTTTATATCCTAGGTAATTAATATAACTTCCTTTTGGTATTTTTTCAGGAGCAATTTGTAATCTCTAACAAGGCAAAAATTTCTTTACTTTTTCAAACATTTTTTTCTAAAATATCTACATTTGAATCAGCTAGTAAAATATTATCCATAAAATGGTAAATTATAGATTGAGGAAACTGCACACAAATTTCCAATGGCTGTCTGTCACACAAAATATTGGCACAGGGTGAGGCTGTTTATCATCCCTTTTTTGGAGAACCTTCCATTGATATCTCTTAACAGGTTGAGAATTATTATAAGTAGGCACCATGAAAACAAATTTTTCCCTATCCTTTTTTTTCTAAAGGTATAGTGAGGAAACAGTATTTTAAATCAATAATAGACAATAATAATAATAATAATAAATTATAGTCTATTATTAAATCAATTAAATCAATAAATAGACTATATTAGACCAGCCTTTAGGTAACAGAGAAGGCCTGGGAATTTCATGATGTAGAGAGTCCATTGGCTTAACTACTTTATTTATGGCTCTCAAGTCTGTCAATATTCTCCATTTTCCAGATTTCTTTTTAATAACAAATATAGGAGAATTTCAAGGATTGGTCAATTCTCCAATATGTTGAGCATTTCGCTGCTCCTGTACCAGCTGTTCTAAGGCCTATAATTTTTCTGATGTCAAAGGCCATTGTTCCACCCAGACAGGTTTGTCAGTTACCCATTTTAAAGGTAGGGCTGTTGGTACCTTTGAAAGATCAGCAGCTGCCATGCCCTGTTTATGTACTACCCGAATGGTCAGTGACTGTGCTGTATAATACCTTTTAATATTTTTCCCAGAAATGTATGTTGGTTTATGGTTTGTTTCTGAGTTTGGAGGAATGTTAATCTGAGTATTGCATTGCTGTAACAAATTACATCCCCATAAATTCATTGCTATATTAACCACATATGGCTTCAATTTTTCCCTCTGTCCTTCTGGTCCTATACATTCGACCCATCTAGTGCTTTGTTTTACCTGAGAGAAAGTTCCAATCCCTACAAGATGAACATTTACCTCCTGAAGAGGCCCATTTGGATGCCAAGATTTGGGTGCAATTATTGGTACAAGAGACATAGTCTGTTTTTGAGGATTTACAGTTAGTGGAAAGGTAAAAAAAAGTGATACGTCAAGTCATAATAAGGCAAATTCCAGCAAAATCAAGACATGTGACTGTCATCATGGGTGGTGCTTTGCGTGTTGTGTGTTCGCTAAGAGACAAGATCATGAAGTGATAATAGTGGATGTCATTTTCTCCTTACTGATCTGTATCCTTTTATACTCCCATCAGTCTGTTTCCCTGTCATTAAAATTTTATACTACAGTGAAGCCAGTGCCTAGCTTATAGGATGTTCTAAAAAGAGATTGACTATTGACTCATTGTTTGAATCCTTCCTGTCTACATGTAGCCAATAAGAGCCTTTCTTAACATGCATAGCATGAAGTCTCTTAGAAAGTGGTAAGATGATAATATTTATTGAGGACACGCTTGTGGTTTATACTCTGCTGAACACTTTCCTTAGTTTACTTGATTTTACAAACAGTGATAAGAGCTTGTTTTCATGCCCAGTTTACAGATAACTAAATAGGAGACTGGAGAATATATAATTCACCTTGGGCCACAGAGCTAGATAATTGTAGAACCATGTGGTATGGCTCCTGGGGAGCTGTGAACAAGCATTCACTCACCCCAGAAAGGGAACCAATGACAGAACAAAGAGCAGATATCTCCCAAGTCCATCTTGGTGAATCAATGAGTTTTATTGGAATTGGTTATGGGACCATGGATGAGGGATTGCTTACAGGAGCAGAAATGACTCACAGACAGCTGCATCACCAAAACCCACCCCAGGATGGGAGACAGCTCACAAAAGCTAAAAACCTGGAGGGTAACAAACAACCCTCAGGCAGCTCAACAGGTTTTACAGTGTCCTTTCCAGGTGTCTCAGTTGCTCCGAGTCTCTTCCAGGCAGCTAGATTAGTCTCTGCTTCTTCCAGACACATCACTTTGACTTTCAGCATCCTTCCCATTTATGTGTGCTTTGAAAGGGTGGGGCCTAGTGTATCTGGTCAGTTTCAGGAACTTCCTGAGGTCTTTGAATTGCTTACTTCCTGGACTTTACAAGCTTCCCCAGTAGGATGAAATGCTTAACTTCCCCTTACAATATCCTGTTGTTTCACCTCATTTCTAACATGCAGTGTCTTCACTAGCTTCCCTCCAATGTAGAAGGCTTTAATCTCAGAGGAAACTTCTATACGGCAGAGTTTTAGCTCATTTAGTATTGGAGGACCTTGACCACCATCCCTTTTTCATCCATTCATTTGTCTTTGTTACTATTCTGTCCCTACACCCAAACACTGCTAGATCTTTCATTGTCTCATTTCATGATCTATTCAATCACTGCTCCAATAGAGAACCAAGGCATGCTTGTAAATCTGGAAGCAAAATTCATTTCAACATTGCCAATTTTTATTGAGATTCATGTTAAAACAAGGCATAGGACCATATTACTCCACTGGGAACCACACATATTACCAAATAAGCAACTCTAGTGTGGTGGCAATTAGGACTCAGTGTTGTCCTTTCTGTAGCCATATTTCAGAGGCGTAGGGACAGGAAGAGTAAAGGATTCCAAGTGTTTTGACACCTCACCACTGAATGCCTCAATGAGGCCCTGTGTCTTCCCACTCAACCCTGACTTGGCACAGGAAATGAAATGCTGTCACAAAGCATGATGCATTCTCATTGCAGCTAGCTGGGTAAGTGTTAAATATCCTGGAAGACATTTTACCTGGGCATGTGACACTGTAGATGTGGTCAGATCTGGGAAGAATGTCTATAGTTTGGCTTTATTAGTGGATATTTTCCAAAGAGTGAAGAGGAAGTAGGCTATGGAAAGTTGTTTAGAATGGATTAGTAAAGAAAAGAAAAGCTGTGAAAGTCATATCAAAGTCAATTCTTGATCCACGGATGAATAATGAAGACAAGTTATGTCCCAGATAGAAATAAAAAGAGGGAGAGTAAGAAAAGCTTCAATGTTCTGCTCCTTTTAAACCAGGGATTTATATAGCTTGAGATGGAAATAGGATGGGAATAAATAATTCTAATGACATCAAGTTTAAGGCCTGCACTTGATTTGTCCCTGAAGATAGACAGTTAATTTACTGGTGTATCCACTGTGCTAAAGCGTAACTTTTACCCCTGATAGACTATTAGTTTATAGGTATATCCACTCTGATAAAGTATAATTTTTCCCACATAAACTTTTCAGTTGCTCTCTCCCAGGCGGGTGGGAAAGTCTACTAACCTCAAAGTAAATTAAGTAAATAGGAAGTAGGGATATGTTATTTTGAAATGATTTTTCTTGTTCTTAAAATCTTGAATTCTCTCTTTGGTGGGGGACTGGTGGGGGGAGGGAGAAGCATGGGTAAAATAAAGGGTGGGTTGGAGATATGCTGCAGAGAACCACTGTTCTCTGTTGTCTGGGACTCTGAGCATCTTCTCTGCCATGTTTGTTCCTATCCCATGCCATGGTTGACCAGCTTTCTAAAACACTGCTCCCTTCCATGGTTTCTATTTTTTAGCAACAGGGAAACACTGTCCTTGAAATTAAAATTTACCTGACCTAATTTTACTTTTAAGGAAATATGTGTGTGAGTGTATGTGTCTGTGTGTCTGCATGTGTGTGTTTAAACTCAAAGCCACGTTCCCTAAAATATATTAATTCATAAGTTGTAAGGAAAATGTTATCCTAAAGATGTCATCAAAAAGCAATATTTGTAATTTATCTTTTTCCTCTCATTTTAATTAAGAAGAAATTAGCAATGCATATTATAGTATGGACAAAGATGAACTGTGTAATGTAGTGTTTTAAGAAGAAAATGTTCATAATCTTACTACATTATGAAGCCTGCTAAAATGTGGTCTAATGATCTCATTTAAATACACACTCACATATACTCACACATACACTCATAAATGCAAGCGTCTATTTAAAACAGGAAAGTGGGAATAATGGTAATTAATGAACATTTTCATAATGGGTAATTTTTTGGCTTTTTGCTACTGTTTCTTTTTTCAAAAATAGTATATATTGAATATATAATATAAATAATGTTTATATATAAATATAATTGAAACAGTAACCAAGAGGATGCTTTTCAGAGTGTCCATTTCTAAAAATTTCTAGACTATTTTTTGATAGTTGGTCATTCAGCTAAATTTCTTATATTGCTCTACTTTGAATATTGAATCCACAATTGGCAGCAAACAGGTTGAGAATATTCATTTATAATGGTTTTCATAAAAGCAAACTAGTCCTTTTTAAATTTTTATTATTATTTTAACAATTCCACGTTTGCTTTGCATGCAGGCCACTGTTACCTGCCACCTTGTTATCACCGTGTCTACCCTCTTCTTTTACCTTAGATATCTCTCTTGTATTTGTGTCTATTCATTTTGTTTTATGTCTCTCAAAAACTGACCAGGGCCCCCTGTGTGAATACTGGTTTGAACCTGTCAGTGGGAGCCTGGTCGGCTCAGCAGGTAATGAACACCTGATCCCTGTATCCTCCCAGAATCCACTGATAACATTTCTTTGACAGGTTGTTGATGGGCCTGGCAATGTGTGGGTGCAGAGCAGATGGGAGAACTTATCACAATACTTCTAGCAAGTCAGATGACGGCTTTTCTTAATCCTTCATTCAACCTACGTCCAGCTCTTACATATGCACCGCCATGTCTTCTGCAGCGTTCCCTGAGCCTTAGAGTAGGAGGTATAGGTAGCTCATTGTGGCTAATATGACTGCTTCTTTTTTATGTCCCGTTATATCTCTCTTGGTAGCATCAAATACCATCATAGAGACCCCTTTAGCATTAAATGTGAACATGTATATGTGTAAAATGCAAAAATGTGGGCAAATGCCTCCCCACACACACACATACACAATACCTGGTAAGAACTGAAATTTGGAAAACTGATTTTCAGGCCATTGAACTATTTTGTTGTAACAAACCAAATAGTGTGCTTAGGTGAATATCGAATCAGGAAAATATTAGTTTTTTCATAATTGAACAAAACCACACCCATGTTCATGATACTAAACAAGAAAATCCAGTACTTTACAAGGTTACCCCTCCCCTCAACAAAGCAGTCTCAGTGCCTGAACTCTGTTGATTTGTGCGGAGGCATTTTCTCCCCTCCACGTGTAAAATGAGTCTTGATGTCTACTCCATGAGAATTTTGTTTCCATTTGTATTATCTTCCAGAGGACTCAGAGCAATAGCCCATGTGTTTTATGGCCACCAATGCCATCATACATGTTCATATATACATACATACATACATACATACATACATACATACATAAAATGCCATGACTAATCCTTTCACATTCTTTTTATTTTCAGTGTCCACATCTTAGCTCAATAGGCAATAGTTGCTCTGAAATGAAATCCTGATTCTTGTGTTTGTCTGCTCCTCTTTTACTGAGTTTTTTACTTTAAAAATTTAATAATATAAACCTGCATTTCAGTTTCTATTGTCAAATATTCATTCTCCTTTTAACAGAAACACAAAACATTCTGATTACTCCCTAAAGGGCAATTTGTTGCATTATGCTTCTAAAAAGTTTATTAACGATTGAATTTGTAATGAGTGTGTGATATAGAAGACATGCACCTTTCATTTTTTCTTTATAAAAAGAAATTTGTTATGTTATAGGAAATCTCTGCCTTTGCTCTTGTGACACTCATTATTTGATATTAAGACAAAGCATTGCCGGTGAGTGGTAACCCTGACCACCTGGTGATTGTTGATTGACAGCTCAAACATGTGACCTGCTCCCTCTGTTTCGGTTTTCTTGGATTTTAATTTGTAGCTTACATTGTCACCCTTGGGACTCTCAGCTGCATTCCTACTCTGGCCGTCTTTCGTGAGTTATAAAAAGATGGTCATGACAGACTGAACTTCAGCCCTACGGTGGCCATGAAGCACCTAACAGAGGCCGCCTGCCTTCTCTGTCACGTGGTCTGTGGTTTCATCTGCACAGAAGCCGACTTGGCCATTGTCTCTTGCTAGCCTAGAAAGAAGGGCTGGAAATTTGACTTTATGGATTAGGTCAGCTAAAATCATTTTCACAGAATGTTCAGCCCTGATGTTCATATTCTTTGTTTGTACCTACAGAATGTATTTCCCCTGAGTTAATTTCTAACAACAAGCACGTCTCCTAATACCTTATTTATCCACTGATTTTTGGAACATGTGTACTTGGCACTGACTCCAGTTTCTTTTCTGTTGTGATAAACACCATGACCAAAAGCAGCTTGGGGAGGAGAGGGTTCATTTGGCTTACACTTCCAGGTCATAGTCCTGTGGTATGATATTTTGTTTGTGTTCTGACAAATAAAGCTTGCCTGGAGATCAGAGGGCAGAGCTAGCCACTAGTTAACCAAAGAGGCCAGTCAGTGGTGGCACACACCTTTAATCACATCCAGCCCTAGGGAGGTAGACATATAGGAATATAAAGGCAGGTAGGGACAGGATCTCAGGCCCATTCATTTGGAGGATTCTTAGGGACAGGATCCAGCCCATTCTGTCTGGGGATTCGTAGAGATGGAATTCTCCCATTAGGTCTGAGATTTCATAAAGGTAAGAATTTTCTGGTGGCTGGCTGCTCTGCTTCTCTGGTCTTTCAGGTTTCATCCTCGGTATCTGACTCTAGGTTTTTATTGATAAGACCAGTTAGGATCACACATCACAGTCCATCATTGAGGGACGTCAGTGTAGGAACTCAAGGCAGGTATTTCAGCGAAAACCACAAAAGGAATGTGACTTACTAGGTCACTCCAGAACTATGGTCTGCTAGCTTTCTCATTCAGCCCAAGCTGTCTTGCCTAGGAATAGTGCTGCCCACAGTGGGCTAGCGCCTCCCTCATCAATCAAAATGCCCCATAGACCAATATGATTTAGATAACGCCTCAGCTGAGGTTGTCCATTTCTCAGAGACTCTTTGTGTCAAGTTGACAGCAAAAGATAACTTGGACAGTTCCTATAAATATTAGCTGGTAAAAAAAAATAGCAAGATTTGAATTGGCCATCCCTCACCTTTTCTGGTAAGAAGAGTTACAAGAGCAGATACCTAAGAGCTCTGAGGATAGTCCCCATCCCAGCAGTTGATTAGTTAGCACAATATGAACTCAATGGTATTCTTGTAGACATTTTGTCTCATACTTCATTGTTTGAGCATTTTTTCCCTCTTTTATAAGTCTTGCTTATATATTATGGTTTCTAATTTAGTGTTCTTGTGGGTGTTTTCTTCTGTGTAAATTTCTTGTATTTTGAGTCTCTCTCTGTGTCTCTGTTGGCCTTTTGTTTTCTAAGTAGATGGAAAGTGTTCACATAGAGATAGAAAGGATACATAGTTGGCTGGGAAGGGGGTAGGAGAATGTGGGATGAGTTGGGGTAGGAGAAAGTGTGATCAGAATATATTGAAGGATAAAAGTAGTAAAATAAAGATCTGTTTTTGCAGGAGAATGAAATGGAAAAAGTTATGAGATAGATGTGATTTGCCAAAAGTAACTTCTGATATTACTTTCCTGTTTCATACAATGTCATACCAGAATAAGCTGAGGTGAGTAGAATGTATAGAAAAGATAGAGTCTCAGAGATAAACCTTGAAAGGAAATGGAAAATTTCTGTTGTATTTGGGTATACAGGTTATTTCTAATAACTTGTAATTATATAAAATCTAGATTATGAAATAAGTTTATTCTTCATGAGTGCACATTGACTAAAAGGAATTTAAACTCTTAATTTTAGGACAGAGTTCTTGTCACTTAATAGAGCTTTAAAACTAGATTAATTCATCTCCTCTTTTAAAATATTTTTACCTTCATTTATTTTATTTTTATGTGTATGAGTGGTTTGCCTGCATGTATGTCTGTGTAACAGATGTGCCTGGTGCTAATGGAGGCTGGCAGAGAGTGCTGCATCCCTTGGAAACTCACTACAGATGATAGTGAGCCACCATGTGGGTATTAGGAACTGAACCTGGGTCCAGGGGAAGAGCAACCAGTGCTCTTAACTGCTGAGCCATTGCTCCAGCTCCCTCCCCCTTTTTAATAGAACCCTCCTAAAAGTCAGTTTCATTACTTCTATGGTCTACTGAAAGAAATATCCACGCTCCTACCCCTCGCTTCATTGATAATCTTTGCATGTTTGTAAAGAACATTTCAACAGCCGAGGAATCAAGTTTGACCTTTGGCATTTCATATGGGTTATGAGCAGAATTAGCACAGCCACCCAGTTCATGCAACATGGGCCATATTACCCCTTGTTATCACCAGTACTTTCATCATAAACACTCCCATTTGTACACACACACACACACACACACACACACACACACACACACACACACTGCAGTTCTGTAGCATGAACTCAGGGCCTCAACACATACTGGACAAATACTCAACCACTAGAGTAATCCCCCAATTTCAGAAAACTTCTAACATTATTGAGAAACTAGATGTTGGTGATCTCTGGTCACACAACCTTTCCATTTTATGTATTTTTCTTTCCATATTCTTGGTTTTGCTGAGGTCTGAATAGCTGCCTAGACAAAGAAAGAATTTTTCATCTTTGCAGAACTGAAGGACTTTTCTCTCTAACACATACACACACACACACACACACACACACACACACACACACACACACACACGCATGCACATACACACAAACAATTCTACTTAGAGAACACTTACTCATGTTAGATTTGCCCAGGTCTTTAGTGTTTCTTGCTATGAACAGCTTGCCCTCAGAAGACTCTGAAACGGGTTAGAACAGAGCTGTGTTTAGGGTTCTCAAGAACACATCCTACCGCAATTTGGCTTCTTCCGTGGTGTTACATTAAACTCAGACTCTTAATGTAGTAGAGTAAGACAAGAAAAGTTTCACATGGAGTCTCCTTTGAGGGAAGGTACATGCATCAGCAGCTCCAGAAGACCTGAATGGGTCTCCTTGGATCATTCATTAATCCTCCCCAATAGAAATTTAAGTTAAAAGTGAAATCTAATGTGGGGATTAAATTCTAGTAACAGTGATGGCTAGAACCTAGCTTCTTTTACCCTGCTCAGTCTGAGGCAGATGGTGAATTGAACAGCAAGTGCAAAGATGTTGAAGTGTCTTCTAGAGCATTCTATATTTAAATTACTTCACCGTGTGTGTATTTAAATTACTTCACCGTGTGTGTATCACTCCTTTGTTTTACTTTTTTTCTTCAAGAACCATGAAATATAGGAAATCATTACAATACTGGGCCACCCATAAACTTTTAGAAGCACAGACCCATCCCCAGGACCTAGAGCAGTTATCCCATAATTGGTATATGCAGAATTGATACACAATAGCCCATGTATCAGCCACCAGTTATGGAAAAGAGGGAATAGAGGTGAGTTTGTCAGCAATTTAAAGGATGTTGCCTTACTTTTTTTTTTTCTTTTTTGCTTTAATACTTACTGGATGGTGTAGCCAGAGGCTTTTCTATGTCCCACCCAGTCCCATAGCCACTTGTAAAATAATGTTTGGCCAGTGGCTCAGGCTTATTACTAGCTAGCTCTTACATCTTAAGTTAATCCATTTCTATT
Organism: Peromyscus californicus insignis; assembly: GCF_007827085.1. Lineage (NCBI taxonomy): Eukaryota > Metazoa > Chordata > Mammalia > Rodentia > Cricetidae > Peromyscus > Peromyscus californicus. Next base: position 39,466,525 of record NW_026294514.1, on the reverse strand, counting down.
AATCTATGTATTGCCTCATGGCCATGGCATTACTGGTCTGCTGGCATGTTGCTCCTTGGGTGGCTGGATGACATTCTCCAGACTCCATCCTTCTTCTCCCTGTATCTCTGCTTGGATTTCCCGCTTGGCTCTTTCCTGTCTTGCCATAGGCCAAAGCAGCTTTATTTATTAACCAATGGGAGCAACACAAGTTCACAGCATACAGAAAGACATCCCACATCAAGGGGACAACCTTAACTTCCTGATCTGACCTAGTTTCTCCCCAGTGCCCCAAGGCTAAGGCTATATTGTGATGGCCACCACTACCTTTGCTCACAGACTGCTCTGCCCTTTTAACAGGCCAGTTTTCATGACTTTGCATCTGAGGACCCTCAAGCATGTAGAGGATAGATTTCTGAATGTCCATATAGTTCATCCTTCACTCTTCAGTATGAAATAATAGCTAGCACACTATTCTTTGGCATCTGTCCCAATATTTGATATTCTCCTTCTGTACTTAGGATATTCTCCTTTGTTTTGCTTGTTTTCTGCTGTCTGTCCTAAGATGGCGATTCCATAAGGGCTGGTGCCCCTGCCTCTGTTTTCCCCTTAGATGTTCTTAGCATCATGGCTGACCGCACTACTTAATTCTTGGATACCTGACAGAAACATCTGTTCTCCAGTCCTTCATTTCCTTCTGTATTCCCCACCTGGCCTCACCACACTGTTCCGTGACAAGTGCCTGCTACTGTCTTCTTCTCTCGCTGAGTTTCTGGAAGGCCTCCGAGCAGTACAGACGTTCTCCGAAGCCTAACTAAGCCGTTAACTAAGACAATTTGCAGTCTGTGTCCTAATGAACCCTGACCCTTAGATGTGTGTTTTCATTCAGCTTTGAAAACCCCAGGCTAAGGAGTAATCCATTTTGACTCTTTGTCATGAAGGATGCTTTTCTTGTTCCTTTCAGACATTCTCAGCTGTGGGATCACTTTCAGGTCTGTCCATGTGATGTTATTACCCCACTGCTTAACAGGGCCCTGTCTCTGCTACTACCTGCCCTGGGTCACTTATCTGCCCTGTCTTTTAGGCCTCTCAATATTGACATTTTCCTTCCACACTTCTGTCTACACTCTTGCATTGCCCCTCAGTGGAGGATACAAAAGTGTTGCACTCCAGATTTACTCAGGTATCTTTTGGCATTTTAATACATTTCCCCTATGAGTCGGACAGGTTAATCATCCTTTACATATCAGGCCATTTCCACCTGGGCTACCCTAAAAGTTCTGAGAGCACATGCCCTCCTTGTTTTTTCCTTTAGAAGCCTGTCCACCCTGCCTTGCATTGTCTTTCTCTCTAAGAACACTTTCTTCTTGTTTTTCAACTCCACTACATTGTCCCATCTTTTCCATCACTTCTTACTTCTGTTCTGATAGACATTTCACTTCCTTGGTCCCATTCTGCTTGAGTCACTTCTCAGAGATGTAGATAGAAGGCTATTCTCAGATGCGCAAGTTTTAATTTCCTCATTCCTTCTGATTAATGGCAATGTTTCTGAGTTCTTCTGTATTTACTCACAGAGGAAACACCTAAGATTTCCTTCCTCCCACTCTGTTTAGTAGTAATTTTTCCTCCAGTAGTCTATGCCATAGGTAGCCGTGATCAGGACTCACGATGTGAAAACCAGAACATGGCACCTATGAGGCTGTCACTGGGCAAAACCCATGATCTGAATTCATCTCCTCATTGTAAGTGCTGAACTTCTCAAGGCAGCCAACTTGGTATCAGGAGTAGCCCCAGTCGTTCACTTGTAAAATTTAAGAATACGAACTTTTAGCCGGGCGGTGGTGGCGCACGCCTTTAATCCCAGCACTCGGGAGGCAGAGCCAGGCGGATCTCTGTGAGTTCGAGGCCAGCCTGGACTACCAAGTGAGTCCCAGGAAAGGCGCAAAGCTACACAGAGAAACCCTGTCTCGAAAAACCAAAAAAAAAAAAAAAAAAGAATACGAACTTTGACATCATATGCATGAATCCTGCTACTACCACATGGGAAAGGCTACCGTGGAACCCGTGAGACCTATACCTACAAAAGTAAAATACTCAACCTCCCCTCCAGGTTCATAGACACTAAATTGTAACTTCTGTGCCAAGATTCAAGGTCTTCATATTGATAAGTATATGTTAGGGAGACACTTCACTAACCACCTGATTCCCCCTCCCGTTTTTATGCTGTGTTTCCTGTGTGCCTTCTATCCTAACCCTCTTCTAGCCTGGCTGGCACTCAGCTGATGACTCCAGACACAGGAGGGAATTGGACCCGTGCTGCTGAAGGGTTTCTCTCTGTATAGATGGCCCCACTTGATCTTTCATTGGAACTGACCTCTCACTAGTGCCTTTGAACACCACATTTGGTCCCTTTGTGTGGTCCTTTATTCTTGCATCCAAGCCCTTGTCCATTGATGTGTCAATCAGGAACCATATTTTCTTCATCTGACAAAAGCATATTTACTCAGCAGTTACAGTATGTCCACGCTGTTGGAAATGAAACGTATGATCAGTTTTGTTAAAGGTAACATTTTTTTTCTATTGATTTCCTTAAGTTAAATTTCATTCGAGTACCTGAATGACATCTTGGGAAGTCTGTATATTAATTATCTATTCATGATCATGTGGATTTTGTATCAAAAAGATTCTTTGCCCCAAACTGCTTTTTTCTTTTCAAACTTACATTGCCAACTCTCAAGATGAAGATGATTTTTTCCCTCTGACTTAAATCTGTCCTCCAGTTGTTATTAAGAAAAGACCACATAGAAGTAAGGATATTATTTTCCCTGATATTGTCAGTTCTTGGCCCTTTCTATTTCATATTTGTTTTCCATAGCCCTTTACCTGTTAGTGGTCACTGATTAATGATTACATTAATGCTAGTTCAAGATGTCAGAGTAACTAGTCTTTTTGTTACATAAAACCTCTTAAAATATATAAAGTCACAAATAATTCCCAAGTCTCCCATTTTATATGGTAACTTCTTCTTTTCATCCTTCATATCACAAGCTTTCAGGAGCACTTTCTTTACTCCAAAAATATTTTAGTTATCGATGTTTGTTTGACAACTGACTCAGACATTGGCCCGTTATGTCAAAGTCTAAGTTACCAAGAGAACAGAGAGGTTGTTACTCTTTATTGTGGTCACACTATCATTTCTGCATCCTAAGAGATCATTAACTCCCCTTGACAACTACACAAGCAGTAAACCCATGGCAAGTCCACGTCACACTCCTTATAGCTTGTCGCATTGGCTCTGTCATGTTTTCATGTGATAAAATGTCAGAACAAGCTTCCCAGGTCCCACATGACTGAACATGACACACGGGACATTCTGCTGTTTTTGAAACTAAACTGTTGGCAAATGACAAACCTGAGATGAGACCATCCAGACCATTCATTAGGAAGCTTGCTAATTTATGACATATTTCCTAGATTTACTGCTGTTATCAAATCCATACTTTCAAGATTGAACTCCAGGTCAGAGGTGTGCTGCAGAGGAGCAGGAGGGCATGCTCTGTTTCTTCTGTTTTACCCCCAGGAGTCCTCAGCTGTTGCTCACCTAAGAGAACCCTTCTCTCACATGTAGAATCTAAGCAAGGCTCCCTTAACTGATGCAAAGATTCATTTCCAGTCAAAAACTTCCTCTGAGATCCAAGGCATTTCACTCTTTACGGGAAGAATGACAGTGTAGAGTCTGCCCATGATGTGTTGCTCAGTCAAGTTGGAAGGGAACTCGGGAGCTTCCTTAACATTGCCTTAGTGCTGGCACACATCTGTCGTTTTCATCTTCCTGAAGCTGGATTAAGGAGACTTTGTCACCTGTAGGTTCCTGTCCATTGTGTCTGTATAATCAAGAGTCATTTGTCTTGTTCCAAAGATCTGTTTATTTTGTTGTTGTTGTTTGAGACAGGATATCACTGCAGAGGTCTAGTTGGCCTAAAACTAACTCACAGAGATCTCCCTGTCTCTGCCCTTGTCTTTGGAGAGTTGGGATTAAAAGTATGTCCTACCACTCCTGGCCTGTGTTACTTTCTTAGTTGTTTATTTATTTTTAAAAAACATACCTTACAGCAGTGAAGAACACTGTTCATTTGTACTGATTTTCGTTTCTGTCTTTAGGGATTGCTTTTTGTAAGACTGGCCTCAAAATTTGTAATCCTTCTGCCTCAATCTCCCGATTGGGATTAAAAGCATGTGCCATCACTACTTACTCCTTCTAGAATATTGATATAAAATTTCAGAATCTTTGTAATGACAAGGTATTTATAATAAATAGGATGATTTTTTTTAGAGTTCATCAAATAGACTACCTTTTTTTTGGTAATTTTTAAGTGGATTTGGCATCACTCTGTATCTCAGGCTTGCAGCTTCTTGAGTCTTGGGATTGCAGGTGTGAGCTACCATGCCCAGCTAAACCATCTTGTTTCATCTGTTCTACTCAGAAGAAATCTTTTCTGTGATACACAGAATCATAAATATAGCAACTGAATATAAACATATGTGTATTTTTATATTTACATGTATTTCATACACACAGGTGTCTCTATGTAGTAATCTTAAGAAAATAAGAACTGAGGTTTATAACTTTCAGAAAAGTCTTAAACACATACCCTACAGAGAAATGGCTGTCTTCTTTTCAACTAGTGACGTGGAAAGCAACAGAAAAGCATTGTGGTCAACAAAAAGAAGGCTAGTTATGACAGTATGACCAATGCCAGTACAAGTCCTGTGTATACTTTAAGGAGTTCTAACCTAAATGAATTTAAAAATCCACAACTGTGAGACTTTAATACTTCTCTGACTTTTATATCGCACAACAATAGCTGTCTTACAATGTCCACATATTCATGCATATTCATAAATATCTGGGCGTACTGGTTGTGATGGTTAATAGTGATTGTCATTTGACGGAATCTAGGCTCACTTGGGACACATGAATTTGAGGTAGTTTCTATATTAAGTTAATTTGAAGTATGGATACTCACTTTGAATGGAGAGAGTATCATTTATGGGCAGTGTGGTGGTTGTGTCCTGACATAAATTAAACGGAGAAAGTAGAGTAAACGTTAGTATTCAATACCCTCTGCTTCTTGGCTACTACTATACGACCAGTTGCCTAAATTCCTGCTACCGTGACCTCTCTCAGAAGCCCATACACCTTTAAGTCATTTTGTAGTATAATTTGTCCCAACGGTAAAACAAATAACTAATATAGTGGCTCAGTGATGGAGTTCCAGCACTCAGAAGGCTGAGGCAGAAAAAATGTTGCAAATCCAAGGTCATCTTGAGCTATATAGTGAATTCTAGGCTAGTGTAAATGGAAAAATAAGACCCTGTTTCACACACACACATATACATGCATATGAAATGCTTCTGTTCAATGAGTATGACTTGACTGGAACATCAACTGGTGAAATATTAAAGGATAGCATTAAGCTGTTAGCTCATTCCAAAATTAGCAGCCATAATTGTTTCATATCAGATATCTCAAGATATAAAATACATTGTTTAAAAATGTAAAAAAAAAATTAAAAAATAAAATAAAAGCTATCTCAAGATATAACCAACGTCAGTTTTTGGGTTAGAAATAAATTTATATTTCTATTAAGAACACAAAGAAAGAGAAAAATGGACTCATGGAAAATTCAGAGGAATAAGTTAATAAAATGGCATAAAATTTTCTGAGAACTCATCAGACATAATCAGACACTAAGTATTTCACATCAGTTCTCTGTGCCTCATACTGTGAAGTCCACAAGTATATAATGTGGTCATTGGTTACAGAGGCTTGCCAGTAATTGATGAGTTATTGTAAATTAGTCTTCATAAACAAGGGTGAGAATATGGAGTTAAAAGAGAGGGGTCAGTGTGGAACTGTGGGAATATCCCTAACGTGGGAGGAAGAAGACAAGGATTTTTTTTAACTCATACATATCTATCACACCCATATCTGATGACTTGCAATCAGGAAGGGGTAGTCGGGTATCCACAAGTCCTACACTTTCCAACACTAATTCATTCACAGAGTGCTTTGATTTCTTTTGTTTTGCATGGGGCCATGAAAGAGGAGAGTTGATGTTTTGTTCTTTGATGTTTTTGACACACTAGAAACAGAGCTGCAGTTGTCCTCAGTAAATACTTGTTAGATGAATGAAGGAATAATTGTCACTTGAGACCCTGATGGTTTAACATCGCATCTTAATTAATTGGTGTTTTGAAAGCTTGGCAAGACTCACACATGCTTTTTCTTAATCTTAAAATATGCTTATATGATGCTAGGATGTTTTTCATTGTGACAGATGTGAAATATGCATTAAGTTAAATAAGCACCAATAACTAATATGCCACATTTCAAAGAATCCATTAAAAATAACAAATTCTTGAAGAATTTTAGAAATATCATAGGAAAATTAAATTCCTAAAACAGCAACTATTTTCTGTTGTATCTTTAAAGAAACTCAGAACATAAAGACACAGTGACTTTTTAGTAAATAGATGAGATTTTTTGTGGAAAAAAAAAGTCATGTATGGAACTCAGATTTTTCAAGGTAGTAAGATGAAACAACACCAGATGGATGAAAAATAACATATGTAAAATTAACAAGACTCAAGATACTGAGTTGATGTATTTAAATTACGTGAATCTGTAAATCATTGTTAAATTGCTAAATTTGATTAAAAATAGTAAATTATTTAACATTCTTTTAGATATATTTAAGATAGTCAACACATTTAAGTCATTGTTACAGTTAAATATATCAGAACTCACAGACTTGTTGAGAGTTATAGACAGATAAAATAACTTGTTCTATCTATAATTATGTCTGGATTTTACTCATACATTTTATCACTAGAGCCAAGTTTAATCAAAATTTTATTTTATAAAATGCACATAGTCTTTCTCATTGGAAAAAGTAAGACTTTCTATACTTCATCTAAATACTCAAGTAAAACATGAGTTACTTGATGTATCTTCAGTGCCCCAGGCCAGGGTGTTGGCCAACAAGAATAGATGCCACTGTTACTTTTCTTTTTACTACTTTCTTCATGAAATGTGATAAAATAATGCTGCATAAATATTTAAGTAAATTCATTTTATGATGCACTCATATATGTCAACAGCTCAATAACAAGCTCTCCATTTCATGGAAGAAACTTTTAAGTGAGTTTCAATACTTGCGTAGCTACTAAAATGCGCTAAGGACGTACATTCAGGTCTGCACTTCCTACCATGAAGCTGGTTCCTCAGACTCTCCTTCCTGCTCTTCTCCATTGTATTTGCAAATGTCTGCTCCCCTGCAGGATTCCAGCTTGTCCAAACCAACAAGATGACTGTCCTGTATTTATGGCCTCACACATGATAAAGAGTACTTTTTTGTGTGAGGAACAGACAAAGGTAGTTGTTTGTTTGTTTTGGGTTTTTTTGTTTGATTTGTTTTGTTTTTTGGTTTTTTGTTATTGTTTGTTTTGTTTTGCTTCTGAGGATTATTAATGCTTCCTAAATGTAACCCCTTGAGAATAAAAGCATTATACTGATGGGAAAAGAACCTTCTCATGTACATATTTAACCCATTTGACATGGCACATTTTAAATCTGTGGGTCGGTTTGTTTGTCTGGTCTTGAATTCAGGATCCTCCTGCCTCAGCATACACCACCACATCTAACTACATCTGTGCATTCAAAAAGAGAATGCTGTTACCTAATGCAGTGTAGCTAAAGAGAATGTTAAAGAGATAGGGAGGGGCCATTTCCTCTACTCACAGAGGCCAAACAAGCTTTGCCCAGTCATCAGCTCTGTTGAGCTCTTAGAGGAAGAGAAGCTGGGAAAAGGCCTTCCAGTGGGAGCTGTAGAAAGGGAAATGTCCCTTTACCCGCTAATGGTTCAGCGATTGATCTGCTAGAACAAACTGACAATAGCCAGGCTATGGGGGAAAAGAGGCGTGAGTTCATCACCTTCATAGAGGCATCAGATGAAGGTGAGCTTCTCATGAGTCAATGAACTTAAAGCTTAGACGTGCCCTTACCACAGAGGGAGGACTGGAGAGAGGAAGTGATTTCTAAGGAAGAACAAAGGAGGTTTGGGGAAACAAATGGGCCCAAGGAACAGACAAGAACCCAGAACAAAGTTCCTCTGTGCATTGGATGTAGGGTTACCTCCAGAATTGAGTTGACCTTTAGTTTTTAATGAGATCATGGCGAGGAAACTTAATCAAATGAGTTCCATGTGGAGCAGCCAGACTTAGGTAAGGGATTTTGAGAGAAGGCCCCTTCTTACGTTTGGGAAGACAAAGAAAGTATGGAAAAAGTGGCTTAGGTGGGTCAGAGAAGCCTTGAAGATGCGTCTTTAGTTCAAAGAGGAATCGTTTCTGAACCGCAGCAGAGTATCAGCAAATGGTCTATCTCCAAGGCCCAAAACTCTTTGCAGAAAGGAACTTAATGACTGGTGGCTGAGCAACTAGAAGTCACACAACCAAATGCATAAGGCAAGGTCAGGTTGTCTCCGTTGTCTCTGTAGGCTTCCCCATCATGATCTTGTCTCCCCTTGCTCATATAATCCCTCTTCCCTCTCTTTGACTGGACTCCCGGAGCTTGGCCTGGTGCTTGGATGTGGGTCTCTGCATCTTCTTCCATCAGTTACTAGATGAAGGCTCGATGATGACAGGGTGTTCACCAAATCTGATTACCGGGGTCGGCCACTTCAGGCACCCTCTGCACTATTGCTAGTAGTCCAAGTTGGGATCATCCTTGTGGATTCCTGGGAATTTCCCTAGCACCAGGTTTCTCCCTTACCCCATAATGTCTCCCTCTATCAAGATATCTCTTTCATTGCTCTCCTACTCCATCCCTTCCCCAGCTCGACCATCCCATCCCCTCATGTTCTCATCCCCCATTCCCTCCCTTCTATTTTGCCCTCCCCCCGCCCCTGGTTTACCAGTTTACTCAGGAGATCACATCTGTTTCGCCTTTCCAGAGTGATCCATGCGTGTCCCCCTTAGGGTCCTTCTTGTTTCCTAGCCTCCCTGGAGCTGTGGTTTGTAGTCTGATTATCTTTTGTTTTACCTCTAGTATCCACTTATGAGTAAGTACATACATGTTTGTCTTTTTGAGTCTTAGTTACCTCACTCCAGATATTTTCGAGTTCCATCCATTTGCTTGCAAATTTCATGATGTCATTGATTTTTACAGATGAGTGATACTCCATTGTGTATATGTACCACATTTTCTTTACCCATTCTTAGGTTAAGGGGAGCTCATAGGAACTCACGAACTTTAGACCAACAACTGTGAAACCTGAACGGGACTGGAATAAGCCCTCTGCATATAGGACACAGTTGTGTAGCTTTGTCTGTTTGAGGGGCCCCTGGCAGTGGGATCAGAATCTATCCATGGAGCATGAGCTGGCTTTTTGGAACCCACAGATGCCTTCCTCAGCCTTAATGGAAAGGGAAGGGGCCTGGTCCTGCTCAACTGAATGTACCAGGCTTTGGTGACTCCCCATGGGAGGCCCCTCCAGGGATAGAAGGCGGGTTGGGAAGGAGAGGTGGAGGGGGGAGCGGGAGGAGGGGGCATCTGTGCTTGGTATGTAAAATGAAAAAAAAATAAATTAAAAAAGAGCAGTTTGTCTCCTCCTCATTACTTTCTGTCACTGTAATATATCTGGAAATTCTGAGTTAAAATAATAAGTGATAACAGCTTACAAAATAATTAACACTAAGTAGCCCAAAGAGGAAAAATGTAACAAGCCCATTTACTTTTTATATAAGGTGTCTTCTGGGAAAGTTCCCTTTAATGTAGGAAAGAAATATTTTATGTCTCATATACTAATCCATTAGACATCTTTCATTGAACATATGACATATATCTTCCCACACATAAAGCCTACACAAACTATTCTTACTTTTAGAAAATGTACTAACACACCTTGAGTTCAGAGTAACCATGACACCCAAAAATGATCAAAAAAGGAACATAGACAATTGATGTGTAGAGAATTATACACACACACACACACACACACACACACACACACACACACACACACAGAAAGAGAGAGAGAGAAAGGAGGGAGGGAGGGAGGAGAGAATTATTTTCTATGTTCAAAATTTAGTTACAAATAAAAATTTAAGAAGTCTGTAAGGAAAACTTAGAAACTTCATGACTTTCCTGTAGAAGCCTCAGCATTGCTGAATCAGGAAGGCTCGAACTGCACCCTGGCCCCCGTCAGAATGTGCCCATGTTACACAGTCTTCTGTATCAGCTACATGGAAAGCAATCAAAACACCTACATTGAAAGGGAAAAACCTCCCATTGTTTTGGTGACAGGATTTTAAAGTATATGGAGATACACAGAGTCAGCATTTAGTAGTAAGGAATACATTTGGACAAAGGCTTAGAGGAAGTTAGAGAATTCTTCATATGGGTGTCTGTGGCAAGTGTGTTCCTGGAGGTGGGAAACCTGGAACAGAACTGGGAATATTCTTAAGGTGGCCAGTGCCACTGGAGTAGAGTGCACACGCTGGGCTCTGGGGACATACGGGGACCAGATATCTACAATGAAAAAAATGAAGAATCTAATATCCATGAATAATGTTTTAATGCTATCTGTATTAACTCACATTTATAAACATTAAAGTCTAGCACATAGAGATTGGTAATAGTGTATTACGAGATTAATTTACCAGTTTTTAAAATTAGATTTTATAGTTGGGGCAAGTCGTTGCAAGATTTCTGTATTAAATTTCAAGACATTATTTAGTTTCATCATACAATTTTGTTGGTCTTAAGTGATCAGAAGGTTTTGGTCTTGGAGGAGGAGCAATCAAGAACCTACAATATTTTCTAGATATTGCATTGTCTAGTTATATATTACTAACAAAGTTATTTTGTTAATTTAATTCTTCTTATGATCAAGTAAACATCATTTAAACCCATTAACCATGGAGCGCTGTGTTCAAATACTCAATGGTGGTTGAGCGTTTCCCAGGGATGACTGTCCATGGGGACAGGTAATAGGACTCTTCTAGAATCAACTGTGTCCTTGGCTACAAAGCAAACCCCTGTAGCTTTAAAGAGAAATGATGCAGACAAGTGTTATTTGCTCCCCATGTGGAGTAACACTGGGTGATTTACAATACATGGAAATTATACCAGATACTGTAAATATTTAATGGGTTAATAAATAAGTCAAAGGGAAATCAGAAAATATACTGAATGGGATAAAAGTGAAGAGGACACAGAGAAACATAAAATGCAGATGAACTATCACTTAGATGGAATGAACGGCTATAAAGGCCTATGTTTAACAAGAAGAAAATGTGAAATCAACAGCTTCTTCCCCTGCCCTAAGGTAATGATGGTTGGGGAAAATTAACTAAATCTAAAAGGAAGAAAATAACTGGATAAAGATTTTTTTCAAATGAATTGTTGACATACAAAAAAAGATTAACAAATTTGTAACTCAAAAATATGGTTGATCGCCAGGCGGTGGTGGCGCACGCCTTTAATCCCAGCACTCAGGAGGCAGAGGCAGGTGGATCTCTGTGAGTTCAAGGCCAGCCTGGGCTACCAAGTGAGTTCCAGGAAAGGCGCAAAGCTACACAGAGAAACCCTGTCTCGAAAAAAAAAAATATGGTTGATAGCAAAAGTCAGAAAAAGGGCCAAACCTTGTCCTTATCAAGAAAAAGAAGGAATCTCAAACTGCTGAAATTAGAAAGGTTGATTTATAGAAACATCGTGTGGCAGGAATATGAGCAGTTAAACATCAACAAACTGGATGAAGTCGAAGCCATCCCTTGTTTATATAGGATGTTTAGTTGTCTGTCATCTCTTAGAAGCCTGTTCTTTTGTAATGAGAGACAGAAGGGAGTAGGTCCAGAGGGGAGGGGGAGTGGGGAGGAACTGGGAGGAGTAGAGGTGGGGGAAACTGTAATCAGGTTATATTGTATGAGAAGGAAATCTATTTTTAGTAAAAGGGAATTTAAAAAAAAAGAATTTTAAAAAGTATAACAACTGAAACTATAATAAGAGATCATCATGTTAAAGCTATGATACTAAACTTTGCAAAGGATTTTTGCATATGGCCCCAAACACTAAAACAGTAACTCTTTTCAAACAACATTTAATTAAATTTTAATAAAAATAGAAAATTTGTACCTCCATGGACACCATTAGTTAGGTGTAAAATCAAATCACAAAATATAAAAGAATTTTGAAAAGTGTATATCTTGTTAATGGTTTGCATCTAGAATATAAAAAAGAAAAACTTAAAATTCAGTAATAAAACACAGAAATTAGAGAAGTTATTTCTCCCAAGCAAGTTGACAAGTGGCCTATAAACCCAAGATAAGACAGTCAATATCATTAGTTATCAGAGAAATGCAAATTAAAACCACAATTAGATATTTAGTGTCTACTTGGAATCGAACTCAGGCCCTTTTGCTTTCAAGGCAGGCAATTTATTGACTGAACCTTCTCCATAGCCTCCTTATGGATTTTTGAATCCATATTCTTCTAAATATAATGAATGGGCTTCTCTTGTGGCAGTTTACAGGTAAGAGATCTTCAGAAACAGTTTTACTCACTCTAAGTAGGTAAATAATTATGCCATTAAAATGGCATGAATATATATTTTTGTATAACAATATTATCAATACCATTTATTACCATTAACACCATATTAATGATATAGTGTTATTATTTATTGATCTGCTATCATAAAATTGAAATACGTTCTATACATCTCATGAGCTCCCAAATGAAAATCAAGAAGGAACACCGTTTCTTTGCCTTGGTGGTCTCTGACTTACCTTCTAACTCTAGACTGTTCATTTCCTCACTGTTCAGCAGCTAGAGAAAGATGAAAATATGTTACCTTGTGGGTATTCTCTGCTAAAAGCTAGTCATTCTACTTTGATGTATGTTCCCAATGAAGCATTATAACGTATAGCATAATGCCACGACATTCCTGGGTAAACAAGCTCTTCATACCACAGTTTCATCTGGTATTACTTTTGTCACCACCCCGGCACCTCTAGGTGGACACACTGTGAAGTCCTGCCTTGTATGGGGTGCCGTCTCTAGAGCCCACCGAGTCCCTGTTGGCTCACTTCTAGCTGCTGCTCATATTTGGATCATGCATTGGAATTGTGCACTGCAGGCTCCTGGCCTCCCTGTCATTGGAAGAGGCTCACTGAGGATGAGTGTATATTCATGGAGGACAGCACATAAGCGTCTCCTCAGTACGTGGACACTCTAGCCATTCTCTTATTCCAACTGATTTTCTAAGTAGTATAGGTTTTCAATATATGAATACCCTACTTACCTAGCAATAAAATTCTGCCAGCCTAAATTGTCCTTAATACATTCATGAAGAAAAGGAAGAAATGACTGAAGAACTCCACTGGAGAAATTGACAATATCTGTGTTCTTTATCCTATAGTGAAGATATCTGTTTTCACAGAGAACCTGAAGAACTATATGCATCATTGATGGTGCTTAATTTAATATGCATAATTACCTGTTTCTTCAATCTCCAAGTCCTTCCCAGGTTTTTTTAAGTCATCTCAGCATAATCAATACTGACATCATGGTGGTAGAGGCAGGAAGGGCAAAAGCAAAGGAAAGTTAGTGGATGAAGTCATGTAAGGCACTAAGAATTAATCATGGAGTCAGGACATTACCTCCAAAAACCTTGAGAACTTTGACACCATTTAGTGAATGTGCCTAACATAGAAACGGTAATGTAGTCAGAGACATTGACACTGATTATATGAAGGAAACACCAAGGTTAAATTACGCTTAATATATAGTTAGCCCTTTGCATCCATAACCAACCACAAACTGAAGTTAGTGTACCAAATAAACATGTGCTGACATTCCACCTTATCAATATTCTCTAACCAATACAACAGTTGTTTATAGTGCACTCATATTGTTTTAGATACTACAAGTGATGTAGAGATTATTTAATGTGCACAGGAGGGCGTGCACAGGTTATATTCCATTCTATAAAAGTAGTTGAGTATCCATGGATTTTAGAACCCATGGTAGTCCTAAAATCAGTCCCCCAATGATACAGAGGAAATATTACTGTATTTTCTTCATGATATAAACATACATAATGTTTACTAGAAAGGTTTGCTTAAACATTAATAGCTGGCCATTGATTAAGTTAAGTCTCTATGATCTGGAGAATTCTTCCATTCATAACAATAATTCTCAAATTCATTATAAAGATGATGTGCCCTCTAAAGTTGTCCTAATAATTGCCAATTCATATATGGGAAATTATATAACATTATAAAAACTAAGATCTCCATGGAAAGTCTGTTGTAAATTTCTTAAGAAGAGGTATCCAATCAGGGTTTCACAGTAGTCCCTAGGCCCCCTGTCCGGACAGTAAAACCATGATTTCTAGATATTGGCCTGGGCTTAGTTCTGAGATTGAATTGTTTGCAAATCTTCCCAAATGATTCTAATGTTGAAGAAGCTTGGAGAAGTTGCCAATAAAAAAAAAAAAAGGAAGGAATGGAAGGAAGGAGGGAGGGTAGAATTCCTCTGGAGACTTTGAACCACACTCTACATGATTTAAACAAGAATGACATTTTGAATCAGTGGACAAGAGAAAAGGCTGCCTGTGAATTCCTGTGTCTTAGACTCAGAAAGCCATCCACAGGGAATGGAAAATTCCCCTATGAAAATTGTTGCTCAAAGAGTGAAGGGAAAAAAAAACAAGAAAAAGCTGTGGTGAGCAAGAACAGTTCACCTTGCAGACCGTGTAAGGTGCATGTCAACATCTGCGCACAGCAACAGAGATGCGCCCACACAGAGCACATAGCTGTCGTTCTATTGAAAAGGGTTCTGGGAACTTTTGAAAACTGAGCTTATGAAAAGCTTCTGATTACTGAATTAAAATTTATTCTGATGGAAATATGCATGAAATTTCTGTCAGAGCTTTCGGAAGCCCTAATTTGGGAAGGTGTAGGCAGAGAGTTTGGTGTCTTGAGTTTTCCAATTTAGTAAATAATCTAAAAGATACTTCTTTCATTAAAAAAGAAAAATCATTAATCCTCCCTCTCTCATATAAGTTTTAAAGTGCTCTTTACTTTCTGAAAATAGATTCTTCTCTCATACAATGCATCCCAAGCACAGTTTCCTCTCCCTCCACTCCTCCCAAGTGCTCCCTCTCCCCCAGATCCATTTCTGCCCCCCATCTTTAGAAAAGAGCAAGCCTCCAAGAGACAACAACCAATCAGGATAAAACAAGATAACAAGATAAGTAAGACAAGGCAAAAGCCCTCATATTAAGGGCTGGACAAAACAACCCAATAGGAGGAAAAGGGTTCAAAGAGCCAGCAAAAGAGTCAGAGACACACCCACTCCCACTGTTAGGAGTCCCACAAAAATACCAGGCAAAAAGCCATAACATATATGTAAAGGACTTGCTGCAGACCCATGTAGGCCCTGTGATTGCTGATTCAGTCTCTGTGAGCCCATAGGTGCCCTGTTTATTTGATTTAGTGGGCAGTGTTCTCCTGGTGTCCTCCATTCCCTCTGACTCCTACATCCTTTCTTCCTCCTCTTCTACAGGGTTCCCCCAGCTTTGAGAGGAGAGATCCACTGGAGACTTCCAGGTGTGCTATTGATTTTCAATAAAAGCATCTCTTAAGAAGAAATACATTCAAAATCTTAAGTTAGTAGCTTTGTGTGGTAAAACAGTCAATATGGAATATTCTGGTGGAATATTAATTCCTCAGTGAATTATTATACTGAAAATTATTGTCATTTGTTCTGTACCACATATTTTAAATGCCTCCAAAGTGATTCCATTTGGGATTTGGGGACCAGCCTGATGGGATTAGCTGGAAGTTTCTTCCTCAGAGCAGTGTCTTTGGAGTAATAGCAAAGGGAGGTTTTGCTTCACATTTTAATTTAAATGGCTATAGCTGCAAGCAGGACAAAAACAAATAGCATAATTGAAGGAGGTGGGGTCAAGGAGGATCCCCCAGTTCATGAAGTTGCCTCTGTTTGTTGTCAAGTAATGAGCTTGAAGTAATAGTGCCTTCCTGCTGGGCGGTGGTGGCAGAGGCCTTTAATCCCAGCACTTGGGAGACAGAGGCAGGGGTATCTTGTGAGGTCAAGGCCAGTATGGTCGGCAGAACATGTTCTAGGACAGCCAGGGCTACACAGAGAAAATTTGTCTCAAAAAACCAAAAATTAATAATAATAATAATAATAATAATAATAATAATAATAATAATAATAATGTGTTCTGTCTCTTCCCTGAAATGAAGATCCCCAAATAATATGGCGAGCTGGTGCTTTACGGGAAGACACTCTGATAGCTTTTCTGAAACTGAGTTTTAACACTGAGTATTTACAGGCAGCCATTATTATATACTGTAGCTGATGGTTTTCCTGTGTCCCATCTGGCCCATGGTCAGAACAAATCTCTCTCACCCACCAGTCCTGCAGCCACTCAGACCCATATAAACACACAGAGGCTTATATTAATTAAAACTGCTCAGCCATTAGCTCAAGCTAACTATTGACTTGCTCTTACACTTAAATTGAACCATAATTCTTATTTATGTTTAGCCACATGACTTGGTGCCTTTTCTCAGTTCTGCCTTCACATCTTACTTCCTCTGTGTCTGGCTGGCAACTCCTGACTCAGCCTTCCTGTTCCCAGAATTCTCCTATCTGCTTATCCCGCCTATACTATACTTCCTGCCTGGTTACTGGCAAATCAGAGCAACACACATTCACAGCATACAGAAAGACATCCCCAGCGATATACCTGTGAGTGCCCGACGGCAGTGCATGGTGCTGTGCTCTCGGGAGGACACCTTTGGAGAGTTGGTGCTTTCCTTTCACATTTACATAGGCTCTGAGGATCACATTTGATGTCCCAGGATTGCCAATCAAGTATCTTTAATGTGATCTATCTGACCAGCCCCAATCCTGGGTCTTAGAACAGTTAAGACTGTTTGAATATGAAATCATAAGAATCATATCCCAAAGAGCATGGATTTCCCCATGAATCATTAGAGTGATTAATGGAGCAGCTGTGGAGAGAAGGCATTTCTAAAACTAAGGGTTAGGGGGATATAAAATAAGTTTTCCATGCAGCATTCATGGTTAGGCCTAGCACATTCTGTGTATGTGGTCACCTTTGCTGAATATTTAGACTGCCCCGTGCTTAACTTGACTCATTTGCTGTTGTTAGCTTCATACTGGTAATAAGATCCACAAATTATGTTAATGTACCTTTCAGATGGCTCTGCTTTGGGGTGAAAATGCAATTAGAATAAGAATGGTGCTGTTACTTTGTTTCCCAAACAGAATTTATTTCTACACTAAAGGAGCCAACATTTTAATCAACATTAAGCAGAGGCAAAGTAGACATGTAGAAAAGCCAAGACTGGATACGCTGCCCATGATACTCCAGTGCAACTAGGCAGGAATGTAACAAATAGCAGCAGGCCTCCTTATCTCTAAAAGGATATCCTAATGTCGTAAAACAGACTATTCTGATTTACCAATTTTTTTTTAAATAATCGGTCAGTCTGGTCTCTGTTTTTGTCATTACTAAATAGCTTGTTAAACCATCTCCAAATAATTCCTTCTCCATCCATTAAGAAGCAAGTTGTTTAGTCTCCTTTTTCTCACTGTGACAAAATGCCTGAGAATAACTAAATTGAGGATGGTTTTTTTTTGGTGGGGGAGGGAGTAAAGGGGACTCATAGTTTCAAGGTATTCCATCCATTGTCCACTTGGTCATGCTGCTTTGGGCTGGTGGTATCATGGTATATCGTGTTAGCATCAGCAAGAGAGCTGTTCACTGCTTGTCATCTGGGACATGAGACAGAGGCATAGTGCAGGGGTTTCATGTCTTCAGCAACAGCACATTCCCAGTGATCTAGTTTCCTGCCACTTGGCTCCACACACTCAAAGTTCTGCTGCCTCCATAGACTGGTGACCAAAGCTTTGACACTTAGGCCTTTGAAGGAGAGCGTGTTTGATCCAGATCTTATAACTTCAGCACAGCACTGAATTCAAGAAGACTTTAAATGCTATTATTATTCACATTATGCATTTCCTCTGTCATCTGTCACTTCTTCAAATGGACCCTGCCATGATCTTGAAATACATTAAACACTTTGATTATGCTTGTTTTTGATGGCATGCAGCAGACACATGAGATCTATTACCTTTAAAACAAGAATAGCTGCTTATGGAATATTCCAAGTCTCAGTCATTTTTTTCATTCTCAAAGTCATAGTTTTAAATTTTAATGTCGAATATTCTTGTAGAAACTTAACAATGTGGCCGTATTTCAGTGCAAACTACACAGATTCAATTGTCATCCCAAGACTGTGACTGTAGCTATCTAACACCTCTTGCTACTAAAACTAGAGGACAGAAAGGTAATCTGGTAGTCTGAGGAGAAAAAAAGAGGGGATCATTAGGACTGGTACAGTAAGAATAAGGGGATGCATCACTATCCTGATATCTGCATCAGCATCAAACACTCGCTTCTACCAATGGCTGCGTCTTCCTTTCTCCTTCATTCATTCTTTCTCCTGGTTATGCTTTCAGCCTGCACATACTGTTACATAATATTTAAAAATGCTCTATTCATTTTTAAAAGTTGTAAAGCTATCGTTCAAATTGAAGCTTTCCTCTTTCAGCAGTTACATATATACCAACATCAAGTGAACTGTGTTTCTTTAAGTCCCCTCCACTCTTCTAAAGGTAATAAGTTTGGAGCTAAGTAAAGAGATAATGATGGATGGCCTTCCATGTGAGAGTACCTCTAAGAAGGTCTTTGTTGGCCTACCTTCTTGACATTCATGTGTATGTGTATCCCTGTACCCAGTCTTGGTAGTTTAACAGCAGTGTTTGTTCTTAGAAGTGTGGTAGGTGATTTTGTCATTGTGAATATATAGAGAACTCTTATCTCACCCTAGATGATGTAGGTCGGCCATAACACTGCCCCCTGATGCAGTGAGGAGACACAGTAAAGAAAGACCATATGTAGTTGCTGCCAGCATGGCACATTATGCCGTTTCATGATACACATTTTTATACCTGGAAGTGCTCTCAGAACTAGTAGTAAACATTATTATAGTTGTCTAGCCCAGTAAAAGTCATTTGCTTTTTCCTGACTGGCATTGTAGTAGACTTCTCAGACCAGTATAGTCATGAAATCATGAGTGATACATTGCCCCCAGCACAATGAAGTCTACCTCACTGGCCATAGGATTGTTCAGCCTCATTAGTCCTAGCCTTGGGGAGACTTCATTTTATATATTTGTTCCTGTGTTGGGCTGACTAAAGCATCATCACTCATACATGACTGATCTTACGTGATCAACAGAATTTCACTTCTGGGACTAAAGGGTCAAAGATAACTGTACATCTGCATTGGTCAGTCTCCCTCACTGGCATGAATCATCCAATAGGAAAACAACTGTTACACCATATGGGTTCCTCTGGGAACCTGCTTTTATTGCTTGTTTGTATGGTTTCAGGGCACTACGTTGTACAGCCAGTAAGGGGGCTCATCCCTGGGAGAGGCTATTTCTCCGTCTCCCAGCAGTCAGGAGTTATCTGGCTTACCTCTTGATGGAGTCTTAAGCATCCCCTCCCCCAGGAAAGGAGCCACAGGGTTAGAGCTCTAGCCTTCGCTTTTTTTACCTGATTTTTATATTTTGTAGGATTCTGTTGGTCTTCCTCTCTTTGGGATAGAATTATTTGCTTTTGTGTTATTATTCTGACTCTTAGCTGATTCACATGGAAACAGCTTCTAGCCTACAGTCTTTCCTGGAAATTATCTTTGCTGTTTTTCTTATTTATTTGTTTGATTTGTTGTTACTGTTGTTGTTATTGTTTGAAGTGTGGAGGAACAAACCTAGAACATTGTGCTTGATAGGCAGGGACTACATCTCCATCCTCTAATGCTGCATTTTTAAATAATTAATTTTGCCAAATCAGCTAAAATAAAAATTTCTCTCGTATCAGAATTTTTTTTATATCTACAAATCTCAGATTCTGTGATGTCACTGGGGTTAAAAAGCCTGTTAGGTGAGTTCATCAACTGAACAATTTAGTGTCAGCTGTTGTAACCTGATGAATAGTTCCCAGAAACATTCAAAATACATTGAATAAAATTCTCAAACAGTTGATAAAAAATATTTGTTAAAAAAGTATTTCCAGAAATCTCATTCTTTGGGAGAATTTTGGTAGAGGCATCATGGAAAGGAGGCAGCTGAGAGAAGCTGGTGGGTATAGTTTACACTAGCAAAGCAAGGACAGATACATTGAGAGAGAACTCAGAGGAAAATGAAGCCTGAACTAGGAAGAATGCTGCCTCTGTGGTTTGGTTCCATTTGGTTTTGCCCCAGGACGTGGCAGCTTTGGTACTCTTGGAGAAAGGGTCAAGCTGGTGCCCTTGAAAAGCTTCCAGTTTGCTTCTGGTAGACATGTGTTTCTAGAACCATCTGTAAGGTCTTGAAAGCTCAGTTTTTGGGTTTTGTTTTTGTTTTGTTTTGTTTTGTGTTTAATTCAGCTCAAGGTCACTAAGGACCAGTCCATTCAGTCTAAATCTGGTGGATAAGCCTAAACTCCTGTGAAAATCCCGTCTCTGCTGTTGAAAAGTTGAAGTTGCAAACTGAACAAGTTTTTTGAAAGTCCTAAAGATTCTTAGCAGCCAGATGGGACAGTGTCTAGATTGCAAGATGAGGCAACAGGAAATACAGAGTTGAAGGTGAATGCACGAGTGGAATCAATTTTAGGAACCATGTTCAGGTTCAGGGTTGGTAATCTCAAAGCTCAGAATGAGATCAGGACCCAAGCAAGTCTTACACAATACTGATAGGAGAACAGCAGTGTGAGGCCTTTCCTCTGACCAGATTGCCTCTCAAAATAGGACCTCAGCGTGGGAGCTGAGCCTAGCTCACACATCTGGTGGCCTAGCAGGAGGGGATTCCCCAGTGTGTGGATTGGACAGCAAACTGCTCCTTGGAATGATTTCAGTGTGTGAATCACTTCACACCTCTGCTATTGTAGTTCACATGCACAAGGGTTACCCAGACTCCTGGGACTCGCAGCTTGAAATTGGGGCTTTCCAATTTATGATTGATTTTGCCTGGACTGTAACTTGATGAACCACATATGACCTATTTACATAACTCCTTACAACTAAGAGAATTCATGAGAAAATACCTTCGTGTATGATGTGTACAAAAACTGACTTGTAAAAAACATTTACCTTCATTATAATCATGAACTAAATATTAATCAGACATCCTTTACTGATCAAGGAGTGTTTGTTTTCAGAGGAAACATTTTTAAATTGTATCACTTGTTCATGTGCTTTCATATTCAGGATGACAATCGATGTAGAGCATTCAAAAGAGAAAAGATGATGTCAAACATAACCTTCCTCCCTCCTTTTCATAACCTGAGAATTGAGAACCAGAATTGAGCAATTACTCATTCATTCATTTACTTAATGTATGAATGTTTAATTTCTAGGCATTGACTTAAAATGAGCAGACACATCATCAGCTCTGTTCTCCTCAACTCACATTCCTAAGGAAAGAAAAGTAATCTCTGAGTGAATTTTTGCCTTTATTGGCCATCTGTTTTTAAGGTTATAAGCTTTGAGAATATTTATAAACTATTTTGTTCCCTTAATATCTAAAATCTAGTTTTACTTCAAAATTATTAGAAAATTCAGGCACGGTAGTGCATGCCTGTAATGCTAGCACTTAGGAAGCTGATAACGGAAGATTGATAGTTTATGGCTAGCCTAGGTTACATACAGAATTCCAGCATAGACTCAATTACACATCTTGTCTCAAAGCAAAATCAGATCAATTTATTTAGATAACAGAACAATTTATTAAAATCTCATGTAAGCATAATTGTATTTTCAGAGATAAAAGCAATGTGGAGGAATGGGGTCTTAGTATTTTTGTTGTTGTTGTTGTTGTTACAAAGCTACCCCATGACCAAGACAACTTATAGAGGAAAGGGTTTATTGGGGGAGTGCTTACAGTTTCAGAGCATTAATCCATAGCCATCACACAGGGAGCGTGGCAGAAGACAGACAGGCATGTGGCACTGGAGCAGTAGCTGGGCGCTTAGACCAGATCCTCAAGTTGATACACAATAACCCTCTTAGCTACCTTTCTGGGAGTTGCTGACCTATCCCATGCCCCTCAAAAACAGCTCATCTTCTCTGTCTGCTGCCTTTGAGTTCAGTTAGTGACCAACAGAGAAGAGCATAGCTTTGTGTACAGTATGGAATGTGTTTGGTGGCTGGGAGTAGCAGCAAGTGTAAGCTTATTGGTGTAAGCTAGTAGAGGCTAACTTTCCATGTTCGCTCATTGTCACGCTACTACATTGTCTCAATTCTGTGAGTTAAGGCCTCGTGCTTAAAATGAAATACTTAAAGGGAAGGGATTGAATGTAGGTACCATTTTAAGATCATCATTCCACAACTTTCAAATCTAGCCCAGCAATTCAAAAGTAATTAGTTAGCAATAGGGCTTTACTTTATTGATAGCCATGGACTGAGTATGTATGTGGTGCCTTGCCATGTTCTGGCATCTTTTCTAGTACTGTATAGGACCAAACAATACTAATCTTTAAAAAAAAATGTATCAAATAGGTAATGGCATAGCAATTGTATAGATGTAGAAACTGAAGCCCACCAAAATTAGATTTCACAGAGACACACAGCTATGTGTGACTGGAAGCTGATGAGAACTGGGAAGACTGGGCACAGAGTACAAGCTGGTCACCACTTTGCTGTGCTCCTGACATACTAAGTTGCATGAATCTTCCTTTATCTGCAGCTTTACTTTCCAGAATTTCAGTTACCTATGGTTGACCATTTTCCACCAAGTGGAAAGCTCCATAAATAATTCATAAGCTTTAAATAGTGTGGACTCTACATAACAAGATGAAATCATTCATGATTCTGGGAATCATCCCTATGGTCAATGGATCCATGCTATATATGCTACTTGCACACTAGTTACTTAGCAGATACCTTAGTTATCACATAGGTGCAAAGGATGGTCACTAGTCCCAGGACTTCTTATAAACACATTGTTTTAACTGTTCTGTTTTTATTTCTGTACTATTTTTAGTCATTTCTTCCTATACTTAATTTATGAATCATAAATAGGCAAAGAAAAATACAGTATATGGAGAGATCACTGCTATGTAGAGCTGCAGACACCTGTTGGAGTCTTAGGATGAAGGATGACCAGACTGTAGATTGATGTGCCCTTGAGGGCATTGACACACATTGCCTGTGTTGCCTGGACCAATAGTCCATTTAAAGAACAGTCAGTTTTATTCTGGTCTTCTTGTAAGACGTACTCAAATGGCTTCAGTATGAAGGGTATTTACTTCACTTATCTGTGCTACCATGTTTCCGATGTCTTCAGAATAATGCAATAACATATTGCAAGTTTTGATGCTTCCTCCTTAGAGATATCTGATGATGTGAGCCTCTTAGATGGGCACACTCATTGCCTGCTTGCATGCACACACTCCCGTGCAGGCACACAGCAGAGGGGACCAGCCAAGGGCCAACTGTTCTTCTTTCACTAAGGGAAATAGGGAATAGATGAAAAACTCTAGTTCAGTTTTGTAGTCTGTGTTCTGTCTATGTCCTGATACTCTGTGTCAAGAGTTTTGTGTCATGGTATAGTGCTATTTAAAGAAGAGAATGATTCCCTTGACTTGAACCTGCCAAGAGGTAGCTGGCAGAATCTAGGTCTTGGGGAAGTGCTTAGAAATGTGCTAACATGGCTCCCAGTCTGGGTGGCATTTCATCTTGGTGCTTCTGGTACTTTTCCTGATGGTGAACCAACCTCTTTACCTGGCTCTCTTCTCCCTGCCTCAGCCCCCACTCCACCTCTTCCGTTCTTCTTCTGTTATTACTTTACTAAGTCAACATACAAAGCAATGAGTTTCACCATGGCATTGTCTTGGGTCATCATACTTTTTTCTAATGAATTTCCTAAGTCCACTGCCTTCCCTTCCCCCATCCCTGCCATCCCCTCTGGGTGGTTTACTCCCTCTATTCAGATAGTTCCCTTTGCTGCTTTATATCATGGTTTCCCTCACAAACTCATTCCCTGCCTGAGACCACATCCTCTCCTTTCATAATCCTCTTTCCATTTTCATCTCTCTCTCTCTCTCTCTCTCTCTCTCTCTCTCTCACACACACACACACACACACACACACACACACACACACACACACACACACTCACACACACACATACACACAGAAAGAGACATTATACTATATATATATGTACAATTGCATATATGTAGTTTTAAATCTAGATTCCACATTTGAGAAAAAACATACTTGTCTTTCTGAGTTTGATTTGTTGTAATATTTTGCTTAATTTCATCATTTCCAGATCTGTCCATTTTCCTGAAAAATATCGTTTCAGGAAAATTTCCTGAATTTCCACTTGGAGGAAAAAAAATACCATTTTTGCCAGGGGATGAATACAGTGCCATTGTATATAGGGTGGCACATCATGGTATACCTCTAGGTGAGAGCTGATCGCTGGCCATTGTGAATAGTGAAGCAATAAACATGAATGTGCAAGCATCTGTGTGGTGTGTTGATTTAGTGGGTTTGTGCATGTATACAAGGATTGGGTAGCTGGGACATGTGGATGTCTGGTTTTAGTGTTTTGAAAAACCCCACGCTGATTTCCACAGTACCTGCGCCAGTGTGTACTCCCACGGGCTGTGTATGAGGGCTCCTATCCCACATCCTTAACACATAGGCATTTTTTCCTGACGGTCCTCATTCTGAATGCAGTGAGATGGGATCTCATAGCAGTTTTAAATTGTGTTTTCCTGCTGGCTGGGGATGTCAAACACTGTTTTCATTGTTTTCCATTTGTGTTTCATCTTTAAAACTATTTATTTGCTTCATTAATCCATTTGTTGATCAGATGATTTCTTCTGATGTTTAATTTTTTTATAGTTCTTTTTGTATTCTAGATATGAACCCCCTCTCAAATGTGTGGCTAGTAAAGAGTTTTCCCTTATTTTGTAGGTTGTCTGTATGCCTGGTGATATTCTTTTCACTTCTTGTAAGCTTACTTGTCAATACTTGACATTGTTTCCTGTCTGTTTGTGGTCATTCTCAGAATCACCTTTGTAAGACGAATTGCTAAACGGTCTTATTAATAAAAAAAAATCCAGAGTCAGATATTGGGGTAAATTCTGAAAGATCAGAAAGACAGAACAAGCCACAGCTAACTTCACTTCACCAATTCCTCAGCCAATCCTGTTTCCTCAGACTGAAAGCCTCTGAGTCCTCACCCAAAAGTTTATCAGCTGAACTGCTTAAAAGCCTCTAGTTCCTGGTCCTCACGCCTTATATACCTTTCTGCTTCTCGCCATCACTTCCTGGGATGAAAGGCGTGTGTCCTTCCCAAGCAAAGACATGAGATCTCAAGTGCTGGGGTTAAAGGCGTGTGCCACCATGCCTGGCTCTGTTCCCAGTGTGGCCTTGGACTCACAGAGATCCAGAGAGATCTCTGCCTCTCGAGTGATAGGATTAAGGGTGTGTGCCACCACTGTCTAGCCTCTATGTCTAATCTAGTGGCTGGCTCTGTCCTCTGATCCCCAGATAAGTTTTATTTGTTAGAGCACAAATAAAATATCCCCATACACCTTACCTGTGCCTGCATCACGAAGTGTTTTGCCTTGGCTACTTGGGGGCATCTTTGAGGTTTCAGGTCTTACTTTAAGGACTTTCGTCCATTCTGAATGGATTTCGTGCAAGGTGAAGAGTATGTATCAAGTTCTGTTCTTCTGCAGGTGGATCACCAGTTTTCTTGGCTGTAACTATGTAACTTTATTTCTGGCTATCTAACATTCTGTCAGTCTGCATGTCTGTTTTTACCTCAGTCCTATGATTTTCTCTCCTTATAGCCCTGCAGTATAATTTGAGATTAGGTGTCTTCACATCCCCAGCCTTAATCTTTCTATTTATGGTTGTATAAGCTATCTTTTTGTGCCTCCATATGGATTTTTTAATTGTTTTTATAGTTCTGTGAAAAATATCATTGAGATTTCGATGGTGTTTGCATTGTATCTATAGAGAGCTTTCAGTAATACAACCATTTTTTCCCAATATTCATTCTTCTAACACATGATTATGGGGGAGAGAGGACTCTTACCACCCTCTAATGTTCTCTCTCATTGCCCTCTTCAGTGATTCTAACTTTCATTGCAGAGATGCTTCGCCTCCTTGTTAAGTTTATCCCTAAGTGTTTTTCCTAAAGCTAATGTGAATGGGATTTTTTTTCCTGACTACTGTCCTGGTGAGTTCTTTATCAGCATGTAGAAGAACTGCTTATTTTTGTACACTGGTCTTTATTCTGCTCCTTAGATACAATCATTTATAAGTAATAAGCATTTTCTAATGGAAACATTAAGATCTTTTAAACATAGAGCCATGTTGCTCTCAAATAGGTATAACTTAACTTCTTCCATTGTTTGTATTCCTTTTATAAATTTATCTTGTCTTATTGTT
The DNA here is from genome assembly GCF_007827085.1 of Peromyscus californicus insignis. Taxonomy (NCBI): domain Eukaryota; kingdom Metazoa; phylum Chordata; class Mammalia; order Rodentia; family Cricetidae; genus Peromyscus; species Peromyscus californicus. The sequence continues at coordinate 39,439,904 of NW_026294514.1, read as the reverse complement.
GTAGCTAAGACTTCAAATACTATATTTAAGGAGAGTAAGAACTGCGGGCACCTTCACCTCCTATGAGATCTAGGGAATCTGGCCTCAATTTGGTAAATGTTGGCTATAGGTTTGTTCCACATGCTTCTATTCTGTTGGATTTCATCCCTTCTATTTCTAGTTTCTGCGGTTTCATCACGAAGGCATGCTTTATTTCATTGAAACTTTTCATATTTATTGAAAGGATTGCGTGAATCTGTCCTTCAGTTCTGCTAGGGTTCCTGTTCCATCTTTAAGCAGATAAAGTGATTAAGATGTGGTTCTGTTTTAGGTCTCTCTACTCACTTCTCATTCTTCTAGCATTAGATGTCTTAGATCATTATGGTTCACTGGTGCTTAGCAAAACTCTGTTGACACTGTCTGTGACTTATTTACCTTTCCACTGGGTGGACATTTAGAAACATAAATATTCCCATCTAAGTAAATACTTGTTCATAGCTATTTGTGCTAGACAGAATCTTGAGTCACCAATTTACCTGTAACAGAAGATAGAAATGGATCATTTAGATCACTATATTCTATAAAATATGGGCGGGAGACAAGGACTTGGCATTTTGATGGTGTTTGCATTGTATCTATAGAGAGCTTTCAGTAATACAACCATTTCCCCAATATTCATTCTTCTAACACATGATTACGGGGGAGAGAGGACTCTTACCACCTTCTAATGTTCTCTCTCATTGCTCTCTTCAGTGATTCTAACTTTTGTTGTAGAGATGCTTTGCTTCCTTGTTAAGTTTATCCCTAAGTGTTTTTAAAAACAGGGTGGAACCAGAAAAGGTTTAAAGAATATTTTCTTGAGTAGATGATTTTGAACTAGTATTAAAGATGAGAAGAAATTATCTGATGAAGACATAAAACAGAAGGTCACTTCCAGAAGAGAAATATTAGCATATACATATATATATGAGAGGGCTTGTACTGTGGTTGTATAATGTTGGAGCAGAGAACTGGGATCTGCACCAGGCTTGAGCACATGAAGTCATTTAGCTTTCACAGGTGGCCTTTGCCCTGCATGATTTACAAGCAAATCATAGTAAATGTAAGCAATTTATAATCAATGTTTTATTAAAGAAAAAATTAAACTAGGCTACACAGTTGGAGACATCAACCAACATACATTATACAAGTAGGAAGACCATGTAGTATGCAGTATACATTATACTATAATGAAGACCAAAGCAAGGTGGTCACAGAATTGTAACCAATCATATACATTCTTGGTTTTGCTTATATTTAAAAGTAAAAGGCCTGATTCTGTGTTTCCTAAGTGGAGCGCTAATTCATGTTTGTGCAAATAAAATCTTTATGTTTTGTTTGTTTTCAGTTTACCTTTAACACATAACATAATCTTAGCCCCTTGCAATTAAAGAAGATAATGTTAACTTGTTTATTTTAGGCAAAGCTAGAAACATTATTACATGCAATCAGCCACAAAATAAAAGCTCCTTGATTTCAATTTCCATGATGGTGAAATGAAATATACTAGTTCCTTGACTTTCAAGCTAAGATCCTCTTTAATATTTTACTATATTAAAACAATGCCTCATAAAAGAAGGTACTTATCTTCAATATTGCATACCAGAATTGAGAGAGAGAGACAGAGAGAGAAGTAATGAGAATTTAATGCACAAAGTAGAATAGTAAAAGATAGCAGTAAGCCTAGAGGAGAGCTGGTTCTGTTAAACAGCTTTTTTTTTTCTATTTTCTGTTTCAATGATGCACTTGTCTTCTCTCCAAGGAGGATCTTGTTGGTATTGTCTGTGTTCTGTCTTGCTTTTGCTGATTCTGTCTACCCAAATTCACTCACCTTGCTGCTGAGTATGGACTGTTACACCATCTCATGACAGTTAGGTCATTGCCCAGCCCAGAGAATCTCAAGGGATTGTTTACTTTCTAAAGCTCACATTCCTCCTCTTTGCAAATACAACCACGAGATACATAAATTCGGGTCTGCCTTCTGTCTACCTGTTTACCAGGAAGAAGGGTGAGTAACTGAATTAATCTTGATCAGCCCTTTTCCTCTGCACCTCAACATATCCAGTGGTTTATTTTTAAGTCACATACATACTTTGTTGCTTTCCAAATGACATTTTTAGAGATACCCCAGGGAGTTAAGGAAGTGGCCCAGTCATAAAGTTTGACTAACAAGCACAAGGACCCGAGTTTGATCCCCTATGCCATACCAAAAGGAAAAAAAAAAGCCAGGTAATTTGGCGTGCCTATAAGTCCTGGTGCTGGGAGGTAGGAGGACCCGTAGAGCCCATTAAACAGCTAAGCAAGTTGATGAGCTCAAGGTTCAGTAAGAGGTTCTTCACCACCCACCCCCTGAAAAAAAAAGAAGAAGTAGAGAGAAATTGGGAAGACACTTGATATTTATCTTTGGCCTCTACATGTACTTGCACACACATACACACACACATACACACACACACACACACACACACACACACACACACACACACACACCTCCACGAAAAATGCCAGTGTGTATTTCTCCTTGTTTTCTCTGCGTTCTGTACTTATACACATGAGGGTCCCATTTCTTTTCTCTCTTCATTTTCTTTTCTGCCCTCCTGACTTTCTCCCCACCACAGCATTTGCCCATCTGTTTCCTTCATACCCTCCAGAAGGTGATGTTTATTACATTTCTTTAAATCAACTTCTATGCCAAAGACGCTTCAGAACAAATCCAGGAGTGGTAAATTCCTGAGTACATAGGGCATATTCAAATATATAAAGACACTTAGTGACTTACAGCCTGTAAAAGCACACACAGGCATGTCTGCTCAGCACCATTTCTAAGATGGGAAGCAGCTGTGTGATCAATGTTTCATAGAATTTGTAACACTTTGAAGAAATGAGGACAAGGACAGCCCGCCGGGATCCTTCCTTTCAAAGATCACAAGATTTCAGACCCCAGGGTTTTAATTCATGTCCAAAGACTAGGAGAGGCCACACATTTAGGAGCATGGAGCACCCTCTACACCTACATGTTCCTTTCTTGGTGGTCACTGCATGTCAGCACATACTACTATAAGGAATGTGTTTCTATAATGAATTGTTAGTTGAGAGGTAAAATTAATTACATTTGTTAATTTTCCACATCACAGTATAATTTATTTTCAATGTGCACTATTTTAATATTATATTTATTTTACTTTTCCAATTTAAGATGTTTCTGGTTTTTTACATTTGGGTTGAAAAACATACATAATCACACTTTTTGTCCACCATTATATTTTTCCAGTATGTACATATTTAATAGCAGTACGAAACAATATACTTGGTTGTAGGAGAAACCAAATATAAAATAGCTTGGTAACCCACATCAAAAATCTCGCCTTTCAGAAAAGGAAATTTGGAAAGGGTCCTTCACTAAAATGTCGCATTAGCAGTTATATATTTTTTTGAAAAAGAAGCCTCTATCCTTGGCTGTCATAGGGGATTTCTTGAGGCCAACCCCTAACCTGAGTCTGAGGTGATCATTATCCATTGCCTGAGTTACATAGTTGTCCTACCAAAGCCTTGCTTTTTACTGACAGAAACTGACAGGGATTTGTGATGCTTATGTGTGACTCCTGTCGTGTCTTGACTCTGGCTTAACGGGGAACAGAAAATGAAGCAATCAGAATAGCTCTGCTTCTGTAGGCAGATTTCATAAAGTTCTAGGGGGAGAGGCTTGACTGATACATGTAACATTACCTGGCCAGTCCCTTCAAAGAGCATGTTTTAAAACAAGTTTTTGTTACAAGTCTAGCATTGTAACAGTTTATTTTTATTTAGCTATAAGGTAGTGTATGCACTGATGTATATGTTCATTCCCACACGGTAGGCCTAAGAACTTAACCTAAAGGCTCAACTAAGTACCTTTGGCAGCCCAAGTCAGTGGCCTATCCTACCACATGGATGCATTAGGCATCCACACACCATTCACTTAATATTGCATTTCCTTACTGTAGTTCATAAAAGCCTTCTGCATACTCCAGCAGTTCAGAGTCTGGCCTGCTCCAAAGATTTGTAATGGTTCTGAAAAGTCTGAACAGAGCTCACCCCTTATTCTACTTTCCATAGGAGTCTTTCTCTTTGAGGGACAGTACATACTAGAGTTGTCCAGAATGTGTCATTTCTGTTTCTTCCCTCAGCCAGAGCCAGAGGAACTGTGAGTGATGACAGTGCTTGGTGATTGGATGGGACCCAACACTTCATCCCTTCTCCTTTCTAGGTGTCTTTACCCTTCTTAATAAGATCACATTCCTGTATCTCCTACTACTGAGGAATCCAGAATCACAGAGAGAAAACAAAAAGTCAGCTATTTTTACTGTACATTCCACTTTTTAAAGAGATACATTATTATATATGTTATATAACAGGAAGAGGAAAACACAAGTTGGCTATAATATCCGTGTGTGTGTGTGTGTGTGTGTGTGTGTGTGTGTGTGTGTGTCTGTGTGTCTGTGTGTATCACATATAGATGATGTGTCTCTGCATTTGTGAGAGAGGGAGACAGAGGATAGATGGATGGAGGGAGGGAGAAAATGAATATTGTTCCAGAAACCCGTAGATGTCTAAATCCAGGATGACTAAGTCTTTTACACACAGTGCTCAATATTTGCATATAGCCAATGTACATCGTGTGTATACCTTAAATCATCCATAGATTATATACAGTTCCAAATACCATTCAAATGCTATGTAAATAATTTGACCTCTATGGTTTGGGAATTATGACAAGAAAAAGCATCAATACATGTTGAGTCCAGACATAATCAACGTAACCGTCTGAGTGCTAACTACATAGCACCTGTAACAAAAGAATATGATTCATGGATATTTCTTCTTTCTCAGTTTTCATGTGTTGATGTGTGTATCCATGCTTACATGTGGGACACACGTCTGGGGGGTGATGCACTCAGGCACATTGCGTGTGGAAGCCCACAGTGGATGCTGGAAACCATCTCCAGATGGAGGCAAGGTCAGAGCTCAGCAGCATGGCCACTCTTGCTCAGCAGTGTGATCTGGAGGCCCACCCTTGACTGTGTCTCATGGGGCAGGATGTACCGGTAGTCACCATACTCCCCAGGCAATTTATGTTGGTTCTGGGGATCTAATCTTATAACCTCATGCTTATATAGCAAGCACTTCCCCACCGGGCCATCTCCCTAACTTTTTACTGGTATTTCTGATCTAAAGTTGGTTCAATCAACAGAGGTAGAACTCCAAGGTATGGAGAATATATGTGTGTGTGTATGCATCCCATAGCCCCCATATACATGGTTTTGCCCTCTAAAGAGTCACAGTTGAATAAAATTTCACATGTATATGTATTTTCTCCTAAAGAAAATTCAGTTGAGTATGTCTCAGCAGATCTTACAATCTAATGAAGTAAAACAGGTCCAGGTGAAGCAGGACTACTGTAGCAGTATGATTTTCATTACCAATATAGCTTTTGATTGGTTGTTGCCACAGGGCTGGCTAGGAGAGCCGTACATCAGATGATGTGTATTTGGTAATGCAGAGAGTCAGCAATTCTACTTGGATTAATATCTCCATGTGTGTTTGTGGCCATGAGATGTCAGAACTCTGAGCTTCACACAGACCTTTTCCTTGCACATAATCAAACAAACTACTGATGTTTAATTCCTTTGCCAAAGAAACTAAATCATGATTGAAATTTCACCTGTATCCTGCTATTTCCTTCCCAACCACCCCCCTACACACATATGTACATGTGTGATCCCTTTATACTTTCTTGATTTCTGTTGCTACTCTATGTTGTATTCTCACATCTGATAATTTGGATTTAGGAACTATGAATGAGAGAGAACATACAGCCCTTGTCTCTGTTTCCTTATTATTATAATCTTTTCTAGATCCACGTATTTACCTGAAATTTTCATATTTCCTTAGAGTTGGTTGAAATTTTCTGCTTAAAGAAGTCTCTAATATTTTACATTAAACTTGATTGTTTGTATTATTTTTTGCAAAAGTAAAAATAAGGTTTATAGTTAGTATATTTGGAGAAATATTGTTTTATATTACTTCAGTATATGTTTAAATAATTATTCAATTTTTTTAGTCTTGAAGATATGAACTATGACTTAACAAGGAATGGCATCAGCTTAAGGAGGTATCAAACAATAGTGGAGAGACAGTCTTTGTATTTGTGAGTCACTAACAATGGAGATTAACTGCTATAGTTACACACACGCACACACACACACACACACACACACTCACGCACACACACACACACACACAGGCCCAAATGCATGCATGCTTGCACATAGACATCGCACATGGCCCTGATGGGGTTAAAGGAAGAGTTGAGAGAAGACACACTTTCCTCTACAAGGTGACAGAAAGGCATTGTTCTGCTGAGTAAACGCACACATTAAAAGCTCAGAAACCTGAGGCTGGAGACTGATGGAAACAAGTGCTGTGTTCATTCATTTGTTGGCTTGTTTCTACTCTCTCTTTGCAGTTCGCTGCAGTCCATCATGATGGGCAATCTAAAGGAGAGAGGAGCCTGAACACATACCCTGGTCCACAGTGTGTCAAGTCTAAACGCCAGTGCTGTTTTGATCTAGCATGCTTGAATCTAACTAAGCTGCCACATCATGCTCCACTCTGCCCCAATGTGTCTTCTCTGCTTTGATCTGATTGGTGTCCTCACTGGTCCACTGTGCTAATTCTTCGGGTCCTCAGCATTTTTTCCTAGACTGTTTTTTTTTTTCTGAATTCCACTCCACAGAGTACAGATTGTCACCTTGTTTCCTGGTTCGTGTGGCTGAATTTCCTCAACAAAGAAGCTACTTCAGGTCACATTTACCCTATCTTTGACTCTATTTTTCTGAATGATAGAAGTAGAGTCAAATGGGGGAAAAATCTTCATCTCAACTTTCCCTAAGTTTTCATAAACTTGGGCAGACTAATAGGTAAAACATGATGTGGAACTTCCTGTGCTTTTCTTCTTCTTGCTCTCAAACAATGGCTTCATGGTCTTTAAGATGATATAAAATTCTGTGGTTGAAAGCATTATTTTTAGATTTTAGGTAGTGTTACCAAATTCAGGACAAGATTATTTGTGGTAAGAGTGATGTCTTGGGTAAAACCTGGTTGAATATGGTAAAATATCAATACTAGACTTGACCCACATGCCAGCTGTGGAGAGTCTCAGAATTAAAGTTTGGGACTGTCCATTTTCTGCTTACAGACTGGATGGCCAGGAGCTTTCATTGGACATGAATGCCATTATATGTAGAGCAGCTCAGATCAGTTGTTCTCTTCCTAATCAGTCTCACAGCCCCAAAATGTCAGTTTGCATTTGTTTCATGGTAACTGAGTCTACAAGTCCATCATATACTCAATATAGGATACCTATGCTGGGGCGTGTAGAGAAGGCAATCTTGTCTAAGAATCAGGATTCCCGATTTAGATCACGAGAAGAAAACTTCCCAGGAAACGTGTCAGAAATAAGCTGTATCTTCCTTCTTGTTCTCCATTCCTGCCCTGCTTCTCTTGAAGCCAGATGGGAAAACTCTGTGCTGAGGTTCAAAGTTAGTGTGTACCACAACGTATCCAGAGGGCATAGAAACAAAGGAAGGTGGGATAATATCTGGAAGGTGGGATAATATCTACAACTTCCGGTTTCCATATACTCTAAAGCACACATATTTCAGAAAAACTGAGACAGGAAGGCTTCCCCTGGATATGGTGGACAGGCACCAACATCAGAAAGCCAAAGTAGTTGAAGCAATGTACAGAACACAAGTATAAATGGTAGAAATTGAAATGGTAGGAATTGGTTGAATCCCAAAATAATTTAGTCTTCTCTTGACAAAACCTTTTAGGGGTTGAACAGGTATTTATGTTCATTCTGCCCCAAAGTTATCTGTATCTAGGGCCAAAGTGAATGATTACCTTGGAAATTGGGGTGTGTTCTTCAGTAGGAGTTCTGAAAATGGGGGAGGTCATTTGCTATGTTAGAATTTTTTTTCAATATCATTTTCCTTTTCTCACTGAAACTTGTCATCGGGAACATCATGTGCCTACTGTATTATCATCCTGTATAGCACCTGGCACAATGTAAATGATATGTAAATAATTGTTTAGGGAATCATGCAGGAAAGTAATGTGTGCATGTTGAGTATAGATATAGCCATCATAGCTTTAACCACACAGCATGTGTTTAAAAACAGAACGCTTTTTTTTTTTTTTAAATCTAAATTTGGTTCAATACGTAGATGATCATCCTGTAAAAGACTAGTGGAAATGAAATTGGTGAAGGTGATTGGCCACAGAACCCTGCCTCGTAATACGCTAATATATCCCTTAGGTGTTTCCCCCCCCCCCCCACTTTATGACTTTCCTGAGAAAAGAGTGCTCCTTTGATATTTGCTCAAAAGAAGGGCAAGTTGGTGAGTGTACTGGCTTCATCCACTTTATGCTGCATCAGTAGCCTGCATTTATTCTCCCCCAGGAATTTCAAATACCAGCCAACAGCATTAGGCCAAGGTACTTTGAATAAAAAGATCAGTCTCTAAGTGTCCTGAAAGCATTCTGCTTCCAAATTTCTTGAAAATAAGAAAAAATGTGACTTTGTTTAAGAAAAAAGGTGGCTTGTGCTTAATGGCAAGGCCACTGCGATCTGTGAATTCAGCTCTGATGTTCAGCTCTGAGGTGATAAATCACACTGATATCTTGGGCAATGTTCCCTTATCTTGTCATCAGTAAATGTTTTATCTGCATTTGAATTCTGAAAAATCTATTATTTTGGGAATGGAAGGAAAAGCTAGATGTTTTGTTTGTTTTGAATATTCTGCTTTTCTTTTCTTGAATATTTGTTTAAAGGGAAATCACAAATGTTTTAAATACCTACTGCTACAAGAGAGGTGTGTAGTCTTTTGTGTAAAACAGAGACGTTTAGATGATAATGCTGTGTGGAGAGACAAGCTGTCGTCTTTCTTTCCTGGCTTTCTTCAGTACAAGAATGCAGGGAAGCCATCATGAACCTGAACCTCACACACTCTTCTCAGCTCACTGCATCAGTACTGGGAGGGATTTAATTCAATTTAATTTGATTTATTTCACTCTAATGCCAGGCTCATCCATACAGAAGTTGAAATGAAGAGTCTTGGTTTGCACACTCACAATCTCAGAGTGACAAAAGGAGAGGACTTGGAAGCTCCACAAATACCTTCCTCCTATGGAAAGTTTCCCAGGCTCTCAGAGCAGTCCCTGAGAGAAGTAATCCTTCCCTGGTGGCACAAGTAGCTGCCCCCCTCCCTGAGGGCTACTCCTTGCTTGGGTTGACATAGGAAGTCCTGTTTCAGGATACAATATGATACAATCAGACACAATCCTTTTGCTTGTAGGAGATTCTGAGAACTCACAGAGAACCTGATGAAGGAAAGACTTGGAGCCTGGGGTAGTATATAAGCAGTGACTCTACAACCCTTCCAAAATTAAATGTGAAGGCTTAGAGGGGCTACAGAATAATGATTTGGGAGTAAATTATGTCATAAATCATGCAGCTCACATTATCCTTGAACTCATGTAGCTGAGGGTCACCCAGATGTCCCTATTCTGCCTACGCTACAGCCACCACGGCTGGGATTTTAGCCATGCTTCGTGCTGGTGACATCTGATGTTTTGTTTAATCTTATTTTATCTTACAAATAAAAAAATATGTTTGACATTCTCTGTTTCCACTGGATTTTAAGATGGCTGAGCTCTCATAAGTATCCACTGACTGATCTGTTCAATGAGACCCCAAGTTCTTAGAGACTTGGTTAACTCTTGGCAACTTCTGTGACTTCCCGTGGAGTCAATAACAAGTCCATTGTGCCTGATACTGGTTACTAGAGATGAACTCCAGGGCAGAAGTTAGGGCTTCCGTGGTCAAGCTGTACATTACTCACTATATTTTCTCTAGGCATGACTTCCCCCTCCGAAGTCAAGTTCTTAGACTAAGTAAACATGACAGATAGTCTAGCTTGAAAAGTTACATAAGCCACATCTAGAGAACTTTTGTAAGACAAAAGCAAGTAATTTAAAAGATGTATATATGAAGATTTTAAAAGAGAAAGATATTCTCTCGGTGTCTCTGTCTCTTGTTTCCCTGGAAGCTATGAGGACCTAAAGACCCTTTCACTTTTGTGTTTCTGTGAAGTGTTAATATGTTTTAACACCGGTTCAACTGTCTCCTGAGCCCATTTAGATTTTACTTCGGCAAGTTCTCATGAGTTTATGCTCTCCTTCCACCAGAAGTGGGGAGGATTCTGCCTGTTTTCAACACGTGTATGTGTGTATTTATGTGTATGTATTCACACATATATTTTGGATTCAATATATTGCTCATAGTTGCTGACTCAGGTTATATTGTTGTAAATTTTCCAAACCATAGTGTTTAATTTCTTTCTGCATCATGGGAATGTGCTTTTAAGCAAGTAATTTATGCAGTGGCATTTCATTTTGAAGTCTTGTTTTATAGGCCAGCTTTACCTGTCAGAATCTGTTGGATATAAGAGGCATATTTTCGCTCTACTTCACATGGGAAATTACATAGAATTGATATCAAGACAACCTTTCTCCTAATTTGAAGTCATTTTTCAGGAAAATCCTGCTTAAAAACACGGGAAACAGGCATGAGAAGGTTCCCAAGTTGGAAGAAAATAGTCTTTAGAAATTAATGAAACATGATACATAAAACCATAGAACAACCTTTCGCAGTGTGTATCTACCTTGCTGGAATCAGGGCTTTCTCGGGTACAGAGAATGTGTGACCCAGCAGCCAAGGAGAGTATTTTTTGATCTGTTAACTGCTCAGAGGATAGAGTAATAGCTGTGTGGTACCAAAAGCAGAAGTATGCTTAGCACAAATTATCAACACCAAGGTTAGTCTGTTTTCTCTTATGTAACTACTGTTGGCCAAGGGCAAAGGAAGATCCAGGGATAAGGGACAGAGCATCTCTGGGCTGGCTTCTGCAGAGCCAGCCTAGAGCAGCATGTGCTAGGCTCACAATTATGAGTGGTTTAGAGCAATGTAGGTTCTGCTCCCTGAAGAGGTACAGGGATGTGAAGTAGCCTGTCTGAGTCTGTGGCTGGAGGACATAAGTTTGGAGAGTGTTAGGTGTAATTGTGGGTAATGGCACAGAAGGTCAGACAAAGAAGTGGTCCTTAGCAGCATGCTGATATGGAGGAGCTGAAACTGGGAAACAAGTTCACCATCCGTCATTACTGAAATCCTACTGGACTAACAAAGTAGAGGTGATGCCTGCTTCCTTGGCTAGGAATATCTCATATGCATAGGCCATATTCACTTGTTTTTTCCTTGCCAGAACATTCAGTCAAGCCAAGCCATTAATTTGGTGCACTCTTTATCATCTCCAAATAGCTAGGTACACATTTAGTTGAACATCCAGGACTTTTTTTCTTTACTTTACAAGATAGAATTCCACTCATTATTCACTCATTCAGAAATCTACATTGAGCTCTTGCTGCATGCCAGACAGTGTTCTCTACTTTGGAAATAAGTTATGAACCAAACAGACTAAAACTCATCTTCATGTAATAGCCTAGAGAGAATATCTAGTGAGGAATGAGATATTATTGTATGCACACTTGTGTACTATATGGTTGTAAGTGGAATAGAAAGAATTAAAGCAGGGGAGGGCAAGTGGAGCAGGTTGGGATTTCCAGAGATGGGAGAAGGGTGCTGCATGTCACTGATCAGGGCACCTCTACATAGCTGTGTGGTAATATATTGTGTACCCCAATAAAATTTGCCTGAAGATCAGAGAGACAAAACAAGCCACTAGATTAAACATAGATACCAGACAGTGGTGGCACACACCTTTAATCCTAGCACTGGGGAGGCAGAGATCTGTCTGTATCTCTGTGAGTTCAAAGCTACCCTGAACTATGTGAGATTGACTCAGACTAGGAGAGAAAACAGAGCCAGGCAGTGGTGGCACACACCTTTAATCCCAGGAAGTGATGGCTGGATGGAAAATGGTATAGAAGGTGTGAGGAGACAGGAACTAAAGGGTTGTTTGACAGAAGCGTCCCTTTCAGCTAGAGGCTTTTTCCGGCTGGAGCCTTTCAGGTGAGGACTCAGAGGAATTCAGACTTGGCAGGGAGATGTTTGTCTGTCTGACCTTTCAGCCTTTACCTCAATATCTGCTCCGGGTTTTTTATTAAAAGACCATTTTAGAGTTCGTGTTACATAGCTGAGTCTTCAATGCACAGCAGTCTCTGGATTTGGACATGTTGCAAGCTGAAATGGTGCCCACATAGTAGACCAATGTACTAAGGCAGCAGGACTCATGGGTATGCCTGAAACAAAGGGGCACCTCACTATGAAGAGACACAGTATATACTGTGATGAGTTTGGCTTATTGAGTAAAAAGAGTCCTCTTACGACATTTAATGAAAATTGTGGCATAGTTTGCTTGACTTTCAAAGGATTGTATCACCCTGTTGAGGGCAAATGGCAAAGAAGAGAACGTGAGAAGACATCTATAAGCTTGAAAATCATAGTAGACATCCAGGTGGAGGTGACAAGCTAGGAACCTGATAGATAAGACAGAAGTTCAGTATATTTTGTATTTTTTTCTGTTGTATTTTTCCTCTCTTTCATTCATTTTGAGGGTATCTAAGTGTCTCAACTCTTCTTTTGAATTATTCAACAGATTCAGCAATCTCTTATAAAGAAGTGATGTAACAGGCAATTATTTAAAGGGGAGAGCCATTTGCAAACCGGATTTGCAGGGAGATAATAGACAAGTCAAGAAAGTTTGGCTTCGGGATAAAGCAAACCCTTACCCAGTGAAATAAAACACAGCCCAGACTCCAAGACATAAATACCACAAAGAAATTGAAGATATGGTCCCAGCCGCTGCCTTTATCCTCTGTCTCACTGTGGAGGTGGTAGTTTCCTGTGGCTTTTAAAGACATTGGTCTTTGTTTCCTCGTTTTCCATAGTTATCTCGTTAGTGCAGAGTTAAACGCAAGATATGCTTTGGAAGAGGCAGAAACAGTTTGTAGCTTCAGCTTCAAGAGAAGGGCCAGATAGACAGGATCCAGCACTCCCATTTAAGGTACCTTTCACCAACATACCCGGTTCCTCTTCCCCTTCTGTCTCCCCAACTCCTGTGTTAAACCCCAAGAAGTTAAAATTATTTACTTTGCTTCCTACTAGTGTAATAGATATTAGATCTCAGTATGTACTGAGTTCTCAGATAATGGAGAGTTTAATGGTAAGGAAAAAACAAGAGTGGCAACTTCAGTTAGAGATCAGCAATTGTATCTGCTCACCTTAGAAAAGAATCTAATCCTTTTCAGAGAATTATCTTTACCTCCTAAACTTCTTGTGTAAATAAATATATGGGGTAACATTCTAAGGATAGTTTTCACAGTAAAGAGGCAAAGAGCTAAGGCAATATATTGTCACTCTTAAAACCAAAAAAACCCAAGGCCAACATATGTAAGTTTTAATTCTGGTTACCTTCCTTAGCACCTAGGTTAAATGAGCCAAATTTCTTAGCCTCTGTTCCTTTCTGTCAGTAATAGTATAATGCATAATTTAGCATGTGTCTCAGACTTAACATGTGGGAAAATCCCCATTGTAGTGCCAAACAAGTAGTAATGGTTTACAGTAAACATTAGAATTAATAAGACTATTATTGTTACTTAAGGGAGTCCCACTTACGCAAACTTTCACATAGTCAACCATCCCAAAATTATTAAACGGAAAATTTCAAAAAAATTATTCAAATATTTACATTGTATGCCTTTCTCAGTAGTATGGTGAAATTCTGAGCCAAAGGCTAGTCTCTCTGCCCAGCATATCCACACTGTATATACTACCTGCCTGTTAGACACTTGGTAATGATCTCAGTTATCAGATCAATAGTCATGGGTTGCAAGTGTGTGTATTTAAGTAACCTGTATTTTACTTAGCAATGGCTCCAAAGAGCATGAGTAGCTATGCTGTCAATTTGGATCTGTGAAACAGAAGTTATACAGTGCGTGAAAACACAATATTTATATAATATATATATTGCAGTATATAGTTAAACTTGTTCTAGGTTATTTATTGTAAGCTCTTATTTTCAATCTCTTACCATGCCTAATTTATAAATTCAACTTTATTATAGGTATGGATGTATAAGAAAAACGTATGTGTATATGTATGTGTAAATGTATGTACGCATTGATGGCATGAAGTTTCAGACACCCACTGTGAGTCTTAAAACACAGACCCTGCAGAAAATTACAGGGACACTACTGCACTGTTTCATTTCTCTTCTCCTTCTCCTATTTTTTTTTACCATCCTTGTCATTCCCCTAAATGACTAATACTGTTACTACTTCTGCAATTCAGGTACAAATTTTAATATAAGGAAGTTTTCTAAGAGACCCACAGAATGCTGGGACCTCTTGGATAAGATGTCATATCTTATAGGCCTTCACAACTTTGAAATTCTATATTATAATAAATTGATTCTTCTCTCTCCCTCTGTAGTCTGTCCTAAAGGGAGAATCAAAGTAAAATGAGTTCACAAATGTCACTGAGACTTTTAAAGGAACTACCATGTCATTGTCTATAATGGGCCTCTTACATCACTGGCGTCCTTGCCTCACTTGCTTTATCCTGTGATACATTGACAGGATCCTGTTTCCTATTCCAAGTTTCCTCCCTTAAGAGTAAAATCCCAAATAGCATGGAGATGCATAGGGAGCAGAGGTGGGAATGGAGAGGAGTCCTGGAAAGCCCTCTACCCTTCAGTCTGAGCTTAAACACAGTAGCCTCCCCTGACTGCTCTGTTCATAAGCAGGCTTTGAACATCTCCTTGCAGTGAGAGCGTGTGGTCTGTCATCTGTGGAGCCTTTGGCCCCCAGAGATTAGAGCAGATGTCAGGTGAGGTTCCAGGTAGATACAGTAACATTTCAATCATGAAAATCTTCCCAAACTCTGGATGCTCAAGAAACATGGCCCACTTTTAAAACAAACAAGGAGGAAAATTTTCAATGAAGAAAAGCCACAACACTGTAAAATAGAACACTGGTAATAGAGACTAACTACTAGTTATTTTATAGCAGGATGGAATGGTTTGAAATAGTAGAAGTATTTCCTTTAAATTGAGAATATATGTTTTGGAGAATACATGAATACAAATGGTAATAATGCATTTAGCACATGGTCCGTTATCATTTAAAATCATCAGATATCTTGGTTCTAGAAATTCTAAATAAAATTTATTTGGCCTGCTCAAAATAGCAGCTGCTAGGACTTTCTCCAACAGAGATTAAAAAAAAATTTTTAGGATATTTTCTAGTATCTATGCCAAGAATTTCATAAACCTAATTATGTTTCATTATATTTTCTAATTCTTTTATGCTGTTTGTACTAGATAATATAAGACATGTGCCCCTGAGATACCATATGATAGTTAGACAGACAGACAGACAGACAGACAGACACACACACACACACACACACACACACACACACACACACACACACACCACCTTTCAATAGTAGCAAACACATCTTTGGATATAAGACGAACACCTACTCACAGTGTTTCTTTCTAATCAAATACTGGGGCTAAATAGTTGTACATTTTCAGTGGCAGCACTTGAATCTTAGTGACCTGAGTGTCGTGAGAAGGGTCCCCCATCCTATGATCATGTCCTGCAGTAGAGCCTTGCACACAAGGCATCAGTGAACCAGAGCCCTGCCTTCTGGTCTCAGTCTTCTCTACAGCATTTGGGTTGATCATGTTAATAAAAGAATGTTTGCCCTTCATTGACAGAAATGCTCCTTCCTCGCCTTGCCTGAAATAGCACCAAAATCAAATCTTACTTAAAAGGAGGCTGAATGCATCTTGGCAAAGTAATGCTGCCCAAGCAAGTTCTGATGATACATCATGATTTCCTGCTGGAAGGTCACTGAATTGCTTGGGGAGTCCGGGTGATCTCTGCGCTGCTGTGTCTTGGCTCTGGCTGCTCATTCTATAATCTAGGCCTATCGCTTACGAGGAAAACTAGGCTTGCTCCTGCTAACGCTGTGGAGATATTGAGGTGTTTGTTTTATTGCATTAAAAATGGAGCAGCGAGGCTGCAGAAACAGCAAGCTTTGCTTTTCTTTCTGTAAAATCCCTGACTTCACTAAATAAAGATGCCAGAAAATCTTGTTAGAACATAAGCTTCTGAAACAGGGTATATGTCTTTCTTGGGCTTCAAGTCATTGTTTTAACACACCATGAAATATACATTCACAAGGTGGCTATCCACAAGGTATCAGAGCACAGTGAGACTTCATAGATTTAGTAATTGCTGTATTCTCTTCAGGAATGTAGTGTATCCTTCCAAGTACCTTCCTCATCACAGATATGAATCTACACAACCTTTGATGCTGAGATAATGTTTTGAGTGCTTGCAGTAGTAGCTACACATGGTACTCTACAGCAGCTATGGTGAATTCTAGGTTGAACAATATGAAATTGCTGATATTAAATCTCTCTAACCTATAAAGTAATTTTATATAACTTAACCTTATTGCATTTATACCACGAAGGAGAATGAATGGTTTGCTGAATTTCATATACTATAGAAAATGCATTACTAGACACCTGCTATGTTATAAGAACAGTTCACCTAAAATAGAGTACACCCTCATGGTAAATATACTTGCCAAGACCCATTGTGTTACACAGGATGACAGTAGATGATGTCATTGAGCTGCCTATGGTTTAGATTTCATTATTGCCTGTGAACCAAGAGTAATTTCATCCTACATCCTTTATCCTTTTAATGTCTGTAATATACTGAAGGTGATATGAGCATGACTATTATAGAGTATGGGATCAAAAAGAATGGCCAGCATCATCTGTTTTGTTGTCATTGCCAATTCCCCTGTCATTAAGATAGGGACTTACATTTTTGATTATTCTGTCACATCTAAAACACTTATTCCAAAATATGTGCTACACAATTTGCTATAGTAACCAGGTACCAGTCATGAAAGGTAAATAGGGAAATTGTACAAATCAGCATGCTAACATTTAGCAGTGAAACATTAAGATACTCAAAACTCAACTTCAAATGTTGCAGGAAAAAAAGATTACAAGGATGAACAAAATAGTCACAATTGGTGAAAGTCAGGTGATGGCATGTGGGTGATCATTTTACTCCTATGAACTTTGTAAAGATTAAATGATTTGAAATACAGATGTAAGGAGAAAATATTCCAAAGTATAGGCTTCAGTTCTTAAGGACCATTTAAATATCACTTACCTTTTAGCCATAGTGTAGAATCATCCATCCAGAAAAAAACTAGATAATCAAACTTATTGGTGCTATTGTGAATTTGAAAGAAAAATTTCAACCCTAGTATGCACCATAAAGTGACCTTTAATTAGCTCTTCATGTTGCAAGATCACTGATAGAAAACACCTTGTCCAGTGGGATGAATTCTCTTCTCATGATGCCCCAGTGTTGTGGAATCTTGGAAGAATCTGGCAGTCAGTCAAAAGGGCACAGCTCTTCTAGTACCTAGTATTTGGTTCTTGTCAAATACCTCTGAGTGCCTTGGCAATTGCATAATGTTGCTCTTTTAGGGCATATTTAGATGCCCTCACAGTTTAGTGACCAGACAATTTCTATGAGAAAAGAACTAACATCCATTTTGCAAATGGGGAAGTTAAAACATAAAGTCTTTAAGTTGTGTATCACAAACTATGCCAAATCATTAGCTCTGCCTGTGGGCCCGATACAGTTGCATTACTGAGCATTATCCTGTGTCTCCCTTCATGTCCTTACCACACAACTGCCTTCAGTCCCTGTTGAGGATGGCTTGTGACATATTTGAATCAGTGTACCTCTAGCCTTTACCCTGTTCTTAATTCCTGGAATAGGCATCTCCTTCCATCCTTCACTTTTTCTTCTGGCTTAGTGTCTTAACGTCTCTGAAAATAATGTTTTTATGAGAATAAAGCAAAGAACACTTTGTTTTGCCTTTTCTCAAAAGAAAGCATGACTGTTCTTTGAAGGAAAAATTGCTTTCTAATTTTCAATTTATAAGAGAAAACCTACCCCAATCCCATGTAGTAACCAGGGTGTTTGTGGATTTCCTTCCTTTCAGAACTATCTATCTAGAAATATTTTTTATAATTCCGTGAGAATTTCATATAAGTGTACGTGTGTGTGTGTGTGTGTGTGTGTGTGTGTGTGTGTGTGTGTGTGTGTGTGTGTGTGTGTGCATGCAATAAAATACATTTGGTCATTTATACTCCCTATCCTTCCCCCTGAATCCTCCCAGATCAACTCCCAACACTACATCCTCTAAACTTCACGGACCCCTTTTTAATAATAACCCACTGAGTCCAATTCGTACTGCCCATAAACTCATGAGTGTGGGGCCATCTAATGGAATATGGTCAACCTGCTGGGAGCCAAACCTCTAAAAAAAAAAAAAAAACTGGCTCTCCCTCCCCTAGAGGCCATTAACTGTAATTAGTTCCTCACTTAGGGGTGGAGGTACTGAGCCTTCCTTCTATGGTAAAATGTTGACTGGCTTTATCTCCTGCAGGGCTTGTACAGGCAACTATACAGGGCCACTGTACTAATAAACTCAAAGCAACTATGGTTGCTTCATGTCCAGAAGATACTGTTTAACTCTGGTCCTTCCAGACCTCTGGCTCTTGCAGTATTTCTGATCCCTCTTCCATGATGTTCTCTGAGCCTGGGTGGGGTATGATGTAGATGTCCTGTTTGTGACTGAGCACTCCACCGTCACTTATTCTCTACACCTTGGCTAGTTGTGAGTTTCTCTGTTAACCACCATCTACTACACAAAGAAGCTTCTTTGATGAGGTCTGAGAGTCACGCTAATCTATAGGTATGGGGATAGTAATTTAAAGGGCAGTTTGATACAATGTCCATGTAGGAAGGTAAATCATAATAACACATCCTATAGATATTTGTATGACCTACCCTGAAGTTTGTAATTTTCCTAAACAAAGAATTAGAGTATATCTTAGTGTTATTGGAAGATACTTTCTGCAAAACAAATAAACAAACAAACAAAAAGCAACCAAACCATAGAACCGTGCAGTACTGAAATTGGTAAGGATAAAGGAAATGCTATCATGCTATCAGGTATCCCTGTCTGTCATCTTATGGTTTCAAGGAATCAAAATGTATCTTTTTTACATAATGGCAAATGTAAAACCAGATAATTAACTGTGAGGAGCAGTTTGGTTTAGCTATTTCACAATATGTAGATACTCCAACAAACTTTATAAAGTATATATGCAATATTTATTAATTAGATAAAAAGTTTTAAGATGTATTTTAAAATAGTTGCATCAAGAAAGAACTCCTAGAAGGATATCATTGGCTAGTCAATATGCTAGCACAACTATTGCCTGAGTAGTATACCAAAATATTCATGAGATTACATGTGTAATAATGTAGTGGCAATCCCTCAAAATGAGTATTTTAGACAATAAAATAAAAGGAAGGTAAGTCTCATATTTTTTGTTAGTAGCATCACAAATCTTACAACCAGTACTGCTCAATTTTGCATTTTTATTTGTTTTAAATTGAGGCTAAATTATTTCATTTTCTTTATTCATTCATTTAACAAAGATTTATCTCTTTGCAAGCTCTGTATAATTTGTCATGCACTTACATTTTGTATGAAACCATTGCTTCTAAGAGCCGTGTGCTGAGCTGGTGCGGTGTGCTTTATGTTAATTTTATCTATGGATTTACAGTCAAATTCCACCACTGTAACTACTGCGCAAGAAAAATAGCCTATGAGCATCACTGAGTGGTTCACGCTTTGGTGCCGTAGGTCTAGTATACCTCCCAAATAACCACACCAGCACCATCTGCGAACTTGCTAGAACTGCAGATAAATATTTAATTTTTGCTATTCTTTATACGTTCTAGATATTAGCTCCTTGTCTGATGTATAGCAGGACGTGGTTCTCAGTTCTCAGCCATCTCGGAATTCTGATGTTGTTTTATTTCCTATACATGTAATTTCTTAATTTCATGTAATGCTGTTTGTTCCTTTGGGGAGTTATTTCCTGTACAATTTGAGTCCTTTTCAGAAAGCCCTTGCCTAAACCTATATCTTAAAAGTGCTTTGTCAATTTCCCCTAGGAATTTCAGTTCTAGATATTGTATTAAGGTCTTTGATAATTTTTAATTGACTTTTCTCTTGGCCATTAGGAAAAATGGATCTATTTCCATTTTTCCACGTGTGAATATCTAGGTTTTTTTACAACATGCTTTATCTTTTTTCCAATGTAGTTTTCACACCTTTTCAAATTAGATAGCTGTATCTTTGTAAGTTTATATCACTATTCTATACCATTGGTCTACTTGTCCATTTGGGGGCCAAGACCCTCTTATTTTTGTTATTGTTGATCCACAGCATAATTTGAGATCAGGTACTTTCTTTCCTCTGCTTAGGACTACTTTGGATGCTCAGGACCTTTGTGCTTCCATATGAACTTCAGGATTGTTTCTAGTTCTCAAATGAATATAATTAGAATTTTAATGAGGGTTGTGTTCAATCTATAAAGCACATTTGGTAATGTTCACAATATTGATTTTGCTAATCCCTAAATGTAAAATCTCCCTGTTTCCTAAAATCCTATTCAATTTCTTAAAGCTTCACTATAAATGCCTCTCACCTCTTTGGTTGGGTCAGTTCCTACAAAGATTTTTGTTTTGTTTTTGTTTTCATTTTTAATTTATTGTGAGTGGTATTTTTTTCTAATTAGTTCCTAGTAATCCACTTTCACTGCTGTTGAGAATGTGAACTGGTATGGCCACCATGGAAGTCAGTATAGTGCTTTTCCAAAACACAAAAATAGAACTACCTACCGTACGGCTCGGGTGTACCAACCCTAGGTATGTGTTTTAAGGAGCCTCAGGCAATATATCACAAAGATTCTTACATAGTCATAAAATGGAGCTTTCCTAGATGTCCATCAATAAATAAATGGATAAAAGTCATATAGTACAAAAATACAAGGGATTTTATTCAACCTTGGAGAAAAAACCATGGCATTTCCAGGAAAGTAGGTGAGACTGAAAAATCATTAATTTTCAATGAAATTAAGTGAAATAAGACAGACTCAATAAACTAATTGCCACACTTTCTCTCAAATGCTGCATTTGGCTATCAATCTGTATATATTTGTGTATATAGATGGAACTCGACAAGAGACCGTGGTGTCAAAAATGCTGAATTCCAAAAAGAAATAACCAGCCACGGAGCCAAATCTGTGCAATGAATACAGTTGGAGGCAGAGTGTGAGTCGCATTGCATTGGCATTTGATAAACCGAGGATGAACTGCCCGAGTTAAAGGAAAGAGATTCAAGAGGCCTTTGCCATTCTCTCCCTTTAATACATCCCCCTGAGCATGGAAAGTGGAGTGGAGGTGACTGGTGGGTCTAGCGACAGTGAGGTCGAAGGGGATCCACCTCTTATGTTGTACTTATTATGTGTCATCATCGAGCCAAATGAAATTTTGTAAGTTTATATGATTTCATGTGAACCACATGGAACTTAGGAGCAGGCCAGCATTTGCTCCTTGAAAGAAATATGGAACTTGTACGAATTTCTAATAAACCACCCTCAAAATTCTAATGTTCTTAGCAATTCAGTTTACATTAGGGGGAAAATGCTATTTCTCTCAATTATAACTGGAAATGCCATGGATTCCTTATTATGTAACTCATGTTAAGACATGTGGTTTCAGTCTATTTGTTACATTTTCATATTTAGTCACACATAGGAAGAGAATCAGATTAGTCTCTTTTTAATCAAAGTTTTCAGTCTAGTTTTATAAATATTGCTTTACCTGAAAAATCTTAATTTCAAGAGATTTATTAGTAGTAGAATGTTGATTTTTAGGAACATATTTTCAAATAACATAAACTCGGAATTTTGTATTCTTTTCAATTCTTGATTTTTCTAAGATAATATACTTATTTCACTTATATGTTATCTGGTGGTAAATTTGTTACAGTTGGGGCTAATTTACATTGGAAAGGATGGCAACGAGATTTCACTTAAGCCCAGATGGAATAAAACGCATTGTAAGGTCCTTAAGGAAAACTACACATGAGAAAACTACACACATTTTTCACTGAAAAATACATAAAAATCCTGTATGATCAAAACAGTCTATTTACCAAGATGGCCTTGCCTGTTGAAAACCAGCTGCTCCGTAACTAGTTTACATTCAGGACAGACGTACTTAGCCAAGAATTTTCAGCAGGAATGAAGCACAGAAAGAGGAACTGTCTCTTTGGAGGGCAGATTTGACATGCCTGAAGGACTAAGAAGACGAAAGAGAGATTTAAATAAACAGAATGTGCAGAAAGAAGATAAAAGATAGGAGGAAGTATTAAGTGGGTGCTCCAATCCTCTGAGGATCTGTGATACTTCACTTCACTGAAAATTATGTTTCCATACTTGAGCCTACCCAGATGACCTGTACTTATTAATACTAAATAAGTATTAATTTAGACTCTGTGACTGAAAATACCCCTGTGCACACACATTTGCCAGGAAGGCTGTATAGTTTGTTAAATAGAATATTTGAGGAAATGTGTGTTGAGGTGCTACAAGTCTGTCTGGGCTCTTAGAGTCTTCCACCCATTCACATCACTTCAATGTGGGATAATGATTTATAGCATGAGACTAGTTTTTGTTTTTGTTTTTTTTGTTTGTTTTTTTCGAGACAGGGTTTCTCTGTGTAGCTTTGCGCCTTTCCTGGAACTCGCTTTGGAGACCAGGCTGGCCTCGAACTCACAGAGATCCGCCTGGCTCTGCCTCCCGAGTGCTGGGATTAAAGGCGTGCGCCACCACCGCCCAGCCTAGTTTTTAAAACTAGTATTTAGTCTCCCTCCCACCATACACAGGAAGGGTGGGAGGGAGAAATGGGGAAGGGGAAAATAATGTAAATACTAGTAGTATTTAGTCAAATTTTTTTATTAAAATATAATTACATTATTTTCCCCTTCCCCATTTCTCCCTCCCACCCTTCCTGTGTATCCCTCTCTTACTATATCTTGAAATCATGACTTCCTTTTCTTTAGTTGTTACTGATGTGTGCATAGATATAAATATATATTATATATTATACATGTATTATATATGTTATATATATGTCTAAATATATAAATACAATATAAATGCAGTCTGTTCAGTCCATTTATTGTTTTGCATGTATATGATTTCATGGATGACCATTTGATACTGGATAGTAAATTAGGGGGCTCATCACTGGAGAGGACCATTTCTCCAGCTCTCAGCAGCGCTTAGCTGCCTGAAGTCCTTTGTCTATGGGTGGACCCTGTGAGATGAGACCTCCCCCTTTCCTGTCAGTGTGTCTGTTGGTAGTGTGTCCTACAGTCTTGTTTAAGCAATCAGGTTGGTGAGGTAACATAAAGCAGCAAGCCAGTGTGTGACACTACACACACACAAAGAGACAAGAATACTGGCCTTTTTACAATATTTCTCAGGGATCTTCTGACGGCATGTAGAACAACTGTATATGACAAGCTGAAGGTCTCAGCAGGTGAAATTGTTTGCAGTACTCTGTGCTCTAACATTTCCAAATGAAGAACTTCCTTTTTACTTCAATTCCTTGAATTAAAGACTTGGCCTTCAAAAGGAATACACCAATTTGATTTTTCAAAATGATAATTCATTTTGGATTTAAGTAGAAAAAAGGATGGACTTTTATACATTTCATACTTGTTGAAACTGACAATTTGTTCAATACTTAATTACACTGTATCCGTCATTACCTGTGATATACATGACTGAAAACATCGTATTGTTCTTCATAAATATGTACAAACATATGTACCAGTCCAAAAATTTAAAGACTATGTATAAATGGGGTGCATTCTCTCAGTTGCTGTTTTGGTCATTCTTCCTGGGAATGACCTGAATTGAGTCTCACCCTCAGAGACACCAATACAATAAACACTGTGCTACCACAGCATTCTACAAAATTGTATAGTGCACAACATTGGCTCTTGTTGCCTTCTGTATTCTTAGTGATAAAGTCAGTCAGAAATCATCTAAGCTATGTTCATGAAAATTATAAGGAAAATTTGTCAGCGGCGTTCATCCCTACTCTCCATACTCAAGAAATTGTCATCCAATAATTGAGTTCATTTCACAAATCTTCTCTTGAAAAAATAATGCCATATAATTTAGATGCAGGGGACCTGAAGATTTGCCCTTGTGCGACCTTTACTTGAAATAGTACCCGTTTCTAGCATTTGTTGAGTTAAGTGCCCCATTGCCAACTCATTTGCTTTCAGTGGACTAAAAAGACAACCATTGCATAGTTTGACTAGTACTAACAACAGTGATACTATAAATATATAATACCTATTGCCTTCTATCATTCCTGTTATTTTTTTATACAATGAAACTCCTCAGTAAATAATCCATTCTTTTTAAGGAAGTGTGCCAAAAATTAATCCTAGAAAAGGAAGTAACATTTCTCAAAACCACACCTGTCTATTTGCATAATTTTAAGATATTTCAGTGCTAAGAAGTCTTTCTGCTTCTGTTTAATTAAAAGAAAATGTGCTTCATCAAAATATTGCCAGGAAGTTGTCAGATTGGCTTACCAAGCTAGGTTTATTCTTCTGATGATCTAAGTGACTTCAAATCTTAGCCTTTTAAATGTTGCTTTAAAGGGGCCTAAAATTGATCTTTGGTTGAATAGGAAATAATTTGTAATGTCTCTTCCTTACACTTGGATCATAGTTAATGGGGGGGGGGGTCTCCTAAGAACTTTCATAGGTATTGTCTTGTTTAACTCACAATCCCGTGAAGAAAGTGGTCCCTCTCACTCACAGATGATAAGAATTGCTTCACAGATAGGAGTATACTGTCAGACCAATGCTTCACATGGCATATGGCATCTGCAGACTGTTTTCACAGGTGAAATATCCAAATGAGTTTTTTACTTTGTATGTATAACAAGATTGCATCATAATAATTCCATTATAGCTTTACAACTCGCAGTAATTCTTTCTGTTTCAGGCATGGTGGGTGATATAAAATAATTGCAAAGTGATTTGTGTCACCGTAACTTAGTTTAAATGATGCTGTCACTGGAGCCATTTGTCCATGTTGAATTTCAGTCAGCTTGTAACTTGGGCACCAATTGCTTCTTTTTCTTTCCTTCCAAACTGGTGACTGGTAAGATCTGCTACAGATAAAAACTGTGGGTAATGTACACAGATAAGGACTGTTTGAGAGTGAGCTTGGGAAAAGTGACAAGTCTGTAGAAAAATGTCCATCCTGGTTGACTTTTTGTCATTGGCACAAGCTAGAGTCATCTGAGAAGAGGGGACACCCATTGAGAAAATGCCTCAATCAGACAGTCTGTAGGCAAGGCAAGCCTCTGGGATACATTCTTGACGGATAGTTGGTAAGAAAAGGGTCCAGCCCTCTCTAGGCAGTGCCATCCCTGGGCAGGTGGTCCTGTATGCATAAGAAGGAAGACTGAGAGAGCTAGCGGGGAGCAATTCAGTAAGCAGCATTGCTCCATGGCCTCTGCTTCAGTTCCTGCCTCTAGATCCTTGCTTGAGTCCTTAGCCCTATTTCCCTTGGTGATAAACTGTGATGTGGAAAACCATTTCCTCCCCCAAGTTTCTGTTGTTTATGGTGCTTTTTCACAGCAACAGAGAGTAAACTAAGCCAGTACCCATCTCAGACAAGATAGAAGTCTAAACACAGCAGGGCTCTTAGGGTGTGAACACCTGCTCTTAGGTGCTGAAGTAGGCTCTTCCTCTTTAACCACAGAGAAAAGCCATTGACTCCAACCATCCATGTTGGTTTTGGTTGCTCCCTTTAATTCAAGTTCCCAACCAGAAGCTTCCAGGGATTCATTGAGCATTCAGTATCTAAAATCTCACTGAGATTCTATCTGCTGAAGGGGAAGAACAGCCCTCACCCCAAGAATCAGGTGTCCTGTTAAGAAGGGAAATGAGTACTAGCAATCAACAAAAATGAGAAAATAAGTATCTGCTGAGGTGTTTTGAGAAACAGTAATTAACAGCTTCTCCCTAAGTCCCTTGAATTTGTTGCGTACACTACACATACTGCAAAAAATGGGCACACACAGGAGAGTGGAGGAGGAGATGACAATGTCTCCTGTTTGAGGCACCAGCAAGCTGACTGGAGAATGCAGTGTTGGAACTGTAGCCATCTGGGCTTGTCAGGCTTCACCTCTTAAGGAGACAGATACTGCAGCAGCTGGTGAACTCCAGCACACCCCAGGAGACCCGTGACCAAATGACAGCAAGTGGACCAGCATGTGGCCTCATCACTATCAGTCAAGCCCAAAACAAAGAAGGGCCAGGTGCTGGACTAAGCAGACTCCAATTATTCCTCCTGTCACACCCCAAAATGTCACCCTTTTACCACAGGGAAGAGTAACAGGTGAATGGAAAGATCTATCAAAACTTCCAGAAGAAATGTGAAATTTAGTAGCTGGGGCTTCTCACAAAACTAGTGTCCATTATAGCTTAATTTTATATCATCAAATTATATTATGCACAGTATAAAATTCAGCTAGTAAATCTATAAATAACTTCTTCATGATATTATAGTCCTCTAAGTAGCTACTGTTACCATTTATGTGGACACTGCTTTCATTCCATATGTTTATTGTGCTGGCTATTTTTTTATGTCAACTTGACACAGGCTAGAGTAATCTGAAAGAAGGAAAGTTCAATTGACAAAATGCTCTGTATGAACCAGCTGTAAGCATTTTCTTAATGGGGGAGATCCCAGCCCATTGTAGGAGGTGCCATCCTTGGGCTGATAGTTCTATGTCTATAAGAAAGCAGGCTGACCGAGCCACAATAAGCAATCCAGTAAGCAGCACTCCTCCATGGCCTCTGTGTCAGCTCCTGCCTCCAGGTTCCTGCCCTGCTCGAGTTCCTGTCCTGACTTCCTTCAGTGATGAACTATGATGTACAAGTGTACGCTGAATAAATCCTTTCCTCTTCAATTTGCTTCTGGTCATGGTGTTCCACCATACTAACTAGGACATTTACCTAGATATGCACATCTACATCGTGACTTCTATTGTAACACAAGCATCCAAGCATATACCCACTGAGTGAGCCAGTCACTCTTAACTACCTTTTGTATGGTTTGTGTGTGTTGGTACGCACATGCTGCATATATGGGGGTGGATTGTGTTTGCCTGTGTATGCATGTGTGGACACCAGAGGTTGATGTCAGGTATCCAGTTTCAGGTATCAGGTATTTGGAAGCAGCCTCTCACTAAACCTGGAGCTCACAGCTGGCCAGCAACCCCCAAGACCCTCCTGTCTCTGCCACCTGCCCTAGTATTAGGGCTACTGATATATATCATCACATAAAGCTTTTATGTGGGCTGGGGGATCCAAACTCAGGTCCTCCTGCTTACTTAACAAGTAATTTATCCATTGAGCCATGAGCCATCTTCTCAGCCCTTCATTATGTCTTTTTAATGCAGTTATAAACAAAATGTTGACATTTGTTATAAAAATTCTTGTAAGTACTTTGTAGAGAGAAGCAGATGAGTTTCCACAAATAGAAGGAAATGTGGTAAGAGGAAGAATTTTGTCCTGTAGCAGGAAAGAGCTCTGGGGTGTGTCCAGCTGCCAGCTACAGCATTGTGCTTTTCAGTGACTTTATACAATCATCAAAAGAGCATTGCCATTTTCTTACCTAGAGACCATCTCACCTGGTTCCCACCCATGTTGGTGAAGAAACCGTGGACCAAAAACTTTGAGTGAGCTATATCCAAGTCAGGTTTAGTGCTTTACACTGTCCTCTCATGATGTATGGTTTTACAGTCAAGGTTTTTAAAGCAAGTAATCACGGTAGAAAAATGATCATTTATCAGCACATATTCCATATATAACATTTCACTTCCATCTGTTACTTCATCTTCATGCTGAAGGACAAGAATCTCCTAGTGCTTATCTGCAGATTGTTGTATTTTATCCGCTTCCAGTTTCTCCTTAGCATCACATTATGCTGGAATAAAACATCACACAAGACTCCTAATATGTGAGAGTAATGAATATAAGCCACGGTTCCTTGCCTATAATTGGAAAGGCTACCTGGCTGCTTGTGAATTCACAGTGCTGAGTATGATCATGCTTTACATTTATAGTATTATTTGTCTTTATAACAAATCCACAGAGTAGAACATATAATCATCAGAGGCTGAGAAATCAAGTCACCTCACGGCTGGAGAGCCACTGAGCTACACAGATATTTTCAAAGGAGACAGTAGATAAATCTGTGTATTTCATTATAGGTTTAATGAGCTTCCAATGCAGGGTCTACAAATCTGTTTCCCACAGATTATAGTCAAGGACCATAGCTTCAAATATCGCTTGTTCATGAAGTGAGCTCAGGGGTAGTGAAGTCCCCATAGCATTTCCCTCATTAGGGCTTCCTCCAAACAAACAGAGACACTTAATAGCCTTCAGCAGTACCCCTTGGGAACTTCAACAGTGTTAGCCTAGTCTTGACTAACGCCACAGGTGACTCTGCCTAAATCGGGAGAAGTAGGGACCATAGATGATGTAATTTCCAATGACAGAAGGATGTTGGTCTCCCATGCTCAATTACGCCACTGAGTACATCACTTTGAACTGTTCACTATGGAGCCTTTAAGGAGGCACGGTAGGTAAAGGCGTTTGCTGCTAAGCCCGAAGACCTGAATATGATCCCCAGGCTCCACATACTGAGAGGAGAGAATCAATTCCTTAAATTTTCCTCCGGCCTCCATACATGTGCCGCAGCACACATGCCCCACACCCACACACACAAAATACAATAAAGAAATAATGTTAAAAAAAAAAAACAAAAGAAAAGATAAAATGTAAACTGTTCTGTGCTTGTTTGTTAAATGGAAATTGGGGAAATGTATCGTAACAAATTCTGTTTAGTGTCCTAGAGACTAGCAGGAGTGTATGTATCAGATATTGGTAGTTCAGAAAAAAAAAATAGCACTGCTTTCATTTAGGTAATAAGAACTGTTACTTCTAAGGTAAATATCAATGCTCAACCTGAGAGTTAAGCGTACTACATTAAAACATTAAAATTAAATTAAATTATAAAATAAAATTTTTAAAAAAGGAAAAAAAACATTAAGGCAACTCATTTAAGAGAGGGGAAACAGGAGCGTTTCAAAGGTCTGAGATGTGACATGCTGCCTGGGTTAGGGATCCCCTTTTAACCTGCATTTAAGAACACTAGCTCTCCTGCACTTCAGTGACTCAAGATGGCAACAAATTCCTGAGGAAGAGAAAAACCCTACTGTGCATTGCCAGTGTTCATTCTTGCCATTTTCTTGAGATTCCCTCCATGACGTACATTGTATTGGTATGTCCAATAAAGAAATCTTTAGATGCCTAAAGTGCTTTATTATTGGATTTCCGATGAAGTCTAACTCTGCCTTAGTTCTTCAGTGAGTCAGTCCATATGGGAGTGCTTTTTTATGCATTACTGGTGGAATCCCCAGGCAGGGAGGTTTTATTCCTCATTTGCAATCTTAGACAAGAAACTTCTAATATCTTACCTAAGTCCAACCTTTGACTAATGCAAGATCTGAACCCAGGAAACATCCTAAAATCCATAGTTGTGACTAACAGAGCAGTAAACAAGGAAATCCCCATGTTTTGCTGCAGAAAAAAATGAAAGAATAGCAAAAAAAGAAAAAAAAAGATAATGTGTAAGATGTAGTCCATGCCGATACACATAACTTCAAATTGTCCTTCAGTTCTCAGAATAATAAAGGAATTTGATGAATTCAGATGAGAAAGAGAAGACATCACATGCTAAGACATTATTGAATGCATTATTGCACACGGTGTTGAGATCTATCAGCAGCTGCAGAATGTGACTTAGATCATTTATGGACAATCGCTCCCTAAGCAGAGCAGCTGTTATTTCATGGTCAGACAGAAGCAGTTCTCCCTCTGTGGTGCACATGGTGTTATTCTCCTCCTACTCTCAGGGATCACCTCAGTATGGGTCACCACCACCTGCCTCCTCACATTTGGAAATCCCTCAGGCTGCGGTTCTCTGCTCTCCTCCTCTTCTCTTGTCATGGGCGACTGTCGTGGACAGTGATGTCATAATCGTGACCCTTCACTCCCAGCTCATGTCAGCAACAGGTTCATCCTGGCACCCTTTGAACCTTACCATTGCCCAAGCAATTCTATATGTAGCATTTTGAGAGTTGACTGGAAGCCATTCTTATTCAATCCTCTCTTGTTCTTATTATCTTCTTTCTCAAACAAAACTGGAATTGTTAATCATGCATTTTTTTTTAAAGAAATCAAATATACAGCCTGTTTTGGATAAGTTCACTTCCTACCTGGTAAGGGATCAGCATGCCCTGGTCCTAAATTAAATCCAACCAAGAACTCATATGTTCTCTCTCTGTGTCTGTCTCTTTCTGTCTCTCTGACTCTCTCTCTCTTTCTGTATGTGTGTGTTTGTGTCCCTCTTTCCCTCCCTCCTTTTTCCTTCTTCTCTTCCTTGTCCTTCTCTCCAACCCTCCTTCCCTCCTTCTGCCTCTTTCCTGCCCTCAAGCCTGCTGCATGTTAGCCGAGCCCTGTTCCACTGAGCTGTGTCCCCATCCCACCAAGTTTTCTCTTTCTACTTCTGCTTCTAAGCAGTTGGAGACACCAAACAAAGTGCTCATTTGCAATCTTAGACAAGAAACTTCTACTAAACTCACACTATTGGGTACCTTCACTGCTCCAAGACTTAATTTCCATTGTCTACATGGAAAAGGAATAGGGGCTGTCTTGATAGCCAAGTTCCTTTCCTTTCCCTTGAGTGTTTTCCCTTGCCTCCCCAGTTTTATACATTGACTATGTGCAATTTGGGATTTTTTTTTAAACAGAAAGGATGTTCTATAAACTCAGTTTAATAAAGTTAATGGACAGGCATGGTCCACTGTGTAGTGGCCACCATGAGGGAATAAGATGAATGTATCATGCTTTATAATTTTATGAAATGCTTCATCAAAGGACAGAATAGGTGCTTTCATGGAGCTAAAAGACAGTTTTCACAGTGTAAATGTTATAAAGGAGGTAGAAATTGTCTGCAGTCCCACACCAAAGGAGCCAGTACTGACCTGTGGTAAAGGTGGGGAATTATTCACAAATGAGGTAAAATTGGCTTTGAAATTTCATATTTTCTATTTTAATCTTATATAAAAAAATAAGGGATGGTGGGAGAGAGGAAGGGGAAGGGAGGGGAGGAGAAGGGAAGGAGGGAGAAGGGATACTGAAATAATAGTGTTAGGGTCTACATGTACTTGATTCTCTGCTACACACCTTTATCTTACTTCTGAATTCTTTGTTTAGTCTCATCTTTATGAACTATAAAAGGCCATAGGGAATGTCGGCATTTAGCCAAGTTTCCATGAGAATAAAAGGACACAATAAGAGGTGGTGATGGAACTACTTTTCTACTTACATAATGACTCTCGTTTTCAAACTGCTGCTGAATTTGTTTGCCTGTTATTCTCCTAAGAGAATATATGTTTTCTAAAATAAAGTTCCAAGAAGTGCTATTTTGATAACTGTATTACACAAACTATTTCCCACTGATATAGCTTTTCTATCAAAGTTAAAATTGTGAATAATTTTTCAAAGAAAATCACTGTGGTATGAAGAGAAGATGAATGAGTTTATGATGGAATTTGGATAGGTTGGAGACTATTTAGGGACACTGGAAGTGTACGTTACCTCTGCATTGACTCAGAAGCTTGGCTTGGTTACCACCAACCTTGGACTGAGCTTATTAAAATTGTTGCTCTAAGAGCACTCCATCAGCTGGCTCTAAAGCATGTGTATCATGGCTAACTAAAAGTTGACTTTCACTACTACCAGTGTAATTTCTTACTGTATCAATAGTCTATCCAGAAAACTCTCCAGTGCTTTAAGGCTGTTTTGATACCATTATTAGTATTTATTGGAGACTATTGTATCAGTCAGAATTATCTAAAGGAACAGAACTGATAGACTGAATATATAAAGATATAATATATTATGTAAGGTACATTATATGTGAGATTTATATATATATATATATATATATATATATATATATATATATATATACACACACACACACAAAATTTATTAGGTTGGCTTATGTGATATGGTCCCAGTAGTCCAACAAAAGCTGTCTTACATTAATGGGGTGAAATTCTGCTGGCTCAGGCCATGAGGCTGGATGTCTCTGCAGTCCCTGTCTGGTACTGAAGATCTGCAGGGTTCATGGAGAGATGTTGATCTTCAATCTATGTTGGAAGCATGAAAAAGGCAGTTTTAGTATCAGTGAAAGAATGCTATAGTACCAGGGTAGATTGACTTGCCAGCAAGAGTGATGGCAGGCAAGCACGTGCAAGTTTCATTCTTCCCTCTCCTTTGATCTGTGCTGCAACCTGAAGGTTGTTCTTCCCACTACATATAATAGGATCAAGAAAGTCCCTCATGGCAATAATGAGCCGTTTGCACTTTGGTTGATTCCAGATTCAGTCATGTTAACAACCTGATGTTATATATATATATATAACATCACATGGATGTCTCAGCTAGCTTCAGTAGATGCTGGAATCACAAAGAAGTGAATGGGAGTGAATGCCAATAAAGGGATGGACTTGCTAGACAAGAGCAAGCAGACAAAGAGCAAACAAAGCTTCCTTTTTCCATGTCCTTATATAGGATTCCAGCAAAAGATGTACCCCAGATTAGAGGTGTGTTGTCCCATCTCAAGATCTGGATTAAAGACATGTCTTCCTACCCCAATCCAAATTGGAAGTGGATCTTCAAGACTTCAGATTAAGTAAAAATCCCTCACAGATGTGACCTTCATTTTTGGATTATAGTGGATTCCAAATGTAGTCAAGTTGACAACCGAGAATGTCCACCGTGTCATGGGTCCCAAGGATCAAACTCGGGTCCTTGGACTTGCATGACAAGCACTTTTAGACCTACTCATAGAAAAAGACACCACATAAGTTTTGTCATTTTGTTTTGTCTACAGCAAGGTTGCACCTTTTGACGACTGTCTATTTCGGTGGTGAATGGCAGAAATTCTTGGGACATGCTGTGTATTTTGTGCTCATTTTTCCTCTTTATAAAATTAATGAGTCTAAATGGGGCAAAAGAAATTCTTCATTTTACTAATGTTTCATTCTAAAATGATTAGCTGATTTCATAGTACCCTTTAAGTTATGAAATCATAAATATTTAATTTATGTAGTATTCTATTCTCATTTCTGCAGATTTGACAAATATCCTGACAAAAAGTGTACATCAACATAAAGGGCTTACAATTCCAAGTTACAGTCCATTAATTTGTGAAGGAAAGCAGGAACTGAGGCAGCTAATCACACATCACATCCACAGACAAGAACAAAGAGGGAATAATGACATCAGCGCTTACTTGTTTCTTGCTCTCATATAGTTTTCTGATCCCACATACCATTCAAGGATACTCTGCCAAGCGAAAGGTGCTATCCACCGTAGGCAGTGTCTTCCTAGATCAATTAACAATCAAGATAGTCACCCAGGCACACAGGCCCACTTGATCTACGTTATTCCTCATTCAGACTATCTTCCAAGGTGATTTTAATTTGTGTCAAATTAATTGTTAAAGTGAACCACCATACAGTCTTAATACATATACCAGTAACTATGTAATACATACTTAACACCAGTATGTATTAATATGTACAACTAGGGATGAACACAGGGGCTAGATATTGGGGATTGAACAATGACCAAACAAAAATCTATTTCCATCCATATCTCTGATCTATACTAGTTTGTATGTCTTAGAGACATTTTTTTTTACTCGCTTCTTATCTAGTAGCTGAATATGTTGGTTGTGATTTGGGTGCCTTCTGTATCAGCTCGCTCTCTCTCTCTCTCTCTCTCTCTCTCTCACTCACTCTCTCTGAATCTAGTCAGAGATAGCAATAGTTGGAGTATGTTACTTTTCTGTAAAATGAACTAAAACGAAGATGAGTCCAGAAAGGAGTGGAAACTCCCAAAATAGATCACCCAGTGATAGTGGGAGTCTTTGAAATATTGAACTGTATCCTGATACTTTGGTCAGTTCAGGAAGAGGAAGAAAGTGTTCCAGTTTCCCTTTTGTCCTGCCTGATAATCTCCTTCTCTTTTAAAGATACAGTCTGAATCCATGGGCAATCAAGTAGAGGCTAGTTAGTTTGGCAGTGTGCTAGAAACTGACTGCCATGGCCTCATAGACAAAATGTGTAAATATGGAAAGTAATTTTGGGGATAGAGATAATGTAAAATAAGCATCAAACCTTCGTAATAAAATACCTCACTCTATGGAATTCACTTTTTGTAAGCTGTATTTAGAATGTGCTTAGATATAAGGTTTTGAAGATGTTTGAGATTTTGTCCAAAGAGTGACATAAATTGAATACTTTCAGTATTTCTGAATGTAATGCATGCTTCCTTTCAGGGACAATCTATTTCACAAGAAACAAGTAATTAAAAACATAACTGATAGGTAAATATGATGTTACTTTACATATATATTGACTAAACAATGAAACAAACCCTAGGGAAACCATCTTCAGGACCATGGACAGATTCTACATGGCTGATTTTTAGTGTTAGTCGTTCACTGTGATCGATCCCGTTACTATGGCTAAAATTCCCCAAGTTGTATTCTAATTAAATCAAGTATTTGTCTAGTTACATAAAGACGTTATGAAATTATAGTGAAGAATTGAATTATCATAATCAAAATCTTTAGTACAGACCCTCTTCCTCACTTGGCTAGCTCTGTGAGAACTAAGTACAAACAGGTTCTTAGGATTGTTTCTCTGTCCTTGGTATGGACTGGGAATAGTGACGTTGCATGCTGTAGAAGTACATGACAGAAAAACAATTATTAGGATTACTACTTCAGAAAATGTGCATTTCTGACATGAGTATTTAGAGCTGATTTCAGAAGCATAGTATGTCTTTACCTAGTGGATTAGTTCTAGGAACATTTCTTTAAGTAAATAAATACAAAGAATGGCAAACTAAGCCATTCTTACCCTCTAGTGAAATACAACTTTTACGCTGATGTAAACATGATTCATAATCATGGATATAATGAATTCCATATTTATTTTTTAAATATTAATTATGAAAGTCACAATTTATAAAACATCAGTAATACATGAAAAATAAGATTGAACTGTTTAAAAATAAGAGAGAAACAGCATCCTGAGTATGTGCTCATCAGTCCTTTGATTTTTATTTTTGTTTATGTTTGTACGAATTGTCAGTTATGTCCATTTGTTTATCTTCTCCATTTTAGCATCTCTAAGTTTAACACAGTTTTTATTTTGTCTAGTAAAGGCTTTTCTAGGCTTATTCTTTATTGTGCCATGTTTCTGCATCTTCTTATTGTCACATGTTAGTTTCTAACTAGGACCAATTAAATGTAATCTAGAATATATGTTTAATAATTCTTTGTAGAAAGCTATTACAAATATATACAAAGTCTTCAGTTTTCATTATACAAAAAG
This sequence comes from Peromyscus californicus insignis, assembly GCF_007827085.1. Lineage (NCBI taxonomy): Eukaryota > Metazoa > Chordata > Mammalia > Rodentia > Cricetidae > Peromyscus > Peromyscus californicus. Next base: position 39,404,198 of record NW_026294514.1, on the reverse strand, counting down.
GTTCTTCATGTTGATTTGTTATCAATAGGATATACAGTTATAAGTTGGTTGTTTTATCTTACAGCCTCTTAAGTATACTATTATTTCATTGACTTCTGGCTTCCATGGTACTGTTAGCATGTTAATGGTCTGACTATTGTCAACCATCTGAAACAATTACTTCTTTGTATTTTTTTTTTTTTTTTGGTTTTTCGAGACAGGGTTTCTCTGGGTAGCTTTGCGCCTTTCCTGGAACTCACTTTGTAGACCAGGCTGGCCTCGAACTCACAGAGATCCGCCTGCCTCTGCCTCCCGAGTGCTGGGATTAAAGGCGTGTGCCACCACTGCCCGGCTACTTCTTTGTATTTTTAACATCATGTATTAATATGAGCTTCTGCTATGATGTGTGTGGTTGCAAATTATTTTGCATTTTACCATGCTTAGACTTCCAGATTGCTCTACATCAAGTAAAGTAAGGTTCTAAATGGTCCTGGAGTCTGGCATATAGAGCTTATGTAGAAATAAGTGAAAATAAACTAAATACCAATATTCCAAAACATAATAAATATCCATTAAGAAGAAGAAGAAATAGGAGGAGCAAAGAGTTAAAAGCTGAGTGTTAACAGCATCACGTTGGGGAATGTTGAACACAATGTGTCTTAAGGTATTTGAATAATGATATAAAGTCAGAACTTTGCTATCTTAGAAACTAGGGAGAAGTTGGGAATATATAAATTTGAATATTGCCTAATAAGTGGAAGAAAATAAAACCATGGATTGGATAAAATTGTCTGAGAAAAATCTAATGCCATGGAAGGAAAATAGATTAGACCAGAGACTCTGGTGAATGAAAAGTGAAGCCATTTGACTTAGAAGCCCAGAAAGTAGGAGACAGAGGTAGTGAGTTATTTATTATTAACAATTTGGTTCTTAAGAAAGTTTAGAATGATGACAAACTTTGGAATGTGAGTGCAGAAGTAAAAGTAGGTGGATAGGTGGTTTGAGCACAGTGGCTGAGAGGTTACATAAGCTAATTACTTATGTGCTAAAAACGGTCACTGTCATAGAAGAAAAGACCATCTGCAGGTGCTAGCATCACTGATAAATAAGTACTGATCTGAACACCTGCAGTTCCTGGTAACAAGGATAATGTCCTGCCAAGATATGACACGCAGCCAGTGGTTTTCCATCTACCCTTACATGAAAAAACTAAAAGGAGTGTTTTTAAAAATACAGCAGTGTCAAACTAGGCTTAGAGATAATTTCTGCTTGCTAAAGAATTACAAATAACCTACACAGCACCAGACTTAATGGTAAGAAACTAGATACTTCTCTACTAAGATTGAACACAAAGCAAGGACCTCTCTTCAAACCACTAATATTTAACACTGTACTGGATGTTCTAGATAATGCACTAAGAAATTAAATATATAAAACTTTATATATATATATATATATGTTGAGAAAGACTAAAGGTTTGTGTTCATAACTTGTGGGTTGACCTACATAAAATACCTTCCTTCAAAGAACTGGGAAAATCAGAGCTGGGTCTACTCAACAATTAGTTTTGAAGCTGGGGAAAACAGGGTTAATGATTTTGGTAGTCTTTCTCTATTTCATCAATGAACTGATAAAACTTGAAACTAATGCTAAGATATCATATATATTACCTGTAAATATTTGAAACACTTGACTACAAATAAATATATACATTTATATGATCCACATAGAGAAAATTACAAACACTGACTTTTAAAATGTAGAATATCTAAATAATTACAGACTAGAATAGGCTATTTATATGAATCAATTCCTGTAATTAACATGTCAGTTCTTATGGTTACAATCAATCGATTTGGCACCATTCCAGTAAAAACATCCAAGCAAGTCATACTATGAATGTTTACCAAATGAATCTGAAGTTCATATGAAAAAGTAAAATACCAGCGTAGTCAATAGACTACTCTGCAATACAGAAAGGGATAGGGAGGACAACAGGGAGGCTAGTGACTGATAGTCATCATGTAAGCTTACTGAAAGCTCTAGTAATTAAACAGGATGTTGGATGAATACAAAAAGGAATCAATTAAATAAGCAAAGAGCCCAGAAGTAATCTCAAGCAAATGAAGTCAGCTGATCTTTGTCAAAAGAGGCAAAGACAATTCAATGGAGCAAAGATAGATGTTTTTTAAACAAATTCTGCTTGAACAATTGGGTAACCACAGGAAAAATTCTAGGCTGATTTTATACCATTAATAATTTTAAATTAAAATCTGTGCTAGAATTTGGTCTGGCTGGAGCTTTTACAGGACTTGTGCATGCTGTCACTGTCTCTGTAAGTTCATATGTACATTAACCTTTCTGTGTCTGGAAAACACTATTTCCTTGAGTTGTCCACCACCTCTGGCTCTTAAAATCTTTCTATCTCTTCTTCACATAGATTTTGAGCCTTAAGGGGAAGGGGATGATAAAGACATTCCATTTAGCACTGAGTGCTGCAGAGTTTCAAACTGTTCATGTTAATTCCCATCTACTACAAGAAGAAGCTTCTCTGATGGAGGTTGAGTGATATACTGATCAATGGGTGTAGCAATATGTCATTAGGAGTCCAGAGCATAAAGTCCCATCCCTAACTTAGAAGCTCCTTGCAATTGATAGCTGCTGGGATTGAGAAAATCAGTTTTCTTCAGTTGAGTGACACTAAGTATATGAGCTACACTCCAGGGAAGACCCAGTGATCATCAGTAGTTGGCCAACACAAAATGGACTTCATGTTTGGGGAGTTTTCTTTGTGTGTGTGTGTGTGTGTGTGTGTGTGTGTGTGTGTGTGTGTGTGTGTGTGTGTGTTTGGCTTGGGGTTTGTTTCTTCTCCTTTTTAAAAGAGAGAAAAAAAAGAAATTAGATGGGTAGGGAGGATGGCAGAGGATTTGGTAAGAGTTATGGGAAGGGAAAGACTATGATAAAAATATATTCTCAAAAGCAAATGAAAGTACAAAAAGTTTAATTAAAATAAATAATAAACCAACATGCTAATCTGAAAACTGTAAAACTATACAATAACATAAAGAAAAGTCTAGTTGATCTCAGTTTTAGTGAATATAATCCCAAAAGAAAGCCCATGGAAGGAAAATTATATTTTAGTCTTTTAATTAAAACTTATCTGCAATAAGACACAATTATAAGAGTGGAAAGAAAAGACAGACACAAGAAGAAAATATTTGTAAGATACATATCTTATAAAGTACTTGGGACTAAAAATATGAACATTCTACAATAAGAAAATAACTAATCAAATTTTAAAAGAGGAGAAGTCTGAACATACACCTCACCACAAAAAGACACATAGATAACAAGGTAGCATACAAAGATAAAATAATCAGGGGTTTTTTTGGGTGTGTGTGTGACTATAGAACAGTGAAGTAAAACAAGACGCCACTATACACCTACTAAAATACAAAAAGACAGACAATGCCAAATGCCAACAATATATAAAATGAAAGAAACTCTCATTTGTTGCTGATGAGAATGCAAAATGGTGTGATCATCTTGGAAGATATTTTGACCATTTCTTTAAAATATAACTATTTTGTTCCAAGAGTCAAATGTAGCATGAATCTTAAAGAATCTTATTAATAAAAACAAACCTGGAGCCAGGTATTGGGGTGAATACTAGAAGATCAGAGAGACAGAATAGGCCACAGCTACCTCACCTCACCAATTCCTCAGCTGATCCTGTTTCCTCAGACTGGAAGCCTCTAAGTCCTTATCCAAATGGATCTCAGCTGAACTGCTTCTCGAAAGCCTGAAAGCTTAACCAGCTCTAGTTCCTGGTCCTCATGCCTTATATACCTTTTTGCTTTCTGCCATCACTTCCTGGGATTAAAGGCGTGAGTCACCATGCCGGGCTGTTTCCAGTGTGACCTTGAACTCACAGAGATCGGGATGGATCTCTGCCTCCCAAGTGATAGGATTAAAGGCATGTGTGCCACCATTTTCTGGCCTCTGTATCTAGTGGCTATTCTGTTCTCTGACCCCCAGATAAGTTTATTCGGCTGCACAAAATTTTGGGGAAAACAATATCACCACATTTCCCCATTTTTGTCTAAAATTTTAAAAAGCGTATAACTAATACAAGAAAAACTACATGCAATAAGTACATACAAGATATGCAGTCAAGAATTACATTAACAATGTCTAATCCATTAACATTTGACAGATTCAGATGAAAAACTCCACTAATATATATTAACAATGTCCAGTCCAGTAACATTTGATAAACTCAGACAAAAAAATTTTCATTACTTATCCTATGTAAAACAAGTAGTTCTTTTTTAAAAGTAGATTCAATAATTGACCTTTTTATCTTATCATATCCGTATTCTCTTTTTTGTAGTAGATTTAATAATCTACCTTTTGTCATTTTTATGTCTTCCCCTCTTTTTAGAGTAGATTCAGTGATCTACCCATTTATCCTATTATTTCTTTATCTTTTTTCTCAGAGTAGATTCAATGATCTACCTCATATCTATATTCTTTTTTCTTTATTTTTTAAACAAAAACTCTGAATCTAATTTCTTTGTTCAGCTTTTTTCCTGAGCATTAACAATTAACAACTTGTGGTTACATATGTATGTTTATGTGGTTACCATCATAAACAATGACAATATCCATTACTTATTAAACAACCAAAAAACCATCTACCACACCTCTTGGGAATGTGGGCATTGTTTTCTTAAAATTACTTCCTGCTTTCTGAGGGAGAAGACATCTTTAGAAGATCCTGAAAAGAAAATTTTGGGGTTAATTAAACTGATATAATGATGGAAATATAACGCTACACTTATTAAAATCAAATCAATAGAACTGTACAGCACAAAGATGAACCTTCACATAGACTTTGGCCCTTAGTTAAAAATATCAAAGTGGCTTATTTACAATAAATATCCCCCATTTATGGGTGACTAAAGAGATTATTGAAATATATTTTCTACTCATTTTTTTCAGGCAAATTAAAATTATGCTAAAAATAAATTCTGGTAAAAACAAACAATCTAATTTAACTCTATGAAAAAGACATTTATTCTGAGTGTTTTATGCTTTTCTCAATATCCAAATCCTACAATGACAGATAAAGTATAAATCTGAAGACTTGGTCATTGTTTTATTAAGCTAATAGATATTTATTGATGCTTTAAAAATCATACATGTGTGTTTTTGTGTGGCATGATCACCACCTTCCTAGGCATTCAGAATGCCATCTACGTGCTTTGACTAGGAGTATAAATAAAGGGTAAACAGGAAGACAATTCTAGAGAGCAACCATTAAAATCAGTTGGAAGAATGCTAAATTGCAAGGATGAAATATATTTGCATATTCTAAAATTGCTTCATAGTTGCCTGTTTTTGCCTCTTCCCTGAAGTAACTGTTGACCTTGTTCATTGGGTTTTCCAGATCTATCTTCCTTCCTAAACCTGTTCCTGCTCCAGCTTTTGGCAGGACAAAAGAAGCACCTGGGTTAGGAACAGCCAGGTTGCCAGGATGTGGCAGCTACATTTGCCATGAGAACAGCACCAAGCTTATTTTAAATACACCAGACAAGCGAATACTTGAGTGGTTAAAAAAAAATGTACCAGTGTCTTTGGCACAGAGAGGATGCCCCAAATTAATGCTGACCCTCTTTGCTTTGGCTGGTAAATGAGCCCATCTGTTGTAATGAAAGGGGAAAGACTGTCCCCCTCCTTGGTCACACAAGCAGGCAACACTGACTGCATAATTGGGCAATGGCTGCTGTCCTTCTAAGATTATTCAATATTGGGTTTCATTTGGTGAATCAACTCAACAAAAACAGCGTCGAAATCTTATGGAAATGTTGATCACAGGGGAGGAACCTGAGTTGCCAAAAATATGAGACTGTCTGCCTCTTAGCTGTTGGTGAACACATTCACTCTTTCTCTCAAAAATCTTGGGAATCATATAAAATCTGTATTTAAATGCAGACAGAGATAATGCGAAGCAAGGCATATGGTGCATCCTGTGGCACATTGTCATGCACAGCTTTTATTGGCAGATTTGTTATAACTGTTTATGAATATCTAGAGAAGCGCATTGAGTCTTCAGGTTGAAGTATTTTTCCAGTAGTTAACAGTGCTATTTAAACTTGTACAGTAAAAATAATTATTATGTCTGACATAATTTCAGTATTTTACAACAAGGTTGTCACTTTCTTGATATTCAATATAGCACAAACTTTTGTTTCTTCCTATTGAAAGAAAAACCAACACAAAATATAGTGTAGTGAATACATTTGAGAATACAGTAGACCAGTTTCACTGATGAACTAACCTGAAGGCTGTGTGTGTGTTTCCTTAATTATTCGCAGGTCTCCAATGTCATCCTCATTTTATTGAATGTTGTTTACCGAAGGAAAGACACACTTTATCAAGAAATTTGTGAAAGTCCTGATAACAAAGGGGCAATGGCACACATTTTTTTGTTTGTTGTTTGCTTTTTCTGTTGGGTTTGCCTCTCTAAATGAACCAGATAATTAATCATGTTCTCTAGAGTAGAAAATTGTCCTGATTAGACCAAGGTCAGAATGCAGTTCACTGCTAAGGCTAATGAATTCCGGTGACCTTCCTGGTCTGGTAGCTCCTGGAACCACATGGTGGGCAACGCTCAGGAGATACCATTTTGTAATTATATTAGAGAAGGTAAGCTATTATATATTGATTTTCATGTCTAAGAAACAGAAACGTATACAGGGCTCTTCTGGACCCACAGCAAACTGTGAGTTGGTGTTAAGATTATCACAGATGATCTTGGATGACTGGGGTTATGGTACGCCCTCTGCTTCCACCATACCTCCCACACAGTCCCTTCCTCGAGCAAAGGACCCTGTTCTGTGTGATTGTCATAGGGCCAGTATAAGATAATGTTCCAGTCCGTCTTGCTGATGGAATAGGAAATATGGGCTTCTCTGTGAAGAAAATCAGAAACATAAGGCTTTTCCCTGAATAATACCAATGCAAAGCCTCACCTCTTCCTCCTGCACACCGTGCTCTATCCACAGTCCAGTGATCCACTTCCCATCTTCCCTTGCCTGTCTGTTCATCAGTTTACCTTGCCACTTAGTGGTGATCCCACTTCTTTCCTTTCCTTTTTTCTCTTTCCCGTAATATTAAAATGGTTCTATCTTCAAGAATAAAGATCCACAGCCCTCCTTTTCCCCTCTGTCCTACTTTAAGTCTTTGCAGGGAGGCTCCTTGGGAGCCATGTCTTATGCACTCTCCAGCCTTCTCGTCTGTTGCAACTACTCAATGCAGGGTAATATGCTCTCATGGACACTTCCTTGGCCAAGATCCGAGACGAACCCTTAGTCCCATTTCAGGAAATCTTCCTAAGTGGATTCTGAATGGACAGATACTGTCAACCATGCCCTCATCTTTACACCACCCCTTGCTTTTCCTCTAACTTATCTGGATGTTTTCCAACCTTCTTGTTTAGAAGCTGTCAGCTGGGAGTTAATGACAGAGAGGCTGTGTTGAAAGACGTAAATGGCTCTGGTGTTATTCATGGTTCATCAGGTGGCATTACAAAAGCATCATGTTCAGTGACATTTGGAGCTCAGTGTCCTCTGCCCTTCCTGTCAGCGCTGAGCATGAAGCAGCACATTGCCTGCCACCACCTGCCTTTCTGTCACAGTTCAATTCTTGTTGGTTCCGAATACCGGAAACTTAACGTTTGTTCTTGTTTTGCCTTGTTACTTTCATAACCCTTGCCCTGTGGTAGAGTGGGCATGCCCACGCTCTTTTATACTTCTTAGCATGATTAGTCTTTGTGTCTCTGTAGCTTCCACTCAAATATACCAGGATTTCCCTGTTGACATTTCCAGTATATGTCACTTTATCTCAGCATTTCCAAGGATCAGACCTATATCCTCGCAGGGTTCCACATCTGTGAAGGGTGTCATCTTCTGTTCAGAGTGACAGCTTGACAATGATGCCCCCTTGTTACAGCTCAAGGATGTGCTTTAGAGACTCGACACACTTCCCCAGTGTTTTTCCTCTTACCATTGTTCTCTCCCGTCAATATTAGTTCAAAGACCTGTCAGGCAGCATGTCTTGCCTAAATTTGGTAGTGTCCCTCCAGCTGGACCTCCAGTCACTTTCCCAGCTAATCCTGATGATAGGGTCATTGCTCCCCTCCTACAGACTCAGTGCTCCTCCGTTGCCTCTAGCTCACAGGGAAAATTTCTTATGACCAGCATTCATGTTTTGACCCTTATTTTCTCTGGAATATGCTTCAAGGGATTAGCAGAGAATATATCAGTTTAACCTGTATTCCTCAAAATCCTATCTCAGTGCTGAAATTAATGTCCTAAATATGGTTATTATATGCATATTATATATGTATATTATATATACAATTTATATATATATGCATTAATACACAGGAGGATGGAAAACTACCTTATAAAATAATATAAATATAACTTAGTTTCTTCTTTACCTATGAATCTCTTGTAATCTGATTCTCTCACAAGAAATGTGATTACCATCCTCATTAATTATGCTAACTCATTGCACCTTCCTGGAAAATGTTTGAACATTAAAATCAATGTCATATTAAATGTGGTAGCCATAATGGATTTTTACATTTAATTATGTGAGTGTGTGTGTGTGTGTGTGTGTGTGTGTGTATACTGGGAGTTTAGCACATGAGTGCAGGACTCAAGAAGGCCAGAAAGGAACATCAAATCCCCCGGAGCTGGAGTTATAGGTGGTCATAAGCAGCCCAACATGAGTGTTGGAAACCAAAGTTGGGTCTTCTTCAAGAGATGTACATTCTCTTAACACCAAATCGTCTCTCCAGCCCTAGGAATGGGTTATTTTTTTTATTAATAAGAGATTTTCTATTCATTTTACATACCAACCACAGATTCCCCTGTCCTCCCTCCTCCTGCCCCCCAGCCTTTCCCCCCAACCCACCCCCCATTCCCACCTCCTCCAAGGCAAGGTCTCCCATAGGGAGTCAGCAGAGCCTGGTAGATTCAGTTGAGACAGGTCCAAGCCCCTCCTCCCGGCACCAAGGCTGCGCAAAGTGGAGTGGGATATTTATATTCAAAACTAATTTATACTGCTAAGAATACAGCTTAGAGGTGGTACATTTGTCTAGCATACATGAGGCCCTAGGTTCAACTGCCCAGCATTACAACCACACAAAGATAATTGCTATGTCTTATACATTGACTCCAGATGAACTAGAATATTTGTGTCATGGATGTTTTTATTAAAAGCATGTGACAACATTTAGATAATTTCACAAAAAGCCCCGTTATGTGGCATAATTATTAGTCCTGTTCAAGGAGCCTACAAATCATATGCATCCCCCACATGTCCAGATTAATAGAAGTATCTATCAATCAGGAGTTCTGGATGAAGAGGATGTAGTGCAAGGCACACATGTCTCTGGTGGTATTTAAGGCTCTGTGAGAGGCACCACAAACTCATCGTGTTCCATGACCTGACGTCTCTCATCCCTCCTGCTAGAGCTATACATTAAGCAGTCCATTACCTGCCTGCCTGTCTTTCCGTCACAGTTCAGTGATGTACAATTTAACCTGTGCAGGTTATAATACTGTAGAGAAAAGGTTTTCCTATCAGGCCTATCCCCATTAATTGAGAGAGAGAGAGACAGACACAGAGAGAGAGAGAGCGAGAGATGCATGCAGAAAGCAGGTCATGTACACTGTGGACTGTGGTAAATGAGAACAGTTTTAGAAACCTACACTTGACACATATTGTAAGTGTGTAAGGACTGCTCAAATAGAACAAGATGTTTGAATTCTCTCCAGCTGAAAAAGCCTCATTAGTTCAAGATTTTTGTTGTTGCCGTAGAGTATGGTCCTCTCACTCCCCTGCAGAGAGTCAGCCGTGTGACAGAGGCCACTGTTTCATCCTCGTCTCAAGACCTTCTCTGTTTTCTCTGCAAAAGCGTGAGATATGATCGCTGTTTTTTTTTTTTTTTTTTCTGGATAAGGTGCAGGAGGCACTGGCTTCCCTCTAGACCTTCAAATTACATTTCTGCCTGTCTGCTAATTCTGCTGAGATGATCTAGAATATTTCATGAGGAAAACACATAAATGGACACAGATGTCCCTGGGCTCTCAAGGTGCATCAACCCACATCATAGTCTGTCGCTGGGACAAACAAGGCTGACTTTTCCCAGGTTTAAGTGGAAGAACCCACCAACAATGAAGACTGAACAAACTCTTTGGTACTCCCCCACGTTTAGTAATGGGAAGAGGCAGTGCATCCCTAGTCCCTGTCAATCACAAGCATCATATAGCCCATCCCTTTTATTTTGTACTTAGTGATGAAGAGCTGATGCTTATCATTCTTTGCAAGCTGCTTGTGACTGGTACCATTAAAACTCACCCCTCAACCCTCTGCAGCTGCTTGTCACCACAGCTCTAGAAAACATCTGAGGTTGATTGTGGTGACTGTTCTGTGATCGTGGCTCCGTCCCACCCTCTCAGTATAGAAGTCAAGAAAGGAATTTCTACCTCTAAGTTCAAAAGTAGATTCTTACATATTTATTAAAATCCCAGTATCTTTCACCTTCAAGTTGGATTCCGTCCTTCTGTTAGAATCACTGCTGGGAGTATTGTCCTCAGTGCCTAGAGTTTTCCTGTCACCAAGCTCTCCTGAGCTCAGTAGTCTTACATGTAGATGAAAGTGCTGAACTCAACCAGTGGCAGGACTCTTCATACATCAGGAGATAGACTCACAAGCCCAGCTCAGACCTAATGGATCAGGAAACTTCTACATCTCGGCTGTGACATGGTTATTTTCTATATGGGAACCACTGAGGTTTAAAAAAAAAAAAAAACTTGTCCATTCATCTCTGGAATTTTCATTAAAAATGATCTGCTACATTTTTTATTATTTCTCTTGTCCTGGGGCATACCACGTGTGCAGTTAAAATTGTATCACACAAAGCAGTAAAAATCATGAGAGAGTGTCAGGTCTATTTGAGTCCCTTTTAGCTAGCTGTGGTATATAGAGGGTTTTAGTGATAACACTTGAGTCCAGTGTTCCAATCAATAGTGTCGCGGTATCAGTTTAAAGCAAAGGAAAATGTTTCAGTCACACTGAGTCAACTACACCCCAGCATTTCCTCTTCCATCACTGGTCACTCTTCATTTTGAGCCTAATGTCTCTGCCATATGGTTATTTTTCTTAGTCATGTATCTACCAGAAACTTGCCTAATATCTGGTAATTACCATAAACAGGAAAGTGAAGTATATAGTGAACCCCTCGGGGTTCTAATGAAAGACAGATAGATCATGAATTAGCTTGAAAATTTGTACAGACGTGACATGGAGCAGGCCATGGGACTCTATGAAAGAACAGTTAACCAAATCTGGGGGTGGGGGCAGGGAAAGTTCTCTCATCAACTGAATTTTAATCTCAAAGACCACTGAAGAGAATGGACTAAGCTAAGTTGGGGTCATTTAAAGTCACTTTCAAAGCTGCTGAAGGCTCAAGAAGAGAAGCATAAGTGGACTAGAGCTCGAGTACAATTGTGATGAGTTGTGGGGTAGTGAAAGGCCCGGAAGTGTCCATATGAAATATCTTGGGCCCTTTTTTCTCTTAGATCTCATCTGTTCTCTTTCAGGCACTGAAATGTCCTCTCACTGACAACGTATCATCATTAACTGAGTGAGGGTGTAGCATCATTAACTGAGTGAGGGTGTAGCATCATTAACTGAGTGAGGGTGTAGCATTATTAACTGAGTGAGGGTGTAGAATCATTAACTGAGTGAGGGTGTAGCATCATTAACTGAGTGAGGGTGTAGCATCATTAACTGAGTGAGGGTGTAGCATTATTAACTGAGTGAGGGTGTAGAATCATTAACTGAGTGAGGGTGTAGCATCATTAACTGAGTGAGGGTGTGGTAGCTTTAACTGAGTGAGGGTGTAGCATCGTTAACTGAGTGAGGGTGTGGCAGCGTTAACTGAGTGAGAGTGTGGTAGCTTTAACTGAGTGAGGGTATGGCAGCGTTAACTGAGTGACCATTTTGTACTCACCTATTGCTGGTGAAGCCGTCTTCCTCCTGACACTGCTGAGCAGTGAACTCCCGCAGGATGGAGATCATCTTATACTTTGGATCTTCAGTCTCTACTTTTCCAATGGAGCTAAGCTGACATCTGCCCCTGTCCACATCTCTCTGTCTCCCTCTGCCAATACCCCAAGAGAAGTATCATCTCACTTGTGTTACCCCAATACATTCCTGATTGGTTATGTTGTCCCTGGACCTGTTACACATTCTCCTTTTCATCCGTATTCAAAGCAACTTTTCTAAAAGACCGTTGTTTCTAAAGTAGCTGTGTTGTTTTGTTTTTCCTTGATTACCAGAAGGTAAAGGATAACATTTTCTGTGTGGAGGAGACTGTTCTACTTTTCTCCATTAAGAATATTCTTTCTGTTTATAGCTTGGACAATTTTTTTTTTTTGCGGGGGGCGGGCGGGGGTGGGGGGGTTGAGACAGGGTTTCTCTGTGTAGTTTTGGTGCCTGTCCTGGATCTCACTCTGTAGACCAGACTGGCCTTGAACTCACAGAGATCCACCTGGCTCTACCTCCCGAGTGCTGGGATTAAAGGCGTGCGCCGCCGCCGCCGCCGCCGCCGCCGCCGCCGCCGCCGCCGCCACCACCACCCAGCTGCTTGGACATTTTCCATAACAACAGACAGAATATGTTCCACAAAACAGTGACAGTGAAATCGCTGCCTTACACAAAAAGGTTCGGAGGTTTGAAAAACTGCATGCATATCCTGGCTTTAGATTGGCCCTTTGTGGTGATCTGAGCTCAGCCCTTCTCTGTGGTGCTTCGTTCTCAGGCTGGTAGCAAAAACTCCAAGTGTCCAGCCAGGCAGCATCCAAAAGGCAAAGCAAAGTTCTTGATCCTCTTCTCCCTTTTTTAACCACAAGACAATTTTCCCCCCAGAACCCCTAGCACACTTACACTCATAATCATTACTCAAGAATGAGAAAGGCTTAAAAAGTTACCCTGATTGACTTAATGAGAATATAAATGATGCTCTGGATCTAAAGCCACCTCCTGAGCCATCCATACCATTCTTTCCCTAGAAAGACTGCTTTCTACCACTCCTTCCATGGTTTGGTCCAGGCTCTAGGTGTTGGACCGCTTAGAAATCGCTTATAATAGAAACTACTCTTCATCTTACGGATGATGCTATAGCAACCTCAGTTTATCCTATCACAGCCTACCTCAAAAGAGATGGCATTTTCCTCATTTAGGCTGTGTCTTCTCTTCCTACAAGGCAGGAGCTACATCTTCTTATCTATCATTACATTCACTCCTAACAGATCAAGTATGTATGTACTCATAAAAGTTTCATTTGATTAAGCTTTATGAATTATATTTCAATTTGTAAATACTAATCAATGTAGTGTCCTGTTTTACAATGTATTTATTTATATGCATTTTGACCCTCCAAAAAAGGTATCTAAGTTTGATACAAAGTTGCCATCATAAATACATTTTAATACAAGCCAGGCAATTCTTTTTATTTTATTAAATCAATAGGATTACATACTTCAAATAGCCAGTAGCTGTATCAATTTCAATTACTCAGCTTGGAAGGCTTATTACAAAGAGTGTTTTTGCAACACTAATCAGGTGGCTCAGCTAGCCACGCAATTGGGAGCATTGAACAACATTCTGACTTACACGAGTATCGCTCACTTAGGTGAAAAATGGTACTTGTCCTTATGACATTCATCTTCTGGCAAGCATAAATTTAGTTTGCTTCCTCTGGTCTCTTTCTGTGGCTCCTGTCCTTGCCTCTTGGCAGATTCCAGGCAGATTGTGATGACTCACCATTGCTATCAACCAAACCCTGTCTCTCTCAAGAAACACAGCAAAGGGAGCCTCAGATCTTCGGCCTGATACAAGGATGGGGTAAGTTCGTGGTTGAGCTACATCCTCAGCACCAGTTTATTGACTTAGCCTTTCATCCTCTTCCCTGTGACGGAGAGAGCAGCCCTTTCCTCCTTACTTGAGAATAGTTCATGTCCCCTCTCCATTGCCTAGCAACTTAATTGCCAGTAATTGTTGCTAGGATCTAGGGGGTGCTAGCTCTCCACTTCTCTAAAGATAAGGAACTTGGTGCCTGTGTCAGCGCCATTTTAACTTCCTCTTGAGTTCGTGGTTAGATGGTCAGCTCCTTCCCCAGGCTCTCATTCTCTGGCTCTCTCAATACTCTCCTTTTCTCATTTTTTCTCCCTCCAACTGTGTGCCTCTTAGTTTTAGTGAGAGAGATGGACATTGTGATTATCTGAAGTCCTATAGTGGAGGAAAACAAAAATGTATCCCTTGGCTCAATAGCTATTTAACCATCTGTTCCTGATCCAGTACCCTCGGGCTATCGTCAGAATGTCCCCCATTGACTGTTCCCTTCCATCCTGAATCCAGTGATATGTTACCAGCATAATGGAAATAAACCAAAACAAACGTCCAACATCACCCATGGCTCAGTCTCCAGCAGTGGCTTAGAAGGCGAGTCATCAGGCTTTGTATAAGCTCCAATAGTGACAGTGTAAGAGGAAAACAGATCTGGATTCCATATGCTATTTTCTATTATTTCATGCAGATTTGCGGTGTTTCAAGTGTGTTAAGTTTGCTTTTATGAGACGTCCTGTCATATTATTCCATGGAAATTATGTTCTATGTTCCAAAATTTTCAAGTGAACTTCTGAAAGAGCCTGCTCATAAGGTGTGAACAACCTGTCCAGAAAATCATAATGGCAAAGAGCAAAGATTTTATCTTTTATTTCTCCCTTGTTGCATTGAGAATAAGCAGGTCAATTTTCACCTTAAAATTTAATTGCATAGAAATTTTCTCTGTGCAGTTACCCTTTCACTGAAAATGAAAAATATTTTACAGATGAGGATCCTTGGGGTCAGGGAAGAGTGTAGGTGCTTGAGCTGACATGGAAATCTGGTGTCATCATTTAGAAATGGTAGCATGTTTGTTGTTTCTGTTAAAAAAAAAAAAGTGTGTGGTAGGCAACCGACAATTTAGGACACATCAATGATTTGAAAAAGAAAGCTTCGAACACTAAGCAAGCATTCAAACCAGTACAAGCATGTCCCTAAACAGAAATACAAATCCTGGGTTTAGGTCTAAAATACAGAGAATCCTACATGAAAGGTAAGTGGTTGTGGTTTTCAAAGACTAAAAGTGTCACACCGAGAAGAGAAGGATGTTGAGCTTGTGAGCCTGGGCTTTGTATCGCCCAAGCACACCTGAAATCATGGTTTATATAGAGTAAAGTGAATAGGAAGTCAAGCTGAAGCCCACTGCAAGAAAGCATGGGGGCTGTCCCACGTGGATCCTGGAGGGTGCTGTTTGAGTGATTGTCCCTCCCAGGTCCGCGGTCTTGCTCACTTTGCTTCGTCAATAACCCTTCTGCTATATCAGGGCCAGCCAGCATCTTCACTTTCACACTATCTTCTCTAGATTCTTAAGAGACTTCCTCATCGGTCCTTCCTTTTCTGTATCTTCAATTCTTGGTCTTTCCTGACTCTTTGGGATGAATATTTAAGCATAGCAATTTGACTCCTGATGCAAGGAAATTCCATCTAAATTGTGCCACTCTGTATCATTAATCATTTGTGTTGCCTTCTATGACCTTCTTTTGTTCCTCTCTTTTATTTCTTCCTTCTGTGACTTCCTGTTTGTAAATCAAGCCCTTAGCAAGGATGACTTCCTATGAAATAAACAGGAAGTTGATGGATATGGATGAAGGGAACTGTCAGCTTGGAATTGGAGTATATCTGTTTTCTTTGTGAAACAATCAATAGAAAAGGACAAAGAGTGTGTGAGAATACTAAGACTGAAGGATTGTCAAAGGTAGGTTTCAGTGGGAGGGAGAAAAAGAATAAAGAGAGTGGGAAAGAGATGGGAGGTCATTATGAAGTGACATTAACCATAGTATGAAAGAACTCTCTGTTAAACACATGCTGATGTAGGTTATGCACAGACTACTGTAGTAAAGACTAGAAGCCATAACTCCTTTCCTCTAAACTGAGGAGTTGTTCACTCTGAGGACATCACTGATCCTCAGATATTATAGGACCTGGGTGACATGAAGGAGCACAGGCCACTTGCTAGTACTCTTAGCTGGTATGATTCTGTCCTATTGACATTTTACAGGGAGTAAAATGAAGTTCAGAAGCCTGGCACTCAGGCTACGCCGTCCTTTTCACCAATTTCAGCCTCAGTTCTCCTTTACTGTTTAATCTGATTTGAAGACTTTAGAAATCAAGTCATATCTCACAGTGTGTCTTGGGACAGATGAGACAGGAAATCAACTGCAAAAGAAAAAAAATGTGACTAGAAATTACTTTTGAGACCTCCTGACCCAAACCTCTTCTTGAAGTCTCCAGCTAAAGTCTCAAATTAAACAGGTCAAAGATAAAGCCACCTCTTTTCCAGCCCCCAGTTTCCTCTCATGTCTCCCACTGAAGGCACCCCCACCTAGATTCCACCATCTGAAGTCTACAACAGGGAACTTTCTCTTTCTGTTGTAGTGGAGTGGGGGCGGGGGATGTTCTCTTTTCTACCTAGTCAAGCCATTCTGGTTTCAACAGCACTGTCTTTGGTTCAGTCTACACAGTGGCTTTTCGTTTGTCCCCATGCATCCAGTCCCACTCACCTCCATGCAAAGCCTTTACATGTTGGGAATTAACTCGTTTAACTGAGAATAATCTGCACCAAATCAGGCTTTTGCTTTATAGTAAGTAAGCAGTTGGATATGGCTCATCCATATTTGAGGGAGCATAGTTTATTGGCATTTTCAGTGACTTTGGGAACATCCTGTATCTGTCTCATCCAGTACTGTAGCCATTTGTCTCTGGGGGCTACTGAGCACTTGAATGGTGGCCAGTGAAACTGGGTGACTGAAATTTTTTTTCCCCCGTATTTATTTTTAATTGAAACCGAAGTGGCTGCTTATGGATAGTGACCACTGTAATGCATATTACATGTCAAAAGAAAAAATACAAACTATGGTGTGGTTCATAAGATCTTTACACTCCCCATCTCCTGTCCTGTCAGCTGGGATGAACTCACACATGCTCATCATCTCCCTGGAACTCCACCTGGCCTCCCATCCGGCTTCCTTTGTATGTGTTGGCTTGTGGCAGGCATGTAATGTATTTCCTGTCTTTCAAAAGCTCTACAAATCCTACAAGGCCATGTTCAATGTGGCTTCTTAAAAGCTGTCTCTTAGCATCTGTCACATCCCTATAGGGGTTCCCCTCCCCCCTCCTCTCTCTATTCCTCTCTCTCTCTCTCTCTCTCTCTCTCTCTCTCTCTCTCTCTCTCTCTCTCTCATTTTCTCTCAAGCCACTAGGTTTTATTGCTGATCTAATTTTCCCCATTAAACAGCCAGAAAGCAGGTTTCAAAATTACTACATTAGCTAATGTAGCTGGCGGGGAAAGAGTTAGGTTAAACTCCAAAATAAATTCAACTTAATGATGACACAAACCTGTAATTGCAGCTCTTGGGAGGATGAGATAAGAGGATCATGAGTTTAAGGCCAGACTAGGCACACCCTATTGTAGCTGAAGTTTTCTCCAGTCCTGCCCAGCCCCACAGACCCCGCAGCCGCTTATAAAATAATCACTCTTATATTAATTATATTATTATTAATTATATAATATAGCTTATATTAATTATAACTGCATGGCCATTAGCTCAGGCCTACCACTGACTAGCTCTTACATTTGAACTCAGCCCATTTGTGTTAATCTATATGTTGCCATGTGTTCTGTGGCTTTACCTGTGTGCCATTACATGCTGCTCCCTGGATGGCGGGATGGCATCTCCTGACTCAGCCTTCCTATTCCCAAAATCCTCCTTGTCTGTTTTCCCCACCTATACTTCCTGCCAGGCTACTGGCCAATCAGCTTTTTATTTATCAACCAATCAGAGCAACACATATTCACAGCATAGAAAACATCCCACAGCACCTCCCCTTTTGTGTCTAATCAAAAAGGAAGGATTTAACTTTAACATAGTAAAATTACATATAACAAAACAGTAATCAAGCAAGAATTACAGTTATAAATACAGTTTTTTTATATTAGTTATAACTTTTTTATTTTTTATTTTTATTACAAAAAATGGGAAAATGTGGTGATATTTTATTTGTGCTAAAATGTGGTGATGTTTTATTTGTATGTTAGTAAATAAAGTTTGCCTAGAGATCAGAGTTCATAGCCAGCCATAAACAAAAGTCAAGAGGTGGTAGCACACACCCTTAATCTGATCACATGACAGACAGAGTCTCTGTGCATTCCAAGACACAGCCAAGCATGGTGACACATGCCTTTAATCCCAGTACCAACCATAGAGACCTAGACAGACCTGTACAGACAAACAGTGACAAAAAAAGTGAGATGGCTAGACTAAAAGCCAATAAAAAGACAAAACAACAAGACAATAAAGACGCAGGTAGGCAAAAAATAAAAAATAACCTAATTCTCTTAAAAAGCTACGGTGGCGTGGTGAGCTAAGGTTAGTTGGTTTCTATTCCTATTTCTCTGATCTCTAAGGCTTTCACCCCTGTATTGGGCTCTTATTTAATAAGACTGTCTAAAAATCCATCTACAAATCCCCATCTCAAAACAGAAAGCCAAAACAAAACAAACAGGTCAACTGAAAAAAAAACACTTTCTTTTTCAAATAAATTACAAAAGGTAATAAGAAATAATAAAGAGGTAGGGAAGGTTCACCCACCATTACCACCACTGTAAACTCCGGTGTGTGTATCTTTTCAGAGTAATTAGAGAGAGAAGTCGAGGTTGACCTTCATAGGACATCAGCATTTCCCTTTGCAATTCTAAATTGAATCCTTTCAGCTCTTGCTTCATTTATATTTCAAGTGTGTTCCTGTTTGATGTCAAATCTCTTAAAACTAATTAAGTAATAGATTGCCCATTGAGTACATCATATATCTTTCAAGGTTAAACAAGAATAAAACACTTTGCCTGGGTTTTCCATTGTGAAACTGCTGGTGAGGGGGATGAACACTTTTAAAGTGATACACTGCAGTAGGAAAAAAGACAATCCTGTCAGTTAAAATTGCCAGATACAGCCAGTCTTACAACTGTTTTATAATCCCCATGATTTAAATGTTCCCTGGGAAAATGCCCTCTTGCTCATGGAGTTATCTTGGAAAGGGTCCCACCTTTGAGCTTACTGGGAAGTGAAGAGAGCCACCTCCTTGCCCTGATTTTTATGGGATGCAGAGCAATCTGTTATGTTTTTGAGGCTGCTAATATTGCTATTTAAAAGTTGTCTAGAGAAATGTTCTCCTCAGCACCTATTCAACTAGTTTCATTGACACTTGTTATGCACAGACAGCTGAATGAGTTGCAGCTATTAAACAGAGTGGAGTGTTGTGGGAAGGGAATGCATAATGAATGGGTTTTTGTTACTTTCTGTTTTGATTATGAGGGTCATAGTCAATCAGATTTCTAATTATGGACTGTGTGGTGTTTGATAGTCAATCTAGAAGTATTCATGAATCCAAAGCCTCTTATGTTTGTGAACTTGTAATGGGGTGGGGGGGGGGCGCAGGAATTCCAAGAAGGAAATGAAGCATTAGCCTAGATGCCTCTTCTTCATGTTTTCTGCCCTTTTATATAGTGGTAGCCCTACTGTGTACTCAAGCATCTGTGTGCACAATGTTCACCACTCAACATGAGAGATGTTGTGGTTAGATATGCATGATTCTGCATATGCTGCCCTGGGAACTTCTTAATCCTGATCACAGCCATCAGAACCTCCCATGTAGATCTGGCTGAATAGATAGAGGATATGTTTGAGGGTAGGAGAAAAGTAGGGAAGAGTGTTTATTATCTGGATTTACTGAATGATGAGTCTATTGCCATTAAATTTATAATCCCTGGAAGTTTCTAAACCTTAAGAAACCTAACGGCTTTCAAACATGTTGAAGTAAGTAAAAACTCGTGAAAAGTATGGTATGGCAGGGTAAAATATGCCCAAAGTACATCATACATTTATATAAAAGTGTCCTTTTCTAACCCAAAACCACATGTAGTGAATATATGCCAATGAAAAACTAAAACAAATAAAATGATCAAGTTCAGAGTTATGACAAAAAGATTTTTTTTAACAATAGTTTGATTACAGTTTCTGTATTTAAGGAAGAGAATCACATTCTTCACATTACTAAAGCTATTCCCTCATGATGAATGAGAGTTTAGAAATTGGATTGGGGAATACTGGAGACAGAACACAGCTTTGCACATATTATGCATGTATTCTAATATCAAGCTAGACACACAACCCAGAACATATTTCATGGATATTTCAGGGATACATATTTGCAACCAAAGAGAATTTTATATCAGATTTGTGCATTGAAATAACTGCGTGCCAAACTCTTGCACAAAGGACTGTTAAGAGTGCTTGCTGCTCTTCCAGAGGACCAAAGTTCATTTCCTAGCACCCACATGAGATAGCTCACAGCTGCCTTTTACTCCAGCTCTGGAGCATCCTATGTTTTCTTGCCTCCACTGGCACCAGCACTCATATGTGCATAAACCTACATACACATAAATAAAATGATATTTGTAAAGATAACACCCTTTTGTAACACTTTCATATTTTAATAGAATGACTAAAAGACCAATTTGGAGATGAAAAATTGCCTGTGTTCATATGTACCTCCTAAAATATGGCATTACTTACCTGATTATCAATCTATCGAATGCTTGTTCAGTATAGAAAGTTAGATTGCAGTAGTAGATACATCTGCAGTGGGCACATAGATAAGGTTTTACCCTGTCTGTGTTGCTGTGGACTTGTTACATTTTATTGCTCTGTGAGTACCACATTCTAGGATCTTTCAGCTAGATGGTTACAATACAACTCAAGTTACGCCCCTGTGTTTCAGGAATCTGGCCCACTGTGACACACATAACTACATTGTCTTATTGTACTTCTGACAACAGGGAGATTTGGTGGATTTATATCTGGAGCTGTAGAATGGATGCCCACCCAATTGCTTTTTATTTTTTAATTGTTACTTTGAGAGATGAGAAAGCCATTCCCAAAGGTTCAGCCTCATTTTGTATCATGGTAATTCAACTGGTAACTTCCTTATGAAAACCACCCTTTCAACTGCTAGGTGCAACCTTGGAGCACTCAGGAAAGTTGAAACCAGTTTCCTGAGTCCTAAAAAAAAATACAAGAATGGATATTGGAGAATATCAGTGTGACAGTGTGTTGTTTTGCTTGCTTGCTTGTTTTAATGTAATCATGGTTAACAGAATTTTTAACTTATTTTTTAATTTCATGTGTATGTGCTGTGTCGATGTCATCCCCTCCTCCCTCTCCTCCCTCTCCTCCCTCAGCCCCTCCCATACCCCTTACTCCTTCCTAAATCCATGGCCTCTTTTTTCTTTAATTATTATTGTTCCACACAGACAAAGCCATATAGACAGTTATATAATGCATTTTAGACATTCACCATTAAGTACAAACCTGTGCTTGCTTTTGTTTTATTATACACAATTATAAGTATTTTCCAATATCTCCCAGGTTGTCATGTTGTTCTTATCGCTATCAGCTTTAACTGCAATTCATCTTTCTACAGGACATGGTCTGTCTTTCTTAGTCAAATTGTGTTGTAAAGCTAATGGAGGGATTTGTCATATCAGATCCATGTCCTGAAGTTGTGAGGATAATTACTTGTCCAAGACCTTTAAGCTTAATGAATGTCCTACCTCCTGGGGGCGCTCTGCAGTAAATGCTTTATGTCGGATGAGCAGACGTGCGGTGAAGATGATGTAATGCCACCGCAGGGACCATCACCACACATCTTCCTTAGACTTCAAAATCAAAATAACCCTAATTTCAACCTGTACTAAAGATAAGCAGTTATAACTTACCTCTGGACTAATGAGCTCATGGCCTGAGTTCTGTCTCCAGAATTCACAGTGGTAGTACATCCTTACAATCGTAGATCTGCAGGAGCAGAGACAGGGCAGTCCCTGGAGCTTGCTGGGCAGTCGGTCTGGCTTAGTTGTCGAGTTACAGGACAGATAAAGTCAGTGAAACCATCTGCACACACACACACACACACACACACACACACACACACACACACACACACTATGTGATTGCAAAAGCAAAAATAACAGTCTCACCTAAATTATTGATACTGCTTTGAAATTTCTGGCCATGGGAGTAAGTAAGTAAGATGAAGGAGCTGTAAGCATTAAAACAGCTGGATATAGCATTGCCTCGCTGTGATGTTACTATGCACTTTTTAGATTAAAAAAAAAAAGAATCAACTCAAAAAGACTGTAATTCATACAATGTTGGTAAATTACAAACAATTGTAATTTATGATTATTTTTTAAATACATAAAATGGAGAAAATTTATCTACAGTAGCAAAATTGTATAAAAATACATTGCATTTACTTTAATAAGAATTTCCTATATGACCTGAGAATATGCTGAAAAATCTGGCACTTACTGTATGTATGTCAGTTCTCTATGATTTGACAGGTTTATTGCAATGGTAATAGAAACTTCAAGAGTCTCTTTTTAATAATGCAACCAAATATTCCTAGAGTGTGTCAGAGATCTGGAGAAAGAAATACAAACATAGAAAAATGAGTGAGAAAGTTCAGGAGAAGGGTGAGTTCTGCAAGATA
Organism: Peromyscus californicus insignis; assembly: GCF_007827085.1. Taxonomy (NCBI): domain Eukaryota; kingdom Metazoa; phylum Chordata; class Mammalia; order Rodentia; family Cricetidae; genus Peromyscus; species Peromyscus californicus. Next base: position 39,381,428 of record NW_026294514.1, on the reverse strand, counting down.
TTTGCACAAAAGGAATTATAAGGAAGGATAGATTTATTAGCCAAAAATAGGTTCTGATATTTTCAGAGAGTATTTATCCTAGAAGCTTTATCACAAGTTTCTGAGGAAGAGAAAAATGTTCCAATATATGGTATGAGAAAAATCAGATATCAAAAAACTCTGATAAAGTCAGTGAAACCATCTGCAGACCAGTGAGATGGCTTAGCAGGCAATGGTGCATGCCACCAAGTCTGTCATCCTGAGTCAGATCTCTAGCTTCAATGTGGGCTAGAAAAGAACTGACTCCTGTAAGTCATCCTGTAACGTCCACATGCACCATGGCACATACCTGCATACACACACACACACACACACACACACACACACACACACACACACACACCTATACATGCATGCATACATGCACACACATGCATGTGCTAAATAAATCTAATTTTTTTAATTAAAAGTAACTTTGTCCTTAGAGAGCATTCAAAGAAATTATCAACTTACTGGATGATAAAGCAAAAAATAAGTTTCTCAAAATTATAAGAAAAATGTACACATTTATTATAAAAGTTTGTCTGTGTATCAAAATTCTCCATACATGAAGTTATATAGCAAAATACTGCCAGGCATACTTATTGTGCACCTAGACTGCAGTAATTGAATGACAAAACCAAAGTAATAGCCTATAGCTCAGATGTGGCCATGGATAACTCACAAAACAGGACTCCTAGTCATCAAACAAATGCGAGAAGTTTTTCAACCTTATAATTTACTTTTTAACACAGCTTGAGTTTAGATTCTTATCTTTTTAAGTGCAAGTCTAAAGACCTGAGCCAGTCCATAGCACACGCATCCAAAGCAAAGCATGATGCTATGCTCATGTAATCCTTGCCCTGGAAAGACAGAAGCGGAAGATGCTTTGGGCTTTCTGTCCAGCTACTCTAGCTGAATCTCTGGGCTCCAGACTCAGTGAGAGACCCTGTCTCAAAAATAAGGTGGAACATAATTGAGGAAGGCATTAGACATTGACATCTAGACACACGCACACACACATACACACACACATACACACACACATACACACACATATACACACACATACACATACACACACATATACACATACATACACACATGCATATACACACACACATACATATACACACACACATACACCCACATATACACACATACATACACACACATACACATACACACACACACACATACACACACACACACACACACACACACACACACACACAGAAAACCAGAATTAAAGCTGATTATCTGCTAAAGTACAACATGAGTGGAATTGGTACTATTCTAAATAGTATCTGAAGAACTGGTGTATTTGTTCTACAGAAATCATGAAAACATAATCATTAATATGAGAAATAATATTTCTTTTTAAAATGGTATTTTATTTTATTATTATTGAGAATTTCATACACACAAGTTGATCCACGGAAATATTTCAACATACAAAAATATTGTGGGTTTGTATTACTGTATTTCAGAACAATATAGAAAAACTAAATGTGAAATATTATATATACATGTAAAATATATTATGTAACTATTGAAGATGGTGGCTGATGGAGGATGGATATAAACAGAAAATACTTGTAATACTTACAAATAAATAAATAGACACAGATGCAAATTGAATATCCATTATAAAATATTAAAAATTAGTTATGAAAAAATGACTAAAAGAAACACAAGCATGGTATTAATTACCAGCTGTGTTTGAGTGGATGCACCTGATTATATAACTTTGACAATGAAAAGTAGCTGGAAGTTTGAGTACTTCTGAAAAATGCAATTACTGATCTAGTCACATCATCATGGTGCTACTTAACTACCTGTAAAATTCTTGGAAAAACTGCTTCCTCCCATAGTGAAGCTGCTAAGTCCTCATTATAATGTGCAGAGAACTATCATTTGCAGATAGAAAAACAGACCTCTGAGAATTAACAAAATCATTTCTCCCCTATCTCTGAAACCTGGTCCTAACACTAATCCATTAAAATACTTTCCTCACCAAACAACTTTCCACAAAGCCTTGGTTTCTGTGAGAAGTTCTGGGAGACAGAGCCTCTCCACGGAAATGTGATGGTGGTAAGGTTGTAGTTAATTAGAAACTCCCTACCCCAGTTCTCCCACACCAGATGGCATTAGCACTACTGGGGCACACCATGAATAAGCCCAGGATAATTTATCTCATCATCTTAATTCACCAACTAAATCCACTTGTGACCTATATAGCAACCATAGGTATTATGATATGTGCCACTGAGTCAGAACACAAAAATGTTTGTAATTGGGACTGGGGAAGTGATAACAGTGGTAAAATACTTGTCATACAAGTCTGATGACTGTTTCTGGATCCCTAGAACATAAAAGGTGGCCAGGAATGGAGGACCTCTAGGAATCCCGGTGCTGGGCAGGTGGGGATAAGGAATCCTGGATCATTAGACTAGTCAAACAACTCCAAGATCAAAGCAAGACTGCCTCAGTCAATAAAGTAGAAAGCAATTGAAGAAGACACTTGATATCAACTTGGAGACAGATGCATGTATGTGCATGCACACTCACATGCATGTGCCTACTACCCACAGGTATGTCAACCATACACACATCTACATTCAAAAGAATCAACTGGGAAGCTGTGGATTGCTGGTATCATCCTCCATTCACACATTAAAAAGTTTTGAAGTGCATACTAAAATTATTAGAACCATTGATGTTAACATGTTTGCAATCATTTCCATTTGCTTTTCTCAGGAGATGTCTGAATGCAGGAAAGAAAAGCTAAAATTTCATAGTACCTACCTAAGGGGGTGGGGGGACTGGACTGGATGTAGTGAGTCTACAATGCTGCCTTCAGCAGCTTGCACACAGCTTAGACTGGTTGTCAATGCTTTCTCATTTTATATCCACAAATGCTCCTGTCACCATTGATTACCTATCAAAAGCAAGAGAGGCAAGGAATAAGGCCATTTAAGGGAGAAGCACTTGTCACTCCAGACATACTCTCTCTTGGGATTGCTGGGCACTGAGATGTGCTCTTAATCTGTCCCCTGAGATGCCGGCTTCTTCCTTGAACCAATGTTTGCTCGCGGTTCTAGTGTAAGTTCAAATGGAGCTGTTAGACATAATTACTTTTAAATATATCGTTGAAAACCCATCACTTGTCTTTTGAGGTGCATGTCGAAGGCATTTCGGGACAAAGGTGAATTATATAGTTTGAAGCCAAATAACAGGAATCTCTTATCCTTACTCTTGTTAAAGATCCAGCAAATTAGGTCATATCAGGAAGACGGAGTGTTGTAAACTGTAAAATTGGAAACTCTTACTATAGTCCAGTAACTTGAGAGTCACCTAATCGTCTGGTGCTCCTAGCCAACTCTTTCTATTTAATTAAATGACTTCACTTTTTGAGAGTTCCAAGCTTTTATAACATTAACAATGACAAACATAATACTGTTTTGAATTATTTAAGTAGATATTATTTAAATATGCCCTCTCATGGTACCCACTGTTATTTAGTGGAGGTATCATGGTACTTGATGAAGGAAGAGAAATGCACAGGAGTGTGGCATTCGTGAGAAGACAGCTCTTAGCTTTTATCAGCAACACTATCACTTGGGATCCCATTGGGTTCTGGTTCCCTTTGTAGATGTGTGGCATATCTTGAGTAGACCATGAGCCTTGAACTAGGAACTTGAGAACAGATTTTAATGTCTTCTCTTCCATGTTTCCCAGCTTTGTATGGTGACAGCAATTATGGGGACTGAAAAGCAAGTGCAGACTCCCTGTCTTACTCAACCACATCTCTTAGATAAGCTCTGGTGTCTGTGGGTTTTAAGTAAACCTGGTCATAAGTGACTCCAAGACTTTGTATTCTAACCTTCCTTAGAAATCCCATCCTTGATCGACATGCTATTGCCAGCTTGAAGCCTAGACGTCTTATGTGGGACCCATAATCTCTTCCTCATCTAGGCATGCTTTTTGTCATACCTCATTTAAAATGCTACATGTGCTTAGTAGTTGAGTTAGTCATGATTACCTAGAGGAACAGAATTTATAAAATTTATATATGTATATGTGTGTATACGTGTGTGTGTGTGTGTGTGTGTGTGTGTGTGTGTGTGTGTGTGTAATTTATTAGAGTGCCTTACAGGTTATGGTCAACCTATTCCAACAATGGCTGTCTCCCGATGGAAAGTCCAAGAATCTAGTAGTTGTTCAATCCACAGGAGTGAATGTCTCAGCTAGCTAGCCTCCTTATATAACAGAATCTCAAAGGTGTAGGCTGTAATACCAGTGAAGGAATGAACTTGCCAGCAAGAGTGAAGGCAAGCAGGTAAAGAGCAAATGCTTCCTTCTTCCATGCCCTCTTTATAAGCTGCCACCAGAAGGTGTGGCCCAGATTTAAAGCGGATCTTCCCACCTCAAAAGATCCTGATTTAGGGTAGGTCTTCCCACTTCAAATTATTCAATAAAGAAAAATACCTCACAGATGTACCCGGCTGCTTGGGGTTTGGTTAATTTCAGATGTAGTCATGTTAGCAACCAAGAATAGCCATCACATGGAGTGCGGGCTACAAAACATCAGGGCCTTTCCCACATCGCCTTCCACTTCCCACCGCTTCCACGTTTTGTCTCTTACATACAGACCTGGGCATTACTCCTTGGCACTGGCAGAAATCACATGGAAACTCAACTGTCTTCCACGTCTAAACCTCAGTACTTTATAATCAGCTGATTTCTCCACAACCTTTCTTATGTATCTCTTCCCAAGGACCTATAACCGAGTTTACCAACATGCCCTCTTCCCCAACATTTTGTGGCATGTTCTACCTCTGCCCCTCTGCACAAAGCTTATGCATATGAGCTTAGTCCTCCACGTTTGGAGGAGCCCATTCTGGAAGAGTTGCTGTTCCTTCTTACTCCTCCTTCTGTAATTTCTCCTTAATTGACATTTTTCTGTACCACTCACTCCACCGTGTTCTTGCCAAAGGGCATTTATGTCCATGTATGATGTGTATCTGCATGAAGGAGAAGCAGTGAATGTGAAAGTAAGTAGTGCACAGCACCAGCCAGGAACAAGGTTCGTCTTTAAACACAGCAATAGTTTCCTAAACACCTGGCGAAGCAACTTCACCGTCAGGATTATTCACACCTTCCTCCTGTGCATCCACTGGCTGGTATTTGTTCCTTTATCAGATCATAGTTGATCCTTTTATGTACATAGGAACACACTGTTTTACCCAAACAGCCCAAAGTGGAGACCATGCCACATTTAGATCTGTATGTTGGGTAGAGGTGCTGATGTAGTAAACATGTTGTGGATTTTTTTTTTTTTTTAACAAATGGATAAAAATGAAACTGCCAGTAAAGGCCATGTGACAGTCAACATTTGCTGTGGGATGGTCTGTATGTCAAGTGTGTTGCTGATTGGTCAATAAATAAATCACTGATTGGCTAGTGGCTAGGCAGGAAGTATAGGCGGGACAAGGAGGAGAATAAAGCTGGGAAGTGGAAGGCTGAGTCAGAGAGACACTGCCAGTCGCCACAATGACAAACAGCATGTGAAGATGCCGGTAAGCCACGAGCCATGTGGCAAGGTATAGATTAATGGAAATGGATTAATTTAAGCTATAAGAACAGTTAGCAAGAAGCCTGCCACGGCCATACATTTTGTAAGCAATATAAGTCTCTGTATTTACTTGGTTGGGTCTGAGCGGCTGTGGGACTGGCAGGTGAGAGAGATTTGCCCAGACCATGGGCCAGGCAAGAAAACTCTAGCTACAAACATTTTTTTTTTAAGTTAGAAGCCAAGAACTTCCCTTTCATTCTCTAAATGATTTTTGTGGAAATCTGAGCTTTAACTAGACAAGGTCAACTTCCTGGCCTACATGCCCGGGCCCGCCTTTCAGTTTGTAGTAGATTATACATGTGAACATGGCTCTTTGCTGTGTCTCCTTTATGTGAGGTCAAGGAAAGTAGACACACTCCTGAGCCTGTACCTAAGTGGACCCTAGAAGTCATCGGTGCCCAGTGTCAGACACTGAATACAGCACTGTGTCAAGGCAGTGATCCCATGGAGGTTTTCATTTGCCAACTATTTGTTGTGTGAGTGCCAACTTCCTGGCCCACAGTGACAGACCAGCACTGTGGATTTCCAGTGTCCCTATTTTCTTATTCTTAAGGCTTGTCTTCAGGATGACAAATCCCTCATGTTTTAATGTATCAACTGCTATAATGAATGAAAGACTCCTTACAAAAGCAGTCTTAATAAAGGCTACAGCACCTGTTGCTGTAGATAGACCTCTGTGGAGCAACACTTGTGGGAACCCAGGACCCACAAGACTCATGGGATGACAACACCTCATTCTACAAAACATTTTTTTTTGCATCTGACCTTATGATGATGAAATTTTTTATTGCAACAGGTGGCACTCAAGTGCCCACATATACATACACACATTTATCATTGCTAAATGGAAGCATGAAGGCTGAATAGAATTGGACAGCAAAGGGCATAATACATCTGAAACTTATTCTTCATGTGCCTCACTCCATGTTACAAACTTTTAAATGATTTGTGATGTTCCTTCTGCTGACTTGTCTTCCCACAGAGTTTTCATGAAGTAGAGCCTAAATTGCACAGTCTCTTATATACTGTGTTTCATCAATTGTAAGGTGAAAATTTTTACTTTATTTGATTATCTTCAAGTGAACACAGAGCTTTGTAGCTTTCTAGACTATGACAAATCACTATTATTTTAAACTATATTACTGACTCTCTAGAACAGTGATCATTACTAATGGTAACTTCAGCTATTTTTTTTCTTTTTATTCAGGAGCTCTTTGTGTTTTAAAACATCTCTAATATAAAGGATAGGTTTGAGTGTCTATTGCACAGCAAAGTGATAGAGTTAATGATAATGTATTTTTGTCTTCCAAATAAATAAAGAAGTAACTTTAAAAGGTCTGACTACAAAAAAAATAGTAGGCATAATGGTGGCTATATTAATTCACTAGACTGAATAGATTAGTTTACACATTATATATATATATATATATATATATATATATATATATATATACCAAATTGTACCCCATGCAATTATGATTTGCTAATGTAAATAACAATAATTGCTGTTGATTGTTTCTGCTCTTTTGGGGGCTGGCCACCCAGCTCCCAAATAAATCACACATGGAGGCTTCTTAATTATAAATGCTCAGCCTCATCTTGGCTTGTTTCTTGCCAACTTTTCTTGAATTATCCCCATCTACCTTCTGCCTCTGGGCTTTTTCCTTTTCTTACTTCTGTAATCTTACTCTCACTCTTAGTTCATGCTGGCAGTGTGGCTGGGTGGCTGGCCCCTAGTGTCCTTCTCAACTTGTTCTCTTGCTCTTTCTTCTTTTCCTCCCAGATTTCTCCTTCTATTTATTCTCTCTGCCTGCCAGCCCCACCTATCCTTTCTCCTGCCTTGCTATTAACCATTCAGCTCTTGATTAGATCACCAGGTATTTTAGACAGGCAAAGTAACACAGCTTCATGGAGTTAAACAAATGCAACATAAAAGAATGCAACACATCTTTGCATCATTAAACAAATGTTCCACAGCATAAACAAATTTAACACATCTTAAAATAATATTCTACAACAAGTAATACCAAAGGAAAATACCCCTATAAACTCAACTAAATAGTATAGCATTTTTACATTTAAAATTGCATATAACTTTAAAAAATAAAAAAAAAATGCATATACCTTTAAATTTTGTTAACTATAAAGACTGAATTAGACTTTTAAATAATTGTGTGTACAGTTTTCTTTGCTAGATTTTGGTTCAGAGTAATTTTTTTTGGGTTTTCGAGACAGGGTTTCTCTGTGTAGTTTTGCACCTTTCCTGGAACTCACTTGGTAGCCCAGGCTTGCCTTGAACTCACAGAGATCTGCCTGGCTCTGCCTCATGATTGCTGGGATTAAAGCGTGCATCACCACCGCCCAGCTGGTTCAAAGTAATTTATAAACCTAGGAAGCATAAGGCTGGTTTAAAAAAACAAACACAAGCGCACATGTCGATAGATGGATATTCATACAAACATTTCAATAAGAAATCTTTTTTTAATTTAATTTAATTTTACATATCAGCCACGGATTCCCTTGTTCTCCCCCCTTCCCCCCCCCCCACTGCCTTCCCCCCAGCCCACCCCCCATTCCCATCTCCTCCAGGGCAAAGACTCCCCTGGGAATTGAGTTCAACCTGGTAGATTCAGTCCAGGCAGGTCTAGTCCCCTCCTCCCAGGCTGAGCCAAGTGTCCCTGTATAAGCCCCAGGTTCCAAACAGCCAGCTCATGCACTGAGGACAGGTCCCGGTTGAAGCATGTTGTGAATAACTTCAAGATTGTTTTCGTCTTCAATTTACCAACCCAAGTGAATATAATATTTTTTCAATCTGCAGCAAAGCTTGTGATTTTATTAGTATAGGACATACATTTTTATTTTAGCCTTTTTTCAGTAACAAAAAAAAAATCCCAGAATTTGTTTCAATTTCAATCTTTGAAAAAAGGTGGGACAAGGAAACGTATTCTTAAAAATGAGTTACTAATTAATCAATCTCTCCTCCATCTATAATTTTTATTAAATTTCCAAATTTTTACATTAGCATTTGACCCTAAGTGACACAAAGTCTTCTTTTTTTTTTTTAATGGATGCATTGAGTTCACTTCACCAGTATTTTGAAAGTAGTCTCAGAACAGAAGAGGCAGAGAGACTGTGTACAAGAGGGCATACAAATTCTGCCTCTTAGCTTTGCTTCTCTTAATTTCTACCTCAAATTCCATTACTGCTTTCATGTCCTTAACCAGTATCTTCAGAGGCATATTTCCCTCTGAGCATATCCATTTATAAAATTACACAGGGTAGAGCTGTCTCTGACAGGGAACGTCTTCAACACACCCGTAAAGCTGACCCACCATCTTGACTGTTATATCAGTCTGTCCTGAACTCCTGCATGGAAATTGGTTTCTGCCTAGTATTTGACTCATTTCCCCCACAAGCCATTGAAGACTTCTGGGCAGTTTTCATAGAGCTGGAATATCCCCTCAGTTTCAATGTATTTGGATGGGATGATTGTGAAGTCGTCATGCATTATTAACTCTACTTAGCTGATGATTTTAGTTTTGACCCAGTTTCAATAATTTATGCATAATTTGGAAACTATAACAGAAACATATTTTAAAATGAGATCAAATATGAATTCTAGCCAGAGCTGGCCATGCCCCAGTCCTGAAATCCCAGCCAGGCCCTCATCCAATGCAGCCATTTGTCTGCCTCACACTCCAGAAAAGCTGTGTTGTGGTGGTAAAGAGCTTGGTGACAGTGGCATCCTTAATGAATCTCATGGGGACTCCTAATAGATTCAATAGCAGTGACTGATCAGCGTCCCTTATGATGGCTGACTCATCGGTGCGGACCGTCTACACAAATAACAAATATGGCATTCCGCTAAGGGAGATAAAGTCTCCTATGTTGTGCAGTTTTCTGTTCACCCCTTATAAATAGGCAGACTAAGGTATTCTCTCTTCCTGGAATTCAGAATATAAATGCCTCCCTTAAATAAGACACTAATTCCTGTCTTGCCTTTCTTCCCGTACTAGTTAACTCTCAGCTCTCTTTTTTTTTTTCAAATGAAGCAACATGAGGGAATTATAGAGTAAAGAAATGAGTTATTAATTAAGAAACATGAGGTCTCTTGAGAAGTAATAATACACTTTTATATTTAAGTGTGAGAGTTGAGAGGGGAAGAGACTTAAGAGAAGGACTGTAGGATACTCAGAAGGAGACGAATTTATCAAGAGAGACTCATGCTCTGGTTTTGGGCAAACGTCAGAGGAAGAAAAGGTTGTTAGTATCTTGAGTCCGACAATGATTTGGTGTCTTCTACAGCTTTAACCTCCTCTCTGGTCAGCCGCAGCCACATGGCCTCATTTTCCCCTATTGTCCTGACTAGGGGAGACTCACCCTGCATTTTAATGGGATTTTCTTCCCCTACAGCTCCCCTGACTACTTTCTCTTAGCTTCAGGGTTACTTGCTCTCAGGAGCAACAAAAGGTGTTACAACTGTCTTAGAAGTTGGAAAGATCAAAAGATGTTACTTTTGCCGTGTTTACCACAGTGCTGGTTGTTGACAGCATGGGCATATAGGATAAGCATATGGTAGCAGTCACTAGTGAGTACTTCTGTTGAATGAAGTGTGTACTAATCCCACTAGGAGCTGAGTCTGTGTTTGTAAGAAAACACGTTGCAGTCACTGTCCTGTGATGTGCTTCTGGTACCCGCCTTAAAGGTGTATGGGGGCAAACCATGACTGTTTGTCTAAAGGCTTGATGTATGTGCTTTTTCTCTAGTCAATAGGTTTATCAATTTCTTTAGAATAGAATGGAAAAATCAATCCCTTCCCTTCCCTCTCCTCCCCTCCCTTCCCCTTCCTTCCTTCCTTCCTTCCTTCCTTCACATAATTGTCTTGTTGCCATGACCAAATACTTGACAATTTAAAGAAGGAAACTCAAATGTTTGAGTGGAACATTCTACACAAGACATGGCAGCAGAAGGAGAGTGGAAGAGAAGAGCAGGGAAGCAGGCATCTGGCTGTTCCTATTGAACATGCACTCCGGCCGCAGAAGCACCAGGAAGTGTGACAGGGCTATAAAACCATAAGGTCTTCCTCCCAGTCACCCACTTCCATCAGCAAAGCTCCACCCACAAAAGTTCCACAACCTTTCTAAATAAAGCCAACTATGGACAAACCCATGAGCCTATTGGGGTTATTTCCCATTCAAATCACCCCTTTCTTCTTCCTCCCTCTCCTCTTCTCCCTCCTCCTCCTTCTCCTCCTCTTCCTCCCCTTCCTCTCCCTCCTCCTCTCCCTCTTCTTCTTCTTCCTCTTCCTTCTCCTTTTCTCCCTCCTCCCCTTCCTCCTCCCTTTCCTCCTCCTATTCCTCCTTCTCCTCTCCCTCCTCCTCTTCTTCCTCCTCTTTCTCCTCCTTTTCCTCCTCCTCTTCCTCCTCCCCCTCTCCCTCCTCTTATCCCTCCTCCTCTCCCTTCTCTCCCTCCTCCTCTCCCTCTTTCTCCTCCCCCTCCTCTTCATCCTCCTTTCCCGCCTCTTCCTCCTCCCCCTCCTCCTCCTCCCCCTCCTCCTCCTCTTCACCCTCCTCTTTCTCCTCCTCCTCCTCTTCTCTTCCTCTTCCTCCTCCTCTTCTCTTCTCTTCTCTTCTCTTCTCTTCTCTTCTCTTCTCTTCTCTTCTCTTCTCTTCTCTTCTCTTCTCTCTCTTAGGACCAAACCCATAATCTCCAGTGTAGTAGGAAAGTGCTGTATTATTGAGATACATCTTCATCACAGAATTAAAAATGTAAATCAAATATTGGTGTGGAAGATGATAAATATATTTCTGTGGATAATGGGAGAATATACTGAGGATCACAGTTTCCTCTCTCAGACTTAAGATAGTTGAATATGAGTTTTTTGATGGCCAGGGAGGAAAAATGATGTCTCAAACTAAATTCATTATTGACTTTTCTTTGCCTGTGTATTATCTAAGTTAATCACACCCCCTTTCCTCTATGTCATCTCTTCATCCCAAGTCCCCATTTCACATCGGGTTCTGCTTGGTGGTAATTTTGTCATTCAAGAAATTAGTACCAAGCCTAGAAGCCATATGCCAGTTTATATGTCCAAAGGGATCACCTCCCACAGCAGGGTCAGTGCGTGTGAGCACATTGCTACAGATTGCTCTGTTGCTGCAGCTGAAAGAGTCCACTGGAAGAATGGCAGTGTCCTGAGATGCACAAGGTGGGGAAATCAGGACATGCTTCCCTAGAAGCTACACAAAAGCTGAATAAGCTCAGAAGAGGGAAGAAAATAATATCTACTTGCCTTTGAAGGAACTAAGCACAAGTGTGAGATTATCAGATTGTGCTTAAGGGAGATCACTATGGTGATGCTGTGAGAAATGCATTAGAAAAAGGAAGCATGGAAACAGGGAACTTTTTGGAGGCTGTTGGGAATGCCCTTGGAAGAGATGTGGTACTTGGGGAGGGAAAGGGTAGAGAGGAGATGAGGGGGATAGATATATTTTTAAGATATAATTAGTTCTTATGTATATACTACAGGCACTTGGAGGATTCTAACTAAAAGTATAGCTAGTTTTCATCCTTGGCTGTTCAGGATTTATTAGAAGTAAAGCTTAGATGAAGACTTTCCAATTCTTAGGTAGAAAGAATACATTTGAGAATACACTTGGATTTTTCAGGTCTCAGAATAATCACAAAATCCATGTGTAATCATGAAAGCGGTAGAAATAAATGGAAAACCGAAGGCAAATGTGAATCTTGTCTATCATTATATCAAACATATTTTGATATGCTTAATGTAACTAAAAGATTTTTAATTGAAAAGTCAATTTCAAATATATATCCATGAAGAAAAAAAGGAAATTGTAACTTTTGGTAAGAGTGGTAAGAATGTTTAAATGGAGGATATGGATATTTTTCTAAATACTTACCATTTCTAAATTAATATATTATAATCTTTAAGCCACTGGGTTCTTATTTAATGTATCTCACATAGAGTAAACTATTTTTAAGTGTTACAAGTCAAAGTAACTCTTTTCACATAACCTTTATCACAAAATAATAGAATATTATGCATGAATTTTTTTTCTTTCTTTGGTTTTGTGAATACTTGAACCCAAGTCTTCAAACATGTTAGGCAAACATTCTATCGGTGAACTAAACTCCTGTCCCAAACTGTTTTCGTTTGTTTGTTCTTGAGAAAAGGTCTCACTGTGTAGTTCTAGTTGATCTGAAACTCATTATGTAGAGCAGACTAGTTTTGGATTCATGGAGATCTAGCTTCTTCTGCTTCTCGAGTGCTGGATTAGAAGCATAAGCTACCAACCTTGACTCTCAAACTGTTTGCTTAAAGAAAAGAAAACTTCATTCCTTAGACGTTTTATTTAGAGAGAAAACTACTCTTCCCTGTAGTTTCAAATCTGAATACCAATCTTTAAAAAATCATATGAAAGGTTCAGCAATATTTGCTTTATAAAGTAGACTCTGTTCTGTCTATCCATTTGACATGTACAGAAAAGTTATGCATGAAGTAGAGTCCTGACTCCTGTGAGTACTTTAACCCATTATTGACATTTTGCAGCCATGTGGTTCACTTGTTGCAACTGATGAGCCCACATGTATTCATTAATTTTTAATTGCAGTTTATAATTCACATTAGTGTTGACTCTGTTGTATATTATAAGGGCTTTGGCAGATATGTAGTGTCATGTATCCACTCTTATAATATCTTATGGAAGCTTTGCTGTCTCCCAAATCACCCTGTGCTTTGTCGGTTCATCCCTCTCTGTTTACAGCTGGATTGCTGACACTCAGTAATCAACTAGCTTTCTCCGACATTTTGCTGTTTCTTTACCGAGATAGTACATGGTTGAAACCATAGGTATGTGCTTTTTAAGACTAACTCTGTTTTATTTAAAACTAAAACTTACTCCTCTGTGTCATTTTTATTTGTGTCTGAATGGATAGTGTGATGGCTTATCCCTTTGCATAACTGAATTATATTTCATTTTCTGAGTATACAACAGTTTGTTTATCCATTTATCTGTGGAAAGGCATCTTGATTGCTTTCAGTATTGAAAAATATAAATAAAATTGCTATAAATCATATTCATGTACCGATTTTATGTAGGCATGTTTTCAACTCATCTAGTAGGTTTCTTGGAATATAATTGCCATGGGTATCTTTGTAAGTAACAAAGAGTATCTTCTAAAGTGACTATACATCTTTACAGGAATGCATAACAATTCCTGTGCCTAGTAAGATCTGACTGAATTTTCCTTATGACGGTCCAATTTTTTCAGCTCTATTTGTTGAAGAATCTGTCTTTTTTTTTTTTTCAAAGAAATTGCCTTTGCTAGTTTGTCAAAGATAAATTGGCTTTATTTGTGTGGGTATAGTTCACTCCAATTGATTTATTAGTCTGTTCTGTCTCAAATACTACAGTGTTCACTGTAGTTTTACAATAAACTTGAAGTCCAGCCTTGTACATGCTTCTTCTTCTTCAACATTATGTGGTGTCAACTCTGGTTCTCTTGCTGTATTAGTTCTCTGGAGGAACAGAAGGGGTAGGATGAATATATTAAAGGATGACTGTTTGGATTGGCTTACATGGTCCCGTCTGGGTAGTCTAACAATAACTGGCTTGACACTGGAGAGGCTGGGAATCCCTATAGCTGCTCAGTCCATGAGGCCGGATGCCTCACAGTTCCAACATGGTTCTTAAGGCACTGAACATTTCTGGGAGCCACTGGTCTTCAGTTAACATTGGAATCCTGAAGACACTGGATTCCTATATTAACATAGGAGTACAACAGCAGAAGCACCAGGGTGAATGAACTTGCCAACATGGTAAACGAATGTGCCAATAAGATTGAAAAGGAAACAAAAAGCTCTTTTTTTCCCCTCCCAGACCTTCTATCTGGGCTTCAATTTGAAAGGTGTCATCCCATTTAGATTGGGTCTTCCTACATCAGTTAACTTGATCAAGAAAATCCCTTGCATATGTGCCCAGCAGTTCATCTCTAAGTTCTAGATCCAATCAGCGTGACAGCCAAGATTCCTCATTATCACCCTTGTCTTTCATCTAAACCTTGGAATCAGTGTGTCAACATCTATAAAATAATATTGTGGAATATTCCTGTACACTGTGTGAATATACATTGCTGTGATTGGTTTAATAAAGAAGCTGACTGGCCAATAGCTGCACAGGATAAAGTTAGGCAAGAGAAGCAAACTAAACACGCTGGGAAGAAGAAGGGCAGAGTCAGAGGAGTCAAAAGCCAACATGGAGAAGAAACAGGAGGTGCGAGATGAAAGAGAGGTAGTACCACATGGCAGGATGTAGATTAATATAAATGGGTTAGTTTAAGTTGTAAGTGTTAGCTAGTAACAAGCCTGGGCTATTGACCAAGCATTTATAATTAATAAGAAGTTTCTGTGTTGTTGTTTGGGAGCAACTCCTGAGACAGAGAAACTCTGCCTACATAACATGTTGGGGTTTTATTTGAGTGCACAAAACCTAGAGATCGAGCTAAGAAAAAATGAAATTTTGATAGTGTCTTAAAATCTCTTCATTATTTAGGTTTTTCATTTCTATCATCAGCACACGCTGTAGGTTCTGTACATAAGTTAAAAATCTTTCATTCTAAATGAAGAGAAATGTGCATTTTAAATCTACTGGCTTCCACTTAGACCACCATTGTTTCAAAAGATATATTGCCTAGTTCACAAAATAGAAAATAAGAAAAAGTGCATCTCTAGAGGTCATATTGAAATAAATATTATAAAGTAACCAGAAATTATAAGGAAACAATTTCTTAAGTACTTTTTTTGTCCATCAAATACATTGTCATGTATGAGACACATACCCTACTTTCAAAAGTTCATTGAAAACAGAAGACGTTCATAAAACTGCATTTTTTTTTGCTTCTGACAAAATAGATCTTGTGTCCATATAATATTTTATTACCCAACAAATTAGAAAATAACTTCCAAAAGTTCATGATTTGTGAGGCAAATTAGCCATGCAGAAATGTGAAATCATAAAACGTGTCATTCAGTTGGACACTTGTTTGTCTGTACACATGGAGTTGTTTACCTGGGCATATGTGTTTTAGGCCCCATGACATTAGGTCTTTTGAACCTGGCTTAGAGTAGAAAGAAACATCTACCTATTAAAACATCACTTGTGGAAGTTTACCCAGGTATTGTGAACCTCCCAGAATCAGTATTTTATCTGGAAAATATGTTCTGTTTCTAACAAAAACAAGAACCATACTGATTTTACTTCCTTATTAAAAGAAGAAAGGGCAAAGGGCTTTTGACTTTTTATCCAAGCAGAAAGCCACTGGTTATGTGGGGTTTTTTTTTTGCTCTCTCTGTAGGCTTACCAGTGCTTACAAACATCATTGTTGAATGAGTCTGCATGCCTGTTTTTGAAGACTAGGTACAACCCCAATTGACTGGATAGACTAGGCTCTGTATGTGTAGTGAGAAAGAGAGATCTTTTCTTCTCTTGATTAACCAAAGTTATCATCTACCAAAGCCGCAATGAAGAATCCCTGGCCCTTATAACAGTACTTATTAATGCATTAGCTGGTAAAGAATTGATTATCTGGTCTACCAACAAAAAGTTCTTTTTGTGTACATTAATAAATGTAAATAATTATTCCACCCTTGGTAACGCTAGGATGGCTGTGGACTGTGCTCTCCCCCGAGGGTTTTAGTTCAAGTGCCTAATGCTGCTCCATGAACTGTGCAGAAGCTAATTTAGGTCATGATCAATATGAGCAATTAAAAAGCTGTGCCAAGTGGCTGAGACTTTGAATTCACTTAATTATTATAAACTCACTGTGGGAAAAGAAAAGGTTGCTTTTTCTCTTAAAGTTTATCCACAATTATTTCTAACATTTAAAGAATTTTCTTCTCTTGTGCAGCACAGCCCTGCTCTGCGTAAACCAGTTCTATCAGTCTAAAAATAGCTGCCTCGTAGAATATTATTAACTTTTCTGCGTGGGCATTTGTGCACATTCTGTGCTGTCACTCTCTACAGCAAGACAAGAAAATGCCCTCGGGTTTCTCTGCCTTACTGTGAAAGCTTTCTGGAAAAGTAAGAGGAAATGACTTCTTAGACCATCGCTGATATTAAAAAGAATACAGTGTTTTCTACTCTTGCTGGGAGATTAGAGCCAGAATCCATTTATAAGAATGACTTAGGCTTGCTGTGGCTAAAGATATGACTGTGGGAATCCTGTGTAAAGGTTATTTGATATCTGCTATGGAAACCTGAGTGGCGGTACCAAGGACTTCTCGTTTTAACACAAATGTTGCAATCCATGTGTCTGAACAGAAGAGTGCATGAGTGGTCATGAAATCTGTGCCAAATGAGAATTACGGAGCCTAAGGAAAAAAGAATAAAGCACAGGAAAGTGACACAATAGTACACAAATTACTATAGGTCTGTCTGTGTCAGAAATAGGACTTCAACTTTCATTTGAAGGTTGTGTATGGATAAACAGACAGACAGAAAGACAAACAGATAGGTGGGCATGGATGGACATATATAAATAAATAATGTATGTGGGGATTTCTCTTTAATCTGCTCATGCTCATTAATTTATGAACTCTTGATAAATCCTTCTTCTTTATAGATATTTACTTCCTTGGCCTACCACAATGAATCCGTCAGTGGTCAGTCTATTTTGTGCTCTAATTGGACTAATGTATTAAAGAGTGCCATTAATGAAAACTGCTTGCTTGGTAGACATCAAGTTATGAGAAAGAAGAATTGATGGCCTTCAAGTTGGCTTGCATATTTAAGATACCAAGAATTTTATTTAAGTTGTTTTTTAAAGAAGAACTTTGTTGATTTTGTTTGTTTGTTTTGAATAGCCTGCATTAACAGTTTATGTTTTTTGTAACTGTCAGCCACCCAACAGAGACTTGTTTATGATTGCTATTTTTGAGGAATGTAACTACGATTGACTTTATCTGAACTCTCTCCCTCCTTGTCTACAAGCTTCCCCAAACTCCATTCTCTTTTTTGGATTTATGAAGTGAATCCAAGTGATTAACCTTCAAGTCATTTTGATTAACCATCCAGACAGCAGCCTCAATACAGACACACTGTTTTTCCAGATTTTATTTTTTTATACAATTTATTATGATCTAATTTCTGTATCTCCCTCAACACTTCCCAGTTCCTCTCACCTCCCTCAACTCCCTACACACACAACTCTCTCTCTCTCTCTCTCTTTCTCTCTCTCTCTCTCTCTCTCTCTCTCTCTCTCTCTCTCTCTCTCTCTCTCAAGCAAAAAGAAATGAAAATCAAAACAAACAAACAAAAACCCAATGAGACAAAAAGAACCAAACAGAATAAAAAAACCCATAGAGTTTGTTTTGTCTTGGCCACTACTCCTTGGCATGATGCCTGCCCTGGAATATGGTTTCTATACCCAGTGACACTCCATTGGAGAAAAGTGACTTTTTTCCCCTTTTCCAGAAGATATCAAATGCAAATAGCTTCCTGGTTAGACGTGGGATTTTGTGTCTAATTCCCCTTCTCTGACCTGGCATTTTTTTTTTTCTGATTTAAACTTGTACAGGTCTTGTGCATACCAAGAACAGCATTTTTCAATTTCATTTACTGCCTGTTCATCATCCCACACTTAGTAAACCATAACCACAACCCAAAAGTCCTTATAGGTGGCGGTGTGCCAGGTGGCATTTCATAACCAGTTCAGTGATGATCATTTTAATTAACTCCCGAGTTCTTAATGGAAAGGAAAACCCTGTTACAAAAAACAGTTTAACAAGAAAAAAAGGAAAACAGTGTTTATTAGCAGACCTATTTCATAGCTGCATGGCGGGCCCCAGAGAATGAGTATAATTTCAGAAAAGTGGCACTAATTCCAGCATACGTGGCATTCTCAACAAAGGCCAGTTTGTTTTTAGAACAATGACAAGTGAAAGGAATTTGAGTCTCTTGAGGAGGTACCTGACTGGGAGCTGACTGAAAGACAAAGTCCAGTGAGTGACTGATGCTGATGGAGATCCCTCTGGTGCCATCTCCTGGTCCCTCCTATCAAAAGCTGTCTGTTCGCAGCTCATCTTCATTCTCCCTGATAGAGAGGGGACCGTGCAGCAAGGTTTGCACTTGTTAAGCTGTGTCCTGCTTTGAGACGGACAGAGGAAAGATGCTGAGCTCCCTATATCTGCTTCTTCCTTCCGCCCAGCTCAACCACTTGCATGGCAAAGAGGCAAGCTTTGAAAAGGGCTGTCTTCTGATGTCCTTCACCAGCTTTCAGAGAAAGACCTACAGCTGTTTCCGTGGTGTGTGCATTTTCTCCATGGCCAACTTCAGTCTACAAGCGAATCTCCACAGCGCTCTGCTGTGACAAGAGAGGCATCGTGCCCCCGGCTTGTAACCGTATGCCTCAGCACCCCACTCTGTAATTAAGCCCATATGTGAGGTTTTGTCAATCCCTAACTGTCTTTCCCTTTACTGGATACACACACAATTCAGACTAGAACATACATGTGTTCTTGCTGTTTCTTTTAATTATCAGAACACCCTTTTGTTCATGCACAGTATTGATACAATGTTCTCAGTGTAAACAGAGCATTATTTACACGAATGGCAGGCTGTTGATAGGTTTGTTTATTGGAACAATGGGTGAATTTGACCCAAATGAAAAAATGAGAGGAGAAAATACTAGATACTTTTTACAAGGGAGACCTAAAGGGATTTCAACCAGGGAACAATATAGTAAATTAAAGGTTGCTATTTGTTCAGATATACTAAGAACGATGTTGCAAAATGGGTCTGTGAGATTCCGTAAGATCAGATCATAAGTAAAAGTGATAGAAGGTACTTCTCACGTGTTGACGTTTATTCTGCCATCAGAGGTGATCACTGCCCCTCTCTCCTTTATACCACCATAATATATGTGTCAACCAACTGTGAAATTAAAAGTGCCTCCCAGTAGCAGTTGGATCCAGTTTGATAGTTTGTATCTTATCAAAAACTCTCTCAATGCCTCTCTGGTGACATTTCAATGATAATTGAGAGCAGGTTCCCAAAGCTTCAGGAGGCAAGCTTATTTTCAGATGCTACTCACTCACCCAGTGTAATTTTGCCAGGAAATGAATCTATCATATAAGCAGGGCCCTTATTCTTTAGAGAACAGAGACTTAATTTAAATATTCCACTTATGAATTTGATAGAAGGCCTTTGTTTTCTAAAAGAAGTGTAAGCACAAAATTCCTAGCCACTAATAATCTTACTAATTTGAGCCAAATTGTTAAGCAAATGTGCAATTCTCTGTCTAGCCCGTGGAATAACACAATATTACTTTTCACTCAAATCTATCAGCTCTTCCTGCCCATTCACTGAAATTCTTCCTTTAGATCCACAGGGCAGCCTCAGGTTTCTTTCTAGACATCCCTGTAACTGCCATTGTCCAAAAGCAGTACTAAGAATGTTTTTAACTTCCCCAAAAGTGCTTTTCTAAAGACTAGTTTCCAGAAACACCTCCAGGTTAGGAGAGACTTCTCGCTCTGCTTAGCACGTGAGGTTCAGATGGGCACATGTAGACTACTTGGGTAGACATGTGGTTCAGAGAATGTAAGTAATAAAGCAAAGCAGCCACATAATTACCAACAGGTGCTTTGTAAAGGATGCATGCGTAGTCTTTGTAGTACTCTTGCAACTTTTAAATATATTCCAAATAAATGGTTTTAGACAAACCTTTAACAACTGACCCTAATCTGTCACGCTCTGTGATAGTTCTCCTATAGGTGCCATCTCCTCTGATTTCAGCAGCTGGCTGTGGTACTGCCATTGAGGTATGTCTTAAAAGGCTTGCACTCCCTGATAGAGCAGTACAAAGAGCAAATCTAAATACACAGAAACTTAAGTATGATGTGTTTGAGGGAGGGTGAATACTCTCTCAGTGTCCTGTACAGTCCAGGCAGACAAGGGTACATTGGTCATCCTGCCCTGTGGCACTCTGAACAACTGAAGCAGAAAATGATGGTACACAGAAGAAGATATTTCTGTTTTGTTCTGTGGACAGTGGGAAACCGGACAAGGCTCTCAGCTACAATGGGAGAGAGCCATGTTATGAAATACATGTTATTGACTTAGTTTGTTTTCCTGATGCTGTGATAAAATTTCATGACAACAGTAACTTAGAAAGAGAAAGGTGTGTTTGATGTCATAGTTCAAGGTACAGTTGCTCGTGAAAAGGAAATCAAAGCTTGACAGAGTTGGTCACATGGCATTCACAGTCCAGAAACAAAGGGCAATGAATGTGTGAATGCCAATGTACAGCTTGATTTCTCCTTTTATATGGTAAGAGTTCTCTGCCCAGGGGATGGTCATGCTGCAATTAAGATGGGTCTTCTCATGTAAATTATTGTAATCGAGATAATCCCCCAAAGACATACCCAGAGGCCCATCTCTCTGGTGATTCTGTCAAGTTGGCAACACTGATCACCACAGTTGTGTGAGAAGGAACCTTATCTTTAGAATACACATTTATTTAGTAAGGAAGTGCAAGGCATGAATTATTCTGTTGTTTGAAGATTCCCCGTTGCTTGCTTAGTAAAACCCAAATTCCTTAGCTCAGAATAGAAGACATACTTATGAGGGCCACCATGTATGCAGGATATATGACCAACAACTCTCCATCACTTGCAAAACAATTTCCAAAGTCAGGGCCGTCATGCTCAACTTTCAAATATGAATACTGATACCCAGAAAGTGAAATGCATCCCCAAGGGTACTCAGTCACAGGTGACCAAATTAGAAATCACACCAATGGCTGTCTCCAGGATTTTTATTCTCTATTCCATTTAGTATTCACAGCCCATACCCCTACCCATTGGAAAGTCTGCTGACTACACAGCCCTGCTTGCACCCCTTGAGTGTGTGCTTGCACCCCCAGGTATGGGCCTGCACCCCTCAGGTGTGGCATCCCCTTAGTTTTCTCCCACCTAAAACCTCTCTGTCCTTTAAAGATACTCCTTTGTGCAATTGCCTGGTGTTAATCCTGCTAGAAACTGTTCTTCTCAGTGATAACCACCTGGCACAGTCTGCTGGTATCATTCATATAACCTTTCCTATTTGCACCTGGTTTGGAAGACAGCATACTAGTTCGGAGTGTGGGCTAGGTTTCATACAAGACTGGGATCTGCTTCTGTCATAGTTGGTATGTCATCTCATCTCTGGTCCTATGCTATATGAGGTTCAGTTTTCTTAATTATGATATCAACATAATATATTATCTCCAGGACTGGTATAAACAATAGGCGAACATGCATAATATAGCAAGAACTAAACCACTGTCTGCAATGAAATTTTAAAGCTCTTAAGGATGAAAAAAAAAATTCAAAATTACTGTTTTCCATTTTCAGGTACTATTTGCTAAGGTTTAAATATATTAAAATAACCAGTATGCTTGCTTAATGAATAAATCAAGTGCTTTGTATAGTATGTTGGTTTGGAATGGATGCAAAGAAAGATATTTTTAAAAGAATAATGATTTAATAAATGGCCAAATATGTGTTTGATGGAGCTGTTGAAAGAATTTAAAAATCAATGAAGTTTCAATTCTTTGACAAAATTACTGAGTATTTAACCTGCATAGGATAGTTGAGAAGATTGGGATTGAAATGGAGCCTATATATTATGGCTTAGAATAATGTGCTGGCAATTGCAGCAGTGTGACCTTCAACAAAATCCCCTATCCCTCAGTTCCTCTGGCATTTACAGAATGGAAATGATGTCTTCTGTAATTACTGTGGCATGTATGCCAAAATATCCAGAACTCAGCACTATCAATGAGAAAATAATAAACATATTAATGTTGATTTTATACTAAGAATTTTAACTTAAGCAGAAACTAGCTCTGCATATTTCATAGAATAGTGAGGAACCTTGTGAGGGGTGTTATTTTGACAGTTGTTAAGTCTCTGGTGTCATTTAGCAGAATGCATTGTACCTTCAGATAATCCCCATGAACAGTGATGACCTCTCACTCCCTGCATAGCAACATTTTTACATTCCATAATCCCTGCCAACTTGAAGGTTAGGAAAAAATAACAGGTCTATCCAATAAATAATAACTTTGTCAATTCCCTAAAAGAACCAGCTGTTTCGCTGGCATTTAGGTTCCCAATTGTGCCCTGCAAGTGTGGCTATTGCTTTGGCTGTCGATAGAGAAGCAATGACATTAAACAAAATCCGGAGGACTGGACAGCACAGCAGTAAGATGATGGAAGACTGGCTCCTTGCGGAACTGCCAGAAAGGCATGTCTTGTTCTGCTTCTCCAGTGGTCAAATGTCCTACAGTGGTCAAATATCTGGGTAGCAAAAGGAATACCATAATGACTTCTGTAACTATGGCTTATGGCTCCACACATACCACCACTTCCTATTTATGGTCTCACATAACTGGGTCTTGTCATCAAGAGAGCCGGAACCTGTTATAAAACTTTGTATCCTGAGTTAAACAGTAAGAACAGAATGATTGATTACAGCCCATGTCCAAAGGTACCTTACTAGAGAGATTTTAGAGGTCTCTTTGGGCTCTATTCCCCATGTATTTTGTCATCTGTTGATCTCTACTCAACAGCACCCCATTTCCCAACCTGTGACTCTTTGTAGACACAGCCCCCAAGAAATTAAAGGAATGTAGCCATGGCCTATGGTAGTAGAATTTGTTTTCTTGTGCAGCTGGTAGCATGCTGCACTTGTTAGTTCCTCTCTGCTTGTAATTTTTATTGCATCTCCTAAAGCATGGGTTCTTAAGTGGTGAGTCATGACCCTCCATAGAAGGTCTTACAAGGGAATGTGGGGCTTGCAAAAAAAAAAAAAATTTGCAATAGTAAACATTTTTGAATAAACAATGATCAGAAATTATTTCAAAATCAAGCATGTCATGAATGTGAGATGACTCTGGCAGCACTCATCCATATTGCATCGTGTGGCATGACTACAGCCTTGATGCTCAGCACACAGCATGCGTACTATGAACTTTGCATGCTGCTGTGCTACACAAAAGCATGCAAACACTCAGCCTAGGTTCGAGAACTTTTCTGTTATAAATTGCAATATTTTTACTGCACATGGAAAGTTTTCTGTTCTTATAGAAGTGCAATAGTTTAATTAATGCAAAGACTCTATATTTCCCTGCTACCATTCTTTAGCATGTATCAAATTAGTATATCTTTAGATTAGACTGGTAAAACATTTGATTTTTAAAAGTTGCTCTTTGAATTACTGACTTGAGTTTCATTTTAAAATGTTAAACAGATTTTGCATTGAGTTTAGAACACGAACCAGCCTGCCTCCAACTTAATCTTAAAAGCCATCTTAAAGACAAATTAGGTTCATTCCTGTTTATGATTAAACCTCCATTTCTCAAGGATTGGGCTATGTAACCACTTGTAACCGTAACTACAAATGGTTCTGTACTGCCTGTTCCTGGAAGTTGCAACCATGTCTTTGTTTCAAAAAGTTGTTATAACCATCTTGCACCCCCCCACACACTTTGTTTCAAAAGGTTGTTATGACCACATGTTGTTATGACTACCTTGTGACGACCACCTTGCATTCACAACTTTGTTTCAGGAGGTTGTTATGACTAACTTGTTATGGGTATGTTCTGCTCCTATAACCCCACCTATTTTGCCCACCAAATCCCCTTTTTGGAAACCTCCTTCCCCTGAGCTATATTCCCCTGAGCTTATATTCCTCACATCCAAGGCTGACCTCTTGAACCCTATCTTTAATTAACTGCTTGCTTTAATTAATTTGGCCATGATGATTTGAGTCTGTGGTCTTTTTCCTCAAATCATTGTATTAACATTTGAAGGCCCCAGCAAGATCAAGACACCCCCCCCCACTCCAACACAAATTCAGAAATTCAGAAGCTGTACTCTTCCCTCTAGCACTCCAAGACTGAAGAGTGGTTCTCTGGGGGTATGCACCTTGGAGACACTCCAAGGACCTGAGGTACTGCCTGAGTGAATGGCAACATCAAAAAGAAAGAAAGAAAGGAAAGGAAGGAAGGAAGGAAGGAAGGAAGGAAGGAAGGAAGGAAGAAAGAAAGAAAGAAAGAAAGAAAGAAAGAAAGAAAGAAAGAAAGAAAGAAAGAAAAACAACAAGCACTTTTTTTTTGTGAAGGTCTCCTCCAATAAGGCATAGAAATGTTTTAACTTTTTCTGTGACATCTGGTTCTATAGGATCCCGATCTGGGGACATGGAGGAGTCTGATAAGCTCCAACATTCCCTTCTCAAGGGCATCAAGTGAGGTGTCACATGACCCATCTGGTTATCTCTGGTTACTTGGGAGTTGGGCTAGAGCCACCAGTTCTTTTTCTGACTCGCCTTGGGACCCTAGGGATGCTATGTTGAGACCAGGAGCTGAGAAATCAGAGGGGCCCAGCACCTAAGCATCCATTGGCAGGGTTTCGCTGCACAACAGAGCTCAGGAACTCTGAGGACGGTCCATGATACTGGGAGCCAGTAGATTGCATAGGCCCAGCATGGGATGTCAGGCATAACCAGGAACTGAGACAGAAATTGGAAGCCCCAGCCTAACTGAACTAGGGAAATGTGACACTTAGGAGGCCTCTGGTGAGTTCTTGGTACCTGGTTTGTGCTGGAGGAAATTGAGAAAAATCCTCTTATTTATTACAGAACTTCTTTGGACAAACTGGTGAACTTCTTAATGAATCCAGTTGTGGTTGTCATTGTCTCCATTGTTGTTTTTGCTCTGTGTCTTCTATGTTTTGCCAATCTTTGTGTGTTCTGACTCAGTGACTCAAACAGACAAACAATATGGGTAGTAAGACTAGTAAGCTGGACTTCTCACTAGCCTGTGTTCTGTGTATTAGTTTCATTTTTGCTGTCTCTGCTCCCTGTATGTGCTTTTGTGCCCCATTTAATCTTCTCCAGTTACAGGTGAACTTAGATGCTGGGCCAACCCACCACTCCCATGCCGCCAGGCTGGGGCAGCCCCAACCCCCAGCATGCCACTCTGGGCAGTGTTGTGTACTCCCCCCCCCCCCCCCCCCCCCCCCCCCCCCCCCCCCCCCCCCCCCCCCCCCCCCCGTCTAGACCCAAATCCACCACTGCCACTTGCCATGGCTCCTTTGATATCCAAGGCTCAAAATTTCTTTCTGGTCACTGGATTCAGTTTAGCAGCAGGGATTCCAGTGTCTTTTGGGTATGGGTCATATTGAAATGTTGTTTTATGCTGTTCTGCTGTATTGAAAAACTAGCTCTGGAGTTGGAAAGTTTCTGTCCAGTGTCACAAAGTTTCTGACTTTGTGATAAGCAAAAACAAAAAGAGCAAGACAGAGAAGCTATGAAAATTAAACCACTGGTTTCATTTAACTGCCTAAAACTTGTGCTAAGATATAAACATCATCTCAAAATTTGTAAGACTATTATATAAACTTTCTGTGCCTTAGGAATTACAAATTTATTGAAAATGGTTAAAATCTATAAAATCAGTAACAGAAGTTGACTTAAAACTTATAACACAGGGTTAATAATTAGAGTTATACAGGTAACCTTAAAACAAAGACCTGATCCATCAATGTCTGTGGTTCTGGGCAAGCCTCCAAATATACTAACCTTGCTTTTTTAACTCCTGCAGTTGGGCTCCTGGCTAACTGTTCCTGCAAACATGGTTTTTATAGTTAAGGCTCACCCTGAGAAAAGCTTATGGCTATACTGGAATATCAAACACCCAGCATAGTGGCCAGACAACTAAAGTTAGAGCTACCACTACTAAGCACCAGAAACTAAGGGAATTTTACCTTATATGAAATGAATGCATAGGTCCATTCCAGGAGCACCTACCCTTCTAGTAATAAAGGAATTGATCCACTTCCTTGACATCTTGACTCATTATAAGCATACAGATTTTAGGTAAAACAGCATGGATGCCTGTTCACGGTATTCTAGCAGAATCCTTGAAATCCACGTGGATGAAGTTAGTGTGATGATACAGCCTGTTTCCAAGTGCATACTCCTCTTGGATCATCCAGCTCGTGTTATCCCATCTTCAGGCATCCTGGTCCCCTCAGGATGGCATTATCCTCAAACCTCAGAGGAGTGCTGGTCTTTATCTGAGTTCCTCCCCCAAAGAATTAGACTGTCACTTCATATATCAAGTGACATTGATCTTTGATACCAAGGAAAAGGATTTGAGTCTCCAAACCTCTGAAAATGTCCTGTAATTATATTCTTTCTTGATATATGTCCATCATAACGCAAGTATTCAGTTCACAGGCTTCATATCCTAATTCTACAGGCTTTCATTTCAATCAGTGTAAAAATATTTATCTTCATCGAAGCAGTACATTGTGGATCTTATCATTCTTCAAGTGCTAATGAAGTGGATTCATAGCTTCAGTAAATTTTACTTTCAAGTGATCCTTTCAAACAGTGGGAAACCTTTTATCATTGAAAAATAATTAAATAATTGATTGTTCTCTAACATTGCAGAAAACCTATCAGTCTACGGCAGAACAATTTGGGAAGTTTTAGCTTTGGAGCACTTGGCCCAGAGTGCTGTAGTCAAAGTGGCTTTTGTCTTGCACTACAGCATCTTCTACCAGGAAGGCATTGTATCATTTAACACATTCACGCTCAGTGCCCTTTGTGAAAGCAAAGTAACTTCCATGACTTGAGCACGGATTATGCTTTTCTCCAAGAATATTTCTTCTAATTTTCCTGTGCTGAAGCAGCTGTGGTTGCTATGCCCTCAGCTCTGTTGCTATGGGGGATGCCTTGAGTGTTTGCCAGACTATGATTGGTTATTTCAGAGCCCTTAGATTCAGCAGTTGACATTTTTCTGTAATGAATCATGCTATTTTATTTTAATTTGAAGGGTAGTCTCAATAATGTTGATCAGCTTTGAAAGAGCTGAAATTAGATATAAAAGGATTCCATTACTTATCTTCTCTAGAAACACTAAAAACCCAAATGGCCTGTAGAGAAAACACACATGTCTATAAGAGCATGCAGAATGAAATAGAGATATATTTAGAAACTTGTCTGTGTGCAAGGCATACGACTCTTAAGTCATGAGATTCGGAGAAATGAAAAAGGATGAAAGCTATCATCTATGCAGCGACTCTAAACAAAGAAATCATTTCAAATTGGAGGTAGCCATATCCAGGTTAACTTTAATGACAATTGTCATAATCAACACAGTCGCTGACGCTTGGAGTTCATCTTCCATAAATGCTGCTCTTTCATGAGTGCCAAGAGAAATAACCTTTATAAGACAAGATCCAGGAGATCCTGGACCCCACTGCTTAGTCACTAAGCTGTTTAAACAGGACAGGACACTAGTTTGTAACTTTTCCAGATAAACCCATCAGAAGTGGTCTTGTGAAGGGAATGTGAGTAAGCTAGCTTAATGCCGGGCAGTTTAGATTTGATTACTTAGAGACACATAATGATCAGATTTATAATCATCTTTCTCCTATGGCATTTGTACTCCTCAGATCAAATAACACTGAAAGGTAGGTTTATGAGCAAATATGACATTTCTTTAATAGAATTTATTTTAGAAATTAATTGTACCATCCCCTGAAACATTCATTCCTAACTTCCTATTGAGTTTTTTTTTTTTCCATTTAGATAATTCCCCATTCTACAAACACATTCCATCTTTTACAATTAGGATACTGCGTGCCTATGATTTACACAGAATACAGTTAGCATTAATTTCAGGCAATTGTATAAGTAAGGTTTTTCAGTCTTGTGACATATAGATAGATAGATACAGATATTATATTTTCTAATAAAAAGATAAGGTTCTTCTCATGCTAGATGAAAAAGGATAACTGAAGAAGACTTCAGAACAAAAATAATTTTCATGTCCAGTTCATGAGACTATAGAAGGTGCTGGTGTGTGTAGCTAGAGTTTTTCTCTCTGGGTCCTGCCAAGCCCCAGCAGTCCCTTAACCCATTTATAAAATAAATATACAGACGCTTATATTATTTAAACTGCTCAGCCATTAGCTCAGGCCTACCATTGTCTAGCTCTTACTCTTGCATTTAAAGTCTTGTTCCATCTGAATCTGTCTTATTGTGAATCTGTTGTTTTAAACTGTAGCATTACTAGGGCTAAAATAGCAGCTTTGGCTGGTGGCTCCGCCCACCTCAGCTTTCCAACATGGCAGTGGTAAGTTTACCACCAGCTCTGGGTCTGGAGCCATGTGCACCATCAACTATCAGAAGCAGTTTTATCAAAGTAGCGCATAGCCCAGAAACTTTTTTTTTTTTTTTTTACTAGCAAAGGCTAAATCCACCATGCAGCAGTGTAATGTGCCGCTTGTAGACTCCTCATTCCGTCATACTGCTGGTCAAACGCATACCAGGAACCTGCCATAGTAGCTCAAACCTGCAGGCTGCCACTAACTTGAGAGAGACAACTAGGAAGCTGTTTTTTGCTCCGTTTTGAATTGCTTATTAAATATTTTCAGGTTTAAGGTAGAAACTCAAGCCGTTGGATGCCATTTGTAGCTGGAGTTTTCTCTCCAGGTCCCGCCAAGCCCTGGCAGTCTGAGGCATATTTAAATCTTAAACAAGAAACATTAAGAAGAATAGCAAAGGTACCATGCTGCATCCTTCCCCCAATCCTCTACTTGCCCTAAAAGGAAATAAGCAAAGAAATAAAAAAGACTGACTGACTACCAATATTCTTTTTCAACTCTTTACAAAATGTCTTAAATTGCTCTTTTTGTGGGAAATATCTGAGAGGGCAGTATCTAATTTTGTTCTTGCTTAAATAATGAAGTTAATCTCATTTGCATCTGTAGATTAGGTTAAGCTGTACAGCCTCATCGATCTTCCCCCACTCTGATTCACTTCTTCTACGTTTGGCTCAACTTTGCCCTGTGATGGGACCAGAACTTGTGGAGCAGTTTGTGAATCCTCTCTGTATATCTTGTCCAAAGGATCAAGTTACACTCAGCTCTGTTGTGTCCCTTCACCATTCCAGACATGTTATCTTGGATGTTATTGTATTCTTACCTGGGCTACATCTGTGACTTCCATGTGGTTCCATCTCCATCCCCAGGCTTCTCCAGGCATTTTCTCAAAACAGTAACAATAATCCCTGCTTGCTATTCATCATCACCTGGATATTTAATAGACCATTAATAAATGTAATATCTCCAACCCTAACAATTGAATTTCCTAAATACCAGGAACTTTTTCATTCTCAGTATTTTTTGGCAAGGTAAAACACACTCCATTAGTCTACTTCTTTTCTTTCTCTTTGTTTTTTCTTTGTTTTGTTTTTTTGAGACAGGGTTTCTCTATGTAGCTTTGGCTGTCCTGGAACTCACTCTGTAGACCAGGCAGACCAGGCTGGTCTTGAACTCATAGAGATCCGCCTACCTGCCCCTGCCTCCCAAGTGCTGGGATTAAAGGCTTCATTAATCTATTTCTAAGGCTAAGAGCCTTGCAGGCCTTCTCAGCTTCTCTCTTTAATGTCTAGCACTCAGTTGAAAAACCAAATCCTACTGAGTCTGTTTGAGAACATGTAGAGTTTTCACATGTGTCCTGTCTTGTCCTGTTTCCTTCCCACTCTAAAATATCCTAACCAGATGTGGTGGCAGTTGTCCCTAACAGTTGGTCTGCTCTCACTCTCAGAGCGCTACCTTCTTGGATTCTGACAGTCCAGTGCTAGTAAGGTAGGGTGAGTGGGTTGTTTTGATGTTTTAAAATAAGGCTCTAGAGACTTTCTGAGTTTGACCATGAGTTTGAGTTGTAAGT
This sequence comes from Peromyscus californicus insignis, assembly GCF_007827085.1. Taxonomy (NCBI): domain Eukaryota; kingdom Metazoa; phylum Chordata; class Mammalia; order Rodentia; family Cricetidae; genus Peromyscus; species Peromyscus californicus. The sequence goes on along the minus strand of NW_026294514.1, from coordinate 39,350,969 downwards.
CAAGGCCCACAACCACTGACCCATTTGTGCCTATTAAGACCTCTGTGTTCCACAATCTCAAAACCACAGCGCCCCCTGCTGGAAACCAAGTGCTCAAACACATGAACCTGCTGAAGATCCTTCACAGTCCATTTCTGGAATCTTTTGTCATCACAAACAGAAATTCTATCTAGTTAGCAATAGCACATCCACCTTCCCAGGTCCTGGTAACAATGAGTTCCTGTTCCAGAAATCTCATCTATATAAAATCATGCAACATCTGTCCTTTCTTGAGTATTTTTTTAAATCTCATTTAACATATATTCAATTTTTAGGAGTTACAGCATCAGAATTTTCATAAGACTGGGAAATATTGATCTGTATGTTTGTCTCACATTTTAACTGTTTGTGCTCATGGACACATGGGCTATTTTCTGCCTACTGGCTATTGTGAATTAAGGTAACCATGAACATTAATGTGCTAATGTCCTGCATGGGTCTGCACTTTCAGTTTTTTTGGGGGGTTTATATTAAGAAGCAGAAAGTCTGCATCAAATGATACCTCAGTGTACCACTGTGCGTTCCCACTAGCAACTCTAAAGAAACTCAGTTTCTCTACTTCCTCGTCAACACATTGTTTTCTGCCTGTTCCTTTTCATATTCAAAGTGAAAGTACATGAGGTAGGTGACAGAATATTATGGTTTCAGTTTGCATTTCCCTTGTTTAATGGTATCACATATCTTCTCCTGTGTTTATTGGGCAGTTGCTTTGTTTCTGGTTGTTGAAACAGAGTCTCTCATATCCCAGACTGGTCTCAAACTCAGTTATGTATGTAACTGAGGGTGGCCTTGAACTCCCGGTACCCATAATTCCTCCTTCCAGGTGGAGGGATCATATACAGCTTTTTCATTAACCATTTGCATATTTTTTATTATTGTTGACCTTTGCTCCCTTTTAATTAAAATGTTTTCGTTTGGTTTTGCTCTCATTGAGGTATCTGTATTTTTTAATATTCTAGTTATTAATCTCCTACCTGCTATGTGAGCTGAAAATACTTATCTGTAATGGTCTTAAGTATAACTTTTGGTGTAACTTTCATAGAGACACTTCTGAGTATTAAAGTAGACATGTGATTTGCCACAGTCCGCTAATACAGACTTTAAGTATGGCAACCTACTTCCTTCACTCACTCTTACACACCATCATCCCGAGTATCAGTTGCATTTCAATGTCAACTTCAGTCATCAAGTATAGTTTATAAGTAGTAGAGTTACTTTATCCCATATCTCAGCTGCTTTTCCTGCTCTTTGTTTCATATATGCCAAAATTCTTCTTTCTTTTCTTTACATTTACAACATCTGATTTTTTTATTAAAAGGAAATTTCATGCAATATATTCTGGTCATGCTTTCCCCTCGCTAGCCCGTTCCAGTTCCTCCCCACCAGCCAACTCCATACCTTCTCTCTCTCTCTCTCTCTCTCTCTCTCTCTCTCTCTCTCTCTCTCTCTCTCTCTCTCTCTCTCCCCCTCTATCCCCCTTTAGAAAACACACATAGAAACAAAAGAATCACAAGAAATACACACAAACAAACAAAACCCATAAAAACACAAAATAGAAAAATATAATATACAAGCAAAAGTACTAAGAAAAAAATGCCCAAGCAAAGAAATAGGAGACAAAAAGGATACAGAAATACCATTATACCATTGAGTTCATTTCGTTTGGTTTATCTACTGCTGGGCATGGGGCCTACCCTAAAATGTGGTTAATATACCCAGGGAGAATCCATGGACGAAAGCTAATTTTTCCTTTGCAAGTTGCTGTTCGTATGTACATCAGTCCTGTTGTCTCTGGAAGACGCTGTTTCCTTAGTGTCCTCCATCCCTCTGGCTCTTACAATCTTCCTGCTTCCTTTTCCACATGGCCGCTAAGCCCTGAGGGGTGGTGGTAATGAATACATCTTATTTAGGACTAAGGGTCCAAAATCTCTCACTCTGAAAACTGTCCAGTTGTGGTTCTCTGCATTAGTCACCATCGACTGCAAGAAGCAGAGTCACTGGTGATGGCTGAGAGAGACACTGGTCCATGGGTATAGCTGAATGTCATTAGGGGTCACATTAGTGCTGTGCTCCTTTAGACAAATAATAGCATGTGGTTTTCCCCTAGGCTCATGGCCTATCCCGTCTTATGGTTCTAACTTTTGTATTTTATTTCTATGTCTTGCTTATTCTTTTATTTAAAAAAAAAACTTCATTTAACCAGTTTTTAGGTTTGTTTTGATAGTTGACAGATATTTCTAGTTTTCCATTGTAGTATAGTTGACAGATTTTTTCTTTTATTTTCAGATAATATATTCTGATTGCAGTTTCTCCTCCCCCAGCTCCTCCAATACTTTTAATTTTCCTTGGTAGAAGGTTTTCTGCTCCCTCTTCCCAAGGAAGAGCCCTGCTAATTGTAGATGTAGTGATTAGAGCTCTTTTTGTTGTTCCCTGATGAACATTCTTCCAATTCCCCCTGGCGTCTATGGTTTCACATGAAATTCTTCCCATCAGTGTCCCTCTGGAGAAATGATTGTTTTTCTCTGCGTATCCTCAAAATATTTTTCTTGTCCATCTCTTTCAGAAGTTTAAGTATACTGCTTCATTGTATAGAGTTCTTTGGGTGTGTCCTATCTGTAGTTTCCTTAAGGTCTTGGATGTATGGATGCTTGTATCACCATCTGGAGACATGTCCATCCATTATTCTTTCAAAGTTTTCCAGCACCACCTTCCTCCTAGCTTGAGAATTTGATGATATACAGGTCGAGTTTTCTGTGATCCTGTATATCCTTGAGGCCTCTCTCAGTTCACTATTAAATGAATCAGTTTTCCTCTTTGCTCCTCAGTTGTGATGACTGCAGCTGATATCTCTTCCCATCTGCTCATTCTGTCCCCTCCACTCTTTTGCATTCATCCAATAGTCTTTTTTGGAATTTTTAAAATTTATTTTATGTTTATGTCCCACAATTTCCATGTGAATTTCTTCTTAATGATTTGTTGAGTGGATTTGTTTTCCCTTTATTTCAAGAGAATTTGTAATTGATGAAATGGTGTTAGGATAACACCTTAAAAATCTTGGTCCAGTAATTCATCGTTTGGTTCATCTCAATATGGGGGTGTCCTGGCAAGTTGGATGTCTACTTGGCCCAAGCTAGAGTCATCCAAGAGGAGGGAGCATCAGGCTGGAGGCAAGCCTGTAGGCATTTTCTTAATTAGTGATGGATGGGAGAGGGCCCAGCCCATGGGGGTGGGGCGCGCATCCCTGGGCTATGGCCCTAGATTCTGTAAGATAGCAGGCTGAGCAAGCCATTGGGGGAGCAAGCCAGTAAGCTGCACCCCACTGTGGCCTCTGCATCAGCTCCTGCCTCCAGGTTCCTGCACTGTTTGAGTTCCTGTCCTGATCAACTTTAGTGATGAACAGTGATAATGAAGTGTAAGCAAAGTAAAACCTTTCCTCCCCAGGTTGCTTTGGTCATGATGTTTCATTGCTGTGGGATGGTCTGTATGGCAAATGTGTTGCTGATTGGTCAATAAATAAATCACTGATTGGCCAGTGGCTAGGCAGGAAGTATAGGCGGGACAAGGAGGAGAATAAACCTGGGAAGTGGAAGGCTGAGTCAGAGAGACACTGCCAGCCGCCACCAGGACAAGCAGCATGTGAAGATGCTGGTAAGCCACGAGCCACGTGGCAAGGTAAAGATTTATAGAAATGGATTAAATTAAGCTGTAAGAACAGTTAGCAAGAAGCCTGCCACGGCCATACAGTTTGTAACCAATATAAGTCTCTGTGTTTACTTGGTCTGGTGGGTGACAGAGATTTGTCCTGACTGTGGGCCAGGCAGGAAAACTCTAGCTACATTTTATCACAGCAATAATAACTCTAACTAGATGTTATGTCCTTCCTCATTCAAGTTATGATTTTACTGATTTTTGTACCAACAGGTTTGGGAGTTTCGTTTTGTGTTGTTGTAAATTACATCCTGGGCCCTATGTTAAATCAAGGACCTATGTATTTAGCTCTCTGATTTAGGCACCGGGTCTCACTACTCGGGGTTAGCAGGCAGGGTTCTATCCTACTTTAGCTAATGTGACTCCAGGGGAGGTTTATTCTCTAGTGTCTTTCCTTCGTTTTCCTGGGGCTGGTGTTGAATGGAACCTCCTGGCCAGGCTTTGGGATGCCTCTCATGAGCCTCAGATCTGCAGAGACCAAGAGGCTTCCTGAGCTAAGCTTGTCAGAGATTAGAATTTTATTGAAGAAAAATTTAAATGACACCTGAAAAAAAGTCATAAAATTGGAAAGTGGCCACAACAAAACAGGAAATGCAGGAGACAGGGCGAACCCCTCCATGGCCTCCTCTGAGCATGGCCCTAAGTTTTCCCAACTGTGGTGGTGACAAAGGATGTCAAAGAGCTCCCATGTTCCTGTCTATAGTTCTGGCCCCTGGAACGGACCGTCTCAGCTCATTTTCTTGTCGGCAGCAGTATTGCCCTGTGTGTCGGAAGACAGACGGTTTGTATGATGACATTGACACCAGGAAGGAAGTACATCCACACCAGGAAGGAAGTGTGTCCACACCAGGAAGGAAGTGCGTCCACACCAGGAAGGAAATGCGTCCACAGCAGGAAGGAAGTGTGCCCACACCAGAAAGGAAGTGCATCCACACCAGGAAGGAAGTACATCCACACCAGGAAGGAAGTGTGTCCACACCAAAAAGGAAGTGCATCCACACCAGGAAGGAAGTACATCCACACCAGGAAGGAAGTGGGTCTACAGCCTAGACCGACATTTCTACAGCTGTGAGCCAGGAGGAAACTACATAGACTGAGTTACAACAAAGCTCATTGCTCGCATTTGCTATGGCTTATGTTGTGTTTTCACCACACGAATCGGCTCCCTAAAAAGTCACTTCTCCACTTTGTTTTGGATAATTGCTGTTAAGTCACTAATAGTTGGTTGCCTTTTCTGAGTAGGACTATTTTACATGAACATGTGCCCCACAAAAGCAGTAAATAAGGAATTTGTGATAGATGAGAATACACTTCCAAAGAGCACAGTGTAGAGGGTTACTTGAAGGCATATCTTCAGCAACTTAACATTCAGGCAAGCTTACAGCAAGGGTGAAGGGTTATGGATTTCCAACAAAATTTATTACAACTTTGTTGTGATATATTCATGTATATTATGGTTCCAAATGCTTTTCTATGGCTGGAAATGACTGAGGGTATTCTGCTGGCCTTTGGTGGCACTCTTCAGGGAACAAACCATCAGTGGTCCCTGTTTGTTATGGAGTTATTGAATAACAGACTCTGACTAAAGCATTAACATTTGAAGAAAAGTAATGTACGCTATGTGATTAACTCAGATATCACAATATTATACTGAAAATCTCTAGTCGCTGCAGATCATTGTGTAAATTGACACCATAAGTTATTATAGTTAATAAGCTTAATAGAGCACTTTAAGATGTGGGACTTTTGTTTTTCATCATTAAATGGCTGTAGGGTAGTTGCTTTTATTCAGACTGATAATAAATGGAACCAGCCTTAGTGACCAACCTCTTAATTTTATAACTTCATTTTGATAATGACTGGGAGGAGGAAGAGATTGTGTGTCGATTTAGAGGCCAATTTACATTTTATTATTATTTCTCTAACACTGGACATGTTTTTATAAAATCAGTTATATGATAATTTTAAAGACTATGTAAATCAATTTGAGACATTTTAATTGGAATTTGGGGATTTCAGATTATTTACTTAATTATTGTTATAATTGACTTAGCACAGCGGCTCTGGAGAAGGGGTTTTTTTTCCACAGAATAAAAGATCATGTTAAAATGTTAGGTCTGCCTAAAGTAGCTTAACATCTTAAGCTCTAGAATCTTTATGACTTTATTTCATTCTTAAAAGCAAGACCCCATCTCTCTCTTCCCATTGGCCCCCTCTGTAATCCCCAGATCCCTATTTATTGATCTCTGTAGTTCCTCCCACTGTAATGTGTGGGTTATGATTATTTGTGCAAAACTATAGAAATGCTATTCTAGTCAGCAGCCTGCAGAGCAGAACCAAGAGGGGAGAGGGAAGAGGGCATTCCTTAGGAAACTGACTTATAGATGAAGAAGTCCGTGCAAGCTGGGGACCCTTGGAAGCTGGAAGTGTAGCTTGGTGCCAAGGATATAACCAGGAGGTTATTCTCAGTTGGAGACCAAAACTCTAATAACCCAGATATCTACTGTGTGTTCTGGAGTTCACAGGTCAAAGGGCCTGGAGCTGTGATATCCCAGAGCAGGAGAAGGAGTGTGCCCACTCCAAGAGAGCCAACCAACCACTTTTTACCTGTCAGGCCCTCTGCTGGTTGGACAGACCCACCCACGTTGAATTCTCCACTCACCCTATTGACTCACAAAAACCCTCCATTACTGGCTATCTAGATGGTCCTTCCTTCACTCACACACCTAACATTGGCCTCACCTATACAGTAAACAACTCTGAGGCATCATAGCTTTGGGTCATCCAGAACCAGGCGTTAAATTAAAAGAAACATAATTCACAATACGTTACTACTTTACAACTTACTGCTTTTTTACCATTAAGACGCCAGGGTATAAATCTGAGTGAAGGCAGGAAGTTGTCTTTGCCATCTGCTACCCCACCTCTAACACCTGGGAGAGCATTGAACACATAGTAGCCACGTGGCATTCATTGAGTAGAGGACTACATCTCTTTAAAGACTGTGAAGAGAAGTAACCCTGCAGGCTACCCTTGTTTTATAGGACCCAGATCCCCTGTCAGGAAATGTCAAAGATTGTCCCAGCCATGCTCTGCATTAGCTGTGTGTATGCACACTTTGTCACTTTACTCCTCTCTGTTGTTCCTACCAGCTCTCTGTGACATGAACAGATTGTATTGATGAACAGTCAATGCCAGCCCATATTCTAAAGTGCTCAATTCACTGATTCACCAGTGATGAGATGTAGGAGTTCAGGACGTAGCTGGCTGGCAGCGGAGTTACAGTTGGTGGTCATGGGGCCGGCTTTGCCAGCTGGCATATGCAGGCTTACAAATACGACTCTGCTCTCTCTGGCAACTGAAAATTTGGCTCTAGTACTTGAACTAGTCACCAACTTGATTCAAACACTAATAAGGCTCTTCTCTATTTTGGCATGGAAAATTGACTTTTAAGAATAAAGGAAACTAAATCTGAAGCAGAATGAAATAGGAAATAATGATACAAAGGACTAGAGTAAATCTCTCTAAGATTTTGTGGGAGTCTTTGGCCAGATATTTTAATCTCTTTGTGCCTTGATTTTGGCTTCTGTAAAATGGGACAATGATAATAACACCTAAATGAAGTAATTCAATTAAAGCTCCTGGGACATGGTAAGTTTTGTAAGCTGGACAGCCAGGTGGATGTAGAGGTATTAGATAAGTGGGTGGAAATGATTCATGAAGAATAAGTCATAACATTTGTCCTGCAACAAATACTGAACAGTGAAATTGAGACCTCTTGTCTCTGTTGCAAGTTGGCCAGTTTCTTACCATCTGTGTCACCCTGACTCCTATAAAATGTCAGTGATAATAACAGCTATCTCCAGGGGACCATGAACTCCAGGTCACCAGTGCACTGTGTCCAGAGCGATGTCTGGCACCATAGTAAGCATTTCATACTGAAGCCATCCTTATTGTGTATGCCAAGCTCATCCAGGGAAGTCATGATCAAAGACATGTAGAGCACTCAGTGAATGAACAGTGATGGGACTTGTCTGATTGGCTACATATATTCTGAGAGTCTAGAGGTTTTTTTTATTCACTTTAGAGGAGTATGTTTAATCAGACTACTTTAATGAGACAGGAAATAAGCCTATATGCCAGATGATAAAGAGGCCATTTTCAATTAGCAGGAAATTTTGAGATATGTTTGAACACACATTAGTTCTTTTTTTTTAACATTTCCACGGCTTGGAAAGAAACAACCACTTGTACCTGAAAGTGGATTGATGCAGAAGGGCCTCTCAATGGTTCCCACCTACCCCACTTTTAAAATATTATTTCTAGCTAGGGCAGCGACTCAGTGAGTGACATGCTGGCCTTTCAAGCATGAAGACTGGACTTCAGATCCTTAGCGCTCATATAAATGCCCAGTGGGTGTGGCAAGCTACCTGCAATCACAGCAAATGAGGGAAAAGATAGAGGGAACTCCCCCAGCAAGCTGGCTAGGTAGCTATCCATAAAAGCCAACCTTGAGTTCAACTGAAAGACCCTGACTCAGTAAGTAAGGTAGAGAGTGATCCAGGAAAACTCCACATGTCAGCCTCAGACCTCCACATGCATGCACACACAATTGCACCTGCACGCCACACACAGGTATTCCCACACACAGGCAAATGTGCTTGCATATGTGTACAGCATACACATGTAGACATACACAAGAATATCTTTACAGAGCAAAGTCCCTTAGGTCTAACTAATTCTTAAAAACCCTTTATTGAGATTTGGCTGCTGCAGGGAATAACACATACCTTTGGTGTGTACAATTCAATGAGTTTGGAATACACTTTTTAAGATATGAATATCCCTCGAGAGTATCAGGTATCTCCATTATTCACTCATTAGAGTAACTTCCTTTTATGTCTGTTTCTGAATATGTCACCTTGAAGGCCATGGGGTTTTAAAAGGAAGATTTAAGCATGTAGCTTTAAGTTTTCCTGTGTCCCACCTGGTCCTGCAACCACTCAGACCTAAGTAAACACACAGGCTTATATTACTTATAAACTGTATGGCCATTAGCTTAGGCTTATTACTGACTAGTTCTTATGCTTAAATTAACCCATAATTCTTATTTATGTTTAGCCACGTGACTTGGTACCTTTTCTCAGTTTTGCCTTCACATCTTGCTTCCTCCGTATCTGGCTGGTGACTCCTGACTCAGCCTTCCTCTTCCCAGAATTCTCTTTGTCTGCTTATCCCACCTATACTTCCTGCCTAGCTACTGGCCAATCAGCATTTTACTTATCAACCAATCAGAGCAACACATTCACAGCATGCAGAGCACCATCACCCATCATTTCCCCTTTTCTTTCTGTTTAAAAGGAAGGTTTTAACTTCAATATAGTAAAATTTACATATAACAAAACAGTTATCAAGCAAGAATTACAGTTGTAATATCTTGTCTATTTGTATTTGGCAAAATTAAAGAAAATATTTTATCATCTATCCTATATTTCTGAGTCTAAAGTATCTACCTTTTCTCTTATGATAACCAAGGAAAACCATAATTATAACTATCTAGTCTTCAACTACATCAAAGACCCCAGAAGGATATAATAATATCTAAGTAAATAGGAAATGTAAGCAACTTCCAAAATTCTGGAAATTCTGGAAATAACTGACTACCTTGACAGTTACCAAAAGTTATTCTGCAATGTTGGGGCATCCATTCTTCAGCCTACAGGCCTAGTCTCTCAGTCACTTCTCTCTGTGTCCTGTAGAATGTCTGGCAGTTTCTTCTGCATGGTAGGAAACTGAAGGACCATCTCACCTTGCAAAGTTCAGTGGTCACCTTCCTATGGGTCCTGTGTGTCTAGTCGATACAACATTTTGTCAAACAGTCCAGGAAAGAACAGTTTCTTGTCCAATTTTTACTATTTTTGCCAAGAAGAAGATAAATTCCATATGGAGTGTCTTCAATGCCTATCATCTTTCTTGCAGTAATTGGTGCTTCCAGGAGCAGACATGTATCATTGTCCACAAAGTCTAAGTTTTTAAAACAGTTTAAATGCTATATTCTATAGGTATTTGAAGTGTGTGAAGACTACCTACCTAACTGAAATATTATCTGTGTGTACCTAGAAAAGTTAAGGGACATGACTATAAGTTTGACTATCATAGATGACTAATTATTGATTTGTATTTCTTAATTATACATTACAATTTTAAATAAGCTATACAAACATAATACCTTAAACAAGAGTAAAAATATACATACAGTACAACAAAATTAACTTTAAATTTGTGTCAATAAACTAAAATCTATACCAATATAAAACATTTTAAACAAGTTTTCTTTAACAGTAGGTTCAACAATCCACCCTTTTATCCTATCATTTTTTCCTATATTTCCATATCATATCTCCCTTTCTTCTTTTAGAAAGATATTGACTATGACCAATAACAATTTGTAACCAACAACCTGAACAAAGACAAACATTCATGATCCAGTTTTTCGGAATGTGGGCATAGTGTTATGGGCTAATTCCTGCTGATAGGGGGCACTGGTAGTCTTATGGGGAGCCTGGGAAAATTTTGAGATAATAATCAAGTCCTTGGAAGACCAGCTATAACCTTTGTTTATAGGTACCATCTGTTAAGGTTTAGGAGGTCTGGCTTGATCAAACCTGATCCATCTTAACCTGGAACAAATCCATAGCCTCTTGCTTCCTGTGGAAACAAAAGCAGAGCCTCCTTTCCAAAGCAACATATCCTTAGATCCAAGTTTTGAAGTCAAGATATCTTTAAATATACATATACATATTGGTTTAACTGAGTGGCCTTTACAATCAAATATCTTTCTGCAGTTAAAAATATCAAAGACAATGCAATCCAGATTCTCTGTGTAATATCCATCTTTACGTGACTTATTTTTTATATTACCTTTACTGTCTCTTTAAAGACTTTATTTTTTAAAGCTATTTATTTATATAGCTGTCTATATTCATTTTCTTCTCTCTTCCAAGCCTTTGTACATTTTTACATACACTGTAAACCATTTAAAGTCTTATTCCATCTGAATCTGCCTTATTGTGACTCTATTACTTTAAACTACAGTGGTTAGTACTGAAGCAGCAGCCTTGGCTGCTGACTCCGCCCATCTCAGCTGTCCACTGACTCTGGGACGTAGCTGTGGGTCTATACTTCTGTCCAAGCAGCGTGTAGCCCAGAAACATTTTTTTTTTTTTGTCTATACTAGCAAAGGCTAACTCTACCACTCAGCGTAATGTGTGGCTTGGAGATGCCTCTGTGGACAGTGACGGGAATCCTCTATGCTGCAGGTCAAGCCCACACACCATGAACCTGCCATAGAGTAGATCAAGCCCACAGGCTGAAGCTGGCCTGAGAGAGACAACTAGGAAGCTATTTTTAGCTCTGTTTTAGAATCTTTTTTTTTTTTTAAAGCTTTTTCAGGTTTTAGGTGGAAACTCTTGCCCCACATTTTGGTGCCATTTGTAGTCGTAAGATTTCCTGTGTCCTGGCCTGCTGGCAGTCAGGACAAATCTCTCCCACTTGTGTTCCCCAAGTAAACACACAGAGACTTACATTAATTATAACTGCATGGCCATGGCTCAAGCTTTTTGCTAGCTAGCTCTTATATCTTAAATGAGCCCATAACTATTAATCTATGTATTGCCACATGTTCTGCGGCTTTACCTGCATCCCATTACATGATGCTCCTTGGGCGGCTTACCTGCATCTCTCCCCACCTTCTTCCTGTCTCTCTCTTTGAATTTCCCACCTGCCTCTAAGCTGCCTTGCCATAGACCAAACGGCTTTATTTATCAACCCATTAGAGCAACCTATATTCACAGCATACAGAGAGACATTCCCCCATCATAAGCTAAATTGGAAATTAGCTGGAGAACTTCTGAAGGGAGTTGTTTCACATTAGGGAAATTTGGTCTGATATCAGAGTAATCATTTGGTAAACCAGGGGAAGACACTAAAAAGAGAACAGAAACTAAGTCGATTAAGTTTGTAGTTGCACTGGAATAATAGGCATTGATGAATCATTTCCAAAAATCCCATATTTAATACTGAAGCTCTGAGTGAATGCCCGAAGCACCTGCTATGGTCTGTGCCAGTTCATTACAGCAGGGGGAGTGTTAATGGCCCTGTAATTTGCAGGGTCCAGGGCAAAATGAAAATGCAGGCCCTTTGTTCAGAAAGCAGGTACAAGGGGCCACAAAAGGACTAATATACAAGCCTTTCTTCTGCCAGCTCCCTTGATATATCAGATTGGCAACATATCATTTTGTGTTTTTCTGAGTGAAAACAAAAGTCAACAGCATAAATTACTGGCATGAATTTTATACCATTTGCCTTTGTATGGTGCAGTGCATGTATAATACCTAATACTCGCTTACAGAATCATAAATATGTCCATGTGTTGATCTCATGGGCCATGTATATGTGTTCTGTTCTTACATCAACAGTGAAAATGTTGCACCCTAGACCTTCCTCACCTGTCCTTGTGACACACCCAAATGTGTGCACATTCTCGCATCTACCCCCCACTGGCTTAAGAGTAGACTGGTTGCAAGAAAAAAAGAATCATGCATCCTTTTTCTCCCCCTTGCTCAATTTTCCCATCATCTTCAGTCTGTGATTGGATGAAACAAGGAAAGTATATGATAGGAAGAAGGTAGCACAGGTCTGTTTCTCAAACCACTATTGCCTTCTTCCTAATTTGAGGGAATTCTGGTCTCCAATGAGAGCAGGCTCCTTTGGGCTAGCAGCTTCTGTGCTTGGTCATAGATACAACAGGCTCCCTCAGCTCCCCCCACTGAATCTCACTCACCTCCATTGGATGCCCATCAGATGCCCCAGCCTGCAGAGTGAATGTGAAGCAAGGCAGTAAGGGATAGCTACAGACACGTGTAGCATGTATCCTAGCACAGTCCAGTCCTGTTGATGTTTGCCCAATGCACTGGTTTACTTTAAATGAAGTGTGAGCCCTTTTAAACCCACCGGATACACATCCTGGAAGCCAGCCTCACTTTGATGTTTCTTATCCCCAGTTGAAGAGTCGCTTAGCAATTTGGTTTGCAAAGAAGGTAAAAAACTGGATGGACTTTCTTTTTTATTACCTAATCTAACACTGCCTCAGACACATGAGAATTCACAAAACACAGACATTATCTGAAGTTTTTGTTGTTCCAGAAGGGGCAGGCTGAGGGGACCACCCGGCAAATAGATAATTGAATATGTCTTCAAGCAAACCCAATTTTTTGTGGACTTTATTGTAAAACGCAAGTGAAATTTTCAGATAAAATATAAGATTTCCAAGATATGATGCTGTTATTCTATAAAAGATACACTTGACTGAAAACAAACAAGAGAAATCTGAGGATCAGGACAGTTATGAGGGGAGAAAAAAAGACCCAAGGACTAGTCCTAGATTTGTCATTGATTAATTATGGCCTAAGAAATGTGGTTTCATCTCTGTAGTCCCAAAGACTTCACCTGTAAAGGAAGACTTGAACATAGACAGATTCTAGTTTAGTATTTATTCTGTACTTATACTACAGAAACTACTAGACTACAATGTAGACAACATCTATAAGACTCATGTACGGGAAAGGATTTATCAAAAGGTATTCCAGTTGCCCAGGAATGAAGGCCGGTGATTGACAACTAGGACCTCACAAAACGACAGTGCTTCTGTATGGCAAATGACTGTAGTCCTTTAGAGAATTCTTCTCAGGGCTGCTAGAGGCTGTGACCTTAGGCACATATTGTTCTTGGGACTGTTATTAGATCTATAGTTTTATTGTTCATCTGTCCCATAGTTTACACATTTGGTATCATAAATGTCAATTGATCATTGTTAAATGAAGCCCATGTACATTAGAGACTATCAAATAAACATGACATGCATTTAAAGAGACATGGGAGTGAGCAAGATTTAGTAGAAGTTGGGAAACTTTTCAGATTCCTAGGCTAATTTCTTTTATTTTTCCTTAGATTTTTGTTCACCTCTTGTCTAAAGTAAAATTTGCTTAGCTCCCTGGCAATTGTATTCATGATTTATTGAATCCTGTTACTAATTTACCAGCAGATTATTTTCCTTATGTTTTAAAAAGAACTGACAAAATGTAAAATAGAGCTTTCTGTTATGACTTGTAGAAGTTTTTCACAGATAAACTCAATTATTAAATAACTCAAAAAATTAAATAAATGCCTAAAATAAATTAATATTCATGAGCTCCTGTGCACACAAAATATGATGCTTTGCATACATTGTTTGCCTCTCTATATAATCGTCTTCAGTGAGTAAAAAGAGTATTACCAGTTTCCTGTGCTAATTGCATTACAAACCTAGCCCATACCTGTCTCCCTCATTCCAGTGTCAGGTGCCCCACCACCTCCATGACAAGTCGACTAGGCACTGACATGCCAGTTTACCACTTCATCATACTTGTTATTTCTTTTCTGCTTACTCAACCACTAAAATGAAAGGTCCCTTGTGTTTCCATGTTCGAACAGTGTCTGGGGCATGATAATACGTCTGTGTGGAATGGTGTAGATGAGTGAATGCATGAATGATTGAAGGGGTGAGCATTTGTACTAGCCTGAGGTCCATCAACAGGTATTCCCGAGAGACCTCGTTACTCTGACAAGTGTGATAGCTTTTAGGAAACAGTGAGACTGAAGAAGCTCCTCGGCTGGGCCTCCTTGAGCTCTTCAGAAATACATTTTACTAAAGCATAGGCATTCCATAAAATCTAATGCATATACAGATTGCATTTCCCCTTCCATACCCTCAGGCAATATTTTTAAATAACCTCTTTTAAAAACTGGAAGTGATCGGCTTATAGAGTAACTCCCTTGAAATGAATGGGTATGAGGTATATTAGTTTAAACTCTGACACCAGAGTTAAAGAAAAAAAAATCCACTGAGTAATCCAGAAAATTAATTTTAAAACAATGTAATAGACTTTGTTGCAGAAATATCTCACAGATATTTCAGTGCAGGGAAATTGCAAAAAAAGACATGGAGAAGAAGTGGGAGACATATGATCGCAGGAGTTTCTTCTACCGACTCCTACAGTCTGTCTTCTTCATTCTTTCTCCACAGTCCACCAATATTTACAGTCTCTGCCTGTAGGGGACAAGGTGACAAAGCCCTGCCTATCACTTTTTAAACCTGGCCCAGGCTGCAATTGTTTATTACTTGCATACTCGCTTGATGGTAGGTTTTGCTTGTTTTGGTTTGCTTTGTTTTTCCCCTGTTTGGTCTTTTGAGTGAGTTTCCAGATGAAGCCCAGGCTAGCCTGAAATGTGCTCTCTATCCTGCCTCAGCCCTCTCAGTGCTTGTATTACAGGCTGATGCCACCATGCCTACTGTGGCACACAGAATTATTTTGCTTTGAAAAACAACCAACAATAATAGGAGCAGCTGTCAGTGTCCCCTAGCTCTTTTGAAACATCAGGTCATTTGTGTGGTGAGCCCTGCCTTCTGTGACCTGCTACAAAGGAGAATCACGGCTCTACACAGCATGTAATATGATCTCAGGCAACCTCCCTCCCACGATGTGGCCCAGATATAATTTTTGTTTTGTCATAGTCTAAGAAAGCATCATTGGCAATCCTGTAAATGACTTGGCCTAGGCATCACCAAGCCCACGGTTGCACACTTAGGAATAGTATGCCATGTTGGACCCTGCTGTGGAGTCAAAGAGACCACAGTGGGAATAATGACAATTTCTACTCCCTTTTCACCACAGTTGGTTAGTTGTGGTATTAATAAAACATGTAGTTGCCAGGAAATGACTGCAATCTTATGCATATGCTGTACCTTATAAAAATCATGTTTTTGATATTTGTACCTTATTACTTTTTAAAGATTTATATTTATAATTTGCAGTTGCATGTGTTGCAGGGGCAGTTCTGTGTGTATGAGTGCAGGTGCCTGCAGAGGCCAGAGGTATCGGATCCCTGGAGCTAGTATTACAGATGGCTATCAGTCTTCAGATGTGGGAGGTACTAGGAACTGAAGTCAGGCCGTCTACAAGAGCAGAATGTGCTTTTAACCACTGAGTCATCTCTTCCCACCTCTCTTTATTACTTTTTAAAGAGAATATAAGTGATAGTTATGGACAAGCATTTTGTAGAATATCAAATCTGTTTGTAATGATGGCAGAATATTTTTTTTATTTTCTGGTTGATTTGATTTTCTGAGATGCATTAAAAAATATCATCACAAGAACCACCACGTAGATTTCCTATGCAGCTCTGCGTCTCACATCATTGGATTTAATGGCTGCTGGTGTCATTTTTAGGAGATCAGTCCTCAGTGTGTTTCGGTTTCAAATGAGTCATCATGTCTAATTATTGCATTTGTTATCTTTCAGAGCAGTTGAACATCACATAGCAAGAGTGACATCTGGTTAACAATATCAACAACAGCAGCAACCTGAAGCTTGGATCTCCTGTGCTGGAAGCAGGAAAAATGGAAGAATGATCATCAAAGGTAGAACCTCATCCCCTTATATAACCCCCTTCTACAATGTCTGCTTAAGATGCACTGTATGAAGAAACTTGTCTCTTTTAATAGCGTAATATATTTCTACCTTACAAGTCCAGAGCTATTGATAGACTGCTGAATTTAAAGTCTGTGTTTAACTCCTTGGTTTCCTGTACAGATTTTGACCAAGATGTTCACATGTGTGGTAATCATTGTTGTCAATCTAGAAAGTCAGAGCAGGCAAATGCAGTTTCCAGGGGTCTCAGGGCTAAAATACTGGATGTGAGGTTAAGTGTCGAATGGGAGAAATAGATGGCATGGCATCCACTTTCTGCTTTCTTTTCATCCTGTACAAATGCAAACTTATTAGCCCAGGCATGTCCACTGTGATCTAAGTCTGGTAAGAAAGGCAGTGGAAATGCTGAAGCCCGAGCCCCATCTCCATTCTCTTCCTTTCATCCTGTGCTCTGTTGGGAGGGAAAGAAAGACCGTAGAATGTCTGAGTTGAAGGCATTGCATGAGTAAGAGCAGATCAGAAGGGGTTAATAGTGCTGAGTATACTAGTGAGCTACCTTCCTGTTTGGGTTACTTGTGCAACAAAGACCAGGACTTGAAAAAGACTGTTCACTGGGAAGATGATCCCACGAATCAAGATTGGGAATGGCTGGGCCTTCTTACTAGTACATGATATAATGTTCTGCCAAGGCAGGAGGATAATAAGATTGAGTCTAGACCGAATGACATAGTAAGAGCTGTCTCAAAAAAATAAAATGAAATAATGAAATAGACAGAAGCATAGAGAGTGACTCAGTGTGGGTAAGAACATGGGTAGGCTAACAAATCTGCTCCGAGAGTCATGGGAACTTGACTCTTCACAGGCCTCCCATGGATGTTTGGATGCTGTCTGGGAGTTTCGCCTGAAAATGTGTACAGTAGGAGGATCACTCACTCTCTGGGACTTCCACTCAGGGCTTGAGCTCCACCATAGTTCCAGGCTGCGTTATTAGCACCTGAGGCAGGAGGCAGAGCATCTAGTTATCAATGGAGACTGACATTATAAAGGCAAAGAAAATCCAGTGAGGAGCAGAAATGTCCTTCCCCAAAAGCTGTGGCTGTGATGAGGCGGTCATGTGGTTGGGTTTACAACCAATGAGAAGGCAGAACAGAAACTATATATAAAGACTTTAACACAGAAAGTAGCTCTGGTTCAGAGAGGTAGGACCACTGCAGGAGGAAGGGTAAGGTTTTAGCTCTTAGCTCTGACCTCTTGGCTTTCTTCTTTGCATTGGTTCTGTGTTTCTTATTTAAAAAGACAGTTGGTTACATCTACAGTAGGGAGGCATGCTCAGAATGAATCTTATCTTAAGCACAAGATGCAAACAGAGTGAATGTCCTCCAGAGACTCTGAGATTTGGCAAATTCTGCCTCCTTACTGAGCTTACAATCACCTCTCACTGGGTTTCTGCTCTATAGTTTCCTGAGTCTTCCGAAATGAAAGTTCTGATTACATTGGGTTTTAGCTCAGATTCACCACGTCATTGTCATCCAAACCGCTAAGTCA
This sequence comes from Peromyscus californicus insignis, assembly GCF_007827085.1. Lineage (NCBI taxonomy): Eukaryota > Metazoa > Chordata > Mammalia > Rodentia > Cricetidae > Peromyscus > Peromyscus californicus. The sequence goes on along the minus strand of NW_026294514.1, from coordinate 39,333,150 downwards.
GAAATGTAAAACCTGCCACTCAGTTTACCAACTTATTTTTCCTTGTTGACGTCACTCCCTCGTGGTCTTACCTAGAAAGTAGTATCTGTGGTTTGTAAAGCCTCCATTGGCTTCTGTAGATCTGTGGTTGTTAAGCATAGATCAGTGTGGATGAGGTCACAGATGCGCATTTTTAACAAGCTTTGAGAGGAGGCTAACCTGTTTGTCCTAAGACCTGACTTGGAACAGCTCTAAAAATAGAATGATCCAGGATGGCACTATAATGATCATGCTACAGTTGGAGCTAGACAGAGAATGGACTTCCTTGCCAGCTCACACTGTGGAGAGTTGTATTAGCTTCAGACAGGATCTGAGTCATGGGATGGAATGGCATTTAATAACTGGGAATGGTGGTACATGCCTTTAATCTCAATACTCGAGGTACAGTGGCAGGTGGGTCTCCTAGTTCAAAGCCAAGCTGGTCTACATAGAGTGTTCCAAGCCAGCAGCCAGTGCTATGTAGTGAGAAATTGACTCAAAAATGAAAATACATGAGATTACTTTTCTAAACGATTGATTTATATTTATTTTATGTGTATGAATGTGTGCCTGCTGATGATACGGTTTTTTGCACCTTATCAGTGCAGTGCCTATGGAGGCCAGAAGAGGGTGTCATATCCCCTGGAACTGGAGTTATAGATAGTTGTAAGCAGCGATGTGGGTGATAGGAACCAAACCCAGGTCTTCTGCAAGAGGGGTAAGCTCCCTTAACCTCTGAGCTGTTGCCCCAACCCTGAAAGAAGATCTTAATATCATAAAATTTTGAATAGTAAGTTCACAGATATATTTTCTATCCCCTACTGCATATTATAAAGACTTTGGAGATTCAAAAATACTGGATGGATGGATGGATGGATGGATGGATGGATGGATGGATGGATGGATGGGTGGATGGATGGATTCAGCAACAAGTGACTTCTTACAAAGAAATCTCTGTGGCATATTATACAGAGAAAGACAGATTTCCTTTGCTTGGAATCTTCTTTATAAAGGATACTCGACACAGAGGGCATGTTAATAGAGGATGAGCTCTGTCTATTCAGAGCCTAAGCTGCTGGGTATCCCCAGCTCTTTAATAAGCACGGCTCTTCACAAAAGATTTTTTGCTATCTGGTTGAATACAATGAGAGAAATGTCATTTTTATCATGACAAATTGTACATTTTACTTTATGAAAGAGCCACTGGATGTGTGAAACCGGGAAATCACATCAATTTAATAAATTCCTTTGTAAATGTGTCTTCCTTGAGTTTCAATTTTGCAGCTGCAGCATGGTCTGAATGTTTATTCACACCAAGGACAAAAGCGCTTTCTGGTTTCTTGCATTGAAATGTGTTCATGATCAACGTTGCATGTTTTCTCTCTGCATCTTTATCTGCATTTTTCAGGCTGTGATTGGCTTGGTAAATTTATTCCACTTTGTTTGCTAAAGTATCTGTCTGTACTGTCTATTTTCTGCCCACTCTTTGACTTATTCTAGATAGTGGGCCTAAAACTACTTTCAAAGCTCAGTGTGGATTTTATTCTGTAGGTTTTAAAACGTATTTTTGTTCCTATATATTCTATTGTGCATTAAACTTGAAAATAGACCCAATAATTGAATTGGAAATAATTTCAATTAAAATTGAAAGTGCTTACAATTACATACTTAACCATAGTGGATGATGAACATGAGTCCTTGAAAATGTATCTTTAAAAGTGTATTTCATAATTCATTTTAGTAGTGGAAAAATTAGTAATTTCATTTTATTTTATGTCATCCCTAATGTTAAAGCTTAAAAGTTAATTAAAGTATAAAAAAACTAACTTCAACTTTGTTATTTCACGGGTGTGCTTACCTGTCAGAGTCCCAGATTTGTTCTCTCAATTAGAAATAGGAGAGTTTAGGGCAGTGCTGGGGGATGCCCCATTGGTTAAAATGCTTGCCACATAAACATGAGGCCCAGAATTCAAATCTCCACAATCTATGCAAAGCTAGACACAGTAGCCCATGTCTATAATCCCAGCACTCACAGTGAGATAAGAGATGGAGAAAGGAAAATCCTGGGAAGTTCCTCATGGATGCACAACTATATATACAGAGAGAGAGAGAGAGAGAGAGAGAGAGAGAGAGAGAGAGAGAGAGAGAGAAATACACATACAGAAAGAAACATACAGACACACATAAAAACACATACACATAGAAAGAGACAGACACACACAGAGAGAAAAAGAAACAGACAGACAAATACACACACAGAAAGAGAGAGATAGACACACATACAAACACACAGAGAGAAAGAGACAGACACACATACATAGACACACACACACACACACACACACACAGAGACAGACAGACAGACACACATACATACATATACACAGAGAAACACATAACACAGAGAGACAGATAGATACACAACACTTACATACACACATACACTTACACACAGAAAGAGACAGGCAGACATACAAAAATATACACACAGAAAGAGACAGACACACAACATACACACATACACATACACACATACACACACACACACACACACACACACACACACACACACACACACACACATAACACATACACACAGAGTTTTAAGAAAGAGGAGGAGAGGGCCCTGGAGATGTAGCTCCTTGGTTAAGAGCATTGGCATTTCTTCCAAGACACTTACTTGCTATTTGGTTGCCAGAACCGACAGGGCAGCTCACAACCACCTGTAACTCCAGTTCCAGGTGATTCAATGCCCTCTTCTGGACTCTGTGGGCACTAGGCACGCACATGATACATAGACATGCATGCCAGCAAAATACATCAAATATAAACTTTTTTTTAAGAAAGAGGAAGAGGAAAAACTGCTTAGGACAAAAGCCTTGACATTCATTCCAGTGCCCATCTTCAATCTCAGGGTACAGAGCTCATGCCGTGTTACCTAAAGTAAGCTTCAGAAGTCTGGAAGAGTCACTCTATCAACTGCACACAGTTGGAGATAAGAGTGTAAAAGGCAAGGTTTAAGATTTTAAAAGACCTGAATTCAACACCCAACTTTTTCACTTACCACATGGCTACCCTTAGAAAATATTCCATTTTACATATTTAAATATCTCTACCTGTATATTGAGTTCTGTATTTCATTATTACTATTATAATTGTGATTATGATTATTACTTGTAAGATTGTTTTGAAAACCAGGGATAATATTTAAAAAAAAGAAGAAAACAGAACTTGGTGGGAGCTAAATATGCATAGTTTTAACAACCTGTTTAGATCTCAAAGCCGAGTAAACCCTAAGTAAGGCTTCAGGAGTGAGTTAACATTTCATTCTCTTCCATGGGGCTAAGGACAGTTTTGCTTGAGACTTTAAAAGATGAACACAGCTTATAAAAATGTATCCATAATTTAGTTGTGTGAGTCTTGAAAGGCTAATGGAAGAATCCAACACGCATTTTCATCTAGAAGGGATGTCTCTGACCATTCCCACTGCTAGTGAGTAAAGGGAGAAAGCCATACCCTTGACCTCAAGAGTCACTCCTTCAGTGGGACATGGAGGTGCTGTCTCAACACTTGGGAGATGAACACAGAAGGATCAGGAGTCCAAGGCCAGCCAGGGCTACATAGCAAGTTCTAGAACAAACAGAGCTACTTAGAAGAGACCCTACATTCCCCTCTATCCACTCCCTAAAAGAAAACAAAGGACTCCTTCATCTTTGAGTATAAAGTCTGCAAGTCGCCTCCTATATTCTCTCTTGTAATCTACCCACACCTTTGGGAAAAACTAACCTAGAGGTTCTACAAATCACCGAGAATCATCCTAAACAAATGTCCATATGCTTAGAATTTAGATCTGATTACAGTTATACACGCAGTTGTTTCTTTTTTATTTCTCAAAGTAAAAAGTTCATTTTCATAGCCAATTTGCCAGACACAGCTCCATCTCCAGAAGCAAAAGAAATCAAATTTTGGTCAATAGAAGATTCATTTGCTCAAACATCCGTGCTCATGTTGAATGTGTTTCTGTTTTCCTGGTGTTCTTGAGGCTGAATTGTCACTCTGACATAGGTTAACCCTAATACTTTGTCATCAGAAATTCAGAGTGGCCTACTTCATAGACAACCAATGAAGCTTTGTTGTAATATTTCAACCTCAGCACAGGTTTTTTTATTTCAATTTCAATATCCTATAAATTTGCTGTAAGTGAATGTTTGAAGATAAATCTTACTGTTTAGTCATCTGTCCCTTTTTATGTCAGGATTAATTTAGAAGCTGAAAACCACTGTGCTCTCTGAAGAGAATGATTGATTGAGACAGTTGTAAGAAACTAAAATCTAATTGTGGGATGTTGTGCATTGTGTTTGTCATGTCTCGGACATCAATATGAAAACCCCGCTGATGAGGATGCCTCAAGGTTTATGGGATAAAGATAGACAATAGATAGACAGATTGATATATAGAAATGTAGATGATCCACAGATAAATGATAAATAAATAGAATGAGGGAGATAGAGCATAGAAAGATAACAGATATAGTGTGTGATTTAAATGGTGATATTATTTATTTAAACAACCTAATATTTCCCACTAGAGTAGCTTTTTCACTATACCAATTATTCATGATATATAAAGGCATTATATTATATGACTGGATAATTTGTTTTTAAACAAACTGTAATAGACTTTATTGTAGTTCAATGCTTATAGGTCTTTGCTTATCTGTGAGAATACACAGAAACCAGGTTCATTGCATACCATAGATGCAGCTTGCCAAGAATAGAAAAGAAAACAGGTTTTCTGGCAGAATTTATTTCATTTTTGTGTATCCTCAGCATATGCTAGGGATTTTCCCCCAACCGACCATATTCATTAAAAGCTAAAATTGGATAAATGGTGTTACTATGCTAAATAACTAACTTAAGCACTGGCATTTCTTACCCTCCCAATGCAATCTGGGAACTGAAAAATCAAATAACATACAATTTGGACAAAACTTAGTTTGGATCTGCAAGGTCCATCTCTCTGACATTTCAAATAATTGGAAACTTTTTTAGACAGTTTCTATGCTGCCCTGGCTGTCCTTGAACTCCCTATGTAGATAAGCCTAGCCTGCAACTAACTGATGTTTGATGTGGGAGAACCATGGTGCTACATTTTATAAGAAAGCTGGCTGAGCAGGAACAGAGGAAGCAAGCCAGTATACAGCATTCCTCCATGGTCTCTGCTTCAGTTCCTGCCCCCCAAGGTCCTGCCTTGAGTTCCCTTGATGAGGGACTGTAACCAGTAAACTGAAATAAGTCCTGTTCTCCCTAAGTTGCTTTTGTCCATGGTGTTTATTACAGCAATAGAAAGTTGACTAGACACAGGGTGAGAGTTCATTTGGTTTCTGGCTACACTACTGAATGTCCATGTAAGGTCTAGGGTTTGCTCCTGCAGACGGTTGACAGTGACGTCGGTGATGCTGCTGACTCTATCCAGACCCACAGAAGAGTCTTCATTTAGAGCTGGGGTGCTTTGCTCTCCAGGACAGTGTCCCATGGACTGACAAGGACAGCATATTGCTGGTGTCACCCATGCTTTCAGCAGTGTCCTTCCTCTAATTATGTCACCTAGGAAACATCCATTACCCTGGCAAGACCCCTTTCCTGTTCAGACTTCTTGGGTCCAAAGTAATAAGAAACCCAAGAGCTTTGACCTGCCACGTAGAGTGGGGCTTCCTTAGGCACTCATTTAAATATCCTTTGGGAACCAACAACCCCCAAATGTTACACATAAAAACGTATTTCATGAGGGATTTGAGAAAGGTTTCAAAAATTTTGAACCATTTTTATTTAAGAAACATTACCAGTAAGTAACATGGACATTGGTTTAAAAAAAAATACCCTTTTTGGACTTCAAAGTGACCGCTTCTTTTTAAGTCTATTTTAATCATTTTTCACTCAAACCTGTTTCTAGCTGTGGAAATGGGCTATTTTTAATTAAAATATTATTACTTCATTTCCCCCTTTCCATTTTCTCCCTTCAACCTCTTCCATGACCCTCCCTCTCTCCCTCTTAAATAAATGGCCTCTTTTTTTAATTATTTATTTATTTACTTATTTATTTATCTAATGTGCATTGATGTTTTGTCTGCATATATGTCTGGGTGAGGGTGTCAGATCCCTTGGAACTGGAGTAACAGACAGTTGTGAGCTAACTTATGGGTGCTGGGATTTGAACCCAGATCCTCTGGAAGAGCAGCCAGTGCTCTTCACCACTGAGCCATCTCTCCAGCCCTGGCCTCTTTTCTTTAATTGTTCCTGTTACTCAGTCAGAGGCTCATCCCCAGGGATGATTAATTCTTCCTTTCTCAGTAGTCCTTGGGTGTCAGTCATTCTTTGTATGGGGGTGGGGCACCATGAGATTTCCCCCTTCCATAATAGCATGTCTGTTGGTATTGTGCTTGATCAGGTCTTGTTTAGGCAACCATATGGTTGAGGTATGGTTGGTGTAGCGTCCATGTCATTTCTAGGAGACAAAACCTCACAGCAGGCTTCCTGGTCCTCTGTGTCTTATAATCTTGCCACCAGCTCTTCATCTATATTCCCTGAGCCTAGCTGCAAGAGCTGGACACCCCATAGTCAGCTGTTCTCTGCTTTCGAACAGTTGGGGTTTTCTGTAATGGTCTTCAACTGCTGCAAAGAGATGCTTCTTTGATAAGGACTGAGAGATACATTTATCCACTGGCATAAAGATAAGCATTTAGAATTCCATTTAGGAGTTATGCTGGTCTGGTAAAGTGATGGCAGTAGGTTTTCCTCTAAGATCCATGACTCCACAAGCCCTGGGGAGTTCGCTAGGTTTCTAGTTTCAGGAATGATCTCCTGTTGATGGACCTTAAGTCCAACTACATGGTTGTTGTTTGCAACCAAGATATGGGTACCACTATTGCACCTTTTGGGATATCTTACAATGCTGGCCATTGTTGCGGTTCGTAAACATCACAGCTGGGTACAACTATTGATTGCTTCCTTCTTGCTTGCATAGAACCTGTCTGGGTGATAAAAATTAGTCCTCTGGGAGGAGGCTTTCACATCATATCCAGCTCAAATCCTCTGAGTCCTGTGTATGAAGTATGTGGTGTCTTCAACAATAGGGCCTTACCTTCAACTTCTGGAAGGAAACCAAGGACAGCAGCAATAGCTTATGTTGTTCTAGGAATCTCTTGGGCAGTCCCGATGAACAACCCAAAAGGTGATTTCTCATGCCTGGTACTGAGGTTTTAGGTAGCTAGTTTATGACTCTAGGGAGCCATTATCAGCTCAAATGGCATAACTCAATTTAACTATACATATGTGTGTTTTCACTTCTATGTATTTTATATATAATTTTAGGTAAATAAAAAATAATATGATTTCTTATAACCTTTTCAAACATCCTTAGTACTGTTTTCCCCTCCCCCTTCCTCTCTTACCCCTTTCAGTATAACCTTTCCTAGCTCCATCCATTTACCTCCAAATTTCATTTTTCTTTACAGTTGAATAGTATTCCACTGTGTATATGACCACATTTTCATTATCCATTTGGCAGTCAAAGGACATTGGGTTGTTGCCATTCCCGATTAGCTGTGGAAATTTTTTGTAATTGTGATATGAAAGAAGGTGATTTAGGCAGGAATACTGAAGTCCTGAGGCCTAATGGAATATGAAAAGGAAGACAATACCTAGCCCAACTGCCCATCCCACAAGACAAATAGTCGGAGCAGAGAGTTGAGTCCTGACCTCTGGGAAAGATCATCCTGTAGGTGATAGGAGACGGAATTACCTGGGTGGATACAAAGATGTGCAGAGATGGATTATTTTGTGGAATGTAGGGTGAAAAGAGTTGATAGACTGAAAAGGAAGTTTCAGAATCAGAATGGGGATTTCATTTTACTTTATTGTTGGGGTGCTAATGATTGAGCCTAGAGCCTTGAATGTGCTGTCTCTGAGCTACACACCAATCCACAAACTAGGAATTTCAATTAATATGATCTTATCATAAATTTAAGCTTGGAAAGTTCTGTCTTTCAAAGGTGGCATCTCTCTTCTAGATTGTATAATTATTAATTGCAAAACTCGGTGACCCTAACTTACTGATCTGACTGTTTGAAGGATCATTGCTGTTTCAATGTTAGAATATTGGGATCACTGTTAACTTGTCCCTTATTTCAGTCCCACCTTCTTCTCAGGCCCATCACTAGGTCTTGTTTATGTTTTCTGGTCCACTCAGACCCCTCCCCACCTCAGCCTCTGGATCAGATCCCTTCCTCATGTCCAACCACTTCATAAATACCCTATCTTGGCATCATGGTAGGCTCTCTCCACAGTTTCATTTTGCAAGCTGTTTTTGTATAAACCTCTCCCAAATACCAGTGCAGAGACATCACTTTAATTTTAAGTAGTACTCAAAGATAAAAAAGCTGAACATACATGTGGGGTCGCATGCAACATGTGATATATGTATACATTGGGTAATGTCAAAATCAGGTTAAATGCATTTATATTTTCAGTCACCTGTCATGTCTGTGGTAAAATTATTTTAAATCCTTCTAGATATTTTGAAACGTACAACATGTAATCATTATTTGTCATCACTGTTCTGTGCGGTGATACCCTAGAGGCTTTTGCTTCCATCTGGTTGTAATTTAGTGCCTGGTGATCAACCTCTTCCCCTGACTCACCTCCTCTTTGTAGCTCTGAGATCAACGTCATTACATTGCATATATGGGCAAGACCCTGTGGATCTCCTCTTGTGCCTTTTTTCCCCCACTTAACATAATGGTCTCTAACTCCAACCAATTGTCACAAATAACATGGTTTAGTATTTTTTTATGAATGAATGATATTCCATTGATTGCAAGGACCGCATTTTTAATGTATTCATCATTTGATAGACAGTTGCATTGTTTTCATTTCCCGGCTATTATGAATAGAGCTGCAATGAACCTGAATGTGAGCCCACTTATCTACTTAACATAATTATTTCCTTTAATATATATGCCCAGTGATGGGATGGTGTATTTGTAACAGTAGTATTTGCCTAATTCTTATGTGCAAGACACTATGCTAAGTGTTCTGTTTCCCTTTGTCTTTGTGACAGATTCAGACAGGAGGTGCTGTGACCCTTCCTGTTTTACAAATACAAAAACTGGTCTTGAGGGAGTTTTAGAAAATGTAACCTAACTAGGAAAGTTTAACTCCAAAACCTAAGCCGGTAGCATATGTCACAAGATTCTATGTCTGAGTGTAAGACACAATGATGACCAGACTCCGAGAGATACATCTGGGTAGATAATGGACTGTGAAAGGTTCAATTAATTATCCTTGATGCGCAAATATTTACTAAGGAACTTTAAAGATAGGACAAGGGAAACATGTGGCTAGATTCGTTTTTTTACTAAGTAGTTCTTCTGATCAACGTATGGCGAAGGTTTCTTGGAATTTGGATCTGCTGAGATCCTGGCACCTCCTGGGTGGAAGCATGTCTGTGTTACCTCAAGAGCTTGTCAGGTTCCCTCAGTCTTGGGGGCTACCCTCTCCACAAGGCACCATGTTACTTAATATCTCTACTTCACATACCTCTGTCAGGTCAGTTCTGCATGGCCACTTGCCTAGAGAAGCCCTCTCACGGGTTTATGACCTCTATTGAAGGCCTTCTATCCAAGACTTATGTTGTCGCCACACATTGTGTTGCTGAACATCAGGCAGTGACCCATCTGACTCACAAGATCTTGTTGAGGTGCACCACCCACAAGTCCCAGATGAGGGAGGTGTGACTCCTCTCCGTGATAAGAGTTTCCTCTCTAAGTTGTATCCGAAACACCTTCTGTTTATCAAGACCTGGGGTCTAGTAAATGCTCAATAAATATATAATGACACATTGATTGCTACATCTGTTTAAACTGCTTATCAAAACAATTTAAAACTTTCAGGAATTTTTAGTTTTGTTTTTGTTTAATTTTAATGCTTTTCAACCTGATGTCACCCTCACCATCCCCACCAATGACTATTTCCAGAGTAGATAAAGCTACTAACTTTACTCAACCAAACATTTTCATTTCACTTTGTTTTCCTTTTCCATTTTGAGTGCAAGATGCCTTCTGGTACAATGTTATGTGGATTCTGCCTTATCTCGTAATCAGTAGGACACCATGCTTTGGCACAGGACCATTTCTGCCCTAGAAACACATGATATTTCTACTTAAATACCCACCTAATAAAGAGAAGATGCAAATAAAAGTAATTTTACCAACATTACTGTACTTAGAATTTGGCCATGGAAGAGGTAGAGTTTTGTAAGTAGCATCTAATTGTATTCTTATAATACTTTATGAAGTACTATTTTGTATTCTGATTTTCCAATGAGCAAAGAAGACACAGAAATGTTCAGTAATTTTTCCCCAAGTTCACAAGACTGAGATTTGAGCCCAGGCAATTTCTGTTCAGACACTCAATTAATGAATGAGCAGCATATAGTCTGCTATAGATCAGGTACATTTTTTTGGACCTAATAGGTGGTAAATGAATGTATACTTAATGACTGCACTGTATGAGTACTCACTCAAGATAGTTACTGGCTGATGTGTGAAAGGTAGCATGTCTTAATGCCAGTTGAGTCATTTCAAGTTTTTTAAAAATGAGTTGCCTAAAGCATCCATTTTTAGTTTTCAGATTTTATATGCTGTACCAATTCACCCCCAATTAAAAGAAAGCAATTGCAAAGTGCCTAGGAAACAGTCAGTTATTGTCTGAGCTGCCAGGTTTCAAGAATCAGCATTCTAAAATCTGCAAAAAACAGGGAAAACGAAGACATAAAATTCTATTTCAGCTGCTTTTGAAGTGCTGTCATGTATTATCGACTGTATTGTAATTTAAATTTTGGAGTCTTAGAATTTTAGATTTGGGTGAGAATTTTGGATTATCTGTGCCAACTTGCTACCCCATGCCAGAAACATTCACACAGCATTTTAAAAATAAAATCTTTGACAACTATTCCTCTAACATTTGCATAGCATCTGTAGAGATAGTGATTTTTTGTTGTGTTGTGTTGTGTTTTGTTTTGTTTTTATAATACCATTTAGCAATGAACCTACGACTAGTATAGTATTCTAATAACTAGCCAATGCAATCCTATAGGATTTACTATACTCTTTCTTCTCTTGCCTACATTTTAGAAATTTGCTTTATATTGTTATCAGAATTGTTCATTTAGGTACTATTTTGTATTGGCTTCTGTTCCTCTGAACAAAGGTCAGCAAATGTTATCTCCTATAGGGCCTATCTCCTGTTGCCATAGATAAAAGTTTTCCTAAGGCACAGACATACCTACTCTCTTGTGTGGCGATTGTTTTTTTACTTTGTAGTTTTTGTTTTTCTTTTTGTTTTTGCTGTTATTTATTTGTGTTGCTGGGCAACTGAAGCCAGGGCCATGTGAACAAGTATTTCAACACAAGTGTGTTGTGTGGTATTTTGAGCACATTCTAACAATAAAGTTTGCTTTGAATCGGAGGGCAGAGCTAGGCACTAGCTGACCAAAATTAACCATAGAAGTTTTGGAGGACTGAGGACAGATAGAAAGACAGGAAGTAGTAAAGCGGGGCTTAGAGAGGATCCCAGCCTGTTGGATGGAGGAATGAAAGAGATTGGAGGTCACTGGTCACTTCTCTGCCACTTCTCTGATCATTCAGGTTCTTACCTGGATATCTGATTCCCAGTTTTTTATTGATAAAGAATAATTAGTTAAACGCATCACAAGTGCATCATATTATCTGTAGCTCTTTGTTTTATCAGAAAAGGTAAATAAGGTGGTGGTAGCAGAGACAGAAGTGTCAAGAAAGACTAAATCACTATTATCTGACATTTTGAGAAAATGTCCTGAAGGCAGTCAGGACAGGAAGTCAAGCAGGGCAGGAGCCTGGAGGCAGAAGCTGAAGCAGAGGCCATGGAGGAAAGCTTCTTACTGACTTGTTCTTCATGACTTGCTCAACCTGCTTTCTTATAGAACCCAGGACCGCTCATCCAGGAATGGCACCACCCACAATGGGCTGGACCCTCTCACATCAATCACTGGTTAAGAAAATGCCCTACAGGCTTGCCTACAGCCCAGTCTTATAAAGGCATTTTCTTAATTGAGGCTCACCTCTCAGATAACTCTAGCTTGTGTCAAGTTGACATAAAACTAACCAGCACCACCTGTCCACTTGACACACAGAACACATCACTGTTAAGCCACAACCATTCCTTTCTTGTTCTTCCCCGAGATCACATATCAATAAAGACATCACAGTATAAAACATCTTGCAAGCTTAAAAAGTCCCACAGCCTTAGCAATTCAAACACTTTAAAAGTTATATCTTAAAAATATCCATTCTCTTTTAAAATACAAAGTCTCTATAAAACTCTTAAATCTCTTTTTTCTTTAAGTTTAAAGTTACTCAACTGTGGACTCCTGTAAAATCAAAAATAAATACTTTCTTGTTTCAAGAGGGAATAACCAGGGAACAGTCACAATCTAAACAAAACAAAACTCCAACAGTATAAATAATTCAATGCTTAATATATGGGATTCAGTCAAGATCATCAGGGCTCCTCCAAGGGGCTTGGGCCACTTTTCTGGCTCTGCCCTCTGCAGCACACACAACTCCCTTCTAAGCTCAGGCCAGCTCCGCTCCACCACTGCTGCCATTCTTGATGAAACTGCCACCTCCAAAATGCTGGAGTCTTCTGATGCAACTGGGTTGCACTTTTACCAGTGGCCTCTCCTGGGCCCTCTTCATGATGCCAAGCCTCAACTTCTCTTCACCACCCCTTTAATCGTTAGCCTCTAACTTCAACTGAGACTGCACCTTCACCATGAGAGGCCTCTCATGGCCTCTCACAGTGCCAAGCCTCAGCTGCTCTGGCTGTGGTGGCACTTGCCAGTAGAATTTGCTGAAGAAGGCAGAGGCACAGGATAAGAAGTTCTAGGCCAACCTGGGCTACACCTTTCCATGCCTTCAAAATTGTCATCACCTAGGTGACTCTTACACTACCAAGTTAAGATGCCAGTGAGAGGTATAACCTTGGTCATCTCTGGTACACAGCTTCTGTGTCCTGAAACTGAGGAAACACTTCCCAGGTTTCACCTCAATGACACTGGTCTTTTCTTAATCGCTGCTGATTTATTAACTCTCAACACTCAATGGCTGTTCTAGCCCAAAGATCCCAAGTCCTTCTACAATCCTCCCCCAAAATCAACATGGTCAGGTCTGTCACAGCAGAACCACTCCTGGTATTTTTTTCTGTAAATAAATATAACCTAGTTAGGGTTACTATTGCTATGATGAAATACCATGACCAGAGCAACTTCAGGAGGAAAAGGTTTATTTGGCTTAAGCTTCATCATCACTGTTCATCACTAAAGGATGTCAGGACAGGAATTCAAACAGGGCAGGAACAGAGGCCATGGAAGAGTGCTCCATACTACCTGCTCAGCTTGCTTTCTTTTAGAACCCAGGACCACCTGCCCAGGGGTGTCCCCACTCACAATGGGCTGGGGTCTCCAGATAAATCACTAATTAATAAAATGCACTATAGGCTTTGCCTATACCCTGATCTTATGGAGAGGCACTTTGTCAATTGAGGTTCCCTCCTCTCTGATGACTCTAGCTTATATCAAGTTGACATAAAAGTAGCCATCATACTATGGGCCACAGATTTATTGACATGATTGTGGTAGCCTGAATGACATGAGTACAAGGAGTACACGAAGAGCCTTGACGATCCTAACATTTAGCAATTGCCCCCCCCCCCATTAAAAGCAAATGTATACATACGTTTCCTGAAGCTGGTTAACCAGGAAAAAATAAAGACTTTTTATTTCTTTCTTCAGGAAGTCAAATGCCTGAATTTTCCCTGGGATAGAGGTGCCTTAGTTATATCAATAATGGGCTTCTTAAAAGATACACAGGAAAATAGTTATGACTAGTGAAGATAATTACTAGTATTGCATATATTAATGACTTTAAAAATTAAATTGTATGTAGATACCCCCTTCAGTGAAACTTTCTCCAAACCTGACCTTCACCACCTTGTCCCATCATCCTTCCCCTGGCTGCCTCCTAGACAGCCAGGGTGAGTGGCTCCCTTCAAGTTTTTACAAAAGGCCAGTTTCTTGCTGCTCCTGCTAGATACTCCCAGGTCTTCTTCCTGCCTCTCATATCCTCCATCAAGCCTTTGCTAAATGTCAGAACTGGCTTCCTTGGCCTGTGAGTCTCCTGGGCCCCTCCCTGACACTTTGCTGACTCGTCTCTAGTCCACACTTAGGTTTTGTATGTGCCTGAGTGATGGGAATGAGTACTCTGCTCTTGGCTGCAGTGTACTTCCCAAGGGCAGGAACTGAGTCTGGCCAGGTCCCCACTGCCTTTTCTAGTTTCTAATTTGTCAGGTGCTTAACAAAAAAATAATCAAATATAGGTGTCCCAAAAGTATTGAAATGGCAGAAGATCTTAATAGGTATGCATACTCCTTAAGAACTTTTGTCTAACTTAGTGAGTGAAGCCATTGTGTGTCCACTCCCTAATTGATTCCATGTCAGTGAATAAGTTATCCCAGGTACTGTGTTTATGTGCCCCTAAGTTAGGGTGACATGGATGTACATGTGTCAGCAATGTGACTGAAACTGACTCGGTCAGAAAATTTGGAAAATAGGAGCTAGCCATCTGTTACATAACTGGGACCATTCTTTAGAGCACATGTAACTTCATTAATAACATGAACGACTAATGGCGAGTCGGGTGCTCCTGTTATAAAACTGATGCCCCCTAAGACTTAAACTTGCAATGCTTGGGAAAGTTTGAACACAGTAATTAGATAGTTGGATGTGTGTGCTACCATTTTTCTCAGGGGAAAAAAATGTGAATAAAGCATTTTGACCTCCCTTTAAGTGAGGCCCAGAAGGTCCTATTCAGCTATCCTATAAATAGTTCAAGACAGTACTGATTATAGCATATGAATGCCAAGATTATCTGTCAGTCAAAGCACTTGAAAGATTATTTTATAGACGTGTGTAAATGGAGGTGAAGTTTTTCTGTCCCGACCACCCAGTCCCAAACTAACACACAAAAGCTTATGTTAATTACAAAATGCTCTGCCATTAGCTCAGGCTTATTATTAACTAGTTCTTGCCCACTAAATTAACCTATTTCTATTCATCTATATATTGCCATGTGGTCCGTGGCTTTACCAGTCCTCTGGCATCTTGTTTCTTGAGTTGCTACCTTGTGTCTCTCTCAACTCCGCCCATCTTTATCTCAGTCCTCAGTTTGATTGGCCTGTCTAAATTTATCCTGTTTTGCCTATTGACTAAACGGCTTTATTATTAACCAATGAAAATAATACATAATCACAGAATACAGAAGGATCATCCCACAGCAGATGTGTTTGTTATACAACAAAGGACAATTTTAGGAAGACAACCAAATCACAGTCCAGTCACAGAAGAGCTGGTATTGAACCCCATGGAGCCCATGCCCCTGAGGAAACCAGCATCAATGTTTACTCCTGGCACAGTGTTCAGATGAAGCTGTCAGACCAGGTTTAAAGTGTCCACTGCCTCCTGTCTGTCCTTCTCATCTTACTAGTCTAGAGGACTTGGGGAAGATGGCTCCACTCCTGCTTGTCCCAGGAGATGCTGTCTGCTAGAATGCAGACTCACCTATGAGAAGGGTGGGCCCCAGGTGGGGTGATCTCATGCCTAGACAACACTGTTACTCACCATCTTCATGGTCATGATGATGGAATGCCCAGTGTGACACAGAGTGATCATACTGTTAAAACATATCAGAGACAGAATAATGAGACTATCACATGTGGTGCTCCTGATTGCTGTGTGTTTGCCCACTCCATGGTGTGTGTGTGTGTGTGTGTGTGTGTGTGTGTGTGTGTGTGTGTGTGTGTGTTGTGCACTTGCAAGCTTCTGTATGCAGTACTTTAATTTGGACTGAGAATCAAAAGCTTACTATGGGTTCCCCTTAAACTCAGGTTCTCTAACAATTTCCTCCTACCTTCACCTACACTTACCATGCTGACAGTTTTTCCTTCTGTGGGACTTATCAGAGGACATCCTCACTTTCTTGTGCAGCTTGCAATGGGCAGTAATTGAGCTGTCACATTTCTGTAGCCTTTCTTCAGAGATCAATTAACTAATTTTGGAGACACACCTATGCTTAAGGATGGTCATTGACTGCAAATGCCTGTTCCTTCTCCCTCCGTTGCCAAAGCCAAAGAAGCCTGCTCGCTCTGTAGGCTCTTTGTGTGAGGAATTTACCCTGAATTTATTCTACAGTACTGAGTACAGTGTTTCAGTGGAAAATTGGTGGACATTTGGGGAAAAGCTACTTCCCAGTGTTTCTCAACACTTAATTCCATTTTAATTCAGCTGGGATCACTAAAATGCCCTAGTCCACTATGGCCCACATTGTCAGGTCTTGCATCTGTTTCTAACTTGATCATTGACTATGACCTCAAGCATTTGTTTCACCCTCCCCTTGCTAGATGCCGCCTGGCTGAGGAAGTTTGTGAAATAACTTGGGGGCTTTGCCAACCTCATGCGTCCATTTCCTGATTGTCATGCCAGCTTTACCCTCTAGGAACCCACTTATCTTTATAAGGACTCCATCCTTAGTTGTGGTGGTTCCTTTCCAGCTGTTTTTGCTTATTTTGAATAGCATGAGAGTCCTATAATGCATTTAGAAAACAGGAAATGCCATATAAATGGTAAATTTGTAATCATATTTTCACATGTGAAATCAGCAGTTACAGGAGGTAGATAGTTGCCTGTAGTGACACGGAATGCTCTCGATGAACTCAGTGGCATTCTTGAGGGAAAATACGTAGCTCACAAAGGGAAGGAAATTCCATTAAAAACAAGGCTTATCTCAAATTCAAAATGCTTTTGGAAAACCCCAGCCTTACTGTAGACTATTGTATTCAATGATTTCTCTTGACAGTTGGGTGGATTTTTATATAGTTTAAGGCATGTAAAAAGAGTTTTCTATACATTTCTTGTCACAGCGACTAGATGGTTCAAGTTAAGTGAATAAGCCATGAAAATTAACATGTAGCTGGGATTGTAGCTTTAAATTTTTCTGGCTTTTAGCGCTTATCTTTAGAAGTCTTAGTTCACTTTTACATCAGGATAAATATTAGCAATAAGTAATATTGTAATATCTAGTTCTGTTTTTGAAGCAACTATGTGATCCTCACTACTAGGTTCAGTTGACGTGTTTAATTCTGAGCAACCAATCCTACTGGCTCACGAGTTAGTGATCCCATGGATTCCTTGACATTGACTGACATTTTTATTTCATGGATGTGCTAATTAATAAATGATCCCCAAATGTATTGTTCTACTATCCATTCTCCAAAGTTGAAATCTTTCTTTTGCTTTCTTTGCCTTTCTTTTTTCCGGCTTCTCTTTTTCCTGTTATCTTTATGAATACCCCATCACGTTGTCACACAAAGGGTGACTAGTTATGACAGAAAGTTGTGTTGGTCAACTGCTGTCGCTGTAGTAAATACCTGAGACAATCAACTGAGTGAGAGAATAAGGTTCATTTTAACTCACAGTTTGGGAGGATTTGCTGTCCTACACAAGGAATCTTGTCTTCATGATTTATGTCTCCATAAATCTATAGTAAAAGAGTGGATGAACTTTTCAGATTAAAACCTTCAGTTGAAATAAATAAAAGGTTCAAGGAAAGGCAGAGAAGAGCATTTGCCTGTATAGGAGGACTGAATATGCCCATGTATTGGATTGCTGGAATAGTCCAGGTCTGGTCATTTTTCCTTTAGTCATAAGGACACGAGGGTGGTTCTTTTGTAGTGTTTAGTGTTCTTTCTTCTTTTTATTTTTTTTTGACATGGTCTTGCTATATAGCCCAAGCTAGCCTCAAATTCACAATCCTCCTGCCAAGGCCTCCCCAGAGGTAGGAACACAGGCAAGAAGAAAAATAGGAACATAGGCAAAAAGAAAAATTGTAAAGTCTCCTTTTCATCTTTTAATAAGTGCCATCCTCATGTGAGACAGAGATCAGTAACCACTTCATCTTTGGAAACAGTGAGGTACCACCTTGCCGAGTTTCTGTCCTTACAGAAGGATGAGGAAGAGTGACGGGAGAGGGGGTGGACACATCTCTGTTGTTGTGAACAAGTAAGAGACTCTACTTTAATAGATAGCAGGCCTGAATGAAGGCTTGAGAATCTGTTTGCCTTTTATTCCCGAGAGGTCCCGTCTGCTTTAGTTGGATTGGCTGTTTATTGGCCAATGCACTCTGGTACATCGTGGTCAGGAATGTATGTATGGCAAGCACACCTGTCCATCTCATGACTGGTTAGAAGAGGGAAAAAGGAAGGCTCTTAGGTTCCTATCTCACCTTCAAGAGTACATTCCCACTGAGAACATGCCCTCATTAGGCCCCACCTAGTATATACTCTACCTTTTTCCAATCAGCACCATAGTCTTGGGTCTCAGTCTTTACTGCATGGGCCTTTTATCGTCATTCCAAATGTGCATTATAGCAGTAGAAAATGCCCTGTTATATTGAGAGGAAAATACAAAATAATGATCTTTTTCCTTGTGGAAAGAGTACTCATTCTTTTGCAAAGTTCTATAGATCACCAATCTATTTTCTGTGGTACACAACTACATCCCATGTTGTGAAGCATATGTGGGGAGGTGCATGGCTTTGAATAAGCTTGAGGCTGCAGGGTGCCTGTTGATGGTCAGAATTGCCATCTTCCACGTCAGTGCCACTTTGGTGACTTCCTCCTGTTCTTCAACAATTATTCCTCTGAAATTCCTATGGATACTGCAGTATTCTGAACCAGATCATCAGGAATCCAAAATTATTGTCATACCAATTTGTATCCTTAAGGTAGAATGGACAAGTTTGGTGCTCCAAGTGTAGAAAGAATGAAAGTTACAGAAATGCATTTTCTGGAGATTGTATCATGCCATTTTGGGCTCTTTCTTCAAGGATGTTCCTATTTCCCTCAGAAGAAGAGGGTGGCATCAATCCGGGACAGCTACCTCAAGAGGTTTTAT
Organism: Peromyscus californicus insignis; assembly: GCF_007827085.1. Taxonomy (NCBI): domain Eukaryota; kingdom Metazoa; phylum Chordata; class Mammalia; order Rodentia; family Cricetidae; genus Peromyscus; species Peromyscus californicus. The sequence goes on along the minus strand of NW_026294514.1, from coordinate 39,314,031 downwards.
CCTTTTCAGAAGTTGCCTTTGAAAATTTGCTTTGATAGCTATATATCTGAGTTTCTGAGATTTAGATTTTTTTTTAAACCTTTCAGCATCACATGATGGTTACCTTTAGAGTAAAAGGGATGGTGCTGGGAAGGGCCCAGCAGACTGGTGACAAGTCAGAGGAAAAGCCATTCTAGGATTTTAAAGCAGCTGTAATTCCCTCCAAAAGTGCTCAAAAATTGCATCTTCATATTAGAAACATAGAAATAATCAACAATACAGCAAGATGCATGTAAATATCTATTTATCTACCACATGCACACACACACACACACATACACACACACACACACACACACACACACACACACACACACACACACACACACACTGCTCCATTTGGGCATCTATATAATTAAAGCAAATAGATAAGGGAATCTTATAAGTGCGCCATACCGTATTTTTAAAGGGTGCATTTGCGGATGGTATCTAACAGGTTAAATCTGAGATGGATTATAAGTGAGCTTTGCATTTTCCTGGGAGATGTGAACATGGACGTTATCCCTGTGTAATTGTGAGCAAATGAGTCTGTGCGATGCTGAGATCCCTACTGCTATACTTAGTACTGCTATACTTTCTCAGAGAAAGACTGTTTAATAATGGTAGAGAAACCCACTGTCTCCCTCTTTGTGGGGGCTTTTATTTATTTTGCAATATGCTGTCCCAACCTGACCCATGGGAGGACTCACTTTACAGAACTACAGCTGGGTCCCTGCTCAACACAGGCTCTGCCAGCCAGGTGCTTCGGATAGCAAGCTTCCATCTCTGAGCCTGGACCAGCTGTGCTGGGATTGATTCCTTCCACACAGGAAACAAAAATGAAAGCCAGAACTAGGTCAGAAAACTGCCTCCCTCATCAACTCCTGCCAACTCCAGCTTGTGTCCTCATTTCCTTCATTGCTGACGCCTGTCCCCTGTCCTCTGTGGCCCCAGTCATGTGGCCTCAGTCACACTGGCCCTGTAGAGGTTTGTAAGCATTTGCCTTGTGGCCATAACTCCACACTCTACTTTGGAATGGTTCTTGGTTCCAGACTAAGACATACAGAACAGCAACCCTTAGCTGAGAAATGGGGTAGTCAGCATCTGCTCTCACTGTTTTAGTGTCTTTGGTCTACTTTTTTCAACATCCCTGTGATGAGAATTCATGTCCCATGTGCTAAACTCTTTCACTTCTGGACTGTTTGCTTTATTATTGTCCACAGCTCAGCTTTGCTGGGATTAGCACACTTTTCCTGGCTGACCACATACGTGTAATACTGCCTCTTGAGACTCCACTGTCCCATCCCTGTCTGTAGAGCTAGACCCTGGGCTTGCTTGGATCTCAGCAATCCATAGCAAGGTGAAAGTAGCCTTCTGTACCTTTCCTCTGATGAATTTCTCTGCATCTGATAGGACTTGTCTCAGGCATCTATTCTCCTTTGGGTCTCCTGTGATGTCTCCTATTACCCCTGAGGTATGCTACGTGCCCTTTCTCTATACATCAGAAGGACTGTCACGTATTTCAAAGATGTACTACCGTGTATTACAATTGTCTAAATGTGTATCTATTGCCTACTGCCACTAGTCTACAGGCCTCCCATGAATAACAAAATGCCTGGTACTACATGAAAGATTTCAATTTTTACAGTAAATGAATGAATGAATCTCCAACATATGTTTCTGCACCCTGTATCTATAGTGACTAATCCTTTACCTTGTTTCTGTATGCTAACCCTCAAGGCCCATCCCTCTCTGCCACTTATGTTCACTGACTGTTGTACTTAAGCTAGGACATCTGACCACCAACCTAAACCTAATGTTTGTGTTGCCTATTAATTCTGACTAGTCATGGATGGTCTTCAAGAAAATCCATTAAAATGTCTGCTGGTTTTGACAAGGGCTGGAACCCTGGGACAGATGCATACCTTTTTTTTAATTTTTGCTTCCAGTCAGGAAATAATGTGATTTCCATAAACTCTGAATGCTGGAGAGAAATGCCAAGTACATCAACCTTCTTTGTTGATAGAAAAGTACAAGGAGCTGAATGAATTGCCTTTAATGATGATTAATGAATTGGTGAAATATATTATGGTGAAGGGATTTACCACTATTTCAAAATGAGCCCAGGATGGTGTCAACAAAGATCCAAGCTCTGCCTGGATCAAAAGCTGTTCTGAACCTGGTGAGTCAGAGCCACTGACCCGCCATTATGTCACAGTCTGAGGCCATCTACTGTGATGTTCTTTCCCTTGACACATCAAAGTTTATTATTCAGAGTGATTTGAAGTTGATAAGAGATATCTTCCTGCTTTTCGAGACAGAAGACTTATCCAAACACTTTCCCCAATAACACTGTCTCCTCACAGGAATTCCATAGGGATGTCATCAAAGATCCCCATCGTGAACAGGATTCTGCTTTGCTCAAAATCTCTGTGGGAAGTTGAGGTCAGATGGAGAGTGTGAGAGAAGGGGCCTCAGTTTTTCTGAGCACAGAGTAGTTGCTGGCCAAGGTGTGGCCAAGTTGTCCTGGCTCTTTTGTCGTCTGTCTGCTCAGTCAGCAGCCCCAGGTACCTCCGTAAAGATGAAAGAGCAGAGCAGCATTTCTAACCGTTCTGCCCAGTTGCACACTTACGGTGATAAGGAAGTGAGCACTGGGGAGGAGAGTTATTTTTCAGTTCTTCCTGCCAGACCATCATTTCTGTCCTACCTTCTGAGTGTATTCTAATAAACATGCTTTTTTGGACCTTCCGTTCTTCTTCCTGCCGGGCTTCCTTATATAAACAGGCAGGGTCTACAGAAGGTCCAGCCTCTCCTTCCCGCTGGACATATGGCTTCCTTTGCCTACATTCCAATTACCAGTCAACTTTATCCTCTTACCCTTAGAATCCTTGCACCTGGGATATATGGAGAGGAGGAGCCTGGAATCTGACCTTCCCAGTAACTAAAACTTGCAGCTTCCTTCTGCACCAGCTACCTACTTAGGCTGCTACCTAAGCTACCTACCTCTCACCTCCCATGTGCCATAAGGGAAAAGGGGAGAAAGAAGGAATTTTCAATAACAACGTTTATTAGTCTAAACCCGAAAAGCGAAGGAAGCGGAGTAAAGGAGACAGGCAAACACTGGGATGAGTTGTCTGCATGGCCCTGCTCTTTGAATTCAGAAGAAAAAGATGCAGTGGAAACAGTGGGCGATTACTCTACCATTTTCTGATCTTGTCTCTTGTCAAGAGAAATATTCAGACCCAGCTGCCCTGAACACTAATCTCGATTTTACCTGTCTATCAGGATGCTACTGACACTGAAGAGTTATGCCTGCCAGTGATATCTAGGTGGTTCAAACCAAGATTAAGCTGTGGACGGGGATTCTGGAAAGCCAAGAGGGATGTACAATTCCCTCTTCCATATTGCCTTTCTGTCATGGGTTGGATTAGATGTAGAATCCTGCTGTCTGTCTCCTTAGGACAAATCTTCCAATTCCAGCCTTTCCACCAGACTGATGCCTCTGGTGACCTGTAACGATTTAATTGAACACGTAATGTATTTAGTAGCATCTCATTGCTCTTTTTAACACCTGCAAACATGAATATCTGAGCAACTGGGCCTTAATTTTATGGGTGTTTTTCAAATAGTGGACAGGTTTTTAAAGGTCTCAATAAATAGCATTATAATTAATCTTCATTAGCTTTCAGTTATGATAAATATTCGTCTTCAAAATAGTGGTTGGTTTAAAGGGACTTTTCAAATAAAATGACAAGTGTAATTGAGTAGTCTCTTTTTTTAACTCAGCCAGCCCCCTCTGCTGTTAAAAGGTTGTGTTTTGTGGGTGTTTTCCCCTACAATGGCATTTTTTAAATCTCAAAGAGAAATAGTTAAAATTCAGTATCAAATTAAATACTTAAAATTGTATCCAATAAAGAAAAGTACAGATGTCAAGGAATTTTACCACTGGATACATTTATATGTAGGATGATGTCTTATTTCATAGACAGTCTTACCAAAAGCACAAATATCATCATGCTGTTACCAAATTGAAATATACAAAAAAATAATTTCCAGATTAATAATGATACAAACTTCTGTGGGATGATGTCCTACTACTCCAGACAGAAAATAAGTATGTTTTTTTTTTAAAGACTGCTCCCCATCCCCTTGTAGGGAATGAACCCGAGTTCTCACATGTGTTGGGCAAGTGCTGTACTTCTGGCCTACACCTCCAACCTTCTAGATACTTTCTCTAGTGAAAGTTAGAAGTAAAGGCCCTGGGTTGTCATATTGCAGGGAACAATGGGGCTATTTTCCAGTGATAGCACAGTGTTGCTGTCATGTCAACAGCATCAGAAAGAAGGCATGACTCTGGCCCTACCCCTCAATGAAGAGCTACAGGCAATTAATAGATGCTGGGACAGAGGGACTCAATCCACTCCAGGGATGAGCCTGCTGATACATTACTCAATCCCAAGAGGTTAGTCCTAAACACATGTATAGAGGAGCACTACTTAGGGAGCGGTGAGGTGCGTTCACCCCTCCAGGGGCATTGGGAGGGTGTGACACTTCCCGTCTTCTTCAGCTTTCTGACAGGCGCAATAGGTTCACCTTGGGAATGAAGGACTGCCATTATTCCTCCTGCCTTTCAGCCCCATTCCCTTCCAGGCAGGGATAAAAAAAAGACATTGTGTTCTCCTTTCCTTCAACTCACCCACATTTGTAAGATGTAAGTTCTCCCTAGGAATAACATCTCAAGAATATAGAGGCCTGGTCACCCTCTCCCAGGTTACTGACACCAAGGTTTCACCTTCAGAAAGGATACCAAGAAAACAGAACACACACACATACACACACACACACACACACACACACACACACACACACACACACATACACACACACACACCATCAGAGACTCCTTCTGGGAAAAGCAAGCCTCTAAGTCCTGCTCCTAGCAGGACTGGGCAGCGGTACAGAGGAGAGATGATGTCTAGGAAAGGAGATGGGTCTCAAGGATAAACATCAGAGCTCTGCCAGAGGGAACTCACTTTATTTAGAGCATGGAGAACTCCATGCCCAAGGACACTGTCAAAAGCAGTGAACATCTTGGTGGGGAGCAATTAAGGGGCCACTCAAGGCTTCTTGATGTAAGCAGCATAAATTGAAACAGCAGGTCATCCAGGGAGAGAGCAATGGAAAGGAAAAACAAGAGCGCTCCTAGGATCACTATGGCCCTGGTGGTCTGAAGGCTGTTTTCGATGCTAGGCTGTCCTCACAGAGGTGAACCAGAACACAGTAGGAGCAAACCTGAAAGCCTGTCTAGACCACACACATGCCAGTCAGCAGAGGGCGGGATGCTCCTGATGTTAAAAGACTTATCACCGAAATCTAAAGCATTAGCTGCTCCCAGCTGGCAGCAGCTTCCAGGAAAGAAAAATGAAGAAGTAAACTCACGCCTGCCTGAAAGTCTGTAGATGTGCATAGCACTGTGCCTTCCCAGAGGTGATCGTAGGGGGGATGAAAATTCAACCTAGTAGTGAAAAGGGGAAATCCAGGCTAGTACTTCTTGACAAGAGGTAGAAGTGAACACAGAAACTATTTAAACTGTGATAATGGCCAGTAAACCATGTATAGATCAAACTACAATGCATGCCCAATGTGCTGACCAAGGATAAATCTCTAGGTAGCCAGACTTCAAGACAGGAACAAGCTGGGTGTTGTGGAGCATAGCAGTAACGCTGGCACTTGGCCAGCAGAGACAAGCAGATCATGAGTTCCAGGACAGCTTGGACTACATATCAAAACACTGGGTCAAAAAAAGATACAAGCCTGTAAGCAAGAATCTACCTACTAGGGTTAGTGGATGGGCCTCTAGCCACTGAACGCATAAGCTATAAGGACAACACTGCCAAACCAACAGAATAGAGAAGAGGGGAATGGATCTGTTACACTGTATTACGCAAAAAAAAAAAAAAAAAGCCAAGTTTTCAACAAAAATTAAAGACATGCAAAGAAACAGGGAGGTATGACCCTGCACTGGTCTGCTAGATAGGCCATTACAAAGTTTCCAGGACTAAGTGCTTTAAAGAACAGAAATTGTTTCCTTAAAATTCTGGATACTATCATCCCAAGACCAAAATGCCAGCAGAACTGTTTCCTTAGGAAACCTGTATGCTTGTCTTGTTTACATCCCTCAAACATTTTCACATGGTCTTCTTTTTGTATCTTACTGGTCTAGAAACCCAAGTCAATCACCTCATGTTTCCTTAGTTACCTCCTCAAAGACCCTGTCTACAAATACGGTTGTATTCTGAAGTACTGAAAGTAGGTACTTTAGCATATAAGTTCCACCTGTACCAGACCCACCAGCAGAATAAATACCCAAGGGCAGGAAATACCTTCTTTTAAAAGACAGTCTCACGTAGCCCAGACTTGCCTCTAACTCACTTATGTAGCCCAGGCTTGTCTAAAAGTCCTGATCTTCCTGCCTCGGTTTCCTGAATGCAGGGATCACAGGTGGATACAAACATGTTCAGTTTAGGAAATTCCTTTTGAAAGAGCCTAAATGGCTATTCCAGCAGACCAAGTCATCAAAGCAGTTACTATAAACATTTTCAATGGACTAATGGAGATCATGTCTGAAGAATAAGATGTGTGAATTAAATGAAAAACAAACAAACAAACAAGACAGACTTCTTTTGAGCACATGACTAGATAAATTCAACAGGAAATCTGAGCTCCCAAAAGACAGAGAACTTCAAAAAAATCTACAAAGATTATAGTCATTTAACAATAAAAAGGTGAGGAAAAATGAACATTGTTTAGAGGAATGTGGGACTTCATTCATCATGCCTGGAAACATATAGAGGAGTGCTGGGAAGACAGATCAAGGAAGGAAAAAATGTTTAAGGACACAGTGAAAACCTCTTAAGTTTCATGACTTACGTATCCAAGAAGTTCAGTCAGCTCCAACTAAGAAACAGGGATAAATCCACCACTGGACACATTGTCAGAATGCTCAAAGAGAAAATACCAGTGGGAAAATGACTCATCGCTGTAGAGAGAACTTGAGAATATTAACAGTTGACCTCTGCTTAACAACCGAGGCCATGTGCAGGTGACACAGCCACAGCACAGAGACTGGAAAACATCAAGCGAGAATCTAGACAAATTCTGTCTGTGAAAAGGAAGGCAAAACAGGAACATTCCTAGGTTTTAAAAAGCTGTTTGTTGACCTGACTCATGGAAATCTTGAGCCACACAACCCTGGCATGTGCCTCACCTCTTTTAATCTTGAAAGCTAAGTAGGGTTGGGCCTGGTTAAGGAGATTTTCACACTCAAAGAAAATCACATTTCTAATCCCCAATGTGGGGGGGGGGGGCGGGAATACTAATAAAAGTATTTATGTAGATAAATTTCTGAAGATGGTATGGTTGGAACTGTTGTTCTTCTATAAACTAGTTTAAAAGTGAAATTGTTTAAAGCATACCTATCATACCATTGAGTTTATAGCAGTAATAATTAAAGAAATGGCCATTGAAGAGGAAAGAATTAGGAGAGGAGAAAGTGATGGGAATGATGTAGATACAATGCTCATGTATGATGTTTAAAAAAAAACAAAATTAAAAGAATTTGATAGATTTGACAGATGGAGAGAACATAGAAGAAAAGGTTTATTGGGGTAAGAAAACAACATGAGATAATCACGTGATTGCTTATCTCCGTGGAAATTCCAACACTCACAGCTGCTGTGCCAGAAAGTTCAGTTGATGTATTTTCTTTCTTCTCTGCATCTTGAAATACAGATTTTCAAAATGAGAGCCATGACTTTTTTTTCCGTTTGGTTTACAATATATGTAACCTAATACATATGACATCCATAGCAACCAAAGAGAGTTTCCGTTTCCATGACCAGACTCCGAAAAGAGGGGATGAGAGCAGATGACAGGAAGCTTCCTGCATGTGCTGCTTCCTCAGCTTTCTTCGTCGCAAATTTCCTGATGAATCCTTTCCTAATCCACAGACATGATTTGGTCTTTAGAGGGTTGGCATGAGAAGGCTGTCCCTCAAACCTCATGACCCTGATGAAAACTTTAAAAAAAGATGTGGTCGGCATACTGCGGTGTTTCCTTTTCCCTTTCTGTACATTTCCAGGGCTTGAGAAAAATAGTAAAACCAACATAGGCACCAAATAGAAGCCTTAAAAAGTTAAAAGGACTGCCGGGCGGTGGTGGCGCACGCCTTTAATCCCAGCACTCGGGAGGCAGAGCCAGGCGGATCTCTGTGAGTTCGAGGCCAGCCTGGTCTCCAAAGCGAGTTCCAGGAAAGGCGCAAAGCTACACAGAGAAACCCTGTCTCGAAAAACCAAAAAAAAAAAAAAAAAAAAAAAGTTAAAAGGAGGAAGAACAGTCAAATTACGTTGGATAGGTGAGATCAAGAGTCACATGCCATTACATGAGTTTGCTGTTGTCGTCCCAGAGAGAGAGAAATCCCTTTGTTTTTAATAGCCCTATTGAGAAATAATTCTCATCCCATAGAATTCTCCCGTTGTCAGTGTGTGTATCGTCCGGTGTCTTTTCATGTGTTCATTTACTCAGCATCATGCCCCTATCACTACAAACTAAATTTCATCTCCCTAGCAACCGGCACTGAAATCCCTTTACTTATCATGGCAAAGCACAAGTTGTGCTAATCTATGTAGGGCCATGTAGGAAGCAAACTGGGGTGGGAGTGGACCCAGACGTGGATAAGGGAGCTATGTTTCCTCCGTAGATCACTCGGGACCCCTGGGCTTCTGCTAGAAGGCAGATATCTTGGAAATGCTTTTCCCTAGTAAATTTAGCTTGTGGAAAATTCACTGTGTGGTTCCATTTAAGCCTAATGGGAGTGTCAGACCCCATAACAAGGCTGGATTGTGAATTACATTCCTCGCCGCAGCAATCTCCCCATCCTTTCCAGAGGGAGGCTGAAAGAGAATTTGAGCGCAGTGTGTGTTTTGCTTCAGCAAAGAGGCAATTGTAATCAAGTGGCGCTGTGTTTTAGCTAGGCAATTTTAAAACAAATACTTGATTTTAAAAGGCCTATGTGGCTTTCTTTCATGTTCTTCTTTTGAAGTTTCAGAGACCAGAGTGTGTGGGGAGGGGAAGCTTGTGCAATTTACCTTAAAATAATTGGGATGTGATTAGAGTGTTCACTAGCAGCCAACAGCTACATCAAAACACTCCTGCCCATTCCTTTCGGGGAGTGATAACGTCTAGATCTAAGAGCTGACCAAGCAGCGCTGATGTGACAGTAGCCAGGACCAGCTTGTATCTTGCTTTTGTATCCCCCCCTTGCTGTGGGTATATCTGGAAAGATTTCCATGTAACTTATTAAATATGTTCTTCTGGTCTTAAAAATCCCACTAAATATCTGTTTCAAAACTGACCTCTCTCTCTCTTTCTCTTTCTCTCTCTCTCTCTCTCTCTCTCTCTCTCTCTCTCTCTCTCTCTCTCTCTCTCTCTCTGAAGGGGAAAGCAGGTGTGTGTGTGTGTGTGTATGTGTGTGTGTGAAGGGAAAGCAGGTGTGTGTGTGTGTGTGTGTGTGTGTGTGTGAAGGGAAAGCAGGTAGGTTTTGTTTTGAGTTTTGTCTGTGAAGACAAGCAGTTCTTTACCAGATACATGACTTTCGGATCCCCTGTTCCCTCTGCCGGCTGAAGAGAAGTACTGCCAGCCCATTTCCTGGCCGGCAGACAAACAGCTACATGAAATGCAAAAGCAATCTTGAAAATTCCTGAAGACAAATGAAGTTTATGCTACTCCTCGATCCTCTTCTCTGCCTCCTCCAATACCAGCAGGGTGTGGAAAGGTGGCATGTGCGGGGATTGCAGATGTCACAGCAGATAGGGTAGTCTTGGTCTCAGTCATAGACACCCAGGTAAAGAGTGGCAAGAGGGATGAACTCCCGGAAGACAAGCTTGTCAGGGAGATCTCAGGAGTGATCTGAGAGTCTGTAGGACCTAGAGCCATGGCAGTCACTTTGTGGTATTGTAGGTGCTGAGGTTAGTGTGTTAAATATTCCCCCAAGGGCCCCATGTTGAAGGCTTGGTCTCTAGCTTGTAACACTATTGCACGACCCACTATTGTACAATGATGGATCCTTCGGGGGTAGGGTCTGTGGGGAAAACTTTAGTTTATGGGGGACAGACATGTCTGGGAGGGAACCCTGCCACTGCTTCCTCTCTCTCCTTGACACCCTGCCCTCTCTCTCCCTGCTTCTCAGCTGCCATGAAGTAACCAGCTTTGTTCCACCACACTACCCAATGTGGTTGAGTTTAGCCTCACTATGGGCCTCATGGTAGAGCCCACCTATCACGACCTACAACCTCTGGAACCATGTGCCAAGGGAAACTTCGCTAGTGATCAAGTCTCCTCATCCCTATGTTGTCACAGTGACAGAAAGCTGCTCAACACAGCGGATGACATTCATGCCATTCCTCTTTGTCCTCTGAGTTGAGGTGATGAGAATCTGTCTCTGTCTGTTACACATGGACACAGTCAATTCTTACGTTGAGTTATTGTCTTAACCTCTCTTCAAGAGTAGAGGGGGCAGCAGCTGAAGATTTGGTTCAGGGCTTAAGAGCACCAGCGTCTCTCCCAAAGGACACAGACTCAATCCCAGCACCCACATGATGAATCCAAACCTGCCTGTAACTCCAGACCCAAGTTATCTGACACCTCTCCTGACCTCCGCAGACACGAACCTGGTGCCCATCCATATAGACAAAACCACACACACATAGAATAAAATAATAGTAATTGTTTAAAGAATGGAATGGACCAACAGGGAGTGAAAAACACATCAGACAAGCTTCTGTTTGCCACCTGGGAACAATTCGAACTTGAAAATGGGAACTTGAACAGGGCAATGGCAACAGAATGCCAACCTCTTGAGGTGGTTAGCATTGGGATCTCTACACTCTCAGCAGGCTTCAGAGTGCCCAGCCAAGAGGGTATCAGCAAGTGTCACAGCTTACAGCTTTCACGGGGTCTTCAGGTGCCACCCTGGAGCAGACCTTGCACGGCAAAGAGATCACCAATAAGAGTAGCAATGCTGTGTGTCCCCTGTCTCAGTTATGTCCCAAGGGGCTGAAGGAGTCATTGTCTTCAGTTTCATACACCAGTGACCCCACCAGGTTCCACTGGATAGTGCCAAACCAGTGGTCAAGGGTGGCCCAATTGAACTAAATGAATCACAAGACAAAAACAAACATCATGAATCTAAGAAAGGAGATGGTCGGGGAAGAAGGGAGGTTGGTAGGAGGAAGAAAATGAGAACGGAAGGGTGGAAATGATCAGAATTTGTTATGTACGTTTACAAACTGTCAAAGAGCAAGCTTGATTGAAAGGAAGGTGCACTGCGTGAGTCTCCCTGTTTGCAGCTGGAGCAGCAGATCTCACGAACTGAGGCAAGAATGATGGACCTCAGCCGGGCGGTGGTGGCGCACGCCTTTAATCCCAGCACTCGGGAGGCAGAGCCAGGCGGATCTCTGTGAGTTCGAGGCCAGCCTGGGCTACCACGTGAGTTCCAGGACAGGCGCAAAGCTACACAGAGAAACCCTGTCTCGAAAAACCAAAAAAAAAAAAAAAAAAAAAATGATGGACCTCAAGGCACCGGTGTCTCTCAGAGCAAGTTCCTCTTCCTGGAAAGGTCTTCAGAGGGCCTCTCCCTTGTGGGTCTCTCCTCTCTAACAAAACTCTGGGAGCCAAGCCCCTGGCTGAGAATTGGACTTAGGCACAGAGCTGGAGTCTGAAGACTTCTGGCTTCCACCTCTAAAGAGAGCAGGGGTGGCTAGGAGCCAGCTGAGGAGCAGACGACGTCAGCTGGAAGCTGGACTGTGAAAAGTCTGTGCACACTCATTTTTGTGCAGTTGGGTGGGCCCTGTTGGGTTGGTTGGGAGTGTTTGTCTGCAAATGAGTCATAAACTGACCAACCAGAAGAGAACTGTCAAACCTGGAGGGGAGAGGAGAGACCCATGCTGCCAAAAGTGTTCACAGTTTATTGCCTTGGTTTCCATGGTAGTGATAGATAATCCGCCATCTAGAGGGTGCTACAGGATAGTCTGTACCAGGTACTCCTGTGTGTTTCCAGTGGGTGAAATCTGTGATGTTTGTCTGCTACTGTCCCAATGTTGTCCACTAACAGTCTCATTAGGGCAGTCCAGCCTTGGACCATGGTTGCAGCCTGTCAAATGCAGCCTGTGTTTGGCTTCAATTGCACTTGGTTTTTAAGCTTCATTCCCACCTAGTTCCTGGCTGCTGCCATCATGACAGCTGGAGCCCCTTACATCACTATCAATATTATCACCAAGCAAACAACCATCTGCTGCTGCTTTAGGGATGGGGGGGGGGGGATGGTGCTATGCTTTAACTACATAGTTTTTTTTTTTTCTTTAATGGCTTACTACTTATATTAGTTTGCTCTTTCTATGACAAAATACCTGAGATGAACAGTTAAAAATAAAAGGTATATTTTGGCTCACAGTTTCAGAGTTTTCTATCCATGCCATTGCCTCCATTGTTTTGGGATCATAATAGGCATCATAGTGGGGAATGTATACAGTAATGTTAATTACTTCATGATAACCAGGAAGCAAAATAGAGAAGAAAGCCCCAGGGTACCAATATTCCCATGAAAGCATCAGTGACCCAACATCATCCCACCAGGCCCCATGTCCTAAATGTACCAGCACTTCCAAGTAAAGCCATATGCTGGTAAATGGCCTTCAGTGGGACACTTCACACTCAAGCCTTAAGAGGGCTTCTGTTGCCAGGTATGGTGGCTCATGCCTTAAATACCAATACTCAGAAGGCAGCAGCAGACAGACCTGTGAGTTCGAGGCCAGCATGGTCCATAAAGTGGGTTCCAGGAGAATCAGGGCTACACAGAGAAACCCTGTCCTAAAGAAGAAAAAGATAACTTCTGTCCCTTTCCTAAATTCTGGATATTAGGACAATAGAGGCAATATAAATTTTCAGGAATAGATTGTAATGTACTTTAAATAATAATGTATTTTTTATCATTTATGTATTCAAAGGCTAGATTAAAATGGCTGCGTTTTAATCATGAAATAAGTGATAAATTTGTGTAACTCTAGACAACATTGCTAGAAACATCAAAAATACATACAATTTTGAAGTATAGTCTAAATTTACTGTTTCATTGAAAATGATCTTTCTAACTCTGAAATTAAAATAGTATTTTACCTCACATTTTTGTTAGGTTTTATTGGTACTCCTTTTCCCAAGAAATAATTTCTAAAACCCACAAATATGTGTGACACTGGGTTTTCCCTTGTCCGCCTCCCTGCATCATGTCAGAGCTGGAGGAAAAGCTCATCACACCAGATCACGAGCTAAGGCTGGGTGCCTAATGGCCCTTGCTGAATCTGTGCTTTGCTGCATCCACTCTTGGGTCACTGGAGATGGATGGCCCCTGCGGAACATCTGTCCACTCCTGACAGCTGGGCCTTATTTTAGAACACTAAGTACATTCCTCAATATAACACAGTCTTCGTGAGTCACATACCATGTATGTATCCACACATTGTATATAGGCATCTTTTACATAAGCATATTATTTTAAAGTCACAGCACTTAGCCTCAGGAAGTGTGTGTGTGTGTGTGTGTGTGTGTGTGTGTGTGTGTGTGTGTGTTACACATTTGCACAAATTCTATGATTAGATATGATCCAAGTCTCAGGCATTTCCACTGGTTTCTTTTTGTTGTTGAAAATGTTGTTCTTTTTTAAGTTTTATTTTTTGTTTGATTCATTATCACTGAAGATATAGAATATATTGTGATGTTTTGAAGCATGTGGACATTGTAAACTTATCAAATGCACGTCCACCACCTCAAACATGTATTGTTCCTCTTCCAGCTACTTAAGTGTTATGGCGGTTCCTTTTGTGGCGAGTTAATGTAGAGGCTGGAGTGATGTCAGCCAAACTGAATAGAATCAGAGAGGTTTCAGAGCTGGTGTGAGAACCACAGAAACACACTTGATGCACTGTTGAAAGTGTCATTCAGTTCAAAGAGTTTAGATAGGAACATAGCATCCTTCAGAGAATCTTGGCATGTGTTCCTCCCGAGTCAAGGGCTGCAAGCCCAGGCTACCATAACAACACACACACACACACACACACACACACACACACACACACACACACACACACACACACACAAAGTAGCTTAAAAAGGAAGAGGTCTGTTTTCCTCTTACATCCCAATCTGTATTAGTCAGTGTCTTTTATCCTCACAACCATCCAGATCCTTACCACCAGGGCTGGGTTTTAGCTTGTGGGCAAGAGATGGGAGCATGGAGGAGATGCCTGCTGCCTTGAGGCTCTAATACCAGGGAACAGGCATTGGTAAGAACTTGATCACAAAGTTGTGTCCGACTGAAAATAAACCTGGAAAACATGACCTAGTTGGACACCCACATGTGAGGAAGGAGAAATGGATTTTGGTAGACAACTGGCAACCTCTGCTTTTGCCCTTGGACTCAGCATTGTAGTCCAAGGATGACTTATTGACACCCCTGCGAAGTATGTCAGGAGACCTACAAGGCTCATAGGCACACAATGATAATAGAAAGGAACACAAAAAAACAAAAAAACAGGAATGCACAAATGCCCAAATGCAGAAGAGCAAAACTTATGGGTGTGCTCACACACAAAAACAAAAATGAATAAATCAGTAGTCACACTTGGGAAGGGTCATACAAGATGCTCCTTGATTACATTAATGTTAGCTGAATGGTAGATACTTGAGTACTTATTAATAGGCAAATTGTATATTCATGTGTACTTAATACCTAAAACGAAAAAAAGCATGGTTCTCTCTAACACAAAGTGCAAGCTGAGTAAGCTTTACCTGCAATACTTTGGAACAGAAATACTTTTGAGTTTTAGATTTTGTTTGAATTTCTGAATGTCTATAAATGTATAATGAGGCATCCTAGGGATGAGATGGAAGCTCTGGGGCATAAAACTCATTTATGTTTCATGTGCATGTTATTCTCATGGCCTGAAGGTGATTTCATTGGTAATTTAATTTTGTGTCCATGCACCTTCTCTGTGACCTGTCACATGATGTTAGGCAGAGAATTTCTGTTTGTCGCGCCATATCAATGCTCAGAAACTTTTGGATTGGAGCACAGAGAAGTTTAGATTCGAGGCCAGTCTGGTCTACAGAGCGAGATCCAAAAAAGGCGCAAAGCTACACAGAGAAACCCTGTCTCAAAAAACCAAAAAAAAAAAAAAAAAAAAAAAAAAAAAAAGAATGCTTGATCTGTATAAAATTACAGGCACATTCCAGTGCATGTGTTTCTCGTGTAACAATGAGGCACACCTTTGGATGTGTCTCTGAAGGCATCTCCACAGAGCATCATGGGGTGAAATCCTGACTTGGATGTGGGTAGTACCATCTCATGGACTGAGGTCCTGAAGTGAATAAAAATAAGGAAGTGAGGAAGCCATCTGAACACGGGCATTCTCTTTTCTCTGATTCCTGGTTTATTAAGATGTGAGAGGAGTCCCAGCTACACGTCTCCACATCCGTGGAACCTGCTGCCATGCCTTCCCTGCCGTGATAGATGCATCCACAAACCAGGAAACAGAATGAATCCTTCCTCTATTAACTTGCTTTGTCAGGAACTTGGTCAAAGCAATGAAAGAAGTAATTAATACGTTGCCATTCCCCAGTCAAGTAGTAGACACTGGCCCCCAAAAGATAATTTTTCACTGAAGGAATTCTTCAGAACAGAGAAAAGTGGGGAGGAGGGAGGGAACGCAGAGGGAAAGAAAGAAGGAAGGAAGGAAGGAAGGAAGGAAGGAAGGAAGGAAGGAGGAAGGAAGGGAAGGGAAGGGAAGGGATATCTATTAATGTAAATATTGATTCTTATTTTCGAACTTCCAAGTATATTGGTGAATGAGATTACTAAAGTAATCTGTTGTGTATTAAAACTGTATGCACACAAGCTGGCTTTTTGGAGCCCATTACCTGTGGTAGGATACCTTGTACAGCCGTGATGCAGTGGGAGGGGCTTGGACTTGCCTCACCTGAATGTACCAGGTTTTTCTGACTCCCCATGGGGAGGCCTTACCTTTTTGGGGGAGGGAACGAGGGGTGGGCTGGGTGGGGGGGAAGCTGGGGAGAGTAGGAGGAAGGAAGAGAGGGGAGAATCTGTGGTTGGTATGTAAAAATGAATAAAGAATTTCTTAATAAAGAAAAAAACTGTATGCACAGTTGCCCCTTCATATCTGTGGCTTCCACATCTATGAATTCAACAAACCGTGGGCTTAAATGTAGTTAGGTCTACTGTGGGCGCATCTGTAGGGAACATGAATAGACCTTTTTACCATCCCCTACACAGGACAATATAACAAATATTTGCACAGTATTTATGTTATATTAAGTATTATAAGTAATTTAGACAAGATTAAAATACATGAGAAAATGTTACATAATGCTCTGGAAGGGTCATTTGAGCATCTGGGATTCGGGGCATCTTAAGGGGTTTCTGAGACCAAAACCCCAAGGATAGTATTTATATGCATTCACAAATGAATAAGCACTTATAAATATACAGTATATTAATGTATATCATATTTATATGCTTCTGTAAAATATGTATTTGCATTAGGAAATACTAGAAAAATAAGCAAGAACCTAGTTAAATATAGTAACAAGGGGCAATAAAGCCAGCGCTACAAGCAAGACATTTCATGTTCCTCTTTTAATATGATTTTGATTTTTATCAGCATATAAATGAATGTCCTAGTTTTTAAAGTGTAGAAAAAGTAAACCTAAACAATCAATAGACAAAAACATATTTATATTTTATGAGAAAGAAGAACTTTCCTGAAAAAACAGAAGATAAATCCGGAAGGCATAAAGGGAAAACAAAGTCTACATGTTGACATCATCAACATTTCAAACCCTCACTATTTATAAGCCACATAAATGCAGGTAAAAAACAAGTTAACAATGGACCCACGTGTTTGTAAATCATTCAAAGACACAGAACTAACAGCGCAAACCTGGAAGGAATAGCTTTATGTAAATAAGGGAACAAATGACCTAACAACAGATTTGAGCAAAGGATATAAATAATTCCAAAATGAAGAAGGAAATGCAATCTGCAAGGGAGACTCTTGCTTACTGTTTGTTATATGGTTTTAATACTAGTAGCATTTAATTATAATGTCTTGCTATTAAAATGCAATTATCTTGAAAAGAGAGAGAGAGAGAGAGAGAGAGAGAGAGAGAGAGAGAGAGAGAGAGAGAGAGATGAGAAGAGACTGGCAGAGAAGAAGCCATGAAACCTGCACCTGAAGCCCAGCCTCACCAATAAGGACATGGGGTAACTCCAGACTCAGAGACACCAAATGCAGACAGGACCATGAAGCTCTCAAGATTGACTCATGATGAAACAGATGGGGAGCCATGGAGATGTGCAGCTGCCCCCCTCAACTTAGGGTCTTAGCAGACCAGCTTCTTGTAGTTATGAACCTGATAACTTAAGGTGGCCCATCAACATCTGTGGCCCCTCTAATTATCTTGATTCAAGCATTAAGAAGCTCTCATTTATAAATACAGAAGAATGAATAAGCTTGCTTCTATTTTTTTTCTCCATGAATGCAGTCTTAAAAGGATTACCAAGTTCGTGTAGTCTTTCGGTTCCCATTTCCCCTAGTCTTAGATGTAGTGGTTGCATTGTAGATGTGTCAGCTTAGGTTAGGCTCCCCACAGTCGGCTGTTCCCTGCCCTGTGACCGACCATATGTGGATTTCTGCAAGTCTCTATCCACTGTAGAAAGAAGCTTCTTTGATGAGGTGAAAACTATTCTTACCTTGGGTAGAAGGGTAAGTGGATAGAATGGGGTTAAAAACCACACTAGTCTTTAAACGTGGCAGCAGCAGGTTTTCCTCTAAGGTCCATGACCTCGCCAGCTACTAGTAGTTATCATGGTTTATACTACCAGGCCTGAATTCCCTGGTACCAGGACATCATCTGCTACAAGACGGTGTCTTTTCTATATAACAAGAAAGCTGCACCCATGAAATCGCAAAATATAGCCACCTAAACAAGATCTGCATGGTGACAACACCAGTTGTCACGCCAACAGGACCCCATATCTAGATGTATAGCTACAGGCAATTAATTACTGATAAGAAGAGAATCAGTCTTGTCCAAGGCTGAGCTCCCTGATAAGTTCTGCAATTCTATGTGGCCATCCTGTAATACATATACATACATTAAATGGGCTCAGTAGGTTTTGGATGGGTGTGTGTGTGTGTGTGTGTGTGTGTGTGTGATATGTCTGTGTGTATGATGTGTCTCTGTGTGTGTATACATATGTAGGTATGTGTGTGTATTTATATATCACAACAATTTTAAAAGAAGTTATTAATTTGAGAAGGAGTAGGGAAGGCACAAGAGGAGTCTGTGGGTAGAGGGAGGACCATAAATAATATGAATACAATACACATGTAGGAAATTCTCAAAAAAATAAGGTGTGAATAATAATTTTAAATTTTTTAAATAATTATCAAGATCACAAAAATTTCAGTTGCTTATAATAGAATTATCATTTCATAGACTCAAGTAAACCTTATCTGTCATGAAATATCCAATGAATCTCAGGGTTTCTGAATGAGGATGAGGCTACAATCTGTGTAGATATCTTCATACTTTAAAGAGTACAGCAATCTAAGAAAACACTTAAACTCCAACAAAGAAATAAGTGAAAATCCTGCATAGAGTTCTACTGAGGAGTTAATGTAGCTGGACAATCTGGGTACCAAAAATATCAGTTTCTGTAGAATTTAACTATAGGTTGGCTTTACATATGTGGTCATTAGCTAGATAAAATATGTGTCCTGGCAGAACATAAAGCCTGACCTCTAATTTCAAGTCCGAGGCTCCATGGAGCAGCTCTGGTGTTGAAGCAGTATATTGGGTAACAATTTATTGAAGTTTTTGTTGCATGTCAGTTATTCTAAGCACTTTTTATCTTTTCATTCCCACTGTAAATATAGAAGATAGGCATGGATGGGGAAAGCAACTTAGAGGAGTTGAAATAATTTACAACGCTGGCAGTTCAAACAAATGTGGTACCAACCCCAAGATGGCTTATACCAAACCCAGCTCCATTAAGTGACCAGAGTTCATGGGCAGACTTCTCCACTTGGTACATTAGGAAATTACTTCCCTTCTCTGAACATCACAGGCTCTCTGGTGTCATCAAACAAAACAATGAAAACCTGTAAAGCATCATGAATGCTGTGGGTATTTGAATCTGAACTATTTTCTGTGTGTTGCATTACTTTTTTCTCACTGTTCTTGCCCTAACCATCCCTAATATTTTCACCTGTTTTCCATACTTCTGTATTTTGGTAATTATCTCCCTTTCTTAGAATTAAAATATTGTAGTTTCTCAAACCTCTATCTGTCTGTCTGTCTGTCTTTCTATCTCTCTACCTACCTACCTACTTATCTATCTCTATCTCTATCTGCTGTTTATTCTCTGCCTTATATGTTCTTTTTCTAACATATCTGCAACTCTTATTTCCTTCTGACTCCTTTTGCCATAACTGAAGTCCAATCCTAACTACTGCTGCCCCTCACTAGGAAAGTCATTTCCCAGTTCACCAGCTCTGTTATATCTTGGGTATTGAAGCCTTTTCTTCTATTTGACATCACTAGGTGACATCATAAGTGTTTGCTGATGGATTTACAGTGTGAAGGCAAAACTTTCTGCCATGTTTCCTAACTTAAATACTCCAGGTTTCTTAGAGTTCTTGCTTTCTTCTGGTTCTTGATATCAAGTATATAGTAGCCACTGATTATATATTGAGCCTTGAGGTAATGCTAAATGATTAATGTTGACATCTTCCTTTGTAGAAAAACATGTCATTGTATTTATTGATGTTCAGTGAGTCTTGAGGAAATACACCTATCTAAATTTTTGTTGAAATATTTAAAACTTTTGTTTTTTTTAACAAGAATAATGTCCTGTATCATGCTTTAAAGTTATAGGCAAGAAATTTGTCAGTGTACCATTATCCTTAACCAACTTCTATATCTTAGTTGAATTTAGATCAATAACCAACTGTTGAATCCTCTGGATAGAAAGGAGCAGAACAAATTCATGAAACAACAAAACTCCCACCCAATGGGTAACAAAGCAATAGACATGAGGATGAAGTCCCATAATGTGTGAGGTATCTTGAGGGTGATATTCAAGTCTAATACAAAACTCCTTTATGTCTCATAAACACCATATGCACATAAGCTAAATGAGGCTGTGTTTTTATTTACTCTGATTTTAGTTGCGTTGGAAGTGTAGCCCATCACATGGATTTGTGTTGACTTTTGAACTCGTAGTGTCATAGTGATGACACAAAAATCTTTTCAGACTTTGGAGCATTTGGGAGTCCGATTTTAAGATGCTCAACCTGTCCTAGAATTCTCTGAATATCAGAAAAGTTTGGTCTTCATTTTGGTTTTTTTAAATGGGTGTTAAAAAGGTTTCTGTGCATTGGAATAATGTTCCAGACACTTTTTGCTGCTGTGAAAAAAATGCCAACACCAAAAGCAACTTCTAGTAGAAAGGGTTTATTTTAACTTCTGGCACCAGAGGCAAGTCCATAATGACACAGAGGGCGTGGCAGCAGAGGCAGAGAGGAAACTCAGCACATTTCTCACACAAAAAGCCAAGAGAACAGACTAGACACAGAGTGAGGCTGTCAACTCCCAATGACCACCCCCAGCAATGAACTTCCTCCAGTTCCCTAGCTTCCCCAACAGTGCCACCAGCTAAGGATCGAGTGCTCACAGATGTGAGTCTGCCTGTCGGGGACATTTCCCCTTTACACCACCACAAGGAAGGCAGCTGAAGCTCTGCTGGAAGAAGGTGAATCTGTGGGCAAAGCATAGCATGAGCTAGATTATGAACTAGAGGAGTTCTCTGAGGGAATGATAGCAAGGGCATCAGCTTGAGCATGACGTATTTACCTTGTGCCAGTCACTATTCTAAACTCTTTCATTAAAATAACTCACCTAATTTCACAAGTTTGTGAGGTGTCACTGTTTACTGAGTTTTATACATAAGTAAACTCAACAGAAAAAGTAAATAAACCTAGTCAGCACTGATAGGAAATAACTGGACAGGTCAGCATGCTAACCCATATATAATCTGTAGTTTATACTAAAGGCGATCACACATTCTTAAAACACCCATTACACACCAGGAAGAGGTTGGAGACTGTGACCCTTTCAAGTTGT
Source organism: Peromyscus californicus insignis (assembly GCF_007827085.1). Lineage (NCBI taxonomy): Eukaryota > Metazoa > Chordata > Mammalia > Rodentia > Cricetidae > Peromyscus > Peromyscus californicus. The sequence goes on along the minus strand of NW_026294514.1, from coordinate 39,292,698 downwards.
TTCCCACTGGGACGCTAAGTGGGCAGAGCTAACAGCACTCTAAAGAAATGTGAAAGTGGTTTTTCATATACCACGGGTTGGTTGCCTTGGTCTTTCTCCATTCAAGGATAAAAGGAATGAAACTTGTGAAAAAGAATCTAGAAACTTGAAGAAAGGATAGAGGGCTTCAGCAGAAGATAAAGCCTGTCTCTGAAAGGACATTTCACAACACACAAGAAATAAGTGTAGGCTTTTTAGACAAAATAGAAAAGGCATGGTGTTTTTATAGACAACAATAAACTAATTTGAATATAATATAACCTTCTCTACATTCCTATGGCTTAATTTGATTCTTTTCTGGACCATACATTCTCCTTAAAATGAAAATAAAAGACCCAAATATTTGTTGGTCAGTAATTGAGAAAAAAAGATTAAAATTTAATTTTCTACATGAAACCCATTCTCTATATGAAGAAAAAGGTTAAGAGTAGAGTACATAAACACATACGACATGAAAATTCCATGCAAATGCCAACCAAAAGAAACCTGAATTGGCTATATAGGCATCAGGTGACACAAACTTCAGAATCAGAGTATTAACAGGTCCCAGAAGAACACTGGCATTTCATGATAATGTCAATGATGGGCACAATTCCTCAAGGGAAGTTAACAATCCTAAAGATGTATGCATTTAACAACCCATCCTCAAAATACATAAAGCAAAACCTGAGAGAACTAAGTGGAGATATAAATAAATCCATGCTTATATTTGGGAACTTCAATACTTCTCTCCAAGTAATTAATAGAACAAGTCTGAAGTCAGCAAGAATATAGAAACTTTAGTCACCACAGGCAGGCGATTCAACCCGACATTCACAGAACTCTCAACCCAGCAATAGTAATCTATCAACTATTTCTAAGTGGGACATTCAAAAGACATAGGTTAGGCTATGGGCCACAAAATAAACATTCATGCATTTAACATAATTAAGAACATGCTACATGGTATTAAGTCATTTAAAAAAACAATAGATCCCTGAACATTTTTAAGTTAAGTCACTATAAACTGAAGTTCACCAAAAAGAAAAAGCCACATCTACATTGAAGAGTTCACTAATTACAGCTTCAAGACTAGAGAGTTAGATCTTTCAGACCCAAAGCTAAAACATATCTTGGACTCTCTTCATATTCTCTAGTTGCCACTTACTGTTTACCTTCTGTATCTAAGCTAAGCTCTTTTCAACTACCAGGTACTACCTTCGGAATGTACTCTTAGCAGACCTCTAGCTTCCACCAACACAAAAGCTGCAAATGTGCTCAGGTAACATCTAAGACTCGTAGCAGAGTTCCCTTGTTTCGCTGTAACCACTCCTGATACTGCCAGCAGTATGCTGGGTAAATACCTTGATTTATGACTCTTTTTTTGTCTTTTGACTATGACCAATTCCACATTGAAAACCTGTTTGAGGTAGCCAAGTTCCTGTTCCTTGGCCAGGGTCACTTATATTTTGCCCAGAGTAAAGGAATGAATAGAGTAGAGCATTCTGCCATCTTTCAAATATACAAAAGCATCAATGGTCCTAGTTTCCTGCCTCTGCCCAGTATAATTTTCATATATGTCATCAAAATCTTAAACTGACTTGATAGCAAAATCAATTGTGCCTTAGCCACTGTTCTATAGCTCTGAAGAGACACCATAACCAAGGCAACTCTTAAAAGAGAGCATTTAATTGGAGGCTTGCTTACAGTTTCAGAGATTTAGTCCATTATCATCATGGCAGGGAGTATGGCAATAGGCATGTCAGGCATGGTACTGAAGAAGTAGTTGAGAGCTACATCCTAATCACAGATAGAGAGAGAGGAAAAAACTGGGTCTAGCATGGGCTTTTTAAAACCTCAGAGCCCACCTCAGAGATACACTTCCTCCAACAAGGCCACACTTCCTAATCCTTCTCAAATAGTGCAAATCCCTGATGACTAAGCATTCAAATATATGAGCTTTGGGGGGCCATTCTTATTCAAGCCAACACAAACAGTCACTTCTAAAAGAACTTCCCACAGGAAGCAGAACAGATAAATACACTACAGAAACCTAACAAAAGTAGAAAAGTTATCGAGAGAGAGAGAGAGAGAGAGAGAGAGAGAGAGAGAGAGAGAGAGAGAGAGAGAGAGAGCAAAGGAAACTGTAGCACGGCCATTTCTGATGTGATGGTTGGACCAGACCAGGCATTACCTTCTGTGGTTATCAAGGGAAAGTCATCCCTGTTTAGAGTGTAAAAATCCATTCTGTTCTCCTTAGGGGCAAGGACTGAAGTCACATAGGGATGAGCTGGCAGGAAGCCCAGGGATCTGAAAACAGGAAAGGAGCACAGGCTTGTAGAGTTTGTAAGACAGACAGTGACAAGGAGAAGCTTTGACTCTCGGCTAATTTCTGTCACTAAACCTATTTCTAAAAATTACTGTCTAGCAATCACAGATTTAGATCCAGGTAAGAACTGGTATCTTGCCGTAATGCTTACCAAGTTCCTCTTGTGGTAAAAAAATGGAGTTTGCCTGCATAGCTGCTTAAGATGTAAGCTGGGCTTGCTGAATTAAACAAAGGAAACGGATTCTTCAATGAAGACAAAAGCCGCTAATTAGCCTAGAAGTGAATGGGAGGCTGATGCAAATAATCACCACCTCTGGAAATAACCAAAACCCATGACCGCCCACATTTTTTTTCTATCCTGCTGACTTATCTATGTGGTAAATAATTAACTTCTTGATTTGTAAAGAGGCTGGCATTTGGGAAGATGTTGCAAATGGTATTATCCCTCTCCCTTTTCATCTTCTAGTTTAATTTTGCTACTCAGTTGCACAGAAACTGCATGACCTAACTTAATAATTCTCATATGGTGTAGAGAGAGCAGTACGGGATAATTTGTGAGTGACCCAGGAGTGCAGAAACCCTCCTCATTCATAGACTTATACTTGACAGGTGGAGTGTGTGATACCACTCACCATCCTGAATTTAATTGATGCCTGCTTTGGGGGACAGGTTCTGCTTGATTTAGAGTCAATCATAAACAAGTTTTAGCTGGACGTGGTGGCTTACACCTGTAATTTCAGAATTTGGGAGGTAGAGGCAGGAGCAGCAGGAGTTCAGCGTCATCCTCTGCTACATCTCAACCTTGCCTGGACTACATGAAACCCGGTCTCAGTCAGTCAAGGAAGGAAGGAAAGGAGGGAGCTGGAATGAGGAGTAATAAACAGGATTGGGGGGCAGAGGGAGAAAAAGAAAGAAGGGAAGGAGGAGGGAGGGAGGGAGGGATAAAAGACTTTTCTTTATTGTCTTAGCATCCCTGCATGGGTCCAAAAATAAAATTAAAAATGATGGATTGGCAGAATTGATGCACGTGTATTATATTCATAGATCTTATCTGGCATGGATTCTCCATATGGAATGTTAGGCCCAACGCAATGGGCACCAAGTACATTTTACACTAAGTTTGATGATAAAGTGGAAAGTTATGGAGAAGGAGCATCTGGTCAAAGGGTGTGATTGGGTGGTCACTGCCGGGATGCAGGGTACTTAGGGCCGTGGGTTCAGTCTTCTCTGCCTCTCTGTACCTTCAGAGACAAGGGTGTCCCTTCCCTCTGGCCGTAGGTTGGACATCTTGCGTGTGTCACTTGCCCTGTCATGGGGAAGAATGGAGGAAAGGTGGAAAATCAGAGGCTTTGCTCCTGGATCTGTGTCAGGTGACTGATACTCAGATATTCATAAATACTCATAAATACCCATGTTTGCAGCTACTACTAGGGTGTTTTTGAGATTGCCTCAAGAATAAGTCTAAAATTTTAATAGTAGAAAAGTTGTTAAACAGAATGTGATATAGAATCGATTTCTCTAAACTAAAACTTTAGAATAAATTAAAATAAAGAAAAACGTACAGTATCCAAATTCATAGCATGAGTGCTAGATTCCCAGTGCCAGGGAAGAGATTACTAGAAAAGGAGGTGTGTGCACAGATAGGGGCGGCCTTGTCTCCTACCTGTTGTAGTAATAACCACCCTGACCAAAAGCCAGAGGAAAGGGAGAGTGGGAGAGTGCTTGGGGACACACACAGAAACATCCATACACACACACACACAAACATACACACACACATCCATATGTATACACACACATCCATACATACACACACACATCCATACATATACACACACACATGCATACATTCATACACACACACACACATCCATACATATACACACACAAACACACACACACACACACACACACACACACACACACACACACACACACACCCCAAATAAATATAACAAATGCTTTAAAAAGTAGCTGGGCAGTGGTGGTACACATCTTTAATCCCAGCACTAGGGAGGCAGAGCAAGTCGATCTCTGTGAATTCAAGGCCAGCCTGGTTTACAGAGTGACTTCCAGGACGGCCAGGGCTGTACCACAGAGAAACCCTGTCTTAAAAAAAAAACAAAGATGGAGGTGTGGCTCGGTGACTCAGTGGTCATACATTTGCCTCCAATGTCAGTCAGTGGCTTCCAGCGTTGCCTTCAGAAAAAGACGTGTTTAAGTAACATTTGAAAAGATCTAATATAGTGTTGATACCCTGCACTCAATAAATTAGAGTGTCTTTCAATATTCCCAGACACGTTTCCTCCATCTCCACAAAAGGGAGAAATTTGTGTAATTCCTGTTATCATTAATCAGGTCTCATGAAGAGCCACTGTGTGGTGTAGAAAAATTGGATTTAAAATTAAGGCCGTATTCCCTCCAAGCCCATTTTATGTAGGCAAAGCACTACAGTGTATCTATTTTTAGCTACAAAGAGGAACTTACATTCTATTGCTTCCTTTTTTCAAATTCCTAGCAAATGGAAGCATGGCGCCATAAAGTGCTTATAATTCAACAAAATGGAATTTGAAATGTTCTTTAAAATTGGAAACTACCTAGCAAAGGGAGATAAGAAATGGTTCTTAGGTGGTTCACATTACTAACTTGTTTCTGAGCCTAAGAAAGAATTTGATGGACACACACTTTAATGCTCCGAGTCAAAGCCTTGCAGAAACGTATCGTGAAAGGTGTGCTTGCCTGTTCATGGCTTTGGAGCCACTGCCTCAAAAGACTCATTGGAGGCAGCTACAGAATCCTGGCTCTGTTTGGGGGCTTCACTGAAGTCAGAGACTCTAGAAGGGAACCAGAAATCTCATTGTTAGCAAGCCAAAGATTGTCACCTACAGTGAAGTTGCTTGGCCACACTCATGTAATGTCTTATTCTTATGGGAACAGATGGGAGCTGAGGGCGGTTGTGAGTTCCCACAAGTGCCAGGGACAGAATACAGCTTGTTTTCTGCTGCTTGTTTCTCCCCTTATCCAGACAGATCTGTTTCTCACCTACGATTCTACTACAAACGCATGATTTCTTCCCCGACTGCCCCAAGACTAAACCTGGATTTAGATAAAGTGAACCTTAAAGAGGCAGAGGTCAGTTCCTTGATGTGCATGGCAAGACCTTCACACTCAAATGCATGCACACACAGATGAGCGCATGCACGCGCACACACACACACACACACACACACACACACACACACACACACACGTCAATATATAGTAGCTCAAATTTGTGCCATAAGTTTTGTTTGCTTTGAATTTATGTAGGAAACTGATACTCTCATCATTCACTACTTGTGAGTCAAGGCTGATTCCAAACGCTGTCAGTCTTGAGCATTTCAAACCACATTTATTTACCTAAGCTTTCTGAATAAGAATCACTGTAAAACGGTCAAAGGTGCCTGTGGTGGTCTGTATGAGATGTCCCCCATGACTGATGGGTATCTAAATACTTGGTCCATAGTTGGTGTCTCTTTGAGGATTAAGAAGTGTGGCCTTGATGGAATAATGGTATCAATGGATATGGGCTTTGAGGATTCAAAAATCATGTACTATGTCTAGTATACTCTTTGTTTCTTGCTTGACATGTGAGCTCTCAGCTTCCAGCTCTAGCTCCCATGTCTGCTGCCTGCTGTCTCTACCATTATGGACCCTAACCCTCTGGAAACATAAGCCCAAAATAAATTATTTCTTCTATAAGTTGCCTTGGTCATGGAGTTTTCTCACATTTTAATACATTTAGAGAAGTAATACATTGAAGAATATAATGATGGCCATAAAATTGAAGGCTGCAACCTATTCCACATGAGAACTAGTCTGGGATCTCTGTATCATTATCCGCACTTAATAAACATAGATATGGCAAGGCTGTGTTACCTAGAAGGTCTTGGTTTTCAAGGAAACATGAATCTGTGTATACCCATCCATACTGCCCACCTCCCTCTGTTATGTCCTCCATTCTTCCCCACAAGGAACGCTGGGGACCGGGTATGCAGACTGTGAAGGTATTTCTGGAACAGACAGCCTTGCTTTGTGAACCTGTGGTGCCAACTCTAATATCTGTGTTTATACACCACTTTATATACTGTTTATTTTCATCTGAAAGAATTTTTGAAGAGTTCATCCCATCCAATGTACAAAGCATCCAGTGTCAGGCTTCTCCTTTACCCTTTCCACTGCTCTGGGGGTGGTCAACAATCTTTTCACATGAAAACTTTGAGGTGCCATTAAAAATATCAGTTTATGGGTCCATTCCTGGGTTTAGAGTGGGATTAAAGGCTGCTGGTTTTGTCTGTGGTCATCATCTTTTCTCGTGGTACTGAATTGAAATAAGGCCTCATGCATGCCAGGCAAACACTGTCCTACTGAGCTGCATCCCTAGATCTCATTCAGTTTCTTCCATTTAAGAATGAATACATAGAACTTTATGAGAACTGGAGATTCTGATGTGTACAGAACCATACATCAAAGCAATTCCTCTGGTTTTAGGCAGTTTGGGTCCTGCCTGTCTTAGTTATTGGCAAATTTAATATCCTCATATGTTAGTTTAATTCTAATAACTTTTTAGAATGATATATAAATAGGCTAGTTAAGAGTTCATCCTAACTCTAGCAAGTCTCTGAATTAATAATGGTGGTGGTGGTGGTGATGGTGGCAGTGTGTGTGTGTGTGTGTGTGTGTGTGTGTGTGTGTGTGTGTAGGCATGATAACCTGAGGTGTCATTCTTGGGATGTTATCAACCATCTTTGAAACAGGGTCTCTCATTGGCCTAGAGCACACCAGTTAGGTTAGACGAGCTGATCAATAAGCCCTAGATCTCCTCCTCTCTCTACCTCACCAGTGCTGGGCTTACTAGCACAAACCACACCATGGGACATTGAATCAAACTCAGGTCCACAGGCTTGAAAGGTAAGCACTTTATGGACAGAGCTACCTCCCTATCCCGGAAGCTCTACAAATGCATCTCCCTGGGAAAGAATTTGGTTTGTTAGGAAGCGTGTGTCTAGTTTTCTTTCTTGTGGCTGTGATAAAATACCCTCACAAAACAACGTGTGGAAAGAAATTTCTATTAGCTCACTATTCTAAGTCACAGTCCATCATTATTGGGAAAGCAAGACAGCTGGATTCACAGTCAAAAGCAGAGAGAGACCATCAGATTCCTCTCCTCAGAGCTCAGGGAACCCCATAGAAGAGGAAGCAGAAGGAGTAGGGGAAACAAGATGGAGAACAACAGAGGAGCAAGGCCCTCTAAACAACTGAACAAAGTTCATATGAACTCCCAGAGACTGAAACAGTGATCACAGGGCCTGCACGGGCCTGCACGAGGTCCTCTGTGTATACACTATAGCTTTCAGTTTAATACTTTTATGAGACTCCTGAATGAGTGGGTGAGTGGGTCCCTGATTCTTGTGCCTTCTCCTCTTGGGGCTTTTATTTTTCCATTGGTTTGTCTTGTCCAACTTCAATGTGATGTTTTTCGTTTTATCTTATATTTTATTTTGTTATGTTTGGTTGTTATCTCTTAGAAGCCTGTTCTTTTCTAATGAGAGACAGAAAGGGAGTGGATATGGATAGGAAGGGTGGTGGGGAGGAACTGGGAGGAGTATAGATAAAGTTGTATTCAGATTATATTGTCTGAGAAAAGAATCTATGTCTAGTAAGTAAGGGGGAAAGAATTTTTTTTTTAAAGAGCAGAATGTACCCATGCATACTACTGTTCAGCTAGTTTTCTCTAGTTTAATACCATCTAGGACCCAAACCTGGGGAATGGGGCCACCCACAATAGGCAAGTCTTTCCACCTCAATGAACAGAATCAAGGACAGTTTCCCATTGACTTACCAACAAGCCAATGTTGTTGTTGAGGACTAAGGATCCCTCATTGAGACTCTCTTCCAGGTAATTCTAGATTGTGACAGGTTCACAACTAAAAGTAACCATAGTACTGTGTACCCAGAATAACATCTGGCTTCTCAAGGACTCAAAGAACTATCTAACCTTGAGAACCCCATGATACCCCTCAGCACTTTTGACCTCCATGTCTAGACCACATTCCACATCTGGTTTCAGCAGGCCTGCTCTTTACACATGTTTAAACTCCTGTTATGGAAAGCGGTCCTCCCTATGATTCAGAGCTTATAAGTACCAAATGCTTTCTGCACCACAGCCTAAAGATTATCTAATAGCTAGTTTAAATTTACATTGGGCTTTGGGACTTACATACTTCTAAGTGGTTACTTTACCTGGGATCTTTATTAAGATTTAGGAAGCTCAATATGACTGAGAATGATTTCAAACATGGCTGTTCTCTACACAGAATATTCCAAACTTTATTTTTTCTTTTTCTCCCTTTCTCTCTCTTTTTCTGACTCTGACTCCCCTACCCCTCTTTCTTTGTGTGTGTATGTGTGTCATGTGTATGTCATACACATACCACACATATACATGAGAGAGAGAGAGAGGGGAGAGAGAGAGGAGAGAGAGAGACAGGAAGGAGAAAGAGAGCTCACTGGATACTTAGCTCTTATGCAATCCAACCCCTTAATATACTTACATTAATTGTACTTTTTTTTGTTTTTGTTTTTGTTTTTCGAGACAGGGTTTTTCCGTGTAGCTTTGGAGCCTATCCTAGAACTCACTCTGTAGCCCAGACTGGCCTCGAACTCACAGAAATCCACCTGCCTCTGCCTCCCGAGTGCTGGGATTAAAGGCGTGTGCCACCACCGCCCAGCTAATTGTACTTTTTGATGGCAAATAATGGATAAAAATCTGACCTTTTAACCAGGACTACTGTGTAGCAGGGGGTGGAGCTAATCTCTTCATGTATTAATGCAATTCATTCTTGCTGGAAATCTCCCAAGCAAAGTGACCACTGCCCTACCCTCACATGGGGTTTACCCATTCACAGGAGACAAGCAAGCTAGCCATGTCATCAATCGTGTTAAACTCTGTGGAGAAGGGTTACTGCAGAAATGAAGATACAGGCTTCAGTAATAACATGCTCCAGACACGGGGCACAAAGCCTTTGTTTCCCAAAAGGCAGGTTCTCATGCATTAAGGTTTTCTTCTGGATTTTTCACTACTTTATTACCTCCATCCTTATAAAGTATGGATGTGTTTTGAATGCCTTGGTAAATAAAGATTTTTATTGTGTCTTTGTTACATCTCCATTCTACCAAGCTTATGCCACATTCAATTGAATTTACCAATTACCATGAGCTCCTTTCCTTTACACATAAAAGTTTTTAATAAAATAAAACATATGGTGTGTCTCTAAGGAGACCATTAAAAATGACATATTTCAGGAGAAGTATAGTGATCTGCCAATGAGAAAATACAAGTCCTGTGCTGTACTCATTTTGAGAAGATGCTGGAGGCAAAAGGGCTGTCTGTAGGGTGGTGAGAGAGAAAGGGAGACTTCTTGGAAAACAGAACAGTAAACATTCAGTAGGCATGGAGAGAAAGGAGCCAAGGGACAGGAAGAAATGCAAGTCCAGGAGCTCAAAGTAACCCAAGAGCTGTGGTAGGTTTCATGTCTGACAATAATCTCCATTGTGAGACTAAGAACAAAAGATTCTGATTGAAATAACAACTTTCATTCTTTAAATAATCAGCATGTATCCTATAGAGCAGGATAAACTCAAGTCACATTCAACAGAGCTGAACAATGCACAGCTCTAACATGAGTCACCGTGCTTGACAATCTCAGAAAAGAAATATTGAAGTTATGTCACACCCTGCCACTATTAATACTTACATTCCAGAAAACTAAACAGCATTCCATGCTTATTGTTTTCTAGCAGAAAAAGGCTAGACAAAACAAGCTGTATCTACAGATTGTTCAGTGAGGTCTTTGTCACCCACTCTTTTGTATCTCAAGAGCAGTGTACTTTAGTTGCCGGCCAGCAGAGAAGACTCCTGCTGGCAGGCTCGCTCACCAAAACCTCCCATTGAACCCTGTAAATCTACAAGACCCCAAATCCTCACATCCCTCTGCAACCTCAGGGGCTTCCTGAGACACAGAATCTGCCAACTCTGATTAGACCAAGAGGTGAGTGATTCTTCTACCCAGAGAATCCTGCTCCTAGGCCCTGGGGTACAACCTGTGCCCAGGGAACCCCCACCCATCACTGCCCCAGTTGCTGGCAAGCAGGAAAGATTCCTTTGGGCAGTCTCCCCACAAAAACCTCCCATCAGACCGACCCTGCAGCCTACAAGACCCATACCCTTCCCAAAATCCTCACATACCCCTGAGACCTCAACAGCTCCCTGAGACACAGAATCCACCAGCTTCAATTAGACCAAGAACTGCAATTGGACACAGAGTGGCCCCCTGAGACACAAACACAGTAAGCACAGATCAGACCAAGAGCAGCTCCTCAGACACGGGCACCTCTTGCACCTGTTGGAAGAAGAGATGGGTAGACGTCAGTGCAAACATACACAAAACAACATAAAGAGCAATATGGCACCACCAGAACCTAGCAGTTCTACAGCAGCACGACCTGAACGTTACAATGTAGAATAAGCAGGAGAAATAAACCTTAAAAATAACTTTATGAAGATGATAGAGGCCTTTAAAGAGGAAATGAAAATTTCCCTTAAATAAATTGAGGGGAAGAAAAGAAATTGAGGGAAAAAACAAACAAAAAATTGAAAGAAAAAAGTAAATCCCTTATAGAAAGCCAAGAAAACCAAGAAAAAGCAATTAAATAGGTGAAGGAAGCAATTCAAGACCTGAAAATTAAAGTAGAAGCAATGAAGAAGACACAAACAGAGGGAATGCTGGAAATAGAAAATATGAGTAAATGAACAGGAACTACAGATGCAAGTATAACCAACAGAATACAAGAAATGGAAGAGAGAATCTCTGGTGTGGAGGATACAATAGAGGAAATTGATTCATCAGTCAAAAAAAAACACTAAAGCCAAAAAAGTCATAACACAAAATGTCCAGGAAATCTGGGACACTATGAAAAGGCCAAACCTAAGAATAATAGGGATAGAAGAAGAATACCGACTCGAAGACATAGAAAATATATTCAACAAAATCATAGAAGAAAATTTTCCCAACTTAAAGAAGGAAATACCTATGAAGATACAAGAAGCTTATAGAACACCAAATAGACTAGACCCCCCAAAAAAAGTTCATAATATTTAAACCACTAAACATACAGAATAATGAAAGAATATTAAGAACAGCAAAGGAAAAAGGCATACCCATCAGAATAACACCCAACTTCTCAGTGGAGACTCTGAAAGCCAGAAGGTCTTGGACAGATGTAATGCAGACACTAAGAGACCAAGGATGCCAGCCCAAACTACTATATTCAGCAAAACTTTCAGTCACCATAGATGGAGTGAACATGACATTCCAAGACAAAACCAGATTTAAACAATACCTGTCCACAAATCCAGCCCCATAGAAAGAACTAGAAGGAAAACTCCAACCTAAGGAAGTTAGGTGTACCCATGAAAACACAGGCAATAGATAACCCCACAGCAGCAATTCCCAAAGAAGGGAAATACGCATACACTATCACCAAAAGACAACAGGAATTAACAATCACTGGTCATTCATATCCCTTAATATCAATGGACTCAATTCACCTATATAAAGACACAGGCTAACAGAATGGATATGAAAACAGGATCCATCCTTCTGCTGCATACAAGAAACATACCTCAACTTCAAAGACAGACACTACCTCAGAGTAGAAGGTTTGGGAAAGACTTTCCAATTAGCAGAATGGATATGAAAACAGGATCCATCCTTCTGCTGCATACAAGAAACATACTTCAACTTCAAAAACAAACACTACCTCAGAGTAGAAGGTTTGGGAAAGACTTTCCAATCAAATGGACTTAAGAAGCAAGCTGATGTAGCTATCTTAATATCTAACAAAATAGACTTCAAGCTAAAATCAATCAAAAGGGATCGGGAATGTTATTACGTATTCATCACAGGAAAAATACACCAAGAATAAGTCTCAATTCTGAACATTTATGCCCCAAATACAAGGGTACCCACATATGTAAAAGAAACATTACTAAAGCTTAAATCACACATCAAACCTCACACACTAATAGTAGAAAACTTCAACACCCTACTCTCACCAATGAACAGATCTGCCAGACAGACACTTAACAGAGAAATAAGGGATCTAACAGATGTTATGACTCAAATGGACTTAATAGATATCTACAGAACATTCCACATTCTTATGGGACACTATAAAAGCAGTGCTAAGAGGAAAATTCATAGCACTAAATGCCCACATAAAGAAGTTGGAGAAATTTCATACTGTCGACTTAACAGCACACCTAAAAGCTCTAGAACAAAAAGAAGGAAATTCACCCAGGAACAATAGACACCAGGAAATAATCAAATTGAGGGCTGAAATCAATAAAATAGAAACAAAGAGAACAATACAAAGAATCAATGAAAAAAAGAGTTGGTTCTTTGAGAAAATAAACAAGATAGACAAGCCCTTATCCAAACCAACCAAAAGGCAGAGAGAACATTCAAATTAACAAAATCAGAAATGCAAACAAAGGAAGACATAACAACAGACAACAAAGAAGTCCAGAGACTTATCAGGTCATACTTAAAAAAACTTGTACTCAACAAAATTGGAAAATCTAAAAGAAATGGACAACTTTCAGGATAGATACCACATACTAAAATTAACCAAGACCAGATAAACAATTTAAATAGACCTATAATACCTAAGGAAATAGAAATAGGCATTAAAAGTCTCCCAACAAAAAAAAGCCCAAGAACAGATGGTTTCAATACAGAAGTCTACCAGAATTTTAAAGAAGAGCTAATACCAATATTCTTGAAATTGCTCCACACAATAGAAACAGAAGGAACATTACCAAACTCTCTTTATGAAGCTACAGTTACCCTGATACCCAAACCACACAAAGATGCAACAAAGAAAGAGAATTACAGACCAATTTCCCTTATGAACATTGATGCAAAAATACTCAATAAAATACTGGCAAACCGAATCCAAGATCACATCAAAAAAATCATCCACCATGACCAAGTAGGCTTCATCCCAGAGATTCAAGGATGGTTCAACATACAAAAATCTGTCAATGTAATACACCATATAAACCAACTGAAAGAAAAAAAACACACATGATAATCTCATTAGATGCTGAAAAAGCCTTTGACAAAATCCAACACCCCTTCATAATCAAGGTCTTGGAGAGATCAGGAATACAAGGAACATACCTAAACATAATAAAGGCAATTTACAGCAAGCCAACAGCCAATATCAAATTAAATGGAGAGAAATTCAAAGCAATTTCACTAAAATCAGGAACGAGGCAAGGCTGTCTGCTCTCCCCATACTTATTCAACATAGAACTTGAAGTTCTAGCTAGAGCAATAAGACAACAAAAGGAGATCAAGGGGATACAACTTGGAAAGGAAGAAGTCAAACTTTCGCTATTTGCAGATGATATGATAGTATACATAAGTGACCCCAAAAGTTCTACCAGGGAACTCCAACAGCTGATAAACACCTTCAGTAATGTGGCAGGATACAAGAATAACTCAAAAAATCAGTAACTCTCCTATATACAAATGATAAATGAACTGAGAAAGAAATCAGAGAAACATCACTCTTTATAATAGCCACAAATAATATAAAATACATTGAGGTAACTCTAACTAAGCAAGTGAAAGACCTGTACAACAAGAACTTTAAGTCTCTGAAGAAAGAAATTGAAGAAGATATCAGAAAATAGAAAGTTCTCCCATGCTCATGGACAGGTAGGATTAACATAGTAAAAATGGCTATCTTACCTAAAGCAATCTACATATTCAATGCAATCCCCATCAAAATCCCAACACAATTCTTCACAGACATGGAAATAACAATACTCAACTTCATATAGAAAAACAAAAAATCCAGGATAGCTAAAACAATCCTGTATAATAAAGTCACCTCTGGAGGCATCACCATCTCTGACCTCAAGCTCTACTATAGAACTATAGTAAATAAAACACCTTGGTATTGGCATAAAAACTGATATATGGACCAATGAAATTGAATTGAAGACCCTGACATTAATCCACATACCTATGAACACCTGATTTTTTACAAAGAAGCCAAAACTGTACAATGGAAAAAAGAAAGCATCTTCAACAAATGGTGCTCGCATAACTGGATGTCAACATGTAGAAGACTGCAAATAGATCCATATCTATCACCATGCACAAAACTCAAGTCTAAGTGGATCAAAGACCTCAGTATAAATCCAGTTACACTGAACCTGACAGAAGAGAAAGTAGGAAATGGTCTTGAATGCATTGGCACAAGAGACCACTTCCTAAATATAACACCAGTAGCATAGACACTGAGAGCAAAAATTAAGAAATGGGACTTCCTGGAACTGAGAAACTTCTGTAAGGCAAAGGACGTGGTAAATAAGACAAAAAGACAGCCTACATAATGGGAAAAGATTTTTACCAACCTCACATCTGACATAGGGCTGATCTCCAAAATATATAAAAAACTCAAGAAACTAGACATTAAAATCCCTAGCAGTCCAATTAAAAAATGGGCTACAGAGCTAAACAGAGAATTCTCAACAGAAGAATCTCGAATGACTCTGAGATACTATCTTACACCTGTCAGAATGGCTAAGATCAAAGACAATGAAGACAGCTTATGTTGGAGAGGATGCAGAACAAGGGGAACACTCCACTGTTGGTGGGAATGCAAACTTGTACAGCCACTTTGGAAATCAGTATGGCGGTTTCTCAGAAAATTGAGTATCAGTCTTCCTCAAGACCCAATGATACCACTCTTGGGCATATACCCAAGGAATGCTCAATCATACCACAAGGACACATGCTCAACTATGTTCATAGCAGCATTATTTGTAATGGCCAGAACCTGGAAACAACCTAGATGCCGCTCAACCAAAGAATGGATAAAGAAAATGTGATACATATACACAATGGAGTACTACTCAGCAGAAGAAAAATGACATCATGAAATTTGCAGGCAAATGGATGGAACTGGAAAATATCATCCTGAGTGAGGTAATCCAGACTCAGAAGGACAAACATGGTATGCATTCACTCACAAGTGGATACTAGATGTAAGGCAAAGGATGACCAGACTACAACCCACAGCTCCAGAGAAGCTAGCTAACAAGGAGGACCCTAAGAGGGACACATGGATTGCCCTGGGAAGGAGAAATAGAGATCTCCATGAGTAAACTGTGGATGGGGGTAGGGAATGGAGGGTGGGGGATGGGAGATGAGAACATGAAGGACCAGCTGGAGCAGGGATGCAGTGCGGGAGCAGTGAGGGAGATACAATGATGGAGGGAGACGTCATAGGGATGGGGAGAGGCCAGGTGCTGGGGAGGTTCCCAGGAATCCACAAGGATGACCCCAGCTTAGACAACTAGCAATAGTGGAGAGGGTGCCTGAACTGGCTTACCCCAGTAATCAGATCAGTGAGTACCCTAACTGTCATGACAGAGCTTTCATCTAGTAGCTGATGGAAGTAGATGCAGATGTCCATAGCCAAGCACCATGCCAAGCTCCAGGAGTCCAGTCGAAGAGAGAGAAGAGGGATTCTATGAGCAAGGGGCATCAAGATCATGATAGAGAAACCTACAGAGACAACCAAACCAAACCAGTGTGGACTCATGAACTTTAGACCAACTGCTGTGGAGTTTCCATGGGACTGAACTAGGCCCTCTGTATAATCGAGACAGTTGTATAGCTTGGTATGCTTAAGGGAACCCCTGGCAGTAGGATGAGGATCTATCCCTGGTGCATGAGCTGGCTTTTTGGAGCCCACTACCTATGGTGGGACACCTTGCATTGCCTTGAGGTACACCACTACTGAATGTACCAGGCTCTGCAGACTCCCCATGGGAGACTTTGCCTTGTTGGAGGAGAGACTGGAGGGTGGATTGGGAGGGGAAGGCCAGAGGGGAGGGAGGAGGGAGGAGAGAGGGATCTGTGATTGGTATGTAAAATGAATAAAAAAAATTCCTTAATACAAAAAAGTGCAGTGTACTTAAACTAAATGAGGGCCCAGCCTCATTTTTCTTCCATAAGTATAGCCACAAGAAAGGACAGGTGCATTCAAATCATTAATCATTGACAATCCCACGCATTTTCTGTTGTAGCTGGTTGATGGTATTTCATTTTCTGTGTTTTGTAAGGAGAAAAGGAAAATATTTTTCACTTGCTTCTTAAGTATTTTATTTTAACAGTAAAGGAGGGTAAGCCCCATCATATGCCAGAGGACTAGAATTAGCAATCATTATTAAAGTGTTCAGAGATTTTTTTTCTGCTATTACTCACCAACACCATATGGTTTTAAAAACAAAAAAATCCAATCTGGAGAAACTATGGTAATCATTTTATTATTGTTATTATTTTAACACAATGGCACTAAGAAGGCTGTTTAATGTCAAGTGGCTGTCCTATGAAGTCAACAAGAGGAGAAATTCCATTGGTAAATTTCGGCTGTTCTCGAATGAAAAGGTTCCAGTCATTTTGTTGTCAAGAAAACTAATGATGCTAAGGCTTTGACCTTCAAAAGGTTGGATTAATGGAAAACATGGAAAATAGTCTGGGCATGAAAGCAGTGTCTTTAGGAGTGACTGGGGATTGTAATCTTCTGATTTTTATGCCATGCATGTCAGGGATAGATTCATCCAGGTATTCAGCGAACACTTTCCGAGGGCTGACTGTGTGCAAAATAAAGCTGTCTTTGTGCCACAGTGAAGATATGCATGTCCAGCTAGTTAGAGGACAAGACAAGAAAATAGGTATGATAATACAGATAGCTCCTACCTGACATTTTCAGAAAACTGAACGTTGAAGTTGTTCAGTGAGGGATGGAGGGCATTGATGGAGTCTGGTGATTGTGGATTAGTTGTCATGTACCACTTTAAATAAAATGCTTTCTGAAATCCCTTCAGAATTAGTATAATATCAGCAGTTAAACTTTGTCTCTACTGTATATTTTAACCATTTCCTAACTTTTGGCCATTGATTTGGCTTCCAGAATCAAGACTGACCATAAAATGATTTCCTGAAGGTCATGCTGAAATTTCGGAGGCCTGCTCATCCTGAGCACCAGTAGCAGGTTTATTTCTGATATAACACATCAACCCTTCTCTCTTCCTTCTACATAGTGTAGAAAACCATTTTTATCAACAATGTAAGTCAGGAAACCTTGCTGCACCTTTGGAGCCTTGACCACATGCCTACATAAAGTATTAGAGGTACAGAGATTCTTAAAGATTGTATCCATCCAATAATCTGGCAAAAAAAATGTGATCCTGGCCCAGGATATGTACACACCTCTGGTATTCCATCTGTATATATCTACCAGCTCCTAGAACAAAGGGCATTATTGTGTATGAAGTATTCTCTCATCAACCTCCCTCATTTTTTCTCAATAAGTATTTAAACTTTTTAGAGCATCAGATCCCTTCCTTGCAGCTGGAGTATCCACAAGTAAGTCGTGACAAGTGTTCTCCTGTACCTAGTCCTTCTCTGTGTGCTTTTATTGGAAACACTAACCTCATTTTATGCCTTTGACCTTCATTTCGGCTCCTAAAGTCTTTCTGAGTTAGTTGACCATTGTGTTTAATTTGTAAACTAAGAAAATCTGTGCTACAGGTGATCAGGGTTTTATCAGCTCTTTTTGCCAAGAATTTCCAAAATGAAGTGACTGCTGGTGTCTAGAGACTTATAGTAATATAGTCAAAGATGAAGACAATCTTTCATATTTTTTACTAACCATCTCATACTGAAAAAAAATTCTCCCTAGGAAATTACTAGAATTTCTATCTACTTGGTTCACTGTGTAAAGAACCTCTTTGGCTGAGCAGTGGTGGCACACACCCTTAATTCCAGCACTTGGGAGGCAGAGGCAGGCAGATCTCTGTTAGTTTGTGGCCAGCCTGATCTACATAGTGAGTTTCAGAACACCAACGCCACATAGTAAGATCCTGTCTTACAAAACCAAAACATAAAATAACATTAAGAACCTCTTTGCTTAGATATTCTGTTTCTAAAAGAAGGTCATTCTGATCTAACTCCACATTGAAACATTTTGGTGGAGATTCTTAGATGTGTTTCCATCTCTTTCATTCCTTCATTATCCTCAGAAAGCATCGCCCGAAGGTAACTGACTTTGCTGATCTGAAAGTGTGAAGTTGGAGCCTGAAAAGGAAGTCATTCTGTGCTGGAAAAGCATTGCATTCTGATGACAGCAGGCTGTTTTTAATATTCTATTTCTCTTCTGATCAAAGTGGACACTCATTTTTTAAATTATTTTATTATTATTTGCTTATATGTGTGTCTGTCTATGTCTGTCTGTGTGTGTCTTTGTGTATCTGTTGGTCTGTGTGTGTATCTTTGTGTGTGTCTGTGTATGTCTGTGTGTGTGTGCCTGTGTGTATGCCTGTATAAGTGTGTCTATGTGTATGTGTGTCTGTCTGTCTGTCTCTATGTGTGCACTCCACTGAGTGGATGTAGAGGTCAGAGAACAACCTAGGGAGTCAGTTCTCTCCTTCCACCTCATTGAGACACACTCTGTCTTGCTGCTCTGCCATGCTGCATACTCCAGGACAGCTGGCCAGTGAACAGATAGACACCACAGCATCTGACTTGACACGTGAATTCCACAAACAGAACTCAACGCAGGAGATTTCCGTAGAAGCACTGTGACCTGCTGAGCCATCCCCCCAGCCCTGATGGAGAAACTTGAAACTCCATTTTTCCTCTTATATAAATATCAGTGTCTTTGACATGTAGGTAGTTTTTGTGCTTGCTTGCTTGCTTGCGTGTTTTTACTTTAAATCTGTTTTATATCAGAAATAGAGATTTCCCAAACACTGGGCTTCACTCATTTATTTAAATTTGATCATAGATTAAAAAAAAAAACCTCCTAATCATGCATCAGGTTGCAGAGCAGAGCCTAGGGTTGCAAATGTTTGCCACCAAGTTCACCTGACCCCCTTGTCCTCGACCCATCTTCATTCTTGGTGTATGCCATGTGACATTCTTCCATGAATAGGAAACTACAGTTATGTGGAGCTAGGACACTTGCCTTTGGTGACCATTCTTAACAGGGGAATATAGATTTTTGAACAGAAACACTCTTACTCCAGGGCCCAAGTTTGGACTCCAGCACCCCCAACTCTATGACTATCTATAATTGACTTGAGTTCTCTGGCTCTGGCCTCTTCAGCTATGGAATCAAAATATAATAGTAAAACTTCTCTCACAAGGCTATTGAGTTAGATGAGTTAATTTTTACCTATAATTCTGAGCAGTAGAAGCAGCTATAAAAATAATAGTGGTGGTGGTGCTGACAATAAAAATTACTGTGATTTATAATATCATTAACCCAGAAAGTGATCAGGAAAAAATACACAGAGAAGAATGTCTCACCACTCCCAACTGTCACATTTCAATACAAACAGTCAAGGTCTCCTGTTCTGTGCCACTAAACAATGAAGCTCCTTAGAATTCTTGAAAGGCTATATGCAAATCAAAGCTTGAGTCTTCCCTACACAATGCTGAAGGTGCATACATCCACTATGTCACTTCTTGGTATTCACTCTCCACTGTTCTGGCCTGTGTGCTGCAGATAGGCAAAACATATGTCCTCAGTCTTGACAAGACAGCTTCAGGAACCAGCAGGTAATTAAAACTGTAGTACACATATGTGAACACATTCTTTATATTCTGGATGAAGGAATGAATGCTTTTGAGTGGAGGAAGCGATTTTCATTGCAACCAAAGTTCTTCTGCAGTGCAGCTATGGAGCCTGTGATAGGCAACGTGAGAATGGGGATTGGGAACTGACCAACTTGAAATTCTCTCTGTAACGGAACGTGTGAGAAAAATCATAATGACAGTTCTTGAAGAAGGAGGCTGCCATTGCCTCCTCCTCTTCTCTCTTAAAACAGTTCAGACAGCCAGAGCCATCCTTCAAGGCCAAGGATGATGTCAAGACAATCCTGTTGCATAGGGATTTCAGTGCAGCACCATTACCATACATTATGGAAGAATACATACTAGAAGGATGGGACATTTCCAGGGGCAGCAATGCTCTCAGATGTGGTGGTGGCAATGTCATTCTGCTAATATAGCAGGAACTGGATGACACACATTTCTTGGGATCTCAGAGTGGTCACTGCACCCAAAGGACTGAGATTTGGCTAGTTGCTCTTAAAATCATTAGAGCGAATTATGGAGCATTTGAAGTAGAAAATTGGCAATTTACCATGAGATATTTAAATAATTACAAGGTGTATCATTTTGATGTTCAGTCTGTTGACTCCTTATGTGATGATAGCTATGTTAATATTTTCTGAAAAAAAACTCAAATAAACACCAAGGGTTGTTCAGTGACTTTGCTTTTCCAGTAAGCACTTCAGTTAAGCATTTGAGAGAGAGAGAGAGAGAGAGAGAGAGAGAGAGAGAGAGAGAGAGAGAGAGAGAGAAAGAGAGAGAGAGTTTGTGTTTATTTAATCTGTAACTCAAAAATTTCATAATAGAACATGCCAAATATTTGAATTTAAGGTTATAAAATTGTGCCTAACAGCAAACAATTAAACATCTGAATTTGGAAAAATAATAATTTACTCAATATCCCTTATGGCTGAAGTTTTTTAAGTCACATTTGCCATGGATAGTGGCACACACCTTTAATCTCAGCATTTGGGAATCAGAAGCAGGTGGACCTCTGTGAATTTAAGGCCAGTCTGGTCTACAGAGTGAGTTTCCTAGCTGCCACAGCTGCATAGTGATACCCTCTCTCAAAAAATTATCACATTGCTATAAGATAGGAGGGCCTTAAAGGCAATCTCAGTTGAATGGAGACAGAAAGTAGTATAGCCTCACAGTCATTCCCAATCTGATGTGAGGCTAGTTTTTGATGATTCGTTTCTTTTTTTTTTTTTTTATGAGGCAGGATTCCACTGTGTGGTCACTTTCCACCATTTATTCCCCTTTCCCCAGCACTCTTCTGCTTCCTGTGTTCTTAGATGATGCATCAGCTTCAATGTAGACTCTATGAAGAAGCCAAGAAGGTTCTGCAAAATGATGTCATTTGTATCTTTAAAAAAATATCATCAGAGCCAGGCGGTGGTGGCGCACGCCTTTAATCCCAGCACTCGGGAGGCAGAGCCAGGCGAATCTTTGTGAGTTCGAGTCCAGCCTGGTCTACAAAGTGAGATCCAGGACAGGCTCCAAAGCTACACAGAGAAACCCTGTCTCAAAAAAAGAAAAAAAAATATCATCAGGAATGACATCTCACATTGTGGTGTCTGCAGCCCCTCTCAACCTCCATCCACTACCATTCTTTCATTTTTGTGTCTTTCTTTGCTACCATTGGCCCAAGCTCTTTAAAAACCTAGATTGTTTGTCCCTGGCTGTGAGCGAGTTATGGGTTTTTTTGTTGTTGTTGTTTTCTGATTACTATCAGCTTTGGAAAAATGAGAAAACACTTCATAGCTATCATGTAATATTTTGGAAGTGTTATTATATAAAACGCTCATCTTTATAAGTAGTTTTCATGTAAATTCTCCACACCTAGATTCTCCAAGGTGGATACTATCCTTTCAGAGATTGCTTTGGTATAAACATGTGGTTTACATGAAGGGACTGAAGAAGTCTGATATTTAGCTGCAAAAGAAATAAGGGTAGAAAACACAGAATTAAGTTTTTTCTTTCTTTTTTTTTTTTGGAAAACTGAGCTTGAATCAAAAGCAATAGATGCTAATGTTCTAAAACATTAGACCTTTAAGTTATGATTTTCATGAAACTCCCTGGCATGGTCACCAATTAGGAACCCCCGAGAAGCAAATGAAGAGATATAATTGATCAGCATTTCTTGCACTTGACAAAAAGGGTTCATCTATCCACAGTACAGTTTTCAGTATAACTGTAATAGATGTATGAGATGCCTCAATTCCCCTCCTTCATGATCTTCCATGTATTCAAGATGTACTTCTTATGTAAATAGTATGAACCAAATGCTTTACACACCACGTACTGCGGATAATTTTGCAATAAAATGCCTTTACTGTGGAAGGGCTCATATTCTATTTCCTAAGCATCATCAGGCATGCCGTTTGCAGGTGACGTGGATAGTCTCGCAGCAATCATACAAGGTAAATATCACCAGCTCTCAAAAGGCGTTGGAGGCCATGCATGAAATGCAAAGCTAAACCTGACTCCAGAACTCACATCCTTACCCCACATAGCTCTTCTGTGTTCAGCTCTGCTAAAAACAAGTGATATGACAAGCTGGCGGGGAACTCACTTCCTCTCATCTCTGCTTTTTTTTTACATGTACAACTGTAGTTGGATCAGGTAGCTCTAGCTTCTGAGGTCAGTTCTCTAGGTCTAGCTTGATGTGTTCACTGTTGTTTTTACATATGTACAGCAGATGGTGCTATAGAGCAAGGACCAACTAGCCGAGCTCCTTCCCTACAGGCCATGACTACATAAATAATCATTCTTTTTTATTCATGTTCCTATGACATAGTCACTACAAAATTCTTCTATGGTAATTTGAACTGTGAAGACTATAATCAAATTCACTAACAAATGTAGTTGAACATCCTTTATCAAGATCTCTAAATCATCTCATGATATTTTTACGGCTCAGCAGTTAAGAGTGTGACACTGTTCTTGCAGAGGACCCAATTTCAGTCAAACATCCATGATGATTGGCTCATAAACACCTATGACTCCAACTCCAGGGATATCCGGTGCTTCTGACTTCCATTGGCACCTCCACTCATGTGCATATATGCCACACACACATACACAAAAATGAAGTAAATATTCAAAAATATGTAGGTAAACATACATACAAATGCATAGCATTTGTGTATGTCAGACATATAATATACAAAAATACATACCACAATATACAACTTAAAATGTGTGCCAAACACAAAAACATCATTGACTAATTAAATATATATTAAGCATCTACTGATTGAGAAACTTTTATAAGCCTACAGGAACAAACTACTAATCCTGCCCTCTTGCAGGATTAAGTTCCATTAAGAAAGCAATGATTCAATAAAAAAAGAATTGTCATATACACAGTGTATCAGATAATAATCATAAAAGACAAAATAACATGAAGATAAATATGCTGCTGTGGAAACAACATATATATGTGGGTATAATATGATACTATTATTTAATTAAAATAAAGATCAATTATGGGAAAAACATGAGGCAGAATCTGTATATTAAATTGTATCATAGCAGAAAACTTCCACAGAATATCAGACCGAGAGGAACAAAATGTTGAAATGCTCATGGTAAACTTTGAGAGCCTGGGTAAGTTTTATATCCTTGAGGATATTCCAGGTGGGAGAAACTGTGTAAGAAACGACTAGGTTTGAAATTGAGTTTTTAAAATCCTCAATTTTCTGAAATGTTTCAGATAAATAAAAGCCATCCTTACTACACAATATAGTCTTAACCAATCATATAAAAGTCTTCCCATTGTTTCTTCTTGATACATAGAGTTCTTTCTGAATAGTAAAGGCAAAACACAAGCCCTCACAGACTATAGCAAATGCCAGTGTTGGATACTTGCAAGAGAGTGAATGGCACACTGTTTTGGTGACATTGCTGTACAGTCCATGCCTGGCTGCTCCTCCATCCCCACCCCCACCCCTTTAACTCCTTCCCTGTAGAATTCTGCTCTTATAATTATGTATACTACCTACAGACTTCTGTTCAGATTCCACAGTTATTCATATTGTATAACTTGTTTCCTATTTGTTTTATAGCTGATGTATCCTAAACATTTCCAAGGAAATGTACATATTCACATATTCACACACACACACACACACACACACACACACACACACACACACCTACATATGTATTCCTACATATGAGTGAATTGGTAGGTTCTAAAAAACCATGACAGCCATAGACCACTTGGATTTTCTGCTGGCAGAAGAGTAGCTGTCTGGGGGCCATCTGTTGGTCAATCTGGTTCTACACCCATATTTATGCCAAGTTATATGTCCACCATGTGATGTTTTCAACCAGTAACTAAGAATATCAGAATACAAAGACAAGCTCATCCAGTAAATTGAAGGACCACCTTCAGAAGACTGTCATACAGACCATTTGTCAGAATTCCCAGCCTGCCTTGCAGCCAGAGACTTCTGCTCTCACCTTCTTCTCCTATGGGTGGACACATATATTCTATACGCCCTTTCTACCTTCTCTTGCATCCTTCCCATTCACCTTGTTCATGTTTCATCTCCTCT
Source organism: Peromyscus californicus insignis (assembly GCF_007827085.1). Lineage (NCBI taxonomy): Eukaryota > Metazoa > Chordata > Mammalia > Rodentia > Cricetidae > Peromyscus > Peromyscus californicus. The sequence continues at coordinate 39,267,982 of NW_026294514.1, read as the reverse complement.
TCAGCATCTGCTTCATTGAAGGCTTGAACTAACATATCACACAAATATAGATCTACCTTTAATATGAAAACAATCAAACTTCTCTTGTCCCTCTTCCTTTTCGTCAATCTTTGATTAGCACCAAATCAGCCCCTGATGCATCCAACTGCATATCTCAACCTTCTTACTTATGACAATATAACTAATACTTGTACTTTTATGATGATCCATGTCACCAGCAAGCCTGCTGGCGTTAAGGACACTTGAGAAGCACACACATATCTTATCACTCTATAGCTACTTCAGAGCCATTCACCAAATATTGCCAGCTCTCCTTCAGAGTACACAGTAGAATTATACTCCCAGTGCCCTTTAAATAAATGTAACCACAGAATTTGGATATTGGATTATTCTAGTGGACCAGTCAAATATGACCCAAAGCATCTTGCCTTTGCTGAGAAGAAACATGAGTAGCCAATGTGCAGTCCTGGCCTCTTATCCCTCCTATGGTGAACTTGGAAAAACTCATTCTGATGAAACCTATTTGCTTGTGTTCCACTATGACTCAGGGACCATTTCCCCTCACCAGCTTCCTTGATCATGGCTTGTGATCAGAGACCAGACTTATTCCTAGTCCCTGGGATGTTTGGGCTTATATAACCAGCACTTGCTAGTTTTTATTTCCCACTGACAAGTTCCAGTCAACTTTCTGTTCTCAATGCCCATAAATCAATACCTCAGAATAAATACTGAAAGCTTGAAGTCAAAAAGTTTCATCCAAGTTGAGTGCCTATCACACCAATATAAAAAGTAAGATTTTTTTTTCTTACCCATTCAAAAAGTGTGTGTTGTGGGAATTTGGCCATTCAGTCTAATGACCAATGGAATGGAGGGGGTTGGCCCGATGGGCATGGCCTTCTCAGAGGCTACATGAAGCTTTAAGAACGGAGGGGGATGGATTACAAGGCTCCCTTAGATGGTGAAAGGCTTCCTGACGCCTTGGCTCAGTGACCTGGTCCATAGCTTTCCTCATCCCTCCCTGATGGACGAAGAGGCAATGGCGCCGCTTCATTCTGTACTCATGAATATGTTATATCAATTTCATCCTTCAATAAGTAAGTTCTGATCCAAGACTTCCATGGACTGCCACTTTAAATGTGTGTTTTCCAAATCCAGTCCTCAAATATATGTTCATTTTCCTTGAGTAAAACATAATTAAAATGTAATAAAAGTAGAAATGGTACAATGGATTTGATCTAGCATTTGACAACTGAGCCACACTATAAATGCTCTGGTCCATGGGAAGCATGATGCTGTGTGAGGACTTAAGAGCATGCTTGGCTGTTCTTATCCCTTCCTTGTACTCCTCGGGACAGTTGTAGAGAGTGGAGTTGCAGAGAACTTTCAGTTTATTAATTCTAATGTTTTCCACTCTTCTTGGAGGAGTGGTTGTACCTCCTTGTCCCAATGTGCCCACCACTGTGTAATCAAGATTTATACTCAAGGAATGTCGACAGTTCTTTCGGGAACTGTCTAAACAAACTATGATTTAATCCATACAGATTTGTTGTTCTTTTCAGCTTTGAAGAAATATGCACTCTTTAAATATAGATCAATGACTTACTTTCCTTTCCCATCTTGAGAGGTTTGCAATTAAAATTTTGAAGGGGTGGGGAACTAGTTTAAAAAGAGCCCGAATCATTAGAGATTTTATGCATTTTTTTTCTTCATTATCAACACAGTGTCCTTCGTGGGGCTTGACAAGTTCATGATATTACTACTCAGAACAGCCCCCAGACAACAATTACATAGACCTAAGAGCTTGGAGAGCAAGTGAGAACCACTAGGCAGACATGCTCCATTCTATAAAAGTATCAGACAAAACCAATTGACAGTTGTACAGAACTAATGAGGTGATGGCCACAGCTTCCTATGGACACAATCTCCATGGTTATCAGAGTGTTCTGTGCTTAGTAAAACTAAATAATTATGAAACTAGGGACTCTGGAGATACCTCCATCAGTATAGTGCTTGCCTGTGTTCTGGTTTGCTTTGTTTCACTGGAATAAAAACACCATGACCAAAAGTGTTTGCTTTAGCTACAGTTTCAGAAGGAGAGTCAATCATGATGGGGAGGTATGGCAGCAGGAGGCCAGATGAGGAAGCTGAGGGATTACATCTTAAAAGGCACACACACACACACACACACACACACACACACACACACATACACACACACACATACACACAAGCCATAAAATAATTTCTTCAGTGTATACGATGTCCTTGCTTTAACATAGTCAAGACATTCTAAATTACTTTGAAATATGGAATCCACATAAAAATGCAAAATCCCAAATTTAAGCTTTAATTTTGTGATGTTCAATACCAGACTTTTAAAAATCCACTATAGAAATAAGGTAAATGGAAAACATAACACAGAACAGCAAGTTTTTACTGGTACTTCAACATCTAACAACTTACTCTGCTAGGTGGCCTTAAGAAATGAGGTTGAGCCAGGCGGTGGTGGTGCACACCTTTAATCCCAGCACTCGGGAGGCAGAGGCAGGCGGATCTCTGCGAGTTCGAGGCCAGCCTGGGTTACAAAGTGAGTTCCAGGAAAGGCGCAAAGCTACACAGAGAAACCCTGTCTCGAAAAACCTAAAAAAAAAAAAAAAAAGAAAAAAAAAGAAAAGAAATGAGGTTGATTTGAAGACATGAAAATGAAATCAGTAAACTTGGCTAAAACAACAAACGACACAGGAGAACAAATTCTGATGAGCCCAACTAGAGACAACAGATGACAAAAGAATGAGCTATCTCCATAGTGTGATGGGAGGAAAATGCCACGCTGGAGCTTCAGCTGTGCATCAAAGTCACTAAGTGTTCTTTGAAACATGTTCCGGGAGCTCCCTGCTGTTTTGTCAGGGTTTAGAAATGATCTCACATCTTTCAAAGAAAAACAAGTGGTTTCCTTTCCCCCAACTCCCCTCCTAAATTCATAGATTGAGGCAGTAAATGTTTAATGGACAATAAATCAACACTTTAGAGTTTCATGCTTGTCTTTTGCTATTTCTTTGGAGCAGGGGGCATACCAGGCTATCCGATAAGCATAAATCTGTTTTTCAAAAACAGACATCAGTAACAGGACGTGCCATTACTACAACTTTTAGAAACTATATTTGTTTCCCTCGGGTACTTATAAAGTACATAGAATCTCATGGTATCGATGGCAAGGCTTGTTTTTCCTTTCAGTAACTAAACCTACTCTAATTGCATGAATCTGAATTTCTTTTCCATAAAATAAAAATAGAACCTACCTTGCATGAATCTTACAGCTAGGTTCTGAATATGGAATAGCATCTATGAATAACAGTATTTGTACATTGTAAAATTCATAAATCCTAAGGAGTTATTGTGTAGATATTCTTATAATACATGATAGTATTTTCCACTGAGTTCATAAAAAAAAGTTGAAAATACTAGCTTTTTTGGACTCCACAGAATGTATGAGCAGAGACAGAGGTGAAGACAGAATGTACTAGAACTACATAGGACCACCTTCTCAGGCAGATGTATGGGAGAGCTATTGTGCTTGATTTTAATTGTGTGTGTGTATGTGTGTGTGTGTGTGTGTGTATCTTCTTCCAGAACATAGACTAAACCTATCTTAGGGCACATTGTGTCTATAGTACTAAACTAAAAGTGAATAAAGAATAAATGAATGGAAATGGTAGAGAGATGGGTGGGTGGGTGGGTGGATGGATGGATGGATGGATGGATGGATGGATGGATGGATGGATGGATGGAATCCCCTTATGGTGGTTTATATTGAATGTTGACTAGATAGGATCTAGAATAACCTTGGAGATACATCTCTGAACACATCTGAGAGAGTTTTCATTTCAGTTCAGTTGAAGTAGGAAGACCCATTATAAATGTGAACAGAAAGATTCATCCCATGGGCTGGGTTCCTGAATTGAATGAGAAGGTGAAAACAAGCCAAGCACGCGCATTCATCTCTCTGCACCCAACTATAAATTCAATGTGCCCATTTTCCCTGTGCCTTTGACACATGACTTCTCCACCATGGTGCACTGTACCCCCAAACTGTGACCGCAAATAAAATGTCCATTCCTTATGTTGCTTCTGTCAGGTATTTTGATCATAAGTAATAAACTCCTCATCAACAGTTTTGACTACAGTCTAGGAAATTGTTAAAACCCAGTCCTAGTCCCTGGTCATCAAAGGAAAAACTGTACAGTGTGCAGGTTAGGTCCTCACTGGGAGAGCTCAGAAGGCGTTCCACATCTAAGAAGTCTTACCTCAGGTGGAGGGCTAAAGATTCGAACATTTAAGAGCAAGAGAAGGCCTTGGGCTCAGCAAAAGATAAACTCTCACAGAGTACTGGGGCAGATGCTCCACCTTCCAGAAGAAGGGTTTATCAGCCCCTCAGAAATAGAATGTCCAAAGGAGATGCAGATATGGTCCTGACCTAGTGAATTAAAACCTAGCAGGATTGGAATGTAGTTTTGACAACAAGGATGCAGTGGAAGGCTGGACTGACAGGGAAGCTCAGAAGAACAGAAGTTTCAGGCATGCCAACCAGTAGAGGTGACTCAGCTGAATGGGAGCAGGAGAGAGGCCATCTACCCCCAGTTAGGATGGACTCAGGCTGGAAATTGTGGTAAATGCTGTCTTTGTCTGCACCCTCTCCCTACTGACAGCGACTTGACAATGAATCATCAACTTCTCAATAACTGCAGACCCTGAAAGGCCAAATTGTTTTCCTGCCCTCTACTGGATGCTCAGGACTGACCCAGCAGAAGCCCCAAGTCAGACAGGACCATTCCTTATCTTCTTTGGTTCCATATATATTCTAAGATTTGTACAACTGTCAGAGAAATTGAGAAAAGAAATCTCCAATTGGTCTGAAGTGTGGCTTCGATTATTATACTTCATGAGCAAGTGGGCATGGTTTGACAGACAGGCCCATCAGGGTAGATCCCACTTCTGACCAAAAAAAGATCTGGCAAGCAGCATGCTCCATGCTTCGTCATGCTGTGAGAAACTCCGAGTCATTTGGAATCAATATGGTATAAGAAAAGTATAAAAGGCAAAATTTGAATTTCATTACTTTGAAATGTCAAGAATGGGTTCTGATGGCATAGATTGCTGTTTTGATTCTTCATCTTAAATCTGGGTGATTATGTTTCTTCCAGGATCTTTCTTCCAGGATCAGTGAATTTCTTGAAAGTGGCCAAATAAAGAGCGTTTACAGACTCTGAGGATGATGTAGTTCACACTTGTACATTTTATTAGTTTCCTGGATCTATTCAGATATACACAGGATACTGAGAAGAGCAATCTCTTAAGTAAGAGGTTGCTAGGGATTAAACCCAGGACCTTGTGTAATGATAAACATAGTCTATCACTGAGCTACATCCTCAGCCCTTGTTTTAGTTGTTATTTGGGTTTAATTGTTTGGGGTTTTGTTTGGTTCCTGTTTTAAACCAGGTAATCTCTATGTAGCTCAGGCTGGCCTTGAACTTACTATGTAGCTCAGGCTGGCCTAGAACCATGAATCTTCCTCCCAGGTTCAGGGAGTATAATCATATGCTACCATATCCAGCTAAATGGAAGCCTCTGTCCCTTACCAAACCTCAATGATGTAATAGAAGAACCGTTTCATAGTCAGCAAGAAGACGTATACACTGTGTAAAAACTCCACTGTCAATGTGGGTAAACGCGCTTAGCCAGAGGTTCCTCCTCAGGCACTGCATACCTTCAGGCAACTGCCAGACATGAGCTGAAAGTGACAACATTGATAATCAACAGCCACTGGCACCTAAGTCACTCGGGCACTTAGTTTGTCGATGTCTCTCAATACATAAATCTTTTGCATTCTGGCTCGTAACTAAAGACTCTTCATTTCGTACCCAGGGCCAGAATATTCTGGTGTCTGCTGTTGCTCTCAGCGGCCCTGCATAAAGATTGGCCATGAAGACGCAGCATCAGGCAGCACGACATGTGCTTGTAATTCAAATCTCAAAGCATTCACCTTAGTACATCATTACATATGATATACTTATGATACATACAATATAGTTATATCATTCCTTTCCAGATAGGAATGCTTTGATAACTGATGACTGTTTACTCCATTTTTGGATGTGTGCAGGTTCCTAGGCTATTATACATTTATTATGATACTAAAACAGTCCATTTTATTCTCTGGAAGACACGGCTTGAGGGCTTCTCACAAAGACAGGAACCCCGCCCCTGGGGTTGGGGGAGCAGTACTTAAAATATCTACATAAACAATGAGGATGTCCTGTTGGTGATGTTCCAAAGGAGTTGTAAGGCAGATTTGACTTTAATTTTCTCCTGGAAGTAGAACAGTGAAGTTGTTAGAAGAGGCTGAAAATACAATTTACTGTAAAACAGTGAAAACCTGTTGGTCCGAGATCAGCCACCTGGAAGCAAAAGCCTAAAGGCCATTAGCATCCTAGTCCAACGTTGTGGAGTTTATGCTCCAGCCTGCTCATGTTTCTGTAGTGCTGCTGGGTCTTCTCTGTAGAGCTGCAGTGAGGTGCTGTTTTCACAGCCTTGAGCTTCCAAACCACAGATCCAAGGCATCTACTTGGATGCTCTGGACAAATTTAGGACCAACCAACAGGTGTTAATATTTACAAAAACAAAACTATCTATGACTTTATCAACAATTTGCAAGTAATCGGCTTTTGGTCAATTGTGTTCAGTTGGCTCCCCTGTATAACAGGTAGACAGACTCTAGGTGGCGACATGCAGGCTACGGAAGGTTGGTTTTCTTCTAGAATCTTCTAATTCACAGGCTGTAATGTAAGTTTGGCTCCTGTGAGGTCATTACTATTCTTAGTTACTGTTCGAGGTGGTATTTTTTGAAAGCTTAAAAACTTCAGACTAGCCTTTTGAAAGGAGCCAAAAGGCAGTAAAATGTTGTATGTGGCATAAGCAACTACAGACAATTGTAATTAATAGTTTACCAAGCTACTAAATGGGAGGAGTAAGATGAAACAAGATGATTACAATATTAAAAAAAAATGTATTTTTTTAAATGTGATTTGCTACAATTCAGACTTAGGTAAGTGTGCATATTAGAAGCCAGGGATGGAGGGCATTTTCAGGGCACCAAGGGGTTACTAGTTCTATGTCCTGTTGCCTTAGTCACATATGAAACAGTTTGTTGTTATTTCTGGTGCTGGAGATCAAACCCAGATCTTGGACATGCTAGGCAAGTGCTGTACCACTGAGCTAATGAGACTTTTTAAATGATTGACATAATTACAAAGGAGTCTCTGAAGTGTTTCTTCAGACCAAAGACAGTGGAAGAACAGCAGACCAGTTGGGTCAATACGGGATACACATGGCTACCTCCAGATAGTATCAACATGGAAACAGAATATTCTCTTAAGACAAAGAGCTAATGCTGACTGAGGGGATAAACATGGATTGGTCATTATAATAAGGTGCATTTACTAACACCTGTAAATGTGTATCTGTTTCCTATTGCTGTGTGTTGTTTTCTTGATGGGAAGGGGAGGTATTGTTTCCCAAATCTGATCAACAAAACTTAGCAACTCTCAGAAAGTGTGGGGGGGGGCGAATTCTCCTGAGGGTCAGCCTGGAATTTTGTGTTTACTGCAAGTGTACCTGTTGATCTTCAATGACTTCTTGTGTTGGAGTGTTTATTGTACAGTATGGTATAGGGATGTTTCTTGTGCTTTTAAAGTTGGAAGTGACCCTACCTGTTATGAGATGGTCTTTTTGTACACTGTGAAGATGTCTCTGCCAAGGCATCTTCTGATTGGTTTAATAAAGAGCTGGGGCCAATAGTTAGGCAGGAAAGGATAGGCAGGACTTCAGGGCAGAGATAAGAACTCTGGGAAGAAGAGAAGTGGGATTTGCCAGTAAGATGTGGAGCAAGTCGGATATACAGTATGGAGGAGAGGTAACAAGTCATGTGACAGAATGTAGATTAATATAAACAGGCTAAGTTAAGTCATAAGGCCAAGCTTTCATAATTAATAAGAAGTCTTCATGTCATTATTTGGGAGCTGGTGGTCCAAAGAAAGTCCGGCTACTTTGTTTTTTAATCTAAGTAGTTTTATTTTCCAATATAGTAACATTTCCACCTTTGGAACTTGATTGTGTCTAGTATTTTGTTGTAGTGATACGAAGCTAAGTAACACATATTTACCACATCATTTATTCTTTCTGCTTTCCCATTGTCTTCTGTAAAAAATACGTTGTATTCAGAGTAATTTTTTAAAAGGTTCTACTTTGTCAGAGAAATGTGCACTTCTCATTTTTACTTCCTTCTCTATATGTCTGTCCCTTTGGCCAATGTGTCTGCTAAATGTCTTCATTACTAACCTTTTATTTTCTATTTTCAATACTGAGAGTGGAAGGACTGTTCTACATTGTCAATTTGTATTTAGTACTAACTTTAAATGCTTTTTAAGTGCACAGTGGTGACATTTACCCACCTCAATATCCATTCATATATTTTATCCAATTTTCCGACTTGGTGTTCATTTGCTAACAGTTGAGATAATTATGAATTAGGAACTATCTCAACACCAGGCATCTAAATCCGCACTTCCTCTGCTTCTTCCCCCCACCCCTTCCTTCTTCCTCCTCTCCCCTCTCAATTTTCCACCGAGTTTGGCTGGTCCTGGTTTTCCGTCATCCTTGAAGAGAAAAACAAAGCACTTGTATGGCTGTTATAAATCAGACCAGTGGTTCGTGAATGTGTGGTTGATGTGGCTGCTCTGGCTTATTAAATGAAGCTGGGAATGCTAAAGTGTAATCAATGAAATGGATCTGTCTTTCAAAGACAAGACTCAGAGATGAAAGAGAGGGAAATTGGATATAGGTTACATAAAAATCCATCATTGTTTTGAAATCTCTATAGGAATATTCTCTCTCTGGGCACCTAGGCTGTACCAAATACAGTCTTGGTTTCTGGAGAAGTTTTAGTATAAACATGTGCTAGTGTTCATCAGAATGCAGAAAGGGATTTGCCCAGAAACCATGGGATTAGTTACTGAGCTGACTCATATGCTTCTGCCCTGACAAATTACTGTTTTAATGTCAGACATTTGATGATTAATTTCAGATTTGTCATCTTGCTATAGTTGCATCAAGTTCACCATGGCTGTCTATGCAAATGTTCTTCACTAATTAGATTCAATTGTATTCCCCGTGCGGAGTATAGAAATTATATTTGCAATAAATATTTCTGGTAGAAATTAAGTATGTATAAATATTGCTACAGTAATGAAAATGAAACTCCTGCAGAGATCTACCCTTCCCTCTGCTTCCAGAGTCAAGAGAAAAACTGAAGTCTAGATTGGTATGGATAGAAAAATAATATAAATAAATCTTTTTTTAGAGGAGAGAAATTATCCTATGTTCTGCCATTCATTCTCAATTATATGTTGTGTTGAAATTCTCTAGTTTTATAACAAATAGGATGATCTTTAGGGAAATTCTGAGCATTTCAATTGTTTAAAGAAATATTAAGGTTGTCTAAATATTAGTTTTCTGTCACAGAATAACAGTTTGCCGCAAGCTAACACATCATGACTATGATATCTACCTTCTGTGGGTCAGGAGCCAGGCAGGTGTGGCCACGTAGCACAGGGCTGCAATCACCTGGGCCCTTCTGTGTGCCCTTAAATTCTGAAGTTCATTTCCTTTCCAGATGTCCACCAGGGTTTGCACCCCATTCACTGGAGGTGACTCCATCTATCTTTGAAGCCAACCACCCCAACCTCTGCTTCTCCTTTTCTAACCTTTAAAGTACATCCTTGTCCGCCGGAGGGGATTATGTGGGCTTAGCATCCCTTGTCTGGGACTTCAAATGCTCAGTTCCTTCGTAGCAGTGCCTGCATTGATGTTTGATTCAATAATCAATTGCTGAGAGCCTGGAGCTAGCTATCTCCACTCTCTGTCTTCTATAACATCTCATGATACAACCCCCTGAGGCAGGCTTGACCAGAAACAAACAGAATGATGGAGAATTTGAGCCTTGCTAGCCAAAGCTCTACAAAACTTTAGAGTACTGGCAAATATCATAAAATACAGTACTTGAAGAAATTTAGAAAATTCTAAAGTGTTTTTATGCAACCGCAGATTTGAAGTCAGTCATGTTTTATGGGGATGAAAAAGAGATTATTACTACCCTTAGCCAAGCTATTTGGCACATTTGATTTTTGCAGACCTTCCAAATGACTATCATTTTACATTATCAAACTCACAACCCAAACCTGTCCAACCTAGAATTATGGAGAGAATGGCAAATCTAAAAGTGTGTAGTACATCAATTATAGAAATCTTTCATTCTTCGGTTGCTCTTATTAAAAGGGACATGCCCTTAGGAGAAATTGGCTCTCTTCATTTCTATGACCCAATGGAAGGAAAGAAATATTTTCCATAAAAGTGTTTCTGCCATTCCACATTTGCACTCCATAGTTAATTCAAACTAAGATTTCCAGTATTTGCCCTTATTATTGACCTCTCTATACCTTTATATGTTCTTTATTATGTTAAGTGTTGTTGTTGTTGTTGCTGCTGCTGCTGCTGCTGCTGTTGTTTTTCTTCTTGAACCCCCTCTTCTGAACAATTTGCTGCTGAGCTCAATTTTTACCAAACCAGTGTTTCCGACAAAAGGGTCAAGTCACTCAGATCTTTCTATCATGTTGAGATTTGTAATGGGAGGAGGGAAAACGTGAAAAGAAACTAGCTACAGACTTACTGATTCTTTGCGCTTTGTGAAAAGGGGCCGTGTCTTTCCTTTCTATATTTGAGCAAAGATAGAAATCTCTCTGTTCTTAAACTGACAAATAGACTTTGTCATGCATAAAATGTTCTGAGAAATGTGTAAGAAAAAGTCATCCTGGAACAGACTAAAACTTCATTTCCACCTTAGTACATTATATTTTTCAAGAATTGAAGTCCAACCTCATAATGACTGTAACTGTAGAAGCCAACAGTTACTGTTACTGCATAGCCATCTAACTTCTATGGTCAATACCTTCTTCAACCCTTACAGCTGCATTTGAAGAAACAGTAAGGAAAACAGAGTCACAGAAGAGTTAAGGGACCTCAGAAACTGGTCGATTAAAATTAGAGCCAAAACAGAATGACTGTCAGCACGTTGAGTGCCTTCTAAGCTCAGAGCAGAGATTTGCTCATACCTACTGTACTTCATCACTATCAGACTGCAGGTCCACAGAGCTGATGATAATGATGAGAACCAGAAATACATTCCCTCCTTGTTCTGACAGCTTTGGTGTTGATATTTGGCGCTGTTCTATGTTTTCTCAGCATTCATTCAATTGGACAATTAAAAATTAAAAGTCTGACCTGAATTGGAAGTCCTTCACTAGAAACCTCTTGACTAGACCAATGGAAAGCAGGCAACACAAACAAAAGCACATTTCCAGAGTTTTATTGCATATTCAGTATCTAGGTAATGTTGGCACTAAATTGACCACCTTAAATAGTAACTACAACCATTTGCAATGTTGCAAAGAGATTCATCAAATTATCTTCATGATTCTGTGAGATTCAGGGAGGCAAATGCACACAAAATAGCACCAGGGTTTAAAATATTAATTCCTCTCATTTTGCTATTGCTTTGATTTATTTGTATATTAATATCTAACATTGCAACAGGGGAGTAATAAGTTATGACAGTGTTGATTGCTTTTCTTGTTTCTATGACCACATCCTGACAAGAAGTAACATGAAGGAAAAAGTATTTACTTGGAGTCTTGGTTTGAGTCTATAAGATCAAGGAAAGGTGTGGCAGCAGGTGGTTCCATCCAAGGCAATATGAATGTGACACAGCTTGCTCACATCTGGGTGTCCAGCCAGGAAAAGTGGATCAGTTATGACCCTCTCACTCTATCTCTACAACTCTGCTGTCTCCTAGGACAAGTGATTCATCGTTTAAAGGCAGTTTGATCTAGCAAAGGGATTGTGAGGAGGAAGAAGATATCTTAAGGGATGGCTAGGGAGAAGGTAATAGAATACGTAAGATAAGAAAGTAGAGAGCATCAGGACATCTTCATACCCTCTTCCCACAAGGCTTGGGCATCATTGCTGAAGAGGCAGCAGAAAGGTTCTAAGAGCCAAATGGATTAGATGCCTGTTTTCAAACAGTCCTTGCCAGACATGACAGCGCTATTGCACACAGGGACTCACAGACCCTAGGACTGCTTGCAAAAGATGTGAGCAGGATCTAGTCAATCGCGGTCTAAGCATGACATCCCGCCCCTATCTGAGGAGCTATTGGCATTTGATGGCTGCTGAGGAAGGTAGAGTCATGAAGTTGGGAGGGAAAAGAGGTGGGGAAAATAGAGAAAGAACTAGAAGGAGGAGAGAAGAATACAGATTTGCTCAAAACACATTGTTTGTGTGTGTGGAGTTCTCAAACAATTTTTTTTTTTTTTTGGTTTTTCGAGACAGGGTTTCTCTGTGTAGCTTTGCGCCTTTTCCTGGAACTCACTTGGTAGCCCAGGCTAGCCTCGAACTCACAGAGATCCGCCTGGCTCTGCCTCCCGAGTGCTGGGATTAAAGGTGTGCGCCACCACCGCCCGGCTTCAAACAATTTTTAAAAAGAAAGAAACCAGAGGAAGAAAGGAACTGACCAGAGGGGAGTAAGGGCAACAGGGAGGGGGTAGTTGGAGAGGGGACCAATGGAGCACAAGGTACAATGGCACCCATGTACGAAAATGCCACGAGAAAACTCGTTAATTCTATGATGATGTAGAAAGTGAATATGAACAGGCTGTTTTGTTTCAGTCTGCCCATATTAAGGCCAGAGTGCTGGAGTTTGTACTGGGTGTGCAGGACGAAGCATGGCCATTGTTGTTTACTGGGGAGCAATCACCGTTCAAGGTTTATTTTGGTAGTGGATTCCAGCCTGGCTTTTGCTTTTCTTCTTCATTCCTGAGCGTGCAATGTATGCGCTTCTCCTCCTTTCCCCGACTTTACCTCTAAAAAGAAAAAAACCCTTGAATCATAACCGATTGGATGGTGCGCAGCTGCAGTCTGTAAACCTCCACCGAGGGAACAAACAGGATGAGCATTCTTTGTGTCACCTTGACAAGCTCAGAGTTCTCTTGCAAAAGTATTTAGAGTAAATGTGAGGGATGCAGGCAATGGTGAGAAAGCTCCTGGGAGACATCCTGGTGCCTTCTAGAGGGGTCCAGAGAACAAATATTCATGGTTTAAAAAAGGAAACCACAACTTAAATAAGCTTTCAATATTTGGGAAAGGGCCATTGCGGAAAATCTCTGGTTAAAAGAAAAATATGTATGTTCTATGTTTCTGTTTAATCCTGTGAGGATTCAATCTCTCCGTTTTAAAAGTGGGAATTGTAATGAAATGCTCTCCGTGATCTCTCCCAACGGCTGATCTTCAGATCCACGGTTCTTTTGCACTAAGACTGATTTCCATACCCTCCTCACACCTGGTTCCCAATTAGAAAACATCTGCTTCTCATAGATACTTGCCTCAACATCCAGCTGTTTCCTTTCTAATATAATTTCATATCAAGGACTTGGCTTGTACTGTGGTATTTAATCTGCTTAATAAAAATGTTTGGGAAGCTGTCATAGTGCCAGATGTGGTGGCATGTGCCAGACATTCCAGCACTTAGGAGGCAGAAAGATTGGTAGTTCAAGGACAACCCTGTCTCAGGCATCTCCGGCTCCCACTAAAAATAATCATAGATTATTCACATAAAACGACTGCTGTAAGAGATATCTGGCCTACTCTTCTGTAAGTGAGAAATAAATAACTGATTTGGCCTTTCCCAGGTGGCCTGTCTATGTCTATGTGTCAAAGAGGTGGGTGTATGGACTGTAAACACTGAGCCCACTGTCACCAAAATGAGACTGTTGGACTTCTCAGCTAGTGCAGAACCAAGTACAGCATTTTGGAATGCAAGGAGCTGGCAGCCTGTGATTGAGCTGCAAAGAGGTTATCATTCCTGATTAAAACAAAGAGAATCAATTCCTTAGCCAGAAACCATTAGCAACCAATACAATGTCAAATGAGTAGGTGTCTGGGTGGCAGCATGAAAGCTTTTTAAGTGTGTAAGTGGCAATTTCCTGGTGTTCTGAGCTCAACAGATTTATTTCTGGAACACTCTGAAAGCCCAGAACCTACTGAAGTGAATGTATATTGTCTCTCTTCACCTAAAATGTAATTTTCAGAGGAGCTAATACATGATTGGCTTTTGGGTCTTGATCCCAGAAGGTATTTCTTAATTCTTTTTTTTTTCTATCTACAGCTCTGTAATGTGAAACATTCCTCAGAACACAGCAATTGATTTTTATTCTTTTATTCATTGGCATGTCCATATTTCTAACACTATGTCTAATACCATATAACTTGAGACTTAGTGAGCATTCTTTTTTCTGTGGATGTAAAGGAAAATGTATTTTCATCCCATGGCTGACTGAGAAAGGTAAGCTGAAATGTCTATAGGTAGTAGAAATAATCTTCTTTCAGTTGCATTTTGTAAATCATAGGTGCAATATTGAGAGCAGATAATTGAGTTCTATGAAATGTTTCTGCAAGATCACCGAAGGTGGGAGACGTAGGCAAAATGTGACAATAAAGAGCAAAATCACTGTGAAGAAGGAGTACTGTTCACAAAAGTTAGACTTCCTGAAATGCTGCTGGTGAAGCGCACATGAGATGGCCATGTGGATGATAACGGGAATAGCATAGTTGGCAATAACTGGAGGTGGAGAGGAACTGGAAAGGGCTGATCCATGGGAAGGAAGTTACAGTGAATGAAGAAAGAAAAGACCTAGTGTGTGACCACATGGTCGGGCGCCACACTTAATAACAAAGCACGCTGGGCTTCAAAAGGCTAGCAGAAAGGATTTTGAACATTTTGCTATAAAAATGATAAATGGTTGAGGAGATGTGTTTAATGTCATTTAAGCATTATATAATATATATGTATTGAAGCATTGCCTATTAGTTACCTCATGAATGCATAAAAGCACTGTTTTGTGAATCAGTTAAAATTCCATTTAAATCATAAAAATTAAATACTTCATGGGACTTAATATACTAGCTTTTCCTCACTGGAAGAAACAGTGGAACAGTCAGTCTTTGAAAAGGGAAGGTCTGTGTTGGCTCAAGCTTGAGGAAGTTTCAGTGAACACTTTGCCTGGATTCTTGGTCCTGAGGCAGCACAGCACAGACGGTGACCGCGCATGTCGGCGCCTGTTCACCGCAGCCAGGATTTTACGAAGACAGGGAGAAAGAAGAAATCAACCAGCACCCCCTTCCGTAGAGACCTCCACTGGTCCAACTCCCTTCTGCTTGTTCACACCGCCTAAAGATGCCTCCACCTCCCCGTTAGGCTGGAACTCGATCCTTCAGCACGTGGAACTTCAGAAAACGCCCCAGATCCGAACTGCAGCCTCATACAAATGGCCGTGCTGAACCGACCGCAGGTGAGGTCTGCACTGATTGAACTATGCGGCGCTCCTCCCCTGTGACTTTAATTTTATGATGAAGGCTGTTTCTAAGGGGTGATGAGTGCTCCTAAGGATCCCTCAAGTCGTGTTTACCTACGGGAGCACAAAAGATGCTGTATTTTATAGATTCCTATTAAAACCTAACACAAATAGCAAAACTGTCCTCAAGGGGGTGCAAAGACAGTCACTAACTAATTCAGTGAAGATTGTCTTGACTCCTCAGCCCATCCCCGTCCTTCTTCCCTAGCCTTGATTCCACAGTTGTATGCTCTGATTGGCAAGAAGTTTGTCACCAGCTTTAAAGCCTGCCTCCTGCTTTTAATGGTCTTGCACTGCTTCTGGTAACCTAAAATAATAATAATAATAATAATAATAATAATAATAATAATAATAATAAATTAAATAAATAAAAAGGGGAAGAAAATTAGCAGAACATTTCTCTGGAATCCTTTGTGATTTATGTAAGCTGGAGGGTTTGTGAATGGATCACAGAAACTGGACTCACATGTTCTGTGCTGAGTAACACCTGCATAGCTCCAGCTCTGTTCCCCATCACTTGCACAGTGAGCTGCTGTGCTACCTTGGGCTGGAGCCTTTAAGAACCACTGCTAAGTGGGGGGATGAAAAGGGACTCCCCTTAATTATGCACAGGAGGCTTCAGAATCCAGAGGCTATAGCTCTACTGAAGCCAAACCAAGGAGAAGGTGTTTATTAATATATCAATTCGTCATTCAGATGGAGAGCAGTATCTGGACATCAGAAGAGTGTTACACAAAGACGGTGACATTAGATTGACTGGGCAGTGCAGAAGGCAGAGCCCAGGAAGTCCTGTGAAACATTTAGAGACAGAGGAGGCAAAGCCTTCCAGAAAAGCCTGAAACTGAGGTTTCAAGGATGAGGTGAAGCTATAAAGTGTGTTTTTCACATGCTATTCCCCAGTCTTCTCAGAAATCTTACCAAATCAATTCTTCAGAAGCTCAAAGTTACATGAAGTCACCATAGACTTTTCTCCAGCTCTTAACTTCACAGTTG
The DNA here is from genome assembly GCF_007827085.1 of Peromyscus californicus insignis. Lineage (NCBI taxonomy): Eukaryota > Metazoa > Chordata > Mammalia > Rodentia > Cricetidae > Peromyscus > Peromyscus californicus. Next base: position 39,251,414 of record NW_026294514.1, on the reverse strand, counting down.
AAAGAGAATATTGTCCACAGTGCATAAAAAAAAATAATAAATGGACCAGGCCAGGTGAGGCTTGCATGATCTGGAAAGGCCATAACCATTGACAAGGGACTCAAGTGGTCAGATTAAACTAGGGCTTCAAAAACCATTTGAAATTCTTGTCTCTATCTAGGAGCTCTAGTCCTTTTAATGTTAGAAGATAATCAAAGAAGTTGAGTTCATATCTCTCAGTACTATCCTAACCCTTTATTTGATTCAGCAAGATGCTAAGTTGGAAAAGCACGTAGTCATATGGCTTCCTAGTGTTAGAACCCAAATGGAATGTAGTGTCTTACTCTTAGTCTTTTTCATACATGATCTTGACAGTGTAGGAGAATGGTTGTATGTGGAGGGGGCTGGAGGAATTTAAGGCTATATTTTCTATTGTAAAATAGTCTCTAAAAGTATTCTGAATGCTTTCCCTGAGTCTGAAACTGACTCAGTTACTTTCACCAAATGCATAAAATGTGATGTAGAAAAGTTTGTTTTTAATTTATGTGTATGGATACTTTCCTGAATGTCTGTCTGTGTACCACATGCATGCTTGGTGCCCATGGGGATCAAAAGAGCATCAGGCCTGTGAGCAGGGAGCCAGCCAGTAAGCTACACAGAGATTGGGTTAGTGACCAAGGCTGAGGCCATGTTAGAGAGCAGCTGATTGCTTCCCAGCTCCTAGTCTGCCAGGCTTCTTTCTCCTCGGAAGATGTTTCTGGTGAGCCTAATGGAAGGTGTTGCCTCAGGCAAGAGCTCCATCACCCAGATGTTACAACAGCTGGGTTGTTCCATGACTGATGTAGGTGCCATTGCCCAACACATCATCCAGCCAGGATATCATGCCCACAGGTATACTACAGAGCCTTTGGAAGTCCTGCTGGAAAATGGTGACATCAACCACCGGGACCTTGGAGACCTGATCTTCAACCAGCATAACCATTAGCAGCTACTCAGCTCCATCACCCACCCTGAGATCTGCAAGGAAACGATAGAGGAGACCTTCAAGCACCTTCTCCAAGGGTACTACCACATGATTCTGGACATGCCCCTCCTGTTTGAGACCAGGAAGACTCAAGTACATGAAGGACACAGCGGTAGTGTACTACAACAGAGACATAGGTATGGGTGCCACTGAGGAAGCAGAACAAGCTGAACCATGAGGATGCAGAGGCACGGATCAATGCCCAGCTTGCCCCTTACCAACCATATTCTAGACAACTTGGGCAAGAGAAGCCTCGCCAGACACCAGGTCATCCACTTACAAGCCAAACTAGAACACTCCATGGAGTACCTGCCACTAAGGCTCGGGTTCCTAACAGGCCTAGCAGGCATTGGCAGCCTCCTCGACCTGCTCACCCATTCCCTTCTACCTTCCCCCTAGCTGGGTACACCAAGGCATTAAGCCATAGGCACCCTCCTCTTCCTTGGGAACCTAAGTCAGGTACCATGTCCTCAACACTACACTGACTGTGATTCTGGGATAGGTCTCTGTGCTGGGCCAGCTCTAGGACTGTATCTGGGGCTCAGGGGGCAAAAAGAAGCCAACTGTTAGTAGTATCTCTGTGCATTCTATAGAGCCCCACCCTCCCCTAGTACTGCAGAACGGTATCCACAGTGGCAGGAAAACAGCAGTTAAGTCTCTGTGACCCTCCCCATGGTCACAACTGTGTGGCCAACAGTTTCTTTCTTCTTCTTCTTCTTCTTCTTCTTCTTCTTCTTCTTCTTCTTCTTCTTCTTCTTCTTCTTCTTTTCATTTTTCTTTATTAAGAAATTTTCTACTCACTCCATATACCACCCACAGATTCCCCCCTTCTCCCTCCCTCCTCCCACCACCTAGCCCTCTCTCCCAAGCCACCCCACATCCCCATATCCCCCATGGGAGACCTTGATTTGGCCAACAGTTTCTTGAGCATGAACCTTCTCAGAGCACCTGCCCCATCATGGCCACAACCTCCCTAACAGACCACAGCAAATCCTTCTAGACTGAAGATCTTCTCCTTCAAACAGAGCTGCCTCATGGTTTGAAGCCTTTTGCCAGGGTGCGTTGGGAATCCTCTCTGGGGGATGCTGTGGCCAGGCAAAGACATCCTTTGAGAGATCCAGGTTGTAATGGGGCTTTACTCACAACTTAGCAACTACCTCCCACCACTGCCTCTGAGGCCTGCACTCTGGACATTCCCCTGGCCCCATGCTGTCTGGCCTCGCTGTCTTCCCCTAGATGTTTCCTGACCTTCAGTATCTTGCCCCTGGCAGCCCCATGTCAGGCACCAGCAGCCCCAGGCTGAATTAGGAGCTCTAAATATCACCTGCCCATGTTTTACCTTAATCTGAGGTAGACTAATCAGCAAGAAGCTGATTGATTTCTCCTAGATTGTATGACTCTAGATGGCAGGGCTGACTCATCTCTGCTCTGGTCAACCACAGCCTGTTCTCCACTGGTGCTCAGTTAATTAAATTGGTCTTTAAAGAAAAAGAAAAGATTGTTTTCAAGCTTAATAACTGAAAATTACTTTGATGCAGCATAAACAAGAAAACAAACTACTTCTGAGTCTAGGTGGAAATATGCATTGCCTTGTCAATGGCATTTTTCTTCAATAAAAGCAAATGTATGTCTTTTATGAGTACTTAATTGTTCATGACAAATATGGCTTAAAAATAATAAGGAGGGGATTGGCCCTGCCTCAACTGAGTGTACCAGGCTCTGCTGACTCCCCAGGGGAGACCTTGCCTTAGAGGAGGTGGGAATGGGGAATGGGTTGGGGAGAGGGGGAAGCTGGGAGGTGGGAGGAGAGAGGACGGGAAATCCGTGGTTGATATGTAAAATGAATAGAAAATCTCTTAATAAAAAGAAAAGAAAAAAAAGAATGTCAAATTTTGGTGAGAATTATATTGAATCTCAGAATTGCTTTTGGCAACATGCTCATTTGTAAAGTGTTAATCTATTGATCAAGTAACATGGGATTCTTACCTATACTTCTTCAAATTTAACTATATTGAATTAATGTAATCTTTGTAGAGATTATGAACAAAATGAATAAAGTATTTGTATTTACTATGTATTTATAAAGGCATTTGAAATGGGATGTTTTGCTAGATTCTTTTCATTAAGGTTTTATCTGGATGAAGAAAATATAATGCTTTTTTAATGTTTCTTTGTTGCCCTGTTAATCTGTTGAAACTATCATAACAATGCGTTTTCTTATAATGCTCATTGTTTTTATAAATAGGTTATTATAGAAAAAAGAAAATAGTAAGAAGGATATATGTTCCTTTATGTAATATATATAGTGTTGCAATGGAAACAGAGGGGAAAATGTTAAAAGTATCCTAACTAATACCTACACATCTCTGCTTATTCTCCTTTACTCAAACACTGTCTCTACCATTCAGTTTTGCTTCTAAGAAGGCAACAGGATTGCTATGTCACAGAAGTCAATAGTTAACCGATTTACAATTAGGCCATGATAGTCCTGTCCACTTTAATCATGATCTTGCTACCTGACAACGGAAGACTCCTGTGTGTGTGTGTGTGTGTGTGTGTGTGTGTGTGTGTGTGTGTGTGTTTTAAGCAGTGGGAGAATGGTGCAGCGTAGAGCCTAGCACTGAGGGTGAGTTGGCAACCTTTGAAAGTTGGCCATCTCTGTGATGCGAAATTTGTCACAGTCACAGCATACTCGCTCCTGAGATAATTCCCCATTGTCACAGAGGTCATGGTAATGGTCCTATAAACTCGATGGCTGTTGCCAAGCAGGTAGGGTTAGTGAGGGCAGATTTGCTGGCAAAAGTGGACAAAGTAATGTTTTCTTGAAGCAAGGATCATTTGCCCCGAAGTTGACCATTTCTACTGGCAAGGTGTCCAACTTTTCACCCCCTCTTGAAGAGGACTGTGAAGCCGGTAATACCAGAAGTCATCTTTTCAAAAGCTGCATAGACAGACAACCACATTCAGGAATACTTTTAGCACACATTTTTGCTTAGACTAAGGCAACAGAATTGAATACATTATATATTATACATTATACATTATACTGGTGACTTGTGTTTTACTACTCTAGTGAGATTTTGATATGGTTAAATATATCTTGGCCTAAATTAATTCATGACAAGTAGTATAAGAAACATAGTTTATGGTTATAGGGGTGTAGTTCAATGTAGCATTTGAAATACCCAGAAACACCACAAAAAATGCTTATGTTCCATATTACTCATAAAAGTACAAAATAAGAGAAAATATTTTTTTACCCAAATGACTAAGGGAAAATAATCTAATTTGGTAATGAAAATATTTGTGCAAGAATCTTAGTACCACATGAGTCTGTCAGTAGGAGAAACTGAAGAATTTTTTGACTACTGTTTTGTGGAGTCCTCTGTGGCTACTGGAAAATCTCTGTCCAATCTGTGTCCTGGACCCGGAATTCCCTAAAGACAATAGTTTGTTATGCCAAACTTGGTTATCTATGTATGAGTATTTATATATGGTGAAATTAAGACTATATATAACTTTAATAAGCAGAGAAGATATTAGAGAAAGGCTGGACAGTACTATACATGTACTTTTCAGTCTAATGATAATGTAGGAAGTTAACTAAGACTTGTTTTTCTTAATACCTGCACTTGGGAATAATGTTGACTTCATCTGCTCCAATGCTCTTGTAAAATACAAGAGCATTAATTCACTCAGCCATTCAGCAATTCTATCACTAATGTGCTTTCATCTATCCACACCAAATCTGTTCCAGCCATTGTGGACACAAAGGTGACCACCATGACCTGAGTCAGTGATTTTCAACTTGTGAGTCTCAACCCCTTTGAGGGTCGAATGATCCTTTCACAGGGGTTGCCTAAGACCATCAGAAAACACAGCTATCTACATCATGATTCATAACAGTAGCAAATTACAGTTATGAAGTAGCAACAAAAATAATTTTATGAGGATCTGTATTAAAGGGTCACAGCATTAGGAAGGTTGAGAACCACTGACCTAAGTCAAGAAGTTTATAGGCTAAGAGGATAGACCCAGGAGCTTACACTATACTGAGAATCATCACTAAGAAAATAATTCCCTAATAGTGAGCAGTGCAGGGTATCATAAGAACACAGGGGTTTAAAATTCTTCTTGTCACTTCCAGCTCCATTCTCCTAAGTCCTAAGACTCTCATTTCTAAGTGGCTTATTTCCAGGCAGAATGACATACATGTACCTGCTTCTATATGTGACTCAGCCCAGCTACAGAAGGTCTCTATGAATGGTCCCTACTTAACGCCTCTCTCTTCACACTTTACAGACTGACTCAACATTTTATTTAAGGTCAGTCTGCCTTGCCTGCCTTCGAACACAAAGCGTTGTGTGATTCACATCACTCAATGTCTTCCTTTCTTTTGTTCAACAGCTCATAAGGAGTGCTGTGCTTGCTGCCCATGTGGGCTTGCTGCCCTGTTCTCCATAGCTCGCAGTGAACTCCTCGGGAGATCAGTGGTCAGACTAGGAAAAAGAAAATGGCAGATGGCGGACTAATACCAGGGAAAATTCAACCAAGCCTCAACGAATCATTTGTTTCTCTCCATAACATTTCAGAGCTTTTTAATTAAGTGGTATACCTTGAATCCTCAACAGGGCTCAAATGTTATGTGATTGAATGTCCTTTGTTTGAGAATGACACAGCTTCTCCCCTGAAGATCTGGAGAGAAAAATCTCCTTCAAATGACCATCTGAAGCTGTCAGTAATTATCTTCCATCTGAAGCAAACTATCTTGAGTTATCTTTGGTAAACTATCACTTATGCACCATGGTCAATGTTTTGTTCTAGTACTTTATCCCTTACAAGATTTCATTTCAAAACTGTAAAAATACAGAAAATGAATCCTTTTCTTACTACTCATAATAGAGTCTTTAGACAGCATCGCATATTTTGCATGGCCACAGCTACCACATGTGGCTTTGTATATGTGAATAATTTAAAGTTATTTCATACAACTTTTCTCAGTTGCTCTGCGGTCTTCATAGTGATCATTTTAAATGAAGCAGTGCTTTCTAGGCAGCAAATTACTTCACAATTTTCTTAATGAGTCAGGATGCTTTCAGTTACCACCCACTATAAAAACTCTAAGGGGTGTCTACAGTCCATTAAATTATCGCTGCTTTCTAATCGAGTCCTCACAGACCTATCCTCCTCTGAAACTCACTGTTGTAAAGTTCTTTTATATTCCTTGCTGAAAATTGCTCTCCAAAAGACCCCAAAACCTTTGAGATTTCTACAAGCGGTTCTTTGACAAACAATGTTTCGGGTTTCCCACCAGTAGGCTTTGAAGGGGCTTCTTCGGTTCCCTACTGATCAAGAAAGGACCTGGATGGGGCAGACTGTGTGCTCCATGGGTGCACACATAAATGGGTTTTCATTAGTAGGTCACCACTGTAAGTAAAAATGTGGTTTCATTGATGGTTTGGCCACCAATGCTGTCAGTGGTTTGAGAGCAATGTATCTGCAACATGTATTATATTTGGCATCTGACAGGAAAATGGCTTTTGCTAAAGATCAACTAGCTAAGACTCTGCTTTGTTTTGTTTTTAACCGGAAGATTTTGTTCAGCAACTACAACAGGAAATAAATTAGCTGATGAATCAATTTACTGCTGAATGTTACACAGTGGTCCCTCCCAGCTTCCTTGGGGACACATTTCAAAGTGTCGAAGAGATACCGGAAGCCAGAGACTCTGCCACCATACATATGCTTTTCTGCTATGCACACATGGCTAAGATAAAACTTAATTTGTTAATTAGGCACAAAGTAGACGTACAACAATAATCACCAAGTATTTACAACAGCATATGGTACTCAAATTGATTTCAAGCTTGTGAGCTTTCAAGATTTATTTGTGTGTGTGTGTGTGTGTGTGTGTGTGTGTGTGTGTGTGTGTGCCCATAGAGATCAAAAGAGGGCATCAGATCCCCCAGAGCTCAAGTTACAGGCAGTTGTGAACAGCTCAACATGGGCGTTATGAACCCAACTTAAGTTCTCTGGGGAAACAGCCAGTACTTCTCATCGCTGAGCCCTCTCATCAGCACCAATTAGGACTTTCTCCCTAGAATTTTCTATTCTGTATATCTGGGCTACAGTTGCCTGAGAACAAGAAAACTAAATCTGAATGAGAAGGACACCGTTGTGATACCTCACTCATACAGAAATCAAATGTATGACCAGTGTTAGTCACAGAGTGATGCATTACACATATACTCATTGAAAGCCCATAATTTTCCCTGATTCTGCCGCTAGTGACATGGATTTTTTTTTTAATTTCAGACTTAAAAAAACAAAAACAAAAAACCAAGAACTAAAGTCTTTTTTCATAGAGTTTACATTCCAGTATGAGGGGCAAAAGAAGAAATAGTGTAAAATTTGTTTTAAGTGGAGAGTGTTGGAGGGTGGTGGGTGCTACAGAGAAGAGACTGAATCAGAGCAAAGAAAACCAGAGTGAGGAGGCCTGGAGGGGGGTCATCAGATTTAAACAGGACCTCCTGGGAGCATCTTGTCAAGAAGATGACAAATGAGGAAAACTCTTCCATCAGGCAGAGCAGGACACACTTAGATCAAAGGTGGAATCAATGACAAGTACCAAGGACTCAGCATAGGTGGTATGCCTCACCTATTAGAAAGAACATTGAAATTTGTTCAGAGATAATGGAGTCACTAAACATGGGCTAGCTGCCTCTGGAGGACAGAGACCCCGTACACATATGATAGCAATGTAAATTACTGTTACCATTATCAAAAACAGTATGGAAGTTCCCCACAGAGTAAACATAGAACTGCTATAATCTCTAACAATCACCACTGGACAAGTAACAAAAAGAAATAAGGCCACTATCTCCACTCTCATGGTCATTGCAACACAATAACCAAGGCATGGAGTCAGACTAAGTGCCCATTAATAAATGGAATGATAAATAAATAAAATGTGATTGCATTCACACAGGGGGAGAGGGGGAAATTGTTCAGAGTTAGAAAATAAAAAAAAATTAGTTATCTGTAACATTGAAAAACCTAGAATTGTGCTGTGTGGAAGAAGCCGGGCACTTTAGAAAGGCAAATCCCATTGCTATTACTTGCAGGTGGAATCTGCAGAAACAAAGGGTGGAATGATAAATACCAGGGTTTGGGAGTGGAATGTGGGGAATCCCAGAGATATTGGTCAAAGGATACAAAGCATAAACAGAAGGGATAAGTTTAAGAAATTTGTTTTGTAACACAGTGATCTAAAAATTATTAGGAAAGAGAGAACAAGACAGTGAGAGAAGAGAGATTCAATAGTACTTAACACAATGAATTGACAAAGCAGGGAAATACTAGCTACACTAAAGAGAAGTTTCAAATACACATACTTACAAAGAAGGATTCATTCCCTAAATGTTATATTTCTGTAATCTGAAAAATCTAATCTCACCAACACCTCATCCTCAGAAACTAATCAGTAGCGTGAAGCAGAGTGACATGTGTAATGAGGATGCACACTACAGGTGACACTCTTCACGGTAGAGTAAAACTATTGATCACATGCAACGCTATGTTTGTCCACTATTGATCACATGCAACATTGTGTTCGTCTGGTATGCTCCATCATTTCAACACTTGCTTCACTTGCTTTCGTATTTCCTCATAACAGTTTTGCACAGAGACACAACTAATAGTTGCAGATATCTGGGGCTGGGGAGATGAGTCAATCAGTCAGTAAAGCACATGCTGCACAAGGGATGAGGACCAGATTTAAGATCTCCAGAGCCCATGCTAAAAGCTAGGCTCAGAGACTCAAGGCAGTAACGCCAGCACTCTGGGGCATGGGGCCAAGACAAGGCTTTCTGCTAATCAGTGAGCACCTGTTTCAGAGAAAGACCCTGTCTCAAAACATAAAGGTGGAAATGCAATTGAGGAAGACACCTCATGAACATGTACACTCATACAACATGTGTATATCTATAAACCACTGCATAAATTCTCAAAAAATATTTTAAGTTTTATATATATATATATATATATATATATATATATATATATATACAGATAGACAGAGAGAGAGAGAGAGAGAGAGAGAGAGAGAGAGAGAGAGAGAGAGAGAGTGTGTGTTCACTATGTATTTACATGTTAGGGTGATTTAAAATTTATATAGACACAATCTTAGATTAACAGCACTTCGTTGGTAAAATGAAGAACTGAGGTTTTAGATTCTTCATAGTAATTTGGAGTTTATTTCTAGAATTTTCTATGTTACCGCTTCATAGCTTTCTAGCAAAAAAAAAATCCCTATTTTTCTTCACTCTGAAATGTTTTCCCCCTTTATGTTTTCACTGAGGTAGATAAAATGTGGTGATTGGCTGACACAGGACCATCTGGGGAAGATGCTGCCATCTCATACTACTTAAACTCCAAAAGAGGGAAATCAAATTCAAGGTCGTTTATTACTCGAGGTCTCCTGACCTTGAAAGCAAACCACCTAAGTCTGAATCGCCTTGGGGTCTGCTGTCTTATATTTTACTATCTCCAGGTTTTGCATCCATGAATTCTAAGCTGAGCTCGTGTGAGTTACATTTTTATGCATCAAGTGAACCTTATAATCCTAACTTTGTGGAATTTACTTTCTCCTCAAAGAAGAGACAATGAGGGAACTTAGTACTTTTTGTGGTCCACACTCTGGCTAGCTGTGGAAGTACTTTATATCATTTAATCTCACTACGGTATATTCTAATTCCTGTTTTTAAATGGGGATCTGAAACATTGTATAATTCATCATATATATATGCTGGTCCATGATGAAGACCTCCGAAAGTACTTTTCCAAGGAAGAGTGCTGACTCCCATTGTCCAGATCCAGATAATTTTTTTAAAAAATATAATAATTTTATCAGTTCTTTGAGAATTTCATACAATGCATTTTATTGTATTAACTGCCTACTCCTCACAGATCCACGTTCCTTTCCCTACCCCTTCCCAGCTTCATGTCCTCTTGGTTTTTAATAACCTACTGAGCCTGTTTTGTGCTACCCACACACTAGTGGTTTTGTGACTATCCACTAGAGCATAGTCAACCTACCAAGGACCACCTCCTTAGAGAAAATTGACACCTTCCCCCCCAGAAACCAGCAACTGCCAATAACTCCTCGATTATAGTTGGGAGCTCATGAGCCCCTCCACCTCCATGCTAGAATGTCGACTGGCTTGATTTTGTTACAGGGAACCACCACTGTTGTGAGTTCATGAGTATAGTGGTCCTGTCATGTCTAGAGGACACTGTTTAGGTCCAGTCCTTCTTGACTTCTGGCTCTAATAATCTTTCTACTCCCTCTTCCAAGATGGTCCCATAGCCTTGGGGTAAGATACGATACAGATGTCCCATTTGTGGATGACCATTCCACTGACATTTATTCTTGTACTTTGGCCGGTGGTTGGTTTGTACATTAACCACTGCCTACTGCACAAAGAGCATTCTCAATAAGGTCTGAGAGCTGCATTAATGTACGGGTCAAGAGATAGGAACTTAGAGGGCAGTTTAATACTATGTCCATTTTAGCTACAGATTTTCCCACTTTAGTTAATATAGTCAAACCTTAGCTGGAAATGATTGTTCCACCTCAGAGCTCTGTCTCCTGAAGGACCGTTGACTAGAAAATTCTCATTCGTTTGACTGTTCTCTTCTAGTACATTTCTGGCCTTACCCCCAGATATTTCTTAGCATTGTAATCTGAGACCTAAGTATTCTGCCCTGAATTCTTGTGTAGGATGTGCTGAATAGTCACTGGTTTTTTGTTTGTTTGTTTTTTTTTTTCGAGACAGGGTTTCTCTGTATAGTTTTGGAGCCTGTCCTGGATCTCGCTCTGTAACTAGGCTGGCCTCGAAGTCACAGAGATCCACCTGGCTCTGCCTCCCAGTGCTGGGATTAAAGATGTGTTCCCGACTTGAATTCTTAAGAAGAAACAGAAGATAGGAACCTCCTCATATTCTTGACATAGCAAAGCACTCCTTAATATCTCTCTCTCTCTCTCTCTCTCTCTCTCACACACACACACACACACACACACACACACACACACACACACACACTTCAGAATGAATGCATAGTTCAAAGAGGGGACGTTTATTGATTTTCTTAGTCCCTTAATTGACCTCTAACATGATTTTCAACAATTTAGAAACCTTTTTCTAATACATCTTGAACTCCATTCAACCTAGTCTGATTAGGGTGTGGTCATGTTACATATGTAAATGGCAGAGGTCAGAGGTCAAGAGCAGTCATCTTGACATCCCTCTTCACAGTGTATGAATGGAGCCACTGCCACAGTCTCAAGAATCCAACATGCTTTAACATCAAGCTATCGCTACCATAAGCCCGGCAAGAGCAAGCAATATTCTGACATTTGGATTCAATCTCCTTAAGTGAAGCCAGGTTATGATCTAATTATCCTATGACTACCTGAGTTTGGCAGTTTTACGGATTAGACAGCCTTTGGTGTAGTGAGAAATTGTTTCAAATCAGAGTAACCATTTTCCAAAAATACTTCCAATGATTTACTTGGCATTTTTAAATGTCAACTTGAAGAATCCCTCCGTGGTCATGTAAAATATTCAGGAAATGTCACATACATATATGGCTTGAATTATTTTCAAAATGTTGTAATTATCAGCAGGAAACAGAATTCAGTTAGAAAAACATCAACCTTAGAAAGTTGAGATTTAGTCCAACTTGTGGCACACACCTGTAATCCCAGCACTTGGGAGAGAGAGATGGGAGACCAAAAGTTCAAGGTCGATTCCAGCTGCAGACTGATTTAGAGAGAGAAAGGCTTGGGGGTGATGGTGGGGTCACAGGAAACTTCAACCTGATTTTTTTTTTTTTTTCTGCTCAAAGTGAAGACGCTGTGAACTAAAAATAGACTGAAAACAGTCTTTGTCTTCGGATCACAGAAGTACATCACTCTGTTGTATCACCTCAGCTGGTCACTTTTCTACACTAAACTACTGTTGCCTATTAGTGAAATGGTTGTACTGACTGAATCCTTGCATGTATCACATGACACAGGTATGTGAGATCCGAAAAGAGAGGCTCACATGGTTGACCTCTGATGGGGTCTATCTCCTGGTTCATTCAGTGACACTTTGTGATTATTACTCTCGTGTCATTGTCTCTTTTATGGCTGACACCCTTGAATGTAGATCAGCTCATCACTTAGTACACAAGAATTTCTTATGCAAAGTTAGGCAGACACCAAGTATTTTGCTCAGCCAACCTCAGTGTGTTTTGATGCATGCACCACCCATATTTGTACTTTATTTCTACAAAAAAAAAGAGTTGAAAATAATAAGAAAAAAGTCTTAAGTTTGGCACAAGTAAATTCCAGTTTGGGTGGGCCTGTGTCCCCTAGAGAGTTCTGGGTGTCTTCTAATTCTTATTGGGAAGGTATGTGATTGGACCAGATGACATCTACAGCCTTGTAGTTCTAAAAACCCTTTGTGATTCTCAGGTGTGTTGAAACATGTTTGGTTCTAGAAAGACCAATTTAAAATAAAAGGGCACATTCTGGGGTAAAATACTCTTATTGATTCATTTGTGCATGACTCCTTCTCAAAACATCTTTTGAATTAAGTTCTGGCAAGTGGGATATTAAAAATAAAGTCAGTATAAATTTGAAATAAAAAATTAGTTCCAAAGAATTAGAATATAATATTTTCCCTGAATATCTGGTTCCATGTTGAATAGGGCCATAAGTTTCCTAAACACCAAGGCAGGAAGAAAGGTTTATGAGCTTCGGATAAACCTGAGGTTGCCAAGTATTAAAGGTGTTTGACAGTGAAAAGATGTTCCATGTGGCTCATTTTCTGGAAGAAAATGAAGAAGAAAGGAGAAGTAGCTAGTAAATGTCTCCACCTCTGTGGCTAGGTCATTCATAGAAAGAAAGGCCCAGATAAAGGGAGCAAATGTGAAAATGTACTCAACCTTCTAGAAACCAGGAAAGTATCATCAAATTCATCAAAGCATCAACAAAATGTCATCTATATATAATCTTCAGATCAGCAAAAACTAAAGCATTACATGAGAGCAAACGCTGGTGAAGATATCAAGACATTGAGACCCTGGATGATGCTTTCACATAGGTAGAAAATATTCTCCCCAGATCTGTGACATTAAATATGTGGACTCAATCCTCTAGCCATTCTACTACTGGTGCTGTTCTCCATAAAACACTGGGCACTCAAGGAAAAAATGTGTGCTGCTGTGTGCAGCAAGGCTGCTACTGTTAGAGGATTTGCCAGTGTGTGACTGGTATAGCACATGATGGAGTACATGAAGCAGGAGGTTAGGAGTATGTTAAATGTTTACAGAACTTCAAAAATAGCACAGAACAGAAAAATGTCATAAGCAGAAATATATGCTATGTGGATGTACATTCAACACACTCAGTGACAAATTCTCAAAGCTATGTGTGTTTGTGTGTAGAACGTAGACATCAGAACATATTGTAAGTATAGTAAATGTATTGGGAAGGAACCGTGAGATGTGGGGCAGAAAATAAAAGGAAAAAAATCCAAGTAACATGAACTAAACAGGACCGTTCCATGCATGGACAGGACAGAATGCTGTAAACACAAGTCTTTGATCATTTTAAATTTGCTTCTCTGAGGTGCACACTTCAAAAAATTTTTCTAAATATTTAACAGTTGAGGCAAAATCAGATTAAGAGCAGGCGTGGATAACTCAATAAAAACATCAAGTCTATTTGAAAATTTTCTTGGAAGCCAAGTCTGAATGACCGATTTTTTTTTTTTTTTTAGTTTTAAAGGGTAGTTGCCCTCACTTAGACAGAGAAAATAAACTTTAGCAAATGTGTTCTGGTCAACAGCAGTTGAAGGGCAGATTGACACAAAGTTCATTCCAGGGCCTCCTAAGCCCTAGCATCTAATAAGGATTCAATAAAATCTGTAGAAATATAACACTTAGAAACTTTATTATTACTCAGGGAGATAAGACTTAAGCCATGAAGACATGCTGATGCTTTCCTACTCAGTAGAAAATAACTCATATATAAGGTGGACTTAGGCTAGCAAGTTGGTCCCATTGCCACGGGAGACCAGGGCAGGTTTTGCCTTGATTTATGGGCTTTAGATCTTCTAGAAAATGAGTCCAGATATGAAATCCCTTTTAAATAAAGATGGAATAAGGAAAAGGCTTAGCCGGGCACTTGGTTCATTTATGATTGTGTGAAAAAAAAATGTTTTTTGGAAATTTGGTGATTCTTTCATTGAAAGCAGAGTCCAGGTTACTAGCAATAACTGGGGGGGGGGGCAAAAATGAACTATTGGGGGTCAACAGTGCCAGGTTTAGCATTCACTTTCACTCCTGGACCAAAGAACTTCATTCTTTTTTTATGCTAGTAACTGGTAAATATGATTGTATATTATTAAATTCTCCATTACCATTTTAATTACGTAGATATTCTGTAATGTCTCTCAGTGTTGAGTCATGCATGAGGCGGGTCTCTGGGCAAAATTTAGTACTCTTTCTCTCCACTGTAAGAAGTGGGAAGTAAGCAGCTGTTGAGCCCATGCCTCTCTGTCACCTTAATGACACCCTGTTTAGGAATATCTTACCAGGGAACTGTGGAAAGAGCTAATCTTATACAAAGGGTATGTAATTTGCTGGTGGTAGGATTTCAAGCTTCCGGACATGTGTGAGTGTCGGTGTGTGGGCATGTGCCTACGTTCCCTGGGAAGGTATAGTCACTGATCCTGGGTAACAGCTGATCTTAGAACACAGCAGAAGCATCTTTTTAAATAACCTCATCATCAGAGCAATGAATCCCCCAAATGACCTGATTAATCTAAAAACACTCCTGAGATATCAGTATGTTCAGATTCATGAACTGTCATGCATTCATCCTTTGTAGACAAAGATATTAAATGATTGTGGGATGGACACATCTGAAAACGCCACTTCAGAATAAGCAGTGAAAAAACTATTTAAGACAGATTTTTTTTCTCATTTGCATAACAATACCATCTTCTAAATACATTAAATATTTATCCATGCCTTTAACCAGATAAATCTTTAGGGACAGAAATTCTTATGAGCTAAGTGTTAGATAGAGCCTACCTTAGTTCAAGACACTGGGCGAAGGTGACACATCTTTGGCATTACCATGCAAGTCCCTATTTTCTGTAACTCCATCTACTGCAGGAATTTGTAACCTTGGGGAAATTGTTTTTGTGATTAAATTGCTGGCTGTAAGGTATTTCCAAATGCTTGGAGGAGGAGGAGGAGCCGGATCCTTAATTGAATAGGACAGACTATGCTTAGATTTGGCCTTTGCACGAAACTTGGGTGATTTTCATAGTTAAATGGCTTCTGGCAGGAAGAGTTATTGACTTTGGAAAGATTCAATCAGTGCTGCTTTTCAGTCCTTTCCTGCTTCCTGTAAAGTAATAGTTGCCTTTTTTAAAGTTCTAAGGCTTTCCACCAAACCCTTACATAGTAGAAGCGGTTGCCCTTTGGCAGTGTGTGGGGGCATCGAATGTTTACTGCAGATCATAGCCCCTTTGGGGTCTTTCCTGCTATGTTTGCCCACAGCTTAGTAGATTCAGACTCTAATAATTTTAATGAGCAAATCAAATGCCAGCATCATAAAACAGATGCCATAGCTTGGAGATGTGGACCAGTTTGGCTTACTCTCATTTGATGTTGACCTCTTTTAAAATCCCTTCTGATGAACTTTATATCAGTTACTCATCATTCTTCCCTCATAATAACTATTCACTAGCTCAACAAATACTTATTGAATGTCCTTTACATTAAGTGCAGGTTACACACACACAAAAAAATGTTCTTTCCAGAGTAGTTATTGCTCAACCTGGCCAGTTTGAGTGGCCACCCAATACCCCCATTATGACCAAGGTCCCCATTTCATTAGCCATTGTGACTGGAGCTGTCAACTGTATCCCTCTGTGAGCCATTTGTTTATGGTGGTGACTTCATATAAGGGTATGCTTTCTCTGAAGAGCAACCCACAGTGAATGACTAGTCACTGACAGGAATACAGAGGGCCAGCCTCTGTGTCCATCAACCTGAAGGATTATCCAGATGGAAAGACCAACATTTCCTTCTCCTGAATCCTTCTTCCCCCAATATAGCAACTGTTTTTCCACAGGCATGTTCCACAAATCTTCATATCGTAAGCAAAACTCTCTAGTATGGCAACCCAAGACTCAAGAAAGCCACAGGGCATCAACTGTCAGAGGTGGTCTTCTGGGTTCCTGTAATCAATCACTGCATCCATTAGCTCAGCAAGTATCCATAAAAACAATATAATTTGGTCTCTGAAATATTCAGTGCTTATCAGTTACCAGGAATTCAAGCAATAACAAACTATCTGGCATTTACAAATAAAACCCTTACGATTAGCTTGGGTTTCTGAGTTGATTCTCTATGAGTGACGTCACAGTGCCTCAAAATGATAAGATCAATACCCTAGGCTGTTTTTTTTTTTCATTTGTTAACCGATATATGATAATTGTTTCTTTTGAAAAGTAAACTGAGTCCTTAGTTGCTCCAGCAGTGTTTCCATGGGATTCCTCCTGACTTTCTCACATCACACATTAAAGTAACCTTCACTGATTGTCTCACCTATTCACAGAGCAAACACTGATCACTGGAAACCCATTGCTCCGCCACTCCTTGTGTCTAGAACACAAATGGAATATACCTTCTTCCACTTAGACTGCAGGGAGAGGAGAGAGCCCAGGCCCAACCCCAGAAGGACCTGGCAGGAGACAGAGGTGACATCAGAATGACTCTCCTTCCGGTATCAGCTAC
This sequence comes from Peromyscus californicus insignis, assembly GCF_007827085.1. Taxonomy (NCBI): domain Eukaryota; kingdom Metazoa; phylum Chordata; class Mammalia; order Rodentia; family Cricetidae; genus Peromyscus; species Peromyscus californicus. The sequence goes on along the minus strand of NW_026294514.1, from coordinate 39,234,547 downwards.
ATTTACCCTTGGCTTTCAAAGCAGTGTGCCCACAGCTGCCAGAGCAATGTGTCCCCAGGGCTGTGTGCCTTTAGATTTGTGGTTTTTATTTTGTTGGAATTTTCTTGAAGAAAAGGAAGAAAGATCTAGCACCTTTCCTGTGATGGAAAACTAAGGACTCCCTTCCACTTCTTATAAAAAGTAATCATTTTTATCCCCACACTCCAGGAAAAAATAAGTGTATTGAGTCCTAGACCATACTACTTTCTTTCTCGGCATCCACTATCAAATATTAGTTGAGCACCTTATCCATGCAAAAGCGTGTTCAACACACTTGGCATGGACCAGGGAACAAAACAGACCCTGTCCTTGCCTTAACTCCTGGCTGTGGCTCACTGTCTCATCCATACTACCTCGTGGGAGAAGGGTTGGGGCTGAGGGAAGGAAACAGAGATGATGTGAAACAGATTTCTGGATTTCTGCCTGGAAATGCTTTTGAATATTCTATCTCATTCTCAAGACCATGTGACTGACTTACATTTTTGCTTAGAGTATGTGGTTGTTTTTATTTCAACCACTGAAATACAATTTTTGGCTTAAACAGACTAAAAAAAATTTCATGAGGGTGAGGAGAGGTTGACAGTGAAGGGGGGGGTGGGAGGGGCCACATGTCGCTGGCAGTCATCTTAACTGGGCCGTGGGACTTATTTGGGGAAATTATTTGAGCTAATCATTTATGTCTATTAAAAGTGAAGGAATTCTGAAAACCAATGTGAATTTATACTGATTGTTATGTTCTTTAAGTGCCATGTTCTTTCTGTAGTTATTTAACTGTATAGAAATTAAAAGCTAAGTATCTGACTTTGGAGAAAAAACTTGGTTCAGTCATACTTGGCAAGGTGTTCTGGACACTCCAGGAGATGAGACCATTCAGTCACTACTTTAATTACTAGGACACTTAAACCTGCCAACAGTGGGAAAATTTGTTACTCTTCAATCATCCTGTTATAAAATTGATTAATGTTTTCTGAAATCAAAGTATCTTTTGTTTTGCCATGGGAGACTTCAAATATTGACAAATATTTCAAAAATATTTGTTTATTTTTATATATTCCACTTTTTTTCTACCAAAGATTTTAAATGGCTGATGGGGATTCCTGCCTCAATGAGGTGACAGATAGATAGATAGATAGATAGATAGATAGATAGATAGATAGATAGATAGATAGATAGAAGATATTAAAAATTAGTGTCACTATATAATAAATTATGTGTCAGTGACTATAGTTACTAAGTTAGTTTTCCTGAAAGTCAAAGGAAACCTGTATACGCTGACATTCATATTTTACCGTTAACATATAACACTCTTTAGTGAAGCAAAGATTTTTTTGATGCCAGGGTTTGACAAGAAGTTCTTTTCCATGTCATAACTTTTATGACCATTTGTTATTCTTTTGAGAAGTTCAATCTCTCTCTCCCTCTCTCTTTCTCTCTCTCTCTCTCTCTCTCTCTCTCTCTCTCTCTCTCTCTCTCTCACACACACACACACACACACACACACACATACACACACATACACAAACACACACACACACATACACACACATACACAAACACACACACACACATACACACACATACACAAAACACACACACACACACACACACACACACACACACACACACACACACACACACACACACCATGGTGTGTTTTCATGTTTGCCATTGCTGTGTCTCATCTCCTAGATATCTGGTCTTTGTTTGATCCGGTGTCAACTTCCTTCCACTTAAGAAATTCACTGAATTGCTTTCTGCTTCTGGCAGATTCTTTTAATGTCTGGTTGTATGAAAATACTTTCACTTTCCCTCAGCTAAAATTTTTCTTGGTCCATGGTGTACTGACATTTATCTTCTCTTTGTTAACAAAATAAAATATAATAAGATAGAACGAAAACCATCATATCAAAGTTGGACAAGGCAGACTAACAAAAGTAAAACTGGACCCAACAGAGGGCACAAGAATCAGAGACCCACTCGTTCACACACTCAAGAGTCCCATTAAAAACACTAAACTGCAAGCTATAATGTATACACAAAGGACTGGCTGCAGACCCATGTCAGCCCTGTGCTTGCTGCTTCTGTCTGTGTGAGTTCATGTGATTTTTGCTCAGCTGACTTAGAGGGCCTTGTTCTCCTGGTGTCCTCCATCCCCTCTGGCTCTTACACTCTTTCCACCTCCTTTTTCTGTAATCAGGATAAGATTAGCCTGTAGACATGCCTATGGCAGACTGTCTAGGTTGTTAACTGATAAAGGAAAACTCAGCCCATTTTGGGCATCACCGTTCACTAAGCAGGGGACCCTTAACAGTGTCAGGGTGGAGATGGCTAGTTGTGAGGAAGCAAGCAAGAGAACAATTAGAACTGCATGCAGTGCGTTCATTTCTCTCTGCCCTGGTCTGTGGATGTGATGTGACTAGCTGCTTGAGTTCCTGCTTTGACCGCCCCGCCCCTCAGTGATGGACTGTAAACTGCAGTTGGGAGCTGGCCCGACCCTTTCTCTCCTAAGTTGCTTTTTGTCAGATATTTTATCAGAGCGACAAAAATTAAATTAGGATTCTGTGGAGATAAGTCCTTTTGTTTAAATTTCATTGGGAAATAGAAATAGGTGTGTGATTTTGTAGATGACAAGTTGGTGTATATTTTACACAAGAGTTGGGCATAGTAATTGTGTTGTTGCTATAGCAACCCCTAACGGTTTGAGGTCTGGTGAGAGGAAACCATTCCGTAGGACTTGTTAGTGACTGATTTCATATTTAGAAAACATTTGATGTGACTAGTAAGCAAGTAAACTATGCCTTACCAGTTTGAATTCTTAGCTTGGCAAGGGCTGAAGCAAGAGCAGAGAAGAAGCCACTGTAACCCACAAAACAGTGGAAAACAGGTTTACAATGGTGTGAGGGAAGGGCTGATTTGTTTGACATGAGCTCCTGTGTGAATGCTGACTGGGATCCAAGTAATTCATACAGTAGTTGTGTAAGCTTTCCTTCTACACACCAGGCATGTGTAGGTAGGAACCTTTACCTCTCGAAACCCCCTGAGGTAAGCATCCACAGCAACCTCCGCAGCAGCAGCACAAACCCCAAATCTCTGTTCTCATCAAGGAACCAAATGAATGTGACACTAGTTGGTGTGAGCAGTGTCTCCCTGGGAACAGGAAGGAGGGAGTGTGAATGATGATGGAGGACATTCCCTTGTTTTATGATGGAGTGTTTACATCTGGCTTACATACATACATTCTCTTATATTCATATCATCTCTTAGGTGACTTATAATGTCTAATATAACATAAATATTATAAATATCTGCAACTCAGCATTGTTTCTGTATTAAAGACAAGAATAAAGAAACTCTGCATCCTCAGATCATGTGTGATTTTGGACATTGCGTCTGAGGATGTGGCACCCATAGACACAGGGCTGACTATATCTAAATTCTTAAGACAAGTTACCACATACTGGCTCAATAGCAAAGCAATATATAAACAATAGTTTTTCTTTTGAGAAAACATTTTATTCTTATACTTCATAGTAAAGAAAGGGGGGTTTTAAAAAGTAATAAACAGGACTAGAGAGATGACTCAGCAGTTAGGAGCATGTATTGCATTTGAGGAGGACCTGAGTTCCGTTCCCAGCACCTACATCAGGCAGCTCACGACCACCAGTAACTCTTGCTCCATGAGATCCAACACCTTCTGGCCTGCACAGGCACTTGTGTGCCTCTCCTATGTGTGCATGCATGCAAGGTTAAAAATAAAATAGTTTTTTAAAGGAAATAATAAAGCAAATAAAGGAGTATAAATTCTGGAGCCCACGGACTCCTTTAAAGTTTACTCTGTCTTCAAACCGTGTTCTCTACCATAGATTCGTATCTGTTACTAAAATTGCTGCATATTTGTTCATACTCCAACAAATGTCACAGCAAGACTCTATTAATACAGCCAACTCATATGTGTTAATAATTGTAACTTTTTTTTTTTTTTGGTTTTTTTTCAAGACAGGGTTTCTCTGTGTAGCTTTGCGCCTTTCCTGGATCTTGCTCTGTAGACCAGGCTGGCCTCGAACTCACAGAGATCTGCCTATCTCTGCCTCCTGAGTGCTGAGATTAAAGGTGTATGCCACCACCGCCTGGCTTCATGTCTTCTTATTAAACAAACAAACAAAAACTATTGAATCCATTTTGTGCTGCCCAATACTTTTGGGGTATCATGCCAACCACACAGAAGCACGGTTAATCCTACCAGGGACCATACCCTTAAAGAAAACTGACTGACTCTCTCTGCCCCCAGAAACCATTAATTGTCCATAGTGCCTCAGTTCCAGAGGTAGGAGGTTCTTGTACTTTTCCCTCTTCACGCTGGAATGATGACTGACTTGGTCTTGTGCAGGTCAGTTCATGAGTAGAGCAGTTCTGTCATGCCCTGAAGACTCTGTTGTTCTGATTCTCCCCGACTTCTGCCCCTTTTCTGTACTAGAACCATATTTTAAAGTGCCTTGAGTATGGATTAGAACTTTTATCCATCTGTGGTCATCAGATGTCACTGCAGGCTTTTCCATGGGTTCCTGTTGTGATGCAGTTATTGTAGAAACCCTGGCTCTGACTGTGGAAGGAAAAGAGTGATAAGAAAAGAGATCTGTGCAAAAGAACAAGAGCTGTTCCCCAAGCCCAGACCTTTCAAGTCACTGGCAGGAACCTCTGGCACTCACAGCCTAAAACTATGTCAACTCTACTATTATACAAGTCTGAGTCCCAGCAACTCCTTTCTGTGACAAATACCCTAACTTGTGCTCCTTATTAACAATGTTTCTTGAAGGAGCCACTTCAGTTTCTCAATGTTTGGTTACTGTTTGTTTTTTGTTTTTTGTTTTTTTAATCTGTGAAGTAGAACTAATCACAACAAGATGGCCTCCTACTTGGAGAATGGACTAAATGGCATTGGCAGATATACTTTATTCACTGTAAAGTGCTTCAGCATTATCAATACAGTGTGAGCCGGTTAAAGAGACATTTCCAGGAGGATTCTGATTTCAAGAAAAAAAAATCTGGAGAGAGACTCAGCAAACCCTTTCAGAAGAAAGTCTACATATGAGTAGGAGTTAAGCTGGTGAGATGGACCAATCAGTAAGGACAGTTGCTATCAAGCCTAATGACCTCAATTCAATCCCTGGTACCCCAGGGTAGAAATAGAGAACCAACTCCAAAAGCTATGTTCTGACCTCTGCATATGTGTTCTGGTGTACACACACACACACACACACACACACACACACACACACACACACACACAAATAAATAAATAAATACAATAAATAAATAATTGCGTGGGTCCTGGGTCCAGCTACTAGGCTAGTTGCTAACTCTGACGTTCTCTAGCTCTGAATTAGAAACAAATTAATTAAATTTTTTGTGCCTCAGTCTCTTCCTCTATAAAAATGGAAATTAAGAATGATTCCTTCCAGAGTTATAATATGTAACGTCACATAACAACAAAGGAACAGTGAGGTGGGTGACAGGATTTATTGTCTAGCCTGGTGACTTGAAAATGAGAAGGTCGTTTTATATCATCTCAATGGATTCAGTCTAGCCACATGAATCCTTAAATTTAGAGATACTTTCATGGCTGGGGAGGAAGAAGAGATGAAAGAAGAAGAAAAATAAGATTGCAATATGAGATTCAACCACCATTCCCGACTTTGTAGACGGAGGAAGGTGGCATACTCAATAAGAGCATGTTGAAGATCTATTATACATAGCACATAGGCTGATATGCTGGGAAAGAAAGCAGACTCGCTGTACTCTCTAGTCTCAGTGAATGTGCAGAGAATCATTTACAAAGAATATGCAAAGATAAGTGTGACCAGAAATAAAATAACAAAGGAGGCCATAGCTGAATTCTGCGATTCTCCTCATCCATTGTTTACCTAAGACCGAGGCTGCTTGAAGCCCTGAGACTAAGGGTTGAGGGGAAGTCATTGCTAAAGGTAGGCTGTTCTTTCAATATGCAGATCTTGATCCTTGGGAAAAGCAAAGGGGAATGAGCCATGGCATTAGCCCTTAGGGATTACGTCAAGATTTTAAACTCCCCTTAGGGGAGAGACTGTGGCAGGCTAAGTGGAGGCAACAGTTCGGAAGAGTGTGACATTCTGACTATTGACTACAGCTAGGAAAAGTGAAGAGAGGGAAATGATTTTTGCAGCCTGGCTGCACATCAAAAACCCATGGGAATGTTCCACAGGCAGGTTCCTAAGCATCTATGTCAGAAATAAATAGACCGTCCCCCAAATTCCTAATGGATCTTGATGCGGTCCAAGGATGGGGAAGTTGTAGTGTGGGATAGACAGTGCTCAGATGAACTGCAGAGTGAACTTCAGACCGCAGGAAGGAGCTGAGCACTTGTTGGCTGTGGACCTGGCAGGAGGAGGGGCTCCCTGCGAGAGGGATTCATAGGGATGGCTACAAAGATAGATGTGTGCCTAGAAGGTGGGACAGGAAGAAGACAGGACACAAGCAAGAGCCCACCAAAGCAAAATAAGCAAATTTAAAAGGATGAAAGTTTTGAGGGGGGTGGTGAGTTCACTTTCAGACTTACTGGGTAAAAAGGCGTGATAAAAATGGATCAAAGTGTGCAAGGGAAGTGTGTAGAGATGGCTTGTGGGGCTCCTCCACCTCAATCCTTGAAACTTTGTCAACCCTTCGTGTTGTATTTGCATGTGACAAGCAGACTGAAGTATGAACTGTGCTTCTGACAGGTTACATCTGCTCTGGGAACCACTGAATGTCACTTGAAGGCCCCTGTGTCGGCTTCAGAGAACTCCTGTTGAATGACAAAGACGCTAAGAACAGTAAGTTCAAGTGGGTAACAGTGTGGGAAGAATGGGCCTGTGCGGCCAGCCATCCTCAACTAAAATAGAAAAGCAACAGGGTAGGAAGAGGTACTCCCAGAATTCAGTTAGCTGCCAGCTCCTACTCCACCTCTTACCCAACACACACACACACACACACACACACACACACACACACACACACACACACACACATGCACCACATACATACCACACATATACACATACCATACATACATACACTCACTACACATATTCCACATACAGATATACACACCACATATACACACACACCACATACACACACACCACACATATGCACATACCACACATACCATACATACACAAATCACACATACATACATATCATACATACACACGCAGCACATACACATATACACACACACCACATACACACACACCACACATATGCACATACCACACATACCATACATACACAAATCACACATACATACATATCATACATACACACGCAGCACATACACATATACACACACCACACATACACACACCACACATACACATACACCACACATATACACACACCACACATACACATACACCACTCATATACACATACCACACATACACACACTCACCACACATACCCCACACACAGACATATACACCACATACACACACACACACACACACACACACACACACACACACACACACACACCACATACACACCACACATACACACATACCACACTTACACTCACCACATATAAACACACACACACACACACACACACACACACACACACACACACCAGCATGCTTCCTTCCATCTAAAAGTAATCATGGACCCAAACTGACTTTTCTTGCAGCCACAACAGAGAGGCCTAAAGGGATAGTAAATGCACAGTAACTTTTCCAGAATCAAAACTGTCCCATTTCTCCAGTCTCCGATCTAACAGAATTATGTTAAAGATGTGCTTCAGGTTTGGGGATGGAGCTCAGTGGTAAAGTACTTGTCAGTCATGTACAGGGCACATGGGAATTGTCTCAGGTTGATTTAATCGCATTGGGAAGAGAGCCAAAAGCATGAACAGCTTGCTTATTATATAGTGTGGCAGAAATTAAACAAGAACTATTCTCTTCCGACTGACATCTTTTCCAACTCTTGAAGACCTTTTTATTTTTGTTTTTCCTTTTGTTTGCCAGCCTTAACTGGTACAAGGACTAGATAACATTAACATCTATGAGAAAAAGACTAGGTACAGTAAGTAAATAAGAAGTGACCACTGGGGAGGGGAGAAGTGGGGAGGAGGGTTGGGGATGTCCTGCTGTCTCCATAGCTGCGCTTCACCATCATGTGTCCTGCCATATTTAAGAGGCATAAGCAGAAAATTTATATCATAATATTCAACAGTATGTTAACAATATATTTTAAAATATTAATACCATAACAATGGACTGAATTTGGTGACTTCAATTACTGTGTTCCTTCTTCAGTTATAGAAGAAATAGTATCTGAAACACAGAAAATACAGAAAGCTCATAAATGTAAAATTATCTATTGTTCTGGTATCGATGTGGTAACAAACTTAGATAGGGAATGTCTACTTAGTTGTTATATGCCTATATGTAAATTATTTATGATACGGCATTATGTTACTAATATGACCTGCACACTGGAGTTTCTGTGGACTCCTCAGAAATTATCTTTAATGTTCTATTTTAGACCATCTGTTCTTTGATTTTTGATAACATTTGAACCACATTACCAAAACTTTGAGGCTTTTTATTCTAGAAACTGGGGCTCTTTCTCTAACATCAATAAACTATGTACAATAAGAACAATTATCAGGTAAGAATTACATTCACAGTGTCTAGTCCATTTGTATTTAGCAACTTTGAAGAAAGTACTCTATTATCTGTCCTATCTTGGTGAGTCCAAAGCTTTGTACCTAAATCACTTTCTATCATAACTTGTATTACCAACCTAAAAATATCTTTTTGGACCTTAAAACATTTTCTTAGATAAACAACTTAAGCTTTTATGTCTCTCAACCTTTATAAACTTTATATCTTTTTTGTGAGTTTCATTTCTGAATTTGGTAACAAGAAAAACTGTAAGATTATAACTATCTTCAACCCCATCAGAGACCTAAGAAGGATAAAATATTACCTGAATAAACAGGAAGTGCAGAGCAAGCAACTTCCAAAACTATGTAAATGATAAAGACATCTAGCTGCCTGGCCAGTCACCCAAGGTTTCTCTGCAACATTGGAGCATCCATCTTTGGCCTGCAGGCTTAGAATATCTGACAGACTTTTCTATGAGGCAGGAATTTTGAAGGACTGGCCTACCTTGTCTTGGCAAAGTTTAGCAGTCAACTTCCTTTGTGTCCTGCTTGTCCAACTTGGACAACATACCATCAATAGTCGAGGGAAGGGAAGTTTCTTGCCCAGTGGCTAGCTTTGCCACATTTGAAGCAAACTCCATATAGAGGTCCTTCAATGCCCATCATATTCTTTGAAGTAGATCAGTGCTGGCAGGAGCAGACATTTCTCACTGTCAGGAAAAGCCTTACGTTATTAAAACATCTTAAGTGCCATATTCTGTAGATCTCTGAAGTGTTTGAAGACCACCTAGCTATCAAAAATATATCTCTGTTTAACCTTGAAAACATAACTTGAGGCTAAATAAAGCTTGTTTCTGTCTACATCTAAACCCTTACTACAAGTTTAATTATTGTAGGTGAGTAACTACTAACTTGCGTTTCTTAATTTTCCTAAACAGTTTGTAATTGTAGCTTTCAAGGACCAGAACTTTATATTTTTAAATGAGTTGCATAGGTACAATACCTTAAACAAGAGTAGAAACATATATACAGTATGTTGTAACAAAAATAACCTTAAATTTGTATCAATATACAAAAATCTATACCAATGTAAAATATTTGAGACTCGTGCTGTGGGATAATGCTTTTGTACCCTGGTTTAATAAAATGCTTATTGGCCAGTAGCCAGGCAGGAAGTATAGGTGGGATAAGTAGACAAGGAGAATTCTGGGAAGTGAAAGAGTTAGGAGATGCCATCCACCATCTGGGAAGCCGCATGTAATGGCACACAGGTAAAGCCATGGAAAACGTGGCGACATATAAATTAACAAAAGTGGGCTAAGTTTAAGTGTAAGAGCTAGTCAGTAGGAAGCCAGAGCTAAAGGCCTCAGTTTTAATTAATATAAGCTTCTGAGTCATTATTTTATAAGCAGACCACAGGACTGCGGGGGGCTTAGCAGGACCCAGAGAGAACTTCCAACTACAGACTCATAGTTCTTTTTAGTTTAAAAGTAGATTCAATAATCTACCTTTCTACCCTCTCATTCTTATATCCCTCTTTTTTCTTTTCATCTCACATCCCCCCCTCTTTCTCCAAAATTAGATAGGAGAAAAAGACTGAGCAAAGAAAAAGAAAGAAAGAGATCCCCAAATCTGATCTCTTTAGTTTTTTTTCCCTGACTATGACCAGTAACAACTTGCAACCAACCCCCCTCAACAATGACAAACATCCATAACCCACTAAACAACCAAAAGCCACCCACCCCACCACTTGGGAATGAGGGCATAGTGCCTTAAAATGCTTTCTGGGGGTGATGGCATCTTTAGGAGATCCTGAGAAAATTAGGATAATGGTCAAGCCCTGGGAAAGCTAACTGTATCATTTGTTGTCTAGTCTCTGTGTGCTGGGAAAGTGCAGGGCTTAACTGAAGTCCTGGCTGGAGTAGTCTGTGTGAGGCTGGATCATCTTAGCTAGCCATTTTGACGTTTTCCTAGATGCAGATTTCCAAGAAAATGCAACAAAGGTATTCTGTGAGGTTGGATCACCTGGGCTACTTGTCTTGTCCTCATTGGTGTCTGGTCCTTTTGTTCTGAAAACACACAAATTTTTAAAGGTAACATAAGTATCTGCATTAACCCAAGGATGGAATGTACAGTGTGCACAAGTCAGCTAAAGATGATTCTCTGCTCTATTTTTAAGCAGGCAAACAGCATCTGTCAACTTTATCAGTCTGTTTGGACTGCATAACCAAATGGTCATGAGGACTCTGTAGCCAGCAAGACTTATCATGTCTCATCCAACTCAGAGCTGTTCCCAGCATATGTCACCTGTCCTGTACTTTTTCTTGATTTCTTCCTTCAGGTCTATAGCCAAGATTTTCAGGAGGTCTCCCCTGGTAAAATCTGATCCTTACTTATTTTGAAGAAATCCATGGCTTTTCATTTCCTATAGAAACTAAAGCATAACCTCTCACCCAACACAACACATTTCCTGACTTCCATTCTGAAGTTAAGACATCCTTAAAATACATAGGATGGTTTTATTCAGCAGGTTTTTTTCCCCATAATCCAATGTCTCTCAGTAGCTGCTGTTTTTTTCTCATTAGCATTTAAAAATTTTTAAGTTCATAAAGCACTATATAGGGTCCAAACATCCTGTGTTATGGTATTTCCTATCCTTACATGGCTTATTCTTTTTATATTACAGGAAAATGGTTTAGGAGCAGAGAGATAAAGAAGCTAGGTAGATGTGGAAGAAGAAAAAGGGAGCCAGGACACATCTGAAAATAAGGCCAGGGAGGAGTTTCCTTTAGCCCCTGCTCAATCCATGAGCAGCACCAAAGTCTTGATGTACCTTGCTGTCTTCCTATATGCATACCAATGATAAAGTTGCCCAGAAACCTAGCATTAGTACCTTGTCCAGTCGTTATCAGAGAGGCTTCCTCTGGCAGCAGATGGGATCCTGTGCAGAGACCCACAGGCAAACATTATGCAGACAGAGTCTAAACTGGAGGTCTCCTTCGGGTCCCTCCCCTAGGAGATTGGGAATCCCACAGAAGAGGGGGAGGAAAGATTGCTGTGGTCAAAAGAGATGGAGGACACCAGGAGGAATTGGCCCATCAAATTAACTAAGCAGAGCTCACCTGAGCTCACAGAGCTGAAGCAGCAAGGTCCTTCTGCCTATATGTTATGGCTGTTAGCTGAGTGTTTCTGTGGAACTCCTAACTGTGGGAGTGGGTGTATCTCTGACTCTTTTGCCTGCTCTTGGGACTCTTTTCTTTTGGGTTGCCTTGTCCAGCCTCAGTGCGGGCTTTTGCCTTGTATCTTGCTTTGTCCCGTTTGACTGTCTTCTCTTGGAGGCCTGCTCTTTCTAAAGAGGAAACAGAGGGGCAGTGGAACTGGGGGAGAGGTGAGGTTAGAGGGAGGGTAGCTGGAAAGAGTAGAGGGAGGGGAACTGTGCTCAGGATGTATTATTGTATGACAGAATAATCTATTTTCAATAAAAATGAATAAATAAAAAAATTTAAAAGGAAACAATAAAAAAAGTTAAGCCCATGAGCTAAACATAGTAAAAGGTTAATGATGGAGCAGAATGCAACAATGAATCCATATTTATTTATCTCTCCCCTTTCTCCGCTGCGATGAGGCAAGTAGCATGTACAGTATAAATAACCTATAACCTATAGTAAAGGATGACTCATGTCACTGACAGGATGGAGCCAGACAACACAAGGGGTTATTTTTAATTATAGCACGTAGAATAATACCTAATTTTAAACCTAGGAAGTTTATTTTGAGAATTTTCCATTTAATGTTTATGGCCCATGTTTGACTGTGGGTAATGAATTAACAGAAAAGGAATCATAGATACAGGGAGACTCCTGTGTTAGTAAACACATCCCAACAAAAGGAGAAAGGGGAGCTGTAGATCTCAGAGCGCTCTGTAGCTCAGCATCTCTCACGCCATGGAAGGACAGTGGTGGGTACAGAAACAGAGCAGCTGTAGGTCTGTGTGGACAGCCATCCTGTCTGTACAGAAGCGTGTAACAGGCATATGTTTAAAATTGCAGCGTATGACTCCAACGTTAAATTCCCTTTAGTCCACCTGTTTTCAAAAATTAATTTTCAGAATGCCTAATGCGAAGTCAAATCTACCATGTCAAGTTACCATACAGGCGGTAAACTTTTCTCTGCCTGAAATAATAATATATACTAACTTTTCTAGGCAGACAAGGGTCTGTAAAATATGCTGTTGTTTATCTCATGAATGCAAGTAAAGCGCACAGATAGAAACTAATGTTATATAGCAGTAAATTAATATATTAATGGAAGGATGTCACAGCCTTTAAAAATAAAACTGTGCCCCCAGGCAGAGGAAGGAGCCAGAATAAAGGAGAGAGAGATGAGCACAAGATTCATCTTGTAAATTTGACTTTAGAGCCGCATAAAACTTCACATCATCGTGAAGCAAAAATAAATTCCAAGCAGTCTGTAAACATCAACAGTAAAGCGAGACAACTGTGCCTGTCTTCCAGTAGGTGGCACAGGAGACTAAAAGGAGGAAGACAGGAGCCTTCACATCACAGGTGTCATGCATATCCTGAGCTGAACGTTATCCTTAAGTCAAACACAACTGCAAGGAATTGTGAGCTTACTGTTGTGATCATCATGCCCCTTGGGGTGTCTCCGGATTTAGTCTCACGGTGTGTGTGTGTGTGTGTGTGTGTGTGTGTGTGTGTGTGTGTGTGTGTGTGTATAACGGATAAACGAAGTGAGTAAATAGTCTTCATTGGAAAACTGAAATTTGATAAAAGAAAAGAGCATACAGTTTAAAAAATTGTTTGAACAAGAAGTATCATGAATTCATGAAGGTTGTTTTATTCAATAAGTGTTTCCTATTTTTTGGTTCTCAAAAAGATTTAGAAGGTGATTTAATTCTCACCATGAGACCTTTATCTCTGCCCAGTGCCTTCCCTATCAGGCTTGACAAATATTCCTTGAAGAGTGATGGACTGCAGGTCTGTGGAAAGGAACAGGAGTCTGGGGTAGCTAGCATAGGCTACCTGGTACTGAACTCTCAGGGGCAAGAGATGGGAAATTTTTAAAATAACAAATAGCACAACTGTAATAGATCAAAGCCCAACAAATGTCTTAAAATTTATTAATCTCTAATAATACTGTAAAAGTAAAATACTGTTACTGTGCTTGGAAAAGTTAGCAGGAAATAAAAGTTCTTTTCAAATCAAGCAAATGAAGGAAATCAAACACTGAATCTGCCTTCATACAAACTACCTCAAGTAACCAAGGAATCTCATGTGATGTTTCTCTTTGTGAAAGTATTCCATCCAACAAATGAAGACACTGTGTTATAGTTATACCACCATTTTGAGACCTTTAACAATATGTTGGATGTAGACACTTACAGTCAATGACCGCCAATGTCACAAAAAGGCTATGAAGATATCCACTTCAAAACAGAATACAGCACTAGTGATGGGTATGTTTGCCAAAAAAAAAATGAATCTACATCTCTAGGTCTGGACTATTCAATCAATACCAGACACAGATGTCTGCCCACAGTAGATCTAATGGCAGGCCAAGTTGCGATGTAAAGTACTATATAACAGGGGAAAAAAAGGATGTCTTTCAATAGCATCTAATTACTCATATAATAGTATATACTAGGAAAATAAGTATATTATGAAGGCTAATTTTAAAGTACTCATTACAATTTTTAAGTTACATTTGTGTTTCATATTGTATTCCTGTTGGATAGCCCCGGTCTGTTCTAACCACAACTTGCAGGAAAAGTATTAGACAGAGGGACTTGATTAATAACACCCAGAAGCAAAGTCTAAGCTATTAGACAAGAAAAATCTACACTTTAGGAAGCCCTGAAGTGTATTTTATTTTACTTTATTTCATTGTATTGTATTTTTGGTTTCTTGGGGCAGTGTCTCTTTCTATATAGTCTAGGCTGGCCTGTGACACACAGAAGTCTTCCTGCCTCAGCAGAAACCTTACACTATAAAATCGTATAATTAAGATCATGCAGACTTGACTTCACTATGTCATGTCAAATGCTAGGTGCATTGATAACTTTTGTGTTGGAAGTAAGTTTAAAGCTTTACTCACATTGCAACAACATGAGCGAACACTAGGGGGCAGTGGTGTTAGCCCTACGCTCTCCAGGGATTGGAAAATTACACCAAAGGGGTGTGGTAGCAACATTTCCAAAGCTGATTTCTGAAGTTACATGGGCAGTTTGTGATATCCATCACCTGATGAAAGGACACTTGGCTCAAATTCTGAACTCATCCACAATCGTTTTCTGGAAATGCCTTTCTAACTATTCTTTCTGTTCCCCAAAAAGAGAAAAGGAACACATGGGGTTTTGGGGTTTTTTTGTTTTTTTCGGGGGGGGGGGTGTTTTTTGTTTTGTGTGTGGGGGGGGTGTTTTTGTTGTTGCTGTTTTTGTTTTGTTTTGTTGTTGTTGTTTTGGTTTGGTTTGTTTGTTTTTTTAAGTAGCAATTTCTTGTCTGTGCAGAAATAGCATCTAGTTGCTACCTCATTTTTCTCTTATATTCGCCGGTTTTTTTCACCCTCTCTTCCATGCACCTTGACGGCTCTGTCACTGTTGATAGTATTTGAGAATAGTTTCTATTCTCAGCCTTCAGCTTTCTTTCTCTCCATTCTTAATTCTACTCAACTCAGTTTAATTCCAATTCAAAAAAATATACTAAATAATCAGTTTGGATGCTAGCCCACTACCTACAAAAAAAAATAAATAAATAAAAAGGAACTAAAACTAAAATGTCAAAACTAAAAATCAAAAGCTATAAAATCTCATTTACATTTTCTAAAATTATAATTTGCCCATTTGTGTTTGTTTATTTGTTGTGGGTTTTTGTCTGTTTTTACTATTGTTTTGATTTTGAGACAGTATCTTACAGTGGAACCCAGGCTGGCCTCCAGTTTGTCCATCCTCCTGCTTCAGCTTCCTAATGCTGGTGAAAGTGTACCACCATTCTCCTCTAATTTTTTTAGTTCATTTTAAAAGCATAATATTCTGTCAACAGTGATTTTTTGGTAGATTGTGTAGTGTTGGGCAGAGACCATAGGTACTTTATAAATGGTGATAAGGTCAGCATTTGTACGCTCAACTCATCCAACTGTGTTCGAGAGCCTTCTTAATATGCAGTGAATCTTCTAATGTACAAACAACACATCATTTTTTTTCTTTTTAAAAAGTAGACTCTGTGATTACTGCATGAGGTGTGTTATGAACTCAGCTTTGACCTACTTAAATTCTAATTCCTCATTCCACACGGTGCTCGTGATTTACTTCTTGAAGTCTGTTCGGAATGTGTCATTAGCAGCAGGCGGTGGGGTGATTATGAAAATATGTGATTAGTACCATTAATCCTACTGATTCTGATTCATTTCTTTGGTCCTTTTGTACCTGGAATTTCTATAGCTATTCTCTTAGTATTTCATAAATAATAAGTGGTTTGCTCTCCTATACAGAGAGGTAATTTGGATCCATGTTTGTGCAACTCACAATCTCAATTCCTTGGAGTTTCGATCAGGTTTGAGATAATGTTGGTTCCACTATATCAGCCAGAATTCTGTGGCAAGAAAGCTGCAATGAATTTAAACCAGGGGCTGTTTTCACAATAGTGGACAGGCTGGAAAGAAAGTAATAGGGAAGGCTGGAGTGCCATCACAGGGCAGGAGGAAGCTGTCACCACCATGGGCATGAAGGGACAGCCAAGAAGCTGGTTAGTTCTTTGAGAAGCACAGCTGTGGTGTCCTCAGGATGGAACCACTGCCAGAACCAACAATGGGAGGAGCTGAGGCAGAAGCATTCAGATCTACCTCCTCCCCTGCTCCGCCTCAGCCAGGGTCTGACCTTGGCCGCTGGGAGCAAGAAACAGGCAGGCAACCAGGTGGTGGTTGTAGCTATGGGGAAGAACAGCCCCTGGATGTTGGAGACCGCTAGAAGTCTCTCCTTGTGTATCTATTTCTTTCTCCAGTTCTTCACCAAAGCCCAGGGAAGTAACCCTTTAAGGAAGGTCTTCCATGGAAATGCTAGGCCTTTTCTTCCCTATGTCGTGTTTGATGGCTTTTCTGTGGTTCAAAGGGAAATACCTGCTATCCCATAAAAATGTGGGGCGTCTTCTCAGCATCAGATGACCATCGTTTAAGTGGGTTCGATGCCCCTTGATGCTAGAGCACCTCCTAAATTAGTCAGTCCAGCCTAGGCCATCACAATCTTGCCTTCTTTATGGTTAATTCAAGCTTCTGTTTGCAAATGCTCTCAGTGCTTCATCAAGTATTACTCCTGAGCTTCCCCATTCCCTTCCTGAATTTTCTCTGAAATCGATTGTCATTACAAACACTCTATGCTAAAAAAAAAATCCATGGATTAAAAACTTCCCTTCAGAAAATGTACACTGCTCTAAAACTTATTAAGTAAATAAAATGTTACTTTTCTCTTCTCTAAGAATCTCCTGATTCTTCAAGACAAACTTTGTCTGACTTCTGCTCCCAAGCACTCTTTCCTTCTTTTTCCCTATCTGGATGATTCCTGCCAGCTAGCTATCCAAATGGCTGGTACACAGGGATGGGCTTCTCCTTTGGCACCACCCTCACGGGGCAGCTTTGTCCCATATAGGCCACCACTATGGTTGAGAACAAGTGAAGCAGATTCTTCCAGAGAAACACAGCCCGTGGGTGACTGTGTACCCGTGCCGTGCTTTATACAACTGTGTGGTGAGGTTAGCTATCAGAGGGGAGAGCTACTCTGTGGTATGAAAGCCAAGCTGCCAAGATAAAAGCTCTTCAATTTGTCGTTTTTAGGAATATCCCCCCCCACCCCACCCCCCAAAAAATGCATGTGGCATAGTCTCCAGCACAGAACAATGTCAAGCAAGGACTGAAAGAAAAGAGTCAAAGTAGTTATAATGTAGTGGGTGAATGTGCTATTGGAAACACTGCCTGTAACACAGGTTTCTTTTGTGAATAAAAGGATCAGAGGAGTTATTAGGGTCTCAGTCTGGGGTAGGTGGGATATTAGCATATCAAAGTAGAAATATGTGACGCAGGCATTGTGTTTCCAGCCCCCCCAACCCATCAGGCATAGCTCTGGGAGAAGGGTGATACCCGCCAGAAATAGTCTCTAGGACTCCCAGGCCACCAAAGTGAAAAGCCTTCAGAAGAGAGTCCAGGAGCTTGAGTCTGCCACCACTGACCCCAGGGGAGTGGGCGGGGCCACCTGCATCCCCTGTGATGTGATTTCCAGAACCCCACCCCCAGATTCCCAACACTCCCACTGGGTCATGTCCCAGATTCCTGAGGAAGCACAGAGGCTTTGAGTGCTATGGAAACCAAGTCTCCCTTGCTTGCTTCTCATTCTACTCCACCACCCAAAATACAGAGAAATAAAGATGTGCAAATACAAACATGTAAGGATTTTATTTAATTCTGGTCACTTGGGTTTTCATTGAGATTGTTGAACAAGACATCAAGTAAAAACCAGGACTATGGCAAGTTGATGTTTGCTTTGGAATGAGAGAGATGATGAAGTCTAGGATGGCTGATTAATGCTGCAAGAGCTCCTATGGCTGACCCACATATCTTGTTTGAATTCATTGCTTGCCCATGACAAGCCATCTGTGCACCCTGAGAGGACCACCATGGTCATGAAATCTTCCTCTCCTTCCACTGGCATCCAGCTGTGGAGACTGCACCAGTGAGCCCTCTCCAAGCCCAATGAGGCTACAGGAATCAGTGGAGTCCTTCCAGATGCTTGTTGCTTTTAGCAAAACAGGAACCCCAGAGATTCCTCTCTCCTACTTCCATGAAGGTCTGCTTGCTCATGTCTGTTTCCCAGCTCTTGTAGACTCATTGAGAGACAAATGCACTCTCCAACAGTAAAGACTTAAGTTGGGCTGGGCCAAATACTCTTCTCCCACCCAGAAGCACATGGATGGGGCCATGGAGACAGAATCATTACAGATGCTGGGGAACCATGGTGCAAGTGATGCTGTGCAGGATGCTGAGGAGCCAAGGTGCAAATGATGCTGTGCAAGATGCTGAGGGACCCATGGAGCAAGTGATGCTGTGCAGGATGGCAGGGACAGATATGGACCTGCCCACCTCTCCCTCAGACCCACATGAAAAGGACAGTGCTGAAGAACTTTGTGCTCATATTTGTACCAGGGTTTTATGCCAGCTAGCCACATGCAGTCACTTAATGCTCAGAAAATATCTGAGCAGAGTTCTAAACTACCCAGACCTATGCCCATATTAAAGACTGAAAATAAAGAGAAAACTGGTAGAAACCATAAAGAAAGTACATAGCTACTTCTGCTACTCAGTCTACACTTTTAGCACAAAGTCCAAAAGCTAAAGGCAAAATGTTCTATAAAGTATGCTTTGAAATTCATAATTAGGGTACCTAAGAAAGACAATACCATGACTTACATTTCATTAAATAATCATTATGTGAATATTAGGTTTGAATAAATTATAACTTGAAATATATCTAAGAAAATTGAAGTGAAAATAAATATAGCTGACTGTACTCTTCTTTTGATTGTAATAATTGCAATAATGATTAAATCAGGTCATAGTGTTATCCTGTGGATTAAATAAGTTTATATTGTAAAACACTCATATAATGCCTAGCTTGGACTTGGAGTAGGTCCAATATCATTTATTTGCCATTCGTATATACATGCCATTTTTTATAATTATGGTTATAATTCGATTTTAAAATAGGGAGAAAGATTAGTAGTCATTTAAGTCTGTATTTTTTCATGTGTGTGTGTGTGTGTGTGTGTGTGTGTGTGTGTGTGTGTTGTGTTGTGTTTTGAAGCAGAGAAATCCATTTCCAAAATCATTCCTATAAAAATATAGTATGGGCTTCAAGGAGGAGGCAGCTGATAAGCTGGGACTCAGCCTGAAGGGGTTAGGTTTCCACTCAACAGCAAGCTTCTGTGGAGATGACTGGCAGCCAGGAAAATAACCTCCTAGATACTCTTGTTTCAAAGCTAACACTGTCACACTGTTGTGGGATAACTGATATGGTGAGAAGTAAGATGTAACTATAAGACAGTAGCCAATAAGTAACAGGGCCTGGTCCAGGTGAGCCATCTGGGTCTGAACTGAATTCTCAAGTGTTAAGTCACAGTGTGTTTTTATGAGAACAGGGAACTAAGGTAAGGGAACTGGGGAGCCATGTGGGTGACAACCATGGATAAACACCAGTGAGGATAAGAGTTATTTTAACAGCTGATGAATTCACAAGGTGCAGTTGTATGGATGCACACCAGCTAAACGTCAGCTCTGGGCATCTGAACATGTCTTGTGAAGGCTGGAAAGGTCCACACCGGCTTGGAATCCTGCTGAGAATAGCTAGACTCTAAAGGGAAACGGAAACCTGCATCTGCTTCTTCTTACTTGGTCTTCCTAGAAATTAAAGTTCTCTGGGCTCTTTGAAACCATATGTGTATTTATTGTCCTCCGGAAGTGGGAGCAGTCTAATGATCTTGACCATGAATAAGGGAGATCACGGTGAGTCACCCTACTTGGCTCGGAGAGAAGAAAGCAAACCAAATTTCCATCGCTGTGAATGAGTTTGTCTATACTAAATGGTTCTGTTAGGTTTGGCTATTCTTTTGTTGTTTGGTTCTTTCGAGACAGGGTTTCTCTGTGTAGCCCTAGCTGTCCTGAAACTCACTCTGTAGACCAGGCTGACCTCAAACTCACAGAGATCCACCTGCCTCTGCCTCCCGAGTGCTGGGATTAAAGGCGTGTGCCACCACCGCCTGGCTGGATAAGTTTTTTTAAACCCAAGTGATCATAGACAACTGAGAATGCTTGGAACAGGAATCACAGCCCAGGGCTTGTGTGTCACTCAGAATAATAGGAAGACTTAGAAGCAATAGCAGAAAGTTGTAGGTTGTAAGGATTGATCTGTGTCTCCATCTTTACCAAGAATACTCGGCATCCCCTTGTGTTTACTGAAATGAGTAAGTGCAGATGGTTCTTCATGCAGACTCTGTGCCTGTATGGCAGATAATGACAGAACATGAAACAAGCCCGAAGGCCGCAGGGTATCCCAAATGGAAGAGCTGGTAGATGGAGTTGAATATGAGGGAGAATGTTCTGGAGCTGTCCCTGCACAGAGAGGAATGGCTGGCAAGCAGATGAATTTGTCGGGGGACCACCAAAGCACACACAAGCAACTACTGTCATCTACAGTGACCTCCTAATGTCTTCCCGATGTCTTTTAGATTTTTCTGTGTCAAAGCCAGAACTGAACCTCCAGAATACTCCACAAAAAGTTTTACATGTCATTTCTCTGGACCTAGTGGGGAGTGTGGGGACAGGAGTGAGCCCTCCTTGAAGTGTAACTTAAAGAGCATTTGGCTAGCGCGAACCAGCTATTTGGTGGAGCTGTGACTCACACTGGAATATTAATGGCACGCAACTATTTTTCAAGTCTGTAAAAATGTAAAGGAAAAAGTCTCCCTAAAATCCAAAAGCAGATGTTTCCACATTTAAACAAAACAAACAAACAAAAATTCCACCAAATGGTAAACTCATCCTTCAGATTTATCAGCTTACTATTAAATGAGCTTATCCTCCTGAACCTACATATCTCTCATATTGATAGGAAACATTCAGAGTACCTCTTGATGCACAGTCCTACATGGAGTTTTTTAAAAGACAAAAGCTTAGCATTTAAGGTGTAAAATCTGGGAGGAAAGTTAGATTGTAAAATCACATGCCCCCCCAAAATGGAGCTCAAACAAAAGTGAACCTTAAAATGGCAATCCTGTGAAGGCCATTCTTTATAATTGGCATGACTTTTTTATTTGCTTATAATTTAGTAGTTATTTTTCAATTAACTATGAATAAGACCTTATGCCTTTGAGGTTTCTTGTTTTGTTTTGTTTTGTTTTTTTAAAAAAAAATATTCCAAAGGGAGCTTTAAATGGAAGTGTAAGCAGTATTGCAGTTCCCCTGGAAAGGAGACAGAGCTGGTCATGACTGGAGCCAGAGATACAGGGAGCTTCCCTAGGGTACCATGTGTGGCAAAGAGCCCATGTGACTCAAGATGAGATGGGAGACAGGGTATGTTATAAAGCCCTGTGGATTCAGACCCATGAAGACTCTGAAGGAAAGTTCCTATGAGATTTAGACAGGAAATTGCCTTTCAAAAATGGGAAAGGTTGGTAAAAGGAAGAGATTCACAAGAAGGGAAAATGATTTGAGCAAAATCACTGAAGTGGAAATAAGAGAGCGTCCCTGGAAAGAACACAAAAGCATGGCCAACATCAGTAGATAATGGAGGAAACGTTGTGATCATGGGTAATGAGGGTGATCAGGAACCAAATCGTATTCAACCTTCCAAGTTGTGCTTTGGGCAATAAAGGGCCTTTGAGGCTGAAAATGGTTTGTAGTTAAGTGCATTATGCACATCAGTGGGTCAAGTCAGAGGCAGGAGGGCCAATGAGAAATTCACTGTAGACCACCCTAGGAAATAGGTGCACTAGGAGCCAACCAAAATGGAAGCATAAAAAAAAAAAAAGAAGGCTAAGGACAGAAAATGAAGTTGCAACAAAGAAAGGTAATGATTGGTTGGCTGTGAGAAACATGGAGAAAGTACAATTTAGCAGCTTCACACTTTCCAGTCCAGGTGACCCAATGTGACATGAGTAACTAATGTCATCAGACCAAGAGCTGTTTCAGACACACTAAGCAGAGTGACCTCAGGACAGACAAGTGAAACCGTTTCCTAGGCAGCCGAAGACTTGGTGAGTAAATAAAAACTTGGTAATTTAGTCACACAGCCTTGTACAGGGGGATTATGGGGTGACTAAAGTGATAACATGCCTACAAGTGTTGAGGCATGGGATGCTGAATAGAGGGAGACTCCTGAAGACCACTTGTCTTCAAAAGGTTTAGTCACTAACAAAATACTACAGGATGGGTAGAATAAACAAGAAAGCACTACCTTTCCATAACCTAGAGGCTAGAAGTTCAAAATCAAGGTATCAGTAGGGCTCACTTCTTCTGAAGCCTCTCTCTTTAGCTAGCCGGCTGCCTTTCCTTTTGCCTTTGTCTGTGTCCTAACTCCTTCCATTTCTTCTTTCACCTCTTCATCATCCTTTTTTTTTTTTTAATTGAGACCCGGTCTCGTGTAGCCTAGGCTGTCCTTCAACTTGTTGTGCAACTAAGGATGACACTAAACTCACCTTCCTGCTGGGATTCTAGGTCTGTGCCACCAAACCTAATCCATGCCGTGCTAGGGATGGGCCCAGAGCTTCGTTCACACTAGACAAGCACTCTACCAACAGAACGATATCACCAGCCCAAGCTCCTCTTCTTCTAAGGACAACAAAATTGGAATAGAGCCCACTTATATCACCTTATCTTACCATAATTACCTCTTTAAAGACCATGTTTCCAAGCATAGCTACATTCTGGAGTACTAGGGCTTAAAGCTTACATGGGTGAATTGGCCAGAGAATGCCACACACTGCAACCCATAATAGAGAGTAGGGAAACTCATAAATGAGAAGACAATGGGCATTCAAGGTTTGATGAAAGCAAATAACCAGTAACTCACATTCATTGACCACCCTCTCCCTACCCACCTTGAGTGGCACCAGACCTGACATTCTCCGAGATCTGGCCCAGTGAAACAGCTCACATGGTCTAGTGAGTGGCATGACAAAGTTATTAGCCAAAATCCAGATCTTGTCAATTTTTAGCATTAGGAAGTCCATTTTGTACATTGTTGGAAATGCCCCAGACAAAGCACATGCATGCATTTATCTGTACCAGATAAGCTAAGGAGCATCAATGACATGAAAGGAGAGTAACGTTTAGAGGTAATGTTTCAGTGCTAATAAAATAGGCCTTTGCCATGTGAGGTGGGAACCATAATGAACAATGGTTAAGACACCATAGGTTCTGTCTGAGGATGTTCTGACTTGTTTGTTTTCAAAGACTAAAAACAGAAGTTTTCTCATGCTATGAAATATCTTATTTTTTTCTACTCTCCCCAGGAGTTTTTTCTCCCTTCTTTCTATGATTTCTGACCAAATAAGACTCTTGGTGACTTTCTCTGTGTTCTGAGGTCCAGATCGCTTGTCTTTTTCTGTCTCTACTTCAAATCCCAGTTCTAGGTTCACTGGTGTGTTTCAGTGAACTACTGTCACTATAGTAGCTTCTGCCTGAAGACCTCCAGCACTAACCCTTCCCAGCTGCGGCTGGTTCTGCCTTCAAAAAATATTATAGACTTTAGAGTGAGCTAGTGAGTTTTCCTTGTTCTGAATCTTGCAAGTTCCTCTTTCAAAACAGAGGATAGTATGTTGTGAAGAAGGTCATAATGTTAATATTAATTATGGTGTTAATTGTTCTTTGCTTAGTTTATGTTCTTTTATAGGTTTAGTCATATATTCAGCTTCACTAGTGAACCTAAGCCTCTTCATTTTCCTTTATATGTAAATAAGTCTTGAGTAAACTCTGGTAGTTGAGAATGCTCATTTTCTACATTGGTTATTAAACATGTCTATTGAAGTCCACTATTTGAATGTATCTACTAATTGAACATCAAAAGAGCATTGATCTTGTCTTGAAGAGTCTGGTGGCACATTACAGAGTCTGAGGCAGGAGAATTGTAAGTTTGAGGCTAGCCTGGGCTGAAAAGCAAGACTCTGTTCCAGATAAAGCAGAATAAAAATTGAGTTAAAATAACAATAAATTGACCTTACAAATATATGTTCAAAAGATTTGCTGCCCATACATGAAGATCATAATTAGTGATGACACACTCTGCACTTGAGCACTAGGAAGAAAATAGATGTTAAATGTGAGATGCCGCCTACACTAGCTAGCTTCATTTAGCCATCCCATAATACCTAACATATTTCAAAATAGAGCATACACCATAAATATGTACACTTTTTAGTTGCCAATTAAAAATAAGTAATTTTTAAAGTAGTGAGAAAGTGAATAAAATCAAACACCCGACATACAATCTGGACCCCAGAGAAAGAACTCTGAGGTGAAAATTGCTGTGCCTGTATTTTTTTCAGAGAAGGGTAAGAAAGGTATGTGGCAGTGCACACATAAGACACAAAGCTCATAGTTCTTCCAGAAGTGAGGAAGAGACCCTTCCCCTGCACACATGAAATCCCACACTGCACAAAACTATCCTGGAGAGATGAGAGACTACCTCATCTCCACAGAGACTACCATGATGCTGGTAAGCACTTCCGGGCCTTGTTCCTGGGCCCAGCTCCCTACCTGCTGTTTGTGCATTTGTCAAAGCCCCCCTTCTCTATCTGATATCCCACTCACAGGCTGTGGATCCCAGGTCCTGCCACCTCCAGCAACCCCAGACTTGTCCAAGTCTGTGCACTGTCACCTCCTGATGGACCAGTGTCCTCCTCACCCAACCCCCTTCTCACTCTTCCTATTTCCCATTCTGACTGGAGGCAGCCATCTCACCCAGCCATGTTACTCTCACACTTCCTGCATACTCCCCATTTAAGTCTCCTTCTAAAATTTCACTAGTGCTGTTCCTCCACTGCATAGCCCTCTCTCTACTTCCTTGCCCGTCAAACTCTGTGCTGCATACTCCAGTGAGTTCCAAGTCGAAAACAACCAGAATATGCAACATCATGCCAAGGAGAGTAACTGAATCAGCTTCGCAAGTTCTAGTGTGAAAACAACTTTTAAAAGAAGAGACCATGAAATATTGATTGTGAAACATAGTGACTACTTTAATATAATTTTAAAAAATAGAGCCACTAAAGGACTCTTACCAGCACTGAGGGAGTTTCCTTGGGAGATCTACCTTGCCCTGGCCCCTTTCCATGATCTCTTTCCCTTCCTCCTTGTTCACCACAAGGTAAAGAACCTCCACCACATGCTCCTGCTGTGTTTTACCCAAGGACATAGATCTTAGCAACCACAGACTTCTGAACCTTCTGAAACCATGAAACCTTTCTTCTCTGGAAGGTGTCCGCCAGGTATTTTGTCACAGCGTTGTAAGAGCTAATTAACATTGAAGTCAAGAGAATGTCTTCCGCAGCATCTGTTATGGGGAAAGCACTGTCCATCTTCGGTCGGTGCGGAAGCCAGGGCACGGAAAGCCAAGGTGGTTTCCCTCACACCTTCTCCTTCTCTGTCTTAGCTCCTTTTCTGTTGCTGTGATAAAATACCATGACCAAGGGCAACTTTACAAGAAAAAAGAGTTCCAGAGGGATAAGAGGTCATCACAGTTGGGAGGCGTGGCAACAAGCCGTAGGGTTGGTGGTGGGAGCAGGACGCTGAGAGATCACAGTCTCAGACATAAATGTGAAGCAGGGAGAGTGAACCGGAAGTGGGTCAAGACTCTGACCACCCAAAGCCCACCCTCAGAGACACACTTCCTCCTCCGGCAAGGTTCCATCTCCCAGGGATTCTACAGCCTCTCCATATAGCATCACCTACTGTGAACCAAGTGTTTAGAATACCTGAACCTCTGCGAGACAGTCTCAATTTAACCACCCCATGCTCTGAAGGTGCTCATCTGCGCCTCAGGAAAGCTAAGCCCCTGTCACAGCTAAGTATCTTGCTGTTTAGTGGTGCTTGGGAATTGCTACTTAAAAACAATTAATTAGAACTATCTAAGGCAGTGTCTGCATATAGCCATTTACTAAGCAATTTCCCTAAGATGTCTTTACATTTTTACATATATTCCAAGCACTGTTATAAGTCTGGAACTGCCAGAGTCAGAGTCACAAGAAAACTAGAGAGACAGAAAGCATATATATGTATGTATGTATGTATGTATGTATGTATGTATATATGTATGTATGTATGTATATATGTATGTATATATGCAGGTATATGCCAGCTTATTTGCAAACTGATCAATGATATATTTTTTACTATGCACATTGAGGTGGTGTATTCACAGTGTGTCACAGTATGCATGTGCACACAAAAGCTAACTAACAAGGTGAAGTATAATGTTTTCAAAGAAGCCTTCATCAATACAAATACATATCCTCGACAGCTGAAAACCTGCGCACTGCGGGACTTCCTTATCCGTCGGTCATTGTAAAGTGACCCAAGCTGTTTTGTTACAGGGAGCCCATCAAAGATGACTACTCAGACACCGTTTGTAGCCAGTTGAAAGTCTTTATTCCAGCTGGCTGGGATGCCACTCAGGTGTTCAGATCTATGTGCAGAGCCTGAGCATTTAGACCAAGGGACTTCTAAAGGCAAAAGCTCATCCTGGCGTCTCACTGGGCAGCTGCAGGGGTTGGTCTGCACAAGCAGGCAGTTTAACAGAAGTTATTATGGTAAGTTAGCTGGAGCATCTTAGCCTCAGGTCCTTGAGTTGGATAATTTCCCACAGGATTCTTCATCAAGGAGATCAAATTCTAGTTAAACATGAAATGGCCTCAGCAAGAATACAAAATGGTGGAGCCTCTGCCCTGTCTTGCCCTGTCTTGCCCTGTCACAGTTTGTGGCCTTCTGACAAGAAGCCAAGGGGACAGGATAGGCTCCAAAGCTACATAGAAAAACCCTGTCTCAAAACAAAACAAAACAAAAAGAAACCAAGGGGAGGGGGCTTGGCTTAGTCACTTCTTAGGGGTCTAGTTCACATTGAATGCTCTAGGACTACATAAAAGCCTAGTTTTAATTTGATTTTTTTTTGTCCCTCAATATCCATGCCCACCAATCTTAGAAACTATGAAATCAAAACTATCCATTAAGACAAGATTTCACAAAGCGATTAACAAAGAAAACTTTACGTAAGATTTGCCAGGTTTAATCGTAACCACTCTTGCAAAGAGCGAGATTTTCTAAACTTGTAACCCTGAGACTCTCAAAAACTATCAGCCAGGGATTTTCTGTGAGTGTTCCAATAATATCTGACCTCATCCTCAGTGGAACTCACCTTGCTGAAGAGTGAGTCTTAAAAATAAGCCCCGGAGAAATATGTTTTCAAAATGTAATCTATAAATCCTTATGGTGGATCATGCATCAATTGCTTTGGAAACAATTCAGAAGAAAGTAAAGAAGCAAATTATTACATTTTAAATGAAATTTGTCTCAATTATATGCGTATGTAAATATGATATATCTTTCCCTATAGATGGGATGTAAATCTATTATAGTCAGGAATATAACACACAATAAAGGAATGTTATGTGATAAGTTAATGCAAAGCAATCCTTGGGAGACTAAGGCAGGCTTCCTGTGAGTTCAAGCCCTTGACCAGCCTCAGAGCGAGATTCTGTCTTTAAAAAAGTCAGCTCTTGAATCTCAGTTCAACCAGAAGAAAAAAAAATTCACTTGCGTATTTTAATGTTAATAGTAACAAAGGTTATCAGTATGGTGTAATGATCAGATAATGTGGGTGCTCTATTGAGTGAGGGATCACTTGGTGGAAATTGTATTAAAATCTCCCTTTTTCACCATAGTGACAGGGGAAGGTGCTGCTGTCCTTTGTTCCCTTCATTTCTCAGATTTTCTACATATGGACCTCTCCACTTGTCTAGCCCTGCTTACCCATCAGCTACCTGCCCCCGTACCTATTTGTAACAAGCTGTAACAAAAAACGTTCTTGTAAGATAGCGCTTGTCAGTTGTACTGGAGTTAAAATACAGAGTTTGTGACTGAGGCCCTCTTTCTTTAGAGGGCTTTTTGTTATTATTGTCATATGACTGACTCTCATAGCTCCAGGAAAAATTCCGGGCAGGAGTGGCTGTTGTTAATTGGTAGGCTTTGGTTACCATACTTTGCTAAATCTCTTTGGGGGTGAAAAAATCAAAGAAATCACCTGATTTATTTCCTATGAGATTTAAGGCTAAAGCTATGCTTAGTTAACTAAAACTTGGTCAAATAATATTACATGAAGCACAGAAGGGGAGAAATTGCATAAGTTGAATAATATGCAACTCATCCTGAATTCTGCACTTCCTTTCTTGTCATATGCTTGCTTCGTTATTCTCGGGAAAACTGTGTTCCTTCCCTTTACCTATGGCAGCAAACATTAAACCTGGCACCATTATTAAGTGCTGATGAAACACCCACACCCTAACACAGCAAACCTCCAAGCTTCCTGGCAAGCCACCTGCCATGCTAAACACAGGCAAGGAAGCCTTAAGGCAATTCCTGGAGTCATTTTCTTGTGCACGCTCCATACATGAAAGGGCTTTACATGCACCACATTAAAAATCAAACAAACGTCATCTTTGGCTTGAGCGCCGTAGCTACAAGCTGGCACAAACAGATCTCTTGGCAGAAAGGAGTTGGCACTCTTATTAAGGGCAATAACTTCAATTTCACATAGAATTGTGGAGATTTGCTGCTAAAATATAAAACCGAAAGCCTGACTACATCTGCCTGGTTTAGCTAAATGTTTTTTTTAAAGGAAAGATGGAGACTGGCGCTTTGGAGCAATCATTTTCTTTTTGGCAATGTCTTCATCTGAAATCTCTTAATGTTCTTTAATTTTAAAGGACCCTTCTTTCCATGTGGGTCTTTCTGTTTTAAGAGCAAGAACACATACATTCTTTCTTTTCTGATGGCTGGACTGTGTCCATGGTACTAATTAAGGAAAATATTCAGCAGGATGTTTTGTGAAAAGCTTATGAGATCTTCCTGTGCATCTCTGTCATTTGGTCTTCATAAAGGACTGAGTAGTGACAATATTTTTTCATCAGTGGGAATCACGGGGTGAGTGGATGGAGTAAATGATCATTAGTAGGATTTGTAACATAGCTTTGTGATATTGGAGTACTGTTAAATCTGGCACATATGTATGAAACTATTTTGACCTTGAGAATTAAGCCACCCTGAAAATCATTTTGTTCTTTCCAATTCTTCTATAGTAACAAAACAAACAATCGTGACTTCTCTTGTATTATTAGATTGCTCTTCTAGAACATATTCCCTTACTCCCCCCTCCTAGTCATTCCCTGGTAGACCTTTGCCACCTGTAACATATAAATATTTCTTAAAAAGAAAATTGGAGGGGAAATGTGGTGTCATTTTTCTTCCAAACAAAAACCATGGTTTGTTACCAATTTCCTAGTTATTTCTCTTCCTGCTGCAGGAAGACCCTTTGGTTGGTTTTATTTGGATCTGCCAGATAATTCTAAGTGGTCGAGAGCTATAGAAGTTCACATATTGACCTGAGGCCCTAGCTCAAACATATTTGCAGTAATTATAGGCTTAGTGATGTTCAGCACTGTGTGTCCTCAATTTAGGCCGCAAAAAAAAAAAAAGGAAAGACAAGCCATTCCTCCTGCCTCTTTACAAAGCAGTCTCCTCCCCGATCCCATTTAAATCCTATTTCTATAGTATTCAGTTATTTTGATTATTTTAACTACAGGAGGAAGGGAAGAAATGAAGTTCTTTTACAAAACACCACTCATTTGCTGTTCTGAGTAGAAACTTGATTGGGTATGACAATTCAAAGTTTAAAGAAAAGAAATTATCCTTGAATTTCAATTATCCCTGTTTGTTCTAGGAAATATTTGCACATGTAATTGAATTCTGGTTCTCAGATAATCCACCGTTATAGTGTTCTTTCTAAAATTCATCAAACTAGCATTTATCTTTTAAAGAGCCAAAATAAAGCAGGAGCATATTCACTATTTAAAACTTCTGGGATCATATGTTCATCTTTGTAGATTGCTGTATTTTCACATTTTTAAGTATATATTTATAGTCACTCATTTTAAGCAGCAAGGCTCAGTAGACGCCTTCTTTGAGCTACATGGCAGGCCAGTTAAGAAGGGCAAAAAGAACAGATTAGATAAATTCAAGAAATTCCATCACACAAAATAAAAATTTGAGGTTAGTAGATTCTATAAACTGTGAAATTGAGGTAAGATTTAGCTTTGCCTTTTAAGATGAAAAAGTTCCTTAGCATATGTGAACAGTCAAAGAAAAACACTAACAGCCAATGGAAGTCTTATGACTCAGGAGGATCAGGGGAGGAAGGGGTCTTGGTGGATTCGAACTCAGATTGGGACAGTATTAATGCCAATGTCTGACCATGATCGATGAAACAAGATGTGAAGGCATTTATTTACTGGGTTATTATCAAGAAGTTACTTTGATCAGGATGGATGTCAGATTTTTTTTTTTTCCAACAACCTGTTTTAGCTGTGAAGACTCTAAGTTGGTTTTGGTAATCTAATAGTCAAATAGAACATTCCAGTCAGCTGCTGGAAAATGTGCTGGGGGCTAACAGGGAAACATCGTGGGTGTAGAAGTTGAATCAGGCATCTGATGCAGCTGAAAGCCACGTATTTATTCTGTGCATTTATGCTGGGACCAAGCAGCACAGTTGGGCGACTTTCTCAGAAGCCCTCAACAGCTTCTCTTATATAACAGAAATAA
This sequence comes from Peromyscus californicus insignis, assembly GCF_007827085.1. NCBI lineage: Eukaryota > Metazoa > Chordata > Mammalia > Rodentia > Cricetidae > Peromyscus > Peromyscus californicus. The sequence goes on along the minus strand of NW_026294514.1, from coordinate 39,203,415 downwards.
AGAAGCTCAAAAAAACATTAAATTATTCCTCTTAATAGGAAGCCAAAAGTAGAATCAAATATATTTTGAGCCAAAATAATCAAAGTACGGTTGTCAGAGGAGAAACAGAGCAATAAATACTGCCATTATCTCAATATTTGTGTATGGGCGGGGTGAGTTGTTGGGAGGGTGGGTGTGTGCACGTGTGGGGGAGTATTTAGACATCAGCCTCAGGCTCTCAAGAGCCATCCACATTGTTTTTGGGACAAGATCTCTCAATGGTACCTGGGACTTGCTGTTCAGCCAAGTTGGCTGACCAATGAGCCTCAGTTATACACCCATCTCTGCATCCTGCACACTGGAGATACAAGCATATACCACCATGCCTGGCTTTCTATATAGGTTCTAGAGAATGAAATTCAGGTCCTCATAACTGTGTGGTAAGCACTTTACCTACTGAGTCACCTGCCCTTGACGTTCATATTCTCTTTGGGTTAGTACAATTTGGAGATCAAGCTTTCCCCCTCTCAAGCAGAGGTCTACACTGTCTTAGTTAGGGTTTCTATTGCTATGAAAAGACACTATGACCATGCCAACTCCTATAAAGGAAAACATTTAAGTGGGGTAGCTTATAGTTCAGAGATTCAGTCTGTTATCATCATGGTGGGACATAGCAGAGTGCAGGCACACATGGTACTGTAGAAGTAGCTGAGAGTCCTATATCTTGCAAGCAACAGGAAGTGGTCTGAGACACTGGGTGTAGCTTGAGCATATATGAGAACTCAAAGCCTGACTCCACAATGACATACTTCCTCCCACAAGACTATACCTCCTAATAGTGTCACTCCCTTTGGGGGCCATTTTCTTTCAAACTACCGCACATACTTATACATCACAATCAACTGACTAGCTTCTGCAAACTCCGGCCCCCAGAGTGTCAGATTCAGGAGCCTTTGGTGGGTCCCTGGAATTTCACATCTGAAAAGTTTCCAGATGCAGCTCTTGGTACAGGCATTGCCATCTTGTGAATCACTGCTCTAAGTAAAGCTGCAATACCAGGACAAGTAACTGCAGTGGTTAAAGTCATGTGAACACAGCTGCTCAGGACCATGCCTGACTCCCGGTGCCTTCCACAGTACTGACACACCATCAGTACTAACAACTGCCCTAACGATGGAAGGTAAGCTTGTATGTATTGGATCCCCTCTATAACTATGGCTGGCATTTTCTCTAAAACAGTGTAGCCTGGCACCACACACAACTTAATACAGTGGGTCTATACATTTCCACATCCAACCAAACACTGAGTTACATACATGACCTCACCTCCTAAAGTGAATAGTAATTACTTCAGATGTGAAATGCAAATGACTAAAAAGATAAATCTTGGGACACTATAAAATGCCACAAAATACAAAATATGATAGTTGTTCTTTTGTACCTGTGTATACACATTATATTTAGTAATATGATCCCCATTTTAGTAAAACTCTTAGTAGTTTGTGCATGGCTGTTGACCAGGACAGAGACCATGACCTCTCAATTCTTGCAAAGTTCCCACTGACCTAGGTCTTACCAAGTCCTTTGGTCAGTTTTATTTAGATCTGTGAGATAATTCTAAGTGGTCGAGAACTATAGAAGTTCACATGTTAACCTGAGGCCCTAGCTCAAAAATATTTACAGTAATTGTAGGCTTAGTGATGTTCAGCACTGCATGTCCTCAATTTAGGCCGCAGAAAAGAGGGAACGATAATCCATTCCTCCTAGCTGTTTACAAAGCAGTCTTTCCCTCCCCCCATTTAAATCCTTTTACTATAGCATTAAAAACAACAGGAATCTCCCATTGGCTAGGAGCTTAAGATGTGAGACATCCTATCGTGGTTAGTTAAGTCTCCTAGTAGAATCTTCCATAAACACACAGGCCTAAAAGCAATACTTGTCTGTCCCAGTGGAAACAAACACAGAACTCAGAACCCCCTTGTTGCAGTGATTTTGCTTTCTCCTTCTCATCCCCTTGTGTCACCTCTTAAAAACCCCGATTTCATGTGGTATCTAGTAGGAATTGCCAGGAACAAGGAGGAAAGAGTGAATGCCCATAAGGTAGTTTTAATTGTCAACTTGACACGGTGTAGAATCATCAGAGTAGAGAGTCTCAATGAGGGGCCATCTACATCGGGTTGTCCTTTGGAATGCCTGCTGTCACTTGGACTTCCACATAATATGAGCCATAATCAGGAGTCATGCGCTAAAATCAGCCCTTCTCCCTTAAGTGACTTTCGTCAGGCTCTTTTATCGCACCAACAGAAAAGGAAACTAGAGCACCTTGATAAAAGCTCCCAGTGATTAGGGGCTGGGGAGATTGCTCAGATCTTAAATCACCCCCTGTCCCAGCAGGAGAGCCTCAGCCTGGTCCCCAGCATCCAAGTAAAAGCTGGAAATGGTGGTGCATATATGTAATGCCAGAATTGTGGGGCAGAGACAGGCAATTCCCTGGGATTTATTGGCCAACCACCTAGCCAAATCCATGAGTTCCAGGCTCAGTGAGAGACCCTGTCTCAAAAAAAAAATGAGGTGGAGGGGATCAAAGAAAATACCCAGTGTCAAACTCTAACCTCCCCACACACATGAGTGTGCATGCACGTGTACACCCACATGAGTACATACATATTACACACACACACACACACACACACACACACACACACACACACACACACACAAGAGAAAGAGAGAGAGAAGCTGAAAGGCTGCTGGACCCTGAAATGAATGTACCCATAATTATGAAAAGCTCTTGGGGGAAAGTCTGGAAAATCTCACTCATGCACAAAAGAGCCTAGAAGCTGTAGCACTTTCCATTGGCTAATGACCTGTTCTCTCAACAAAGGAAAGGCTGTTGCTGCTAGTGTGTCTTCATGAGAAACAGATTTGAATTTAGGGATGAAAAGAGGCTTTGGACCCAGTTTGTGTCTCTGAGTACACTTTCTGAAGTAGAGATTAACAAGGCCTGGGAGGCAGTACTCCAGTGAAGAAGACATTTCTTTCCAAGCCCCAAAAACTAAGCCTCTCCCCGATCCTTCCCTCTCTTACTAACAGGAGGCACAGGAGGTCAGAACACATATTAATAGGAAGGCTAACAGGATTATTTGAAATGAAGAAATGCGTTCTGCAATCCTTCCATTAATATGAACAGACAACCAAGAAAATAGCAAATCCAAACCAAAATGAAGAACTAACCCCCAAGAAATACTGTCAGTAGACGATGCTATTTTATAACAATGGAATAGATTAATTATTTTCCTCAAATAATTAAAAAAAAACACAGACGAGCCATCCAGTTTTCAATTCCTGAAAACAAATACACATGCTCAGACTAAAACAAAACAAACACAGCTAAGAGAATCTATGTTCTGGAAAATACCATGCACATAAACATACATGGAAAGAAGGAGCAAGCTGAGACAGATGTACATGAAGGATGCTAAAACCTGAGACATCTGCCCACCAGGAGCTCCAGAAGGAAAGACGTAGGACTCTTGGAGAAGAAAATAGTAAACAAGTGACAAACTATCCCTGAAGTGAGGGCACAGTGAGGACAAACAGACAGGCGACATAAAAGGCCACGTGCTGTAGAGAGAGGCGGTCACAAGTGACTCGGCCAGGAACGAGTAGGTAGGACTAGATAGTTCATCCATGGTTGATTTTTGCATGCCAGCAGCCACTGGATCAATTCTCCTCGTGCTCACAGGCAATGAACAGTGGTCTGTGTCCAGTCCCAACTAAAATTTACTATGAAAGAATAAGGAGTGTTTTGCACAGTTGACCAAAAGGTATCCTCTCTGAAAACGTAACTGGGTAATTTGTTCCATCAGATGAACCCAAAAGGGGGAGGGGCAATGTGGGGATTAAAATGATAGTCAACGAATGACCTCACTACCAAGTGTCTGATGGTATGCATTTTTTTTAATTCAGAGAAAAATTTTAGGCATTTTTTAAAATCAATATGCTGGGGTATATTTTCTTTTTTTAAGTGTGTATATGTGTGTGTGTGTGTATGTACATAAGCATGCACATATGTGTATATGGGTGCACATATTCTTGTGCATATGGAGCACAGGTGTTTTGTTTCTTTATGTTTTTTTGAGACAGCATCTTTCACTGAACCTGCAGCTCAGCATTTCTGCTGGTCCTATCTGCCAGTGAGTCCAGGGATCCTCCTGTCTCCACCTCCCCGGCACTGGGATTCCAAGCACACTGATCTGTGGCCTGCTTTTTTTTTTTTTTTAATTGTGGGTTCTGGGGGATTGAACTCATGTCATCATGCTTACAGAGCCAATGCTTTATCTTATGGAGCTATGGAGTCAGCTCCTCAGCCCTTGACTTTTATCATTTTCAGGGATAAGAAATTGAGAGGTGGAACTTAATGAGGTTACAATACAAGGGAAGACTGTGGCATGGGAAAAAGTGAAGAAAAAGAACTCCTTCCAAAGTTACACAAGTTACAGATAAAGACTGTGTATGGGAGCAGTTTCCTGAATACTGCTAAGTGAAGCATGAGAACCTCACTGATTCCTACAGTCACTACTTGCCAAGGGCAGCCTCTGAGCACCCGAAATGAGGCTCATCTCCAATGCAGGGTGCTATAGTGTAAAATGCACTTTGGATTCCAAGACTCAAGTGTGTGGGGGAGGGAACACATGATGCAATCCAACAGTAATTCATGCTATGTAGGTTAAAATGATATTGCTTTTTATATTAATACAGCAGGTTAAGTAAAATATGTTGCTAGCATTGATTTTCCCTCTTTTTAATTCTAACTCCTAGAAATTTTTAATTACTTTTGTGATTCTCATTCATGTCTCTAACCAAGAGTACAAGGCAGTCTAAAAGTTTGGAGGGAAATTGGGTGAAGGAGCATTTGGGTGATTCAGGCAGATGTGGGGGATTAAGGACATCATTTGTAATTGTTTCAAGATACTCAAGTTAAATTTGTGTCTCAAAATAATGCATGGAGGATGTTTCTCCCTTGGAAAAAAAAATGAACACATCATAGACATAAGGAAATAGGCCGTAGAAGATTCATTATGACTTCAAATCTGCCTGGGAAGAGTTGTGATCACTGAAGGAGAACCCCAGGTGGTGCCGGAACTTCATCTGTATTTAGACGAAATCCTCACTGGGCTGCAAGCATCATCATGGGTTGGCTTTCTGTAGTTTGAAAGGGTAAAAGTCAAGGCTTAAAAATAAGGTAACCTAACATCTTCCTGTCCTACAGACAATCCATTGCAGAAACTCCACTGAGTATCTCAGGACAGGACTTGCCTGAGAAGAACCTGGTGCTGATGGGGCAAATCCAATAAAAAGAAAATTGGGATTTTAAACCAGGCTACCCCTCTTGATAAGTTGTCAGTCAAAATATCCTCAAATGCATGGAGGTGATACAGGTCAGAGTGAAAATGCTGTGGACGACATCCTATTTATAATGCCTACATCTTAAATACCACAAAACGTGGCACAAAGACTGTTTCTCTAAAGATTAAAGCACCTTGGGCCTCAGTTTTTCATATGTAGACTCTCTAGTACTTGCCTTATCTATCAGTCTGCATTTGTTTTCTTGGGAGGATCCTAAGGACTTCCTGGCTACCTGACCTTCTCGCTCAGACTGTAGTCTTTTTGGCTTCCGCTAATTTGCATTCTTTCTTAGCACCTGGTTGGGATGTGAGGCTGTCTCCCCTCTTCTACTTCCTTTACCCACTGATCAGAACTAAACATTCCTTCTATATTGTATCTGATATATTTTGAAAAATATGAGCGGGGAGTAAGCTCAGGCTGATCTTTTTTGAGGAGATACATCTATCAAGCAAAGATTGTCATATCCCCATACTAGATTTTTAAACATTTTTACTAATTGATGTCTGTTGTACCATAAAATGAATGACTATAGATAATAATAATGTATATTTATCAAAAAAGTAGAATAAATTATTTTAAACGTTTTCATCACAAAGAAATGATAGCTGAGGGAGATATGGTGGCATGCCCTACTTGGAAAGCTGAGGCAGGAGGATCACAAGTTCAAGACCAACCCAAGCAACTGAATAAGACCCTGTTCCAAAAATAAAATGGTTATAAAAGGGCTGGGGAATATAGCTCAGTGGTCTTAGGTTCATGATACTCAGTACCACCGAAAATAAAGAAAAAGATAAAATGGAAGAAATGTAAGGAAGAAAGGAGAGGTGGGAAAGGAGGGAGTATCTTAGAGTTTCTACTGCTGTGAAGAGATATCACGATCAAAGCAACTCTGATAAAGGGAAACATTTAATTGAGGTGACTCGCTTACAGTTTCAGAGGTTCAGTCCATTTATGATCATGAAGGGGAGCATGGCGGCATGCAGGCAGATGTGGTGCTGTAGCTGAGAGTGCTGCATCCTGCAGGCAACAGGAGTCAACTGACTGTCACACTGAGGGAAGCTTGAGACAGAGACCTCAAAGCATGCCTCCACAGTGACACACTTCCTCCAATAAGGCTATACCTCCTAATAGTACCACATCCTTTGGGGGCCATTTTCTTTCAAACCACCACAGGGAGGGAAGAAGGAAGGAAGGAAGGAAGGAAGGAAGGAAGGAAGGAAGGAAGGAAGGAAGGAAGGAAGAGAGGGAGAGGGAGTTTCATGAAATGCGCTTACCCGGATTTGGACATTACACAATATATACATATATCAAAATCATACACGGTGCTTATTACATGTATAAATATGTACAGTTTCTATGTGTCAACTAAAAAGCAAATTTCAGTGCGTGAAAATAATTTTGAAGTGGAAAATGTTACAAAATTTTTCAAGGCTAACTTATACTTAAAAAAGAAGGAGAAGTGAGGTTATTAATAAATAGGTCAAGATGTTTAAAATATCTAAGAAGACACAGGCAAAATCTGGTGAGTCCGTGAACTGATGAATGCATGTCATACTCTGAAGGTAAGCGTATTGAATTCCTATCACTGCTGTAATAAATTCCCACAACAACAAGATTTATTATCCATGGTGATGGAGGTCACATGGCCCAAACATGCTTCACTCAGCTAAAATGGCAGCATTAACAGGGCAGAAATCCTTCTCAATAATCTAGAACAGAATCCTCTCCCTTGCCCTTCCCAGCTTCTAAAGGCCTCTGAGATTCCTTATCTTGCAGCTCAATAAACAAACATGACAGCATCTTGTATTCAGGTCCCTCCCGTCAGCCTTTAAATATCCTCTGTGAATACATTGAGCCCACACAGTTCGTCCAATGGGATCTCTCCAACTCCAGTTATCTACAAAGCTTATCTGCTTTGTATAAAGTGAATATTCATAAACCCTGTGGATGAAGACATGGATATCTTGGGGACCAGTTTTCTCTATCACAAAGTAAAACATTTATCTAACCTTCATTTTGAAAGGTATTTTCTCATGTAGATCTGACAATGGGTCTTCTCACTTGCCTTGTTCCTATGAGACACTGGTCACCATTCTTGCTTTTATTCCTCAATACGGAACATCTTTCTCTAGCTACTTTTAAGAGCTTGCCTTTAGCATTGTATTTAGACAGGTTGTTTGTATTGAGCCTTGGTGTAGTTTTCTTTGACATAACCATCTTCCCTTATAGTTCACATGCCTGAAATTCATTGAGTGAGGGTTGGTACATGTATAGTTTCCATCAAATTTCAGCCATTCTTTCTTCTATACCCCTTTGGGGACTTCTATATTCCTTTGGGAACATACACATGTATAGATTGCTTAATGCTGTTGTGCAACTCACCATTGCTTGTTTATGTATGACATACTCCTTTATTTTACTGTTTAATTTGGACAGTTTCTATTTCTAATGTCTTCAATTTCACTAATCTTTTCTTCAGCCATGTCTAACTTATCAACAGCTCTATCCTGTTCATTTATCATTTCTCACACATTTTTCTCTCTGGATGTTCAATTTGAATCACTTTAATATCTTCTCTGTCTCTACTTACATATTCTTTCTTTGGTTGGTTGGTTGGTTGGCTTTGTTTTTTGCTTATTTGTTTGTTTTTAGGAAGTGTCTTACTATGTAGCCTAGACTAGCTTCAAACTCAGAATCCTCCTATCACAGCCTACCAAGGGCTGGGATTACACGTGTACATCACCATTGCCTGGCTCTATTTAACTTTTTTAGGATTAATTTTATTTAATTTGTGTGTGTGCATGTGTGTATGTGCTTGTGTGTTTGTATGTGTGTGTATGTGCATGTGTGTGCACGCACATGTGTATGAATGTGTGTGTGTGTGTGTGTGTGTGTGTGTGTGTGTGTGTGTGTGTATGGGTATGTGCATATAAGTGCAGATACTTGTGGATCCCCTGCAACTGGATTTAAAGGCAACTGTGAGCTTTCCCATGTAGGTGCTTAGAATTAAACTCAGTCCCTCTGCAAAAGCAGTACATGCTTATATCTCTCCAGCCTCTCCTTACATTTTAAATGTTGTGTGCTGAGTGTTTCATATTTTATAACTATTCTTAAACTTTGTTCAGACATAATCAAGTCACTTTTGGAAATAACCTTCTTTGGGGGAGTCTTGCTTTTATGATTTCCTACATGAATACAGAGCATACATAGTGTAAGACTGGTTATCCTTACTGAATCAGGCAAGATGTTCTTGAGTGCTGGACCCAGTACACTGTGAATTCTGACTTCTTTGATCAGCAAAACCCTGTAAAAGCAACAGGAACTGTTTTGTAAACTGTTCCAATGGCCTTTTTTCCAATGTGCCTTCTCTGCTCAGGCATCTGCAGCTGGATGGACACCTCCTCATATCATTGGTACTCTGTCCTGAGCTCCAGAATGCCAGCTGCCTCTCTCTTCCTGCATCTTGTCGTCTCTGTGTACTATATTCAGAATCCACTGCCTTCTTAGAAGTCCTTCCTGTTTCCTCTCCCCGCATCAGAGCCTGCAAACATCCTGTCCTGTGCAGAGGTAATGGCCAGGCCCAACTCGTTAGCATCTCATCTCTCATGGATCACTGTCTTCATTTCCAGTATACCCTGTGCTTAGGAAGAGGTTATTTCATTCATATTTCCTGTTTATCATTTGTCATTTCCAGTAGAAAATAAATATGGCTGCCTTAGGCAACATCCTGAGCAGAAGCATCTCATCCCTTAGCGGTCGCAGGAGTTCTTACACTTCTTTTTATCATCTCAAAAATCTCCTTCACATACAGAGACTTTGAAATGTCCCATTGATTTGAGTATAATTCTGTGTGTCTCAAGAGATTAGTCATAAAGGGTTTTTGCCTTGAAAATCCATAAAGTTGATGGGAACTTTCTAGTGTGAAATACTTTTCTTATTTTGCATCTTAGCAAAAGTATTGTTTAACTTGCACTGAAGTACAGCCACTTCCTTCATCCTATTATTCATCTTCAGATGTGTCAATTAAACGCAATCTGTTCACACCACTTAACATCAGAAATCCTGTTTTGACAGTTTAATATCAGCAGGTTCTGAAGTCCCACGAGGCCTTTTATTTCTGTCTCTTTGGAGGCATCACATGGACATGATTCCAATTTTCACAAACGAAGAAAAATTATAAGATAATATCTTTTTAAGGAGATAGTTGAAAGAGATCCTGAGTGACTCTTCAAGTCTTTGGCTTCTCCACATGGGCTGTTTCCTTCCATGAAATGAAAGGCCCCTTTCATGTGTAAATGATAAATGACTGCCTGCAGCTTTTGTATGTTTAGAAAAACAATAAGTGTCAATGTTTTCTGAATAGCAAAAGCAAAAATTAAAGTGTCTTCTTATAACAGTGATGCTAACAATCGTCTTCAGTCCTCAGTATAACCGGGGCAATGCTGGGAATAAAAAGCTCCAAGACAAGAGTCCTAGCTCCAAGCTGTAGAGCACCCCCGGCCACTTTTGTGGTAGACCTGAGGCTAGAGGTGCCACAGAAGCTTTAGTGGGTGTCTCACACCAGTGGACATGTGAGTATCCTCACCATCTTCATGTATGCGTCAGTAGTTCAGGCGTTAAATGTTCCCAGAGTGAACCAGGGCAAACCAGTTCAGGAGCTGGGCAAGTGTACAGAAGAGTTTGCTCAGAAATTCTGAGATGAAGTCATTTCTTCAGATAGTTCACATTGTAAATAATTGTCTTCTGTGTTGTAAATCTGGTGTACAACTGAGAGATGCGAAGGGAACCTTCTAACTTCTCGGGGCAGAAGAAAAAAAAACCTAACTTTAGTAGAAACTTCAGAGCTTACACAGTGAAATTCTTCCCCGGGTAAGCAGGCAAACGTCCTAAATCATCACCAGGACCATATTCAGCAACCTTCTCTGAACGATTTAGTGGCAATTTGATCAACGTGTTTGTTTGTCCACAAGCTCCCTCTTCTCCACTTGTATTGCATTGTTTCTGGTTCTACCTGTAGAGTTCTTTTTAATTCTGGAGAATTACCCATGTTTATTTCACCTGACAGCCCTCTTTCCCTATGTGAGCCAGTCTCCTTGAAGTTTCCCAGAGGAGTGTATGTTCTGTTAGATGATCAACGTTTGACTTGTCACTCTGTGAGCGTCTCCAGTGATTTTGTTCTTTTCCTCCGTGTACTCTTTTGTGTCCTCTCTCAGCTGAGTCTCTTGGGACAGGAGGCTGAGGTTGTGGCCTTGTGGCCATGGTCAGTCAGCCTTCAGAGGCCTCCCTCTTATCTCTATTCAGGCACCTGGGTACTGTGAATCACAAAGGGGAGGGATATGTGTGAATCAAAGCAGCCAAGCCCACTCCAAGGCTGCAATCTTGGGAGCAAGGAATCAGAGAGTTGTGTGTGATGAGGCACAGTAATGAGCTAAGGAGATTAACGTAATCTCCTTGATATTTTCCCCTGGCATTAGAAAATAAAAGCAGCAAGCAAATAGCATCCAGAAAGAGGAGAAAGGTTTTATTTATTTCAAGATGTGATCTGAGTCATGTTAATTGACTTCAGTCAAATGCTCCCACACATGGCTTTAGAATTCATCTTACAAGCTGACTAATGGCTAACAAGAGTGTAACACAACTCTGGTAACCACCCCTCCGTCATTGTTATTTCCTCGTGTCTCTCTACCTGCATGTTGCCTGTAATGTCTCAATAAACCTAATAACCAGAATCATCAAGAAAAGTAACAGTAAGGTAGGAGGCCAAAGTTTCTAGAACTACAAGAATTTAGTGGGTACATTAGAAAGTAAATTCAGTCAGAGAGTTAGACCAAACACTTAATCAATAAAAATAAAGACAAAGCAAGGTGAAGAAATAGGGTATTAGTATCAAGATACTTAGGACTATTCTCCAAAAGTTCCTAAAGAATTAATTCATCTTACAAGATGAATTACACCAGAATTTGATGCCAGCCATGTAAGAATTTCTAAAACAAAAACCAAAAAATCTAACTCAACTGTATCAGATGGTTTCTTAATATATAGTTTCCAGGACTATTTTTTATGTATGTGTGGCCATATATGGCTTAATGGTGAGGATGCATCCTGAAAAAAAGTGCTCTTGGGTGATCCACCCCTGTGCAAGCTACCATGGGTATAGGTACAGCACCAAGTGATGTGCTCTTACCTGATTGCCCTTCTAATGCATGCTGTCAGGGATCCAAACATCATTTTCGTAGCATATGATTGTATTTGCAGACTCCTGTGAGGTAATGCTTTTAACTTTATACTGTAATGTGGTATTTCTGCTAAACCACTGCTGGTCACATTTTCACCCTCTCACTTTCTTCTGGCTGGTGTAGAAAGGTTGGGTGAGTTCCAGTTAAACTGCATTTCATCATAAATATGGGACAGATGTAGAAATAGATGAGCTTTCTTAGTTGCTATCTAGGCCTACTAATCCTGAAACAATTGTTTTTTAAATATGAAGGGCAGATAAGGGAACTTCTCACCTGAGCAGTGTTTGGCTTCCAGTCGTGGGACATCCCAACACCTTCTCTCCTAGGTTGGATTCCTCTGTCATCGCTGATTCTTTGCATGTGGATTACTGTTGTTTCTTATAGCTTACTTACATTGACATCTATGAATATCTTTTAAGCTGCTGAACTCTCAAAATTCCCCTCATTATTGTAATGTTACAGTTAGAAAATAAAGTAAGCACACAGTCCTGGCAAGGAGAAGGTGGTCTTTGAAGGGTTTATTTTCCTTAAGTTTTGTTAAACAGAAGCTGGGTTCAGAAGAGCCATGGAACTCACCCATCAGGGTTCAGAGATGGTTCCAGCACTGTAGCAACTTCTCAGCTTCAGAGATGCCTACCAGACACTGTCACTATGGGGGGGAGGGGGGGAACGCTTGCACGTGTGTGTGTGTGTGTGTGTGTGTGTGTGTGTGTGTGTGTGTGTGTGTATTCATATACATATATTTGTGAATTCCCATCAATGTAATCATCTATGGTAAGATAATAATCAGGATCCTGTGAGGAAAATGGAACCCATGTCTTGTTACTCAGAAGTAATTTAAAACAGGAAATTAGTTGCAGAGACTGTAGAAAGAGCTGATAAAACAGAGGTTGCATCGAGAATCCCATTCCACCCTAGCCTGAGACCTAGGGATTGAGAAGACATTCCCACGACTCAGAACCACAGCCAGGTTATGAGAACTCCAAGGCTCCATGTGGGTGCTACAGGGCGATGGAGCCACCTGAAGGATGTGATCCACTCACACTCCTGGAGGCAAAACACATATACATGCATAAAACAAAATAATAAATCTTTGAAAACCTGAATTATTAGCTAAATGTTTGCAGATGTAAAAGGAGTTTGGTTTCTAGGATTCCTCTGTTGGATTTGACACCTGAAAGCACCTCAGATTGCAATAAACACAGGTCCAGTACTTCCAGAATTAGAATGGCAGTAATCCAGCTTGGATGGAAAAAAATAGTGGGAACAGAGATTGCAGGAGGAGGTCAATGAGACCCAACCTCCCACTCTCCAGCTGCCTTCTCGCAGATGCAAGTCCACTCAAAATATAAACCAAGAACATTAGCCCATTCATCCTGAATGACCTCTTCCTAAAAATGAGAGGAAAAGCCTATAAATATTCCTTCAAATTAAAGCAGCGATGTCTAAAAGCATCGTGTCAGAGTACAAATTAAATGAATGCAACATGTTAAGTTTTTTTTCTTTTCACTAAAAACTCTGTTAATTTTAGCAATGACTCAGATAGCTTCCGACATCCTTTATTAGCAACAAGTCAGAACCTTTAATTAAGAGCAACTTCGGGGCCATAAAGAAAACGATAGGGCTCTCCAGAAAGACTTTGATTACAGGTCTGATTACTTTTTAATATTTAACAACTTTATTCCACAAAGAAAAACTGTGCTTTAAAAACTGGATTTGTGGGGTCTAGAGAGATGGCTCAGTGGTTAAGAACACTTGCTGTTCTTACAAGAGACCAGACTTCAGTTCAAAGCACCTATGTCCAGAGGCTAACAACTGCTTTTAAATCCAACTCTAGCACTTAAATCCAATGCTCTCTTCTAGCTTCTGGAGGAATCTACACATACACACACACACACACACACACACACACACACACACACACACGCATGCACACGCACACACACTCACACACACACTCGCACATATATAAATAAAAGTAATAACTTTTTTTTTTTTTTTTTTTTTTTTTTTTTTTTTTTTGGTTTTTTGAGACAGGGTTTCTCTGTGTAGCTTTGCGCCTTTCCTGGAACTCGCTTTGGAGACCAGGCTGGCCTCGAACTCACAGAGATCCGCCTGGCTCTGCCTCCCGAGTGCTGGGATTAAAGGCGTGCGCCACCACCGCCCGGCGTAATAACTTTTTTTAAGATTGAGTTTGTCACTTCTGGTGGATATAATAAATAATTATATATATAAATATAATAAATAAGTAATAAATATAATAAATAAGTAATTAAATTAGATATTAAAGCATATATAGGTATATATTATCAAATATATGCATATGTGTATATATGATCAAATTTATTTTTTATTTGGCTTGGGAGATAGCTAATTTCTTAATGTTTGACTTCATGTATAAAATACTAACTTTAATTAATTCATCAGTTCTTATGGAAACATAAATTGGTATACTACTGAGTCTTTGGGTTTATCTGATCTGATAATTACTGAGAGCTTGGTTAGCAGATGAACCAAGCCTCATATTACTTATCTGTCCCCCATATTGTCAGACTTAGTTATTCATGTATCAGAGGAAATCCACAGAATGTGGTTATATAACTGGCTATCCTTAGGGCTAACACTCAAGGAAAAGGTAACTCTGGTAGCGGAAGGTTATTATTTCTCATTCTTTTAACACCAATTATGAAAGCAACATAATCAAGAGATAAAAGTGAATAAAGTACCCAAGGCCATAAGATCCTTAGCCAGAAAATATTGACATTAAAAACACTTACTGAGTGTTTCTCCTGAGATCAAAAACATTACTAAATATTAAGATTTGGGTTTAGAATCTACAGGATGACTTTAACAGTTAATTCAGGAGGAACAGAGTTCACAGCTCTAAACCCGAGAGCTGCCATGCTGTGGAGATATGAAGTACCCAGACCCATCTGAAAAGATGGGTTCTGGCCACTGGCATTGCATTTTTACATTAGCAAATAGAGCCAGTTAGAAAGGAGAAGAAGAAAAAAAAACAGACTGTGGAGTGCTTGGTTTGAATCTGAGTTCATTTTCCATGCCAAGTTTTCTCAGGGATGGTGTATAGCATTCCCTACTGTGGGTTGTTATCTGCCTTCTGCCTTTCCACAGGTTGACCAGTTCTACTGATTTGCAAAATTACAAAAGGCATAATCCTGTGGCCAGCCCTGCCAGTGGAATTCACATGCCAGGCCAGGAATGAGCACATCTCTTTCATAGTAGATAATCTCCACCTTTGTATTTTATCACCGTTCAAACCTGGGCATGAATAACCTCTTTGATGAGGCCAGCTTCCAAATAATCTTTCACCACTAAGTCACTGAAAACCAGCCTTCTGTGAAGCCCAGCTTCCAAACACCCAAAACCCAAGTCTAGTCTGTTGCTCTTTTGTTTGTTTGTTTCCCCATTCCTTTCTCAAAGCTACCTATTTGTCAATTTAGTCTCTGTGATTCTTGAAAAACGAGAGAAGTGTACAGATTTAGAAAGGGAAGATGATAAGACCTGGTGAACTTTACGACAGAAGATTGACCTCAGAGAACTAAATAATAGGAAGCAGGTGTGAGACAGAAACCTGAATGGAAGCAAGAATGAACACAGGAACCAATTTTGTTTGAAGTGAATGGGAAGAAGGTGGGAAATGAGAGCCCCGTGGCTTCCCTTCAGCAGCTGCATCATGAGCTGGTGTCAGCAGCAACAGCCAGAAAATGTCACTATTCCTGATTCCCATCCTTGGCCCCCAGCTGAACCCTACTACCTGGTGCATCTTGTGCCACACTCTAACTCTAAACACTACCAGTATTTAGATATGGGGAGAGGGGGTGCTGCATTCTACAAAACCAATAAATTCAATAATAATTTTAAAATACTGTTTTGATTTAAGAAACATCTATTGTGTCTTCTGTCTTAGTTTCTGGCCAGAGTGAATTTCTGCATCTAAGCAAGAAAAAGCCCAGAACAGATGGCGTCAGGCAGGAACTCTGGCTTTGGGCTGGCTCGCTCGCTGCAAAGAGTCTCTGCACTTCATCTTTGAATGCCTTTTATTCATTGTTTTTGGACCAAGGGGAGGTTGATACCACAGCCCTTTCCTAAGGAACATCACCCTTTCAGGTCTAACAGATTTGTTCATCCTTCCTGGGACCTACTTCAAAGGCCCAACATCATCTGTGGAGATGCTCCCCACTGCCTCCAGGCCCTTCCTGCAGTGTTGATACTCTGCAGTGTTCCTCTCCAGATTAGGGATCACAAAATAGAGCCAAAGCTCAGCTTCCGTAGTTGGGAGCTTTTTTCAAACACCAGCCCTTCTTTAACATCTGGGGCTGGTAAGATGGCTCAGCTGGTAGAAGTAATTGCTGTTTGCACAATCCTGACAGTGTGACTTCCAACTTCAACCCTCTGAACCCACGTAAAGGTGGAGGGAGAGAACCAGCTCCAAAAAGTTGTCCTCTGACCTCCACAGGCATACTGTGGCTTGCTTATTCCTGCACGTGCACATCAAAGCATACACACACACACACAAACACACACACACACAAACATACACACACACTTTTTTTTAAGATTTTTACCTCTTATCCTCAGGTTCTTCATACATTGGAATGACTACAACACTCAGAGGGGTGATCTTACTTTATTTTGCATTACTATAACAGAATATTACAAACTGGTTAATTTATAATAATATAAATGTGGATAATATTCTTTACAATGTGTTGTTATGCCCATTTATTATACATCTAAATAAATGATAAATGTTATGTTTATGATTACATATGAATATTTAACACATTTAATTAAATGTGCATATATATTTTTCATGTTCTGGAAGATAGGAAGTCCATTCTGAAGATGTCAGCATCAGGACTGGAGAGATGACTCTGCAGTTAAGAGTCCTTACTACTCTTGCAGAGGACCTGAGTTTGGTTCCCAGCGCCCACTTTTGACAGCTCACAACCACTTGTAATTCCAGGGGATCTAATGCCTTCTTCTGACCTCTGTGGATACTTGTTCTCACATGTACACAATACCACTGTTCCTCCACACACAAGTATACATTAATAAAATAAAAATTAAATGTTGAAAATTCCAGCAGATGACAGGAGCCTTCTTTCTGCATTATCCCATGACAGAAAGCAGCAGGGTAAAGCAATAAGTAAGAGAGGATAAGAAAAGGCCAAACTCCCTTGTATAAAACTCACTCTCAAGATAATACTATTAATTCATTCTTGAGGGCAGAACTGTCTTGAACTCATCACTACTTGAAGACCCTACCTCCCAGCACTGTTGAATTAAGGATCCAATCTCCAGCACACAAACCTCAGGAGACACATTCACTCATAGATGGTTGTTAAAGAAATCCAATGGGGAACTGTACTGAGCCTGCTTGGCTAGCATCTAAACACTGAGAGCCACTAGCCTACTTAAGATCACTACATGAAGATGAAATAGGATCATGGTCTAAATCCAAAACTCATGTTGTCTCTCTCTTATGAAATACCTGAGGCCTGAGGGTGAAGCTCAGCTGATAGAGTGCTTGTCTAAAACACAGAGACCTGGGTTCAACCCCCAGCACCCAGAAACCAAGCGTGGTGGCACACACCTGTAATATCTGCACTCAGAAGTTCAAGGTCATCCTCAGCTACATAGAAAGTTCAAGGCCAACCTGGGATACATGAGAACCAAGAAGCAGGAGGAGGAGGAGAAGGAGAAGGAGAAAAGAGAAAAAAAGAAAAGGACCTGAAATTTAGCTAAATTTCATCATCATGTGGGATTTTCTCTGGAACTGTGAAAGAGCTCCATTCATAATGCTAAATGTCTTCCAGAAAAGAGTAAATGTTATTTATGCTGAAAAAGCTGCTATTGTTAATTAGAGGGAGTGGTACTCGAGGCAGCTCTTTGTAACGAGAGGCCATGTCTTGCTCTGAACCCCAGGAGTCTTCCAAACTTTCATCAAATAGTCTTCCTTTTTGCTCTTTCTAGAATTCTCCATCTTTAGACTCTAGGAATCAGCCTTTGCTCATTTACTCTCCTCTGACCCGTTCTGTTTTTTATTGAGTTCTTAAGGCTCATCCCTCCTCCTCCCTCTCTCCCTGCTCCCTGTCCTCTTTTCCTCCCTTCCTTCCTTCCTTTCCTCAAGGCCCTACCAGCATCTCAGTTTGGGCCATTCATTCCCCTGAGCATGCTCGCACACCCTGCAGCCTGAGCTCTGGAAGCCAGGGATCATTCCTCCGTTGACTTGCTGGACTCTTGACTTGCTTCCTTGACTTCCTGGGGTGAACCCCACACTCTACAGTACAGACAGTTGGCTCAACAGAAATATCACGCTTTTGTCTTACAAATTCCTTTTACATCACTGATTATCTGACTTGCTAGAATTTGATCATTCTGCTTTTGATTTTGTTGTCCTTTGAAAATAATACAGCAGATGAATACATAATAAGTTGAACAAGGAGAAAACACCATTCCTCCTTCAATGTCTGCAGCTTTCCCCACTATGAAAGAATAAGGGGTTCATTTGCTCTAACTGTGTTCTTTAATAGACTAGGCGCTATCTCACCTCTCAGCCCCACACACACCCCACTGTGGAAAATTTTCAATTTCTTACAAAAGTCAGGAAATGAGACATTATTTCACTGACTTAAATTCATCTTCTCATTGTATGTACTGTAGATTTTTTTTTAAAGATGCTGTGAAAAGACCAAACAGACAACGTTTCAAAGCCAGGTGATTTTTCCAGAACTTTGCATGAATAAGAAAGGATGTTTTTATGAAAAACAGTGTGTAATCTTAAGACAGACTTATCTCTTTAAAGATACTTCTAAGGTTGCTTGCAGTGCCAACATTTTATTTTGTAAGGACCAATTTCACAGGACTTGATTTTAGCTGAACCAGGTGTTACTTATTTTGATTAAAATTATTGCTTTTCACACCTCTCCACTTAGAAGGGAAGGAAACCTAGCGAAGAAAAGAATCATCCAAGGCAAGCAATGCTTTCCTTTCTTCACACCCCTTAGTAAGGCAGTTCTGAGTTTAAAGACTGACTTCAAGGACTCCAGTTAACTAACATAACAAACTACCCCCAAAATGGCCAATTTAAGACAACAATAATCATTTATTAACCCCAATCAGGAATGGCTTATGTGGGTGTTCTGGCCTCATGAGGCTGCAGCAAAGATGTGCATAGGAATACTCCGAGATGGCTAAACATATGGCTGGAAAATTCATGGTAGCTGTTCTCAGAAGGCCTCGGTTTCTAACTGTGGGGACCTCCATGGAATTGCTTGAGTGTCTTTATAATATGACCACTAGCTTCCCCAGAGCAAATGGGCAAGAGACTGAGACTGTCTTAGTTAGGGTTTCTATTGCTGTGAAGAGATACCGTGACCACAGCAACTCTTATAAAAGAAAATATTTAACTGGGGCTCTCTTACAGTTTCAGGATGTTTAGTCCATTATTGTCATGGTGGAAAGCAAGGCATCATGCAGGCAGACATGGTGCTGGAGAAGTAGCTGAGAGTTCTATGTCTAGATCCAAAGGCAGCAGGAAGTGAACTGTCTTGAGTTTCTAAGACCTAGTGATGCACCTCCTCCAACAAGGCCACACCTCCTAATAGTGCTACTCCCTATAGACTTCTGGGGGCCATTTTCTTTCAAACCACCACAGAGACATAAGCCAAAATGTCTTTTATGGCATAGCCTCAGTGGCCATTTCTGAAATCCCATTGAGTTACAGGTTAGCCCTATTCCTAAGAGAAAGAATTCAAATAGTGTGACTGTCAGGAATCAGTGACCGCTGCGAACCATTCAGGAGGCTATGGAATGCATAGTCTTCAAAAAGAAGAAGTTTTATAAATGTAAGTTCTCATAAAGAAAGTGCTCATTGGGACCTCGAGTTGAGGAATTTATTTCCATGGGCCTCAACAACCAGGAGCTAAGCATATCCACTGCTTTATGGCATATTGTGACCACTGTTCCATTCTATTTTATTATTCCCTTTCATTCTCAATTCTTTTTCCATATCTGATGCAAGGGACAGATATCATACAACAAGCATCACCTCCACAGATAGAGAGATGAGATTTCTAAGACATATTAGACTTAATGGTTATTTTTACCGTATATGAACACAATTGTCCTCAGGCCTTTTTTCTGAAATGTATGCTCTATCCACATTTTAAGCATATATCCCTTTATTGGTATATCTAGGTTATTACCACATAGAGTGACTTAGCTCTTCTTCCAATCCCCCCCTCCAAGTTATCAGTGACAAACATGGTATGACTAGAACTGGACCCCTCATTACCACCTTTACTATCAGTATACATCTAGGTTACCTTCCTCCTGGCTTTTGTATGTTCATTCTTGTCCCCTTGTAATGTATTCTGATGTATTCTCACCGGGAACCAGGATGGCAGTGTTACAATGTGAGTCAGATCACACCATCCGTTTACCCCGAGGTTCTGTCTGCCTCATGACATTCTTCCAGTGATACCAAAGTCTCCTCTTGGAGTCCAGAGCCTCACATGGTTTGATCCCGTGGATCCTCACTTCTCTTCACCCATCCTTTCTTGAGTATACTGCCTGTGCTAACCTCTTTAACTGCACCCGTGAATATTAACTGAACCAACGTTTTCTGCCAGAGGTTCTCCTGGTTTCCCAAAGTATAGTGGTGAATTAAGTAGAAACAGGCCTCCTCCATGAAGATTCTCATGACCTCAAAACCCATCACACATACTTAAGGCTCAGAGCTTGGCAGCAGCTCCTCCCTTGCCAAAAATGGTATTCTCCACATTTCCATAAATGCCACTCCCTAACATCACTTAGCTCTCCGAGAGGCGTCTACCCACTTCTTCTCCCTGAGCCCAGCTGCCTTTTCCCTCAAACTACCTCCCCTGCCTGATACTGCACAGTCATCTATGAATTCCAAGATCCTTTATTAAATGAGAATTTCAAGTGATTGGATAAGTCCCAAATTGTGAACCTTTTCGTATCTATGCAAAATGTCTGTGTTGTTATGAGAACCTTAGCCAAGTATAACGATGCAGTCTTTTGATCTCTGCACTCAGGAAGCTGAGGCAGGGGTATCTATCAACTGTTTGGTGGCAACCTGTCTGACATAGTGAGACACTGTCTTAAATAAACCAACGACATACCTGCCTTAGCTCCAACATCTGATTCTTTGTTTCAGAACCACAATGAGCTTGGAAGTGACATCTATCATATACTAGCTACTAAACTTTTTACAACTGTATAGACACAGTCCTATATCTACACGGTACAGTTTCTAAAACAGAGGCACAGAAAGCCAAAGTAGCCTGCTCCTGGGGCTCACCTATTGAATATCAGATGATAATGAATGCAGTCTATTCCAAAGCCACTGATAAGTGTCCCTTTCTGAAAGCTCATATAAAATAAATATATGTTGGGGGTCTCCTGTGCATGCAAAGTATCAGCTTTGATGTGTGAATGTTGTGATTACAGCCTGTTACTTTGGGCAAAGCTGATTTGCACTGCCAAATTTGGTGACTTGCAGTTTAGCACTAAATCTCAGAGCTGGACATGTTGGGTGTCTAAATCTGGGTGTGTAAATTGCTATTATATAAGCAGGAGTTGCAAAGATGCAAAATGACGACATGTAACATCATGACTCTAGAACATTCTCTTCCCTTCCTGCAACTGTTGTAAAAGCTGCCCTCTCCATGGCATGCTGTGTTTCAGCTTCCATTCAGAGCTCATTCCCTCCTTGAATCACATGCTTCCTTCTGCCTCCTCTGAGAGTTCTCTGGAAAGTAGAGCCTTAACAGGAGCCAAGGAATGTAGCTGATGAGTCAGAGATGACCGATTCCCAACACCTATACAAGATGAGTGCATCTCCCCCCTTCTTACCTGGATTTCAGCATGCCAAGAAGAGCATCTCTGGTGGGTCATCCTTCCTGTTTCTTTGATCCTGGGCAAGCCAACAGTTGCCACATCATCCAATATGTGCCTCCAGCTTGTGAATAGTTTATAGATACTGGAATGCTAGAACTTTCTAGAGTGCTATTCAAGTATTATAATACTCGTCCACTCATTTGTTCCTTCAAACATCCTACTTAAACATTTACAATATTCTATAAAACCAGACAATGGAGCTTTACCTTGGGGCATTTATAATCAAATATAGTGGGTCTTAATCTTTTATTCTGACACTATAACAGAATACCCGAAAGGGAGTGATTTATAAAGAATAGAGATTTACTTAACTTGTGGTTCTGGAGGCTAGGAAGTCAAAAGCATGGCTGACATTTGACAAGGACCTTCCTGCTGTATGGTAAAACAGGTCATCACACAGGAAGGCAAATGGTTAATGTGAGTTTCATTTTCTTACAAAACCTCTAATGCCATCATGGGAAGCCCTACTCTCTTATCTCATTACTTGTAAAAGATCCCATCTCCAAATGCCATTGACACATGAACTTCAGAATCAAGTGTCCACAGAACAAACTTTTGGAGGAGGACATTTAAACCACAGCTGGCAGAAGTAGATACAAATCGCCATATCACGGTGTTGTTGAAAATGATGTCAAATAAATGCAGAATGTGAAGATACTTGGTTGGACAACACTTCCTTTCCCAGTGACCTCTCTTTCCCAGCCAAGGATCTACTGAGATGAACTGGATGGTTAGAAGTTAAATATATGGGGGAAGGAAATGTTCCAACATCAGCCAAAAACAGCATGATTACAGGGAGGGAAAAGAAGTTGTTATCACTAGGAGGCAAATTGCATGTAGGAAGTCAGTTGGACAAGGCCAGGTCAAAAAACAACGTCTGGTTTTCTGACTGGCATCCCTTGTTCTCAGCCTTGAGTCCTGCAGCAGATTCCCGCTGTTGTGAAATATGTCTTGGAAGCAAATGTCAATGGTTTGCTTGAGACATTTTTGACTTACGAAGGTGTGAAAATAACCACGTTCAACAGAAACTGTCCTTCCATTTTGAATTTTGATCCTGTCCCCATCTAACAGCATGCTGTCCAAGCCTGTGCCTGATGCTGGGCAGTGGCAGTGAGCCTCCACTCCCAGGCAGCAGAGTGGATCACAAGAGGAAATAACCACACTCTACAGTGACACAGTGACTAAGCTAGGATATTCAGTAGCCTGGGGGGGGGGGAGGTGCATACTATGTTCAGTTGATAAGAGAGTCATGGGGAAACAGACCTCATGGGAAGTGAAACATCATCAGTATTGAATTGTCTGTATAGAGTTGGCCTTGCAAAGGAAAAACAGCCGCTGTGGTGGGTAAGTAGATGAGTCTCCAAGGGATTCAGGCTATACGCTCCTTCAAGCTGGATTAGGACTCTTCGAGACAGTGGGCAGAGAGGGCGCGGGCTCTTTTTGTTGATGCCATCAATGGAGTGGATAAAGAAACCCAAGATGGAGGTTTGATGATGATGTATGTAGGTTTTGTATAAAAGTTAAACATTTCCTTTATCTTGATGAAAGACACCACCCTAAACCCTGAAAGAAAAAAAAAAATGACAGAGAGCAAAAGACTTCGTCATTGGAATAAGCACCAGATTAGAATCTGCTTTCTAAGCACTGGGCATGACAGTCCTCATCTAGAAAGCCCCCGAGATTCAGCTTTCCATATTTGCATAGCTTTAATACACTGTCGTCGTCGTGCACACCTGCTGGCTATAATGCCTGTGCTATTGTCATCATCATCATCTTCATTACTTTGAAAGGGAGGGAGAGGCAGGAAAGAGCGGCAGATGGACCACTGCACATGTCTCGTTGGTGATGAGGAAATTCTGTCTAGTTGAATCACCAGCCCTGAATTGTTACAGTAACCCAATACTTCTATACACAGCAAAACCCAAAATACTCACCTTTGAGGCTGACTTGAATAAATCCTTCTCATTCCAATCGGCCCATTGTTTCCAGATTAACATCTCTTAAGTCCTGTTGTCCTTTCATTTCTCTGTTCTAGACTGTTTGCCTGCTTCCCATTAGCTACAGAAATAAAATCCCAACACATTCCCTAACCTTCAAGTCTCCGGCAACAGCACAGTGTTTTTCCATTTCACTCTTTTGCTCTTTCTTCCCAAGGCAACGAGGTAGAGTTGAAATCTCGTAAGACCTATAAAATGAGACTGTTCATACCTGTCTCATCCATTTCACAGGCTGTGGTGAGAACCAAATGAGACCATGCCCATGGAAGTGTTTTATTTCTTTAAATGATCTGTAAAAGATGAAAAGACTCACATTCCTCCACTTGGGCATCTATTTGGAACCTGTATTCTTCCAGGCAAATGTATCTTGTTGCCATCACAACAGTAACTCTGTCAGAGGGATGTTTTGTTCCAATTTCAAAGATTAAAAGAACCTTGGGCAGAGCAAAGTGAAGTCACTGCCCAAAAGTAAACAGTTTTCAGCAATGGAGGGAGTATCTTTTAAGATTTCCCCCTATTTTAGCCAGGTTGATCTAGACACCACTCTGGAGACCCATTGTCCCTTCTAGTTACCCAAATTTTATTTCCCATCCATAGTCCTGCCTTCAACCTGCCCTGTCTGTGCCTCTGTCACACAGTCATTTTCACTTCCCTCAGCCAGTAAATCATGGTCTTGATAGCATGAAAGATCCTTTGTGTTGTCGTCTGCTATTACTCTTTATTTTAAAAGCATTGCTTTGTCTATGTCCAACTATAATGTCATCAATAAATCTGTTGGAGTTTTGAAGTCAGAGATGATGCCTATTGCATAATGTTAGAGTCTTCTGTCTTATCAGTCCCTCTTGCTCTGTTACTCTCTACCCATCCCTCAGCATCAACATATAGTAGCTGTCCCTAGACATTTAACCATTCATTCACTGAATGAAGAACTAGTGCCTCAATGCTGCTGACTCTGAAGAGTCTCATCCTTGTCTCTTCTGCATGCCTTCTCTCTCGGGAGCCTCCCAACTTGTTTCTTGCCTTAAAAGCATTCTTTTCAGGCTGAGAACCTTTAGGGAAATTCTCATGGTCTAGTATAACCATCATGGCTATGGTCACTAATGAAAGCAAATGAATGGAAATAAATGCCTGCGCTTTGTGTCACTGTTTCTTCTCAGTAAATGCACTTGTTTTTAGAGACTCGGCAAAGGGAATAAGTAAAATTGATGCTTAATTTGTAAGATCGACCGAGAGAATCAGCCTTCCTTATAAAGCTGCCGCTTTCTGAATACAGTAGAGGGATCAAAGCCATCAATTAATGTTTAAGAGACCACTTGACTACTTCTAATGGCCTCCGGTGACCAGTGGCACAGCAACCTGCTGCTAGCTTCAGACTGGGGTGTCTGTAGAGGACTAAAGGGGAAGATTCTTCCTCCTTCTAGAAGACAGTTGACTTGATGGGTACAACAGTGTTACGTATTCTCTGGCTTTATGTTCACTGGACATAAAGGAGAGTAGTGACATAGAAAGACTGCAGCCTCTGAAGTTAAAAGACTAAGATCCATCAAGCCCCTCCTTGTGCTGTGTCCCTCAGTTCTGTATGAATGGAAGACGGATTGCAAACGAAAAGGGGTCTGAGACAAGGTCCATCCACACCATGTCCTTAATCCCTATCACAGAGAATACCAAACACAAAAGATCAATAGGCAGCCTCCCAGAGGGTCAGACTTCCAAAACATAAACAAAAGCAGTCCTGAGCAGTAGACTTCTGCACAGATGTATGCTGTTGTATTATTTTTCCTGCGCCCAGTTGCAAACCTAGAGAGAAAGACTGACATGAATAACAAGGACCAGGAAGAGACTGGTCCTTAACAAATTTTGAATGAATCAACCTTGATGTATAAATTGACTATGAAATTACCAAAAAGGTTATGAGAGGAGAATCCTCAAACTTCTTAGTAGAAATAGGGTCTTGAGGGTAGATGAAGTTAAGATATGGATGGGAATGTTCCATTTCCACTACCTAAGTCATGACTAATATCTGACCTCTCCATGAATTTGATTACTTTTTCATTCATTTTTTTCTCCCAGACTATATTCCTCACAGTGGTAGAGGCCATCTGAATTTTCCTCTCATTTTTTCCCCTGAGCTCTGAGTTCAATGTGTGCACAATGGAATAAGAAGGAGGGTGGTCACACAAAGAACATACATAGCCTCTGAAATTTAAAGTCAATTCCATCAAATATTGACTTCCAAGGTCAAATGTGTCCCAGTTGAATCTAAGGAGATTGAACATGGTTCTAAACAAGGAGAGCCCACATGGACAACACAATACAACTTCCATGGCCTCCTTCAGTCCCATCACTAGTCTGCTCTTTGAAAACTCCTGTGGTAGGAATTACCTGCATCCAGTCTGTCATGCCTGGCTTCCCTGCTACATCTCAGTTGTGTGTTTTCTAAGATGAACTGATGTTTTTTCTTCTGGTTTGATTTCTAATGATCTGTGTAGCAGTTGATGTGCATGAGGTGTTCAGATCATTATGGGATGAGTGTGTAGGAATAAGAGGAGCCATTTCTAAAAGAATTTTGTGTATTGGCCATGTTCCTATTTCAAATTCATACCTTTGATTCTATTTTTAACTGTAAGATAGACTTGGCAGACACAAGACTTATCTCTTCCAAGTGGGGCCCTTGTCTGCACTTCCCTTTTCGCTGTCAATACTTCACTTGGTCATCAGCCACGCCCCTTTTGGTCACATGGGAAGCACAGGAAGTAGAGGATTTGGCTTCCTTTCGACAGCAGGGCCTGAGCTCTTCCCTAGGGTGTTTCTGCAGCATTCCCTCTTGGGGGCTGATATCACAACTTCATTCTGGCACTAGCCTTGTGGGGGTTGTTCCCATCTGCCGCTGAGCTGCCGAGGATGCACACGAGCACTTTTTGTTTATGTGATTGGCTGGGACTCTGGAGGGAGGGGGGAATGAACAAGAGAACTTTTTGACTCCTGCAGTCTGTGGGAGGTGGAATGTCATGAATTCCTGGGCCTGGGCCTTAACTGTTCACTAGCCTAGCAACCTCAAGATGCCGTGACAGCCTCTGTCTCCTTTGAGCCTTGCAAAATTGGAATCAACAAGCTTTTGATCCAGCCATGTGTATAGGTCCAGAAAGCACCCTTATTGAGTAACTTCTGTACACCTCTCAGGCAACCTTTCCACTTACGTGACAGGGCCTATGGGTGTTTGTAGTGTTTCATGGCAGCTTTCATTCTGGGAGAAGTGCAAGTTAAAAAAAAGTAACCCAAGAAGGAAGAAGGAAGGAACATGCAGAGAAGAGACTGAGGACACATGTTCATGCCTGTAGAGTCTGGAAGATACAGACTAGCAACGTAGCAAAGACACAATGAGATGAGCCACAGTAGAAGCAAAGGTGCTGTGAGAAGCCACCATTGTGAGCTACCAAATGCCTGACTGGGGATTTTATTTATCAGCTGACCTTTTAAAAAGCTAGTCTTTGCCGGGCGGTGGTGGCGCACGCCTTTAATCCCAGCACTCAGGAGGCAGAGCCAGGCGGATCTCTGTGAGTTCAAGGCCAGCCTGGGCTACCAAGTGAGTTCCAGGAAAAGGCACAAAGCTACACAGAGAAACCCTGTCTCGAAAAACAAAAACAAAAACAAAAAACAAAAAAAAAAAGCTAGTCTTCCTTAACTGGTCTTAACTGTTAAAATAATTAACTTGTATTTAAAAAGAATCCTCCATTATAAAGGTACTATTAAGCTGCTGTTCAGGTATATAGGAAGGAGGATGTTGGGATCTTCTGATAATTTGGGCTGAAACAAGTGGCTATTCGAATTCTGCCCCAAGACATCATTTCCCATGCCAGATAAATTTCAATAGGATTACCTCCTACATAAGTATTAATTAATCAAATATCAATTGATTACTTAATTACGAACAGACTCTCAGGTTCTGCCTAGTCCTATTGAGACAATCTGGAACAGAGCCCAGGAATCTAGATTTGACATGTGTCCTAATTTATTCCAAGGCATGCCCATCCTTACAAATGATTCTAACAGTTTCTCATCCCTCAGCTTTGGTCCTCAAAGAGGCTATGTGCTCAAAGAGAAAGCAGGTGGCTTCTGATTTCCAGGCACACCCTCCAAGTGTGTAGGATAGGGCCCTGTGAAGAGCTTCTTCCTGGAGTTCCATTAGCATAATGGGACAGAGCCAACTTTGATGAAAAGGCTGTTCTTTTCTGTTTAATGCCACCTCCCAGGCCTGGAGCTTGGGTCCTTGTTATTCATGCAAAGCAACATAGTGACTGCCAGCTAGATGCCATGCAGTCAGAGTGAGCTCCCCAAACAGGATGTTTGTGACAAGTTGAAACGTCATGGACCGAATGAACAGGCAGAGGCAGAGATCAAGTCATGGGATAGCCCGTAAGCTCAGCATAGTGATTGCCTCCAGAAAGTGTGAAGCATCCTAATGGTCACTTTGGAAGAAGGGTAGGCAACCGAGAAAACGCTAGTGACAAATAGTTGGTCCCCTGATCAGATACTAAGAGGGGGAACATTTAAACAAGTTTGGCACAAGTGTGACAGCATGGTGGGCCATTTCCAAAACTATCTCCAGTGTCTCTGTTTCAGGGTACTTCCAGGGATGCTAAGTCTTGCGGTTCTTCTGCACCACAGTACTATGTATTTGCTTACAGATGCTTAGAGAAAGAAATGTCCAAGTGTTCCCTGCTCACTTCACACCCTTTAGTGTCACTGCAAGACAGCTCCTGTCCCCCCTCAGCCGATCCATATGCTTCTGTCCTTTCAGATTCCTGGAAGAGGTAGGAACAGAGGGACCTAATTCTAAGGCTACCACCTGTGCCAGAGGCCATAGTGTCCAGGGAAGCACCTGTGTTTATGACACCATCAGGGTGAGACTCATTCACCTTGTTAATGACGGACAACTACCAAACTGCACCCCCGGGAGCAGCCTACACAGGCTCTGCACCTCAGTCCCCCTCTCAAGATGTTAAATGCTAAAAATGAACTAATGCAGGCTTCTAAAACAGGCTGCTCCAAAAAGGGCCTCAAGAAATAGGAGTGATGATTTCATACAAGAGTATTTTAAAACACAAACCACACGGGGAAAGAGTTGCTGTGTATATGAGAGAAAGGGGCTTAACACAGCACCAGGCATATAGTAGCGACTCAGTCTGTTTTACTTATTGTTGTCATCATTAAGACCGAGCTTTACACACATCAATAAGAAAATAGAAGAGAGGTGTTCACAAGCACACAGTTCACAAAAGGAGTGGCCCATGAAACATCAAATCATGTATTCAACAAAAATCAATAAGCTGTAAATTAAAATAGCTGAGCACCGTTTCCCCCGTAGAACTGGCCATGTTTTGTTCCCTTCTGGCCAAAGTGATGATGCCCAGAAAATCCTCGAAAACCAATGCTGGAGAGATGGCTAGCTTCATAAGCTTCCCAAAGTGAACTTGCAATTAATGTGACAAGAGTCGGAGTTCCAGAATGTTCACACAGAGATTGGCACAGGAATTCAACTTCTAGATAGTTCATTCTAAGGGATGAAAGAATGTATGCAAATGCTTGTCTAGAGAGTGTTTCTCACACAGTTTTTTGAAGAAAAAAAACTGGGTAGAATACATAGGGCCGTTTGTTTGTGGTAGACAATGAAGAGTCACTGCACAGAATTTGATGTTCAACAGAGAGAAAAAATGTGACTCATAATCCTTTTTCTCCTACTAAAATACATATATGGCTGGGGAGATAGCCCAGTTCAATAAAGTGTTTGTCATGCAACTGTGAGGACCTGAGTTCTATTTCCGGCAATTTCCAGAAGTAGGGGCATTTATTCCTTATGCTAGCCCTGGGGAGGCAAAGACAGGTGGATCCCTGGGCTTACTGACCAGCCAGCCTATTCTAATCAGCAAGCCCCAGATTCAGTGAGAGACCCTGTCTGGAAAAAAACAAGGTGGATGGCTCCTGAGGAACAATACCTAAGGCCTTCACATGCACACACACACACACACACACACACACACACACACTCATCTGTGCACAAACACACATATTCACATACCATATGGATAGCATATGTTTGCATAGCTCCATCCTCCCCCACAGAGAAATGTATAAAGAATGCGTGACAACAATGCTTCCTGCTATCTTCCAAACACCATACTTGGACATGAGGTGGCTTCTGAGAGCCCTTTCGCTATGTGTTTACATTAGAAAGCCCCAAATGTAGCTTTGACTTTTGAACTGTAAACCCTAGGATTGAAGGCTTCTGTCTTCTGATTCTGAAGCAGTGAAGTGACCTAAAGACCCTGCTGGAATGGCCAGGACTGTAGAGGTCACTGTCCATTCATTTCAAATTCATGTCACATCCAAGAAGACAATTGGTTACACCTCATTAACCTTCAAGGTCTTGCTTAGATTAGGTAAGCAACCTCACTTTTCTCTGAAATTCCTTCCATCTAAAAATGGAATTATACCCCATAAAAAAAGACCTCATCTTTTTTTTTCTGGTGTAGAAACTGCATGGCATAACTGAACAGAGTGGGTGAGGACCTACTCCCTGTAGCCAGATTGCCTATGTTTAGCCTGGGTTTTAAGACTTGCCTGCAGCTTTGCTGAGAACATGCCCCTTCTCTCTAGCTCAGTCTCTTCTTCTGTAATAGGGAGGAGGATTTCTGTGTGTCCTACACTGCACTACCAAGGTTACATGATCAAATGCATCTGGACTCCTTGCAACTATGCCTGGCACATAATAACTTTAATTGTCATCATCATCTAATTATTATTTTATTCTTATTAGTGCTTTTTTTATTTTTTCTCTTAATCTGTTCTGAAAATAATAACTTAAAGTGGTTTGTTCCCATCTCTTGTTTTGAGAGCCGAAAAAGCCTTTAGCTGAAAGGGACGCTTCTGCCGAAAAGCCTTTAGTTCCTGTCTCCTCATGCCTTAAATACCTTTCTCCACCCAGCCATCACTTCCTGGGATTAAAGGTGTGTGTACTACCCAGTACTGGGATTAAAGGGGTGTGTCACCACTGCCTGGTATCTATGTTTAATCTAGTGACTGGTTCTGTTCTCTGATCTTCAGGCAAATTTTATTAGGGTACACAATATATCAACACAAAAAGATGTTGCTCTCATTAGAGGGGGTGCCCAACTACCTTGAGTGTCCAGAATGGCTAGGGTTAGAGTTAGGGTTAGGGTTAGGGTTAGGGTTAGGGTTAGGGTTAAAATCAGAAAAGACTAGTGCAGACAGAAGGCCAGGATAAAGAAAGTTAGGACCATGGGGGCAGTATAATCTATTAAACTCCACAGAATACAGAAAGTCTGCAAGCAGTATGGATGCTGGCTATTTGTAGTGGAAAATATTCCCCAGCAGATGAGTATCAAGGTCTTCTACTTTAGAGCATGCAAGTCAGAGAACTGAGCTCAGCCTTGGGGAAAATAGACTCTTTTAAAAGGGAAGAATGCTTTCATTGGCATATAGGTCCACACAAGTCAAGTTGAGTCTGCATTGTATTTTAAAAACATTCATGTTGCTTAATGCTATAAGGTACAATGATTGTGCTACAATTCCTATTCCATAATAATAAGCTCACATGCTGGTAACCCTGGTGATTTACCATAGTGGAACTTCATACCAAGACACTCTGACTATACCCGGATAATTCAAACTTGACTTCCTTATCTTACTGGTGAAAAAAAAAAAATGTATTTTTGTCAGCATCTAAATCCTAAATTACATGGATAGCTGAAGGCCTGACATTTAAAACTTCTCAGCTGATATGATAAACATTTGTTTAGGCTAAGGAAAAACCACAGCAGCTGCTTTGCTCATATGTCATAGTGGCACATTCATGACTCATGTTGATATAACAGCCATATATCACATGTAATGGGGAGACAGCATCCCTTTACTTAGCAAATATTTATTTTGCTAGGCTCTCTAGTGCTGATAAGTGTGATTATATGTGTTCATGCAAGTCTGTAATGTACCATAATTTACACATCTGCCTCTCAATCTTTCAATAAAATCTTTTGCACAAGAAGACAATTATATGTTCCTCAGTCAAGACATTAGTGTCTGTCTTATTTAGGGTTACTATTGTTCTGATGAAACACTATGACCAAAGCAACTTGGGGAGGAAAGGGTTTACTCAGCTTATGCTTCCACATCACAGTTCATCATCATCAAAGCAGGTCAAGACAGGAACCCAAGCAGGGCAGGAACCTGGAGGCAGGAGCCGATGCAGAGGCCATGGAAAGGTGCTGCTCACTGGCTTGCACATCATGACTTGCTCAGCCTGCTTTCCTATAGAACCCAGGACCGCTGGTCCAAGGATGGCACCACCCACAATGGGCTAGGCCCTCCCCCACCATTCACTAAAGAAAATGTTCTACAGCCTGATCTTATGGAGGCATTTTCTCAATTGAGGTTCCCTCTTTACAGGTAACTCTAGCTTGTATCAAGTTGACAAAAAAACTAGCCAGTAGAATATCACAAGAATTGTACAATGTAAATACACTTTCGTGTGAAGACTGTTACCCTCCACGTTTAGCATCCATTGATTAGACATCTCTGAACCAATTACCAGACTGTGTAATCTTCTAATAATGAACTCATTGCATCTACATTCATTATTAAGATTAATAATTGGATAGTAAAGAACTTTCTTTTTTCATGTATTTATTCTTTTTTTAAATTTATTTAGTATTGGCTATGTATTCTCCAAGAACCTTTTACCATACTGAGGGGTTTGAATCCAGGCTTCACATATGCATGATAGCTACAGCTTTAGGCTGTGTATCTTTAACTTATTAATTTTGTTGCCCAAATTTTCTAAATGAGCTGCCTCGTCATATATGGTAGGAGGTGCACCTTCAAGCTAACCCCAAGTCTTTCTCATGTGACCTGCCTCTTTTGAGCTTTTCTTTACTTTCCTGTGGAAAAAGGCATTGTTCATCTTCTTTTCTCCAGCTCCTGCCCAGGAAGAAGCTGTTTCTTCAAGGAGTCTTATCTCCAGGCATAAATGATTGTTAGAACCCAAGTCCAGGATTCTAGAGTTATCACCATCAGATCATACTGAGGCAAAGTTAAGAAATATGTGTATAATATACATATTTGTGCATGTTTCAATAGTGTGAGCCTTACATGCCCTCCGCCCAGGGGCTCATGTAGCAAAGATTTGGTCCCCAGCCATTGCTATTGGGAGCGGGGGGAACCTTTGTCAGGACCTAGTGGGAGAAAGTTAAGATATTGGAGTCCTATCTTTGAAGGTGTCCCTCCCCTTCTCTTCCCAACCATGTAGTGAACAATCCTCTTCCCCAATGCATTCCTGCCATGGTATGGTGCCTTACCATACCACAGAAGCACAACCAATTGGTCGTACGGTGAAACCTCCAGAATTATGAGCTGGAATGAACTTTTCCTCATCTTAATTTGATTTATCTTGGGTACTTGTTACAACAACAACATGATGCACACACAAGTGACACCTGCACACACAAACATACGTCTCTCCTTATCTGCATCTGTATGTGTCTAGACCATTAACTTAGATGAGTGATTCTCTCCTCATGGGGGACACTTTTGTCACAGGGAAGATTTGGCAATACATGTAGACATATCTTGGGGGAAGGGAAGTTGTGTTATTGTTTGTTCTTGCTCTTTTTGGAGGCTTGCCACCCAGCTACTAAACAAATCACACACAGAGGCTTATTCTTAATTATGAATGCCTGACCTTAGCTTGGCTTGTTTCTTGCCAGCTTTTCTTAACTTTAAATTAACCCATCTGTCTTTTGCCTCTGGGCTTTTACCTTTCTCTACTTCTGTATACCTTTCCTTCTTACTCTGTTGCTGGTTGTATAGCTAGGTGGCTGGCCCCTAATGTCCTTCTCCTTCTCTTGCTCCTAGATCTCTCCTCTCCCAGATTTCTCCTTCTATTAATATTTTCTGCCTGCCAGCCCTGCCCATCCTTTCTCCTGCCTCACTATTGGCCATTCAGCTCTTTATTAGACCATCAGGTGTTTTAGACAGGCACAGTAATACAGTTTCACAGAGTTAAACAAATATAACATAAACAAAGTAAAACACCTTAAAATAATATTCTACAACAGGGTTGCTACTTACTTCCTGTGTGTAGAAGTCAGGAACATGTCTAAATATCCTATAAACTGTAAGAAATCCTCTTACAACAAGGAATTATACCCAAAATATCAGCAATGCTAAAACTGAGAAACCCTGGCTTGGACCACCACACTGATCTCTGCAGCCTACCTTTCCAACAGTGAAAAGTGTGGGCTCCTTCACCCTCAATAAATATTCTGAGCCAAAATAGAAACTACGTCTCTAAGTCATATTCCATAACCCAACAAGGAAGCAAACCTGCTTAGTAAAACTCAGTGTTTTCTATGTGGGATTTTCATTGTGAGCTGTAGCCCGAGGACAGCGCAGGTACAGTGCCCAGATGTTGCTTGGGCTGTTTGGATCCCTTTTCTGAATATTGTTAATGCATGAGAGCAACATGTGCTTTATTGATTTTCTTTTTGCTGCACCTGGAGCTTTGAAAACCAACCATGGTTTGCTGGGATCTGTGTGCCCTGGAGGATGAAGGTCTCTGAACATATATTCACCCCATTGGCTCTGAGCTCAATGTAACCATTGCTTTTCTGGATAAACGTTTTATGCCTAAGGAAATAACTCTACATGCACTTATTTAGCCTATGGAAATGGATATTTATGAAAATAGATACATGTTGCATTACTAAGAAATGACTCAAATAACACAAAGCTAGAAACAATGACTGGCTCTCCATAAAGGACCAGTTAAATTATAACAAATGTATTGGGTGAAATAATGCATCACCATAAGAAAGATGTCATTATGGAGCTGGGAGCTGGAGAGATGATTCAGAAGTTAAGAGCACTTTCTGCTCTTGCAGAAGACCTAACACCCACATGTTGTGTCACAATCAATAGTAACTGCTGTCCCAGGAGATTACTATACATGCAGGCAAAACACTCACACATATAAAATATAAATAAATAGGAATTAAATTAAAATTTAAAAAAGGATGCTATTGAGGGCTTGGCTATAGCTCAGTTGGGATATCAGTTCTCTGGCATGCACAAAGCCCTGTGGTTGATTCCCAGCACCCCATAAGCATAGTAACACACACTTATAGTCCCCACAGTGGGGAGATAGAAACAGAAGGATCAGAAGTTCAAAATTATCCTTATTTACCTAGAAAACCAGAGGGCAGCTTGAACAACAACCACAAAAGTATAATGGAATGTCTATGATAATGTGCAGAGAGACCCAAAATTACAGAACACTAGTCACACAGACAAGTCATGGAACACTTTGCAATGAATCCAAATGATGCATAAATTATTAGCAATGGTTATTCTGGAAAGCAGAATTCAAAGAATGGAGATTTGCTTTCCCTTCATCCTTACAGTCAGAAAAGAGAAGTCATGAGCATTTTATTTTAAATACCCAAGAATTCAAGTAACCTCTGCCTGCCCCTCACTCTGTTCAAGTTTTCGCTTAGGACACTTGAATCTGATGGATTCCTCCCTAAACTCAAGAACTTTGCATGCCTCGGCATAATCTGAAGAAGAGCATCTAGAAAGACCCAAAAATGAGTTTCCTTATTTATCGTCCTCTAGTTTATGCTTTATTTAATTTGGAACTTTTTTAATTAGAGTAAATCTAGACAAAAGAACCCACTTGACACATTAAATGGACGTTTTCAGTCTTACTCTTAGAATGTCGTCTCTGTGGTGTTTGTTGCTGTGCAGCAGATGCTTCGCGGTGAGCCACTGAGCTGATTTTCCACCTTCAATGCCAGGTCTTTGTACCAATGAAATGATTCAACGGGTAAAGACTGCCACCAAGCCTGACAACCAGAGTTTGGTCCACAGGATCCACATGGAAGGAGAGAACCCCTCCCTCAAGTAATTTTCTGTCCTCCCTAGACATGCTGTAGTGCATGTGAACCCTCATGGGCAAGTGCACGTGCACACACACACACACACACACACACACACACACACACACACACGATAAACGCAACAAATATAAGTCATCCCTCAGGCAGTAGATCTCCTGCTTCTGTGCTTTGAATTTGCAACCCTAAATGTCTTCACAGATCTCTCTTCTGAACTCCAGAAGACTTGGATGCATTCCACTATACACCAGTCTTCTCCTGCTGGGCCACTATGGGTACCTTAAATTCATCAAGTCCAAAGGTAGCTATGGATGAGCTCTTTTGATGCAGAGCCAAGACCTGGAAGTCACTCATCTCTCTTGTGGGTCTCCAAAGATAGATGAGAAGGTGGCTGCATATACATACATACATACATACATACATACATACATACATACATACATACGAACGAATGATTTGTTCAGTTACTGTGGCATGTGCTTGGACAGCTGTGATCCTAAGAAAACCAGCATGAATCTCTGTGAACTATTCTGATACTTCCAAAGAGCTTTGCCATGTATATTGAATTTTGAAAACTGTCTTCTTATTTTCTGAGTAGGATATCATTCTTTTTGTTTTTTGTTTTGTTTTGTTTTGTTTTAATTCATGATGTTAGTAGTTTTTTAGTGTTTTTTTTATTTTTTTTATTCATGATGTTAATAACACTTTCAAGATCATACATACAGAGCCAAACAGAGCCAAACTTCAAACCTGAGTGTGAACCCCACGGCCATCATCATGCCTAAGAGAACGCTAAGGAGTTAGAGTGGCAATAAGCAACCCTAAATACTCACTGGGCCAAGATACTCAGCATAAACTGGACATGGCCAGAGGCAACTGAGGGGAGGTAGGATGACTCAGCCCAATTCTAGTAAGTGTGCTGGTAACTTGGTCTACAGTGTGCCAGGAACCTTGTGAAAAGAGCTAAACACAACAGATCTGTCCTTTCCTACCAGCTCCACCTCAAAGCAGTTTTAAATGATCTCTTGCATGTAAGATCGTTGATGTAAAAAGAAAGGTTTCTTCTCTAGGACATACACAGAAAATCTATCTGGAAGGTAGCTCTCAGCTCCTGGGTCACTGTCTCTAAATGGACAGCCTCAGCTTCCCAGTGCCACTTGTACCCATTTTCTTGACCATTGACATTTTGCTAGCAAACTGCCTGGTAGCACAGGTTAGAAGGTGCCGTTAGCCTCGGTTCAGTGCTGGCTTTTTCACTTACTCTGACCTTAATTTTATGATCCTCTGTTTACTCTTCTACAGAATGCTGGTGGTACTGTTGTGGAACTGGTGTGCCGCCTCACAGGAAGTGAGGTAACATAGATTTACTAGTGCCTTTCTCACTATGACCAAATACCTGACAAGGAGAGATTAAGTGGAGGAGGGTTTTGGTTTGTTTTTGTTTTTTTTTAAATCCACAGCTTGAGGCCACCAACCATCACGGCACATGGCGGATCTTTGTGCATGAGGAAGCAGAGAAAGTGGGTGCCAACGTTCATTTTATCTTCTCCATTTCCCCTGTGTGTTCGTTCTGAGCCCTCAGTAACACCCACATTCTGGGTGAGTCTTCTCTCCTAAGCATGCTAGAGATGTCTCCTAGCTGATTCTAAATCTAGTCAAGTTGACAATGGATGTCTAACTATCACAGTAGGTGAAGCCATTTAGTGAGCAGGGTACCCAGCTATTGTAACATGCAACCGCTCTGGATTACCAATCTTCTCACCCAGTATCTCACTTGTTTCAGTACGGTGCTATTTGATAGCAAGAGTTTAACTTCTCTCATGACCAGTGCATGTTCAGATAACACTGTAATTAGGGTCTCCCCCCCCTCCACCCACCCCCAACTTGTGCAAAATTAGCAGTAGCTCCCTCTTACCAATCCAGTCAATTCAAAATTTGAAGTCATTCACAATCCAGCCTCAGCCTAACTTTCCAGCTTTTCTTTCAGAGTCATCAGGAATCTCTCTGCTTTGTGTTTTTGTGGTAAACTAAATGAACTTTAGCTTACACATGAAAACTTCTAACCCCGGATGGTATGGATGCTCTCAGGTTCCTTACTGCTTAAGAAAGAGGGACAGTTCTGCCCACAGCAACCATCAAACAGAGCTACAGATGGGTGAATTTTGAGTGGTTTCCAGATGCCAAAAAAAAAAGTTTAAAATTACCCCACATACTTATGAAACTGAGTACCAGAGAGGAGTCTAAGCCACTTTACCAATATTTCTCTATGTTCTTACAGCATTGAGGATTAAACCAAGAGCCTAGCACATACTAACAAATTCTCTACCCCTGAGCTACATCCCAGCCCATCAATCTTTCTTGATCAATTCTGTGTATATTTAGGAACCTTCTTAAAATGCCATTAATATAATCTTGTCACACTTATGCGTGTGCCTTAAATTACCCATACTCCCTTTGTGCCTGGCATAAACAGACTATTCCTATGTCATGAGAAAGTTATAGAGAGTTGGTATTAGCTGCTATTCTGTGTACAAGTCCCAAGCTGTCCATCATTAATGTTTGCCATGTTTTTTCATGACATCCCCCACCCCAGCCACTTCAGCATCCCAGTTTTCATCCATCTGACCCTTTCTAGCCCTTGGCCACCAGCGACCCTGGTCCAAGGTTTTGTCACTAATACCTTTGACCTCTTGTCATAGACGCCTGGTTGGCTCCCTCCTTCCACTTTCTCTTGCTGCCCCAGACCCTCTAAAGGATGTTCTCTGCATAAAAAGAAAATGCTTAGGGCCATCTGTAACATAGGGAGAGCGCTCTCCTTCAGCTGCAGATGTAGCTCAGTAATAGATCATTGCCCTTGCTTCTCCAGAGGTCTGGCTTCAATCCCCAACAATGCAAAAGGAAAGAAGAAGAAGAAGAAGAAAGCAGATAAGAACGGGGAAGGATTCTTTCAACGGAGAAAGACTGAAGAGAATGAGTCAAAAAAAAAAACCCTATTTAATGGCTCTCACTCCAGAATCTGAAGTTCTGTGATTCACTCCTATTCGGCGTCTTATGACTTATCCCTTGTTATCGCTGTGTTTTGTTTTGAGTGGTTGGATTCTATCTCTCCTCCCCTAACTGTTAGAGGCTAAAGAAACATCTCACAGAGTTTCTTTATTTCATAGATGACACAGCGAGGCTAAATGGCTTATTCAGGGATCTATTCATTCCACACTAGAAGTGTCCTTCGTGCTCCTTTCTGCCATGCTCAGAAAACGTATTTGAAACCTGAGTTTGGAGTGCCTCATTTTCATGGCAACAGGCACGATGTTAGGAGAACAACAAGCACACACCCAACCCACGGAGCCTGGTAATAGCAGGTACAGTGCATCTCAGCTTGAATAGCGATGATTGCAAAGAATCCAAGAAGAGCAAATGAGCCCGCTGTCGGCCTCGTTGAGATTGCTAATGCCAGGCACCTCCTTCTCGATCAGATCCTCTATTTATTCATGGTAAACATGAACTGGCAAATCACTCCTACCTCTGCAATCCTAATGGTGACTGGGAAGGAGGGACCATGGCACTACCTCCTTAAACCTGGGCCTCCGAACCTCCTTTTGGCATTCATCACCACCACCGTTCTACATCCCTAGTCTAGAAGAGAAAACATGTTATTGGCACAATATTGTTTGCCTGAAGGTTTATCTTCCCCCCACAA
Organism: Peromyscus californicus insignis; assembly: GCF_007827085.1. Taxonomy (NCBI): domain Eukaryota; kingdom Metazoa; phylum Chordata; class Mammalia; order Rodentia; family Cricetidae; genus Peromyscus; species Peromyscus californicus. The sequence continues at coordinate 39,164,183 of NW_026294514.1, read as the reverse complement.
GGACTAATTTATATATATATATATTATTCATATATTGTCATATATACAGTTTAAAATATCAGTAGGCATAGTGTCACTATTATTACTCTGGCAGAGTATTTACTACATAACCTGTATTAAATATTGCAGTGAAAACATCACTCAAACTATGACCAATAATTGTCTAAGCCAAAGTTTTCTCCTTTTTCAGTTTTTTAAATTAGATGTTATTTATTTTTGGGGGGCAGGAACAGGGGGCATGTGTGCCACAGGACATGTGTGGATGTCAGAGGACAGCTTGCAGGAATCAGTTCTTTTCTTCCTTCCTCCATGTAGGTTCCAGGGATTAAATCAGGTTTTCAGGTTTAGGAGCAAGCACCTTTATCCACTGAGCCATCTCACTAGTCCCAAAAGTCTCTTATCCTGCAATTTATCTAAAAGGAAATGATAGTTCAGTGAAGCATTCCCTGAGTACTTACTAAGCACGGGTCTAATGACGATGTCACATGTTTACAAATGTCAGTGCAGACCATTACTCCATAAAAATATGTAGAATATAATGTAAAATATTTTAGGAGACTCATCCAGAACTGAGGACAAATAAAGAGTTATGGAAGTACCCAGGAGATGAATATGATGCTCCTGGAACTTCAGTCACTGCTCTTAGGTGGACCTCCAGTTCCTCCAACTTCTTGCCTGTGGTACAAGAACAGAATGCTGTTGACTCACTTCTGGACCCATAATGAAAACGCCTGCCTTCCCCAGTGGATACAGAAAATACAAAGTTCTATCTGTATTTTCCAGGCTTCCCTTGCGGGCTTCCTCATCCCTACCATATACCTCGTGCGCTAGTTGGCGAGAGGTACTTTATCCTTTTATGTTACAGTTTAAAATTTGTAAAACAGAGACATTGATGGTACTTACCATACTGAATTCTTCTAGCAATTTTGTGAATTAGTAGATATAAAGAACTTCAACAGGCTGTCTGAAACAGAAAGGCTTATCTTTCAATATATCCTGCTTATAACTAGCTAGTTGACAGGTATTTTGAAGGACTGATTCAGGAGTTTCAAAGACTATAATGATCACCCTTACTAAAGGGGGGGGGGAGAGAGAGAGAGAGAGAGAGAGAGAGAGAGAGAGAGAGAGAGAGAGAGAGAGAGAGAGAGAGATTTATTCAATTTGGCCATAATGAGGAAAGGGACAAAGAGATACAGTAACTCCCCAAGTCTACTTTCTGGGGTCCTGGGATGAGGTTGCTGCTTAAATGGAAACCAGAATTATGCATGTCTTAACAGTTCTGGTCAAGCTGTGGTCCTGCCCATCACTGGCTCTTCTCTGTTTTGGCTGCACCCTCCAGCAAGGTAGAAAATCTGTGGATCTCTTTCTGGGAGAAAAGTTTCCCTCTAGCTGACCCAGGTTTTAAAAGGCTTCTTCTTCTTCTTGAACTTCCTTGGGGAATTGCAGTTTTGGGGAATACATTGTTTCCAATAGATCTGACAACCAAGTGAGGGGACATGAGAGTTTCTTTGGAATGTCTTTCTTTGTCTTTACCAGGCCAGTTAACAGGACCATCCTTGTGTGTTTATTGTATGTTTTATACCATTTCATTCAGTCATTTATAGATGTTGGACCAAATTCAAAGAAAAGATCAAATTCATGGGTGATATAACAGTGCTGGAGGACCTGGGGGTATAGCCCAGTTGAGAGTGTATTTGCCTCACAGGCGTGAAGCCCTGGGTTTGATTTCCTGCATGCCATAAAACCTACAATCCTAGCAGTTGGAAGGCAGAAGCAGGTCAGAAGTTCCAGGTCTTCCTGCACAGCAAGTTCAAGGTCAGCCTAGGCTACATGAGACTTTGTCTCAAAATAATAAAATAAAATCTAAAGCAATTAGAAAAAAAAACAGATGCTAGAAAACTCACAAACCAGTTTTCTGGAAAAAAAAAAATAATGCCCACTGGCATTTTCTTAACTTACTGTCTGGAGCACAGGTATCAATAGAAAAGAATAAACTGTGTGTCTGAGTCCCTGGATAAAGAGATTTCATCACACATGCTTTGGGAAGTTAAAAGGGAATTGCCCTGGAGTACTTCAGCAAATGTTGGTTTTGTTGTTGTTTACGATAATAGTGATGATGGTCATGTTGTACAGCCTGGGAGTGAGTGTCCAAGCTCCGTACACACCAGCAATAAATAAGGATGGCTTCTCTTCAGTGCCATATGGGTAATGACCAGGAAAGCTTTGAGCGGAGCTGAGGCCGAGCTCCATGTGCTGTGGGACTCCTCACCATTCCAGTGTGAAAACTGTCCTTCTCTGAGGCCAGCAGACCCTTTGCTGTGGGAATCATTATCTCCTGAGTACTGGTGCAGATTGGAATTGCACGCGCTGTCCTGCCCACTCCTGACAGATGGCCGGGAGCCCAAACTCTCCATATGCTGCTCTGTTCTCTGGGAAGGCACGGGCATGCAAGCTGATTTGGCACGTGCTGCTGTGACCGTGGGTGTCTCTGAAGCAGCCAGCGTCACTGCCCTCGGGCTAGTTGGCACTAATCAGACAGGGTTGCTGCAGAGTGAGCATATTCTGAGGTGGCCAAGGTAGAGAGCAAATCAAGCCCTTGGGTGCTGGAAGATTAGTCCGTCGACGTCTTTGGGGATTTTCATTTTGTCACTTGATCAAGGGAGATTACAATGAGGTTCCGTGTAGGTTTCTAAAGTCTTCATTCCTGCTGTTCGTCATCTTGCCCCGGTAGGCAGTGGGGAATTTTCCATGTTCAAGGATTTTCAGTCTCCAAGATCTAAGCTTTTCCTGGTGTGTACTGTTTTGAAAGGTAGCAAAGAGAGCTTCCAACAAAGAGAACTTGGGAAGTGTTCACCAAGAGGGAACTGACACTTCTGCAGGAGCATGGGAGGCTGCTCCAACCCCTTGTCTTGTCTGCTGGTCCTCTTGGCCGTCCTTAGTCTCCAGAAGCAAACACAGGCGTTGGAAACACTGCAGGTTCCAGAAGCCCCGGCACAGCTCCACCTCAGCTCCACCTCACAGTGTGTCTAGAGTTTGTCTCTGTGATGCCTTCATCAATTGCAGTTCATTCCAGTCTTGTTCTTTTCCGACCTCAGGCACCCTCTGAGTCGCATGCAATACAGCCGCACGCACCTCTTAAACTCCACTGCGGGAACTGCCATTTTATAAGTCACCCACAACTTTCAATCTCAGTAAAGCTCGATTTGAGGAGATTTAGTTTCCCTTCTTCGTGTACATAGTTGTCACAACTTCTGATCTTATGAAGTTCAGCTTATAATAAAACTATTAAAATTTGTTTTTAAAGAGTCATAGTCTCAATAGCAAGAAAATTAGTAAGTAGGAGAAAATGAGCAAAAACCTCGAAAAGAGTGTTTCCAGAAAGAGGCATACAAATGGCCAGTGGGCATGTAGGGGTAAAGTACTCTCAACACTCCTAACAGTCATGGGAATCATGGAAATGTAACCTAAAGCCACAGTGAGGAGTCACTTCACACCCGTAAGAGCAGCTATTATTTTTATTAAAAGGTAAATATTATGAAGATGTGGAGAAAGGGGATCTTTGTACCTTGTAGAAAAGAATGTAAATTAATGCACCCATTGTGGGGAAAGTGGTTCCTAAAAAAAACTAACAATAGAGCTCCCATATGATCCATTTAATCCCACTTCTACATATATACCCAAATAAAATGAAACCAAGTGCTCTATCAATGGATAGACAAAAGAAATGTGAAAACACACACACACACACACACACACACACACACACACACACACACACACACACTGCTACCACTGAACTTTTTTAAAAAAGGAAATCCTGGAATTTGCATGAATGAACATTATGGACATTATGCTAAGTGAAGTAAGATAGGCATGGGAAGAGAGACATGTTACATGAGACCATTTACATGTGGTATATAAAAGTGTTGCATTCCTAGAAAAGCTAGGAAATAAATAATGGTTCTTGGAGCCTAAGAAGGGAGGAATGGGTGGGAAGAAGTTAGTGGAAGAACACAGTTTTGTTAGATGTGATGAATAAATCTGTTGTACAGCGTGAAGACTATAGTTATCAATGTATACAGGAAAATTACTAAGACTACATGTCACATATTTTCCCAAAAATAAATGATAAATAAATACAATTACCAGTGAGTGGTGAAAGAGGAAACCTTGGTACCAATTAGAAGGGCTTTTCTAAAGATTTACTTATTTTCATTCTATGTTTATAGGTTATACTACATACATGTGCATGCTCCACAGGCATGCAGTGTCCATGGAGGACAGAAGGGGGTGTCAGGTCCTCTAGAACTGCAGCCGCATAGAGTTGTAAGCCACCATGTGGGTGCTGGGAACCAAACCCTGGTCCTCTACAGGAGCAGCAAATACTCTTAACCGTTGAACCATCTCTCCAGCCAAGTTGGGAGGACTTTTAATTAAGGCAGAGTTGATAGCTGGAGTCTAGCTTCACATGGTTGTGATGAAAACACAGAGGAGGAATCCTTATTTCATATATCCTTTCAGAAGTTGGGGTCCGTCCTTTTGGGGAGCGTGTGGTTGAGGAGAGCATTTCACTTCATGGCACGAGAATAAGAGGGAGAAAGGAGGGAAAATAAGTATGCCTGCATCATGCTGACCACTTTCTCCTCTCCTTGAGGCCCTTTGGGCCCCCAGCCTGTGAGATGAGGTTGCCCACACTCCGGGCAAGTTTCTTCTCCTCCCTTTAGTTCTCTCTCTCTCTCTCTCTCTCTCTCTCTCTCTCTCTCTCTCTCTCTCTCTCTCTCTCTCTCTCTCTCTCTCTCAGAACCCTGGCACGTATGTACCCAGAGGTGTGCCTCACTAATCCTCCAGGCTCTTCTCAGTCCAATCAAGCTGATAATCAAGACCAACCATCACATTACAAGAATAAAATGTAGTCACTTCCAGTTCACACTAGCAACAAGTTTCCCATTCGTCATTTATTTGAGTACTATTCTTTTGGTTTCTTCTTAGAGGAAGAAATCATCTTTATTATCATTCTTTCAGGCAAGTAAGCCATATGGTAGTGGATTAAGGAGAGAACATCATTTCAGTCACAGTATATTCATAAATAGAAGGCTAACTGAAGAGGTAAATTTAGCTTAAGGAGCGACACTAATGAGGATTTGAACCATAAGATATTTTTCTCCTTTCAGTTAAGGTTTGACCTACTTTAGAATTTTGGTCCAAGTCCAAAAGCATGTATATTTCTTTTTTACCCAGCCATAGAAAGAGCAATTGTTTTCTCTATTCTTGAATCAGGCTAGGAAGAACAAAAGTAAATTTGTGCCTCCTAAGGAAAATCCAGACATTTTTATAGGCCATTCTGAGTGCTAAATAGAAGCTGTGTTTAATAGAAATATTTATCACTTACCTGAGCGCTCCATAAAAAACTTCCTGCAAAGAATCCCAAGTAGTGCTTCCTGTTAATGAACCCTCCCAGAACCACAAGAGGAATTGAAGACTATGGAATCATAACTGTAACAACCCTAAGAATGTCCAGTTCTGTGGTGTGATCCTTTTATATTTGCAGAAACCTTTTTATAAACAAAAAGTTACTTGGAGGTGAATTTGGTAATGCATGACTGCAACTGCAATAATAGGAAATCTGAAACAGGAAAATTGAAAGTTCAAGGCTAGCCTGGCTATACAGGAAGTCCCTAGCTCAGAAGAACTGAATGGTGAGAGTGTACTTCAGTGATGGAGTACTTATCCAGTGAGGACAAGACCTTGGGTTGGATCCTTAGCATTGCAAATAAAATGTAAAGAGAAGAGGTTTACACAAGAAGCTAAGAAATAATCAAGCAGGTACTATGTTGAGAAAGAGATCTCCAACTTGGCATCTCTAGCCCTTTGAACTTAGCAAAAGACATTAACCAACCTGAAGTCTAGCCTCATTTCTGACTAATTTTAAAGCCCAGAAAGAGACACAGGAAGACTTGTCCATACTCACCTGCCTAGCCTAGAAATAGAAGCCTCTGTGAGCTACCTCAAATGATAAAACATATTAGGTAATAGCATTAGAGTTGTTAGAAATACAATAAATCATATTTTAGTTTATTAAAGCTCAGATAGTCATACAAAATGGATAATAATCTTTTCTTTTTGAAATATAAATGGGCCTGAGAAGAATAAATGTCCAATGGTTAATTGTGGACTTAAAAATCATGTATCCATGGCTTTAAAATGTCAGCATATCAGCTCGAAGCAATGAACAGTGTCCAGCTCAATAGGTCTGAGTCAAAAAATTTACATTTAAAGAGGGTCCCAAGTGATGCTGATGCTGTGAGTTCAGAAGAACCAACTTTGAGAAACAAATACCACTGAACTCATTGTCACATGGTAGATATTAAATAATTTTCAACCTCAGCATGTGCTGAACCTGCAGCTCTTAAGAGACATCATCAGTTCACCTCTCTGGCAACCTAGCTACAGTTGAAGGTAGGGAAGTTCTGTGGTTCCATAAGAAGAGGATCTTGTTTGTTTCAATTCCCACTACGTGGTAAGGAGCCACCAATCAGCTCATTAGTAAATAGACTCAGACTCCATTGCTGTGGAACTGAAAATGTATGGTATTTGCTTATGGCTATTCATTCCAGCAAGCACATGTTCCTTCACAGTGAGCAGTATTCTATTTACCAAGCAACTTAAAAGTGAGCAAATGCCTTCTTGGCTGTTCTGAATGGTCTGCCCATCAGTGGGTACATATGTGGAACATGTGTCTCCATAGAGAAGTAGCTAGTAAGGATCCCTCTTGCTCTTCTTTGCATACTCGCTACTTCTTATCCCTATCACCCAGCCTCAGAGAAAGGGGGTTTATTTTTTTCTATGAGATAATATATGCAGAATCAGTCCATTCAACAAATGTTTATTGAGAGCTGCTGATTAGCTGAACACTCTGCCAGGAATAATCAAATGTGCATAAGCTTCAGACTTCATCCTAAAGGGTTAGACAGTACATATCAAACTGTCCTCGGTGTGGCACAAAGTAGGTTTCTAGTGAACTTTCTGGGTGCCGGGCAGAACACAAGTTTACCTGAAGGCATTTTCCATCCACAACTTTCTAATGGGTTTGCTCCAATTGTGTTCATCTAAAGCTTTTCCAGCTCACAGCTGGAGAAACTAAACTCTGGAGTGTTTAACTGCCTCATCCTCAAGCAATTCATGGGTCAAAACCAAGATTAACACCAGGACTCCCTTTATTCCCAACAAGCAATGGTCCTTATAGGTTTTAAAGCAATCATGTCCCATCTCTACTGAGCCTTTTCATTGGTGGTCATTTTTATAATCAATTGATGTCATCAAAAAGATTCCTACTCTCATTTCTTCAATATTTTCATATATTTAGAATATGAGTATCCCTCCAAACCTTTTATTTTATCTAGGAGAAGAGTGAGTCACTCCATTGAGGCTTGAGGCACATACAGCTCCCAGTCAACTTCTCAAAGCTGCGTAGGCAAACACTAGCAGATGGTGAAGATGCCTAGTCACCCACAGTCACCCATGTTGCCCTTATTCCAAGAAGCTATTGTTAGTTTTGATTGTTCTGGAGTCCACTATGAAGATTTTTGAAACTATCATCCACCTGAAGTCATGGAGTCAAATACTTAGCTTTTGTTTCATCTCTCTGGTTATCCAATTTGAACTTAGCCTGTGGGAAGCAACACAATTTAATGGTTCAAAGTGTTAATAGTTGGTTTTTAAAAACAAAAATTCAACCACACTTACTGCTTTGTCTTAAGTCACTAAATTTCTCTCTCAATTTCCTCTCATTCTACAGTGTACATTGCTAACAGAGAAGTTATCAACAATTGTATTCTGTCTTCATTTCTTTGAGAACAGAGATGTGGGGGAGAAAGCTGTCTTTGAGCACAAGATAGAAACTCGAATCTCTGCCTTTGTGAGATGTTATCATTCAAATAAAGACATGGCAATGTGCATGGACACTGGAAATCAGTATTTTAACTATTCTTTAAGAACAGCTAAGAATACTGGAGAGCATGCCACATTTGTTCTTTCTTATGGTCTATTACCTATAAGTTTTTAATCATGAAAAAAAACCAGCAACAATGACTTCCTGTCTCCACATGTAGGAGAGATCACTCCCAAGAACTTCCCACTGAGCCCAATAGAACTATCAGAGATCAAGAAAGCTACAATTTTATCCATGTGGACCCTGACTTTACACTGGTACTAAAGGAGGAGAGGGAACGTATTTCTCCCAGGAAACTCAGAGCTGGTTAAGCACACCACAGTATGATATTGAGTCAAGAGGAAAAGCTTGTGTGTGCAATGCCTATCTCTAATATAGATATGTTCAGCATTCTCTTGGTAAATAGAAATATAAAATTATCAAAAAGACACTTTTGCAAGTGTGCAACAGAAATCAAATACTGCAACCTGTGTGTGACACACTGAAGGACAGCTGTGAACTGGGACTTCCATGTCCCTGCTCTTCAATGAACTGACTATCTGTTCTCTATTAACACTGAAAGAGCTAGGAAAAACAGACATCTATAAAAGTGAACTGCCACAAGATTTTGTTTTATTTAAATACTCTCTTAGTTGAATAGAAATGATGATTATCATTAATCATTTAAAAACAAAAGGCAGGAAAATATCCAAGTAGTAATGTCAAACACTAGTCTCCAGCCTGTATGCTTGTACACATTCTGTCCCTTTTAGACCAACTTGAGAAGACTGTACATTGTGGTGACTTGCTCATCTTGCTTCATTCAGAATGTGACCCATAGAATAATGTGATATAAAAGTTCATCTTAACTTTATTCTGAGTCTGACCCAAACCTAACTGCCATCCTGTGTAGTTGGAAGTTTCTCCAATCCTGCCTTGCTCAACAGTCCTGACAAATCTCTCCCACCTGCGTCCCACAGCCACTTGGTCCCAAATAAGCACACAGAGGTTGATATTATTTACAAACTCTATGGCCTATGGGTCAGGCTTCCTGTTAGCTAGCTCTTATAACTTAACTCAGCCCATTTCTATTAATCTATATATTGCCACGTGGGCATGGCATGACCGGTCTGCTGGCATGTGGCTCCTTCAGTGGCGGGCTAGACTCTCCCCTGACTCCACCCTTCTACCACCAAACCTTATCCTACCCTGCCATAGGCCAATGCAGCTTTATTTATCAACCAATCGGAGCAACATGTTCACAGTGTACAGAAAGACATCCCAAATCAGTGTTATAACTATTCTTTAAGAATAGCTAAGAATACTGGATAGCATGCCACATTTGTTCATTCTTATTTATTCTGAGTTAGACTGAAACCTAACTGCCATCCTATCCAGCTCTTTCTTGGTTTATGTGACCTCTCTCTCTCTCTCTCTCTCTCTCTCTCTCTCTCTCTCTCTCTCTCTCTCTCTCTCTCTGTGTGTGTGTGTGTGTGTGTGTGTGTGTGTGTGTGTGTGTGTGTGTGTGTGTGTTTCACTGGGAATTGAACCTAGAACCTTCACATGCTTAGTAAGCACTCTACTACTGAGCCATGGCCCCAGACCTCCTTTTACTTTTAATTTTGCAATAGAGTCCTACTCATTGCATAGGCTGGTCTTGAGCTTACTCTATATCCTCTTGCCTCTCAAGGAGCTAGAATTACAGCTAGAATAACTGTACCACCAGGCCCAGCTGATCTTAGGTTTTGACTCCAAGAATTTAGGGGATAAAAATCTGCCAATATGATACTGGTTTTAATATATGACAGGCCTTGTTTGCCTAGGATTAGAAAATCTCACATGGAAAGACCAACAGCTGGTTCTGGTTGCTTAGTACAGAAACTTCTTTATCACTCTTTGCCTCTTCTAGCAAAAGGCTGATGTGACAGTGAACACTCCTAGGAAATAATTAGATGATCACCACCATGTCTTAGATCTTCCAATCTGAACAAAACCGGTCTTCTGGTTGTGCTCATCAATGTTGCCTCCACGTACTGGACCATGTGCTTTGTCTGTACCAGTTTCTGCAACTCAGCTACAGTTCCCTCAACATAAACTACCTTGTTGCCGGCACTGTGAAGGACAAAGTTGACAAGACTTCCTGCTACTATGAGCTAGTTTTTCAGCGGAAACATACAGGTCTTTGCTCTCAGGCGGCATTTATTACTCAAGATGTAGGGAATGCCTCTGCTACATCTTGATGTTTCACATATACTTTTGTAAGTTTATGACTTTTCATGTAATTTATTAATAATAATATTCTGCTTAATTCAAAATTGGATGGTAAATACAAATCATACATTTAAGGATGTCTTCCTGATTAGGAAAAAAGTGTTAGAGGACATATCAAAATACTTTATTTATCACCTCTTAAGAGGGCAAGCAGGAATATATATAATCTTTTTAAAAATATGACTGCTGAAATATGAGTTAAGCAATGGTAGCAATAGACATGCTAGAGTGGACAGGAAGGCTCACAGGGCCTCAGCCCCACACAAAGATCTACAGGCAGCTAAGGAGTGCTGAGAGTGGAAGAAACAGTCTTCCCCAGGGAAGGGCTCACTAATCGGCTACCCGATACGAAAGGGTCAGCCCTGGAAACATACAGACAAGTAACATGATACTGACTGAGCAGGTTGATTTTATGTTAAGAATATGTATGTCTACACATGTAACAATTAATGAGAAAAGAGTCCATGGTTTGAAAGAGAACAAGGAGGAAATATGTGAGAGAGTTTGGAAGGAGGAAAGAGAATGGGAAATAATGTAATTATATTATAACCCAAAAAATAAAAGAAAGGAGTAGAATAAATAAAAATATATGACTTTCTATAGAAGTGACTGCTGGCCTGAGTCATACATCAGACATCCCAGAGACATTTTGATGATATAAACAGCCAAGCAAAACTCAAGTTTTCAGGAGTGGGAGTCAGGAATTTGCAATTTTTCAAGATAACTGGTGAGAATCTCAGTCCCAGCTAGCCAGAGTTGAGACAAAACTTCTCTAGTTGTGCACTGTTTTCAAGGTGTTGAGTCAATAATGAATAGACATAGTTTTCAATTCCCATATAACAATTGCCTCTAAATAATGCATAATGAGATCACTTATCTCTTTCCTAAATATGTCATGTTCTTCACTGTCACTATGCCCCTCCGCCTCACCACACTGTCTCTGCGTTCTCTGTTCCTGTCCCTTTGCCCGTGAGCCAAGCGAACAGAGAATTGTCTGCTTCTGTGTTCAGTCAGTACAATGCCTGGAACATTGGCACTGGGTGTGCATTAAAAATAACAGCAGGAACTGCTTGTTGCTTTCAGACACCAACAAACCCTTTCAATGCAGGTAGAGATGGTTTAAAACCCACAGGGACAGGTCATAGAATGTAGTCGCGCCAAATCTTCTACAACTGAAAGCACATGTATCACTTGAAGACCGCAATTCCAGTTAAACCAGTAAACTCATAATACTGTGTCTGTCCACAGGGTCACAGGTCTCTATAGGGTTCTGTCGTTTAGATAAGTGTTTGGTCATACTGAGTGTCCTCTGTCGTTCTGGGAGGCGGGTGATCTCAGCATGTCTGATACAGATTGTCTTCACAGCCTGTGCTGCTAGACTTAGGAACAGGAGCTTGCTCCCATTTCCCCTTGTCATTGACATCTACTGAGAGGCAGGGAGGCCAGCCTGCAGGTCCCCTGAATCTCCATTTGTTGAAGATGTCCGTGGTCTTTACTGCAGCCTTTGGTCTCGGATAAAGGGGTACACATGTGTTCCCCCACCCAGCTCTTACCTCCCTCAGATGCTTCCAGCACTTCTGCACCTGCTCAGGAATCATCGCCTTCCTCATGCCCTACCCAAGAACTGAGAGCCTCTGAGGTCACTCATTCCCCCAGGTCATCCTCAGGCCCTCACCAAGGACGATTTTGACTCATGCCAAAAGTGAAGGTTTTCTCGGTTTCCATCTCTCTAAGCTCAAGAATTCAAGCAAGGGATCTGGAATACTCCCCAGACCTGTCTTTTGTGAGCAACTCTACTTCCACACCAGGTTTGGACCGTAGGTGTAGACCGGGTGATACATGAGTTTTCTAGTAGCATCAGCTGCTATTCATAGTGTTTTTCAAACTGAGGTCAAGAAATAATTTAGTGTTCATGGCCAGCATTATTTTTTTAGTGAAATAGGATTTAGTGGGGGATAGAATGGCATCACAGGGCATAGAATCAAATATCCAAATTCAAATACAAATTTGAGATTCCCAGTAGAAATTCTTACATCTCACTTTCCTGGTGAGAAAGCCCAGTGATCTCTCCCATGCTGCTCAGTGCTGCAGACACCAGCTCCCTCCTGAGTGAAAGTCTAGTTGCCTCTCACTCATGCATCTAGGAGCTTTGATCAGAGGCCCCACAAGCCCCTCTGTGGCACCTTTCCTGGTAAGCCTTGCCATCCAGTCTAGCTCAAATAGTAAAGGAAGTTAAGAAAGGAAAACACACAAAAAGTGCAGTTGAAAACATACCTGTCATGTGGGCCCTGAATATCTTTAAATGTTTAGACACATGCTGACAATTCCCCTAAACTGATTTATCTAACTAGTAAGCTATTCATAAAAGATAAATGAAGGACCCTGTAAAGATGCTTTCCCTAAATGTTTAGTTATCTAAAAACATAATGTATAACTTTCTCATTGAAGAGCTCAAGAGTTACCTCTCTCTCATTATTCACATTTGTGATATGTATCTGAAAACTGAAGTCTTGGTTTCTTTAGATGTAGGCATACAGAGCAGTTTGAATGCAGTCTCTTTGTAAATGTTCAGTATGTCCATTTGTGTCATCCACAACTGCTTCTGTAACAATTCCTAAAAATTTATCTGAAATTTTCATACATGAGTCTTCTATATTTGCATCATATCCACCCCTGCCTCTCTCCACTCCAACTTCTCTCATATCCTTACCACTCTCCAATTTATGACCTCTTCTGTAGCTTGAGTTTTCCTGCCTGGCCCACAGTCAGGACAAATTTCTCTCACCTGCCAGTCCCACAGCCACTCAGACCCGACCAAGTAAACACAGAGACTTATATTGCTTACAAACTGTATGGCCGTGGCAGGCTTCTTGCTAACTGTTCTTACAGCTTAAATTAATCCATTTCCATTAATCTATACCTTGCCACATGGCTCGTGGCTTACCGGCATCTTCACATGCTGTTTGTCATCGTGGCGGCTGGCAGTGTCTCTCTGACTCAGCCTTCCACTTCCCAGCTTTATTCTCCTCCTTGTCCCGCCTATACTTCCTGCCTAGCCAATGGCCAATCAGTGTTTTATTTATTGACTAATCAGCAACACATTTGCCATACAGAACATCCCACAGCACTCTTCTTCTGTAATTGCTGCCACACACCCAACACACACATCCGAAACAAACATACATACACAAACAACACACATACACCCCCACACACATACATACACACATATACACAGGCACACACATAATACATACATGCACACATACATACACCTACACACATACATACATACACACACACACACACACACACACACACACACACACACACACACACACACCAAACACACACACCCTACTCCAACTACATGTGTTTGTTTTGGACTGACCACTTAGGATTGGGGTCCCATTCCTGAAGAATAAGGCTCCTCTCCCCATCAACAACCACTGACTGCCTGTAGCTTTTCATCAAGGTGTGCAACAGCTTTTAACACCTCATTATCTAGCTGTCTTTGCAAAGCTTTCCAGATAATGTTTAGAGAAATTACTCTTCTGCGCCCATACTCTACCTTTTTCAAATATTTAATTAAGCTGGATAGCTATAACTTTAGCAGCTTCAAAACCTCTTATCCATAGGACCCAAAAGTCTTATGGGAAATTTATGACTAAGGTGGAGAGACAACAAATCACAATCTGTTCCATCATTTGTAAGATGGAAGACTCAGCAGAGATATGTGACCCCTCTGGTGTATTCAAGAACCATCGTTCTGAAAAGTGACAGGGAATCTTCTCCAGAAAAATACATTCCCATAAGTGAGATGTGAGACTGAGTAGTATGGGGGGAAAATGTTCAATGATCTGTAATTTTGCAGAATACCAGAATGAAGATGTTAAAAGGGTCTCTTTACTGCAGAACGCCAGTCTTTCAAGAGGTACATGGGTGTGGTGGTTTGAATAGGAATGGCCCCTACAGACTCGTGTATTTGAATGCTTGGTGCTAGAGAGAGTAGCACTATTAAGAGGTGTGGCCTTGCTGACGTGCATGTGGCCTTGTTTAAGGAAGTGTGTCAGTGAGGATGGGCTTTGATGTTTCAGAGGCTCAAGCCAGACCAAGTGGCTTACTGTCTCTTCTTGCTTCCTGTGGATCGAAATATAGAACTCTCAGCTCCTTCTGCAGCACCGTGTCTGCCTGCACACTGCCATGCTTCCCACCATGATGATAATGGACTAAACCTCTGAACTGTAAGCCAACCCCAATTAAATGTTTTTCTTTATAAGTGTTGCTGTGGTCATGATGTCTCTTCACAGCAATGGAAACTCCAACTAAGACAGGAGGCCATAGATAGTAAGGTTCCTGGGGCTAACTTGACCAGCCTCCTAGGCAAACCAGGCAGGCCAGTGAGAGACTTTGCCTCAAAGAACTAGGTCGGCATGGGTAAGATGCCTTAGTGGGTAAAGTCACTTGCCACCAAACTGAGCAACCTGAGTCTGACCCCCAGATCCTACATGGTGGAAGGAGCAAACTGACTCCAAGAAGTTGTACACACACACACACACACACACACACACACACACTGGTAAATAAATATTAAATAAAAGGTAGATACCATCTGAAGAAAAGCACCCAAAGTTTGCCTCCCACCTCCACATGCATGGGCCCTCTCACACACACATTCACACAGAGGACTAGGAATCTTATAGATATATGCACCCTCACTCATACATTCACCCACAGGAATATATACTAGGCATATACAAAAATGCATACACATACACATACACACACACACACACACACACACACACACACACACACACACACACATACACACACACATTTACCAGTAGAATATGTGCCCCCACATACATACATACACACACAGAGAAAAATTGCCAAAAGAATGGGTGTCATTTTTAAAAGACAAAGCTGGAATTACATCAGAGGGAGGATGTAGATCAGCAAGAACCATCTCTGGATATCATACTACATACCAAGTGGTGGACATGCCCCACTGTTGTGTTTATAAGGAAATTTTGTATGAGATATATATGTATAAAACTTCCAAATTGTTTTTATAATTTCCTGGGCTCCTCATACTACACAAATATATTTCTAGGATCCTGATTTATTTTTAAAGTTTCTGTGAGATCTACACAGAGAAAAGGAAATAAATTAACATGATGATAATTTAAAAACTTAATTAATAAAGGACAGGATTGCTAAGGAACCTTACAAATCTATATACATTCAACAATCCAGACAAACATACTGTCTATACCAAATGAGTAAGGCACAGGGTTTTGTTCATTTTATGCTTTTATGTACAAGATGTCAGTAAACAAAAAGGTATTTTTAAAAACAATAAAGGACACAAACCCTCTGAAGGAGTTTAAAAAAACTTGAGCCCTATCACCTAGCAACTTTATAAATTTCTTCCTTTGTAGAAAGAAGGTATTTGCTCTCCACAGCTTTGTTTTGGTTGTGAAATCCATCTGTTTTCAAACAATGGTTCATTAAATGCTTGAAGCACATGGGGTCAAATTTTCTTGATTTGAAGAGGTCCATTGATCATAACTGAAGACCCACTGAATGGCAGCTCCAAGAACAGTTATGACTGAATCTGTTACAGTCCATCTCTGTAGAATGAGGTTCCAAGGAGACAAGACAACATCTCTCTTGGAAATAAATCAAATAAAGGTTCCCTGGAATAAACGAACATTCAGCTATAGAATGAAGTCTTTGGATTTGGTTTTGGTTTGTTGTGTTATTTGCATGGCCAATAACTCATGCTCACTGCAGTGGAGACAGCCTTCTCATTGCAGTGGAAACAGCCTTCTCACTGCAGTGGAGACAGCCTGCTCACTGCAGTGGAGACAGCCTGCTCACTTCATGCAATTGCTGATGCTCAAAGTCTTTGCTCTAGGGCAGCTTTAGTTCAGGGAACTGAAACTGCAAGAGTAGCTGTGTTCACTTCACTAACAGCCTGAGCAGGAGAGATAAGCAAGCACAACAACAGATGACATAGTAGCTAGAAAAAGTCACTGTGCTGAGTGGCTTGAGGGTTCCGCTGGCCACCTGAGAGGTTGAGGCATTCTTATTAGACTTCTGCCTCCGTTCACTATTGTTTAGGAGTTAAATCTTACTTCTGGGTGTTAATTTAATTCCTACCCCTTGGTTCTTCCTTCCTATTGCCAAATCCTCAAAGCCCATCTTTAGTTTCTAAGACAATCAAACAAAGGGCAGTGTTTCTAGGCTGAGCATAAATGCTACCTACAATAAAGTAACGGTGTAGGTGGTAAAATATTGCCATATGTAGGACCTGGAAGGCTGTGGGCCAGAGGCCAGATCCTTTTTCCTGTCAGCCACACACCTCTTAGAGGAGCCCATGTGTCCCACAGCCACTAATCCTATCTGACCAACTCCAACATTTCATCATGGTTCCATTTTTATGATTTTAGCAGATTATAAAGTTCATTGCTGATAAATAGAAAACTGGCGTAAAGTAGCAAGAACAACCCTAACTGTAACCTGACTCACAGTGGGAAGAATGATGACAAGAAAGCCGGCAGTTGACAATCGGAAACATGGCCAAACCTCGTTGGGAATGCTCAGACCTCAGTGTGGTCAGTGGCGACAGTTTCGGAGAATGAATAAGCATTATCTAGGCAGATAAGAGCATTTCCCATATAGAGGAAATGAATACTGTCCACCGCATCATAAAGGGAGGGCAGAGGGGGGATGCTAAAGAAAACTCTTAAGACATATAGTGATTGTAACCATGGAGATAATGGATCAGTAAGGGCCTGTGGGGATGAGGCTTGACCATACAAGGTATCTAGATGATGGTGATGGTGGTGGTGGTGGTGGTGGTGGTGGTGGTGGTGGTGGTGGTGGTGACGATGATGATAGTGATTGAAATGGACACAATTTTGCACAGAGATGGAGCAGCCTGAGATTAAGGGGTTAGAAAGATTGTCCAGGAGGAGAAACAAGGAAGGCACCATGGGAACCTTTGTATCATTTCTACATGACACTTCCTTGGCCCTTTATGTTGCTGCCAGCTCCCACATGAAAAGGGTATCCCGAGGCAGCACCTGTGCCATGTTAGAAGATAGCTTCCTGAGACTGAATTCCTTTGACTTCTGGCTAGTCTAGTCATGTATGGAGCCTCCTACACCGCAAAGACATAATCTCCCTCTCATAAATGGAGAATCCAGTCTAATTCATTTGTGGGACCTGAAAGTGAGCCAACAGGCTTATGGGTCACTCAGTGTTAGTTGAACACTCACTCTGTAACTAGCACTGGGCAAGCAGCCAAGGGATTCTCGTTTAGAAGAGAGACAGAGCAACGTACAAGTAACTGTTCTCCACTAACATAATGCTTAAAAATGCTAAAATGGTATTTCCAGAATCCTGATTCCTAAAAGTACAGGAATCAGTACAAACAAGAGAAATAGCAAAGGTTCCTGAGAAGAGCTGCATGTTATCTGATGAGAAAAACCAACCATCTCAGGCATTGATAAAAACGTCCTGATGAGTTACCTCGATGGGAAAGACAAGCTGTGTTGCTAGGTAGACTTCAGGTCTCTGATGAACTTCGCAACAGAAGCAGGTGTCTTCAGAACAGTGCTCTAATGACTCTCAGATACAGTCTCCCACCGTGACTGTTTGCTCCTGGCTCCCTGTCCATTTTTGCAGAGTTCATTTTCATTCCTAAAACTCTTTTTCCCTACGACTTCTTTGTTGGGATTTGCTTTATTAGTTGGCTTTAGTTTTGGTTTTGCATGCGTGTAGTGACCCAGAGAAATTCCCAAGTTCAGAACAAAAGTAAATCTTGAGGGAAAGCTAACATTAAATAGTTCCAAAGCAATTGCCTCATTGGAAAGATGCAGGAAGCTGACCATGTTTAAAATGGGTGACAGGGCCGCTGAAATGGCTCCGCAAGATAAAGTCCATGCCTGCTGACCTGAGTTCAATTCCCAGGTCTCACATAGAACAAGGAGAGGACTCATTCCTTTTAGTTGTCCTCCACAAACAAAATAGGTCATAACATATACATATACCCACAAATAAATAAATAAATAAATAAATAAATAAATAAATAAATAAATAAATAAATATGAGAAAATTAAAAGAGATGGTGGTCAAGGATCTCAGCAACATTACTCTTTCAAGTTAGAAGGTTGGATGTCCCTAAAGGTGAGCAGCAGCACAGAGAAGCAAGCAGTCTCCTTCCCAAGTTAAATATACCTGACACTGAAATGAAGCTGAGTAAAGCTTGAGGCAGTGGAAAAGACATTTTGTAAAATCCAATCAGGCCTCGACCCAGCACACCGACAGTAAGAGGTAGGCTAAGAGCAGCTCAGACTTCGGTTCATTTGGTTCATTTCCTCAGCAGGCAAAGGTTTCCTCAACACAGAAAAGCACTGCTTTGCTCTAGCAACAGCCACTCACATTGCCATTGCCCTTGGAAGCTGCTTCTTAGCCGACTTACATGCTCAGTGCTCAACTTGATCACATCACAAGTAATTCATGCTTAGATCCCTGCTGAAATTGCAGGCTAACCATTTATGTGGCCTGGAAATGAAGCGTATACACCTATTTAGATGGATATTCATCTTGACACTCGTGTAGAGAAAGAAAACGAAGCCCTTTTTAAATATATAAATAAACATATGTATTTTGTATGTGCATGCCTGAGTTGCATATACCTGTACTGTGTGCACATAGGAGCCCGTGGAGGTCGGAAGTGGCATTGGATCCTCTAGAACTGAGCTAGAAGCCAGGTTTGAAACAAAAGGTCCCTGTCTTCAGAGATGTACAGAACATTTTCTGCAATGGTTTCCACGTTATTGCCATTGAAAAATTTCTGTAATGGTTTCCTCAATTATTGCTATTGTAACTGGAGAGACTCACTGCTGAGGAGGCTAAGGAAGGATGAATGAGCCTCTTCCAGGCAGCTGCAGCTTGGGGGGCAGGGGTGGGGGCGGAATGGTAGACGGATGAAAGAGCAAAGTAGGTGCTAGCCATCTTCATTAGCTGTTGCTCAATACTCAACAATTAGCACCATACCTCAGCTTTGTGTGGCACCTGTACAGCAAATACACTGTTTCTACAATGGTGCTGCTTGTTTCATTTATAAATTAGCACAATTTATAAGTAAAACGTGTTTCACATGCAAGAGACTCCTAATTATGTGTTTGGCTAATGCTTGCTAAGTGCATGCAATATTTGGAGGGGGGAGCTTACCCATAGAGCTTACCCATAGTAAAGGAGTACTGGTGAGCACCCCGCCCCGTGCCTGCATGTTCTGCAGAGAGAGAGGTGCATGCAGGGAAATAATTGATAGCAGGTATTCCTAGAACTTGATGAAAGGGGAAATAATATCCAATAAGAAAACACAGAAGGCACATGTTCTGTGTATTGCATTCAACAAATGCTTCACCAACCCATACTGTTACATTTCCTAGCCCCAATCATTGTCATTATGGGACCAGTACAAACCTTGCCGTAGAATTTGTTCATTCTTGGGGACCATCCCATAAACTGTGTGAGTGGGTCCAGCAAGCTGGGTCTTAACAGGTCTTCTATCAGGTTCTGATGCACACTCTTGTTTGACAACCTCTATTACATTCAACATGTGGTGTCCCGAGTGGGGAAGACATAGATTAGTGTTAAAGAACACAGAGCTACCTAGACGTGGATATGCTGCTCCAGTGTAGTGCATTTCCATGAAGGGTTGCATGGCTTATAAGATTGTATGTATTCTCAAATAGAGTAAGGAGAAGAGCTTAAGGAAATATAATGCAGCTAGACTAAAAGTAGAAAAGTAATAGAACCACTGTTGTATTTTCGTAACTTTCCCAATAACCTTCATGGTGTTGAAGCTGAGGGAACCCACTGTGGCTGATCTAGAAACGCCCTTGTCTCACAGGAGCACTGTATCTCCAAGCTGAAAGGCAGGTGCTAAGAACACAGGTCTGCTAATGCTAAAAACCTGAATGGAATTCCACCCATGTACCTCATTCAAGGCATTCTTTGTTGGGGTGCATCATATCCCCCCCAAAAAAAACCAATATGGTAAGTGTAGCTGTTTTAGGTAAGGCCCTTAATGGAGAGCAGTAGCTTAACATCCAAAAACAGTTCCTTAAAAGGAACCTAGCAAAAGGACTAAATGACGTCGGGTTTGTAGGTCTCAGAGGCTCTGGCCAGTGCATTTGTAGAATTATCAAAGACCTTGTCAAAGGCAGAAAATGGAAACCCTGAAAACTTAAGAGGAACCAAGCATTGTGGTGCATGCCTATAGTCCCAGCAGGAGGAAGCAGGGACAGGAGGATCACCACAAATTTGAAGTCAGTCTGGTCTACGCAGCAAGTTCCAACCAATCAGAGCTATGGCTGCATAATGAGAGCTTGTCCTTAAAATAAAAACACGATCACACAAAAGGTGAAGCAATGAGATTTAAAAATACACAGAAGCATCCACCCTGCCCGGAGAATCTTGTCTCTGAAGCATGTGCTGCTCTAACTTTTCTAGATGGAGATGTCTCAGTATTCCTTAACTTTTGCATCTCCCAGACTTCTTTCTTCCAAATGTGGCTTTTGACTTGCCACATTACGTGTGCAACACATACCACACAATTCAGTGCTTGATTAGATTCTGACTTGTATTATCCCGTGATTGTCACATCTATGTGATTTATTTTTTTCAGCTAAATGATAAATTAGATAAGGCCTATCCTTTCCATATTTCCTTCAGCCAAGTAATGCTTCAGAGGGAGGCTATATTTGTACCTGCTTGGAGGAAGGAATGAGAATTTTCTTGATGAATGGAAGTGAGTCTTGCAGGGGCATGCAGCGCAGAGCACAGCGTGGCATCTGGGGGATGGGGGTGTTGCAGGGAGTGCAGCATTGCCAGAGCATAAGAAGAGCAGGGTGGACAGGAGAGAAGACTGTCTGGAGGGCAGGTTGCAGATCATGGAGCTGCCTACTGTGGGCCATATTGAAAGATTGACTTTATACCCTGTGGGTATAGGGGAACAATTGAAAGCTTAAGAATGAGATAATCAAATAATGAATAATATACTATAAGTCTGCTGTTAGCATTACCAAAGACTGTGTGTGTGTCTGTTTATCTGTGTGTGTCTGTGTCTATGTCTGCATCTCTGGGTCTGTGTCTCTGTGTCTGAGTGTGTCTGTGTCTGTGTGTGTGTCTCCTTTTCTGCATCTCTGTGTCTGTGTAAATGTGCATCTGTGTCTCTGTGTCTGTATATGTGTCTGTATTTGTGTGTCTCTGTGTGTCTGTGTCTGAATGTGTATCTGTGAGTATTTGTGTATCTGTGTGTGTCTGTGTCTGTGTGTGTCTATGTCTGTGTGTGTCTCTGTGTGTATCTGTGTGTGTGTTTGTGTATCTGTGTGTGTCTCTGTGTCTGTGAGTGTGTATCTGTGTCTCTGGTGTGTGTCTGTGTCTGCGTGAATGTGTGTTAAAGGTGATAAGACTAGTTATTATAACACACTAGTTGAAAGCATTCTGCATTCAAAATTTACTAATTCATGATTTGGGGTTAAGTCATTTAATTTTTGAAAGTTTATGTCTTTATCCAAAGAGCACAATAACCACCCCTTACACAGAATTTAACTTTTCACAATTTCAGTTACTCCATAGTCAACTGCCTGAAATAGTGAGTGAAGTTCTCAGAAATAAACAGTTTGTGAGTTTTAAATCGTGTGTGCTTTCCTGGTACGCTGAAATTTCTTGCCTGCTCCATCCTGCCTGGTGTGTGAGTCATCCTTCTATCCAGTGTGTCCATGTTGTATGCACTACCTGACTGCTAGTCACTGGGTAGCCGTCTCAGATATCAGATTGGGTCTTGCGTTATCCTAGTAACCATGATCTTTATTTTATATGTTTTTAATAATTCCCTAAAGAGAAAGAGTAGAAATGCTGGCAATCTTGATTTGCCAAAGAGAAGGATTTTCCTTTAGGTGAAAAGATGAACGTTAATGATGTAATAATGAAAGGAAAAAGAATCACGTGCTGAAGTTTCTAATAACTATAGCACTTTATGGTTGCTGGTTTCATATTGTTCCCAATTTCTAAGTTAAACTTATACAAGTGTGTATAGGAGAAACCACAGCCTATCCAGGGTTCAATACGGTCAAAGATTCCAGGCATCTATCAGGGGTCTTAGAATACATCCTCCTTGGGTAAGTAGGGAGTGCTAGAGTTCCTACCATATAGGATTATTTAATAATTAGCTATGATACCATACATTCAGGTGGAATGTGCTGATATGTAGCTCAAAATGTTCTCTTGGTAGGTGATTACTAGAGGCACAAACCCCAATTGTTTTTACTCAGTTAGCTTTTATTGGTCCTTTTTCCAGCCAAGACCTGACAAATGAAGAACGATTGATTTGGGTTCAAGGATTTAGAATATCTGTAACAGAATAATTCAGATAGTATTTGTAATAGGCTTTGAGACTAGAGTTGAGATTGGTACTAGTTCTACCCGCAGGGACGTTTGGCAGCCTGTGTGGAAGTACAAGAAAGATGAGGACATCGCCTTTGGCCTCTATTCTCCAGGAAAGTATATCATAGAGCAGAAGAGATGACAGGATGTGTGACCTGCTGTGCCTCCTGGGCCATAAGGCTAGAGAAGAGGAAAGAGTTGAGGAAATAGAAGAAGCTACAATGAGAGCTGGCAGAGACAGGAAGAACACGAGTAAAGGAATATGAGGAAAAAATGGAAGAGGGGATGTTGAAAATGCGATGTTACGAACCTCAATTCCTTTCATAGTGCTCAGCGCACACTATGCAAATAGTAATTTCTTAAGACATAATTTGAGTTATGTGTGTTTGATGTGGTTCCATGCCAGAAATCTGAAAGGACATATGGACTGAAGCCTCGCTGGCTACTTCTGTCTGTCAGAACTTCGATCCTAGGACTTTAATCCAGAAACAAACTCCTTCTCTACCTACAAACATGTTTCTAGAATGTTTAGTGGAGATGAATTTGTTTGTTGAGAATTTAAGATTGGGTATACAAATCCTCAAGAGAAGAAACATTGGTACCAAGGTGAAAAAAAGTGAAAAAGAAGCTTAGTTGTTTGACAAACAAAGGTTTAAATGAAGCACTTTGAAAATCCCCCGATGATGGAAACAGAAGGAAGGAACGGAGTTTCAGGAGTCAGGAGTCTGATCTGCACTAACGTTAACCACTGTAGAAGCCAAGGAAGCCAAACTCACCAGAAGAAAGTGAGAAGATGCTGAGAATAACTGCTCTTGTCTTCTCTGTAGCGTGTCGCCATCTCCTTGTCAAGGAGGGGGACCACCAATGAGCATTCTCCAAGGGTGGATATAAAACCTGAATGAGTGTCCATAATGTATCACGCTCAATAAACAGGTTTGTGTGAAGACACCTTAGCCAATCCCAAGGGAGCTGATGCTAAGGACTCACATTGTGTCCACTTGAACGCAGACTATTGGCCGTGGCTCTGGTATGCTTGCAGTTACCCCAACTTTGAAGAGGGCTTCCATTTATGTACGTATATGAGCTTTTCTGGGCTACCATGTTTCTGCCACAAACAGCTACAAGATCTCAGCTACACTGGGCAGAGAACTGACTGCCTAGACCAAAGAGATTTGGGAGACATTTTTTTTCTATTATTTATCCCCAGGGCTATATAGATTCTAGACTGATTCCTCTCTTTATACTCTCTGCTTCTGCAGACCCAGTGGCCTCACTGTCCCATAGCTTAAAGAGCAGATAACTCTTCCATCCTATGGTGCCCATTTAGATGTTCCTTTCCTTGACCTTGCCTAAGCTCACAAAGGTCCACTGACTGGGAATATTTCCACTTGATTCGCTAGAGGAAACATCTGGCTCCCTCAATTAAGAACAAATGTCCCTGAGTTTGGTTTTCAAACTGCCCAGTCAGCTCGGAAAACATGGTGATTGCCTCAACAGACCCAGTCAGGGTGTCCTCAGCAGATGCTGGGGGTGGGAGAAAAATTCCCAAGTGCAGCTGCCGACTGAATGACTATCACAAAAGGACCTCACTTGCAGGCACTTTGAGGCCTCAGAACTCAGAAAAGTAGAATTGCGTTACAAGCTCGGTAAGACAAGCAGATGCATTTAAAAGAGGAGATAGTAAAAGAAACCATGATTCAGAGGGTGTGTGTGTGTGTGTGTGTGTGTGTGTGTGTGTGTGTGTTCTAACTGTGAAGTTGCTTGTCTCGAATATGCCAGCACAGGCTCACCAGACTCTTTAGCTAGTTATGAGAAATGCAGACAAAAATAACTCCGTTTTTATCAGAGGCTATTTTCCGAGTTGCATTGTTGCGGTGCTTTTAACTGTCATTGTCTCCAATTTCCCCGTCTTCCATCGCAGCTGGCTTGTATCCCGTGGAACAGCTCTAATCTGTCATTGTTCTCTGTTTGTTCTTGATGAGGCAGTCGCTTGCAAGTGTTTCTCCACTTTTTCTGTAGATGCGGATGGTTTTTAGTCTTCCCTGTCAATATTCTGAAGCAGCTGTACCCCAAAAGATAAGACATTCCCCTCCCTATAGTACCTCTGAAAAGAGCATTTGTTGACCATTGCAGATCAAGGTGATCACACTCTCTTGTCTCACTCCCGGGGCATCCATCTATAAGGCTTAGCTGAGACAATCAAGCCTGGAAAGCCAGTGAAAACAGTCCCACGAAGAGTATGCCCCCTGGTTTCCTCAGAGGAAAGACAGCCATCATTACCTCTGTCTATCCCAAATGCGTGTGGCTTATTACAATTTGCGACCTTAGTGGTCTCCACATAAAAATCTTCTGCTAAGCTCTGTGATGTTTTTCCCAAACAGCAGCAAGGCTGTAGCAATATTAACAGTGGCCCGCCAGCCTTTCTCAAGGACTCATCCCCACCATTTGATTCTCAAAAGCTGTTGCAAAACTGCCTTTTGCAAGCTCGGTGAGGCGACTGTGATTTGGTGCCCACTGTGACTAAATTGGAGATGGTTGCGGCTATTTGTTTTGTTCTTTTGTCCAATAGCAAATCTTTTTGAGAGAGAAATGCCCCTGATTCAAAGAAGCATTCACAAAATCAAACCGCAGGTGATTAGGATAGCAATTAATGTTAATGAAAAGCCAAAGTACATTCTGCATGTATAAAATGGCTCAGCATTGTGCTTTGAATAACATAATTGGAGTATTTCACACAGTGTGTACTCAAAGGTGCTCCACTCATGTCTGCATGCCTTTAAGTATACAATTCCATCTTTATTACTATAATGAAATATGTTAGTCTGGGTACTGATTTTAAAAAGAGGCTTCTTTAGTTCACAGGCTTGGAGGCTGCCCATAGAACCAGGTTTTATTTTAAGTAGATGAAAAAAATTGCTAGAGAAAGCTGGATCCTCCACCTGGAGTATTTTGTTCTTTCTAGAAAAGGTACAGGATGTGTTCAGGCTATGGTAGGAACATCCCTATTTGGCTGAGAGACCAGGAATTGGGGAACTACCCTGCTAGCCAGGACATCACCATGCTCCCTTAGGGTGTTCCTTCCTCCCCTTCATTCTTCTCTCCTGAAATAATTGCTCCCTTAGACCTTCTTGTTCCCCCTACCTTAAATTTATTCTCTAGGAACAAGCACAAAAATCTTTAGCACACCTATGATCATGCCACTAGCTCATTTAAATCTTCAAGTGAAGTGTGATCACCTGCAAGGTATGGTTCTACATCACGGCATAGCTTTCATGGCCTCCATAACTGGGCTTCAGATGCTCTAACTCATTCCCAAGGAAGTGGGACAGTGGCGCAAACCAAACAGAAGTCTGTTTGCTCTCACGGAAACAAGACACTAGGGGATATGGCACTCTGTAGGGACTAGAACCTTTATTTTGTATTCCACCCATGCTCAATAGGTAATATTCGTATCGTGGTATAAGACCACAGCCTGACCAGCCCTCAGATCTGCATTTTAATCAGAGGAAGAGTGAAAGAAAACTTTGCTTTTGAGATCTTTTCCAGAAATGGCACGTGTCATTAGCAACTAGATTCCATTAGTCAGAATTAGTCACCTATGCTCATCAAGGGACATTGGGAAGTGTGGTCATTAGTCAAGGATAGGTTGTTCTTTTTGATGTGAGAACCTTTTATTTCTTCTTATTTCAATGTGATAATCTGGTATAAGAAAGTCACAGGCAGATGGAAGAAAGCCAAAATGGTAGTTTGACCCTGAAAGAATTCATAAAGATTGCCTCTTCCCATTGCCTTACTCCACCAGAGCATGACACTCTGTTCTCTGAGGCAGGACTCCCACGTTGTTCGTGACACAGTTTGTGGTTGCATGTCTGCCAGCCCTCACTAAGTAAAATGGCGAAAGGCCTTCAGTTGACTCTTCTCTGTGGGTAGAAGAAAAATCAAAACAAGCAGCTCTAAATAAAGACATGCACAGAAATCAAAATGAAATAAAGGAAATGAGGAATCACCTGCTTTCGAGGGACATTTTCCCCCGTCAGCATCTTCTACTGTGCAGTTGGGTTGTTTGTTTCGTTGGTTCTCATAAATTATCTACCTAGAGATTTTCCTTTGCAGTACTCAATCGTTCTTGCTTCAGTCATCATCCGTGCAGCAATACTTCTGCTCCAGGTGCAGGGATTCAGTGAAAAACAATGTGCCTGTCACAGTAAGCTCCTCTCACGGTCACCAGTAGAGCAACAAATTCTCCAAGCCAAGCACCAGGACGTAGGATCTGATGGCAAAATTGAACCTAGAGAACAACAAAGAATAATTT
Source organism: Peromyscus californicus insignis (assembly GCF_007827085.1). Lineage (NCBI taxonomy): Eukaryota > Metazoa > Chordata > Mammalia > Rodentia > Cricetidae > Peromyscus > Peromyscus californicus. The sequence continues at coordinate 39,137,199 of NW_026294514.1, read as the reverse complement.
TTTGAAGTCATAGTGAACAAGAAAGAATTACATGCAATCACTGTAGCCATAGAAACCCTTCACGGAGACATGTTGACCACACTCCACAGCCTTGCTCAGTGAGAAAGGCAAAAGAGGCAGTTTCTCCTTTCTATTTTCAGAAATTGTTACAGCCAATTGAAACCTCATTCAAACCACTAGCAACTTCCTTCTCCAAGAATGCATTAAATGAGGAGAGTCATGAGTTAGCTTTTCTCATGCCTTGTGTCTTTCTGAGTGGATCATAACCCCCTTCAGCCAGAAGGATTCTCTGAATGCATTCGGTCATGTTTGCAGCAGCAAGCCCTAGATTTTGCACATGAGCAATGCTCAGTTAATGCTTTATACTGATGCTGTTGGCTACACCACAGGTAGGAGATAGTGGTGCCCATGGATGCCACTTATAAACATCAATTAGAAGGGTAATAAACAGGAGTCATGGAGAGAGGTGTGCTAGAAAAGGGAGGCTATGAAGCATGAGAAAAGAGAACTCAACATCTCCATGGTAGGTGTCAGCCACAATTATCTATCCATGGTCAATGACATTAGGATGTTATATCATCTGTCTCACTCAACAGGAAGTGGCCAAGTGTGCTGCTGTAGGTTTTTTTTTTTTTTTGGCGGGGGGGGGGGGGGGGGGCGTTTCAAGACAGAGTTTCTCTGTGTAGTTTTGGTGCCTGTCATGGATCTCACTCTGTAGAGCAGGCTGGCCTCGAACTCACAAAGATCCGCCTGACTCTGCCTCCCAAGTAGTGGGATTAAAGGCATGAGCCACCATCGCCCAGCTGTGCTGCTGTAATTTCTAACCACAAATTTATCTATTTTCCTTTTAAAATGGAAAGAGGGTAGAAGACAGTGTAAGATCTTCTACAGGGAAAGCCAAGCTGATAATCTCTTGACCTTGACTAGAAAAAGAGATTTAGCATTTTAAAGTATTTATGAGAGTGCAGTGCCATTATTATGACCTTACTTACCATGGCATAGAGCAGAGGTTCTCAACCTTCCTAGTGCTGTGACCCTTTAATACCATTCTTCATGTTGTGGAGACCTCTCCCAACTGTAAAATTACTTCATTGCTATCTCATAACTATAATTTTACTGCTCTTATGAATTGTAATGTAAATATCTGATATGTAGGATATTTGATGTGCAACCCCTGTGAGGGTTGTGACCACAGGTTGAGAACCCCGGACATAGGAAATGACTACAAGCTCAATGTCCCTTCACAAGCAGGAAGAAGGGAGAAGTGAGTTACTGTAGTCAGCCCTGATAAAATTCACTAGCCTCTTGGAAGATTCAGGCTCTTAACCCACTTAAAGTTTAGTAAATACCATACTGTGTATGTTTAATTTACACAAATTATCGTTAGTTATATCATGTAATGTAATTCATCATTGATGGCCATAAAAAGACTCTCCATTTTCTCTGTCTGTCCTCAGGTACTATCATATTCCATAAAATGTTGCTCACACATTAAAATGATTATTGAATACCTGGTTGAAATAATATTGAACATTTTAGAATAAATCCATGTCTTCAACTCTTCCAATTTCACATTTCATTTAGTACAAAATATCTACCCAAGACACAGCTGCTTCAGAGGACAAGCCTCATCTCATGTTAATTTATATGTTGAGAACCAAGTCAGCATAGTCTTGAAATGTATTACATGAGTATAAGCCTCCAGGACTATCCCCTTTTTAGCTTATTTGTTTATATTTATTTATTTAGCACAGTACTGGAGAATATACCCAAGGCGTCTCTCATGCTCGGCAAGCACTCTACCACCTAGCTGTTTCCTTAGCTCTATCTTTAAAGTTAAGTCCATATTTGAAAAACCAAAACTGCCCTCCATGAAATCTGGTTAATAGACAAATGCTTTCTCATAAGTTAGCTTGTGCTGTAGCTTTGCTAAAGACGTATATTTAACCCCTAGATTAAATAGATCCTTTCCTGCCGTATCCACTGCTACCATCATCACAGGTTCATAGGAAGATTGTCCCAGGATTTCCATTGTTAGTAGCGTCTCTTCAGTGGAAGATTTTATTTATAGCCTCTTCCTGATCCACTTCTATCATAAATCTTGAGTTCCTTTCTATGTCTTTGGGTCTCTCTGTCTGTCTCTGTTTCTCTGTCTCTCTGTCTCTCTCTCTCTCTCTCTCTCTCTCTCTCTCTCTCTCTCTCTCTGTCTCTCTCTCTCTCTCTCTGTCTCTCTCTCTCTCTGTCTCTTCTCCCCCAGACATACCATCTTTGTGTAGACATTCTTTGGACCAGAAAAAGTTCCTAGACTTTAACTTCCAGGCCAGTAGAACTCAGGACCCATGGGAGGCAGAAGTAAAAATCTAAGAGGTACAAGAGTACAGCTCACCTGCCATCTTCTGCCTCACTGACACGACTGATTCCTTCGTGCCTGGGAAATGGCTCCCCCGTCTTCCCTGTATGGCCACATTGTCACTGAACAGCTGCTACTTGAATCATACTATGGACCGACCACCTGCGGAAATTCTGCATGCATGCGTTATCAATGATTAAGTATTTACACTGTACTTGAGATTGGATAGATGAACTGAGTCTCTGCCTTCCTAATTTAGTAAACTAACCAATCTCAAAAGACCGATAGTTAAAATTTCCCATCAGTAGTTTTGAACTCTTAAGTCATGACATGGGAGGGATCACTTAACTGACATGTTCAAGGCACCAGGCTCAATCCTGAGCAGCAACAGACAGAAAATAAAAGAATGAGTGAGGAGCCTCAGGGGACGTAGACATAGACAGCATTGCCGTGAACTCGCAAATGCCATGTGTCCCCTGGAAAAGGCAGGCTTGGACCTCTCTGAAGTCCATGTCTTTCTTCATGAGGCCAGGTACGTGCATTTTAGCCTGCCCTGTGTGCTCACTAGCCATTTATCTTTCCATTTTTGAAAATCTGAAATGACATTTTTGAATTGGCTTTCCAGAACAATGCTTAAAATGGCAATTTTTATACTGTAGGAAGCTTCTTCTTTTTTTTGTAAGTTTTAAGCCAACTGTCAGGATGACCTCAGTCAGGGCCTGCAGAGCACACTGTGTTAAAGTCAAAAGAAAATAAAGTTCCCTGCTGGAGCCACAAGGCTGTTTCCAGAGCTTGGGGACATCCTGAGCTCAGACATGAACTCAGTGTGAGCTCCCACTACATGAACTGTAGGAGCTAAGTCTCCTGCAGACTAAGTTGATCTTGAGGCCCAGAGTCTTCTGTTCAGGTCCTTACGACCAAGAGCCTTTCAGTCTCTGGTCATTCTGCTTTCAATTGTGAACATTTAGCCAAAAACCTTAAACCAGGGTGTTAGCCCTCCTTCACCATGGCAAATTAACCAGGAAAATCAACTTAATAAAAGAGGATTTGTTTAGGCTCCTGTTCTTGGAGAGGTGAGGTGCTAGCTCACTTAGCCCTGTGGATTTGGACCTGTGGTGGAGTGGCACATCATGGTAGATACGTATGACAGAGGAAGCCTATTTATCCCACAGCAGCCAGTAATTAAAAAGAGCAGGAGCTGGAAGGAGCCTAGATCACAGTATTTCCCAATGACCTCACTTCCTCCCCAGAAGCTCCACCTACCAAAGTATCCATGGCCTACCAATGACACTGCAGGCCAACAGCCAAGCCCTCAACACACTGACCTTTGGAGTTATTTAGGATCCAAACCATGGCAACCAGAAGACATGACATGAGACTCAGTCAGTACACTTCCTTCCTTACTCTGTTTAGAGGACACTTGGCTCTCTGAGAACAGAAATACATGGGCAGATTCCCCCATATCTCTGGTCTGTTCGTCTTGCTATCTGCAGCTGATTAATATATGGGCTTGTATTAAACATTAATGTTATTAGTATGTAAATACATAATTGTATTTAACATTAACACTAATATGTTTGGGTACTATAATTATTCCTACAGAATTCCAAACAGAAAGTTAGGACGGACAGAATGATACAAAGTCATGTCCTAATGATTTAATGTGCCACAGGCTCCTTTTGTTCATCTTTTTTTTTAGTCTCCCCCCGCCCACCCTTACAGAATGCTTTCTTTGTGCCTGTAGTAATGGCTTGTTGCTAACAGGAAGATATACAAGTGACGAAGCATTAAGCCAGGCTGCAAGGAACTTTGGCAGGGAAAGACCAAAACAAACAGTCCTTTGGGTTCTAGGGAGTGGATACTGTAAAATCACAATACAAAACTGTCTCTGCCATGGTGCCAGGGTTTCCACAGAAACCTAGCCCTGTAGATATGCTACATTGTGATTAACATGTAAAGAGTTGGGGCCAGAGGCTGAATACTGCTGAGTGCAATTTCCAGGATCGAATTTGGGCAGCTCACAATCACCTGTAACTCCAGCTCCAAAGGATACCATACCTTTGGTTTCAGCTGACATCAGCGTGTGCCTATATACGTACTCCCACACCTAAACATGATAAGATTTTTTTTTTAATCATGGGAAGAAGAAAAGCAAGGGAAAGATACATTGAGCTACTGGGATCATAAAGGAAAACAGAGTTACTGTGTCAAAGAACTTGGAAACGATTTCAGCCCAGTGTTTTAGTACTCCAGCGTGATCCCATCTCTCAGGCTGAGGCAGGATTGAGCACTCCAGCCTGGGCTGTGCAGCAAGAATCTGTCTCAGAAAACAAAACAACAGTAAGATTGCATTTCACAGTTTCCTTGTCCCATAGTTCCTTCCACCCTTACAAAGGTGAAAGAGACCTTTCCATTAATGCACGAAAGCTGCTTTTAGGAACAGCTTGGGGTCCCTCAGAAACCCAGCAGTAGTGTGGAGCCACAGAAAGAACCGTTTACACCTACCAAGGGAAGAGCTAACTTTATGCCTTGTTCTTCACCCCTCAGGTCTTTGCCCAAGACGGGTCTGGAACTTAACGGGGTTCCCATGACCCCTGCGATTGCTTCCAGTCAGCGATGAAAGGGTTATCGGGTAGCCGCAGCCACCACCACGGGATCACCTGCGAGTCGGCCTGTGACTCACTCTCACACCACTCAGACCACAAGCCGTACCTGCTGAGCCCGGTGGACCACCACCCTGCGGACCATCCCTACTACACCCAGCGGAATTCCTTCCAGGCCGAGTGCGTGGGACCCTTCAGTGACCCGCTGGCCAGCAGCACCTTCCCACGCAGGCACTACACCTCGCAGCAGGAGCTGAAGGACGAGAGTGCCCTGGTGCCACGCACACTGGCCACCAAGGCGAATCGCATCCCCGCCAACCTGCTGGATCAGTTTGAAAGGCAGCTGCCCCTCAGCCGGGATGGCTACCACACGCTACAGTACAAGCGCACCGCTGTGGAGCATCGCAGCGATAGCCCCGGCCGCATCCGGCACCTGGTCCACTCGGTCCAGAAGCTCTTTACCAAGTCGCATTCCCTGGAAGGGCCATCCAAAGGCAGTGTCAATGGGGGCAAGGCCAGCCCCGATGAGTCGCAAACTGTGAGATATGGCAAGCGCAGCAAGAGCAAGGAGAGGCGTTCAGAGTCCAAGGCCAGATCCAATGCCTCCAACGCCTCCCCCACCTCTCCCAGCTGGTGGAGCTCAGATGACAACCTGGATGGCGACATGTGCCTCTACCACACGCCGTCGGGTGTGATGACCATGGGCAGGTGCCCTGACCGCTCTGCTTCACAGTACTTCATGGAAGCCTACAACACCATCAGCGAGCAGGCGGTGAAGGCCTCCCGGAGTAACAATGACGTCAAGTGCTCCACCTGTGCTAACCTGCCCGTCAGTCTGGATGCCCCTCTTCTGAAGAAGAGTGCCTGGTCCTCCACTCTCACCGTGAGCAGAGCCCGAGAGGTTTACCAGAAAGCCTCGGTGAACATGGATCAGGCCATGGTGAAGTCCGAGGCATGTCAACAAGAACGGTCCTGCCAGTACCTACAGGTACTATCTATGTTCAATGATAGATGTTGTGAAATTGCTCCTGACTCGGTTATTGTGGTCTTTGCTCCTGGGTTCTAGTCTTGTCTCTATTCAGAACTGTCTATATAAACTCAAGCAGATTATTTATTATTTCAGTGAGTAATGGCAGCTATCGGGAAAATTCAAGGAAGCACATGCAACCAGCTTCCCCTGGTTCTCTTAAGATATTAGGCAGTGTGCACACATCTTCCTTATGGCAGTGATTATCCCCAGCCCACCCCGCTTCTAAGACACAGAAAACCAGGATGTTACCCTGCAGAGGTGGAGACAGAAGGAGGCAGTTTGGGGACCTGATAAGCACAGCTGCAGAAGCCCAGGACAACAGAGGAGAGGAGGGTGAAGGGGAGACATCAGTGCATAAAATACAATTAGTGTCAGCATGTAAATCCCACACACAGCCTCCAAGGCAGGCTGCTCTTCCCTTTCCACTTCTGCTTCTGTTCTCCCTTCTGCCTCCAGCTGCCTTCCACAAGATTCACCTGGATAAAAATATCGGCGAGGGCAGGCAGAGATACCTTCCCTCTCCCCTCCCTCCAGTATTATTCTTCCTGAGACACAATGCTCCCCGCAGAATGACCCTCATGGTTTTCCCCCAATTTCAGAGCATCTCTGTCTCTCTTTCTTTCCTGATGTCCCTGTCTTTCAGTGAAAGTTTTTACTAGACCTTAAAAGCAGCATGCCATAATCATCTCCATTCTCTCCTTCTGAAGAAATACAAGAAGAAATTCTTCCAGTGAGAATGTGGTCATTTTTCCCTCATTAAACTCTTTCTGATAAATACAGCTTTCTTGGGAGTACCTATCCCAAGCCCTGAGAATATCCTAGGTTGGCAGTCCTGAGCAAAGACAAGGCCCATGCCTGAACTTTAGAAGAAGTTACCATGTCACAAATACATGTTAGTATTTTCTACTTAAAAAGTAGGATTGCCTAGTTTACTGTACGATTGTTCTGTATATAAATAAACATCAAAAGAAGCTAGAGAAATTTCTCAGTGGTTAAGAGCACTGGCTGCTCTTGCAGAGGATCCAGGTTCAGTTCCCAGCATCCACATAGTGGTTTGCAACCATCTGTTAACTCCGGTTCCAGGAGATCTGACACACACTGCTGACCTCTGCAGGCACCAAGCACACACATGGTACACATACATAGATGCCGGCAAAGAACTATTAATAATGCTCCAGCTAAAAGATTCATCTGACCCACTTAGTACAGAAAAAAGAAGTGAACTCAAATAAAGGCTTAATGGGTTACACTGTCAGCATGTGTCAGAAATGGGACTAGAACCTTCGTCTCTTCAAAAGAAATGACCATTATAAGGGCCGCAAGCTAAGGATTTAGAAATTATTTAAGCACATAAATTTTACCCAATATTGAAAGTGAAGTACTCTGATAAAAAATAATTGTCTTGAAGAAAGGTTGAGTAAGGAGACAGAGGTGTCCTAGAAATGGGCATGTTTTCTATGAGAAGGCTCTGTGACTAATGACTGTTATGCCCTGTGCTATTGTAAGTCGTGGTAGGATATGAGAAATTAGAAGTATTAGACTTAAGAAGGATGCTGTCCATGAATCCAACACCAGCCATTGTTAGTAATAGAACACTCACTTGTACTTGTACAATAGTTTATGTTCTTCCTCCTGAAATTCATTTTTCTTTTCTTTTTTTTTTTGGGGGGGGGGTTGAGACAGGATTTCTCTATGTATTTTTGGTGCCTGTCCTTGATCTCACTTTTTAGACATGCTGGCCTCAAACTCACTCACAGAGATCCGCCTGGCTCTGCCTCCTGAGTGCTGGGATTAAAGGTGTGCACCACCATCACCTGGCTTTTCTTTTCTTTTTTATGCCTTTTAAAGTCAAAATCTCAAAAGTGGTAAAGTGTGCAACGGTAGAGAAGGGAAGAAGAAAATGAATATTAACCAGAGTCATTGTGTACTGGGCACTGTGGTGAACATGTTCTATCTTCAATATGGATGCAGTAAGACTATTTACAAGAGAAGAAACTGAGGCTTTGACCTGGAGGTTATAGGACTGAAATTTGGGCTTATTCCTACTCCATACCAAAGCTAAGTAGGAAAGTGAGGAAGAAGTACGTTTTCAAAATAATCATTTTGAGCATTTTTCAGTAACATCAGAATGAAATGTTCAAAATCAAAGTGTGGGATTTAATACAGTCATGTCAATGGATCTCATACTTCAGTGAATAGAAACCTCTACTTTCAAATTATTTACCTTCCATAGGCTAGTTTTTTTTAATAATGCATTTAAGAGAGCTACAAGAAAAACTGAATATTCCTGAAGAAGGGGAGAGTAGGCGATGCCTCCTGAGACCTGAGTTCCAACAATTCTCTTGGTTCTAGAAGGAGAGACAAAGAATCCAACATCCTGTGGAAACTCTTCTCAGAAAATAGGATTAACAAGCTCCCATCAGCTCTTGGGGGATAATTTCATGTATAAACTCATCGTAGAAGCAAATCTGGAGGGAAAAAAAGAGTTGTTTTGTTTTGTTTTGTAGTAATATGACTATAGGTGCTGATTTAAAGCCAGATTTAGTCATATTTAACATCACCATCACAAGGTCTAGTGAGCAACAACCTACAAGCCCACTCAACCAGGAGCATTAGCCTTTTCTTCCCTATTGACCGCTAACCGGTGACATTGCTGGAGCCATCCTTCAGATTCCTGAGCCTCCTTCATCTACTAGGGAAGGAGATACTTGGTTCTAGAAGGCTGCAATCTCTCTACACACTTCCAAATTCATAAATTGAGTATTTCAGTGTACTAATCAGAGCAATTTCCAGGAGTTGGAAGGCCGGTAACTCTCGATTCATAAACGCTTGCCAAAAGCAGATGCTTCTCAAATGTTACTGAATTTGTTCTTTGAAATTTTAAAGGCATTTCACAGAGGGGAAAATATAGACTTAGAAAACTATGTTGAATAACTTGACCAAGGGCACACAGCAACAGGAAAAGCCAAAACTGAGTCTTTTCCCTTTGAAGTCTGAATTCTTGCCATTCACCAGGCTCAATCCTCTCACATAGTCTCTGGGTTAGAAACCATCTAGATCTCATTTAGTACACAAAACAACTTTGAAAAGTACTATATTTGCTTTAACTATTTTCAGAACTCTTTTTCCATACAGAGATGGGTGTCCATTATGGTATTTTCATCCATTCGCCTAACAAACGCCGATCGTATTCATCCTCTATTCCTCTCTGCCTCTGCCCCGCCCCCCACTTCTTCCCAAGAAGTTCTTTTTTGCTTTTACTTTGTAGACAAAACTGAGACACAAAGAATGCAGATTATGCAGGGCAGCCAACAGCTGACTCCAGGTCTGTCCAGTTCTATAATGTGTTTCAGACATAGATATAAATGTGTGTTTTATTTTAATTTGTCTTAGTCTGCATCAAACTCATGTGTGCACTGGACCTGCAATGTGTCCACGCCAGTAAAAGAACATACACGTGAAATTAGGCTACCAGTGCAAGGAAAAGTGAAATCCCTAATTTGATTCAAAACCAAATTAGTATTCACTAATTAATATTAATTAATTCACTAATTAACATTAACATTAATTCACTAATTAATGTTAATAAGTATTCACTAGATAATAGAACTTCAATACTAAAATGCCTTCTGCTTTTGGAGAGTTTCACTCAGCATGAACTTAATGCAGCTCCTTGCCAGGACTGTGTAAGAGATGAGGGGTCTGTGTGTGTCTCGCCTGTGGCTGTCCAGGGTTCACTCATAATCACTGTACACTCCAGTCAATACACTCAATGGATGCTGTGTGCTCACTCACAAGCTGTTTTAGTTAATTTTTTTTTTAAAAAAAAAAGGCTCCCCCTTTTCCCAATATTGTTATTTTTAAATGTCAAGAATCAGATGTCTGCTGTTGAGAACTATTGTACCGCTGCCAGTGACTGCCTGTATCAGGGCTTGGAGCAGGAGCATGGATTTGAAGACATTAAAACTGTTTAATTCTCAGTTGAGATGTGGCTGGCTTTTGTACATTTGGAATAGAGCATTTATGGCACATCTCAGGGTAAGTGCTAATAGTTAAGTAAACAGAATAGGCTGGGAGGAGGGTTGTTTTCTTTTTCTTTTTTCTTTTTTAAGTAGAATTCTTGGTTGTGTTTATGCCTCTTTATATAAACGTTCCGTGTTGAGTGAGTGGCATATTCAGCCATTCAGAAGAGAAAGATTTTTAGATTTCCAACTGTTCACCTAAGAAGAAGGGGGAAAAAAAAATCCCTTCGAATCGTGTATTTAGCATTCATCCTTCATCCAGCAGCAGAAACAGGAAAGGGGAAGGGAAGGGAACCCTCTCCTCTCCCGAGAGAAGCCGAGAGTCACACAGAGGGAGCGAGAGAGCACAGACAGGGACCGAGGAAGCCAGCTCTCTCAGAGATGAAGCTGTAGACAGCAAAATGATCGACCTTTTTAAGGCTGAGTGGGTTTCTTCAGTCTGTGTGCAAGTTTCCAGAAATGGAAGGACTGACCAGGTTTGGGTATAAGTAACTCTTCTATTACTTTGTGTTTGATGGATGTGAGTAGTTGGTTTGGAAGGGATTTTTGCAAAGAGGGGGAGAGTGTGTGGATAGTTTGGTTGTTTTGTTTTGTTTTGTTTTCCGTCTCTATAAACAATGCCTAGTGTGTCGGAAAGAGCTAACAAGCTAACGTATGTACAGATGGTGGGAAACAGGTGAAGACATCAGGTGCCTACAAGCCACTGTGCGCAGAGGCACCCTAAAATCCTGTTTCTCATGTTCCTGGAGTGCATGTTAAGGGGCTGGAGGATGCTAAATGGCTGGTGATTTGAATGCGATCGGTCATTTTTCTGAACAAGAATCCTCAGCACTTACTGGTCCTTTTCAGAATTTAAATTTGTGGATGATGGGATCTTTTTCATTTTTTGGAATGGTTTTTGTTTTTGTTTTGTCTGTTGTTTGCATGAGATACCACAAGATCTTTAAAGAAGCATTCCTAGCAAATGTGGGACCGGGGTTTTATTTAAAAGTGCAGGTACACTTGTTTTTTTAATCTCTGTCAAGACTGTTTCCATCTTTGCCCAATGATAGTTGTTTTTGTTTTTGTTTTTGTTTGTTTGGTTGGTTGGTTTTGGTTTTTTGTGGCTGGGTTGTTTTTTTTTTTTCTTTTCTTTCCTCTTGCCTTAAAACAATTTAAATTGTACTAATTCAGTTTTAACTATTTCATATGAATTTTATTAAAACTGCCAATTCTGCTTATGACTTTGCTAACTGTGGTATTGCCTGGCTGCCCTGTCTAAAAACCTTATCAACTACATTAATTAATAGTTTTCTTTATTTTTCATTGGTATTGCCAAGGACCTTGAGTACATTTTATATGTGGCTCATACAAGCCTCTTTATTTTTTATCTTAATAGAGATGCCTCTCCCACCGAGAGACAGAGGTGAGGCTGCTCCTGTCGGATGCTAACTTTGAATGTTGAGGCCATGACCACCCACAGAACCCTGGGCATTCTGCTACCCTCTGTCCTCCGCTCTGATTCTCTATGGTCCTTTCACTATAGCCTCCACCTAACTAATAGGGGAAGAAAAACAATTGACGAGGCACCCTGAGAAATCAGGGGTGCAGGCAGACTCCGCGGTAGGAGAGAGACATCACAAGTTAACAGGAAAGGGCTCCGAAAGGAGACTTCCTGATTCTTGGTCCTTGACTCAGTGTTCCGATACCACTGCTAACAGTATGCAGAGCATCTGGTGAGCCACAGCCGGAGGTGTCTGTGTACTTTTGCTTATCTCACCGAATTTCAACCTACTAATTAAAGAGGCAGCATTGGTTAGGAGAGTGTAAAAGAGGAAATCCAACCTGGGATCACTCAGTGGCCATGGACTTGACTTCTCTTTTTCTACTCTCCCTTACGAACTAACTAACCACTTAGTGGATTACAGTTTAAAGATGACAACTTAAGGCTCACCATGTCTTTTGGAGAATCATCTTTAAACTCCAGCGCATTTGAGACCGTGTGGCATTATGGGACTTACCAGGGTGATTGTGAATGGCAGAATACATCAGTTTCTTGTTCCAGATGTGTGTGTGTGTGTGTGTGTGTGTGTGTGTGTGTGTGTGTGTGTGTGTGTATGTGTGTGTGGCTAGTAACAAAACCACACTGGCTTTGGTTTGTAATTAAGGTTATATTTTTCTCCGTTTAGGGGGTTCAATGTCTTTTAGTGGATCATTGTGAGTTAGAGTTCAGTGAAATCAATGTTGCAATTAATTAATCTCAGTATCATTTTTCTCATTTTGGGAGATGTGTTGCTAGGATCCATGACCACAGAGCTCAGGCAGGCTTGACTCATGTGGAACTGCCATCTTATATGGATCTAAGACACAGAAATCTCAAATTCCATAGGTTTCTAAAATCACAATACCACCTAACAGATTTTTCTGTCATTAGCCAAGGAAGTTTGATGGAGGAAAAAAATGTGCATTTTCAGGTATAACTAGTTTAAATAGTCTGCATTAAGGTGTGTGACTATACTATAATTGGTATTATCCATCTGAGAAGTTAAACCCTTATTTTTGTCCAGAGAGAAGAAAGCACATATAGCTTTGCTTATAAGACTCACTGACCTATTTCTCAAGACCATCTTTCCTGGCCCCCACCAGCAGGCCAGGAACTGCCACATGTGTGACATCATAACACAGAGGGCATTTTCTTTTCTCCTGTGTGTGTGTGTGTGTGTGTGTGTGTGTGTGTGTGTGTGTGTGTGTGTGTCTATGTTCTTAAACTGGAATCACAGTAGGGAAGCACTTTAATTTCTTTCAGTGAATGATTGCCAGTTGGAATGATTTCCAAGTTAGTTGATTCTCCAACACCTGAGCCCTCTCTGTTTGTAACTAAAAGATGATGGCATAAAAGTTATTTGATTACTGTTAACACAATCAAAATAGGTAAAGGGGAGAACAGTGCACAGGAAGGCATCATGTGTCCCTTGTGTTTCTTTGGACCAATTTCTTATTTCTACTATTTTTAATTCTTTTGGAGATTACCCACATGGACAGCGAAGAACTCTTTTGATGCTTTGATCCTACAAATGTAAGAAAATACAGAGTTTACCTTTAAAACTGCTTTTCTTCATTTGCTAAAACTTAATGCTGTGCCATACTTTGTGTGTCTGAGCCACACACTGAGGTTTCTAGGTAAGCTCATGATATTAGAGCACTGTTCCTGCTCACTCAAGAATTTCTAACATTGTCCTCGATGACTTAGGAAGGCTGAACACACGCTTGTGAAATGGAAAAACTATCTATGAAGCATAGTAAGTGTTACTGTGGTCACAGGTGCGTGGATCTACTCCCTCACCTCCTCCTCCACACCTGGGCACCCACACTTCTACATAACACATCTGTGCTCTGGATGTCTTTGATCTCTGGTGAAATCAAATCTCTTTTAAATGGGCCACTTCACAAAAGCCATGGAAGAAGAATAGCTATGAAGTAAGGAACCTCCTCCCCCACCCCTTTTTTTCATCGATCCAAGTAAAAAGTCATTACCTTACTTTTTCAGTCTTATTTCAGATCGTTTATCAAGGCATGTCCTGACTCCCTTCTGTGAGGACAAAGCTGGTGTCAGTCCTTTTAATTCAAAGACATATTCAACAACCATGAAAAAAAAAATGTCTTCTGTCCTGTGCAGCCTTAGAAGCCCCACAATTTAATACATATCTTCAGGATTGTCCAATACACTGATATAACTATCTAGGGGCTTAACATCTTATTTTTATTTCCTTCTACGTTGTCATTTTCTGACTAACAGACACTCCTCATTGGAACATCATCCCGTAAACCTCCTCACTCACAATCTCTTCCCGATAGTCTAGACTCTACAGCTCCCTGTTACTTTATGTAGCAACCATCTTATAAAAGAATCTTCTGGAATTATTTAGCTCTGCTTACTCTTTTCAAATGACAAAAGGAAATACCTTGACAAGATCTGTCGTCTCAAAGGAGACTTCCACTGGCAGTCTTTCTGCCTGATGGTCTGTGCTCTCTCCATTCCCCACTCTCTCTCTCACATTCTGCTAAAGCCCGAAGGTTCTTTTCAAATTCTTGCTGATACATTCTTTGGAGGCAAAGAGGTCGAGAATGACCTGAGAGTCACATGTGACACATGTTTGTGCTTTAAAAGGCTCATAGGAGACAAAGATACTTGTCAGCTAAATAATTCTCTGCAATTTGTAGCTCTGTAGTCACAAAGTACGTATTGTATTTTTATTTTATTTATTATTCTCGTGTGTGTGTGTGTGTGTGTGTGTGTGTGTGTGTGTGTGTGTGTGTGTGATGCCTGTGTGTGGACACAATTCACATGTGCCACACATGCAGGTGGAGATCAGAGGACAGCTTCCACGTGTGTGTCCTCTCCTTCCTCCATGGGTTCCAGGGGTTGAGCTCAGGCTGTCAGCTTGTACAGCCAGTACCTTTATCTGTTGGGCCATCTGACAAGCCCCATGCTCATAGTCTTAACTCTTATTTCCCACCCCCAGAATGGATGCATTTCTCCTATTACAGACTGAGCCTTTCTGCATCCTAATGGCTTTACCAGGGGTGGACTATGGTCCAGAAGAGGGCAAACAGAGCAGGACAGATCCACTTTTGGACATGTGATCTTTAGGCCCAACTCTTATTAGGGTGCAGGGTCTGGATTCTGAGGACTGCATGCTTCTCCCCAGCATCTTCCATGTCTCGGCAGTCAGAATCTTTCACCTCACTTCATCAGGATAAAAACTACCTATTGTTTCAAAGGGATACATGATGTGACACATATATGTGGCATATATAAATTATGCACACATATAATGATATGTAGGATAATATGTTTGGGACAATGAGAGCAACTGTATCAAATCAGGGTAACTGCACAGAAGCTAAGAGAACAATATCCTGGAAGAACAAAAGGCTGAGAGGATGGGCGACTGAGAAAAAGATCCGCCTGTAAGGTTGGAAACACTACCTGATGCAAGGCAGGATGGTATCTACATGGGGACAAGTGACCACCACCATATCCCATATAAGCCTGTAGTGAACCATTTTTAATAGTCATATACCACTGACTATCCCTCTACCAATTTAGAGGTAGTTCCCATGACATCATGTGCTCAAGAATTACATCGAAGGCGTCTGTTAAGTGGGGATTTCTGGCATCAACCCAAGAGATTCTGATGGCATACTACATCTGGAATGACTGCAATAGAATCTGTCCAAGAACCTCAAGTAATTCAATTCCAGGGAGCTCTAGGCTTAGTGTCTCATGTGCTTTCCTGTAGGAGGCAGTAGAGTCTAACTGATGGAAACGTGGGCTTCACGTGCTCAGCCAAGCTTTGATGTTATCACTGGCTTCCTACGTCACTGGACTCTCTCAACCCAATGCTTCCATTTTTTAACCCATAAAGTGGGCATGAAGATATGACTTTGTTTGCTTAGCTAAGGCGCTAGGGGGAAAAAATGAGGAATTAGGCAATCAATTAAAATAATAGTGTGAAAGGTTTCCAAAGTATACGTGTTCAGCCACGAATATGCTTTGAATCTTTCCTTTGTTTGGTGTATCATAACATAACACTTTTTTTTCCCTTTTCTATTTTGCTTACATAGGCATGCCTGATTTCATGGACAAGGAAAACCTCCTCCCTACCCACCCCACTTCCCCCTACCCCATGTATGATAATGGTATATCTTAATCACAATGAGGAAACTTCCTTTACCAGGTGCCAACTGAACACCTGCAGCTGGTGACTAGAAGTGAGAGGGCTACAAAGGGCCAGGTCAGATATCTCAGCCTCCGTGGAGCGGATTTTCACATGGCCTTGGCATTTGCTGGTAGAACACAATTCCAGCCTGTCCAAGCGTTCATCCCCATGATCCTTGCATTTACTTCCACAGTGTTGGTCTGCCAACCCCCTACTGCCTTACTCCAGGCAACCTGGTAAATCAACAACAGGATGAGTTTAATGAACAGCAACAACTGTGGGATATGTCTGCAAGGTAACTCAGCCCACCCTTCTGCCATATCCTTTATGGGCTTAACTAGTTCTCTGAGGAGTGTCTCCTTCACAGCAACCAGACAGGTATGAGCTTTACGACAGTTGAAGGGTAGCGGCAACAGGTCCTAGGCCATTATCCTCCATTGCTCCTGCCCAAGGTCCTCAACTAACCTTCCCATTCTCTGAAGCCGGGTACACCGTTCTTTTAAGACTAGAGAACTCCAAAGAATAAGCATTTACTGAAGGCAGGTCCCTCTCAGGACCTCCTCCTCCTCCACAGAACAAGCCCAGACTCTCCTCGCAGCCATCTGTCTCTTGGCAGTCAGCCCCAAGTCTTCCTACCACACTCGCTTCCTGTGACCACCCAAACGGTGGAAGCAAAGTGCATGGGATGCACGCAGAATTTCACGGAATTGTTTGCTCAAGCAAATGACCTTGCCGTTTTGTTTTGTTGTTGTTATAAAAGAAAAAGTAAGTGATGACAAAGACTGTTCTCTAGTCTCAGCAGGACCGTTAGGTCACAGGGACCTGCAGTCTATTCTTAGAAATCCACCTGCTTGCCGTGTGTTCCATGGACATCCACCTAGCTGGCAACTCTTCCATCAAGGATTAGCTGTAGAGAGAAGTGTCCCCCTTTAAAATTCCTTTGAGGGTTCCAGTTACTTACAGTAACTTGAAGAATTCATGGGGTTTTTCATTTCCCCCTCTCCTCTTCTCTCCTTAACTAGGAGAAGTTTAGCTGGCTTCTCTGTAACTTGGAGTGTCAGGAAAAGTAACTGTCATTTGTTTGCAAATGAAACCTGAGCTTTCTGCAAACGACTCCCCTGCAGAATTGTTCCCCCATAACACTCCTCCAGCCTTCCCGTTGATTTTTAGATAGTTTCCTGTTCTCCCACATCTTGGAAATATTCCATAGCACGCTGAGCAGACACTTTTAGTCAAAAACGCCTATAAATAGCTGATTTTTCCCTTCGTACTGCCTTCTCTTTGAGGCTTCCACAAAGAAGGTGAAACCCAGCCACCCGAAACAAGCGCTCTCTGTGAGGGGTGGTGTGGTGAGGCTCATGAAAAATCAGATCCATAGGCTGAAAATTGGTGTGTAGGTTGCTCTCCCATATTTGACGTGTGCCGTCACTGCACAGAAAAAAGAAACATTTTATTTTGTGCCAGGTGATCTCACAAACCAAACAAGCAATAAAGTATGGCTCCTATGGATTTTAATGCTTTGCAAATGCGTACTTGGACATTCATGCTACTTTAAAAAATAACCCTGAAGCCAACTGTTACTTCTTGGATTCAATTTGTAGGTCTGAATAACCAATCCCTGTGGCTATCCCTGAGTGGGGAATTTGAAACTGGTCTCGTGTCTCCTCCAACCTGCTCTTCCTGACATTTCTTTGACTAGCTGGCCAGCCTAGTCTCTTACCTCCTGTGCCCTGACAACCGTCACCATCACCAACCTTCCCAGCACAGGATTTAGGAAATCCTTAGAAGGCTGTGCCTGTGTTGAGAGAGATCTTAATGTCTTCCTTCACTAATATTACTAAAAAACAGACCTGACCAATCTAACGTGTGGGGTTAATACTAATACCTCCTACTTTTAGCTTGCTCTCCCTCCCACACACACACACCTCTAAGGAGACGAGAATGGAGCCCAGGAATGTTTCCCTGTTCCTGTTGCTTCATCTCCTCTCTCACTTCTCACCTTTTATTTTATTGCACAATTTGAGATAGAAGACTCACCCAAAGTCATCCATTTATAGAGTTCTAGAAAGACCCCTCCACCATAGAGAGTGGTGGGGCCAGTAGCAACTGCAAGGTCTTCCTTGGCTCCTCCTATCCCACAGGGTAACACTCCTTCCTTGGTCACATGAGAGGAATCCTCCAACCACCTCAGTGACCTGCATGCTCAGGGAAGGCCGTCCTGTCCCCATGTTCTGTTTCTTCTACTCCAGTCAGATGCTGTCTAATCTCTTTGTAAATGGTAGCATTCATGGTGTCTTCCTTTTTCATTGTTTTTTCATTTTAAAAAATGTTTTATAACCGAGTTAATCCAGTTGGTGCTGCCTTTATGTGCCTGAGTATGGGGCCATGCAGTGGAGCATGAGAATTCTAAAAGAGGCTACATTCTCAAAAGAGAGTGATTCACCTTCCTCCAGCAACTGTCAACTGCCAATTGACTCCTCAGTAAGGGGTAGGGCCTGGAGATCATCCACCTCATCTCTACTCAAACTTCAGACCAGAGAGCACACCAATAACAGAAACAGAGATGTGAATAAGATATAACCCACATATCACACAATCCTCCAACTTAATGTGTATAACCTGATGGTTTTAAGTGTGTTTGCACAATTGTCAACCATCAACACAATTTCAGAACACTTTATCTCTCATAGAAGGTATTACAGGACTATTTAGTCATTCTTCACTCCATTCCCCCCGCCATGCTCCCCCCATCACCTATCCACAATTACTCACTTGCCTTTCTACTCTCTGTCCCTGTGTTCACCTATTCTGCAAATATTTGTACTTCTCTAATCTCACTATAATTAACCAATGCCTCTACATTCCCCCCAACCACTCACACCTTGGCTAAGCACCATTCAGCTCACGACTCCTATGAAATAAACTCTTTCAGATTCCACAGATGTGTGAGGTCATGAGGCATTAGCCTTTCTGTGCCTGAGCTATTACACCTTACATGGTATTGTCTAGACGTACATGTCTTATCACAGATGACAGGGTTTTATTCTCTCTATGGCCATTGTATGTCTGCCATATTTCCTTTATTGGTTTATATGCTGAGGGACATCTTGGAGAGTGTGAATACTGCTGTAATAATCAGTGCTTTGAGGATCTCTCTTCAACACACAAATTTGTATGTTGAAAGTTCAAATGGTTTACTGGTCATGTGCAGAAACACTACTATGGCAGTTCCACTTTTAATATTTCAAAGAAATCCCATACTTTTTATGGTAGCTATCCTAATTTACATCCTCACCAAAAATGTAGTGTTCACTTTCTCCTGATTTTTTTCTGACACTCGTCTTGTTGCCTTTTTGGTGATAATAACTATTCTAGCAGATGTAAGGTGCAACCTCAATTCAGTTTAGTTTGCATTTGTCTGATCATTGGTGCTGCTGAACATTTTTAACATCTTTTACCGCTTTCATATCTTCTTTTGAAAATATTGCTCTTTTGCTTACTCTCAAACAGGATTATTGGGTCTGTTTCCTCTTGAGTGTTTTAGTTCCTTACAAATTCTGGAAACCAACTACTTGTCAGATGGGTGTTTGCAAATACATTCTCCCTTTTTGGTGAGTTGTCTGGGCGCTGTTGAATGTTTAATTTGCTGTTCGGAGGGCTACTATTAGTTGTAATCACATTTCTCTTTTTCTGCTTTTGTTGTCTGTGTTTTTGAGATTACATCACAAAGGTCATTACTCAGATCAATGTAAAGGTGCCTCCCCATCTGTTTTCTTCAAGTCACTTCATAATTTTGCAAATAACATTTAGGATCTTTAATCCATTTTGAGTTAATTTTAGAGAAAGGTCTATATTCTTCTATCTGAATATTCATTTTCCAAGACCATTTCTTTAAGCATCTTTCCTGGTAGCCATTCCTAGATCCTCTGTCAAAACCAGCTATGTATAAGTTCTTGGGCTTATTACTGATGTTCTGTTCTAGTGTATGTTTTCATGTCAGTGCTGTGCTGTTTGATGGCCCAGCTTTCACCGTACCACACAGGTCGAGAACTCTGGGCTTCCATTTTCACCCAAATTTTTCAAAGAAAATTTAAAATAGTCCTTTTAATTTCTTCATTGACCCCTTTGTCGTTTGAGATCATTTATCAGACTTCCATGTATGTGTACATTTTAAAGCCAGGCAATGTTGTACCTCCATCTCTGTTCTTTTTGCTCAAGATTTCTTTGTGCGTTGGGGATTTTTCTGGTCCCACACAAATTTCAGAATTGCTGTATCCTATTTCTTTGAAAAGTATTATTAGTGTTTTGATAGGAGTTGCATAGGATCTGCAGATTGCTTTAGGCAGCAACAGTGTTAAACAATATTTATGTGTCTGATCCACTGAACATCAGATCTTTCTATTTATTTGTGTTTTTTCAGTTTCTCAATGAGGGGATATTTTACCTCTTTGCATAAATTTATTCCCGGGTATTACTTTAGCTATTGTGAGTGGACTGTTTCCTTGATTTCTCTTTTAAATAATTAACTGATCTTGTGCAGAAACACTACTAATTTATGTTTGTTGGTGGTTGTTGTTCTCCCCCACCCTGAAACTTTACTGAATTCATTTGTTACACTTAACAGTTTTTAGTGGAATCTCTAAGGTTTTCTATATAAGACGATGTCAGCTGCAAATTTAACGTATTTCCTTTCCAATTTGGGTACCATCATTTCTTTCAACTAGTTGCTCTGGCCAGGAATTGTAATCCTGTGTTGAATAGAAGTGATAAAAATGAGCATCCCTGTCTTGCTCCAGATGTTAAGGAACCGCTTCCAGCTCCTCGTGTTCAGTATCGTGGCTGTGCTCTGTCACAGTCCCTGTTGTTATGACGTGTAGTCCTTCTTTACTTAATTTATTAGATTTTATTATGAAGAGGTGTTGACTTCGGTCTGCTTTGTTTTTCATCTATTGAAATTATAATAAAGTTTCTGTCTAATTTTACTAATAGGGGGTGGGTACCACAGTCATGGATTTGCATATATTGAAGCATCCTTCCTTGCATGTATGGAAAGAATCACACCTTCTCATGATGAACAATCTCTGTAATATGCTATTGTTTTTCACGTGCTAGAATTTTGTTAAGAAGTTTTCCATCCGTATTTCTCAAGGATGTCAAAGATGTATAGTTCTATTTATTGATTGATTAATTTGGGGACCTCATAAGAAGAGTTTCAAAACACCCCATCCTCTTCAACTGAAATGATTTGAGAAGAATTGGTTGTTCTTTGTATGTTGAATGTAATCAACAATGGCACCATTGGGCTCTTACCATTTCAAATAATTACTTATGGAAGATTTTTATTAATAATTTACCCAACTTGTAATTGGACTATACATTTTTATTTCTTTATAATTCAATCTTGGTGGGTTATGTCTCCGGGAATCCATCAAATTCTTCTTGGATTATCCACATTGTTTTAATAACTGTCTCAGTTACTTTTTCTATTGTTATGACAAAATATCCTGACAAAAACAAGGGGTAGAGGGGCTTATTTTGCCTTGCAGTTCCAGGGTACAGTCCATCATGGTAAGGAAGTCATGGCTGCTCAGATTGCATCCACAATCCAGTAGAAAGTAGAGAATGCTCATATTCAGCTTGTATTTTTCTTTTTATACAGTCTATGCCCCCACCAGGGTATGGTGGGTCTTCCAGTCTCAATTAATCTAATCTAGAGCATCCCTTACAACTGCATGCAGAGGTTGGTCTTACCAGTAATCATAGATCCTGTCAAGTTTATAATCAATACTTACTATCACAATACTCTACGACCATCCTTCATGCTTCCGTTGTGTCTGCTGTGTTGTCTCTGCTTCTGTTCAGTCTCTGGATTTATTTGAATCTTCTCACTTCTTCTCACTAAGCGTCTACTGGTCTTATCTGTCATTGCTTCAGCTCATGGCCTTGCACTGTCTTCCTAGTCTGTATTTGATCTATTTCTGCTTCGATCTTTACTATTTTCTTTCTTCTGCTCAC
Source organism: Peromyscus californicus insignis (assembly GCF_007827085.1). Classification (NCBI taxonomy): domain Eukaryota; kingdom Metazoa; phylum Chordata; class Mammalia; order Rodentia; family Cricetidae; genus Peromyscus; species Peromyscus californicus. The sequence goes on along the minus strand of NW_026294514.1, from coordinate 39,115,477 downwards.
ACTGTTTGAGCTGGTTTTTTTTTTTCCTGTCTTATGACTTTCTTGAGGTCCAGCATTAGGTTATTTATTTCAAGTCTTTCTTTTTATGAAGATGTTTATTGCTTCGGTCTTACTTTCTAAAACTGCTTTTTGATACACCCTGTCCTAGTTACTGTTCTGTTGTTATGAAGTGACACCATGACCAAGACAACTTATAAAAGGAAGCATTTGATTGGAGGCTTGCTTACAGTTTCAGAGGATTAGTCCATGATCATCAGAGCAGGCAGGCAGGCAGGCAGGCTCTGGAGCAGTAGCTGAGAGCTTACATCCAGATCCCCAGGCAGCAGGAGATACTGAGTAAAACTGCATCTAGCATGGGCTTGTGAACCCTCAAAGGTTTCAAATCAGAACAGAGCCCCCCACCTCTCATTCAAACCACCACACATCCCACAGATTTTGGAATAGTGTGCCTCTATTTTCATTTGTCTAAAGACATTTTTCTCTTTTCCTTTTAATTTCTTCATTGACCCATTGGCTACTTGGAAGTGTGTTAATTTATTCATAAAGTTTCTAAGACTCCTCTTGTTACCTATTTCTAGTTTTTGTAATGGGAAGAGAGACAATGTGATTGCAATCCCTTACCATTGTTAAGACTTGTTTTAAAGCCAAACAGCAACTCTCCTGGCGACCGTTTCATGTGGAATTAAATGTGTGTGTTCTGTGATTGTTGGATGGAATGCCCCATAGGAACACATAGGAACACAGCTTAAATCTAATGTTTGTTGATTTCCTGTCTGGAAAACCATTGCAGAAGGAGAAGTGCTGAGGTTCCCTTCTGCTCTTACATTGCACACCCTTTGTATTTCTATGACTATCTGCTCTGTGTATTTAGGTGCTCTGATGTTGAGTGGATATATTATTTTACTACCTTTTATTAGCAGACAAAGTAATTGTTTGCATTTGCCTAACTTGTTTAGCTGATCTCTTTGCCCTTCCCTTCCTACTCACAGTAGTCTCCTTCTAATCACATCACATGTTTTCTATTAGCCTCCCTCCCTCAAAGAAACAATTATTCACCAGACCTGGTAAAGCACACCTTTAATCCTAGCACTTAGGAGTCAAAGGCAGGAAGATCTTTGTGAGTTGGAGGTCAGCTAGGTCTACGGAGTGAGTTCTAGGGCAACTTAGACTACAAAGTGAAACCTTATCTCAAAAAAAAAAAGAAAATGAAATATTTTTGGAGGCTAAGGAGATGGCTGAATGGGTATTTACTATCTAAGTGTGAAGACCAGATCCACACAACCTGCATAAAAATCCAGGTGGACATGATGGCCCACCTGTAATCCCAACACACCAGAGGAGATGCAGGATACACTCCAGAGCAAGCTGATTAGCCAGACTAGTCAAAACAGTGAACTCTAGGTTCATGAGAGACCCTGCCTCAATGGATAAGGTGGTGAGCCATCAAGGAAGGCACTTGATACCAACCTCACCCTCCACATGCATGTATGTATATTCATGTGCACATGCACTCACACACATTCAGTCACAGGTACACACATGCACAGCACACACACACATATGTACATTTCCCCCCTTTTTTTTTACTATTTCTTTGTCCCTCTCTCATGGTCCTCTTTCCAGTTTCATAACCCATGCTCACACTCATTCCCACATACACACACACATAAAAACCTAAAGTTAGAATCTGCATAGGAGAGTATCATCTTTCTAAGTGACCTCACTTAATGTAACAGTTTCCAGATCCATCTGCTTCCCTGTGTATTTCAGAATTTCATTTTGCTTTATGGATGAATACAATTCCATTGTATATATGCACTACATTTTTATTAACCATTTATCTGTTGATAGGTATCAAGAATGATTCTATTTACTTGCTACGATGAATGGAATAAACATGAATGGAGAATATAGTAGAATATAGAATCCTTTGGGTCTATACTAAGGCGTGGTATGGCTGGATCATCTGATCACTCTACTTTTTTAGTTTATAGAGAAACCTCCACATTTATTTCCATAGCGGTATACTAGTTTATACTCACTCCAACAAAGGGTAAAAATTTTCTCTTTCCATATATCTGCCCATTATCATTTGTTTTCTTGATGAAACCATTCTGACTGGAGTAAGATGGACTGCCAAACTAGTTGTAATGTTGTAATTTGCATTTCCCTGGCAACTAAAGAGAGAGAGAAAGAAAGAGGAAGAGAAAGAGAGAGAAGGAGTTGTACTTGTCTTTATGGGTGCACATGTGCATGTCTATGTTCATGTGTGTAGAGGCCAGAGATAAATATCAGGTGTCACTTTTCAGTCATTCTTATTTTTTGAGTCAGGGTGTCTGTGTGAGTTATTTGTCTGGTTGTTGTGATAAACTATCTGACAAAAGCCACTTGGGAAAGGGGGCTTTACTTTTGCTCATGATCCAAAGGCACAGTTCATCATGGGGCGGGGGGAGTCACCATGGCAGAAGCTTGAGACACCTGGTCCCATTGCATGGACAACCAAGAAACAAGGATCAATGACCGTGTCCAGCTGACTTTCACCTTTGTACCTAGTCCAGGACCCTAACCTCAGCAATGGTGCCACCACTTCCAAGGTGACTCTTCTTACTTTTATTAAGGTAATCCAGGGAATACCTTGCAGACACTAACCAAATTTGCATAATTCCTCACAGGCACACTCAGAGCATTATCTTCCAGGTGACTCCGGATCCCAATAAGTTGACAATCAGTGTTAACTGTCACGACTTTTCACTGAACATGGCTCTTGATGTGGCTAAATTGGCCAACAAGCTTCTAGAATCCACCTGTCTCCACCACAGCTTATAGCTTTGATTACAGACATTCACTGCATTTTCATAGGCACTGAACTCAGATTCATGCTTACTCAGCCATCCCCCCAAAATACTTTTAAAATAAGTATTAGCCACTTGCATGTCTTCTTTTGAGAATTATCTCTTCAGTCCATTAACCCACTCTTTTGACTAGTAGTTTGGGGTTTTGTTTAATTTTTGCAGTTCTTATATTTTTGGTATTAATGTCATATCTGATGTACCACTAGAGAAGATTTTCTCCTACTCTATAAACTGTATGTTCTGGTTCCCTTTGCTATACAAAGCTTTCTAACTTTGTGAAATTCTATTTGTCAATTCCTGGTGTTATACCCTGTGCTATTAGAACCTATTCCGAAGGTTCCTATCTCAGCCTGCACTGAGAAGTGTTTTCCATTTGTTTTCCTCTAGTAGCTTCATTATTTAAATTTGTCTTAGATCTACTTTCTTTGTTTGTTTGTTTTGACACAGGGTCTCACTGTGTAACCCTGGCTAGCCTGTAACTCATTATGTAGGTCAGACTGGCCTTGAACTCACAGAGATCCACCTCCTCTGCCTCAATGCTGAGATTAGTGTGTGCCACCAAACCCTGCTTTTGCTCTATTTTGATTTTTTTTAGGATAGCCCGGCTAGGTCAGTCGGTAGAGCATGAGACTCTTAATCTCAGGGTCGTGGGTTCAAGCCCCACATTGGGCGCCATTTGTTGCTGGAGTTATCTCCAGTACCACCCAGGCCCACAGACACTTAGACCCAAATAAACATGCAAATGCTTATATTATTTAAACTGTGTGGCCTAATGGCTCAAGCTTCTTGCTATCTAGAGCTTACATCTTAAATTAACCCATTTCTATTAATCTATAATTTGCCATGTGGCTTGTGGCTTACTGGTACTTTACATCTTGCTTCCTCCATGTCTGGCTGGTGACTCTTGACTCTGCCTTCTTGTTCTCAGAATTCTCTTCTCTGCTTATCCCACCTATACTATACTTCCTGCCTAGCTATTGGCCAATCAGCGTTTTATTTATCAATCAATCAGAGCAACACATTCACAGCATCCCCAGCAGTATGGATCTAATTCATTGTTCTCATGTCTAGTTTTGTACCAGCACCAAGCTGTCTTTGCCATTGTAGCACTGTAATATAACTGTAGGTCAGATATTACGGTGCCTCCAACACTGTTCTTCCTGCTTCCTGTGTTTCTTTGGCTGTCTGTCATGAACTTTTGCATTTCCATATGAATTTTACTATTTTTTTCTAGGTATTAATAATGCCACTGAAATTTTGATGAAGACTGCATCTGCAGATTGCTTTTGTAAACAATAGCCAGTTTTACAATATTAATTCTGTCAACCTGGCAACAAGGACGGTCATTAAGTTGCCTAGTGTCTTCTTCAGTTTCTTTTTTCAGTCTTCCATCTCCTTAGTTGCACTTATTTCCAGATGCTTTCTTTGAATGTAAATGTAATATTTTTTTCCTATTTTCTTTCTCAGCAACTTTGGCTTTTGGTATATAGAAAAGCTACCAAGTTTTACAAGTTGATTTTATATCCTACGATTTTACTGGGTATGTTTACCAGATCTAGAAGTTTTCTGGTAGAGTATGTGGAATCATGTAAGTATAGAATCATGCTGTCTACAAATAGCGATAATTTCATGTCTTCCTTCTCTACTTGTGTTCTTTTCATATTTTTCTCTTGTCTTACTGCTCAGTTGAAGATATCAGGCACTATATTGAGTAAGAATGGAGACAATGGACATCCTTGTCTCATTCCAGATTATAAAGACAATGATCTCAGTTCCCTCTACTTAGAATAACATTGGCTATAGGTTTGTCTAATGTAGTCTTTGTTTTGTTGAAATGTGTTCTATCCATTCCTAATTTCTCCAGGACTTTATCATGGGAGGCATTTTGAATTTTGTTAAATAACTTTCCCACATCTACTGAGAAAATCATATGACTTTTGTCCTTAAGTGTATTTATATGGTGTGTTGTTACATTTATTGATTTTTATATATTAAACCAGCTTTGCACCCCTGGGATGAAATCAACTTGATTGTAGTGTGTGATCTTAATGTGTTCTTGAATTTAGTTCATGGGTATTTTGTTGAGAATTTTTGCATCTATGCAAATTCTAGTTTCCTTTTTGTTTTGTCTTTTTCTGGTTTGGGTATCAGAGCAATGCTGTTTCATAGAGTGACTTTGGTTCTGTTACTGCCCTTGCTTTTTTATGGAACTGTTTGAGAACTATTTGTATTAAGTTGTCCTCAAAAGTTTGGTAGGATTCAACAGTAAATCTGAGTGGTCCTTGGCTTCTCTTTGTGGAGACTATTTATTACTGTTTCAATCTTATTGACTGTTACAAATCTGTTTAAATTGTTTATGTCCCCTGGGTTAAACTTTAGTAGGACATGTGAGCTTAAAAATTCATCCATTTTTATATGTTTTCTAGCTTTTTAAAAAAATATAAGTTTTCCAAATATTTCCTAATGATCTGGCTTTCACTGGAGTCTGTTGTAACAACTCCATTTGCCTCTAATTTCATTAATTTGTATCTTCTCTTTGTGCTAGTTTAGCTAAGTGTTTTCTGGGGTTTTTTTCTCAAAAGAATTATTTTTTTATTAACTCTTTGTAGTATTATTTTAGTCTCTGCTTCATTATTTTCTGTCCAGTGCTGTGGGATGTTTTGTATGTTAAGTGTGTTGCTCAGATTGGTTAATAAATAAAACACTGATTGACCAGTAGCCAGGCAGGCAGCAGAGGTGGGACAAAGAGAGAGGAGAATTTGGGGAAGTGAAAGGCTGAGTCAGGGAGATGCTGCCAGCCGCCACCATAACAAGCAACATGTAAAAGATAACCGGTAAGCCACAAGCCATATGGCAACTTATGGATTAATAGAAACAGGTTAATTTAAGATATAAGAACTAGATAACAAGAAGCCTGCTGCGGCCATACAGTTTGTAAGCAATATAAGTCTCTTTGTGTTTACTTGGTTGAGTCTGAGCGGCTGTGGGACTGCCAGGTGAGAGAGATTTGTCCTGACTGTGAGTCAGGCAGGACTGGAAAACTCTAGCTACAGTCCATGTCTTTATTATTTCTTATTGTCTCCTGGGTTTGGTTTTGGTATCTTCTTGTTTTATGAAACTGTAAAGTGCATCACTCTCTGGTGTGGGTGCTTATAGCTCTAAATTTTTCTCTTAGGTACTGCCTTGGCTATGTGCTATTATTCCTAGGAAATTTTTCATTTTCTCTCCAATTTCATCAAGGAACCACTGTTCATTCAAATATATATTGCTCAGTCTCCAAGTTCCTGTGTAGTTTCTCAGTTTGTTTTGCTTGAGGTTTGGGTTTGGGTTTGGTTGGGGTTTTTTTGCTGCTGGTTTCTAGTTTTGTTCTACTGTGGTCTAGTAAGGTACAAGGAATTCCTTTAATATCTTTGTACTTGCTAATGTGATCATTTTGGAGAAGATTTCTATGTCACTAAGAAGAATATCTATTTCTTATCTGACAAGGTGGAATATTCAGTAGACATCTCTTGGAACAAGTTGATCTATGGTATAGTTTATCTCTGAAATTTCTTTACAGATGTTTAGTTTGAAAGACCTACCCAAACATAATTATCCATCCCAATATCAGTATGTCAAGACCTATGTGACATTCTCTGCTTTCTTAAAGAGGAAAAGTAAATGGGTTGGAGTTATAAGAATAGTAGAGAGGCTATGGAAGATGTATAAACATTTGTAGATGTAGAAAAATAAAAAGACAGATATAAAAGTTTCTTTCACAGAAGTTAAAACATGATAACCTAACAATAAAGTATAAAATTTTAAATAACTATAAAAATTAGAAGATAGAAAACCCTAAGCAACTAAAGTTTACAAATTAAAATAGTCAATAACATAAAATAGAAGGCATTGTTCTGTGCCCTTAGGCCACATTCTTTTCACTGGGGTGGTATGGCTTCTCCTCCCCTTGGCCTGTCATGAGTCTCCACAGCTCTTTCGTCCATTCTCCATGTTTAGCTTTTAACAACCCAGACTTTTCTGTCTGAATCTCCCAAGTAGCTTTCCTACAAGCTGTTCACTAGCAGAGACTGTTAACACCAATCAACGGTGACATGGCTGCAGTGGTCACAGTCCCCATGACCGTGGCAGTAGCCTGGGTTCTTTCCTGGGGAAAATTTACTGACTGGTGTGCACAACAGATGCTGGTTCACAAGTCAGGGCATTGGTGTGAACAGTGGAGCACAGTGGTCCAGTAGCTTTGATCCTTCTCCTCCTTGCAACTGTCTTCATCTAGTCATTCAGATGGCACTTTCAATCCACCGGTTTCCACCCTGTGTTATTTCTTGCAACCATGTGTAAATAGTATAGATGGCTCAGAAGAGCTTCATCACCAGATCCTTGCACTCCATCATGGCCAGTGCCCTCCCAGATGCTGCCTGCGTCATGGAGTTCCACTCTCAGTTAGCCTTTGGATGCATGTATTTTTATAGATTTGTAACTCTTACATCCTCTTGCTAAATCCTTCAATATAATGACCTTTTGTCTCTTTTTACCTTTTTAAAATTTAGTCTATTTGCCTAGGTACAGTTAAGTCTACTTTCTTTTGTTTCTTCCATTTCACCTATCTGTAGCCTCATAGGTAAAACCAGTCTTTTGTAAGTCTTTGTATGACTGGGTCCAGGTTTTTTTTTGTTTTTGTTTTGTTTTTCATCAATTTAGAAATTATATGTCCTTATATTGGAAATTTTAAGCTGTTTATATGCATTGTAATTGATCTTAGATAGTAACTTATTTCCATCATTTTCTTGTTTTTAGAGCACGCCTTCTTTTTTTTTCCTCTCATTCGAGCACATACATTCTTATGTTACTTTCATTCTGTTGTCCTCAGCTGTGACCCAAAAAGAGGAATTGACTTTTTTCATAACACACAAGCCCCTCGCTTCCTAGCTGAATGCTCTTTATATAGCACTGCATTGATAACCTTTTATCTCCATTCCATGCCGGAACCTCCTTGCTGCTGTAGTCACAGCTCTGGTTTCGTTGCTGTTCTTGTGATCAAATGCCTTGGCCAACAGCAATTTATGAGAGGAAAGAGTTTACTGCAGCTTAACAATTCCAGATTATGATCCATCATTGTGGGAAAGACAAGGCAGAAACTTCAAACACCTAGTCCTATCACAGCCACAGTCCAGAGCAAAAAGAAAAGGATGCATGCATTGCTCACCAGCTGGCTGGCTTGTGCACAGCTCAATTTCTTCTTTCTTATATAGTTCTGGAGTCCTTGCCTAGGGGACAGTGCCAATCACATCAATTAACCGTGTTTTCCCACATCAATTAAATGAAGACACTCCTCCACAGGTATGTCATAGACCAACTCAATATAGACAGTCCCTCATGGAAACTCTTCCCAGATGATTCCAGGTTATGTCAAGTGAACAATTACTAAGCACCGTAGTGAACAAGGGTAACAATAAGAAGATGAAGGGGGAAGAAGGAAATAAGAGGGATAGAAAGAAGAGTTAAGACTTGCTGAGACAGCTCTGTGAACGTGTGTTTGACAACTGTTGCTCTCCCGTTGCTCTGATTTCTGAAGTTTCTCGAGTACTTAGTCTTACACTTGTTTTATTAAGAAGGAAGGAATGTATTTGTTCAAGATTATATTGCTACTGAGTGGCAGGATTGAAACTCATGCCCTGGTCTGTTTGATTCCCAAGTCTACTCACTTTTCATGCCACCCAGATGGTGCTGGTTTGTAATCATTTGTTTCAGTCTTCCTACAAGATCATTTTTCTTCATGGAAATTTATTTTCTGAATAGACATTATTAACTATGAATATTAAAACTAAGTTCTACCTGTATGATAAGATGTGTTGCTTGGTCCAGTTTGGAAAAATGGTCATTTTTTTTTAAAGCAAGGACTGTATGAAATTCACTTAGAAAGTCATGTGTTTAAGGTTGAGTTGCAGTAGAACAATATTATTTCATGTAGCTGGAAATCCACATCTCAACCCATTAAAGGACCATTATGCACAGCTCTTGTGACTGATTTGTTTGTTCAGCTATTCATTCATTTCAGAAAGAAACATCATGATTGAGCCAATAAAACTCAATTGGTTGTATTTATAACTTTGTTCTTGAAGTTTCTTATGCCCAAATCATCCCTGTCTGGTAGTTCAATGTGCTTAGCAACATTAGTTTCTATAAGCAGCAGATTCACAGAAGTAAACTAGGAATCCCCAAACCCAATTCCTCTATGGATCAACATGACTTTATACTTTGTCTGCTCTTACCTTTGTGCGACTTGGTTATCATCTTTCAGATGTTTCATGAATCAGAATTCTGCCTGGCATAAGCTCCCTATTTCCTACAATGTTGGCTAAGTATTTAAGGAGTTCACCAACTTTTTAATACATTAAATTACTCACACCAGGTCTGAAGAAAACTGTATTTTTGTCAAAAGTCTGTCCATAAAATACCATTTAACTGCCCAAAGAAGTATAGTAGTGAGTCATATAATATCCAATGTGAGGCAGAGCTTATGCTAAATCCTTAGAATAATCAATATTACGGAGTAGTAAAGCCTTTGAAATCTATCAGGATATAGGTCATGCTCACTAATGACCTTGAAGTCAACATACTCTTTGTTGCCCTACATCCTACCTTGTCTGGAGTTTTCTTTGTATATATGAATCACGCTGCAAATAATTTAGTGTTCTGGCAAATCCCTGTGTAATACTCTCTTTGTTTAAACTCAGATGAAGTTAATTTGAAATGATGAGTACAGTCTTCATTTTTCTACAGCTTCCACTTTCCCTCATCTCAATATTTTATAATAAAATAGTTCCACATATAAGAATGTTAATTATCTGCTTAATAGGAGTTTATAAGGAATGAAAAATTTACTGAAATTAAACCATGCCAATTCAATCTCATTTATGTTTTTGAAACTGTTATTAGATTAGCAAGTAAATAAAATAGAACATATTTCTTGGCTCCCACTGGTGGTAAAAATGCTCAATTATCCTAGTGTATAGTCTTTGCATTGACTGGTCCTCAAGAGTATAATGAAAAAAATGTTTAAAAGTTTAATAAAAATGTCATTCTGAAAAACATCTTTCATTCAGCCAAGATTTATTCCATGCCTGTTTGGCCCAAACCAAATGCTGGGGATAGGTGGCTAGATAAAAGTATAGAGGGGACTGACTTGTTTGTCAAAGAGTGAACAGATAAATAACCTGATTGTTCAGCTGGTAGGATAAATAACTTAAATCAAGATGTGTTTCTCTAATCTACAAGATGGTATGTAGTATTTTTTTTCCTCTAATGCACAAATTTCCCACAGAGAAACAATAATCTGTATCTGAGTTTCCAAACCCAAAGCAGATGGCTCTGTGGACACTGTCTAAGGACAGCCAATGATACCAGGGAAAGAACACGGGCAGAGAGCCTATAGAGAAGCATAGAGGCTGCAGCTCCTGAGACCATGCAGACTGCTGATACCAGAGGCAGTGGGGCTGACCAAGACCTAGGGAAGGAATCCAGGCCAGCAGCAGAGCACTGTTGGTGAGGGACAGGACAACACCCTCTGACTTACACCATAACACTGTGGTGTTCACAGACAGTGGCTCTGTGGATTCAATAGCCACACTTGGAGCCTAAAGGGTCACAGGCATTAAATGAACTCAAGCAGAGGTTGACAAATAACCCCAGAGAACAATCAGTATGTTATTATTCTACCCAAACCTCACTTTATCCCCAGATCACACACAGCACCTGAGAATGTGGCACTAGATGATTTTTCTAGCAAGGGTATCAAATCCCAAGTCGTGAGGAAGTGTTCATGTTATTACAAATGTGTAGTGAAAGACGAGATAAAAACATCAGGGGTGGAATATACCATGTGGTTAAATTAGATGACCCCAAGGATCCTTTTAAACCAGGTCATCTAATTCCATGTTGCCCCAAATGGTAGTCATTGGCCATGTGTGATTCTTTGAAAGCTCAGTTTTATTTAAGAAATTCAAAAGAGTTCCATGTCACGGCACCTGCATTTGAAGTGTTCAATAGCCACACATAGCTAGTATTCACTGTATTATACAAGACATCGATGAAATGTTTATCAAAACAGAACATTCTAGTGGACAGCATTGTTCTTCTTTGTTTTTAATTTGTTTGATTTTGGTTTCTAGTAGATTTGAGTTTAATCAGAAAAGGTAATGTTCTATTGTGATGACTCCATGGTCAGAAGAACCTAAGCTTGCAGGTAGCCTTCTCTGTACCTGTGTAGGAGAGGTGAGTTGAATTCTGACTGACTCCTGATTAAATCTTGACTCTTACATGTACTACACAGCACTCAACCATTCTTACCTTGTTTCTTTGTTTTTCAAAAACTTACTTTGTAGAATGGTCTTAAGGAGTCAATTATTTAAAATACAGTTTGAATATCCCTTATCAAAATGCAAAGGACATAAAGTGCTTTAGATTTCAGACTTAAATAGGTTTTTGGATATTTTGCATATGTATATGAAATGGTATTTCTTAGGGTATAATCCAAGTCTAAACACAAAATTCATTTATGTATTATATACACCCTATACAAATAACTAAAGGCAGTTTCATATGCTATTATTTAGTGTACCTACATTTTTGCTGCAGCCTATCACATGACCTCATGTGAAACTTCCCATTTGTAGCATTCTATGTTCAAAAAATTCAGATTTTTGAAGTATTTTGGGTTTTGAATCTTTGGACTTGGAATACTCATCCTATTTATTCATTAAAAAAAAAAAACCAATCCTGCAAAACTTTTTTTTTGTTTATTTGTAAATTATATTTTGTGACTTACAAAAGCTTTATCTAGGGGCAAAAGGATTCAGAACTTGGCCTTGCTCAGTCAGATCTGCTACAGCCTGTCACAGAGCAGGACCATTGGCACAAAACCCCTCTCCTACCATCAGATAGTATGTTATGAAGACACTCTTACAGTAGACACTTTTGCCCACTTCATATGCTCAGCCTTTGACCAAAAGAAACCTCTAGAAGGACCCTTGAGTTTGAGTTAGCCATGACAGTGGTTTAGTTTTAACTCTGTTTCCATTCCATTGTTCACTGAAAATTTCGTGTTACTGGTCCCCGAGTATCAATGACACTTAAGTATGTTGTTTTTGTAAATGAACATTATAAGCATTGTAAGTGTAATGCTCTACACTTACAGGTAAATCTAGTAGACTCTTATCTTGTGCAATAATAAGCAAGATGTAGTTTGAAATTCATTTTTTGGGGGGATTTGTCAAAGCACAGTGTCTCACCTCATTTTTTTACTAACCAGATTTCAAAAAATATTTCTGATATTGCTCCCCAAAACCATGTTTGGCCATCTTTCAGGCTTAGCGAGAGAGATTGCTTCACCCTAGCAAGTCAGGAAAATGCCACTGACAGCAAGTGCATTCAAAAAGCACACCACAGAGAACAAAGCCCCATTTTGTTTAGAAAACACCGTAATGGAAAGTAATCCATTGTAAACCAATAACTGGTGTGAATATAGTACTTGTATATAAAGTTCTAAAATAAACTGTGAAAATAAACGGTCCAGTGAGATCAGACTCCCTAACATAGCTGTCCACAGAGGGAACTTTCTCGGGGTGACTGTCACACAGCTGGGACAGCCAAGAGCACAACTGACCAGACTATGCTTTTGGTGGCTTCTGAAGTCATCTTTCCTCAAAAAGAGTGAGGAATCGAGGGGAATGTCAAACGCAGACTGTAGGACATACTACCCGCCTAATCCAGATGTTCCTAGCCAGAAGCTGAGTCCCTAGGGAGACAGGAGGTGAGATTAATGCACTACTGAATTAATATCAGCCTTCTCATATATGAAGATATTAAAGTAATCCCTTGTATCTTACCTTGTGTGTATACACAGTAAGTGTGTGGGTATGGTGTATGTATGCCCTGATGTGTATGTGAAGGATAAAGAACAGCTTTCAGGAGTCAGTTCTCCTTCCACTATGGAACCCAGGGATAGAACTCAGATTGTCATGGTGACATGACAAGAGCTTTGACCCATTGAGCCATTTTACCAACCCAGAATATTCAGATTTTTAAAAAGTATTGTTGGCAGTGAATAATTCCTGAAATACGTACGTATTCTGTTGGAAATCAGAGATGTATTGTAAAGGAACTTTTCTCAAGTGATCAGTTCCATTCAAATAACAAAAATATGAGGATCTGCACATATTCAAGAGTTAAAACTAAGAGGATAAGGGAATTTAAAATTCTGTAAAACAATATATTCAAAGAACTTGGACTTAAAATAGTGAAACATTAAATAGATCAGTATAACAGAAGGAAAGATTTCTGAACAAAATATATGGAGGTTTAAAGGATGATAAATTCAGACTTGAGTTTTAGGGAAGGAAGGGCAAAGGAGAACTCTTCCTGTAAGAGTTGGTTTTCATTGTCAACTTAACACAACATAGACTCACCTGGGAAGAAAGCCTCAGTGAGAGATCATCTAGATCATGTGTCCTGTGGGCATGTCTCCAGGGAATTATCTTGATTACATTAATTGAGAAGGAAAGATCTGCCCACTGTGGGTGGCACCCTCCCTTAGGCAGGGGATCCTGAGCTGTATGAGAACAGAGAAAGCCACCAGAGCACAAACATAACATAAAGACATTCATTTTCTCTCTGCTGTTGACTGTGGATAGGACTATGTGGTTTAAGTTCCTGCCTCCTGACTTCCCCACAATGATGGGCTATAACTTGGAACTGCAAACTAAACTAAATCCTCTACTCCTAAATTGCTTTCGTTGGGGTGTTTTTCCTTAGTAAGAGGAAATGAAATAAGCCATTGGCGAACTATCTCTAAGACTTTGGCATCATTTTCTTAGGAGCCTATTGAGGGAAATCGCCTTTAGTCTTTCCCATTATTCATTTATCCCGAAGTAAGCCTTGTACACCCCACACCTAGCAAATACCATTTATGTGTGAGTCGGTGGGTTCATTGATGAGTGGAAGGATGAGTGGGTAGAAAGGCAAATGGCAAAGAAGATGTGAAGAAGACAGAGAAAGGAGAAATATAAGAAGAAATAGACTACACATCACAGTGGTTGTTTCAGGAGCCAACCCCACTCAAGAGTCTTATAAGAAAAACAGTTATGTGGAACTGGAAAGATGGCCCAGAAGTTAAGAGCAAATACTGCTTTTTCAGAGGACCTTAGTTTGTTTCCTCAGTACTCAGGTGATTGAAAAACCTGTAAGTCTATCTGAGGCATCATCTGCTCCCAACTTCAGGACTCTGAGCACCTGAACTCACATGTGCATAAATACACACACACACACACACACACACACACACACACACACACACACACACACACACACGGTTAAAAATAAAACTTGTTTTGAAAAGAAAGAAATCAGCTATGGAGGAGATCAGAAAGGTAGACATTCTCATGGGCCAGAAGCTCAGGTAAATTATACAACAAAGGTCTCTGTATCTTCAGACTGACATTAGCACATGGGATCTTTACCTTGATTTAAATCCAACTTCTGCTACCAACTCTTTGCCCTCAGCCAAAGAAACTTCTTATTGTTTTATTTCATGGTGAAAAAATATGCAAAACACAAGCCAATTACTTTAAGGATACCTGTGATTACGATGGGCACCTACCCAGATTAACCCATTAACTTGCCTATTTGAGGTCATTATTTGATATTAGTTACTTGTATAAAGTCCCTTTTGCTCAAGGGCATAACTCAATGGAGCAAGATTTGGGAGCCAGAATTTTATCTGCCACATTAATAGCCAACAGCTTCATCTGGATGATACGTTAGTATGAAGGCCACATTCTTTGAAAACTATACAGTCCAAGGCTATAATGTTCCGGGAAAAGCAAGCACAATTTGGGGGCCAGGAAATTATGTTTAAATTCTGTGTTTGCTAATTATATGAAGGAGTTATATAACTTCTCTCCTCCCTGGTCCTCTCCTCTATAATATAAAGAAAGTAGCTATCACATGGTAATGTTGAAAACATTCAATGAATGAACATGGGTAAATCACATAGCACAGGACTTAGAAATGGAACATTACACTATAATTCCTCAGGTCAGTTCTGTTACTACCAAGCCTGAAAACATGGTGGCAGCAATGAGAACAGATGTAAGGGGCTGGAGAGATGGCTCAGCCATTAAGAGCACTGGCTGCTCTTCCAGAGGACCCTGGTTCGTGGTTAACACCCTCACAGCAGCTCACAACTGTCTGTTAACTAGGGTCCGGAGGCATTCCACACCCTCTCCTAGCCTCCCCAGGCACTGCATACATAAAATACACATTCACACATGAAGCATAAAACAAATTTTAGGAAGAGAGAAAACAGACTTCTGAAACATTGCCATTGCCATGAGAGATCACCATTTCATTTGGTATGGGGGTTGAGAAAATGAGATCCTGCCTCATTTGCATTGTCTTCTTATTGCTGCTCATCACTACAAATCCGGGGCTGCAGAGATGGCTGGGTGGTTAAGAGCTCATATTGCTCTCCTAGAGGACCTGAGTCTGGTTCCAACACCCATATCAGGTGGCTCCAGCTCCAGGGGATCTGATGTCCTCTTTTTGCCTCCATGGGCACCCCCACACATGTGGTATACACTCACAGACATAGATACGTTTAAAAATAAAAATAAACTTTTAAAAATTAGAAATGAAAACTCACAGATTTTTTAAATTTATTTTTTATTTGAATACAAATTGAGTTCCTTCCATTTGACATTTCAACTAGGCATGTAATGTGCACATCAAATCCAAACCAGATTCGCTACCCTCTCCACCATTCCCAATTCTCCTCCCATTTACTATTTTAGATTTATTCTTGTTTATGACTGAATAGCAGTCCATTGTAAAACAATACATAGTCATTATATTACAGTTCTGGAGATCGGCAATGTCCAAAGTGGGTCTCACCGGGCTAAAATAAAAATAATAACGGTAGGGGGCCAACGAGATGTTTTGGTGGGTAAAGATATGTGCTGCCAAGCCGAGCCTGAAGACCTGAATTCAATCCCCGAAATCCACATGAGGGAAGCAGAGAACTGATACTCAGAAGCTGTGCTCTGCCCTCCATATGCACACTATGGCATGTACACATAGGCGCACACACAGACACAAAATAAATAAATAAATTTGAACATGCAAGACTGTCCGTGTAACACTCTCAGTGTTGTGGGGTAGAATCCATTTCCTTGGCTCTTTAAGCATATAGGGGCTACTCCTTGGTTTCCTGGCACTTCCATCTTAAATCCAGCAGTCACTTCACCTTGGTCTCTGTTTCTCTGGTCCCCTGCCCTTCTCAGACCCTCTTGCCTCCTTCTTTCACTTACAGAGGTCCTTGTGACTGTATTGGACCTGTTCAAATAATCCAGTATAATCTCATCTTAAAACCGCTAATCTAACTACATCTTCAAAGTTCTTTGTGCCAATGTAAGGTCAGATGCTAGATGAAGATGTGGGTTCTTCGGGGAGCCATTATTCTACCTGCCACAGACTACACAACTGAATACATCATACGTTTTTAACCTAATACAATTCTTTTGGGGCTGGAGACAAATCAAGTGCCTCTTGTGTTCTAATCACATACTCATCGCTGAGCTACACTCCCATCCCACCCTTTCTGAAATTTGGGGTAAGAGGTGTATAAAATCATGCATCTAGCACACATGAGCTAATAGAATCCCTGAAATCTTGATACTTGTATCTAGAGAGGAAATGGAAAGGCCAACAATTTTATGTTTGCTATTTTATTTTGAAACAACACTATTCTAACATAGTTTGACAACATCTCCATTCAAAAATCACCATTTCAAACCAAAGCACTTACAGGATATACATTCATGCACAGCAGTCAATCATTATTGCCTATCATTTATTTTTGACTCACAATTAACTTGTCAGTTTCTGTTAAATATTGCCACCTACTAAGTATACTCTTCCTTACACTATACTTTAATGCATGGGAAAATCTCTAATGTATTTAAGTTTTATTGGTCTCCCTTCTTCAAATATAAGCCTGTGATAGTTTCACCTACTTTTCTTCTTACAATTAACTCTAACTTTCTGCTCCATCTATAGGCAGTATTCATTTCCTATGAGAACTGTCCTACAATAGTGCTGGCTACTGACCTTCTGTGAGCTTTGTAGAGTACAGGGATATTATGCTAGACAATGTTGACTTTGCTAAGTCTACATTCCTCTTTAACTATAAGTTACATATTTGTATCTTCTTTTCATTTGAAGTTTTATTATTCATTTTCACCTTATAGTGAAATTCTAATTCTTCTTATCACTTGAAACTTTTTTCAGTATCTATGGATTTAAATGTAAGCAAGCTCTGAATTATGATAGTCTCTCTTACAATTTTTCCACTGAATGATCCTGTGAAAGCAATAAGCATCCAGTATTCCCAGATTAGATTTGGATCTTTTCCCAGGTGAGAGAGATATGTGTGCAGTCCTCTCCCTGGATGCTGGACACCATCAGTGAGCTGTAGCTCTAGCCCGTCAGCCACAAGGGGACATCACTCCTTCAGCAGTACTCCACTGCTGGACGGGATGTCCAGTAGGTCGGGTTATAATTTCAGCCTACAGTATTTTCATGGATTTATCAGGACTGAGCCCTTTCTCAAATCAAGGAGTATATATGCATAATGTTTTTCACACTAGCAGTTTGGTATCTGTTATGGTTTGAGTCTGTAAGGTCTCTCAAAGGCTCATGCTTGGCATGCTTGCTCCCCACTGGCCACACTATCTTTGGAGACTGTGGAACCTTTTGGAGAGGGAACCTACCTGGTAGAAATTGACTGAGTTACTAGGGATGGGTTTTAGAATGTTATAACCACCTCTAGCTCCACCCCCTCTCTCTGCTTCCTGATCTGTCATGTTGTGAACAGTGCAGCTAATTAATCTTATCAATAAAAACCAGGAGTCAGATATCGGGGTAAACACCTTAAAGATTGGGGGAGCAGCCACCAGTGACTTCCTACCTCTTCCATTCCTCCAACTAAAAGGACCAAGATCCTATCTCAGCCCTGCCTTATCACTTCCTATTTCCTCTCTGTACAGACCTCCAGACCTCTATGGTTAACTAGTGGCTAGCTCTGCCCTCAAACTGCAAGCAAACTTTGTCAGTACACAAACAAAATATCACACAACAGAGCAGTTTTTGATACACGCCTCCCTGAGCTACACAAACAACAAATAAACAGAAAATAATGAAAAGGACGAAAAGATGAGAGGGTTGTGGTTGGATGTGCAATGTCTCCATGGGCCTATGATTGGAGTACTTAGTTCCCGGATGGTAATCCCATTTTGGAAGGTTCTGGAAACTTTTAAAGTAAAACCGAATAGAAGGAAGTAGGTCAATGGGGGGTTGGTCCTTAGGGGTGTCATATCTTTGCTGCCATTTCAGTCTCTGCTGCTGATGTGGCCACAGAGTAATAGCCCTCCTGGGCTGCACCCTCTCGCCACCAGGATTTGAGCTTTGCTGTGAGGATGTAAGGTTATCCGTCATCCCTTCCTCACCATGACAGCATGGACCCTCTGAACCTGAACAAAATCAACCCTACTGCCTGGAGGTGTTTGTATCAGGTTCTTGGTCACAGTGGCCAAGAGTCAGCTGACACAGGAGGAAATGACAGCAGCATGGCACCAGGGTGAAAAGAGGAATTCGAGAAATAGACATTTCAACAAAGTCAACCACCAGAGCTTCAGTCAGACAAGGGAGGAAAACCTCGTCCGTGAACTTGACAGTTATGAAATGACGATTAGACCTGAGTGAAACTCACTTCAAGCCATTTTAACAAAAGCTTATTTTTAAAGAAAATTTTCATTTTAGTGGATACACACACACACACACACACACACATACACACACACACATATACACTAAAGTATGCAAGTGCACCATGACTATAATATTTACTGATAAGTAATTTGCAATTTGAAATATTTTTTGCAGTTTTTCTCCATAACAAATAATGCCTTGTCATTTTCAATAAAAGACAAAAATTTGTCCTGTTTTTATTATTCCCAAATAGGAAGCATCTGTCAATCTTAAGGAAGAACCACAAGTGAATCTTAGTATCCTAAAATAATTTAAGCATCCTAAGTTTGCATAATTATTATGCAGAGACATTTTTCTACTTCTTGCTATTTTTTTAGGCAGAGACCACACAAATGTCTCAGCTGTTGTCTATCCTAGAGTGTACACTTCTAAAGCAAGAATTCGCCTCTTGCTCTGTACCAGAGGCTTCCCTCGAGCAGCCCTGTAAGATATAATACAGTGCAGGACTCAGTTCCCTTTCTTATATTATAAGCAGTTTAAATCCCATCATGCATCAGTGTCTTCCATTTCAAATAACTGATGCCCCACCCATTAGCTATTTTTGCTGGCCTCCCTTCACTAGGATTCCTCCTGCTCGTCTTAATTTTAGCAATCACAATTCTCTCATCTAATTAACAAAAAAATTAGGTCACTCCTCGGTGGCCTGCATTCAACCTTATTTTGACTGGCAATTTTTTAATACCGCTGAATCATCTTCCCTCTTCTGTACTTTTAACAGTATATATATTTTTTTGTTCCACCTAGTGTGCTTTTCTTATTCTCCGACTCGCTTTGTTCTTGCTCTGAGCTGTCGTCGTTTTGGGAGCTTGCCTGTTTGTTTCACATTTCTTTTCTGCATCCATGTATTTGCTTAGTAGTGCCAGTTGTTCTTTGTAGAGTTGATGCCTTTACAAGATGCTTCTTTGTTTTGCACCCAACTCTCCCTCTCTAGTAGAACAATAGAAAATGTATCTAAATGTCTTTCCGCATGGCAGTCCTCAGACGTTCAATGAAAACCTCTATTTGCCTTGAGCATCTTATATTCCACCTTCAGTGGGTAGACTTCCTTCAGCAGTTCTTTAAGAGTGAGCCCTGAAGCACTGTCAGCAACATCCTGACAAACTGCATCTTATCCCGAGAAAGCATCCCTCTAACTTCTGATATAATGGTGCCAACGACATTGAGTTAGGTTCAACACTTCACAGCATCCAGTGGGGAAAAAAATCTCTGGCTCTGACTGCCCCATTCCTGTCATGTTGCTAAGGAGTCTGGCAACTGTGTCAACTTGTCTTGTATTCAGTTAAAATTTCTGGGACCATTTGCTTTTCACATCAACATGTTGACATGTTTCTGTACTCTGCATTCAACACTCGTGTGGCTTAACACCATGCTGGCACTGTTCCTAGCTTTAGTAAGGGTCACTGTGCCCGTGAAAGTGTATGTTTCTAACCCATGGCCATGGTTCACTGTGGTGCTGGTGGCCCCCCTTCACCTCTGCGGGGCATCGTTTTTTTATTAGTGGTCATGCCATAATAATTACTACTATACACTTCCATCAATGAGCAAAAGACAGATTCTTTATAATTCACAAAACCTGAAAGTGCCGATTGGACTACCCAAAAGAATGCATTACATCTTCCCAAGATAAGATCTACTGAAAATCGCATTATTGCGTGTGATAGATCAACATTGAACTTGATGACTTTTTGATCATGGTGGATTTTAATTGGTTTGCCTATATGTAAATCAGTAGGAAGAAACTATAGAGCTCACTCAACATGTAATAGTAGTCCTGGGAAATTGTCTATCTCTACCAGGCTGGAAGCATATGACACCGTATAGTCTTCTGAAAAGGACACTGCCATCAGCGTAGCGCTTACAGAAGTCCTCAGGTCACTGTAAAATGTATGTACAGTATGGCAGTTGTCTGCTGCATGCCATTTATCTACCATATGGCAACAAGCACAAATCATAACAGCCACAGTGTCTGATCAACATCAACCATTGCCGGATGCTCACACCATTTGAGGCCAACTTTTGAGCAGAAAACAGTATCAATAATTTGTCTCTGCTCCATGAGGAAAAACTGGGGATATCAACAAGCAGCATATAAACTCACATATGTAGGAGCTGTGGTTGGTTGGTCCTGGGTGGGGTATAGTAGAAAGCCCAACCCCTATAGCAATGTTTTATGTGACAATTAGTGACTTGATTTTTTTTTTAATTTCATGGGTTCGTTGTTAAGAAATAGCCTGAGTCTCAGAAGAGACTTTTAACTATTAAGCTTTTGAACAATGTTTGGGACTGTGAAAGTTTAGACGTCTCTTGGAAATGATCTAATTGAGTTTTGAATTATGAGATGGCCGTAAATCTTTTAGGACGAGGGTGGAATGTTAAGGTTTAAAGGTTATATCTGAGTGTCAAGTTGACAGGTGTGGACTTGTGAATACTCATCTTCTTTGTCAGTGTGACTAGATTTGCAATCCCTTAAGAGAGTTTATCCGAGGGGGAAAGACCCACTGTCTTAGTTTATGTTCATATTGCTGTGATGAAACACCATGACCAAAAGCAACTTGGAGAGGAAAGGGTCTATTTGGCTTACAAATCCTGAATCACAGTCCACTGAGGGAAACCAATGCAGAGACCTGGAGGCAGGAGCTGAAGCAGAGGCTATGGAGGAGTGCTGCTTATTGGGTTGCTCAGCTTGTTTTCTTATAGAGCCCAGGACCATTAGCCCAGGGATGGCACCACCTACAGTGGGCTGGGCCCTTCCTTATCAATCACTAATTAAGAAAATGCCCTATAGGCTTGTCTGCCTATAGCCAGATCTTATAGAGGCATATTTTTTCAATTGGGGTTCCTTTCTCTCAGATGACTCTAGCCAGCACACCAACCCTGAACGTAAGTGACGCCATCCCAACTGGGTTCCCACCCTGGATAAAAAGAGGGGAAAGGCAGCAAGTGGAATACCAGCATTCATCTCTCTGCTTCCTGACTGCGGACTCAAAATGACCAGCCACCTCCAGCTCCCTCCATTCTGGACTCCATCATAACGGACTGTGTCACCTCAATTCATGAGCTCAAATAAACCCATCTTTCCCTAACATGCTTTGTCCAAGTATTTTATCACAGAGACAAATAAAGTAATTACTAGTGGGGTTCATTTCAGAATTATTGCCCATGTCCACTATGTTCACTTTTTACTTGAGTTTTGATACATGAAAGATGACCAGATGAAGCAGAAAATCTCCTGCCTTTCATTCTTATCTTTTAGATGTTGTCACACTCTGTGCCGGGGATGAAAGTGTCTGTGACTAAGTTTGATGTTGGCTTCTTTTTCTGCCCTTTAACTGATTTTATACTTTTGCCTAAACTCTCAAAAGATCTTTTCCAAGGTACATTTAAGGCTCTTATTCCAGAGGAAGTTTTCTGAATTTATGTTTTTAACATATGTTTACCTATTCTTGATAATTTGATAATTCATGCATGTATACAATGTATTCTGATAAGATTCACCCACAACCCTTCCAGTTCTCCCCAGATCACCTCTTCTGAGGTCCTCCTCCCAACTTTGTGTACTCTTTTTTCCTTTTTATAGCTCACTGAGTTTAACTGGTGTTGCCCATGGATGTGGGACCACTTACTAGAACAGGGTCAACTTATAAAGGACCCTAGAGAAAACTGATTGTCAATTTCTTTCAATTGTCAATAGCTTCCCATCTAGGCATTGGAGTTAATGAGCCTCTTCCTCAACCATTCCAGAATATCAACTAACTTGATTTCGTGCAGGTCTCTTGAAGATGACCACAGCTGCCATGAGTTCATGAGTATAACAGCACAGTCATGTCCAGAAGACACTGTTTGTCCCAAGTAGTCCCAGATGTCTGGATCTTAGATTCTTTCTGCCTCACCTTTTGCAATGGTCACTGAGCCTTGGGGGTGATATGGATATCCAATTTAGGGATGAGGAGTCCACCATCACTGGTTCTCTGCACTTTTTGTGAGTTTCTCTATTAACTACCATCCACTGCACAAAGATACTTCTCAAATGAGGACAGAGCTGCATGATTTGGGGTATCTATGGGTACAGAGATATTTATTTAGGAGGCATTTTGATACTATGTGAATATAGCAAGATTAAAGTAGTAGGTTCACTCCTAGGGCCTATGTGCTCCCCATCTATGTGATCTTGGCCACATTTATGGTACCAGGCATGAGTTTTTCTCCTGTAAAGCAGTCCTTACATCCAATCAGAAAGCTGTTGGCTACCCCCATAATGTTCATGCCACTATTGTACCAATGGGCCTATCTTCCAGGCCATTCATTATTCATTGTACCTCCCATGATTCACAGCTGGATAAGAATTCTGATGACTTTCCTCCACCAGAAGCTTGCCCAGCACCTCTTGATACAATGAACGTTAATCAGCAAGGGAGAAGCTACTAGGTCAGGACCAGCGTGGTTTCTCCAAGCCCAGTGGCCAAAGTATGTGGTGTTTGCAGCAATAGGGTCTTTATTACCAAGTTTTGGTGGGAAACCGAGAACAGTGTCAATATCCTGCATTTCTGTAGGGGCCTACCTATGCTGTGGATGTCTTTCTGTATGCTGTGAATGTGTTGCTCTGATTGATTGATAAATAAAATGCTGATTGGCCAGTAGCCAGGCAGGAAGTATAGTATGGGTGGGATAAGCAGAGAAGAGAATTCTGGGAAGAGGAAGGCTGAGTCAGAAGACACAGCCCACCACCGCCGCCACCACCACCGCCACCATGAGAAGCAAGATGTGAAGGCAGAACTGGGAAAAGGTACCAAGCCACGTGGCTAAACATAAATAAGAATTTTGGGTTAATTTAAGTGTAAGATCTAGCTGGCAAGAAGCCTGACCGATTAGACCAAACAATTTTAATTAATATAAGTGTCTGTGTGTTTATTTGGGTCTGAGTGGCTGCGAGCTGGGTGGGACCAGGAAAACTTCTGGCTACAGGCCTATGGGGTCTCTTTTGATTGAATCATGTTTTCTGATAATTTTTCCATTCTGCTGTTTGTGCTTTCTGTATCAAGGATTAAGGCTATGTATATGTTGGGTATCCTTTGTTTATCTTCACTATATTTCATTTTCTCCCTGACACTTCTTTATCTTTTACATCTCTACATCATTTATTTTATTTGAAAACTGTATCTTTCCTACCCCCCATTTACTTCCTTTCCTTCAGTCTGCTGATTCTTGTTTCACTCCAGCAGTCTTCTAGTGACATCCTGTTGTTCCCTCCCTTCTTGCCTGGGTTCCTACAGTTCTACTGTGTGATCTTTCTTTGTAGAAATAGTTGCTTTGTTAGCTACTCAACTGACTGATGATGGACCTTGGGGTTAAATACTTACTCTTCTTTGTGACATGTCTTCCCAGGTGAGTTTTCATTATTTACAAGAAAAATTGTTCATATTAGCTTTCTGTTTCTCCTATTTGAATGCGTTGGATTTTTTTTTTCTAGATAACTGGAAAAAAGATTCCTGTGGAGGGAGTGGAGCACAGTGGTTCCTAGCTATCAACGTTCTGTTACTGCTGCTCCACACTTATAAAATCTTTCTTTGTAATGTGATGCCTCCTTCCTCTGGTGCTGAGCACCAAGCCTGCTTCTGCCCCTCCTCAGTTTCCTCAAGGATGGCCTTACATGTGGCCTGCTGTGGGAAGCGCAAATCGTAGAGCACTTTGAAAAACACTTTTAGAATTTTTCTGACCATTGTCTTCCTGCATCTCTTCCACTCCCCGTCTCTCAGAGCATTTCTCACTTAGATTAAAGCCTAGGCTTTGGGGAGGCACAGGTTTCCTAGATCCTCTCTGTCCAGGTCCTTCCATGCCTCTTATTTACTCACAGTGTTGTTACAACTTCAGACCTTAGTTTCATGCCTGAGTCTGACTTGGGAGTTTACAGATGTCTCTGCTGGTTTTGCTGGAAATGGACTTCGCAAGTGTTTCCTTTCATGTTGTTGTATTGCTTTTGTTGCTCAAAGTGGATTCCAAGAAAAGTGGGGAAACTTGGTTTCTATGAAAGCCAGTCCTATTAACATTTAGAAATAATTTCACCCTGGAGTGTTGTTCTGAAGATGATTTTGCACCCAGAAGCTTGATACTTTCATTTACTTATCAACCAAGTTTATCTCACAAAGTAAAAGATAAAGCCAAGCACAGTTAGGTTGTTTGGCCTCTTAGTGAGCCTGTTCTTCTCCCTAAGTACCCGGAGACCTTCCACTGAACGTATAAGGCATTTCATTTTGAAGATTCAGACATATTAGCATCTTCAGGAGTTTTGTTGTGGTGGTTGTCATCGTCGTCATCTTCGTTGCTGCTACTGCTGCTGCCTCCACCACTTCTTTTACTAGTCTTTAAGATTATCCATGTTGCAGAGCTGAGAAGATGGATCAGTGGTTAAAAGGGCCTGATATCTTTGAAGAGGAGTTCAGTTCCCAGCACCTACTTTGGGTATCTTGCATCCACCTGTATCTCCAGCTCAAGGGGAACCTGAGGCCCTCTTTTAGCCTCAGATGGTATGTGCACACACACACACACACACACACACACACACACACACACACACATGCAGGTATGTGCACACACAATAAACAAAATAAAGTCTTTTTTAATTTCCTAGATTGATTTTTAGCAAAAAGCCCTTTTTATTAGAATTTGAGCGTAAAACCTTCAAGCTTAATGTATTTAGGTTAAAAGGAAAAGCATCTTCATTGTGAAAGTCATTCATTCAATAAATCTTCAAGTATTTTAAATCAACATCCTGCGTGCATGCTAACTTCCTAAGGAAAGTGTATGTGTTCAACTAATAGCATTTTTTATGATGCTATAGTCAACCTGAATAGAGAAAGAGACAAAAAGGTCAGATTTATAAACAAAAATACTAGCAATGATGTTCCACATAGAATCACAGGCATTAAATTATTTTTGTCTAGTAGCAATTATGCTTATTACCTACTCCCCACAACCTACCAATTTAATAGCTTTGTTCTTCATTCAAAAAATACTAAATGGCTGCTCAAACTAGGCCCTAGGTGAATGCACAGGTCACAGTGATAGCCAGAAACAAACATGGCTCCTTGCTCATGCTCCCTTTTGTGCAGTGATGAGATAAACATTAATTAACCCCACATGGGAATGCAAATTGTGAGGACTGTTACTTAACCATTCTGAAGACTCGTCTCTGGTTCCCTGGTAATGTATTGTTGAAGCTGGGCAACCCTTGCTCCACAGATAGGAATAAGGACCTTCATGAACTCTAAGGTAGAGGCAACTGCCATACTAGCACCTCCATCAAGATCTGGCACACAGATCAGGCTGAGGTCCTGAACCCAGAATGTTTCCCCTTGCCTACCTTCTTGAGAGCATATCACACACACACACACACACACACACACACACACACACACACACACTTCCCTAATGAGATAGATGGCCAACAGGAAGTTGGGTCTACTGAGCAAGTATAATATAAAGATTAATCCCAAGCAAGTCTTCTTGAACATTCCAAGAATTTAGTGACCTGTGTGACCATTAATCTTTCTGCTACTGGTTAAATACCTCTCCCTAACTATCACTTTGGTTAATGCTGCTGTAACATATTGACGAGAAGTTCAGCAAGACACAGCCTGAGATTAGTTTAAAATGAAAAACTGGTATAAATGAGAAGACAAGTCTGGGGAATCCTGTCTGAGCAGAAGAACAAAAGAGTGAGAATCCAGTATAGCTAGATTGCCAAACTGGTAGATGAGTCTGGAGAGATAAGACTTCTTCAGGACCCCAAAAGTCAAACTTAACTCTTTATGTCTTTGTTTAGTGGGGGAAAGAGTATGGTTGATATATGTTGCACACATGCCTCTGTGTGGCATGGGAAGAGAAGAACTAGGGAACTAGCAAGGGAGAGAGGAATTAGAGAACAAACAGCAGCCCAAAGAATAGTATTTCGCAGGCAACGCGGCAGAGTAGAGAGTTCAGGGCCTGAGCTACTTAGTGATAGCCTAGGCTACAGAGTGAGAGTCTGTTGAAAATAAATAAATAAATAAATAAATAAATAAATAAATAAACAAAACAGAAATTTTAAAAAAAAGAACATGGTAACCGGGACTAAGATGATGGAAGTAGTAGTGAGGAGAGTAGATAGTTTCCAGACATTCCAAATCCATGGTTAGGGGATGTGGAGGTTCAGGGAAGTGTCCATAAGTTGCTTGTGTTCCTGACTTAAAAGACAATGGCTCCATTCACTGAAGTAGGAAACTCTGGAATTCCCCAGGGTTTACTCTGTGGCTGGAGTTGGAGGCAGAAGGAGTCTGACTTTGAAGTACCTAAGTGAAGTCATCAAGTTCATGGGCATTGTGAAAAGGAAGGACACATTTAAGATTTATCTAAGAGAAGTGTTCCTCAAGTTCAAATTTCTCTTTACCTTACTTCTTCATCTATTCTTTTCAGTGTGAAGATTGTGACCTTTGACAGAAAAAAAAAAGCAGAAAGATAAAAGTTTGACAGCTTGCTATTTTGTCTTTCCCCTCCTTTCTCCCCTTCCTCCCTCCTCCTCTTCCTCCTCCTCCTCCTCCTTCATCTGTTCACATTATACCATCTGGACCAAGCCTTTGGATTTGCCCTTTCCTTCTAACTTATTTCAAGTTGTATGTTTTAAAAGACCTCTTTAAAATATTTAAAGGCCTCAATTCATGCTGTGTCTTAGTCCTTTTCTCACAGTTCATCTAGATCAGTGGTTCTCAACTTGTGGGTTGCGACCCCTCTTTGAGAGTCAAAGGATCCTTTCACAGGGGTTGCCTAAAACCATCTGCATATCAGATATCTACACTATATAACAGTAGCAAAATTACAGTTATGAAGCAACAATGAAAATATTTTATGGTTGGGGGATGTCACCCCAACATGAGGAATTGTATTAAAGGGTGGCAGCATTAGGAAGGTTGCAAACCACTGCCCTAGAGGTTCACACTAGATGCTCACACTTACCCGTATTCTTCCTTGATTCTGAATCCATTGGCTCTGTTTAGGACCCATTTCCTTAGTCTGAGCAGTTTAGTACCTTCAGTGAACAGTCCTGTTTCCACAGCATTTCTCCTTTTGTCCTCAGCTAGACCCGGACGTCACCATGATTGAGTTTTGTGGCCCTGCTTTCCTTTTCCAATCACCTGCACTTTCATGTGATCTTATCAAAACCCAGGGTGGAGCCAGTGGTAGAGTACTCAAGGCCCTAGACTCAGTCCATACTACTGGGAGGAAGAAGGAAGGAAGAAAGGAGGGAGGGAGGGAGGGAGGGAGGGAAGGAGGGAGGGAGGGAGGATAGGGAAACACAGTGAAATACCACATAGATATTTATTTAGCCCTATCCACATCTCTCTAGTCCTTGAGCTTCCTTATTGCAGTCACTTTTTTTTCTCTTTCTTCACTTCTTTCTTTCTACCTTTTACAGGATAATTTACATGTGGATAATTCATATGACAATAAGCATTAGATGACAATGATTCCATTTTCATCCTTATAGAGTTTTGATTCACAAAACATGAAGTTCACCTATTTCAAGTGTGTGATCATTTTAATATAGTCTCTAAGTTGGGTAGCCTTCACTATATTCTTAAAGAAAAAAGCATTTTTCTTCCCTCTAATCCTGGAATCTTTCACTTCCCACCATGCCCTACCTCAAGCCTAACACAGCCATTTGCTGGGCCTGTGGCATCTACTATGCTTGACAGTTCATTATAAATGGAACCGTAGCCGGGGCGGTGGTGGCGCACGCCTTTAATCCCAGCACTCGGGAGGCAGAGCCAGGCGGATCTCTGTGAGTTCAAGGTCAGCCTGGGCTACCAAGTGAGTTCCAGGAAAGGCGCAAAGCTACACAGAGAAACCCTGTCTCGAAAAAACCAAATAAATAAATAAATGGAACCGTAAAACATCTTTTGTATTGGGATTCTTACAAACAGTATACTCAACAAATTTACAATAGGTATCAATACTTCATTTCTTATGGATGTACTGTATATGTGCTATCTAGTCATTAGTTGGGTATTAGGGATGTTTTTCCTTTTGGGTTTTGTGAACATAGCACTATGAAAGCCTTTGAATACAAATTTCTGTGTGGACATTTACTCTCATTTCTCCTGGAATATGTCCAAGGATGTAACAACAATATCCCATACTAACATTTGCTGAACATTTAAAGGTAAATCGGTCGTTCTCATGAAAGGCATCAGTACTCATTAGTTCAGCAGAGAACTCTCAGATTTGGCAGTCAATGGTGCCAAGAACAAGGAAGGTGAAAGAGTCTGTTCTCTGAAGTTCCAGGCAGGTCCAGGCATCCAGAAGGACATGATCATCTATGATGCTCACACTCGAGAACCACATAACCAAGTTAAAAAAAATTCACCTTCGAACCTCATGCTTTAAGTAAGTTAATGATTTCATCATGAGCCCCATTCATAGGTGTTCTATGGTCCACGCAGCCCATAGGGTATATAGGTTGGTATAATGGACTGCTTACATTGCTCTGTCATGTTATCCTTGCCCATTGACAAGCCAGAAATGCTCTTGCTACTAAGATTGGAGATTTTGATTAAGAAAGCTTAACTTCAATAAATGTTCGGTCTAGATAAAATTCTTGAATAAGGCAATATCACTTCCACTTTTTTCTAAAGAGGTGGGGGAAACAGAGATTACTGTGCAGAGGATGTGTGGCTGTTGTTATTTTACTCCTGGATCCCCAGGGTCTCTGTGTATTTGTCATAGGAGTGTTCTATCTACTTGGTGTGTGTACACACTTACCTTCAAAGTTGGGAACCGCATCCAGCTTTTCATTGCTACAGAGATACAACCAGGCATTCTGTGGTTTGCAAATTGCAGGACTCAGTACTTCATGTGGACTTCTCTCTGACCGAATATAATTCCCCCCCCCCCCCCATATGTGCTGTAAGGTCAATCAATACCCCCAGAACTCATCAAAATAATGAAGGGGGGCAGTGTCATTTTGCTAGGACAGTGACACACAGAGCAAGCGCCTCGCCATCGCAGCACGGCTCCCAGTACCCGGACTGGGTTTGTCCCCTCCGTAATAATCATCCACGGGGAGATTCGATTTCAGCCTTGTGTGAATGAAACTGGAAAGTTGCAAGGAGAGAGTTGTGAGCGTATCACCGCAGCTCGCTCTCCCTCCACCCCCAAGCCCTGTGTTTACTGCCTGACTCGTACACTTGGTCTCAGCAAATCATAGGCAGAAGCGAGAGGCTCTCAGCTGCATATACCAAATCAAAGCTGACATGAATAATGAACTTAATTTTCCATAAGGACATTCTGTTTGGTGTCTCAGCTAATAAGGTAAGCTAATAAAAATTCTGGGCTGGGGATGGGAAGGAAATAGTTTCCTCGTGCTTGGTTTCTGGGTTTATCTGTAGTTTTTCTTTTAACATACTGGAGCTAATTTCAAATTTTATGATACCTGTGAATTTGGGGTGAAATGTTTGTAACGAGTTTCCCCACTGTGCCCTCTTACAGTGATTGCTTATGACACCAAAGGGTCTGGGGAGAAACACAGCTTTTAATCAGAATGATGTCGTATATTCTTTTTATCGTCTGTGGTACAGAATGAGTTTAGTTAAGCAGGAAAATATTTAGATTGAGCCATGATTGACTAAGTTATTTAAGCATCGACTGTTGATGTTTATCATGATGTAATATAAATTGACAGCGAAATTTGCTCTCAGGAAAGCAGGCTACCGACATCACGTTGTTTTCTGAATCGTTTCATTTCTAAGTATGTGTTATTCTAGAAAAGGTAGTAATTTTCAGTTGCTAAAATTACTCCACAGCATTGGTTTAGGTGGATTTTATTTTGTGAGAGCATATTTTTAAAAGAGCCGTGGAGTGGTAATGGGAATTTGTCTGTAACTTCTTTGATTGTCCACTGCTGCAACGATTTCAGTACATATGGAAAAATGTAGTTCATGGGAGTAGCAGCTATGGTATCTGAGACTTCTTTCACAACCTCGGCTATAATATCTCATAAACAAGAAGTGGAGAAATAGTCACTCGTTTGGCTTCACTTTGCAATTCTACTTTTTTTATTTTTTATTTTATTTTATTTTTTTGGTGTTTAACACGGCGGCGGCAGGGGTAGGGGAGGGTGTCTGATTCTATTTGAATCTTTCCATGAATCCCTGAAACCAGCAAGGGTTTATCAGGATAGAGAATAAACTGTGATCTAGTCTATCAGGATGGCAAGGGTAGAAAACATAACCAGAGTTCGTGTTTGTAGGCATTCTGGGATCGCACTGCTGTGTCATCTGAAAATCAAACTCGAGTCCCCCAAAGTAGGTGACCTCAAAAGGTATTAGAAGGTCTCCTCATAAACAGTCAGAGTACAGGGGGAATTTTGGAGAAGCAGAAAGGAACTCTCCTCCCGACCCCCTTGTCTCGTCTTTCCACTCTAGTTTTCTGAGGAAGAAAACTGGGGGATTTCCTGGGAAGTGAACTGGGGCTCCTAGGTTTTGTTCACGGAAACTCTCCAAACATCGCAATGACTTTACATGACAATCTCTCTCACTTCCTCACCGTGGACTCTGGGCTCCGTTGTCTCTGGAAGTACAAACAGGGTTCGAAGACTGTGGGCACAGTGTTTATCAACCAGTGGTGACTCAATACTCCCTAAACTACCACCCAAGGCCCACCGACAAGTTTTAGGCACTTCTCTTGAGGTGCTGGTCTAGTAAGTAAGGGCGTGGAATTTTAGTCTCTCAGAGTTAGTTTTTTTAGAGCAACACAACACATGTGACCCACTCACATTGCACAGTTTTAAAATATGTTCAGTTTCACAGATATTCAGTGTGTAGAGCTGTGTCAAAAGCACAGGGCTGTGGCTTGTTTGGAGTTTGAAAACCATTTCTTTTATCTTCCTCCTTTTCTGCACGTCCTTGCTCACATCTCATCTCTGTCTGCAGTTTCCTTGGCTCTCCCAGGCATTGTGTTCACTTCCTTTTCCTAATATTCCCCCTTTCTGTTCTCTAAAGTGCCTCTAATTCAGAGCCCATAGATTGCCCCCCGTCCATCTGAAAGCTGTGGGAAGTAGAAAAACCACCCTGCGTGATCACTGAAATGTGGCATTCACTTTCCTTCACTGGCAAAATAAGACTTATACACCCCCAAGACTTCCTGTCCACAGTTCTTTCCTGAAACCATCTCAGTGATCAAAATAAGCAAGACTGATCAGCACCTCTCCTATGATCTTTTTTCGCTATAGTGGCTATAGTGTGTAAGAAATGGAAATCTCTGCCCTTTGGGGTATTTTTTGGCCACTCCACATGGAAGCCATGTGTTATTTACACAGTTGAACATGAGCTCTTTCAGTGTTATAATAGAGAAAATGAGGAAAAACAGTACCTCTATATCACATACACACACACACACACACACACACACACACACACACACACACACACGACCAGGAGCAGCCACCAGCTGAAGACAGTGGTGATCAGGTAGCACACTGGTACAGATGGTCCACCATCATAAAAAGTTCTTGGCACTGTGGCCAAGCAGCCTGACAGAAGGCAGCAAACAGATTTGTTCCAAATACACGTGAAGCCCATTCTTGAGCACAATGAGAATCAACCACAGGGAGAACAAAGATGGGAGAGGCTAAAATATGTCTAGACTTGGTTATTACTGTCAATATGGCCTCATTTACTTTCACAGACTTTGGAACCCAAGGATACCAGGATACAAAGCCCTCTATATCCTACCTCTCTCTTTTTTTTTATTGCTTTTTAATGTATAAGATAATGGGTTTCAGTATGCGATTTTCATACACAGATATCATTGTATATCATTCTTATTCATGCCTCAGCCTCTCTTGATCTCCCTCACCTCCATCTTGCTGGTTCCTTTCCTCTCCATGCCCCTCATTTTCAATCCGGATTATGAAACATCTCAGATACCTCCTCCCCTTTACCTTACTCTCATGCCATGTCACCAAGGCAATTATAAGAATGGAATGAATGAATGAATGAATGAATGAATGAATGAATGAGGAGAAAAACCACCAAACTCTGAACAACTTACTTGTCTACTTCTCCCCATTCTTCTGCCAATAACCTAGTATCCTAGTTCAATTTCTGCCAGGCCTAGATTATTGAGGGTGGAGGGGTAGGAGATCTTCCTGTTAGTTTTTCCTCAATCTACTCCACTCTGGAAACTAGAACCAAATGATCTTTCTGAAATGCATGCAGAATCATTAAACATTCTGCTGAAAAATCATTCAGTGAATCAAACATGGTGGCAAAGACCCCAAAACTCCAGCAGTGAGAGGCCATGACAGTCTGAGTTCAAGGCCACCTTAGTCACACAGTGGACTTGAGGCTTGCTTGAGCACCATGGTGAGGCTCTTGCACATGTACATTCTCTCTGTGTCACAACACACACACACACACACACACACACACACACACACACACACACACACAAGTCATTGAATGGTTCCTCTCTACCCCCACTATAAAACTGAGATTCTATCATGACAGTTAGGGTGTTCAGCCATCCGATCACCAGAGTAGGTCAGCTCAGGCACTCTCTTGACCATTGCCAGTAGTCTATAGTGGAGGTATCTTTGTGGATTTCTGGGGACCTCTCTAGCACTCTGCTTCTTCCTATTCCCATGGGGTCTTCATTTATCATGGTCTCCTATTCCTTGTTCTCCCACTCTGTTCCTGATCCAGCTGGAACCTCCCACTCCCCTAAGCTCTCTTTCCCCCGACCCTTGCCCTCCATCACCCCCCACCCACAGTTTGCTCATGTAGATCCCATCCATTTCTCTGTCGATGGGCGATCCATGTGTCTTTCCTAGGGACCTCTTTACTAGGTAGCTTCCCTGGAGTTGTGAGTTACAGTCTGGTTATCCTTTACTTTACATCTAGTATCCACTTATGAGTGAGTACATACCATGTTTGTCTTTCTGAGTCTGGGTTACCTCACTCAGGATGATTTTTCTAGTTCCATCCATTTGCCTGCAAACCTCATGATGTCATTGTTTTTCTCTGCTGAGTAGTACTCCATTGTGTATATGTACCACATTTTCTTTATCCATTCTTCAGTTGAAGGGCATCCAGGTTGTTTCCATGTTCTGGCTATTACAAATAATGCTGCTATGAACATAGTTAAGCATGTGTCCTTGTGGTGTGTTTGAGTTTCTTGGGGGGTATATGCCCAAGTCCAGTGACTGATGGAAGCAGATGCAGAGATTCAAGGCCAAACCCCAGGTGGAGCTCCAGGAGTCCAATCGGTGAGAGAGAGGAGGGATTATATGAGCAAGAGATATTGAGACCATGATTGGAAAAAGCACAGGGACAAATAGCCAAATTAGTGGAAACACATGAACTATGAATCAATAGCTGAGGAGCCCCCATGGAACTGGATCAGGCCCTCTGGATAAGTGAGACAGTTGATTAGCTTGAAGTGTTTAGGAGGCCCCCAGGCAGTGGGACTGGGACCTGTCCTTGGTGCATGAGCTGGCTTTTTGGAATCTAGAGCCTATGCTGAGACACTTTGCTCAGCGTTGGTGTAGGGAGGAGGGGACTGGACCTGCCTCAACTGAATGTACCAGGCTGGGCTGACTCCCCAGGGGAGACCTTGCCTTGGAGGAGGTGGGAATAGGGGGTGGGTTGGGGGGAATGGCTGGGGGGTGGAAGGAGGGAGGACAAGGGAATCCATGGCCAATATGTAAAATTAAATTAATTATAAAATTTTAAAAAAACTGAGATTCTTTAATGTGACTTATGACATGACTTGGGACACATTTCCTTCCTCTTCCACGTCCACTCAGCACTTCTGCCATCATGGTCTGTTTCTCTCACTTACAGGCATCACATCCTCTCACCGGGAGAGAGGATGCACAAGCTGCATCCTCATGGGTTCTTTTCTCCATCCTCCTCATCCCCTGTTTCATACTGACCCCTTTCTCAACCTTCTAGTCTCGTACGAGATGTCATTGCCTCTGGAAAGCCCTCCCAGGTGACCCGGACTGGAATCAAGTGCTGTATTGGTTACTTTTCTCATTGTTGTGGCAAAGTTCCTGACAGAAAACCAGTGAAGGAAGAGTTTATCTTGGTTTTTTTTGTGTGTGTGTCAGGGAAGACACAGCAGCAGATGTGTGAGTGTGCTGGCCACATCGCATCCACAGTTGGGAAACAGAGCAATAAATGCCAGTGCCCAGATCAATTCCTCCTTTTTATTCAGTCCAAGCCCCCAGCCTGTAGGATGGTGCTGCTCACATCTAGGGAGGGTTTCCCTCCTCAGTGAAGCCTTGCTAGAAACATAAACACGTTAAGTGACTCCAATTCCAGTCCTGTGGACAACAGAGATGAGCCATCACAGATACCCTCTTCCATCATGTCCTCATAACATCCATCACTTCTTTGCCATGAACTTTGTGTTGTATACGGAGTTGCTCATTCCATGGCTGGCTCTTCCTCTAGCCTAATGGTTCCACAAAAGCTGGTGCCTAGTCTCATTCATAGCTGTGGTCCATGATCCAGCACATTGCCCCCTGTTTGGGTGGGAACTCCACCTCAACCCCCGGCACACTGGCATCCCTGTACCCAAAGAGTCTGGAATGTTTGGAAGGAGTCTAGTGGAAGATCCACCTCAACTCCTCTCCCCATCTTTTTCTCTAAACCCGCCCCTTCAAAGCCCACCAAACACAGCTCCTCCCCCAGAGAGGCTCAGACCACTCCCACAGGGTATATAAGCCGCATCCCTGAAATCAGACACATGGTTCTTGCTGGTCTCATCCTCTTCTCCTCTCTGCCAGGCCAGGGAATCGCCCAGGAACGCTTTACCCATTAAACCTGGGCTTTTCCTGATTCGGTCTGATTTGGTTTGTTTGCAACGGTAGCGGAGAGGCCTTCAGGAGGCCTAAAATTTATCACACACACACACACACACACACACACACACACACACACACACACACAGAGTAAAATCTATCTAAATACATAACATCTAGCTGCAGTGCTAAATGAGATTGCCTGTAGTCTTCTGGGGCTGCAGGATGTTATTCATCCCTGGAAAGATTATGCCAGGATGGTTCTTCTGTCCATTCTGTAAATGAGGGGACTACCATTTATGACACTGTTATTAAAGAATTGGCCCTTCGGCCGGGCGGTGGTGGCGCACGCCTTTAATCCCAGCACTCGGGAGGCAGAGGCAGGCGGATTTCTGTGAGTTCGAGGCCAGCCTGGTCTCCAAAGCGAGTACCAGGAAAGGCGCAAAGCTACACAGAGAAACCCTGTCTTGAAAAACCAAAAAAAAAAAAAAAAAAGAAAAAAAAAGAAAAGAATTGGCCCTTCGGTGTGCTGGACTCCAAAGGCTGACTCTTTCTACTCATCCTGTGATCACTGCCTTCTTAGAATGAGAGAAAGGGGCTTATTCTTCATGTATTGTGGTCATAGAAAAAGCCTTAATTTTTCACTAGCTATCGGTGTTCCTTTGCTTTCTGACATCCAGCAGTCTGCCCTGCCCTGGGTATAGTTCTCCCTTACTGTTGGTGGGAAATACTTTTCTGTGTGCTATGGCTTTCTTTGTTCTCATCCTTTCTCCTTCAGCCCCTCCGTCTACAGAAACTTTCACCCTTCCTTGCTTTCCCTACAGACGAAGCAGCTAAGCTCTACATTTCTGCTACATTTCCATTGTTCTTTTGTGCAGGAATCATTTTACAGGTCTTGCCCTGTCATTACTCTTTCCATAGCCCTTTTGATGAAACTCAGTCAGTCCCCAGTGTTTTTCAGCCCCAGCCTGATGTTAGCCTAACCAGGGAGCTTCCACTAGTCTTTATTGGAGAAGCAAAGGGTTGCTTGTTACCACCCAGCCACCTAATGGGCAGTGTTCTCCGTAGAAGAAACACCTAAGAATGCAGGTAGGGGAGTGGAGTGTACAATTTCTAAGAAACTTTCCATTTTGTGTTGCCCATGCTAATCTTTGGAGCCCCTACTGTGAAAATCAATATGCATATGAGCATAGTCATAGACCACGAGAGACAGTGCAGAACGTGAGTAAAAGCTTTGGGGGCACAAGTGTCTCGAAATCCTCTATGTGAACTGGCTGAGCTATTTAACGTTTCTGTGCTCCAGCCTCCTCATCTGTACAATGGAGATGTCACTGGTGTCTACATCATAAGTGATGGCCAGCACAGAATAGTCAAGTGATGACGCGAGCCATTATAGTAAGGAGAGGAACGATAGTCAATGTGACCATGTCATGATCTTAGGGGAGTGTGTTTGTTATCTTCATGGTAAATAGGAATTTGCCAATGTGATTACATTCTATATCTTCACGGGGAGATTATCCTAATCTATGGTGGACCCTAAATACATATATTCATAAGGGACCCTGTAGAGAGACTTTCAACCACAGAACTCCATTTGACTCAAGAAGCACAAAAAGATTTAAAGCTGACCCACTCTTGGTTTTGAAGATAGAGAGATCATGAGCCAAGGAATGCCACTTTAGACAGTTAAAAAGGCAAGGAAGGGCAATCAGCCCTGCTGGTATGAGCCTTTCAGCTCATAACCCTGGTCTGGACTTCTGACCTACAGAACTGTGAGAGAATAAGTGTGAGTTGTTTGCTAGTTGATGGGCTTGTGGTGACATGATACCGCAGCAGAGGAAACTGATAGAGCTGCCGGCATTTTGAGAAATGAAAGACGACTCTCCAAATGAGCTGATAAGGGGAAATAGAACATTACTATAAGATAGATGATACTACAGAAGTCATGGTTTGAGGTGTAGAGGTCCTCTACACAGCCAGTGCATGAGAGAATATGTGAAGGGATGGATCACTGTACCTCAGCTAGAGAAAATCCATTGGCAGGTAAGGTCATACTTGTGGAGATCTTGAACATCAGCATGAGGAAATTCTTGTGGAGAAGAGCAGCCATGAGTAGTAGATGAGGGTAGGGTGACAGCCTAGTGTGGCTGAGGAAATGGTGAAATGTCCTGTTCTATTCGGGGAAAGAGAAAGTTTTGTCTGGGGAAATTTCTCTAGGCAACAATCAGGAATCTTAGAAAAGAGGACCTATTGCCAGTCGGTAGTGGCGCACACCTTTAATCCTAGCACTTATGAGGCACAGGCAGGTGGATCTCTGTGAGTTCAAAGCCAGCCTGGTCCACAGAGTAAATTCCAGGACAGCCAAGGCTATAGAAAGAAACCCTCAAAATGGAAAGAAAAGAAAAAAAAAAGATGATCTATATCCCAGAAAGACACAAACAACAGCAAAGAAGAAAAATAGTCATTTTCTATTGTTCAGAGTGCCTCATTAGGGATACGGAGATAGCTCAAGGAGTGAAGGCCTTAAAAATACCTTCTAAACCTTTCAACCAAATCAAGACTATTGTTAGCACAAGTCTGGATAGTGTTCATGTAGTCTGGCAGTACTATTGAGATACCCAAGGTCTGAAGTGAACCTTGTTTCCTGTGAGCTCTCCATGTATCATAATCAGTTTGCAGATGTGCTGGGAAGACACACATGTTCTTGTCTCCGCATGCAGCCTTTCTTCTCCTTCCACCCAGCTGGCAACATCTGGCCCGTCTTTCTAGTCTCAAGTCAAGGAAGACCTTGAACTAGTTACTATGCCAATACTATAGATATGTTTTCATTTTTTTTTTTAACCAATTTACAGTACATAGCGGACTGTGGTTCCTTCCTCTGCAGTAATTCCACCTCTTCTTTCAATGAACAGAAAGACTCCTGGGAATAAATATCAGACCATGAACACTGTTTGCTGCTCCCACCCTCCTTGGCATACAAGAGGGACTCTATACATGTGGATGAATGCATGGATGCACTGATTCACTAATTTGTATCCTGTAGTCACAGTTATCACAGGATGAAGAAAATAACAATGTTCACAGCACCTCCATAAGTGTCTCAAGAAAATAAGTCCTTCTATCAACCTAACCTACTGAGAACAGAATAGGACAAAAAAAACCCAGAAGTTTTATAATATTTTTTAGAAAACACAAATTTGTCATGTTCTATTCAAAATTGATGAGTAGATGCACCTATTTTGGCTTTGTTAAAGAAAAATAAACAATATGGAGATGCCATGCCTCATTAATAAGAACACTTTTTAGTATTTGCCTTTATCCCAGTCTGTGGCTTTCATAGTCCAGAGTTTGGTCCTAAAAACACTCGAAGTGAAAATGAAATTATCAATTATATTTCAAGTGTTTTTATAACTCAAAGCTTTTTAAAGCTTTGTTTATGAAAATGAGGGTACATTTGTATAAATTATAGGAACAGGTGTATCCATCACTTGCCAAGATTAATGTACTCATACCTGAGTTGTGAGCAAGTAGGACAAGACACGGTGCTGAGAGGGAGAAAACAGCTAAGAATCTTCACATCTTCAAGTGAAAATGAATTTGAAGCAAATAAGTCAATTAAACGTACGTTTATAGGAAATAAACAGCCTAGATTATTGAAGAGGGAGATCTAATTCATTACAATGCATTCAATGTAAGAGGAGAAGAAGAAAGGAAGTAACATTTGGTTAGATTTCAAAAACCTGTTATATCATAACACCCCAAATTGGAAAGAAGATGGAAACACATCTTGGAAGCCTGTTCTGCACACTTGGCTCCACGACACAAAATCCCTGCATCATTTTATTACCAATCTTTTTCACATCTAACAGCTGGAGCTAATGAGAGGCTGGCTACCTCTTGCCTTTGTGTTAGAAATGGCTTTGTTTCTTCCCCTCACTCTGAGTCCTCCCGTAACCCTGGGGACCCAAGGGCCTGCTAGGTTGTTCATCATTAGTATTTATCACTTTTACAAAATGCCACAGGGTGCTCAGAAGTAGACCATGCTATTGAAAAGAAAACACAAAATCCCTACTCTGACTGGGGGACACCAAGACCATTAAAAGCATTTGCAGAATCTGAGAAAAGGAAAACAGGAATGGAGAAACAATGTTTCGGGCAGGGGGCCACTTAAGCTGCCTCTGTGAGGTAAATTCTAGAGGGCCATGAAAAAATGAGCTATAGCAGACTCTCTTCCCTTAACCTGGCCACTCACTGGGATGGCCTCAGGTCACCAGTTCCCCTTGGGAAGGAGCAGGTGGCAAATCTGATTTGAACAAGTTAAGTATTCAAGTCGTAGAACAGTTCACTTCCTCCTTAGTGGGCCCATCCATCCACCTGTCGTGTGAGTGACAGCTCCTGGGGTAAAGTGCATACTTGATGAAGGAAGATGGACCTAACCCTGTCGGACTTTGATGAGTACTCAGAAAACGCTGATAAAACTGGAGATAAAAAAAAAAAAAAAAAAACATTGCCTGGTGAAGACCACATCAGGTTCCTCGCACAGACCTGATTTCCTCCTTCATATCACCAAGCAAATGCAATTTCCTCATAAAGCATATCTTTTTAATAAATAAAATCAGTAAGATGCCAAGATCGGTGTGTTACGTTGGGTGGGAAAGAAGTGCTTTGGGTTTCATTTCCTCGCGGCCCTATCCTTTGTCATCAGCAGTGGTGCTGGATCGGAACCACAATTTCAATATTTCAGATTCTTGTGTATCTCCAGTTTGGTCTTTCTGATGACAACACACCCTTAAGTTCAACCTATTTTAATACTTGTCCCGGTTGTCTATGGAACTGTGGGACCACAGGCTTAAGGTCAATATTAATCATACCAATTACGTTTGGGAGATTGATGCAAGTCTTGTTACACAGATCTGTAAAATATACTCAATGTCACCTGTGTATTCAGTTACAACTGACAGTACCTACCAGGTAGCAGACACTCGGTAAGGCGTTGATAAGTTGATGGGTGGAAAGTCTGTAACGAGGAGGATGGCAGAAGAAGAATCTCCATATATTATTAGTGGACTTTCATGACATCAATTATAATCACCAAGTAGTAATATTCAATTGGCATGCCCTTGTACAGCCAGTGAAGGCTACTGGCTCCTTTATTGTTGGGAGGAAGACTGTTTTCTGTGAAGCCTTCATTTCATAACAATTCGCCACTCTTACATAATAGAAATGATAAGTGTGGCGTGAGCGCTCTGCTCCTCTCTCCAATGGGTATTTTTTAAAGCACCCACAAATGTCATGCTATCTA
This sequence comes from Peromyscus californicus insignis, assembly GCF_007827085.1. NCBI lineage: Eukaryota > Metazoa > Chordata > Mammalia > Rodentia > Cricetidae > Peromyscus > Peromyscus californicus. The sequence goes on along the minus strand of NW_026294514.1, from coordinate 39,074,607 downwards.
TTTTTAAGTAGGGTGCTGCTGGATAAACAGCTGAATCGTCTGAACCCAATAGGGAAATTCAAAGTTTAAATAAGCTATTTTATCTCATTGAAAATAAGTGGTACAGACTGCCATGGAGCATATGGGTTCCTGCATTCAGTCACATGTAAATGTTCTTTGCTTTGGACATAAAATTCTAGCTGAAGAAATTGGGAAGCAAAGTGTATTCTATAACGTTGATTCTCTGAGGCAAATAATTTCTCGGTCTCTATCTCAGGGTCCTTAGTTTCCTGTGAAAACCCAACCTTTCCTTAGGTCTTTGAACCTAATGGAGTTTTTACCTTTGGGTTGAGACAATGTAAACACAACCTGAATGCTAAGTCCACAGACACATAGGAATTGTCGGTTGAGAGTTTTTCTACATAACTCAAATTTTTCATGAAAGTTGCACATGCTAATTGTGGAAAAGAACAAATAGTAAAGAATTCTATAGAGTTAAAAGTGAAGAACCTTCCACCTGTGCATATTCCCCCATGTTAACAGTAGCATTTCCTCCAGCTGTGTCCTATATGTGTGGTGTTCATTCATATATGTGTGCATGTATATGTATATATGTGTGTGTGCCTATGTATATATGCACAAATATATAAAGAGAGTCTGCTGTGTCCATTTCTGCTGTAGTATGTGGCTTCAGAGCTGACCACTTTGTATTGGATAACTAAGGGCTCTAATCCCTGGGAGAGGCTGATTCTCCCTCTCAGTAGTCCTTAGCGGCCTGTAATTCTTCGTCTAGGGCTGGGCCCCATGCAATTTTTCTCCCTTCGAGAAAAATGTGTGACCACGTGTTATGCCCCTGTGTGCGTTACCTCTGCACTCCTTTAGTGTGAGATGGTAGAGGGGTTGTCCAGGAAGCCAGTGATTTGGTTTCCGCCAGATTCTGTGTTCCTGATACCTGGATGTATGCTTAGCACATGGTAAATGGGTACTAAACATCTGTTAAGTGAATGAGCTCTACCAGACAATGAAGAGTTCATAACTTGAAAAGGAATGAGGTGGATTGAAATGTGCTGTCATGTGATTATGGTAAGTTTATGCTATTGAGGGAGAAAGGCCAGGGACTGGGCATCTCTAACGTACAGTTCCACTTATTTAAAATAGAAAACAGTGCATGTCTGAGTATACAGACATTTATGTTTAAGCACCTCCATGTTTATGTCATATATACATATTTATGCCAATATTTGAATATATACAATAGTAATAAAGAAAAAGAGACTATGAACTTGAGAGTGGACCAACCTAGGGGTTAGAGGAGGGACACATGGAAAGGGCTGGAGTGGGGAAGGGAAAGAAGAAAGTTACATAACATTATTTCAGTTAACAATATATTTAAATTTTTTAATGTTTTTCAATTGTTGTTAAATTAGAAAACAAAAGAAGTGCTGTGACAGATCGCCTTAAAATAAATCTTTATGCCTCTTAATCAACTAGACAAATTGCACAAATTGCTTTTATAAATGCAGCCCTACCATCAATGTTTTTTGGGGTGTGTGTGTGTGTGTGTGTGTGTGTGTGTGTGTGTGTGTGTGTGTGTTATCATCAACTCCTTTAGAAAAGGATTGTTTTACATTGCTAGTTGAGTCCCTGCAATAATAAAATGATAGCACTTAATCATGCTCTCTTCTGTGGTCTACATCTTTGTTAAAATTAACAAATGCATTATAATTAGATCTGGACTCAGTCCTCCTAGAGGAGCCTGTGAGCATGTTCCACACAAGAATCTGGTCATGTGTCCCAGTTTCCATTGACTCTTATTGATCACGTGTGCTACAGTCTTACCATTTAAATACTTCTTGATATTCAGCTACCTCCCACACAAAATTTGTATTTCTCCTTTTGGTTATTGTGTAAGAACAAAAGAAAATGTGGTTTTGTAAACACAGGACAAATTTATCCCTTCATTCATAGAAAATTATGACTCCAATACAATTGACAAGAAAATCAGCTGCTGCAAAGGAAAAAAATCAGTTTTCTCTAATGATGTCTCACTGGGTACACAAACCACACTGAAGGGCAGGCCCTATGCCCAGCAGCAGTTGGCCAGCACAGAACAAACTCAATGGTATTTGCGTAGACGTTTTGTCCCATATTGTTTTATTTGGACATACTTTTTTCTCACTGGCCTTTTACTTGTATATTATGGTTTCAGATTTTGTGTTTGTGTTTGTGTGTGTGTGTGTGTGTGTGTGTGTGTGTGTGTGTGTGTGTGTGTGTGTGTTTCTTGTGGGTTATTTTTAATTTTTTATATTGCATGAGAAAAAAATTTTCAGTAAAAATGTTTTTTTTTTAAAGAAAATCAACTGCCATTGGTCAGCCCCCACTGTCCCTCTGGACAGAAGCTGCCGCCACTGCCTGCCCCTCACACCTGGCAACAGCCTCCACTGTGCACAGTTTCATAGCTCTTAGAGTCATACTGAGAAATTTGTCTAGCTATGGTGATATTTTATTTGTCTGTTCAGAATTACATCTACATCTAGCTTGTATAGAAACTAGGAAATTACAAATCTTTTTTGTTTTTATATTATTTAGGAAATAGCTTCTTCTCAGGAAAAAAAATGTTTCCTGTGGACATTCCAAGAGAAAACATGTGTCTGGGGGGTCAAACTGGAGGCCTCAGATATACAATTTTTTTTTTTTTTTTACTACTTTGGAGGGCCGGCCACCCAGCTCCCAAATAAATCACACATGAAGGCTTATTCTTAATTATACATGCCCAGCTTTAGCTAGGCTTGTTTCTTGACAGCTTTTCTTAACCTAAATTCCCATCTACATTTTGCCTCTGGGCTTTTCCAGTTCTCTTACTTCTGTAAATCTTACTCTTACTCTGTAGCTGGGTGGCTGGGTAGCTGGGTGGCTGGCCCCTGGAGTCCTCCTCCTTCTCCAGCTCCTACATATCTTCTTCCCAGATTTCTTCTTCTGTATATTCTCTCTGCCTACCAGCCCCACCTATCCCTTCTCCTGCCTCACTATTGGCCATTCACCTCTTTATTAGACCATCAGGTGTTTTAGGCAGGCACAGTAACACAGCTTCACAGAGTTAAACAAATGCAACATAAACAAAAGTAACACACCTTAAAATAATAGTCCCCAACAATGCAAAGCACATGTTCTACCACCGAGCTGCACTCCTAGCCCCTCAAATGTATTTTTCTAGTTATTTGTCTAATTCTCACCCAGAAAGGATTTTTTTTTCAAAATTATAGGATGTCATAAATGGAATTTAACTTAATGCTTCTCTGTTAATCCATAGACTTTTACTCTAAACAAACGCTTGCAAACCTGAGTAGGAAGTTAAGTGCCCACTCATCTCTGCAGCGAAGCATATGAACTGCAGACAGCCAGCACCGCCACTGGGAGGTGGCAGGGTATGTGGAGAGCTCTCATAGGGCCATTGTGACCCATTAGCAAATGATAAAGGGGGGAAAAAAGACAAAGCCTCTTTCATTCAAAGTGCACCTGCAGTATTGCTCTCTGTAGGTAGTTCAGTTCCAAAGTGGGAAAAACATCACTGTTCTGTACAAAGTGTGCTGTGGATCCGTGGGGGGATTGGAGGTGGGGAGGAGACACTAGATTTTTAAAGAGAGAAGTAATAACAGCGTGCGTGCGTGTGTGTGTGTGTGTGTGTGTGTGTGTGTGTGTGTGTGTGCTCACATGAGCAGCTAGTAAGGCTCCTGTTAGTCTTACATCCAGAGATAATCATTTATAAACATAAATAGGCCCTTCTCCCCTCATAATTTTTGCCATCAAAATGTTGGCACAGGGGATGGGTAGGTGCTCCGGCAGTGAAGTGTCTGCAGTAACAAGGACGAGAGGCTGAGTTTGGGTTGCCAGTATCCACAGAAAAAAATCCAAACATACTGACATGTATCTATAATCCTAGCAATGAGGAGACAGAACCAGGAGGGTGGTTGGAGCTTGCTAGCCAGCTAGACTTACCCAATCAGAATAGGTTAAGGTCCAGGTTCACTAATAGACCCTGTCTCAGAAAAAGTAGGCTGGAGTGCAATAAAGAAGACATCTGACATCTACCTCCCGCCTACACACACACACACACACACACACACACACACACACACACACACACACAAACACAAACACATGCACATACACACAGTTCTTTAAACTGATGGCGTGCTCAAGGTTTATGGACTCAAGTGAAAGGCATATGACTGTTTTTTACAGGCCATCATACCCAGTTACCTCTATAACTCCATTTTGTTTACCCTAATACCTTGGAAAATACAGATATTGGCACATACTTGACACAAATTCTATGATCCTACTATTGAGTTTGGTCAAGAGTCTTCTTCTTAACACATTTTGCCCCTAGATCGTTGAAAATATTAATATGTGTTCATTGATTTTTTTCCCCTTTGTAGAGTTTAGTAGATAACTCATTGATGTGTGATGTGGCTAAGTGGAAAATGCACTGGCCTAAAAGGACGTATGAAGTCTGACTAAATCCTACTGCTTATCATCATGTCAGCTTTAATTACATTCTGTATATCAGCATTCATTTGTAATTGATGGGGTTTGCTGTGGGATGGTGTGAATAGAAGTCACATGAAGAAAAACACCAAAGTTTGTGAGACTGAGTGACACATTCATGCTCCTATCAGCAAGTGTCCTGGAATCTTCATAAAACAAACAATCCCAGAGTCAGTATCTCCAGCCCTTCTTGGAAACCACTTCTGCAAAATATGTCCAATGAGGTGGTATTGTGTTCCCCAAAATATTGTGCACCCTAGTAAACTTATCTGGGGTCAGAGACAGAACAGCCACTAGATACAAAGGCTAGAAAATGGTGGCACTCACACCTTTAATCCTAGCACTCCAGAGGTAGAAATCCCTCTGGATCTCTGCGAGTTCAAGGCCACATTGGAAACAGCCAGGCATGGTGACGCATGCCTTTAATCCCAAGAAGTGAGCCCTTAATCCCAGGGAGTGATGGCAAAAACAGAAAGATATATAAGGCGTGAAGACCAGAAACTAGAAGCATTTAGCTGGTTAAGCTTTCAGGCTTCTAGCAGCAGTTCAGCTGAGATTCATTCTGGATGAGGATTCAGAGGCTTCCAGTCTGAGGAAACAAGACCAGCTGAGGAACTGGCAAGGTGAGGTTAGCTGTGGCTTGTTCTGCTTCTCTGATCTTCCAGCTTCACCCCAATACCTGGTTCCAGGTTTGATTTTATTAATAAGACTCTCTAAGATTCCTGCTACATGTCCAAGGATCCATGATAAACAAAATGTACTTTGGAATATGCTGGGTGAGATGGCAGTTTTTATTTTTGCTCACTAGTCCTTCCCAGATCCGATCACAGGGCTCCCTTGACCTGGCGTTCAGTTGGCCCTGATGCGAGATGTAGCTTTGGATACCTGAAGGTCTCCATGGAAACATCCATGTGCAATCCCTTGGATGCCATTCTTCTGAATGCTGGCTATGGATCTCCTACCTGCCTTCCTGCCTTTACATACCCACATGTGGACACATACCAGCTCCTCCATGCATTGAAGCATAATCTGCAGAGGTCCCCTTTACCCATACACTTTGGATGCCAGGTTTCTTCCCCATCATTGATGGTGGAGAATCCAGGATTAAAAGTTCCTGTATTTCACTTCTCAGTTAATTAGTAAATCAGTTCTAACCCAGTGCTTTTATTACACTTCATGGTTCACTCACCTTGGAATGGGGATTGTAGGTATGAATAGCAGTATCTGTGAGACCAACAACATCATCTTTTCTCCCAGGTTGCTTATAGATTTGTGGGTGAGGCAGACTTCTAAGCAAAAGGTTTTTTAAAAGTACAATAAGTATTTTATAAGCAGTGGTTCAAGTTCTTAGAGTAAATCTTGACTTCTGTAGATTAACTCTGTATTTATGTTTATTAAGGTGGAGCATTGTGAATTACTGGTCTTTTAGATAAAAGGTTTAAGGGAAAGATTGGCCTCTCAGATTCCTATTTATCTCATCTGGCATGATATTTCCACTAACTTCAAGTCTTCCAGTTTATTTGTCAACAAGAAATAAAAAAAAAAAAGTGTTACTGAATTTGACTGGCCAGACAGTCTGCCAGGTGCTGGGTGCAAAGGAGGCCACAGAAGTTTGATGTTGCAAAGATTTTGTGGGCCTCCAGAGCAGCTAGTGGTGGGGACATCATATTTACATGTAGGCTTTTGACCCAAATGATAACTTCTCCACAAAATGGACAGAGCACGTACAACTCACAAGCAAAGCAAACCTGAACATCTACTCCAAAGCCTTCCTTTTGCCCTGTGTCCCCTGTTGCCTGTGTCCCCACCCATGGTAGTAATTTCCACATGGCCACCTGACTAGGCTAGAGTACCCAACCATTGAATCAAACCCTTATGTGGATGTTGCTGTGTTAGAAACTTTAGAGAGACAGATAAAATCAGCCATTAGTTTACCTTACATAAAAGTAATGCTCCTCCATAATGTGGATGGTGGGCCACATCTAATCAATAGAACGACCTTAAGAGCAAAACTGAGGTTTTCCTGGGAAGACTGTCCCAATATGGCAGCATCACTCCTGCCTGAGCGTCCAGGTGACCTCCGTGTGGGGTTAAGACTTGCCATTGCCACAGTCATGAACACCAGCGTCTTAAAACAAATGTGGAGTTTTCTTCTGTTCTGCCCTGATTAGTCTGCCGTCCCCCACACCCAAGCCTCTGGAGAATCCCCCGAGTCTACCAATCTCTCTCAGCCCCACCAAGCCTCAGAGTCTTGGGTTTATTGTGTATTCCATCATTCCATTATGGATAAGCTCTATCATGAGTTAAATAGGATTTAGGGACTTCCACCACATAAAGATTTAACTATCAATCCCTTACTGCATGATTTCCACATGAAAATACATCCTGGATCAAGCCCACTTATAGCTGAAGTTATCCTGTTCCTGCCTGGCTCCCGCGGCCCTGTGGCCGCTTGGACCCAAGTAAACACACAGAGGCTTATATTAATTAAAACTGTTTGGGCATTAGCTCAGGCTAACTATTAACTAGCTCTTACACTTAAATTAACCCGTAATTCTTATTTATGTTTAGCCACGTGGCTTGGTACCTTTTCCCAGTTCCCACCCCCAAAACACTCTACAAGCTTTCATTTGGTGGACGTATTTCTGTTATCATATTTAATGAGCACATTCTGCATGTTATTTAGTATGTTGTAAATTATTTTATATGTATATTGTCTTTATCCTTACAGTCATATCCCTGTAAGTCTCGATATTCTCATTTTACATTTGAAAGCCTGAAGTTAGAAGGAGGCCATGTAAGTAACATCACAAGTTTGGTGGTCAGATCTGTGCCCAGGTTGACCTGATTCCAAAAATCTGGACTTTGTTGTATCACCACATTCCTTCCTGTAAGTGACAGGTTGCATGAAGAAGAATAACATGGTAGCAAGACACTCCATCTTCTTCATGACTCTTTGTAGGTATTCATATGAAGCATTTCATTTCAGCTCACACTTATTGAGAACTTACCACATGCTGGGCTTTTGTGGTAAAGCTTCATTGAGTGGCGTGTGCAGGTTATATCATACATCATTTCTAATCAGATGTTTTAGGATTCTAAGACATGTTGGTACTCATCATTTTTCTCCAGACCATTTGTTTCAAATTACAGATAATTGATAGAAGCTTTTCCTCCTGTTCCTAAGGGTGACAGACATTTCATCTTGACATGAAGCACTATGAAAATTACAATATTAAAAAATAAGATTGTTCTAAAATATTGAGATCTCTTCTTTTAGACTATAGGATGGTTAAGGGGAGCTTAATTGGTTTGAATTTGACATTTTTTTAAACTTTATTGCATTTATTTGTGGTGGGAATGCACCACAGCATGCATGTAGAAGTCATAAGATAACATTCAGGAGCCAGTTCTCTCCTTCCACTGTGTGGGTCTCAGAGATTGAACTCGCCAGGCTCTTAATTTTTTTCAGCACCACTGGCCACACTCAAAAAGGTTAATGTGAGAATATGCAAAGGTATGCAAATGGGTCTGCATGCCTTCCCTGGTTTTGTATATAGTAGTAACACTACTGGTGGATGTCACCCAGAGGGTGGTCCTCACCAGCTCTTCCAGGAGCTATTCAAAAAGACTCAAATCATCTCTAGACAAAGAGCTTTGAGGGAACAGTTTTCCACACAGGGTGCAATCAATAAAGTAAAGGCAACAAAAATCCATAGAGCCGCATTCAAGAAACGTGACTTTAGGGTCTCAAAACTATTCATTCAACAAGTACGTGGTGAGCATTGATTTCACAGACGGTTCACTGGGAAAAGCAAAGATGAATAACATTATCTTTCTGATTAATGAAGAATGTGGCCCTGACAGATGCTGTGAAAAGCTGTTTTTTCAATACTGTGGTCATGACGAATTAGCAGTTGGTGAAATCCACCTATCGGATCGGAAACAACATTACTTTTAATTAAGTAGAACGCAATAGAAGAGAATAAAAAAGAAGATAGAGTTTGTGGGGAGCCAGAAGGCTGTTTTTCTTCCTTCTTTCATGTGTGTAGGGGCACCGGGTTTCCAAAGTAAGATGCACTCTTATTGTGGAAAGAAGTCAAAGAGTTTGAAGAGAGAAAAAGAAGAAAACAAAGCGATGCTCTCGAGTTTCCTTCCCGCTGAGAAAAGAAAGCTAATTAATGGCGAGTCTTTTGTATAAAGCAGAGAGTGACTAAGAGGGGAGATGGGTGTTGCTATTCTAGTGTCCCTGGAGATTAAGGCTGGGGGGAGGGTGCAGCAGGTCATCCTCCGGCGGCTTCCAAATCCTTCCTTTACTCAGCCTCCAGGGCTGCACACCTTGCTGTCCACAAACCACCGTTACTGCCGCTTCTTGGGTCCTTCCTCCAAAGATGGAAGGAAAGCTGAGTTATCCACTGCCTCGGGGCCACTTCTCTTTCCTCCTAACACTCATTCCTTAGAGGCATCACTCTTTCTCAGATGTGTCAGTGCTGTGTACATGTCCACATGGATTTTTTTTCCAGCCCAGATTGCTGGCCTATCGTGTTTATATGCCCAGCTCCCTCCTCAACATCTCTTCTTGGATGTCTCCCGGGCATCTCAAAGTCAGCACATGCCAAGGACACGCTTCTGTTTTACGTTTGTGTGTATCCACTGTACATGGTGCTGTGGTTCATTAAGAGAGTTTTACTCAAGAATATGATGTGCCTTGACCATAGTTACCCCCATGCTCTTCTGTCTCCTTTCTCCCATGCTTTCCCACTGGTCTATCCCTTTATGCCAGACTTCCTTTTGCACATATATATGCAAAAGAAATATATATATATATATATATATATATTTGCATAGAGAGAGAGAGTTTTATGTTTTGATATAAAGGATAGACTGCAAATGAGAGAAAACAAGAAGTATTTTTCTTTCTGAATCTTACTCTTTTACTTAATATGATGATCTTGTCTTGGTCTATTTTTCAAGCAAACAACATAGTTTCACTCTTCTTTGTGGCTGAATAAAACTCCACTGTGTAAACGTGCTACTTTCTTTGTGTCCACTCATCTGGCAGACACCTAGGCCGATGCTGTAACGTGGTTATTGTGAGTGGTACCCCATGAACGTGTCTGTTCAGCTAGCTGTCCCTGCACTGTGTATGTTGACGTAGAGTCCAGACTGAATCTTCCACCCCTAATCTGTTCTTTTGGGACCTCTTCATTTCAGCCAACAGGAATTCAGTCCTTCCAGTAGATCAAGCCATCCTTGCCTCCCTTCTTGGGGTCGTCTTTGCCTCCTTTCTTCCAGTCTGCACACCCAATTCACCATTAAGAAGTCCGTCTTCTCCTCTCTCTGCCACAGCCTTTTGGCTCTTCACCAGGATCCTTAGATGATTCTTCCTCTCTGATTCTGCTCTTGTGGCCACTTTAGCCATTCCCAAATGGACAACCTAAAGGAGTTCTAAACTAGAGCATGTCTGTCTCTATTCAAAGCTCCCGCCTTTACAGCAGCCTGATAAAATAGTGATAAAAATGACTGTGTAACAGACCATCTGTGCACATACCTGTTATAGATATCTTGCTGCCTGAAGGAAGTGTGACAAAACAGAACAAAGTTCAAATCCTCAAGAGCTACTGTCACTGTGTGATAATTTTTGTGTCACCTATTGCATAAAGATACCAAAATATGACTTTATCCTGTATAGATACCAAGAACTAGGTTCATGCAGTTTCATTGATAGAGAATGAATAGATTCAGGAAGGGAAAATTCCACTGTGGTCCGGTTAAATGCAGTATACTTTTAGGTGCTGTGACTGTTACTTAGGAAAAAATAAATAAAAGCATCAAGATAATGCTCATAGTAATCAATAGATGGTAATGAAACCCAGGAATGCACATCTTTGTAAATGTCTTGAATTTTCCTTCATTTGCTTGTCTATAATGCCAAAAAGTTAAGTCAACAATTGATAAATATAGTTAGTTATAGGCTCATTTAAGAAACAATATTTTGAAATTAATAAATAAATGCTCTAAAGGAAAAATATTTTCTGAAATTTATTTCAGAATTGTGTTTAACTACTAGTGTATGAGACGATTGACTGAATAGTTTATGGACTAAACTTGTACCATTTTAACAAGATTATCAGACTTTCTGTTCTAAGGGGAAACATCTATATTCATAAGCATTTTAAAATAACTGTACTATTTGTTCATCCCATGCTTATCAAGCTTCATGTTCCAAAGAAATAGAATCACCACCCTACAAATTAGACACATAGTGAGCGAGTGTATAGCACTGACAGCTGATGGGCTGGCTGAGTGATTTGTGAGATTTTTAGCAAACAGCACAATTTGGTTTGGGTGAATGACATGTCTGTATCTGGGTTTCGACAAAAACCCAGCAGGAAGACTTCTGATCCATCTCTGCTTCCGAACACCCGGTCAAGAATTCTAGATTTCTTCAGAGAACTCCATTTTGGAAAGAGGAACTATACTTAAAACCCACACATGATGTGGTGGACAGACACAGCCCACCCCTGACTGTAGCAGTGATGGAAAAAACACAATGCTCAGGCAGGCCGTTCCGAGCCAATGGCTATGCCCTCAGTGTGCCCAAAAGCAAACAGCTTCATGAAAACCACTAAGGGCTCCAAATTTTCCTCTTCTGTAGCCAGTGGAAGCAAGTTTATCTGCCACAGACAAACCCTGGGGCTGTTGATTTTGAACTCTTTTAAAATGTTTTGGATTTTCCTTACATTTCACTAAATCTTACCGCTAATTTTAATTGTTGGGTGGGGTGCATTCTGTCTGTTACTTCAAGCTCTTTGGGTTCTTCCAAGCAGCTAATAGTCACTATTTGTCACATTTTTCAAAATTAAAAAAAAAAAAACATTTCAAAATATGTCCTGAAAATTTAATTCTTGATCTCACGATTAATGAAGAATTGTTGAAGGGAAGGTCAGAATCTTGTTTAGACAGGATGGTGTGGTAGACGGAGAATAGAAATCTGACTGTCATGTGGAACATTTATTTTAAGTCCCTTGATACCATGAAGTCTCGATGTTCTCATTTTTGCAATGGGATTTGATAGCAACATAGGTTTGACAGTATATTAGAATATGCTCGTATATTTGTGATTATAAAATGGCTACCTTCAGGACCTAAGTCTGCCTGCTTCCCTATTGCATTACTCAATCAAAGAGAAAATATTTTTGCCCAGCATTCCAAGCATTGAACAGGCTTAGATCGTGCACACAGCCCTGCAGCAGAGCAATAAAGCAAAGTACAATGAACAAGGCAATGTACTGATTGATGGACATGGCCTGAATCCTGAACCATTTCTAAAACATATATATGGGTCTCAAATAAAGGAGGAAGGTTCTCCAAAGCAAAACCAGTGTGATTTGTGACCACAAGAGCTAGCTGTGATGTTTAGATAGCAAACTCCATTTGTGTCCACTCCAGTCAAAGTTCAGACTAGACCACTCATAAATATTCACTTTCCAGGGCTTGTATAGGTGGCTCAGTGATGAAGAGCACTAAGTATTCTTTCAGAGGACCTGGGTTCAATTCCCAGCCACCCTTATGGCAACTCACAACCATCTGTAACTCTATAGGCACCCAGCACACAAGTTGTACACAGACATACAGACAGACAAAACACCCATGCATATAAAATAAAAATAAATAAATCTTTAAGAAATATATTCACTTCCCCTTCTGCCCCTTCATATAGCCAACTGGAAGTCAGTATCTCAGCTACTATATCTTAATGGTGTCACAAAGGCTCAGCCCAAGGGTCCCTTTCTCTCATCATCTGGCACCTTGATAACCCTTCCCAGCAGCTCCCAGAGGCCTGTGGGTACTCCCACAAACACAGTTTCACCCACTAGGGAACAGGGTGTATGGGAACAAACTCCAACACCAGATAATTCAGCTGCCCCAAGAGTTAGTGCCCAACTCAGTTTGACATGCTTTAAAGCTATTCTCACTCTTTTCCTTGTCCATCCTCCAAATCTCCTGACTCAGTAAAAACTTGTAAATTTCAGAGACTATGTTTTATAAGATGCTTTGGGCATATTTACCCAGAAACTTTTATGGTGCTAGGTCACCTGAAGACAAGTATAAATGTTTGTAGGTAAAAATAATCTCACAGAGTCACTCAGTGAACAGATCTCTATTCCATAGTGCTGCTCACCAAGCTCTTAAATGAGAGCATTTAAGAACATGCAGAGGGAGCTTTGACAAGGGTTATAACCCCTGTTTTAAGCAAGGTGGGTATTCGCACTTGCCCTTAAAAGGTAACTGTAAGCGAAGCAAACTCAGCCGCACTCCAGCCTTGGGCTTCCATAGGAGTGAAGATGGGCGGTTGCTAGGGAGATCAAATCCTGTTTGGGTGAGGACAGTCTTACGGACGGCCTAAGGATCTGCCTATCACGTCATTGTAATTTTCCTATTCCTGCTCTCTTTTTCCTTCTGCCGCTTTTGCTATGAGAAGAGCAAGCTAAAAAGGCTGCAGGGACACTTAAGCCAAGTCGTATTTGTCAAGGTGAAAGCTGTGTGGAGCAGGAAAGCAGTTCTCCCAGCCACCAAGAAGATGCGAAGGAGCAGAGTGAGTAGGGAATCTGAGAGCCACTAAAAGTGCTTAGAAGGCCAGTGCGTCGCAGCCATGTCTGCGGGCAGCTGTCCCCACAGCCAAGCCTTCCTACCAAAGCTGGAGCACTGTTGGGATGCTCAGAGGCCTCCAGAGTCACCGTGACCAGTGTGACTGTCCTGAAAGTCTTCTGATCCTCCCCCCAGCCACACCCCTTCTCACACACATAACAACGGGGTGGTTTTTGTTTGAGCCATAACGCAGAGAACAGCGGGAGCAGAATCACAGAACTGATGCAAAGGCCATCTCACTTCCCACTTGCTTTAAGTACTGACTCTTTTACCAAAGCTAGAAAATTCGTGACAAGATAATATTTGTGATTATTTTTAATAGTTATATTTCATTTTTAAGTGCAGTTCAATGGGAGCGTGCACTCCGTTCCCTTTTTTTCCTTTTCCTTTTTGTAGTTTATCTGTTCATCGCTCGGTAGTGATGGATTCATCAGAGGCTGGGTGATACTGTTAAAAGCTTTGGTGCCAGACAGCAAACCTCTTGTTTGTTAGGATGACCTTGGAAAGTCATTTCACCTCTTATGAGTCTTGGCTTTTTGAGATCAAAACAGAAACGGCAATGCCTGTTTTACAGGATTGCTGGATGGTGCTGCCCCGACCCTGGGATATTATTCCTTAACTGTTAGATTTTTCTGTAGATAGCAGATCACCACCTCTGCTTTCATAAATACAAGCTCTTGTCCTGCAATTGACCTTTGGTCATAAAGCTCAGAAGGGCTAGTTCTGTTGCCCCCTCAGCCAGGGCCAAGCACCACCATTTACCCCATAACCTTCACTGAAATATTTTGTTCTTTGGAAAACATCAACAGTGTTACGTAAGCCTATCAATGGCGCCACTCTGATCCCTACATCTCCTTGTTTTGTTGTCTGTAGTCTATCTGACCAGCCAAATGCTTGTTACCTCTCCAGCCTCTCTGGCCCCGATGGCATAGAACTCTGCCTTATGTGCCCCACAACTACCAATTCCATCACCTCCACAGGAAAGGCCCAACCTACCCTTGTGAATTTTCAGGACATACACTCCACTTCAGCTGTCTGGGCTTTCTAAGTGTCTTCATTCCTTTTGTGGCTCTCAGATTTCCCCAAATCTCACACATTTTCATTACTCCAAACCTCACCATCCAACTCCCATCCTGAGATATTCCACTCTCAAGGATGTGCACATGGCTTCATCTCTCAGCCATGGGACCATCATGGGCACTGAATGTCTAACTTGTCCGAGTTGCAGATAACAGCTCAGGACCTGTAGCCAGCTGAAGCAAAGTCTTGAGCTCTTGTGCTTTGCCAGGGTCTTTTATAGACAAGCCTTCCTACATCATAAACAGTAATTCTTGTCACTTTTATTCCAAGTTATATAAATTATGTTTCATGTATTAATTTTTTTCCTGTAAGCTGACCTTAAATCTATATGAAGTTGGATTTTTTTTTAATCTGAAGTGTGTACTCTGTTGATTATCATAAAGTGGCAATTGTGTGTCAAAAGTATTTATAAATAATGGAAGGAAAATTCCTCCTGAACCCTAAACAGCAGAACCCAGCTTGAGAATGAGGGGTTCTACAACACTAACCACTAACCTCTCTGCACCCTGTCTCTTTATTTGATACAAACTATAACAGAAAGTATAAAAAAGATCTCTCACCATCCTTCAATTTAGCCAGCAGAATCATAGACATTATGTGAACATATAGGTAGGCTTTTTTGCAAGCATATAACACAGATGAATGCTGAATACAAGTGACTGAATATGGACATTATTATTACTGTCTCATTTCTTGTTTTCATATATATTTTAAAGAGTTGTAAATTGATCCTAAGACCCATATTTTTCACATATTTATCATTTCTGAGATGCGGCATATAATCTAAAGCAACAGAGTTCATTGATGGTGTTTCTTTCTTTCTTATTAGTGTAAGAAAGTGAACTGAGGTCGGCATTGGCATCTTAGAGTCGATAAAATAAGGCATCTCACCTTAGGAAAGTAAGGAGAGGTAAATGCAGGGAGTTTGCTCACCAAGCGGGATAAAGGCTCAACACATCATTGAAGTTTGAGATGTCCAGATGGGCATAGTAACCTTGACTCGCAATCTTCCAAGGTTCCATATAAGCAAGATTTTAAAGTACTCCTTCTTTGATCTCCCAGAACCAGTATGATGCTTCTTTAGCTTCATTTGAGGAAACCTATGGGAGAGGAATTAAAAGCACCAAAAGACAGTCCATTTCCAAAGGGCCTAGAATATGGATAAATACCTTTTGGTACCCATGGCCAATTCAGCAGAGCTATGTTCTAACCATAGAAGAAATGCTTGTATTTTTGTATGTGCTTTTTTTTTTTTACATAGTCTGTCACAGGTATATCCTTGTACTAGAATATCTAATATGCAAAAAAAATCATCCTGAAACACTGTCACTTTGTCATCGCCAAGATATTTATGGCAGGCTACACTTAAAATATAGCTATGTTTCCAACCTTTATGCTCACATTCATAAGGTGCTTAAGTTCATGAACTCCTTAGATAGCTGTTCCCATTTTACAGATGAAAAGACTGAGTCAAAAATGTGCTTACACACATAGTTACATGTATAGTAAGTAAAAGCTTGTATTGACAATCACACTTACGTAGAAATTTAATAGATTATGGCACTATTGTAGGCCCTAGAAATAAACAGTGAGATGCTTGCACCTTTGTTAGTCTGCTCTTTTCCACCTTGGTGACTACAAGCCGTTGTGAGTCCCCTGACCCCACATACCAGCCTGGACAGCCCTTACATGTACCAAGCATGCAGGTCTTAGGACAAGTGTCCTTTAAAGAAATCTTAAAAAAAAAGAAAAAGAAAAAGAAAAAAAGAAAAGAAAGAAAAAAGAAACTAGGTCCCACTGGGGTTCTTGTACCCTAAGGTTTCTAAACCCAAAAAGACATTATACAGGGTTGTTGTAAAGCCAGGAAAGCGCACCCACCTGAACAGGACAAACAGCTTTGGAGTACTTCCTGATGGGCAACTGTCACTCAGAACTGCTAGTGTAGACAGTCTGTTCTGAATTTATACTCCTGTTTAACATATCCAATTATTTTTGTGTCTGCAGTATCAAAGAATGAGACTCTGACAGCCCCTCCCCCACCCCCCATGGACGGTATAATTCCTCTCACTCCCACACAGTTTTGCCCTTGTAACTCAAAACCATAATCGCCGGCCACAACTGCATTCCAATAAAGCTTTCTTTATAAAAGCGCATAGTAAGCCATATTTAGTCCCCAAGCTATAGCTCACAAACCCCTAAGTAAATAGACCAGATTTGTAGATCTCACAAAAGAAACTAATTTAGGCTGCAGTGGTTTAAAGGGGCTTTGGGAAGGTTGAGTTCATCTTTGGAGGAAAATTTGAGGTGTGCTAATAAGATGGGTGTGACCTGGCTCTACCTACTGGCGTCTCCTTATATCACTGCCCCTCTTCCCGGTGCTCTCTGCTCAGACTGACACTTTTCACAACTAGATTTTGGTTACTCCGAGCTTATTCATATGCTATAGAGTTTATACTGGCTGGACCCAGGTCTTCCTAAGGCTGGCTGCTATGGTTCTCAGACAAGAGAGAAACAAGTAAAGACCAGCCCCCTCTAGGAGCCCTGTCATGTTGTCTCATCTGGTTTCCCTACAGCATTTGTTTTTCTCAAATTATCTTGTTCATTTATTCCTCCGCTTATCTGTCACAGTCTCTCCCGGCTCTCTGTAAGTTTGAATCGAGTGATGCTGACAGATGAACAATCAAAACTGCTTGCAGCAGTAACAGAATAAGAGCGGGAGGCAGGAAGGCTTAGGAAATAAAAGCATGTCCCCTTAAGTGGTCGGCTCCCAGCTCTGGACCCTGTTGGCAACATCTGATTACAGTCACTGGTTGGTGGTGGCGAGCCCTTCAATGTCTCAGTGATGACAGGCAGCTTCAGTTCTAGACTTCAGATGGGAAGCTCGCATAACTCCTCATTTTATCAAAACCCTCAGATAGGCGTGGTGGCACATGCCGGTCATCACAGCGCTGAGAAGGAAGGCTGAGACAGAAGGATTGTGAGTTGGAGGACAGCCTGGGCTACACAGCAGCTTTCAGGCTAGACTGAGCTAGATAATGAAAACCTACCTCAAAATCATTTAAAAAGGGGCAGGGGGCAGTGGTGCTACACCCCTTTAATCCCAGCACTCAGGAGGCAGAGGCAGGTAGATCGCTATAAATCTGAGGCCAGCCTGGTCTACAAAGCAAGTTCTAGGACAGCCAGAACAGTTATACAGAGAAACCCTGTCTTGAAAATAGATAGATAGATAGATAGATAGATAGATAGATAGATAGATAGATAGATAGAAATTTCTCTACTAGAATGTTAGTGATTAAACACAAGCATTAAAAAGCAAATAGTCTTTCCTTATGATCTATCACAATTACCAAACTTAGCCTGTAGGAGACTGCTTTGTGTGTTATTTCTATAGTTGGGCCCAGCCACCTCCTGAGCTGGTTCAGACTGGCAGGACCACCCGCTGTCCCACCATGAACAATGCCCAGGCACTTGCCCCTCTGCCCCCTTTATTTAACAGGACTTCCAGTCCGAGAGACTGCCCCCACCTTCAACAGCATAGCCCTTTTCAAACAGTGGGCAGGGTTAACCTTCTCTTTAGATTCCCCTAAATAATTTTCTGTGCAGTTGTGGGGAGCAGTTAAGGAGACTCGTTGATGTAAGCAGCAGAAAACGAAACAGCAGGCCGGGCGGTGGTGGCGCACGCCTTTAATCCCAGCACTTGGGAGGCAGAGCCAGGCGGATCTCTGTGAGTTGGAGGCCAGCCTGGGCTACAGAGTGAGTTCCAGGAAAGGCACCAAAGCTACACAGAGAAATTCTGTCTCGAAAAAACAAAAAGAAAAAGAAAAAGAAAACAAAACAGCAGGTCAAGCAGGGAGAGAGCATTGGAAAGGGAAAACAAGAGTGCTCCTAGGACCCCTTTAAGCCTGGTGGTCCGAAGGCTGTTTGCAGTGCTAGGCTGTCCTCACAGAGGAGAGCCACACAGTGCAAGCAAACCTGAAAGCCTGTCTATGCCACACGTGTGTCAGTCAGCACAGGGCGGGATGCTCCCTGGTGTTAGAGACTTATCACCGAAATCTAAACCATTAACTACCCCTAGGCAGAGTTTCTAGAAAAGCAAACAAAGAAGCAAACTCATGCCTGCCTGAAACTCTGTAGACGTGCCTAGGACTGTGCCTTCTCAGGGATGAAAATTCAACTTAGGAAAAGGGGAAACCCAGGCTAACACAGCAACCTTTGACTAGGTCAAAGGAGGAGCTGCCACCTCATAGCTATCTTTTCTTTCTGACTAAAGAAGAGTAACATTGCACTCTTTGGACTCTTTACAGAACAGTATGCTTCCTTCTAAAACTATGTACCTCTGAGATGTCCCTCTTTTGCTTGTAAGGGTTTAGGCACACACACACACACACACACACACACACACACACACACACACACACACACACACACACACACGCTCTTAATTACAGCAATTTTGCTCATCCTAACAATTCCGCAATGGTATTTTTCTTCTCCAAGGTCTACATTTTCTACATCTGTATTTTTTCAGAACTAACTTCTTTGTTATTTTATGTGAAATCTTGCTGTAATGCTGCCTTTAGGTAGGTGACTAATATGCTAATATTTATGCTCCACTCCAGTGGAAGTCACATTGGTACAATTCTTTCACCACTATCATTTGAAAAGAATGATTAATTGAAAGGCACACAGATTAAACACTTCTCAGCCTGTTCCCCTAGCAACGATTGCAGACTATTTTTCCTGAAGCCCGGGTTTCTGCCTCGAGCTAAGTTTGCAAAGCACCTGAACAGAAATTGGCATATTAGCTAATCAGTTTGTCATTCATCTCTAACGTATTCCAGAAAGCAACGCTTATGAACCTTACATCAGGGTGGAGAAATGGCGAGGGACGGGTCATCAGTGACCCTGACTTGTTAATTTTTAGGATGCAATTGCTAAGCTGATGATGAGGATCTGAACATGATTGTATCTGTGCAATGAGTCACTTACCAACTGAAGAAAAATAAGATTGTTCTCATCATTTATAATTTTCTGAGAAATCCTTGTTGCTGTGGTGATCCTGAGGCCTTTTAGTTTAGAAAAATGAAAAGTCTACATTGCTACTAGCATGGTTAGTAAATGACTAATGTAAGTGATGAACTGTGACTGTGTCAAGGACTGTAACTATACAGTTCAACAGGTGTAACAAAGCACAGCCCAGAAAGAAAATCTCAATCAAATACTGGCCAAGAGTAAGGCCCAGGCACTGCCCTGTTGAGACTCTGCCCTTCACACCTATAATGTGGCCTAGTTCCATAGACAGTTCCCTCCATTGTAAAATAAGGGAAAAACAATATCATCCCTTCCCTGTGTGGATCAAAGAAACCAACAGAGCACACTTCAGACAGTATCTGCACACCATGAGCTCAGCATAACAATGTGGAAGTTGTGATGAGAAGACCCTACTCCTGAAGGTAGCACATACGTTGGTCACAGGAAAGATCACAGAAATGACACTGGTACTGACCTCAGAGCTTCCTCTATGGTGACTAGGTTTTATGGTACCAGAAAGTGCTGTTCAGACTGGTTGGGGAGAAAACCATTACATTACATCCATGTAATGACCAGCCTAGAAAGATAAATCCATTGGTACCATAGTGGCATGCACAGTATGGAGGTAACCAGCATCTTTCTGCATGGATTGAAGGCCTACTCCAAAGGAAGGAACTCATACTTTGTACTGGAAACATGGCCAAGAACCTATTGTTGAGGAGTTCGTAGGCCCTAGGAGTGAACCTACTACTATTATTTTGCTTAGTGGACATAGCATCAAACTATCTTCCAAAAAGTTATCTTTTTCTCCTTTTATTGAAGATAGGTTCTTTTCTCATACAATATATCTTGATTACAGTTTCCCCTCCCTCTACTCCCCCCAATTCCTCCCCACCTCCCCTCCTAACCAGATCCACTCCCTTTCTGTCTCTCATTTAAAAAAAAAGAACAGGCTTCTAAGAGATAACAACCAAACATAACAAAATAAAATGTAAGATAAAACAAAACCATCACATTGAAGTTGGCCAAGGCAAACCAACGGAAGGAAAAGAGCCCCAAGAGCAGGCACAAGAATCAGAGACCCACTCATTTGCATATTAAGGGGTCCCATGAAAACACTAAACTGAAAGCTATAATATATATGGAGAGGACCTGTGTAGGCCCTGTGTTTGCTGCTTCAGTCTCTGTAAGTTCAGTGGATGGTTCAGAGGGCCTTGTTCTCCTGGTATCCTCCATCCTCTCTGGCTCTTAACCCTCTTTCCACCTCCTCTTCATCCTCGTTAGGGATGCTTCTTTTTACATAAGATGGCAGCTAATGCAGAGATTCACAACTGGTCAGAGTGTGAAGAACAAGCGACTGCAGAATCCTCTGGCTTTAATGGGTTGTCTGTATTGCACCCTTGCCCCATTGCGGGAAACAAGCAGGAAGAGGGAACGGAAAGATTGTAAGAGCTAGAGCTTCAGGAAGCCTGCTAAAAAATAATCAGTGTCTTCTAGACATGACAAGGCCATTGTACTCATGATCTCACGGCAACTCTGGATACCTGCCCAAGATCAAGCCAGTCTATGCTCCTGCATGGGCGGGGAGAGGCTCACAAGGCCCCACCCCTGGATAAGGGGCTCTTAGCAGTCGATGGCATTTTGATTACATAGCAAAGCCCATGATTTAAGGAGGAGAGAACAGTGCTTCTGATAGTGAGTGTGTAATTTCACTTTCCACAGTGGATAAAATTTATAAGTCTATGTCTAATGTAGGTAAGAGTCATCCTGGACAATTTTCTTAACACTTTTAAGCTTCAAATTCACAGACTATTTCTCGTAAAAGCGTTCCGATTTTTGAAGTTCAACTGGAGCACTCTTTTATGTTTTCCAGATTTTTTTTCCAGATATAGTCTGTGTTATTTTTTTTCTTTAATGTTTTATACAATATATTTTGATCAGGTTTCCCCTGCCCTAACTCCTCCCAGATCCTCCCTACCTACCCAACTTTAGCGCTCTCTCTCGCTCTCTCTCTCTCTCTCTCTCTCTCTCTCTCTCTCTCTCTCTCTCTTTCAAAAAAAACAGCATACAAAAAGGAATATCAAAGCAAGCAAACAAGAAAAAAGATAAAAGTTGCCAAAACAAATGTAATCAATAACCCACCGAGTTTACTTTGCGCTGGCCAGCTACTCCTGGACAAGGGGACTTCCTGGAGTGAGACAATGTGAGCATTTTTCAATCCCAAGGCTTCCCTCATGTCCTTTGTCAGCTCTCTGACCCCCCCCCCCCCAGCTTTTCATAGGAAAATTGCAGAAAGAAAATAAAAGCACAGAGTTACACTGATAAAAATAAGTCACTGGGAGCAAACTGCTGAGCAAGGTTGCACGTGGCTGGTGAGCTACTGTGTCACTTTCCGTAACCAGGAACCACTAGCATCTAAATACTCCATCCCAATATGCAAGGAGCTGATGTTTTATCCCTGGATATGGTGGTACCCACCTTTAATCCCAGAATACAGGAGGCTGAGGCAAGTGGACTGAGAGTTCCAAGCCAGCTTGGGCTACACAGCGAGTTACTGGCCTGCCCATGAGACCCTAACACACATACATATATACATACATACATACATACATGCATGCATACATATGTGTGTATGTGTATGTATATAAATGTATATGTATTCATTTGATCTTATCATTGCAAACCTGACCAGTTCAATGGAGCTCCCCCAGGTCTCTTTCTCCCATTTTCATTGCTGACAGGGCCGTGCTTCTAGTGTCTCTTTAGTGCATATCCCATTATGGCATGGCATCTTCAACTTGTAAGCATGTTGATTTAGAGGTAGTCCTAGGTTCATGTATCTGCTCATCCCTATTGTAAGCATGTCAGTGGTAAAAATCAGCCTCACCCTGGTTTGTCTCTTGATTAAGCCCCGTACAGGGTACGATGCATTGTGGGCTCTTTTTACTTCTTGAAGGATAAAGCCAGTGGTTTTTATGTGTTTCTTTCACCAGTGGATGAAGAATGGAGCTAAATAGGAACTAGGTTGAGTCCTTGCTGAGATAGAAAACAAAAGGAATTGGAAGTAATGTCATCATGTAATAAATGTAAAACAGAATATATAATGCCCTGCTCAGCTTAACAAATGGTTGTAGAAAATATGAGGAAGCATCCTCTGTGTGGACTCTATAGTGAGGAATGCAGAACAAGATCCAGCAAAACTTGAGGAGAAAGAAACTGACTGCTAACTCTCCCAAGTCGTAGACCAAGCCGGATGGCAAACAGGGAGATGCTTTCAGTAAGCGTAGTGTGTGTTGTATGTGCATGCTGGAGAGGCCAGCAAGAACAAATACTGAAATAAGGTGATTGGCTATTATGAAAACATTGCTGGAAAACCTCCCAAAAGGTGCTTTAATCAGATCCTCTGAGACCAGATAAAAATTAAAAAGAGCTCAGAAAGAGTGGATGAGTGGAAAGTAAATGCAACTGAACAGAGAAGTTGTCAGAAAGAAAAGAGCAGACACGGGATAGTACAGCCGTGAAGTCAGAAAAACCAGGATGAAGCAGAGAACATCCCCGACTCCCAAGTGCTGATGGAGACAGGTCAATGAAAAGTTCAGATCAAATGGCTTTCCTCTCCATCACATTCTTCCACCTCAGCTGTTATAAGAATGAGAAAGTTGAGAAGTGTAAGTTACCAGAGCCAGGGAGTTCCCACTTTCCAGATGCTCCGTGCTTGACTAAGATTGCAACATGGGTGTGCATGTGTTAAAATTATTTTCAAAATGGTTACAGTAAAACTTGAATATTAAAAAACTAATGTCTGAGAGTTAGATAATTAATCTCTATTCCAGAGTCATACAAAAAAAAAAAAAAAAGACAAGGACAAGAAAAAAGTTAAAAAAGTTCACTTTTATTGAAACTGAACTTCTCTTTCCTGTCTGACTAGGTTCCCCAAGATGAATGGACAGGGTACACACCTCGTGGGAAAGATGATGAGATCCCATGCCGAAGGATGCGAAGTGGCAGCTACATCAAGGCCATGGGCGATGAGGACAGCGGGGACTCAGACACCAGTCCCAAGCCTTCTCCCAAGGTGGCTGCAAGAAGAGAAAGCTATCTCAAGGCTACACAACCCTCCCTCACAGAGCTCACCACACTCAAGTGAGTAATCCTACTACCTCTGTGCTTCCCTTATCCCCCTGTGTCAGCGCCCGGGGTCCGACCGATGACTAGCTGGAGTGGAGCAGGAAACATCCTTCAGATACAGTGGCATAATGACTAGCCTATTGGTTTTGACATTGAATTTTGACTTGTAAATACCAGTGTCGTCAAAGACAGGGAAATGTAGGTGTACTCTTAACCCCCAAAGGCAATCAGAATGTTTCTGGAAAAAAAAAAAAATCTGGTCAATGAAAGGACCCACGTACTCCATTTTGGAACCTTTTTTTCAGCCACTAAATATACAAGGGAACTCTTCCTTGGAAGACTTGGATTTTCAGAAAATTATGTAATGTGATGGAGATGTTTATGTCAGAGAACTGTATAGAATGTAATCATGCTGGGAAATTGGGTAGTGCATGATAGTTCTTGATAAGTATGTTTGAATTTTAACTCCACACATATTATAGTTTGCAAGACCTTAAAAGTGTTTTTGTTTATTTTGAAAAATTGAGTATGAATCTTTATATGTGTGCTGTTTGGAGAAAAACAACTTTGTAAAGGAAACAACTAAAACTATTTTTTTTTGAGACAATGTCTCACTGTGTTGCCCTGGCTGGCCTGGTGCTCACTGTGTAGTCCAGGCTGACCCTGAACTCAACAGAGATGTGCCTGCCTCTGCCTCCTGAAAGCTAGGATTAAGGGCCTTGTCACCACACCCAGCCCAGACACTGATTACTTCAAACAGATCTAATTTTTTATATTGTTTATAGAGAGTAAGTCAGAGCCTTAGAATATAGATCATTTGGACCTAGAAGGTATATTGTGGGTAATTAGTATTTTTAAAGTACCCTCTTTGTAAAATACATGTGACTATTACTATTCATACACTTGCCTTAGGTTACAGAGTGAAATATTAAGAGACAGATAAAGCAGAAAAGGACAAAGCAGCTGAGTTAAGGTATAAATGTAAAAATACAAATCAGATTATTGATCAAGGACACTGAAAAGCAGCTGATTAATCTATAACAAGAATTATTTAAGTAACGAAGGGCATAAGGCATAACGAAGGGCATACAGGAAAATCTAGTCTTGGGTCCTTTTCAAGGGACCATATGGAATTGCTCTGAAGTCTTTTTAATTGAAGATTAGCGCTGATCCATTAGTTAGCTAAACCACAAAGAGAACTTGTTCTTTCTACCCTTCCCATGCCTGTGTTCCTTCACTTTGATTTTGTGTGTTACTAATCAGGGCTGTCATCACAAATTCAGCACAAACAGCCAATTTCCTGCTTCCTAGCACAGGAAGTTAGACATGTTGGGGTGCACACCTGCCAAAACCTTCAGAGGTCAAGCCTTCCTTGTTTCTTCTGGATTCCAGTTGAGGCCAGCAGCACTTGGCATCCCTTGGCTGACATTACATCACTCTCACGACACCAGCCGTAGCATTAGGGAACTCCCTAATCAGCCTCATGTTACCTTGATTAAATCTGTAAGACCTTGTTCTTGCTGTGAGTATTCACAGATACTGGCATTGTATCTGTCTGGGGGACGTGAGTCAGCCTACAACGTGACTGCCGGATAGAATTTGGTTGTGGACATTTATCTGAAAAGGGAAACAAATCTCTGTTGAATTTCGACACACCTGCAAGAGACACACAAAAAAATTAAATAGTAAACTGATTTTGTGAGAGAGAGAAAAAAAAAAAGATGGTGAGCCAAAGTGTTGTGAAGTGAGGGTAGCCAGAAACCCTGGCCAAGTGTGTGTGTGTGTGTGTGTGTGTGTGTGTGTGTGTGTGTGTGTGTGTGTGTGTGTGTATGTATAGTAGGCCGTAAAATATCTCTCTACAAGAGATAATAATTGTCACAGTCATGGTGTGAAAAGACAAGTGAAGGCAGGCAGGGGGCAAGAAGTCACATTAGTCCTTCAAGTTTATCTGAAATGAAGAGGTGAGGATGGGCAGCCTCCAGCATCCTCCCCCATCCAGAGCATCCTGTCAGGTCATCTGCAGGACATGCTGGACACATTAACTAAGTGACACCTTGGGCCTTAGGTGACAGCAGACAATGATTGCTACTGCTCACCACTATACACAGAGATGAGGTGAACAGACAGGAGAAGGGCTGTGAGAATAACGAAGAAAGCCTTGGGGAAGCAGGAGACAGGCAGATTCTGAACTCAGCATTCCCTGTTTTGCACTAGGGACATTCTACTGAAAACTCTTCCCAGAAACACATCCCTTGAAATTAATTCTCCTTCGCTTTCTACCTAATACTCATTCACTAACTTCCTGGGTCATATCTAGACATCCATATTCTTTTATTCTCCAGAAGTTTTAAGAGCAGAAAGAGACTCTCAAAGAGGCAAATAGTGACTGCTCACTGGTGTGTCCAGCTTTATGACATTGTGACATGCTGTCATCTACAAAGTTCATGCTCAAGAACCGTGTGATTGAGTCACCAAAAAGTGTCAATGTTTTAAGTAAGTTTATGGTTGGTTTTGAGGGGGGTGGGGGGGCGCACTCATCTGAGGCACTTGTAGTCCATGGACCACAGGTCAGACACTCCTGGAGGAGGATGTTGACGTCAGTGAAATGCTCAAATTGAGTGTGAGTAAGTGAGGGCTATTTCTAGTCTCCAGACTGATGGAAACTCAAAATGGAAATCAGTTTATTCACAAATTTTTTAAAAAATGTTTTTCATTACTCAGTATAGAGTTTCATCAAGCCTTCTCTGTGTTGAACCCTATTCCTCAGCGGGCCAGAGAATGTCTGAGCACTGTACAATCGTGCCTTTCTTCTCTGTGTGAACATGACATTCCCCACAATTATTCCTAAATCTACTTCTCAGCATTAATTTCTCCCTGTCCTGTTTCATGAGTCCCATGTATTACCACAGTCTACATATTACATTCCCATCATACTCAGTCACATACGATCATTTACTGACATCTAGCTTAACCATACTGAAGGAGAAAAAGTCGAAAGTGTCATGATTTGGACTCAATCCTGTCTTATTTCTTGGTGGTGTTTTGACTGGAGTCATTATTTTTCTAGAAGTTTGAAGCTTTTAGTCCCTCATGCAAAAAAAAAAAGATACCCAGATCCTGGAATTCTAGTTCCCCCAAAAAAAGAAAACTATATTTATGTTCCTACTTCTTTGACATTTAAGTCAATTTTTTTTTCCTCCTTCCTCCTCAACAATTCACAGCTTTAGGAATGAATCATCGACATGAACCAAGATAACTAAAATTAGTCAAGTGGGACGGGGACAACATTGCGTCTGAGGCTTTCCACTCCCCTCTTCTCTCGGAGATGGAGAGAGCACTCCTACTCTTCCTTCCATTGTTTTTCTTCTTGTTTTCCAAAAGCATCTCGAGAATTTGTCCATGTGTCAGCTCCTTAATGTTAGTGATTGGGTCTTCAGCACACGAACCCTACAGGCAGGTGAACATTCTGAAACCATGAGAAGGCTGGACGGTGGAGTCCATCTTCGGACTTGCCGAGCTCCGTAGTAACTCCTGTCTCTCTCACGTTCCTCTTCCTCATCACTCCACTGACCCTTCACTTCATCTCTAGCTTCTCCTTCTTCTATGATGAGCTGACAGTGCACCTGTAATGACATTGTCCCAAGAAAATTAGTATAATGTTTTCCCAAGAAGCTTCTTGAATATTCAATAATAAATTTTCAGGTAAGTAAGGAAGAAGCTTGGGAGTTAGAGTTTTTTTTCAAAACACATCCCCGCAGTTCAGCTCTGAAAAAACATAGGTCTTTTATCTAAATTCTTTATAATTTTGTTTGTTATCCAAGCTAGACTGCAGAATGCTATAATGGTTGGTTAAAATCATGCCCAAACCAGTCTTGAATTTTATTTCACTCAAATATGCTATAGAAGAAATGTTCTAAAATGATACTAAGTGAGCTGCCCTTTAAAACATTCTAAAAGTAGGTAGGGTTTGTTGACACATGACTAATCCCAGCAGTCAGGGGGCAGAGGTAGATAGATCTCTGTGATCTATGTAGTGAGTTTCAGGCCAACCAAGGCTATCTCATGAGATCCTATCTCAAGAAAATGACAAATAATAATAATAATAATAATAATAATAATAATAATAATATGAGATACTCTAAAGTTAAGTTCAAATACCCAGTAATCCAAAGCAAATAATGCTTTAAAGTTTCCTCATTTTTTTTATCCCTTCATCCCAGCAGTAGGTGAAAAAAAATCCCCAGGGGGAGAAAATACCTTCTTAAACCACTGAGGAAGACCCCTGGCTTTATAGTGGGACCAGTCTGGGCTCTTAGCAATTTACACAGTGACAACACGTGACTTCAAAGGGGTTAATGTCCAGTCCTGTATTTCAGATGGTTTATCCTCTTCATCTTTATTTATTTCCCAACTCCTCACTTTCTGAAAGATAAATTAATTACTATTCTCCTGTTGTGACCAAATAGACAACAAAAAAGCAACTCATGGGAGAAATAGTTCATTTTAGCTCACAGTTTGAGAGGGCATGGTCTGTCCTAGTCTGGAGATATGGCCACGCTCACAGCACCTGGAATTCCTTCCATCTGGACAGTCCATGAAGCAGAGAGCTATAAATGGCCCCCTTTTCCTTTTTTGTTCAGAATGGGAGCCCATTCCATGAGGTAGTATTATATTACCCTCAGTGTGGGTAACTCTTTCCTCCCCTTAAACATCTCTGACTACAGCTGTGGTTGATATAGTGTATACCTTAATAAACTTATCTGGGGATTCAAGTACAGAACAGCCACTAAATTAGACATAGAGGCCAAACAGTGGTGGCACACACACCTTTAATCCTATTACTCGGGAGGCAGAGATCCATCTGGATCTCTGTGAGTTTAAGGCCACACTGGAAACAGAGCCAGGCATGGTGGCACACACCTTTAATCCCAGAACTTGAGATCTCATGTCTTTGCTTGCAAAGGACACAGCCTTTAATCCCAGGAAGTGGTGGCAGGAAGCAGAAAGGTATATAAAGCGTGAGGACCAGGAACTAGAGGCTTTTAGGCAGTTCTGCTGAGATCCCTTCTGGGTGAGGACTCAGAGGCTTTCAATCTGAGGATTCATAGATACAGGAGTTGGCAAGGTGAGGTTGCTTGTGGCTTGTTCTGTTTCTCTGATCTTCCAGCTTTCACCCCAGTATCTTGGCCCTAGATTTTTTTTATTATTATTAATAAGACCATTTAAGATTCTTGTTACAATACAGCCTTACAGATATTCCCATAGCTGTGCCTCCAAGGTGATTCCAAATCCAGTCGAGATGACATTGACAATGAAGATGAGCCATCGTACTTGGTGAAACGTCGAGTATCTCTTTCCCTTTGGCTAATGGCTCAACATCTCTGAACAAATCTCAGGCTTTCAGCATGAGCAGAAGCTCTAAGCTGACCCCTCCACACCTAGGCTGTGGCAGCCAGCATTAGTAGATCCCAGCACTGATAGTTGAACATTAGATAGACTCCCTTAGCCTGGACTCAATGACCCCTGTTGTCTGTAGATGTCATTGCTCATCTACATGCAAGGTCTCTGAGGAACTTCTTGGCACTAATGAAGAAAATATAAGGATGAAGCATAGAAAGAAAAAAAACGTTTACTCACAATTTAAAGACAAGGGAAAACAGTATTAGCAAGTAAAATGGCCTTGAGAAATGCCAGTATTCAGCTTCAACTTTAAAATGAAGGTCTATCTCAAGAGCATAAAGACTTGTTTGTCTTTGTCTGAGTCTCTTTTTTCTTTCTAGACGCACTGTGTCCCTGTTTGTTCCTCACACTCCACATGCCCCTCCTACCCACCGACTGTTCTTCATGTTGTTTCTCTTCCAAGAAAAGGAAGAGGGTGGAAGAGAATGGAGCATTGCTATTTTTTTAACCAAAGATATGAACCATATTTAAGAACATAGC
Organism: Peromyscus californicus insignis; assembly: GCF_007827085.1. Lineage (NCBI taxonomy): Eukaryota > Metazoa > Chordata > Mammalia > Rodentia > Cricetidae > Peromyscus > Peromyscus californicus. The sequence continues at coordinate 39,045,249 of NW_026294514.1, read as the reverse complement.
AATATACATCATCCATCTTGGTCCTAAGTATGTGAAATGTCTCTGCTCTTTTGTTGTCTTTTCCCATTCTTTCTATTCTATTCCCGAATTCTTTCCCATTCCTCTCCTACCTTTCCCAGAGCAGAACTGTGACATAAACTAGCTCACACTCCATACAATCATAAGGAGGACAGAAGAATACAACCAGACACTACACGTTGTAAATTTACACCCTCAGTGACAATAATACTTGCTTTCACTGTCCCCAGGCTTTCCAACTCCCTTCTCACTTTCCAAAATAATAAGTGGGGAAATGTTAAAACAGGAGCATCATTCTTGCTCATAGATAAATTATCACTTGCTTGTAGGCAAAGATCTGTTCAACCCCTGCTGGAATGAGCCATGACTGAACAGAGGAAACAGCTAGTATAAGGAATGGCCTGCTGCTCCAATCCCTGGTCACCAGGCAAAGCCTCAAAAAACTGGTCCTTCCCTGGGATTTGAAAGCCCACCTTCGGATACCATTAGTCCGTTGAATATTGTGGTCCATCCCCTATCCTATACCTTACTATACGGTTCCTCTTTTAAAAGTCTATATTAGAAGGAAATTTTTCTCAGATTGAACTGTCTTGGAATGACCTTGGTCCCAGCAGAAAGAGAAGCATGTGTGTGTGTTTAATGGATGTGAAAAGAAGCTTGAATACACAGATTAGAAAGCAAAAAAAGATGTTTACATCTCTTTGGGATTCTTTTCAATAATTTTTAATTATATGTATACATGTGTATCTGTGTGGGTATGTGCACATGAGTGTAAATGCCAGCAGAGACCAGAAGAGGGCATCAGATCCCCTGGACCCAGAGTTAAGGATGGTTGTGAGCTACCTGATGTGGGTTCTGGGAGCTGAACCCAGGTCCTCTGGAAGAACAGCAAGAGCTCTTAAGTGCTGAGCACCTCCCCAGCCCAGATACTTACACCTTCACAAAGTTCTCAGTACATGACTGAGCACAAGAGTTTTATACACTTACTTTCATTTTAGTCACCACAACTCTTTACATGTGATTTAGATACTTTTACAGGGGAGTCATCCGAGTCTCACTGAGACTGAATAATTTGTCCAAGGTGAACTCTCAAGCACAGTAAGAGTTAAGATTCGAGCCTGTGTGCTTAATGAAGAAAAGACAGAGAGCTGGGTGGAATGGACAACTTACTAAAATAACAGTGAACTGTTTATGAAGGGATTTTTAAGGAAGGGAAAAATGAAGTCAAAAGAGTGTAAACAGCCCAGGAAAAAGAGAAACTCGAATTAGATAGAAAAAATGAAGACTGGGTTCAAGGTGGTGTCAGAGGCTCAGTGAGGTGACTTCTGACCCAGAAGTATAAGCGGAAGACACGTACTTATGACTAGAAGGAATTTGAGAATGTTCTTCCTCAGGCATGGCCTGGGATGAAGGAAGGAAAACCAAATGGCCAAAGGATCAGAGGTGCAAGAGGTGTTAGCTGACAGAAGACAGGGGCAGAAGACTCAGCCTTCTTCAGAAGGCTACAGACTGACGTTGCATCCTTGACAGACTACACAGAGCTACGTAAACAAAACCAGGGTGGCAGAGGGCTATGAGCAGGGAAGGAACTCAGATTAGGGTTCTAGCAGCAAAAACTCTGTTCCCCCAGATAGAGCTGGTCAAGGATGCTGTCCACTCCCCTGTGAGGGAGGAAGACTCCTGTTTGCAAAGAGCCTTAAAGTCTCTATGTCTTGCCTGTATGCTGGCTGGCATTCCTTCAATGCAATACCTCTACACCTGTTGAAGTAACAGGTAAAGAGAGCGCCCTAGTTATAATTAGATAGTGTCCATGTAATCTACTCATTGACTCATGCAGTAAACTTTTATCCAGTAACTGTACTATTTAACTCATTTATACTTTTGTTTCAATACTTGCACTAAATATATTATTAAGATCTGATATTCCAGATCTCTCTCTCTCTCTCTCTCTCTCTCTCTCTCTCTCTCTCTCTCTCTCTCTCTCTCTCTCACACACACACACACACACACACACACACACACACACACACACACGAATCCAGAAGATTAGCACAACAGTGAGTAAGAAGCTTAAAATTCAGAAGCCGGAGGTATCAGTGTTGATGTGTGCCTTAGTGCGTTTTCTGTTGGTATAACTGAGCAAAACAGAGTGGGTAATTATTAAAACTGGAAGTTTTTAAGAAATAAAATTAGTTATTTGGCTCACTACTATGAAGGATGGGAAATTCAATCACACAATGCAGCATCTAGTTTCTTATTTCCTCATAACATGGTGGGGAACATCGCAGGAATAGATATGGCAGGGGCACCATGGGCAAAGACCAGGTATACTGTCTCCAGTCTTCTTCCTCTTCTGATTAAGCCACTAATACCACCATGGAGGCCCCACCCTCAAGACTTCATCTAATCCTCAACGCCAGATATCATTAACACAGGCCCTTGAAAACTGTTGCCAATGCATGAACATACATTGTCAGGGAAAGAAGACATCAAAGCATAACAATGGTTTTGTTGGGAATTTTTTCTGGTTAGAGCAGTCTACTTGGCATAGGGAAGAGAATTTTGATGTGGGAGTATTTATTTTTTTTTTTTTTGCTTTTTATTATGAGATGCTATTGGATCAGAATAGTTCAAGTTTTACTAGTTTTACTTTCTTCTTGTATCCTTTGAGAAACCTCTTTCCTCGTCTTAGACAGTAGGACATCACACAGGATGAAAAGCTTCTTCAACAGGAATTCCAGCCAGCTGTATAGAATGCGGCCTCTAACCCTGTTTGGAAGAAGCCTATATAACTGTGTGTTAACAGATGATGCATTTGGAAGAGCAAGACCATCTATACCCCCGTGTAGCAAACAGGAGAAAGTCAACACCACAGCCCAGAGTTCAGGTTACCTACAAGGAAGAGAAATCAACACTTAGAGAAGCCCTCCTGAGCAATCTTGTTAATGCTATGTTATGCTTCCCTGGGGGCTTTTGCCAATACTCCTTGGAGTCTTAAGTGTGATGCACAAAACATCTACACAAGATTTGTCCAGGCTGAGAAGCCTAAGACATCAGCGCAGGGTCAGCACTGTCCTCCTACCTTGAAAATGTGCCAATCCTACATTTTCAAGCTGAGCTTGTGAGATGACATTTCAGCTCCCTAAATACACCCATCTCCTCTTAGATCTTTTCTTTCTAGTGGTGGAGTTGCCACTGTCCACAATACAGTGACAAAGTATTGTGGGTTTCGCTTCAAACGTCTTTGAGCTTTATGGCTTCACCATTTCTCACTTGAATGATTCTGATGAACCAATTTGTTCTCTTTCTGTTCTAGCTCTTTCCAAAGACTTTCTATGAGGCTACTGAAAAACTCACCTCAGAATCTCATTTTGCCTGTGCACAATAGAACGTTCTGAGGCATCAATGGCCACTCTTTGAGCTCTTTTCCTTCTATCCCTCTACACATTTTCCTAGGTTTCAATCATAGGGAGGTCTTGATTATTCTGGAGTCTATATATTAGGCCTTAGACCTGAGCTAGAGAAGATAAGCTACATTAAAGTGGGTGCTTTCGAACAGTCTTGAAACCGAAGACTTCCAGCAACTACAGGTGATTCCTTGTACACACTGTATGTTCACCTGGGGTCATTAGAGAACTCTGCTCACCATGATTACCCCTGAACCAAGTGTGGATACTCCACAGCAAAAAGCTTAAGCTCACCAAAGCAGAGCCAGAGCAGAAGGCTTTAAAACTTGCAGCTGGAAGTGGAACAAGCCACCTCTCTTCCAGTTCCATTGGCAAAAGCTAATAATGACACAACCATGCCTGATTTCAAAGAGCTTGGCAACCTGACCCCAAGCTAGGACATAAACACAAAACACTCTCTGTCAAACAGCTCTAAAGACAACCAAAGCCCATCCTTCTGAACTCTAAATATTTAACTTACTCTCTGTCCCGTAAGAAAAATAGATTCCTGCTCACCATCAAATGGGAAGAAATCCAGAAGCCTCGTCCTTTTCTGGGAAAATATCTGCATTAAATTTTATATCCTGTGGCAGATGTGTGATAGTATGTGCCACAGAGAAGGAGACGTGGTCCAGATGTATCTGTGTGACATAGAGTCTCAAAAGGACAAATGACCTGCCTCCTACATATCTAATATAATTGTAAAATAAGAGCAAAAGAAAGATCCCTAATCAACACTCTGACTAGGAGAGGAGACAGGATCACAGAAGGCATGGACCCACAGCGTTCCTGCTGGGTAGGATGTTGCAGGGTCTCTGCCTTGGAAAAAGCAGTATTTCTTGATGAAGCTGCAATTCTGTTCCCTGGGAGCAACTTCTTGTCTATTGTTCTCCATGTCTCTGAGCCTCCTCTCTGGAAGGACATTTCTGTTATCCTCCTTAACTAATCCATAGTCCACTCCAAGGAACATTTGTTTCCTAGGAGCCCAAGTGGTATTTCAGAACTCCTCCAGAGACACATCTTTTGATCTAATCTCATGGTGCCTTGACTAGTACAGCTCCATAATACTGCAGACACCCTCTTATCACTTGTCTCCAGTGAGTTCCTCGACCTGATTACCATGCTAACAGGATCCACATAGATGCATCCTATCGGGGCTCGGATTGTTTGCCTTCTTATCCGTATGCCTCCATCTTAGAGACTCTCAGCTCATTGAGAGTTAGAGAACCAGGCTTATTAACTTTTTTCTTCCTAATGATTTTCTCTAATCAGAAGGATCTTCTTAATTGTATCTTCTTCTAATTTCTCTGAATTGTTCAGAGGGTTAAACAATGGAGAAAGGTGGGCATGTCCTTGAATGGAACTTTGCCACAAGAGGTGAGTCTCACATTCCCTCGTCATTCAAAGTTCCTCTGGTTTTGTTTTTCCTTCTGTAAGTGAGTTTCAAACCAGTTCCTTGTTCCAGTTCTCAAATGTCTAAATGATTTACTCTTTCACTGCTACTTGGAAAAGGAGCTCCTTTTTCTCTGAATTTGTTTCTTTCCTAACATTAAATAGCTTGTCAGATGTTGCCAACAGCAACCAATATATGTTATTAACACTATGTTATAGTTCACTTGTTACATCATCTCTCTTCCAGGTTGTAGAAAACAGCTTACAAAATCACTCCCTGGGAAGCATCAATCAACACTTTCTAATGACAATTGTTTGCTGGTGACTACCAAATCCTGAAACCATAAGGCGTGTACTTTGAGATTTTTGTCATTCTTATTGTTACAGGAACATCTTATTTCTGATACCAGCTTATGCCCCAGCAAGAATGGGTTAAGCTGGGCTCGGCTGATAAGCAATTCCCAGATGCTCACAATTTAATTCCTGCTCTGCTTATCGTAGTCACTCTCATACTCCGAACGGCAGCAGCTCCACCTTAGCACCTGCTTCCACGGTTGCCAAGTAACAAAGGGGATGTGGTAAACTGAGCACCGTTTCCTAGAAGTGGGACGCAGCTTGGACTTACATTTCACTGCTAGAGCAAGCTACACAACCACACCTCATTTCAAAGAGGCGGGGAAGAGCTGTACTACCATAAGCCTGGGAAATTGAGAACTGGGTCTGTTCGGTGAGCAGCAGTCACCACACCTCAAGGTCTTCCTTCATGCTCTTCCCTCCTATGCGCTGCCGTTGCTGTCCCTTGCCCTCCCACAAAATACCCAAGCACACAGCCCAGACTCTGATGCTAGATATCTCAGTTCAAACGCTTGTCTCTGTCACTTTAAGGCACATACTATGGAAAATTATTTGACCATTCTATGCCTTGGCTTCCTCATCAATGATTCAGGGATAAGATTAGTAATTATGGAGATTCAAGATGTGAAGCCCTGAGCACATGGAAGATGTGCTCTTACAGCTTAGCTGCCATCATTGTCTCCATTGTTATGTGCTACTATCCCAGGAAGTTCATTTCCAATTCCTAAAATAACAAAGAATAGACTAGATGAATATTTCCATTCTTCTAAACCTTCCTCTGAAACTTAACCACTTTCCCACGGCCAATATTTCTTCTTCCTAAGAACTCCCAGGGTGAATATTTGTGAAGATAATTAGCCTTCTTGTGCCTTTTCTATTATAATTTCTTTCTCCCTAGTGTAAAAGACAAGTAATGCTTGTGCATCTTTTGGCACAGGATTAGCCCCAAGCAGATGCTGAATATGTGGTCCCCATGCCACCACCATTCCTGCGTTCCTAAGGTAGGTTGAGTAATGGTTTCACACAGTGGCATCAGTCTGCAATCCTTGGGGTGAATGGCCATCCAGCTTCTGCCAGAAGTCTTTTTGTTGTACTCTCTCAGATTCTTCAGCCTCCCCATGCTTCAGAATCTGGAGTTCTCTAAAAAGCTGTTTCCTCTCAACCCTGCTTAGCACTGCCAGCCCACCTGGAGGCTGGAAACTCAGTCTGTCAGGTATGCATTATCGTGTTAAAAATATCTACACAGCCATCCCTAGTATTGTCATCCACTTTGAACATTGGAATATTTCCTTTAGTTTATCTGGGATTCCCTAAGAGTCTATTTGATTAATGAGTCCTTTTAGAATTGGAGAGAGGTCTTCTTCCATGTCCACACTAACTGCTCCGTACTTTGAAAAACTTGTTTGGGAATTCACATAAGCCAAAGAGCAGGAGAGGTGTTTGATCATCTCTGCTGATAAATAGCACTATTTTCCTTCTCTATGGCTCTCTTTTCAAGATTAATAGCTGCAAATAACTCTCTATTCAGAATTCTCAGTACATCTTGTTTGATCCCAATGTTCTCAAAAGGAATTGAGTTGACTTTAACAAAAAGATTCACGGGTTTTCTCCTTATCAGCCAATGCCCGGCTCTGTCCAGTGTCTTAAGCTCTAGCCCTCTGTTTTCTGTGCCAACTTGCTTCCTCTCTATGACTCATGGAACCGTGGGGACTTTTCCCCCCAAGCAATCTGGGGACTGCCTGCACCATCTGGACGTTGTTCTTGCCTTTCATCCTAGAACCTTCTTCCAGTTTTTTGGATCACTTCTCTTTCCCAGAAAAGGCAGAGCTGAGAACTCTTGGCATAGATCTAGGTTACCAATTGCATGTAACATTGCCCATACCTGAGTCATTCCCTGGACCAGACTTGAGAAGAAGTTCTTACTCTGTTCGTGGTACAGATATTTAAGGTTTGGCTTATCCTAAGCCTGTCTCTTCAGAGCCTTAGATTAAAGAGCTAGTTGAGAACCACTGATTGACTTTCCTTACTCTGAAGAAAGGTTCTTCTCAAGGTCATGGCTCAATGATACTTGCTGCCAAGCCTGGGAACCTGGGTTCAATCCCCAAGACCTACATAATGGAAGGCATGAACCTACTCTCCCAAACTGTTCTCTGACCTCCCCATATATGTTGTGGCACATACACAGTGAATAAATAAATGTAATAAAAGCATTTTTAGTAGGGAGGTGTGTCAGAGTTTTAGATGGAGAAAAGCTGGAGATGCGCATAGCTGGCCGTTAGTCAGTGTATTCCTGTTGTACTTGATACTGGAACCGAATGCCTCCCATAAACAAAAGGAGGAAGACTTTGTTCGGGCTCATGGTGGGCAGAAATCAGAGAGAGGGGCCAAATACAGAAAGAGCCAGGGCAAGATATGAGGCCAAAGTCTACCGTCAGTGACCTACTTCCCATAACTAGACCTCCCGTCTCCTTCCTTTTTCACCTCCCAATAATGCCATCAGATTATGAATGTCTGCCAATGAATGAATCCATCATCGGTCAAGTCAAAGCCCTCGTGACCTAATTGACTATGGAAATACCGTCTCAGATAAACCTAGATAAGGTTTTTTAATGCTTTATTAGTATGTATTAATTAAACATAATAAGGGTTTCATTGTTACATTTTCATACATATTCTAATATGTTTCGCTCATGTCCCCTACTTTTGTCCCCCTTACCGTACCCAATAACCCCCTGTGTCTAGAGGCCCCGTTCACTGATGCCCTGGTGGGTATTTATTAATCCATCAATTGACAATCAAAATTAACCAACACAATCATCTTTTCATCACTGTGACAAACCGCCTGATATACGAAGATAAAAAGGCAGAGTTTGTTTGGGCTCATGGCTTTGACCATCGAGCCATCTCTCCAACACCAGACCACATACTTCGGAGGTTTTGGTACATGGTTGAATGGTTCCATTGCTTTGGGGTCTGTGAGGCTGAGCATCATGGTGGAGAATGTAGCATTAGAACAAACCTGCTTACCAAATGGGCAGCATGGACGCACAGAGTATGAGTTATAAAGATACTCGTCACCCTCCAGCCACCCAACAGCACCACAGGCTGGTGACTAAGGTCTCCACATATGGGCCTTTAGGAGATGTTTGAGATCCAAGCCATGACATTGACCACATTCATCAAGCTCAACACTGCATTGCCTCATTAAAGAGAACCAGTTCACAAAACTGAGTCCTATCAGCTGATGGTGGCTATTGGGGGACAAAATAATGAAAGAGGTCTAACAAGACCCAGAAAACAGGAATTATGATCCTATGTGACACAAGTACCCCCTATACATAAAAATTCTTAGTTTCATATATGACCTTTCAGAAATGTTCTGTGCATATATATTGCATATTTTTTTTCTTTGCAGGAGGGACAAGGTCTTGCTGTATGACTCGGGTTGACCCCAAATTCATAATATTCCTTTCATCCACCTAATAAGTTGAGATTGCATGCATGTGCCCACTACACATACATTATATACAGCACAAGTCTAAACTCTCTTTAGAAACACTGTTCTACACCTTGCCCTTTTCTCCTCAACCTATACCTTAAATATGTTTTGTATAAGTTCACAAGACTATGTTTTTTCTCTATTTTCATGTGTGTGATGTGCATGGGTATGTGTGCATGTGTGAGGGTACACATGTGTGGGGACCATTGGGGACCTGAGGCTGATAACAAGAGTCGTCCTTAATCCCTCTTCCACCTTATTGATTGAAGTAGGGTCTCTCAGACAAACCCAAATCTCACCACTATGTCTCTTGTCTCTTTAGCCAGCTTGTTCTAGGGGTCCCTATCTCTGTATTCCAAAGGAAGCTAGAATTTCAGCCATGTTTCCACACCCACACAGCATTTATGTGGGTTCTGAGGACCTGAACTCCACTTCTAACGCTTTTGTGACAAATATTAACCATCGAGCTATCTCTCCAATGCCAGACCACATACTTCTTAATGATTTCTGGATATTCCACTATGTCCGATTTATGCAACCAGTATCCTCTTTAGGGAATCTTTTTATCCATGTCATAGGAAGCCTAATTTTAGGAAAGAGGGGAGTGTTAATAACATATCAAAATGGTCTTGGGACTGTAATCCTTGGGTGATAGTGTAGGAAGGAGGTAAGAGTTAAGAGGTAATAGCTATAAACATTATAGCTTAGGGTCTTGGAGCACGGAGTCATTTGAAAACAAGGAAAAGAAAACAGAAAGCATGATATAAGGCCAGATGTGTTGCCAGCCACCAAAATGGGAAAGGCTGATCACAAAGCCTACCTCTTCTGCTCCCAGAAGGCAGGACTGGACTCAGACCCTGACACTTGGAGGTAGACAGATGCAGTCTACCACTAGGAAACAACTGAGGGACCATGGTCACTGAATGTGTTGCTTGGTTTTCCTCTTTTTTGTTTGTTTGTTTGGTTTTTTTATTAAGAGATTTTCTATTCATTTTTACATATCAACCACAGATTCCCCTGTCCTCCCTCCTCCCCCCCCCAGCCCTCCCCCCCAACCTACCCCCCCATTCCCACCTCCTCCAAGGCAAGGACTCCCATGGGGAGTCAGCAGAGCCTGGCACACTCAGTTGAGGCAGGTCCAAGTCCCTCCTCCCTGCACCAAGGCTGTGCAAAGTGTCTCACCATAGGCACTGGGCTCCAAAAAGCTGGCTCATGCACTAGAGACAGGTCCCAGTCCCACTGCCTGGGGGCCCCCTATACAGTTCAAGCTCAACAAACTGTCTCACTTATCCAGAGGGCCTAGTCCAGTACCATGGGGGCTCCTCAGCTATTGGTCCACAGTTCATGCGTTTCCACTAGTTTGGCTAGTTGTCTCTGTACTTTTTCCAGTCATGGTCTCGATATCCCTTGCTCATGGAACCCCTCCTCTCTCTCATCGATTGGACTCCTGGAGCTCCACCGAGTACATGGACATGGATCTCTGCATCTGCTTCAGATATAAAGCAAAGGATAATCAGACTGCAACCCACAGCTCCAGGGAGGCTAGCTACTAAGGAGGACCCTAGGAAAGACACAGGGATCACCCAGTGATGGAGAAATGGATGAGATATACATGAGCAAACTGGGGGTGAGGGGGGTAATGGAGGACAAGGGATGGGGGATGAGAACTTAGAGGAGCAGGAGGTTCAAGCTGGAATGGGAACAGAGTGGGAGAGCAAGGAAAGAGATACCATGATAAATGAAGACACCATGGGAATAGAAGCAGAGTGCTAGGGAGGTTCTCAGGAATCCACAAGGATGACCCCACCATTGGTTTTCCTCTTTTAAGCTCACAATCCTGATGACATTTCATCAAATGCTTTTAAAAAATCTGTTTTAATATGAAGATTTCTAGCCTCTTTCCTTCCTATAGATCTCGAGACTGAGCTGCTTGGAAGATAAGACCCCCCACCCCCAATCCCACCGCTTCCTCGCTTTCTTTCCCTGCCGATTGAAGGAAAACCTTCATCTTGGGTAGAAGAAGTTCCTGATAACATTTGAGGGAGGGAGTAGCGACCCTTGTAGAAAATCATGTCAGCTGTTTTGTTTTTCAAAAGTCAGGTAAATTCATTAAATCCTTGTGCTCGTCAATACTCACTGCCCCCACCTCCCTGGGTTTATTTAAGTGGTTGCCTATAGCAACCACCCGCATCTTCAGTAGCTGAGCTGGGTATTGTGGAAACAGCTTGACAAGCTTCTTCTGTCTTGGCCTCTATGATTAGGCTCTGAGCCCTGGAGGTAACTACATTAAAATTTAAATAATATTTTAAACATATAACAGTGGGTTCTGCTCTTCTTTCTGTTTTTTTAAAGGGCACTACTTTTGGAACGGTATGCTAGAATGCCAACGGCTGCTGTTATTCGGGTCTGCTGGTCACCCTCAGTCCTCTCAGTCGTTTCTAGAATGAGAGAGAGGGGAAACTGAGGCAGAAGGCATCAGAGCCCATCCACCTCCTCTGCTCTCCTCACCCTTCATGGTAGCATCCAAATTTCTGTGGTCTACTGGGGACCTCAGGCTGAAGTGTTCCTCAAGGAAGGTACCCTGAAAGAGTGGGGAAGGCAGCCACGAGGACATAGGTGGACCTTTCCACTCTGCCACCTTCTATGAGCTCCTCTGTTTCTCACAGATCTTTCTTCACCTGTAAAATTGGACTAATTTTACCTATCCTTCTGTAAATATTTGTGAAAATTAAATCCGCTGGTGAAGGTGGAGTTGTTGATCCAGCACACTCTGTAAGGTTGCACTGTGTCATCTGTGTCCCAGGAACAAATTTTACTTGGATACAAACAACCTCAGTGTGGGGCTGAGACAGCTTGGCAGCTAAGGGGTTAAGTTAACTGCTCTTGCAGAGGATCAGAATTTGACTCCCAGCACCCACATTGGGCAGCTCACACCAGTGGCTCTAATTCCCTCCTCTTAGTTCCACAGGCAGGGCACTCACATGCACAAACCCACACACAGACGCACAGATGCGCGCATAATTGAAAACAAAAATGCAAAACAAGCCTTAGACGAAAATGGATAACTGGAAAACTCTATGAATGTGTTTATTTACAAAGAATAGATCTTCCCCACCCCAGCCCTACACACACCACAATGTGCTAGGCACAACTATGGGCAGCCCCCTGGCCCTGTAAATCTCCTCCCCATGGACCAGTAACTCACCGTATGGGACACTTCTAAACTAAGCTAGCTCCACCCGGACGCTGCCCTTTGTCTCCAGAATGGAGGTCTTTCTCTTGCCGACCCCGGAGGCTTAAACAGCTGAACAGGAAGTGCTCTGCTCTCCAGCCCTCTCCAGTTTCCCCCTCTGATTGCAGATCTGCCATCTCTCTCTCCCTTGCTCCTCTCCTCTCCTGGGAAGAGGAAGCAAGTCCCAGTGACTGACGGACAGACAAATGAAGCCAGTGTTGTCTAACCTGGCATCTTTGCTGTGCTTGTAGGAACTCAGTCATTTCTAGAAGGAGAGAGAGGGGAAACTGAGGCAGAAGGCACCAGAGCCCAGCTACCTCCTCTGCTCCCCTCATCCTTCATGGTAGCATCCAAATTTCTGAGGAGGGGAGTGGGCCACCATGTTCTGGATCCTTTGTTCTAGCACACTGCGACACACTGGATCCTTGTTGCATTTTACTGATTTGCATAAAACACGCCCCTCTGCAGTAAATGAGGTGAAACATTAAGAATCTACTGCTGTGTGCTCTCTAGCCTTTGACGGACGGTGGGAGGCTTTCTTCTCCTGTTGTGTGTATTTTTATACTTCAATCCGCTCTTGGGAGAGTGCTTTGACTTCCATAATAAACTCCATAGACAAGGTGGTTCAAACCACAAGAAATTCACTTCCTCCCAGTTCTGAAGGTTGGAAGCCTGAGATCAAGGGGCCATTACAGTCAGATGTTGGTGAGAGACTTCCCGCAGACCTCTCCCTCCACAAAACTGAGCAATCTTTCCTACCAGGACACTAATCCCATCATAAAGGCCCCACCCTCATGACATCATCTAAAATTACTGACTCACACACACACACACACACACACACACACACACACACACACACACACACACACACACACACAAAAAGCCTCATCTCAAAAATCCATCCTTTTGGATGTGAGGGCTTCCACACATGAAGTGGGGAGAACACAGTTTGTGCCACGTCACCTGACATTCATTTTCTGTCTGTAAGGGAAAGTGCTGGTGCATTCTTGGAAGCAGAAACCATTGTCCAATGCATTTTTCAGGTACCAGTGGCCCCTGATGATGGGATGTGCTTTGGTGGCTTGGTGAGGACTCCGCAGGTCTCATCTTATGCCACGTTCAGTGTTTGGCCTCCTGGCTCAGCAGTTGTGACCCACAGGTCTGTAGTGTATTTGTGAATCTGGTTCCGGTGATACAGGTCTGTGTGCTCCTAGAATCTCTTGGATAAGCTGGAACTCAGTGCATTGACCCCTCTGTTCCTGGCTTCTTAACAGAACATGCTGCCTAAATCCTGCCCATCCACAGAATGTTGTGGTATAAGAAGACATCCTTCACAGGCAATAGCTATGAGTGTATGGTGATTGTGTACTTTCTGGAGTTATAAAGGTTTATCGTTTGCTGCTCACTTGATGATAAACAACGCTTTTTATGCAGGACAATTTGCTCCTCAGTGATAGATTGTGTTAGCTCTCTGTTGCTGTAGGAAATGCCTGTGATACCTGTAAATAAGATGCTTATAGCAAGGGAAGGTTTATGTTTGGCTCAGTTTCATGGGTTCCAGTTCGTGTTTGATTAGCCCTGTTGTTTTTAAGCTTGAAACAAGGCATCTCATAGTAGGCACACACAGTGAAATAACTCAGCATAGGAGAAGAAAGGAAAGAGCTAGGATCCTATCTCCCCCTGAAGGGTGCACCCTGTTGACCTCCCCACCTTAAAGGTTCTACCATCTCCCAGGAGTACCACATAGGAAACCAAGACTTTGCCAAGTGGATCTTTGAGGGATATTAAAAATCTAAGCCATATAGTTCAGATAATGAGCAGAACTGGATTGTAGTCCCACAGCCAGTAAGTACATTTTCCATAACATAATGCCAGTACAAAAAAAGTAAGGGACATGATTTTGAAGAAGAGAAAGTGAAAGTTCTTTCCTCTAGATATTTGGTATGAAAGATTTTTCCAGATACCCTTGGGTCTGGAGTTCTCAGTGCTATGCCCATCTTCATAACAAATTAATTTTTCTCCCTGTGTCTCTGCATTACAGCGTAAGACAGACACAAAGATGTAACGTCACAATCAGTATCAGTGATGTTTGCCTGAGGTTGCTGGGGAAACCTGGCTTCACTAGGCAAGAACCCACTGGGCACTGATGATTCTTAGCTCCCTAGTCCTGTGAAGCCTTTGACAATCTCCCCATGGCTGACGAACTCCTTTGGCTCTGGTCATCCCACAGTTCAGCCTGGTATCACTGCCAGATGCCAGTGAGATACCACAGAAAGATCCTGAGTTTCATTGTGGGTTTTGGTTGGTATGTGGAAAAAAGAACATTTGTGCTTCACTGAGGTGATTTGTGTTCTACAAGCCATAAAACAATAAGAAAACAGGTGAATTGAGCACAATGGGGAAAATATATTTATTTAATGTGTCTACCTCAGCCCCCAGTAAGAAAATCCCCTTATCATATTTATGTTACCTGCTGACAGCACTCCACACTACCTTTTATATCAGAAAATCTTTAAAATATTTTTGACAATGAATACTCAAAAAGAGAAAAGAAAGAGAGAAGAGAAAAGGGGCAGAGGAGAAAGGGGTGTGGTGATCCCCTTTTCTCTATTACAAGCCAAGCTTTTTCCTGGCTTTTTGTGGCATCCCAGTTTCCTATTTCTTCTGGCATTCGTTAAGTGGCCCCATGACCTTCCTTTTGCTTGCCTGAATGTGTTATGTATATCTACCGAATGCTGGAGCCATGCCACTTTGGAAATAAGTGGCCAACTCACAAGGGAAATTGGCTGAAATGGATTTCACCTTCCACAATAAATGAGTTCTCACTGATGTATTCTACACCCCCTAAGACACAGTGGTAGAGGAATAAAGGTGTACATTTTCACAGTGGGAGACTAACATGCAACAGCCTGGCAATTGTCAGAGGTGACAGTGATGTGGGGGAAGCCAGTGACACACTTATCCCTCACCACGTGTTAGAAGTCAGCCAGATCCTACACTGAGAATCCACAGCATTCTCTCTGCCCCTAAATCCCTGGTATGTATCCCACAGCCATCTGGATAATTAAGCAGTCACCTACCAACTCCTTCAATCTGCCCTCTGGAGGCAGCTGGCCAAGCCACACCTTTGTGTGAACTGAGAGGGGGAGGGAGGATGTTTGAATCCCTGATCTCTTCCCTGTCAACCTTTCCTGTACCCTACAAAACGTCCACTATTAGAAGATCCCTTTGCACACTGAGAGACTTGCCACTTGCATCAGAGACAAGTGAACAGGAGACTTCCAGTTATTCGTAGTCTTGCTCCACACTACTTACCATCATCATAAGTTGTGTTCAACAGGCTATCAGAAACAAGATTTTTTTGGGGGGGCACTTCAAATTTAAGTCAGAAAGATAAAAAAGAATCACTAGCTAAGACTAATGTGAACTTTGAACAGGTAGCATGCTGTCAATTGCAAGGAATCCCTTATTTATGTTTGGTCCCAGGTGACAGGTTTCTCGTGTCCTTACTGGCCCTTGATCTACCATCACCATTGGTTCATGACAGGTAGAAAAAGATTGAAGGTGGAAGAACCGCCACCTAGGGGAAGTGATGGTGAGTCAGTCTAATCAATGGTCTGGGACCATGCCAGCCAAACCCCGCCTAGCAAAGAAGAGAAGGAACCTATCTAGTTACAGATGAAGTACTTGTGTGTACATGACATCCTTACCCATTCATGTGTTCATCACATGCTGAGGGTGTTCTGGGTGCTAAACTTTGTCCTAGGACTTGAAATGATGTAGTCAGTTACCTCCGCCCTGTGAAGCTTCTGTTCTAAAAAAATGAACATCAAAACTAGTGTCCACCCTACCAGACCTAAGCACTTAGGCTGTTTTAGACTGCCAGATATTAGAACTATTAGGCCAAAACTTCTCTCCTTTGGTCCAGTCCCCAGAACACCTTACCACACAAAGCAATGACCAGAACTTCCAAAAATCTGCCCATTTTTTTTCACCATAAATCATGTATGAATTAGGCTTGAATGTCAGCAACAGACCAGCAAGGACCAGAGTGGAGTCTGTGAATGGACAGACCCGTCTTAGGCTAGCCTGCCCCGGATAGACCATTCCTGTGCAAGAGCACTGTTCCCTGAAAGTCATGTTGTCAGCCATAGCCCAGTCCCCAGACAGTGAACAGGAGCTAAGTCCTCCATGTTCTTCTCAAGAAGGGCTAAGCAGGATTGGAGGCCAGACAAAGCAAATAGTAGGTGGAACACTACCAAGCTGGCCAAAGTGTTGGAGGCAAACAGAGCTGGCTCTCTGATCACATGCAGCTCCTCTGTGTGGGCCATGTGGAGCTAGCGCAGACCTAACTGTCTACCAAAGAAAGGGCTAGAAACCTACACGCTAGTTACGTCCAGACATCTCACTGCCTTGGCCAAACTTACTCCCCAGGGTGCTGGCTGTACCACACTTCCTTGGGAACCCAATCAGGAAGCCTGAACTTCTGTGGGCCCACAAGCTTTCTAGGGACTGGATAAAGTGTGGCCCCCATCCTGAGGAAAGCTGAGAACTGTCCAGTGCCCAGGGGAGAAGACAGCAGGGGTAGACTGTACAACTAGCAGTGGCAGGGTCCCTCCTAGGCTGCTCTCAGTTCAGGAAACAGGGAAAGTATCTAAACTAAGGGGTCAGGTAAGACCAAGAGGATCAGAGAGCTGCATAAACTCGACCCAGTGTGTCCTCCCAACAGTTCAGCCAACTGAGGCTCAGTCTGGACTCTCGTCATTGTTGGCCTGGGTAGTGGGCTGTGGGAGGGCAGCTGCAGACAGTGAGGAGACAGGCTGTCCAGTTAGCCGAACCTTCCAGGTCCTTCTGGTCCACCATGGACACTGAACCCTTGTGTGGCATTGCAAGGTCCTGCCTCCAGGGTGGAAGGGGTTAAAAAAAAAGGGCAAAGGCTGTGGCACTGGACATGAACCCAGGAGGGGGACCAGTGTGGCATCAAAGCAGAGTATCTTGTCCCCATCATTCATGAAGGTTGCTGCTCCATGAGTGTCCAGGACAAACCAGCTCTGAGACTGGGGTGGGGTCTCCTGGAAGAAGATACTACCATGTTGAATATGCCCTGGGGCGGAGCACTCGCCAGCCAGCTCCAGATGAAGAGTCTTCGTGTGCAAATGGAAAACAGATGGGATCGAACGTGGCTTTTCTGTTCAATATGATAAATTTTCCATTTGCATGTTTAGTCTTTTAATGTGTGTATACATATGTTCGTGTATGTGTGTTCATGTGGGAGAGTGCAGAGGGGATAGGCATGTACATGTGTACGTGGCCGTGGAGGTAAGAGGTCAACCTCAGGTGTCACTCATTCAGGGACCATCCACCTTGTTCTTTGAGGCAGGGTCTCTTATTGTCCTAGAACTTGCCTACTGTGGCAGGCTGCCGGGCCAATGAGCCTGAAGGACCCCCAGCACTGAGATTGCAAGCAGGCCACCACACCTGGCTTTGATCTATTAATTTATTTTTTAATGTCAGTTCTGGGGATGGAACTCAGGGTTTCATGCTTGTACAGCAAGCACGTTGCCAACTGAGCCACCTCTCCCACACCCTCCTCATTTGTCTTTTTAAACTGTGTTTTATTTCTGCTGCGCTAGTATGCTGTAATTTAATTCACATTGAAAAGTATAGATCTGAATACTATCACATATTGCCTAATGGTTATCATTGACTTTTTTTCCCTCCTTTTTCTTATTAAGAGATTTTCTATTCATTTTACAATACCAACCACAGATTCCCCTGTCCTCCCTCCTCCCACTCCCCAGCTTTCCTCCCCAACCCACCCCCCATTCCCACCTCCTCCAAGGCAAGGTCTCCCCTGGGGAGTCAGCAGAGCCTGGTACATTCAGTTGAGGCAGATCCAAGCCCCTCCTCGCTGCGCAAAGGGTCTCAGCATAGGCATTAGGTTCCAAAAAGCTGGCTCATTCACTAAGAACAGGTCCCAGTCCCACTGCCTGGGGGCCCCCCTAAACAGTTCAAGCTCAACAACTGTCTTGCTTATCCAGAGGGCCTAGTCCAGTACCATGGGGTCTCCTCAGCTTATTGGTCCACAGTTCATGTGTCTCCACTAGTTTGGCTGTTGTCTCTGTACTTTTTCCACTCATGGTCTTGATATCTCTTGCTCATGGAATCCCTCCTCTCTCTCATCAACTGGACTCTTGGAGCTCTGCCTGGGACCCGGTCGTGGATCTCTGCATCTGCTTCCATCAGTCACTGGATGAGGGTTCTATGATGACAGTTAGGGTATTCAGCCATCCAATCACCAGAGTAGGTCAGCTCAGGCACCCTCTTGACCATTGCTAGTAGTCTATGGTGGAGTCATCTTTGTGGATTCCTGGGAACCTCCCTAGCACTCTGCTTCTCCCTTTTCCCATGGTGTCTTCATTCATCATGGTATCTCTTTCCTTGTTCTCCCACTCTGTTCCTTATCCAGCTCAAACCTCCTGCTCCCCCAAGCTCTCATTCCCCCATCCCTTGCCCTCCATTACCCCCTCACCCCTAGTTTGCTCATGTATATCTCATCCATTTCTCCATCGATGGGTGATCCCTGTGTCTTTTCTAGGGTCCTCCTTACTAGTTAGCCTCCCTGGAGCTGTGGATTACAGTCTGGTTATCCTTTGCTTTACATCTAGAATCCACTTATGAGTGAGTACATACCATGTTTGTCTTTCTGAGTCTGGGTTACCTCACTCAGGATGATATTTTCTAGATCTATCCATTTGCCTGCAAACCTCATGATGTTGTTGTTTTTCTCTGCTGAGTAGTACTCCATTGTGTATATGTACCACATTTTCTTTATCTATTCTTCATTTGAGGGGCATCCAGGTTGTTTCCAGGTTCTGGCTATTACAAATAATGCTGCTATGAACATAATTGAGCACGTGTCCTTGTGGTATGATTGAGCATTCCTTGGGTATATGCCCAAGAGTGGTATAGCTGGGTCTTGAGGAAGACTGATTCCCAATTTTCTGAGAAACCACCTTTCACAGTATCATTGACTCTTAAGTAAATATTTATTCATTTTGCATAAATGAGAATTCTCTCTCTCTTTCTCTCTCTCTCTCTCTCTCTCTCTCTCTCTCTCTCTCACACACACACACACACACACACACACACACACACACACACACACACACACCACCTTGTAAATGAAGCCATGCAATGCAGATAAGATGTTAGCAGCCCTGGATTCAAGCCAACTGTGAATCTAGAGTTCATTTTCCCATAAGCCACTCTGAGTGTTGTGGCCCCATTGTAATAACATATATGCATGATGTTCTGGGAGGAAATGCTATTCTACTCTACGCTCCCTTCGATGTTGGAATCTGTTGTATTGAGCCAATCTGTATTAGTAATTATACCACACTTTGAAAAGTCGTGTAGGACAAGGCATTTGTTGAGTGGATTATTACAATTCCCGCACCTACTTTTCTGAGGGATACCATTTTTCATATCCTGATGAGCTGTCACCTGCTCCCCCTGTTCTCAGGAACATCATCACAGTTGACAGGTCTTTATCGCCTCAGCCCAGAAGCCTTGCCCATGGCGCACAGCTGAGATGACCCTTCACTAATTGATTCTGTCATTTCTAAGAGGCAGAGACCACATCTGCAGGGACCTGGTTGGTACCTTGGTTTTAATGAAGCAAAAGTAGCTTCTGTGTTTGTCTGCGAAATGGCACTGAGTTAGCTTGAGCTGAAAGTGAGTTCAGTCCTTTGAGATGATCACAAACCCACCAGTCCCCTGTGATGAGTACTGGAGACCTTCTCTATGAGTCCTTCAGAGGAACCTACCCCCAACTTCCTCCTGTGAAAAAGTAGCATTGAGGTCGCAAACACTAATCTCCATGAGCTCTATCAAGGACATTCCACAGGTAACAGCAAACAAGCAGGACT
This sequence comes from Peromyscus californicus insignis, assembly GCF_007827085.1. NCBI lineage: Eukaryota > Metazoa > Chordata > Mammalia > Rodentia > Cricetidae > Peromyscus > Peromyscus californicus. The sequence goes on along the minus strand of NW_026294514.1, from coordinate 39,025,374 downwards.
CCTCTTTCTGCTGAATCGGTGTGAGTTTCATACTATGCTTGAGTAAATCAGATAACGGAAACCAAAGGGAAATCTAGACTCCTCAGTTCAGAGACTGAAGAAAGCAAATAGCTGAGAGTGGGGATGCACACCCACACATCCTGAACTCCAGAGGCTGAGCCTGGAGGACTGTGAGTTCAAGGCCAGCCTGAGCTACATAGTGAGATCATGTCACACACACAAGGAAGGAAGGGAGGGAGGGAGGGAGGGAAGGAAGAGAAAAAAGAAAGAAAGAAAAGAAAAGAAAAAACGACCTGAGAAGGGAAAGAAGACAAGGAGAGGGGAGGAGAGTAGAGAGAAGGAGGGAGAAGGGGAAGAAGGGCAGAGGAGAGGAAGACAGAGGGGAACTTTGAAACTGTCCATACAAAAGTGTGGCCCAGTCATCCATTCAAACAGTTGTTTTACAGCTAAACAAAGAGAAGGTAATTCATTCTACAATCTTTTCAGAGACAAGAATTAAATTCTCACTTATCCTAACATGTCCTCTGAGGACCAAAAAGCAACTTTGCCAGCCGAAAGCTGAGAGAACTTAGCTGATATTCCAAAGCCAGGAAGAGCTAACCCGACAAGCATGTGCCCACATTTAAGCTAAAGTAATTTTCTCAGATTCCGGAATGATTTGTGTACTGGGAGGCACTCACTGCTCACAATATTTCCCAAACATTGCTTCTACAGTGTAAGATCGGCATTGCTGGTAAACATGGTTACTAAGCTCTAGTATTTCTTTTTTATTGTTGCTAGTTTTTAATTCCTTTAAGCCTGGTGTGTGTGTGTGTGTGTGTGTGTGTGTGTGTGTGTGTGTGTGTGTGTGTGTGGGTGTGTATGTGTGTGTGATCACTGTCATCTCTTTTCATTTCTCATTAATTCTTGGATCCCTGTCACTCTTCACAAATGCCACAGTCAAGGGATAGTTCTGACTTCTTGTCTTACATTTTTTAAAATTTCTGTAATGTTTTACACTGTTGATCCTATCTTCTTAAACTATTCTGTTGACCTACATGATACCTCCTTCCTTTCCTTGGCCACCTTTCCTCACTGTCTCTCAGAGGGCCCCTTCTCTCACTGTCCATGTAGCCGCTGACGGGTCGTGTGGTCCCACCTTGATCTTTCTCATTCAATAATCTCTCCTTAGGCAATATCATCTAAACCTTGCAGATTCATCTGTCATCTGTTTGTCCCTGGCCCTCAAATCCACCTCTTCAGACCAGGTCTTCTACCTGACCAGCACATCTTCTAGAAGCTTCTGGCTCCCTCTGGGTGAATCACCAGACCTCAGTGTTAAACTAATCTCCATGGGGATCTTCACTCTCCCAGGATTTTCCCTGTTCCCACATCTCAGTTGCTTTCTCCCTTGACGACTGTGTCAATAGGCTAGTAACGTCTGTTAATTATGCCCTCTAATGCATCTCTAATAAACTCTTCATCATCAGCTGCTTCTTCGAGGGCCTTGTTATGGAGCATGCTCATTGAGTCATCTTTCTGATGACATTTTTCTGATGTTACTCTTTCTAGTAAAGGAAAAGCTGGGTTGGATCGAGAATGAGATCTGTATTTTTTCCACAACTTTCCATATTTTGACCATCGCTTTACACTGTTAGATAGTCCCGACCACAAAGAACTTACCATTTTGTGTTCTGAATTTTTTTTTGCCCTTCACATTGATTCATGACCATCTTGCCACCTATTTATAAGGGCTCTGTTACCATCCTTTATGATGGCTGGATTCTATGGCAAAGGCAGAGATGGGACTGCTACACCCAGCCTCGTGAGGATCACATCTGACTCATGAAGCTGAGTGTCGGAGGCTTCTGCCAAAGTGTAATGACCTTGAAAAGCCACTTAACTCAAAGAGCAAATTTTCCCATTTGCCAAATGAACCTAATCATAGCTGTTTGCCATCCCCAGGGGGTGTTGTACAGTAGAAGCAGGCTTTCGTATTTTACCAGCTTGCCTGTGCTTGTAGGATAGAAATAGCTTGCTTCCCTTTGTCTCCATCTCTGAAGGGAGAGCAGGTTAATGATCACCTTACCTTCCCAGTCATCGAGGTTTGAAAAGACTAAACAGGGCGGGCAAGACAAAAACACTGAGCTTCCATTGTGCTTTAGAGTCATCGATTATCATTTTAAAAAAGCTCCTTCCTGGGCTGGGAAGGTGGCTAAATGTGAGGGCTGGAGTTTGGGTCTCCGGAACCCATGCAAGAGCTGGGCAGGCATGGTAACCACCTGTAATCTTGATACTGATGAGGCCAGAGATGGGGGATCCTCAAGCCAAGCTGACTGGCTGGACTAGCAGGAATCCGTGAGCTCCTCGTTTATTTCGAGACCCTGGCTCTACAAATCAATTAGAAAATAGAAGATAGCCAATGTCATCTTCAAGCCTCTACACACATGTGGATGTGCATCCACATACATACACACGCGTTGCATATATACATGTACCAATACCACACATATATACACACAAAGAAACAAAAAGAAAAGATAAAAGTTAACTTCCTATCTTTCTCTCATACAGTATGGTCTTTGCCTGAAATGATGACGTTTCAATATAGAAATTGGACAGGGACCTGAGGACCTGTCCCATGCCCAATTCTTGTGTCTCAGATGAAGCCAAAGAGCTGGGAATGGGGGGAAGCAGCTTGGGAGCCCATGAACCCATGAGCTGCCTCAGTCCCTTCCAGGGTGGCCCATGTCTGGGAGAAGTCTGGGATCAAAAGGAACCTCAAACTTTGGGTGAGCTACTAGTAATTTCTTTTAAAAAAAAAATCCACCAGAATTAGAAAGGAAAGACACTGAGTAAATGGTGACATTCCATTTGCTCTTGTAATGTTAAATTAATGACTCAGCTAAATAACAACCTCATAAAATCCTGAATATAAGCTCATTTTCCTCTTGCTTTTTGTTGGTGTTTTGAGACAGGGTCTTACAGCATAACCTTGGCAGGTCTGGAACTTGCTTTGTAGATTAGGCTGACCTTAAACTTATAGAGGTCTTCCTGCTTCTGCCTCCTGAGTGCTGAGACTAAAGATGTGCACAGCCCATGCCCAGCTTCCTCCTGTTTACTTTAATGTAATAATATATCTATGTCAAAAAGATGACATATCCACTGTGTGATGTTCATAGTTTGATTAGAATTTTTCTGAGCTTAGATTCAGTACTCATCCATCAGTTACATGAAAGAAAAAAAAACTATCTATTCTCCCTTTTAGCCTCAGAATTCACAATGTGATGTTGATCTACCATCTTCATTTATGGTCATGTGAAAAATGCACAGTATACTCCATCTAGTCTCATTTTAGTTCCTTTCCGCATCGATGAACATTTGTTTTCCTTTGTTCTTTGGCTTTCGTGACTGCACAAGACACCGTTGAACTCACAAGCCTCGTGTGTCCTAAGGTGCATGATGCCATGTGGCTCACAGCAGAAACAGTACTGGTTCAGCCCGAGATCCCATTGCCTTTGCTTAGATTTGAAATGAGTCTTCGTTCAGTAGGGACTCATGTCTTTACCTAGGATGGCAGGTGACTACTGAGATTTCCTGAGTAGAATCAAAGATTCACTGTCGGCAGCTTCCCTGGTGGCAGGCCATCATCTAGTCTAAACCCAAGGATGCACAGCCATTGAGGGCCTTTTCCACTGGGGGAAACTTCTGCTTTTAGAGAGGGATTTACTAAGTCATGTCTGGTTTGTTTTTTGGAGGAAAGTGGTTTATTCATCTTACACCTTGTAGTCAGTCCATCATCTAGGGAAGTCAAGGCAGGAACTTGAAAACAGGAGATGATGCAGAGGCTATAAAGGAGTGCTGCTTACTGGCTTGTTCCTCAAGGTTTTCTCAGCCTGGTTTCTATATACTCTAGTACCACCTGCCAAGGGTGGTTCCACCCACAATGGACTGGGCCCTCCCATATCAATCACCAATTGAGACGATGAATCACAGGCTTATCCACAGGCCAGTCTGGTGGGAGCATCGTCACAAGTTGGGTTTCCTCTTCCTCACTCTAGCTTGTGTTCAATTGACATGAAGACAGAGAACACAGTAACAGACCCAGAAAAGCAAATGTTAAATGTTCTCTCTCGTGTCTGAAACTTAACTTCAAATATTTAGAGTTGAGTGTTTAATTTGGAGTGTGTGCGTTGAAACCAGGAAAGAAGAAAGATATCATTGTTGGTGGGTGGGCGTGGAGGGGGTGCTTAAGGGAGAGGGACTGTAGATCACGGGTGATGTGAAGGGGGGAAAATGAGGAGAAAGTTTAAGTGGGGAGAGGATGGGAAGGTAGGATAAAAGGCAAATGGTGAGGGATAAGTAACGTGAAGGATGTTTTTAAAAAATTTAGAGACATACTATTTAATAAGCTTCCTAAGAAATGTAATCTAAAAACAGAAAGGTTAATTGGAGTTATCCTACACAGACAAAAATTGTTCCTCCCAGAAAGCATAAGGTATTAAACACAAAGGATAGGGCAAATGTGTGCAACACACATTGGAGTTGTTGATCAAGGGAGTCCCAAAGTCTCCCCAAAATCCAATATAGGCTATTGTCATTGTTCTAGATTGCCAGTCAGAACTTGTTGGTGAGAGGTTGGCCTGGAACTCACTGCATAGCCAAGGATGACCTTGAATTTCTAATCCTCCTGCCTGTGACTCCCAAGTGCATGTACCACCACACCTAGTTCACATGGTGCTGGGGATGGAGCCCAGGGCTTTGTATATGCCACGCAAGCACTCTGCCAACTGAGCTACGTTCCCAGCTCCTTGTTTCTAATGTCATGATGTATATTTTAAAATTCATTACATTGTGTATACCTCAGGTTTACCACATGATGCTTTGAGGTACCTACAGATGGTACAATGGTTACCATAGTGAAGCAGGTTAGAGTGTCTACCCTCGCAAACAGTTACACTCTCTGGCAAGAGCAGCTAAAATCGACACTGAAAGAGATCGGAACACAATACAGGTTTATCAGCTTTGTTCTCGAGTAGACCATTAGAGAGAGGCTCTTGATACACTTTTTAGCAAAATCAGTCATTGCCAGAACTCAACACCAAGGCTTGGTGCACTCGCTGCACACCAGTCCTTCCAAAAAGGCTCCTTCCTTCCTTCCCTCAGCAGCAGCTTGGTGTGGGCGCCCAGCAGAGCCTCGCAGGCAGCAGAGCCTCGCAGGCGGCAGAGCTGGGCAGGAATCTGGCCTGTCATTAAGGAGCCAAAGCAGGGAACACACTGACATTGTGGGTGGGTTGCCGTTGACTGGGAGAGAGAGAATTCATCATTTGGACACCTGAACATATGAATAAAAATAGATTTTTCTAAGAAACGTAAAGCAATCTCAAATCTCTCCCAGGACTGTAGCAGCTTGAGTGAAGAAAAAAGAAGAAAGAAAGAAAGAAAGAAAGAAAGAAAGAAAGAAAGAAAGAAAGAAAGAAAGAAAGAAAGAAAGAAGAAAAAAAATGGAGACTCAGCTTTTTTAACTGACGTGTATTAATTAATTGAGCCTATTAATAGGGTTCGATGCAGTAATAACAAAGGCATACAGCACAGAGGGGTCAAGTGGGGGTAGTTGGAATTGTCATCTCTTTATCATTTCCTCTGTGCTGGAATGTCATATAATATGTAGTAGGTTATTGTGAGCCGTGGTCAACTCACTGTGCTTAGAACACCAGAGCTCAGCCCTTCTATCTAACTGTCTGCATCCCATCCTTCACAGCAGCAAGATATGCAAGCAGGCAAGCCTGCCACCAGTGGCATGCCCTTCAGTGGAGAAACCCATAAGGGAACGGCCTTTCCCAGAATAGGGTTGTGTGTCCACTGGCTTCTGCTTGTTTCTACCCAAGGGAGGGGCCCCCAATTGAGGGAACTCAAGAGGAAGTCGTCCAGGCAGCATATCCTATTCAGGTGCCTAAAACCAGGCAACAAGCTGCCTCCAGGAACCCAGGGCCCAGGCCGGAGGCACGTTGTGCTTCAGGAGCCGGTATTTCCCCCTTAACTGGCGTCCCTCTTACATAAGCGTGGGAAGAGAGGCTCAGGCGGGTAATTGTTTCTGCACTGGTCTTTAAAATGGTTCCTGCGATGTCATTTCATATGTACTCAACCGTGTGCACTCAACGATTTGAAACTAGGTCTTGTTGGATTCCCCGGATCCGCATACAGAAGGAAATGAGCCCACCATGCAGGGGCTGAGAACAAACTCACTTCATACTGAAGCCAACAGTCCACCTCCACGCGTCTTCCCCTTCCAGAAACTGCTGGCATGCACAGGAAAGGAGCGACTGTTGTTCCTATGTGTGTGTGTCCATGGATGAGCAAAGCCACTGGAGACAGGGTGGGTTCTTTTCATACCATGCCACTTCAAAGGATGTAGCTCTTCATAAAGGATGGCTTTTATTGAGATGCGGTGCACTTACTACTTAACTTCTCCATCTGACGAGTACAACACGGTAGTCTTAGTGCAATCTCGGCCCCTACAGTCAATTTCCGAACACTTCCAATACCACTAACCCCCCTGACTATTAGAGTTGTGTTCTATTCCCCTAGCCCTCCCTTCTGCCCTGAATTACCCCCAGTCTACCTCCATGAATTTGCCTATTCTGAACATTTCAAATATATGGTCCTTTCATTTAGCATAACCCAGGCTGTAATATGCATACATGATTTCTTTTTATAAGGAAGTGATACTTCACTGTACAGAAGACATACCACATTTTATTCATTCGCTCATCCCTTGGTGGGCACTTGGATTGTCTCCATGTTTTGATTTTATGCCTCTATGAAAAGCCTCGTGGACAAGTTTTCACATGTGCCTGTTCTCATTACTCCTGAGGGTTATGAGTGGGGATGGTGTGGCTGGCAGTAACTTTGTTTAACATCTTGAGAAACTGTCAGGTTGTTTCTGAGGTACGCAAGCTTCTTTCATTCCACATCACCTCCACAAAGGGATTCCAGTGTCTCTGCACGCTGGTGGTGCTGTCTGCATGTATCTTTTGAGTTGCAGCCAACCTCATTAGTGTAAATTGGTGTCTCATGGTGGTTGTGGTTTAGGTTTCTTTTGTGGCCAATGATACTGAGAGTCTCTTCATGTGCTCCTTGGTCCTTCTTCTGTCTTCTCTTACCTATTTTTAATTTGGTTGTCCTTCACTGCTGAGTTATAGGTGTTCTTTATAAATTCTAAATACAAGTCTCTTTTTATTTATTTCCCTGTTTTATGTGTATGAGTGCTTTGCCTGAATGTATGTATGTACATCCCATGTGTGCTTGGTGCCCACAGAAGTCAGAAAAGACATTGGGTTACCTGGAACTAGGGTGGGGGGAGGAGTGTTAAGACAGTTGTTAGCAGCCTGAGACCTCTTGCAGAGAACCTCTTAACTGCTGAGCCAACTCTCCAAGCCCCAGAGTATTTTTTTAAAAGAATTTATTTTGTTTTTAATTATCTGTGTGTGTGTAGTGACTGTGTGCAGGTGTGTGATATATGTGTGATATATGTGCAGGTACCTGCAGAGACCAGAAAAGAGCATCAGAACCCTTGGAGCTGGAGTTACAGGCAGTTGTGAGCTTTCCACCATAAGTGCCGGGAACACAAGCAGTACACATTCTTAACCACTAAGACATCTCTCCGGCCCCAAGATATTTTTTTGTCAGTTATATGGATGCAAAACTCTTCCATCCCTTCATCTGTTGTCTTTTCATTTCTTTCTATTGCATTTATTCTTTGGCCTTTTCATATGTGGACAAAATGCATTCTGACTGCTCTCCCTTCCCACCCTGTCAGTCCCCTCCACCGTACAAATTGTACTGGAGAATGGCTGACCTGCCAGAGACCACACACACACTTGTAGAGATTTGACTCTCCCGCAGAAATCATCAGCTATCCACAGCTCCTCAGTGGTGGAGGTTTGTGAGCCCCTCCTTCCTCCATGGTGGAATTGATCTTGTCTATATCCTATGAGGTAACTGAGGCTGCTGTGAGTTTATGAGCACAGTGGTCCTGTCATGTCAAGAAGACATTTGATCTGGCTCTTATAACATTTCTGCCCCTTTTTTCTGCAATGGTCCTGAGCCTTGGGTGGACAAGGAGTGATGTCAGTGTCCCCTTTGTGGCTGACCACTCCACTGACACTCACTCTCTAGACTTTGACCAATTGTGAGTTTCTCCACTAACTGCCCTTCACTGAACAAAGAAACCTATAAAGTGCGAGAGCTGCACCAATACTCTGTGGGTATATAGGTACAAATTTAGAGGGGAAGTTAATGCTGTGTCCATTTAGCTAAATAATAGTACTAGTATTACCCCTGGGGCCTATGAGCTCCTAGACTTGGGTCCTTTGCCAGATTTATAGTACCAGGTGTATGTTTCTTCCTCTGGAATAGGCTTTAACTCCAATCAGGAAGCAGTTGGTTACCCCTATGATATTTGTGCCACTGTTACACCATGGACATCTCTTGCCATGGTGACAGTGATTATAGCTCACGGGGTTCACAACTGGGTAAGACTCTTGATGGATTTATCCCCCACAAGCATGCACAGCACCATCTGTTGCTTATGAAAGCTTCCTGGTCAGTGCCTACTTGATTTCTCCATGTCCTAGGACTTCAGCAACAATGAGACATTTATCCTGTGGAATTCTCTGAAACCATCAGAAACAGTGAGCATTCTCAATGAACTTCTATTGTAGACATGTAGGATAAATTATTTATTAAAAGCAATGTACAGAACTGATGGCATAGCTCAGTGGTAGAACACTTGCAAAACATGTGCGGGGCCCTGGCCTCCACCCACAGTACTGCAGAGAAATGCAGTATTGCATGGTATATTATACTTCTGAAAGTCATATGTTAAAAAATAAATACCTATCTTTTCATGTTGACAGATGGATATAAAAAATGGAAAAATATATAGAATGAGCCTGTGGTTGATAGAACAAACTATCTTCCAAATCCCAAAGACGTGTATAATACCAGAACTTGTGACATGTTATCTATATGGCAAAGGATAACTAAGCTGCAGATAAAATTAAAGTAGCCAGTTAAAATAGAGATTAAGGTAGGTATACTGGCAACACTTGATCCAAGAAGTTTGAAACCAGGCTGTGGAATATAGTGTGTGTGTGTGTGTGTGTGTGTGTGTGTGTGTGTGTGTGTGTGTGTGTAGATAGGTATGTATGTATGTATTATGCAATCTTGAATCCCCCGAAATGCTCAGTGAATATACAAGGGACCTTCTAAGTGGAAGATGTTCGGCATGACATATTCAAATGTCATTACTAGTTTTGAAGATGGGGGAAGGGTCAAGAAATGTAGGCAGCCTTGAAGCTGGCAAAGGCCAACAAATAGATTCTTCCCTACAGCCTCCAGGAAGGAGCAAACTGTGAACATTTGGTTTTAGACCAGAGATACCCATTTCATACTTCTCATCTCTAGAACCACAAGGTAATTGTCTTAGGATTTCTAATGTGACGAAACACCATACAGGTATACAAGACATAGGGGAGATGAAAATGAAGGAAAGTAAGAACAAAGAAGTGAGGCAGACCTTATGAAAGACACGCAGTTGTCCTGTGTGGTGCTCAGCAGAGTGCAGGAAGTCCAGCCTAAGCAGGTGTTTTGGTTGGATCCCAGAGGACAAGAATGGACTACTTGGGGCTTGGATGGATTGCTGAAGATTTGAACTTTGTTTTGTAGTCTGTGAAAATCAGTGATTTTTTTTATTTGTTGTGAAAAAATGGATTACATTATCTCTGGAGATTAATCCTTCAGTGCAAAGAGTTAAGGAGAAAAGGAATAAGAGCATCCCCAAGGCCTGGGGCTGAGGACAGAAGACAAGGAAGGAGCAGAGTGCAGATGGGAATGTGGGAGGAGTCACTGAGGGGCTCAGCTCTGGCTGGGTTGGTAGGAACCACCTAAAACAGGCAAGGGAGTTGACCTTTCAAAGTTAAACCAAGTGTGAAGGTGGGAGCAAGCTGGGTGGGATACCACTGGTCTCCTGAGTGGATGTCACATGAGCAGTGGGACAGGAGTGATTGACAAGACTTTACAATACGGTGGAACTGAGCACAGTTTTGTCTCCATTGCAGGGTCTGCCTCCTGTGGGCAGTCCATCCCCTCTGCTTACCACTGATCATCCTTAGATAATGGGTCATTGTTCTTCCCCACAATTGCATAGCCTATTCTGTCTTACTTTATTTTCCTCTGACATCTTTTACTTTCATGAGTTTTTAGGGTGTGCCTCTTCTTTGAGCCCATTGTGCAGTATCTATCTACCATCTATCTACCTATCTATCTTCTATCTATCATATATATATATGTATATGTCTTCTATCTATCTATCATCTATCTACCTATCTATCTTCTATCACATATATATATATGTCTTCTATCTATCATCTATCTACCTATCTATCTTCTATCTATCATATATATATATATGTCTTCTATCATCTATCTACCTATCTATCTTCTATCTATCATATATATTTATCTTCTATCTATCATCTATCTACCTATCTATCTTCTATCTATCATATATATATGTCTATCTATCTATCATCTATTTACCTATCTATCTTCTATCTATCATATATATATATGTCTTCTATCTATCATCTATCTACCTATCTTCTATCTATCATATATATATATATATATATATATATTTATCTTCAACCTATCTATTATCTATCCATCTCTCTCTCTTCTCTCTCACTCTCTCCACTGAACTGTTCTTTGAAGATGTCCCCAGTCACCCAAGTAATCAGCATACACACTGTTGCAAGAAATCTGTCCTTATTGCTAATGTAGAACCTCCCACCAGAAAATCTTTACCTTCCTACATCTGCTAAAATGAGAGCCATGACCTCCTTTTGATATGCACCATAAATGCTAATTAGTTCAAAACTCCGATATGCACAATTAAATTTTATCTTATAGATATAATGTCTTTAATCAGAAGTTTTTCAGGGGTAAGTCTCATTGATAACAATGGGAAATTGAGAGCTGGTAAAAAGCAAAACTGGAAGACTACATGAAAGAGGCTGTAGACTCTGGGAAGATTCCTTCCACAGACATGTCTTCATGCACTAGCCACCCACCCATCTCCAAAGATAACCATCCCTCCAGGGTGCTTATGGCTGATGAAGAGCTCCTTCTGGTCAACCTTTTCCTGAAGGCCTGGGGACCAATTGCTGGTTTAGTTGTATAATTATGCAAAAAACAGTACTTAATAACACTGAAATTCAACATTTTGATGCCCAGGTCTTTCTGACCCATTCAAATTTATCACAAATTTAGAATACCTCACAATTGAAATATGTTTTCCCAGTACCCAGAATCTGCATACAGAGACATCTGTATCCCTTTTGTATTTTTTAGGAGATGACATAACAAGATTTAAGAAAACTTCTACGTAAAAGGCTTAGAATTTCTCTGCTTTCTTATGTTCAATGTGGAATAATAGCCAACAAGACCCAAAAAAAATTTATTTTGGAAAATAACTTTCTTTTTTTATTTTTAAAAATGTCTTTATTATTTGAAGCATTAAAAAAGAGTAAACAAAAGTTGGTATTACATTTCATTTGTTATGTAGTTTTCTCAATAAAGGTATAAAAATACAGAGCCACTTAGTTTTGTGAGCTTGTAAAAATGTCTAGACAATCACACTTACAGGACAGAAAAGGCATTTACAACATACAGTGAGAGAGAAGATAAAGCCAGTTCAACTTTCTATAAGCCATATCCCATCTCTTCAGTGACAAATGCGTTCTCCTCTACCACCTCTGCCTTGATGAAGTTACCTACATTTTTTTCTTCTTCATTTCCTTTCTTATTTTACTTTTTAAGGGTGTGTGTGTGTGTGTGTGTGTGTGTGTGTGTGTGTGTGTGTGTGTGTACCAGAACAACCAGAGTTATAGGCAGTTGTCTTCTGGGAACATAACTTGAGTCCTCTGCAAGAGCAGCAAGTTTCTTAACCACAGAATCTTCTCTAGCCTCTCTTCTTGGTGCCAATGTATTTCCTGCAATTTTCCACTTTGGAGCACACCTACAGATACTTAAATGGCCCAACTCTGTTAAGGGCGATTTCATTAGAAAGTTCAGCTTTCTCTTGGATGCCCATTTAAGCTTCTTCCCTATTCTCCCTAAATATCCCAGCCACATCTGTGAGTGGAAACTTCAAACTGTCACTTAAATACTAATGTTTTAGTGTATAAAACCTTGAAAATTATTTTACAAACACACAAATGGTATCACTTTCCTAATGACCTATGAATTTCATTTTGAGATGGTCACTGAGCAACTGTCAGATGATTTCCTTTCTATCATATCTGGGGTACAGTGCTCAAAGAACCAAGCTAGCCATTGGTAGAAGGCAGGCTGCGGTGAGCAAAGACCGTTGGCACAGTCCCAAGAGTGTGGCCAGAGTCTGCGAACACGGGAACTAAGAACTGGGACAGTATGAAGAGTTGTTATGTGTGTGTTCACCTCGGAGACTTGTGTCCTGTATCCAGGTTGGGGGCCCTTTACCATGAGAGATGGGGACGCGTGGGAGGTGGCTCACTCTCTGAGGATCCGTTTAGTGTGTGTCGTACAAGACAGCAATGTGCCCTCCTGGGTTTCTAGAGTCTCTTCGCCTGGAAACAGCAAGCTCCTGGTGATGCCTGTGATACTGGGGACCGTTCTCTGCCACAAGTAGCATTTGCTCTTTAATGGGTCACGTCCTTTCTTCGAAAGCCTGAGGACTTACATGCCCCTTCTGAGTTTCATCTTCCGTCACCCAATCTGCCACTCAGAGGCCAATGATCCAGGATAAGAATTAGGAGAACCTTCCACTCTCTTCCCTCTTTGTCCCTGGCAGATCTGTGACCATTCATTGTGGGCCTGGTGCGGCAGGAAAACTCACAGTTGAGGTTGAGTTGTCTTGGGGAAATGTGCAGTGAAATTGATTTTGTTCTAGATTCCAAGGATGGGAGTTCAGCCTGTGTGTCTTCACATCACATGAGTAAGGAATGTGATGGGGACAGAATTGTGCTTGGGCTTGGAGGTCAGTCACTGCCTGTCACTCACTGTGAAGACTGTGAACAGCTTCGTTAATGTTAACAGACCCACTCATGAAGAACGAGGCTAAGTGGATAACTAGCACTTGTGTTACAACATTGTAATGAAGCAGGTCACATCGGAAACACCAGCCACAGGGTCTGATATGACGTAGGTGACTACTGCCATGCATCATGGTGAATGTTTTAACCATGGCCATACAAAATTAAATGCCTTTAATTCTCTGTCATTGGTTCTCTATAAGAATAAAACTTACTTTGCAGAGGTGTAGGAACTATGGCATTTGAGAATATGAAGATGATATATTAGCCAATCAAGTATCAGCTGTAGCAAATGCCAGAAGGGCAGTGGGAATCTCATGTGCTACTTTGGGAAGCTATTTAGCTACCTTCCAAAGCTAAGTATTAGTGAAGCGTGGTGGCACACCTGCAGTCCCAACACTTTGGAGGCGGAGGCAGGACAACAGGAGTTCAAAGCCAGCCTTGCATACATAGTGAGTTTCAAGCCAGCTTGGACTCCATAGCAAGACTCTATAGAAAAAGCAAACAAAAACGGAGAGTCGGAGAAGGGACAAAGGACCAAACTGGGCGCTCTGAGGAAAGAACTCACCTTATGTGACAGAGAGAGGATGTGCAGCTCAGAGATAGAACATAGGCCTAATGTGCACAAGGCCCTGGGTCCCAACCACAGTGACAAAAAATTAGAAGACAACTCCCTACATGAGATCATGGTTGGCCAGGAGTCTATGAAGTGTTGTGAGTCAGAGCAAAACTGGTGTTTGCATGTGTGTGTGTGTGTGTTTGTTTTTTCATTAGCTTATTAAAAAGCAAATTTCCCTGAGGTGCTTTTCGAATATTTAGTTTCTGTCAGCCCTCCCCCTCATCCCTTCCTGTGACAGTTTTGGCTCACAGCAAGGCAAGCAGCAGGAACGTTGGCATGTCTCTCCTTGTTCTGACTTCCACGCTCTCTGGACCCCAGGGAGAGCTATTAACACAGAAGAGCGTGTCTCTGAGGAGCACAGTGTAGCTAGAGTTTCCCTGCCTGGCCCACAGTCAGGACAAATCTCTGTCACCCGCCAGTCCCACAGCCACTCAGACCCAACCAAGTAAACACAGAGACTTATATTGCTTACAAACTGTATGGCCGTGGCAGGCTTCTTGCTAACTGTTCTTATATCTTAAATTAATCCATTTCTATAAATCTATACCTTGCCACATGGCTCATGGCTTACCGGCATCTTCACATGCTGCTTGTCATGGCGACAGCTGGCAGTGTCTCCCTCCTCCGCCTTCCACTTCCCAGAACTCTCTTCTCTCCTTGTCCTGCCTATACTTCCTGCCTGGCTACTGGCCAGTCAGTGTTTTATTTATACAGAATGATATCCACAGCAGCACAGGGTGTAGGGTCCAGAACTTTGACACCAGCAGTACGTCTGTCCCCATCCTTGAGCTGTGAGCAGCAATCACCTGCAGTGCCCTGGCCTGCCCGGTTTCCATATAAACAGCTTCAATAACTGCTAAATTATCCAGGGATAGAAATGGCTTGAAATTAAGATCAAGAAGGATGGCGGGAGTCCAGGGTAGATGGCCACAGAACTGGCAGCTTCACTTATAGATACAGACACGACTGAAATATGCACACATAGGCACCGAAAGTGTGTAAAATATTCATTGCAGCCTTAGTTTAATAACTTCCAAGTGGGAGTGTCTATCAACAACAGAATAACTTTTGGTAAGTGCATAGGAATGGGTACAAACCCTGAGACTCCTTTCCTCTCCCGTCACTAAGGGTCACAACTTACATGCTTTTTCTTTTCCAAAGATACATTTTATTAAATTATGTGTGCACTGTTGTTTGTGTGCAGATATTTGCACTTGTATGCAGGAACCAGAGTTACAGGAAGTTGCTTGACATAGGTGCTGCTGGGAACTGGTCCCCTAAAAGAAGAGGGTACATTCTTAACTGCTGAACCATGTCTCCCACCCCAAGGCAGACACCCATACAACAAAAGACAGGTTAATAAGAGGAAAGTGTGTCAAGTTTGTTTAATCAAAATCTTATATGACATAAAAGCCTTCAGAAGAAAAAAAAAAGACCCAGAGAGACTAGGAAAAGCTGTTTTTGTGCTTACCTTCAATGAAAAACAGATAGGTATATGGGACTGTTATAGGGTCAAAGCACATGATTTTATAAACTCACAAGTTTGGGATGAGGGATCAGGATCCCTTCCCGCCTCCATGGTGAAAAGGAGTCTGTCTTGATCGTGTGCTCCCAGCCACGGCTGCTGTGAGTTCATGAGTGAGACAGTTCTTTCCTATCAAGAGGGTTCTTTGGGTCACATCCTCCCCAACTTCTGACTCTTACCATCTTCCCATCCCTCTTCTGCACTGTTTCCTGAGTCTTGGAGGGAGAGAGTGCATGCAGTATGGATGCCCTACTTACGGCTGAGCATGCCACACTGCTCTCTGAATGTTGACTAGCTGTGAGTTCCTCTGTTAGTCACCATCCATAAAGATGCTTCTGTGATGAGGTCTGAGAGCTACGCTAACCTGGGGGTACAGAGAGAGGAATGTAGTTGGCAGTTTGATACCATGTCCATTTAGCAAAATGATAGCAGTAGGTTCACCCTTGAGGCCTATGAACTCCTCAACCATGGGTTCTTGGCCATGTTTATAATACTAGGCATGTATTTCCTCCTACGGATCAGGCCTTACATCCAATCAGAAAGCATTTTGTTTCCCCCATACTATTCAGGTCACTATTGCACTGATGGCCATACCTTGACACACTGGCCTTTACTGTATCTCACAGGGTTCACAGCTGGGCAAAACTGCTGTTGACTTTTCCCCCCCAGGAAGCCTGCATAGCCCTTCTGTTAGAAAGCTTCTTGGTCAGTACCAACTTGATTTTTTCATAACCTATAGCCAAAATATGTGATATCTTCAGCAGTAGAGTATTACCATCTAGTTCTGATAGGCATCCAATAGTAATGGCAACATGTTGTAGTGTTTTGGGGTCTCCGAGGCACCCGGACTAACAAGTCTAAGGAAGGTGTTCCACACCTGGCACTGGGCTTTTTAATTTGGGCAACTGTGGCTTCTGGGAGGAGCATTATCCCCTGTGTAAGGTAACTCGAATTAGGCTCTTTCATATTAATAAACATACACACATAGCTAGGAATCTTATAAAATAGTAGGTTTTCATATGGCTTTTTCAAACATCCTTAGTATTAGGTATCCTCCTCCTGCTCCCTCTTCCTCTTCCTCCCTACCCTTCCTCTCTTCCCCCTCAACGCTCATCTCCGGTTATTCTCTTCTCCCCTTTTGGATCACCTGTGTTCTGCTCCCCCCTCCCTTAAGAGGTTTATAAAGAATTTAGGGCGATAAAACCAAGAGGACACTTGGGCTGGTTGTCACCATTTCCCACTCATGATCAGCCTCTCCTCCCAGCAGCCAGCAAGACTGTCAGCGATTCTCAAGACAAGCCTGTCTACCAAGATGAGTTGTCTCTTTCCACCACATAACCCCCTCAAACATCCCAGACTCCACTGAATAACTCCAACCATCAGGAACGAAACCTCCTCAACCATCCTGGACTGAGACTACCCTAAATAAGTTTTAAAAGGATGTTGCCACCTAAAATAACCATTTAAACATCACCAGGGCTTAAGGATGGCTCCGTGGGTAAACTGCTTGCTGTGCATGCGTGGGGATCTGAGTTCAGAGCCCTGCACCCATGGAAAAGCCAACTGTGGCAGCATGCACTGATAGCCTCGGCACTGGGAGGCAGACAGATCTCTGTAGCCTACTGGCCAGCCAGGTTAGGCTAGAGGATGAGCTCTGTGTTTGGAGAAAGACCCTGACTCAAAAAATAAGGTGGAAAGTAGTTGAAGAAGACACCCAGTGTCAACTTCCCAGTCTCCACATATGTACATATGGACAGCTTCACCTCTGCACACATGCATACACTGAGCATCCATATATGCATCACCAAAGTACATCACCCAAGAACATCACCAAAAGGGGATAGGGATGTGGCTTCACAGTAGAACACTTGTCCAGCATGCCCAAAGTCATGAGTTGGATATTCAGTCTAGCAAAGAAGGGAAGGGGGAAGCCATGTGGACATTCCATCCACCCATCCATGACATTCTGTGTGGTGAGCACAGCAGACATGACTTCTCACTATTCTGGCTTACCAGACTCCCTGGTTACCACTCACTACTGCAAATGCTTCCTGACAAATTACCTTGTCATTAAGAAGATACAGCTAAGCTCCAAGGGGTCCATCTTCTTCTGCCTCTAGCCTCTGCAGGCACCTGCACTCATATGCACATATAGTCACATAGATACATGTGCTGTAGAAATATGTTGCTATGATTGATTGATAAATAAATGCTGATTGGCCAGTAGCCAAGCAGGAAGTATAGGTGGGACTAGCAGAGAGGAGAATTGGGGGAACAGGAAGGCAGAGGGGGAGAGACACCAGCCTACCGTCCAGGGAGCAACATGTAAAGGCAACAGGTAAAGCCACGGAACACGTAGCGACATACAGATTAACAGAAATGGACTGAGTTAAGTGTAAGAGCTAGTCAGTGGTAGGCCTGAGCTAATGGCCCAACAGTTTAATTAATATAAGTTTCTGAGTGATTATTTTATAAGTGGTTGCGGGTCCATGGTGCTGGGCAAGACTGGAGAAAACTCCAGCTACATACACATAAATTTAAATTAAAATAAATTCTTTCTTTAAAAAGAAGAGCTGGGCACAGTGATGCACACCTTTAATCTCAGCGCTCAGGAGGCAGAGGCAAGTGGATCTCTGTGGACTCAAGGCCAGTCTGGGCTACATAGTGAATTCTGGGACATCCAGGGCTGCATAGTAAGACCCTGTTTTTTAACAGGAGGAGTGAGGAGGAGGAAGAGGAGGAGGAGGAGAAAATACTTTAGGCATAGGGAAGTCTTAGACTATTGACCAGGCATTTCCTATGACTTAAACAGAAAGTCTGAATTTTTGTACCCTAGTACTCACTAAGAGAAACATTCTGGCACAGAGTTATTTGAACAGCTTTTACAGATGCACTAAAACCCTGACGTTGGCAGTGTCTACAGCACTCCCCTCAGACAGCTGCTGAAACTGTTTCTAATAAGTGGGAGGGAGAAGGTGGGGCGGCAGCTGCCGGGACATGGCAGGGGAGGGAACTACCTAATTTAGGGTAGAAAGACCAAGCAGCAGAGTCTCGTTTCTTGGCTTGGAGTCCCAAACACTGAAAAGTGTATTTCGATTCCTTCTGTGACTTTTAAACTTGGCAATTTATAACTTGTAACATCTGGCTGCCGAGCTACAGGGAAACATGAGCAGAGACTCCTAGACTATCTCCCTCCATCTTCTCCCCGAGTTAACGTATCACCTGCCTTTGCTGCTCCCAGAACAGAATAAAATCCTTTAAAAATAAATAACACTTACCAATCTGTTCAAGCTGAATTTGGCAAGGCTTTTATCAGCGGGGCAAGAAGTTATTTAAGAAAACTGCAGTTAGTTTAGCAGAATAGTTCTAGCTAATTAATTGTCTTCTCCAAAAGCAAACTGGAAAGTGAATTCACCAATCCAAACTGTCAGCACAGACTTCTTCTAGGAACCCCGTTAAATAACTACCCTAATATTTGTCCCCAGGATTTTAATGGCCTGTTCGTGTGTGTCTTCTCTCTTTCTGTATATGAGACTCTCTCCCAGGCTCCTGGCGCAGATCTGGTACACAATATGTTTTGTTGAATTAATGGAGAAACTTGCCTGGTTACAGCGATGGGGAGAGAAGGCTAAAATGCTTACTGGTTCAGTTCAGCCTGTGTAACCAGGATTCCCTCACAGCAAATATGACCATCACTGCAGTCACCTATCTATCTTAGACCTTCTGCCTAGTCAATCTCACCCAGTATAACATAGTCAAATATGTTATTTGCTATTTAACCTTTTCAGGTTTCTTTCACACATGTAAACAAAATAAAAACTTTTAAAAAAAAAGCTGTGAGGTAAAAATACTAACTCACCTATAAATGAGCAAATACATCAGAATAACGGCAAGTCTTTGATCAGCAACCCTAAAAGCCAGGAGAGCAAGGAACAATATATTTCAAGCCTTCAAAGTAAATAATTGCCAGTCAAGATTGCTATATCCGCTGGACAGTGGTGGCGCACATCTTTAATCCCAGCACTGGGGAGGCATAGCCATGTGGATCTCTGTGAGTTCAAGGCCAGCCTGTTCTACAGAGCGAGATCCAGGACAGGCACCAAAACTACACAGAGAAACCCTGTCTCAAAAAAAAAAAAAAAAAGATTGCTATATCCCTCAGAGCTAACATCTAAAATTGACAGCGAAATAAAAGACATTTTAAAACAAAGACAAAAGAGCCAAACTAGAAATCGATAGCAAGAAAAATAACAGACACTACACAAAGACACAAAGTCATAGAGACTGAGAAATACATTGTTGGATGACAGACAAGTGTGGCTTTGAAGAAATCAGGGAAGAAATGTTAACAACTTCTAGAATTAAATGAAAATGAAAGTGTGACTTACCAGAACTTCCTGAATACACACAAGGAAGTTTGAAGAGGAACGTTAGAGCTGCATGCCAGTGCTCACATTAGAAATGTCAGAAAGATTTGACAATTGGGGCTGGACACCCAAGATCTCTTGTTCTCTGCATTTGGACTGATGGTAGCTTTCTTTAATGGTTTCCTTCTGATGTAAAGAGAAGTTACTTTCATGAGGATTGAGAGCTGCACTTATCTGTGGGGATAAGGCTAGCCATGTACAACACAATTCCTTCACCTCAGGCTCAGGGAACATGGTAGAAGAGAGAGGAGACAGAAAGATTGCTAGAGCCAGAGAACCAGGAAAGCCGCTGTGAGGTTGTGTCTGTGAGGAACGACAGGGACGCTACCCCTGTGATAACTCAACAATGTGGCTGCCTACACAAGACCTGAGGAAGCATAACACCAGTTGAAATGCTAACATGCTAGGGGAAATATCACCAAGATATTTCCATAGACTAAGAACTACGGGCAACTAAGAAATGCTGAGAGCCGAAGAAATGATCTTCTTCAGGGATGAGCCCCCTAATTGGTGATTCAATACTAGGCGGTCAGCCCTGAAACAATAGATACATAAATAACATTATACAGACTGAGCAGGCTGTATTTATATATTTAGGCATTGTGTGTGTGTAATTTAAATCATACAATGTATATGTCCTGATCAACAGAATTGCACTTTAATTAAGTAAGAGGAATATGAAAATCCACAAATATTTAGAAACTATAAAAATGAATAGTATATAGGCCAGTGAAGAAATTACAGAGAAATAAATATAGAAATGTGTGTGTGTATGTGTGTGCGCGTGCGTGCAACAATGGTAACTAAAGAAAAAGAGGACATGGTTTTGAGAGGGAACAAGGAAGGATGAGCACCTGAGAAAGGCTGGAGGGAGGAAACAGAAGGAGAAAATATAATTATATTTTAATTTTTATTTTATTAATTTTTTGAGTTGAGGATAGCTGGAAGTAGTAGCACAAATGGGTCTTCCTGGGTTTGAGGCCAGCCCTGGTCTCTGTTGTAAGTTCCAGGCCAGTCAGAGCTATATAGTGTGACCTCATCTCAAATAAATAAATAAAAGTCAAGGGTATCTCAAATAACCTAACCATGTACTTTAATGTCCTAGAAAAACAAGGACCAGCTAAACTCAAATGTATTAAACGGCAAGAAATAATGGCGCTCAGGACAGAAATTAATGAAACAGAAAGTGCATGAGCAATACATGAAATCAATGGGGTCAAAATTCTTCTCTTTGGAAAGAAAAACAAGACTGACAGACCCTTAGCCAAACTAATCAAAGGAAGAGAAGACCCAAATCAATAAAATTAAGGACAAAAAGATTTATAACAGAATCCAATAAAATTCAGAGGATCCTTCTTGGGAAATGCTTGGAAAACGTATTTTTAAAACTGGAAAATCTAGAAATGAATAAATTCTGAGGCATTTATGACTACAAAACTTAAGAAGACAGAAACAGCCAGGCATGGTGCCCTTCGATCCTAGCACTCATGGGTCTCTCTCTGAGTCTGAGACTGGCCTAGTCTACATAACGAGTGCCCGGCCAACCAGGTTTCTCTGTGTAGCCCTGGCTGACCTGGATCTCACTCTGTAGACCAGGCTGGCCTCAAACTCACAGAGATCCACCTGCCTCTACCTCCCAAGTGTTGGGATTAAAGGCTTGCACCACCGCTGCCCAGCCTGAATTTAAATTTAAAAAAGAAAAAGAAAAGGGATAAAGGATATAGCCAGGATTCTCTACCAAGAAGGAAGAAAGGAAAGAAAAAAGAGAGGGAGGGAAGAAAGGGAGGGAGGGAGGGAGGGAGGGAGGGTAAGAAAATCTTTGTTTACCGTTTTTTACGTAAGACCCCATGGTAAAACAGCAAAGTACTGCAACTCACTCATAATTCTATCTACCTTCAAATTTGTGTTTTTCTCTGAAGACTGTTAGCCATTTTTTGCCTGAATCATGGAAATGCTAATTCAGAAGTGAGAGAGAGTCTGGGGTGTTCTTTTATCATTAGCTGTTTATCTTTTCAGCAAAGCTGGCTGGGTAGAGGTCTGGAGGTGACAGCAGGTGGCCACCAGATCTCAGCCTGGGCATCTGCTCTGCTCATCAGCTTTTTAGACCCAAAGCTTCATAACTTAATTCCTCAGCTGAGAAACGGAAGCCTTAGAAAACATAATCACAGAAACTCAAGTTCCTAACGCCCTCCGATTCTTTCATCAAATCCCCAATGAAAAACACTGTAAAATTTGAGTGAGAAAATTACCCTTCTCTGAAGAGCCCCTCTGAGGCTGCTCCAAATCCCTGCTCATTCCTCAGGATACACCGCCCCCTGCAGGCGCTCTCTGGAACTGACACTCCAGTGACATCCCGGAGGCCAGAGTGCTTCTCCATGGAAACACACTCCGGCTGCCTTTAGAACTACAGTATTTTCCCCACCTCCAGGCTTCCACTGGGCACCAGGGAGTGTAGGATAGAAAATAAGCACCTCTTTCATTAGAGAAGAGACAAAGGCCAGCCGATAAACACCCACAGAAGAGGAAGGGCTTTCAGGGTCAGAAGAGGGATGAACAAAGCAAGTATTATAGTCTAGACTGCCCCATGTGAAAGGGAAGCTATGTTTATTAACCCTGTCTCCCCTCAGTGCCCCACTGCACTTGCGTTTCAGGCACTTTACTCATTACAATCTTGGAATTTCCTGCAGCAGAATATATACAGTCTGTTCCATTGCTGCCATAGCCGAGAACATTTTAACCAGAAGCATTTGTCCCTCTTCGTGTGCCCGTGAAAGGTTCTTCAAGTGATTATCAGTGAAGAGGTTAATCCATCTTGAATAGGTGAATGTTACTGTCCTGTCTAGTTTTGTGTCAACTTGACACACGCTAAAGTCATTTGGGAAGAGGGACACTCACCTGGGAAAATGCTTCCATAAGACTGGGCTGTGGCAATCCTGTAAGGCACTTTCTTAATTAGTGATTGATGGTGGAGAAGCCAGCCCATTGTGGGTGGTGTCACCCCTGGGCAGATGATCCTGGGTGCTATAAGAAGGCAAGCTGAGCAAGCCATGATGAGCAAGCCAGTAAGCATCACCCCACCAGGGCCTCTGTATCAGCTCCTGCCTCCGGGTTCCTGCCCTGTTTTAAGTTCTTGTCCTGACTTCCTTCAGTGATGCAGTGATGTGGAACTGTATGCAAAATAAACCCTTTCCTTCACAAGTTGCTTTTGCTCATGGTGTTTCATCGCAGCAACAGTAACCATGACTAAGACAATCATCTTTCCATTCTCTATCACCCAAAGCACAAGAAATTACTATAATTTACCTCAACGTGGAATTAATAAATGTGAATAGAAGTCATCTTTTCAACACCTAAGTGCGTAACTGGGAAAGCCAGTGAGACTAATTATTACTCTCTCATACTTAATTTAGTCAGAGTACATGTGGTCATTTAAATGCTGTTTTGGTTCCAGTGATAGGATATTAGTGGATCCTATTTCTGTTTTGCTCACAAATGCTTTGAAATACGTTTCTGCCTTGTATCACGGGCAGTTATACCTCGTGTTCAGAATCTGTGAAGGTGACAGTTCTCCACATTTCCTGGAAACCCGTTCTGTTGTTCATCAGATGCATGAGGTCTGATTTCTCTGAGTTTCAAAACTGCTGCATTTGTACAGCTAAAGCTGAAGGGAAGAATAATGGATGTGTGTGCATTCAGCTACTTTGAAGTTGTATTTCAAATGCCTTTTCCTGTGGCCACCTCCATTCTTTATGTCTTAACAAGTCAGTGTCAAGCAGGCAAGGCTGAAGCAGTGTTCAGGGAACCAGTCTCGCCTCCTACCTTCCCTGCCTTCCATCTGCAGTAGTATTGACCAATTCTTTAAAGGAAATGGAGTAGCCACTGTCAGCAGAGTGACCCAATCAGGTCCCTGAGTCTACTCCTGAGAGCAGACCCTTCACATTTGCATCACCCATGCCGCACACGGAGAAACCCTGGTTCACTAGGACCAAAGTTTAAAACATTGGAGCATAACGTGATTCTACTTATTCTTAGGCACATAATTATCAGCATCAGAGGTGTTTGGACAGCTTGTACTGTTGGACCTATCCGACCACATGGCAACACCATGTTGTTTACAAAGTTTACGTGCAACACATACACAATCGGCTTTGTGGGCGTGGACCAGTACAGTCGTGTGTGTGTGTGTCTGTGTGTGTGTCTGTGTGTGTCTGTGTGTCTGTGTGTGTGTGATATTTTAAGTAAGTTTATGATTTTTGTGTTTTTTTTGCATTCACAGCTACCCTCAGCCATGTGTAGCTACAGATTGGACATGCCTGGATTGTCTGCAAGTGAAATTGTTCTGAACCAAATTTTCATCTTAAGATATTGTAGGATATGTGGAGTTACCAATATAGCATGTGTTATAAAAGAGTCATGTACCCTTTCCCTAGTTCCCCAATTTCCCATTCTGCCTCCCATTATACCAGCTTGGGAAACTGTGGTAGAATGCCACAAACAGGGCATTGACATCATGTAAACATGCAGAGCTCTTCCATCACCACAAGGATCATCCGGGTTGCCCCTGTAGGTCCACACACCTCCTTGCCTGTCCCCTCCCTCTCTTTCCCTAATCTGCTCTCCATTTCTATGATGTTTTCCTCTCATATAAGAGGAATCACATGGTGTGGGACTTTCTGGAATTTGCTCCTTTTTTTCTTTGCTCCATGCTGGAGATATTCTGTAGTTTGTTCAACCTTCAGTCATTGACAGATCATCAGGCTGTTTCCAATTTGGGGCTTTTATAAATCAAACCAGTGTAAACATTCCCGTAAAAAGTTTAGAGTTCATCATTTGTCTTAAATAAAATTCCAGGAGGACAAGGGCTAGGTTGTATAGTGATTGGACATTAGTATTTTTAAGAAACTACTTTATGTTATACCATTTTATGAGTGACTCCCTTTCCTCGAATCTTTTCCCACATTTGTTGCAGTCATTATTGTGTATTTTAGCCATTCTGGTAAGAAGGTAATGCTCTGCATTCCATTTTCATCGTAGTAATGAATAGTGACATTGAATATCTTCTCCTGTACTCATTCGTGAAGTGTCTCTTCAGGACTTTGCCCATGTTTTCATTGAATTGTGTTTTTAGCATTGGGTTTTGTTTTGGTTTGGTTTGGTTTGGTTTTTTGGTTTTTTGTTTTTGTTTTTGTTTTTCGAGACAGGGTTTCTTGGTGTAGCTTGGCGCCTTTCCTGGAACTCACTTGGTAGCCCAGGCTGGCCTCAAACTCACAGAGTTTAGCATTGGGTTTTGAGGGTATCAGATACTAGTCCTCTGTGAGATGATGGTTTTCAATAATTTCTCCTAAAAGACTTCTAGAGAAGGGGAAGGGGGGCCAGGAGAAAGGGAGGGGCAGTGGGAAGAGTCACATGATCAAAGCATGACGTGTTTGTGGATGGAAACAAATGTCACAGCAAGACTCTATTAATCCAGCCAACTCATATGTGTTAATAATTGTAACTTTTAAAAGAGTCTTTCCCCCGCTGGGTAGCTTGTGTATAGTATACCACTTCTTTCTGATCAGGTCATACACTAAAATGAGAGTTTTCAGTTTTATCAAGTCCAGTTTAGTGTTATCCTTTCATGAGTGTTTAGTGCCACATCTAAGAACCATCTCTCGTCTCACTCCGAATCCCAAATATCTTCTTCAGAGTTCCTTCTTAAAGATTCTCTTCAAGCCGGGTGGTAGTGGAACATGCCTATAATCTCCCTCTCAGGAGACAGAGGCAGGCGAATCTCTGTGTGTGCGAGGCCAGCCTGGTCTACAGAGCGAGTTCCAGGACAGCCAGGACTACACAGAGAAACCCTGTCTCAAAAATATATATATATATCTTTTCTTCAGTGTTTTCCATCCAAGCCCAGGATCTGTTTTTGAATAAGTCGTTTAAACTTAGGTCAAAACTCTCCCTGCCAGCGTTTGTGTGCACTTACCCGGCATCATTGTTTAAAAGGTGGTCCTTCCTCTATCACACTGCCTTGGCACTGTCCTTGGCGGTCAGTTAGAGACATATGTGGGATTCTTCATTCCCTTCCACTCATTCCTATGTCTTGATTATTGACATTGACATAGTGTGTCTTGCTGACTGTACCTGCACAACAAGTCTTTGAATAGAGTGACCCTTTACACATTATTCTTTTTAAAAAAATCTTTTTTGCTGCTTTTGTTACTATATCTCCCAGAAAAAAAAATGTAAAAAAATAGTTTATTTACACCTACAAAAGTCTTTATGGGCAGTCAGGCATGGTGGCATACGCCTTTAATCCCAGCACTTGGGAGGCAGAGGCAGGCGGATCTCTGTGAGTCCGAGGCCAGGCTGGTTTACAGAGTGAGTTCCAGGACAGCCAGAGCTACATAATAGAAAGATCTTGTCTCAAAAAAAAAGGGGGGGGGTCTTTATAGAGTTTGACAGGGATTCCATTGACTGTGTACATCAATAGGAGGAAATGGCATTTCTAATTTGTTAAGTATAATATAAGCATACTCATAAGCATAGCAGCCATTTCCATTTGTTTAGCGCTTTCATTTTTTTATCAGTATTATACAGTTTCAGCCCATAGTCCTGCATTTATTTTGTTAGATTTGGACCTGAGTGTTTTGCTTTTGAGCTATTGGAAATTTCTGTGTTCCTAACTAGATATCTCCACTTGGTTTTCATGTTGTAGTATATCCTGTTACTTTGCTGAATTCACTTATGAGGTCTTTGGTAGTGTCTTCGGGGTTTTCTATGTAGGCCACAGCGTTATCTGCAGATGGGGACTGTCTTATTTCTTCCTTTCAACCACTGAGCCTTTTATCCCCATACTACACTGTCTAGAAAGTCCACCGCTACATTAACAAGAACGGAGTCAGCATTCTCCTCTTGTTCATGATTATCCAGAAGACAAGAGTCGGTCTTTCTCCACCAGCTGTATTGCGAGCTGCAGGCAGTATTCAATGCTCCGTACCAAACAGAGGATGATCAATGATAGTCCCGGGTTTGGTGACTATGTGCTGAATCCTGTCCACTATGTTTTCTGTATCAGTTGATTTGGAGAGTCAGAATGTGGGTGTACAGTACAGTGTGGCCCTAATAACTCTGTTAGCCTCTCCTACCCTCTCTCACTCTTGCTGAGATGCTCTTTCAATAAAGGATATAAGCTATCCCCCCAGAATTCTAACAACATGAGGGCCCCACAGGTCTGTGAGCTCTTAACTTTCCTTTTTAGTTTATTTTCTGTCCATTGGGCGGCTTGGGTGATTGCCTCTACTCTGTCCTCTGGGGCTCTGGCTCTTTACCCACCCTCTCCATTCTGCTTCTGAGGCCAGCTGCTAAGGCTTAGGTTTCAGTTGCTCAATTCTTTTTTTCAGTTCCAAAATTTCTACCTGATTCTTCTTTATATCTATTTATTAGCTAAGATTTCCTGATCGGGTTGGTGAAACAGTTTCTTTTTTTATTAGTTTCCAATATGTTTTTTAATTGTTCATAGTGTGTTCTGGGCTATTTGTTCTAGGGCTTGCAGTGATAGTCAGTAACCTACGCCCATTCCTTTTCCTGTTGCTGTGATGAAATACCCTCACAAAGCAACTTAAGAAGGAAGTATTGACCTTGGTTTGTGATTCCTGGGTTTGGTCCCTTATGATGGGGATGTCACAGTGACAGGAGCGTGAGGTCATAGGGTGGGCTGGAGAGATGGCTCTACTCCTTTTGGACCAGCAGGATGAACCATCGCTTTGGAACAACAAATTCTGGATGCCTACTCAGATTTCATAACATACATCAGAGTGCCTACTCCTCTTATGTGACTTGGTTAGACATGACTTGTCAAGTGAGAATAAAAAGTATGGTAACAGCTGAAGTGTCTTCACTGACTGGCTAAGAATTTCAGGTGATAGTACAGAAAGAACAGGAAACACACGCTGAAATGTGACATTCCTACAGTGTCATGAGAAAATACCATGCATAAAGTATTCCATGGAATGGTTTTGTTACAGTGTCGGGTATTTGTTCAAGAGCATAATTGTATTTTAGAAGTGTAACACGGACCAACTTTAAGTAGATAAAAGGTCATTCTACCATGACATAAATTTTACTAAAACCGTTCAATATTAAAAGAGATTTCAAATAACTAAAAAACAAAAGGCTATTTTAAATATTTCACTTACTTAGACTGATACACTTAAGTATAGATTGAGAAACAAAACTCAGGGTTTATTCCACTAGCATAAAAATTTTGCCAGGATCACTTGTGTAAAAAAGAACAAATTTTGTTAAAATATGAATCTATTTTATTTTTAAATCAAACAATACATTATTTTATTGCTTATAATTTATTTCTTTTTTCTTTTTTTTAATTTATTTATTTTTATTTCCTGTACACTGGTGTTTTGCTTGCATGTATGTCAGACATCAGATCCTCTGGAACTGGAGTTACAGACAAATGTGAGCTGCCATGTGGGTGCTGGGAATTGAACCTGGGTCTTCTAGAAGAGCAGCCAGTGCTCTTAACCACTGAGCCATCTCTCCAGCCCCTAATTTATTTCTCTTGAGAAAAGTTTGTATGCCTCTATAAGGATTTCATATCTGTATTGTATGTGTATGTATACACACATAGCTGTCTAAAAATATTATGTGAAAGTGGAAATTAAGAACAGTCAGGAAATAAACACGCATACAACACACATAGCCATGCACACATATATGAAGCTGTGCTGCTCCCGCTGTGCACACACATACGTGAAGCTGTGTTAGCCCAGCCGTGCTCCCTGGTGTCTACTGAGAATAGCTCTCTCCAACGCTCTCTACCCTGGGGCAGATCCTCATCTCATGCCCAGCTCCAAAGCTGGCAAGACTGACTCCATTACATAAGCCTAAAGCAGGTAACTGTCACCAATCCAAAGACATGAAGTCATGTCTGCTGGCGGGCACCTCTAATGCCAACATTAATGCAGGGAGATTTCAAGTCGGAGGCCATCTGGGGCTACAGAGTGAGACCTTGTAAAAGAGGGGGAAAGGAAAGAGGGAAGAGAGGAAGGAAACAAAAAATTCTGTGAAATGTTTGTTTTTTTCTTGAAGGAAATTCGATTCAGTGATGATAATCAATACTGGGGGTACTTTAGGAATTGTTCTGGCTAGTTGTATGTCAGGTTGACACAGCTATAGTCATTTGGGGAAATGCCTCCATAAGATTTCCGGTACTCAAGACTATCGTCCATTTTCTTAATTAGTGATTGGTGTGGGAGGTCCCAGCCCACTAAAGGCAGTGCCTCCTCCGGGCTAGTGACCCTGAGTGCTGTAAGAAAACAGACTGAGCTAGCAGAAAGCAGCACCTCCCCATGGCCTCTGCATCAGTTCCTGCCCCCAGGTTTCTGCCCTGTTTGAATTCCTGCCCTGACTTCCCTCAACAATGGAATGTAACCTGAGAATTGTTCGCTAAAACTAAACCCAAGGTGTTCATAGTCTCAGAGTTTTATCACAGCAGTAGAAACCCTATCGAAGGCAGGAATTGCAGGGTTAGCATTAATAAAGATGCAAATGTTATCCGAGATTCTGAAAGAGAAGACTGTAAAAACTACAGAGAGCTGACCTGGTATGAGTCTTGGGAGATCCTAAAAGGAATTTTTGTGGTTGTTGCTGTTTGTTTTTGTTTTGTTTTTTCGAGACAGGTGTTTTCTGTGCAACAGTCCTGGCTGTCCTGGAACTCACTTTGTACACCAGGCTGGTCTGGAACTCACAGAGATCCATCTGCCTCTGCCTCCCGAGTGCTGGGATTAAAGGCCTGTGCCACCACCGCCTGGCCTAAAATGAATTTTCCAGAGCTGGTTTAATGACCTAAACTTGGGCTGTGATGACTTAGAAACTAGGCAAGCAGTACAAGTTTACTGACAAGGATGACACGCACTGCCTTGACTTCCTTCTGTGACGTAATTGAGACAAGCCTGTGGAGCACGCAGCTGCATTTGGGGCCGTATTGGAAACAGGGTATTACATATCAAGTTTGCAGGGGAAAAAAATCGAAAGCAGACAAAGGAGGGATGAGTCATAGGTTACATGTAGTCCTAGCATTATTGATGAACTGAGGCAACTCAGAACATCACTGATTTGCCCAGTCTTAGTCAACAGAGTACCAACAACTGGGTGAGAAGATAGATGCCATGCAGATAGATAGATAGATAGATAGATAGATAGATAGATAGATAGATAGATAGATAGACAGACACAGATAAAGAGAGAGATGGATAGATAGATTAGATATAGATGATATAGATATAGATATAGATTATATAGATATAGATGATATAGATATAGATATAGATGATATCGATATAGATATAGATATAGATATAGATGGGAAGGTAAAAGGTGGCAAAGACTACAAAAGTCACACAGACTTGATTTCCAATTCTGAGCTTCCACACCTGCCAGCCTCAGTTTCTCCATCTAGAGTCGTAGTTCTCAACCTTCCTAATGCTATGACCCTTTAATATAGTTCCTTATGTTGTAGTGACCCCCAACCATAAAATTATTTTCATTGCTACTTCATAACTGCAATTTTGCTACTGTTATGAATCATAGTGTAAATATCTGTGTTTTCTGATGGTCTTAGACAAAGGGTTATTCAACCCCAAAGTGGTTGTGACCCGCAGGTTGAAAACCACTGATCAAGAAAGTGGGAATAATAATATTTACAGTTGTTAATAACATCCTATTATTCAGTGGTTAAGAGTGCTTACTGCTCTTCCAGAGGATGTGAGTTTTGTTCCCAATACCCACGTCTGTCAGACCGCTCACAACCACTTATAACTCCAGCTCCAGGGACTCTGATGCCCTCTTCTGGCCTCTGCAGCCACCCAGACATACATGGCAGACACATACCCATAAGTAAAGGTAAAAATAAAATAAATCTGTTATGAGTGGTATAACACGCACATTACATGAAGAAGGCAGAGCTAGCCATCAACTTCAACTTGATGGGAATAAAGTGCAGAAATCGCAATAACTCAACATCACTTCCTAAAAGAAGACCTAAACATCCAAAGAGAGCCTATTAGAGGTGAATGGTGTGATTACAGACCATACAAGCCACAGCTTCCTCAGACTGCATGCCAGCAGAATTTTCCACTGAACATAGACAGTCATGGCTGCCCCACATTCTGCACCTGTCGGCCCACGTCAGAATGGCTGACTGTGCTTCTGCATGCCCTGCTGTGAAAGACAAACTAACAAATTTGGCCAACTTTGGAGAAGAGTCACCAAGCTCCTTAAGAACCTGAAGACGTTGGCATAAGACCCATGACTCTCAGGGAGGGTTCTTGGCAAGGACATGAGAGTATGCCCAGACAACTGAAGAACATCACACAGATGCCCTGTGGTCCTCAAGACCTTTTGTCATACCAGTAGTGAGTACAGGTTTGACAATAGAGATTAGAAGAAAATCATCATTGAGAGAGTTACTCCCAAGTCCATCTTTAGTTCATCGAGTGAGCTTATGTATAAAGAGTTCATCCAAACCTATCAAAATAGTTTCACATAGTCTTTAACTTCCAGTTTGCAGATGTCAACATATCTGTGGTAGTTCATCTTGTCAATTTGACAGGACTTCGAGTCGCCTAGGAGATGACTCTCTGGGCATGCAGATCATCAGTAGGTTTCCAGAGAGGTTTCACTAAGGAGGAGAAAGCCACTCTGAATGTGGGTGGGCATTGCCATTCCATTGGCTGGGCTCCCAGACCAAATCAAAGCGAGCACATCCATTCCAGGACTCATCTCTCCCTGCTTCCTGACTGTGTGAACAGAACCGACCCCTGCTTCACACTCCCGCCACCATGCCTTTCCACCATGACAGTGAAACAAATTCTTTGTCCATAAGTGCGTTGGCCAGGTTCTTTGACATAGTGACAAGCAAAGGAACCCATACAAGCTCCTGACACGTCTGAACTGGGAAGCAAAAGCCTCTCTATAGTCATTGCCAAATAGCATTTAGGTCACTCTCCAACGGCTGCTAAAAATTACCACGTGGGCTTCTACTCTCTGGTGCATAAGGAATGATCTCACTTGTAACCAGTCCATTAACTAACTCTTCACAGCCTCTTAGCAATCTCTAGTCGCTAATGGGATTATTTTTTTTCTGGATGTTTTAACCATGGCAATATGTCTATCTTTGATGATACTGTATCAGGTTTTAATTCCTTTACTGTTTTTCAATTGCTGGAGCAATAAAGTACACTCTTTATTTATGGTGTTGTCAATCTGTATCCATGGGTTCTTCACGCAGATTCAATGAGCTATGAATCAGAAATACTTTCCAAGTGCTTCTGTGCTGAAAAAGCACTGTCTTCCTTTCTTGTCATCCTTTCCTTTAAAGAACAATAGAACAGCTATGTATATTGCATTTTCGTTTTTCTGGGTGTTATGAAGATCTAGACATGATCGAAGGTGATAAGGAGGCTGTATATACATTTACGTGTCTATATACGAGCATCTGCAGATTCTGGTGCCTGTGGGACGCTGCAGCCAATCATCTGCAGGCATCCAGGGATGCGTGTACTGTCCCCGTGAATAGAAGTATTTTTTTTCTCACCATGGCAATAATCATTTGTGAAATACTACTATATTACCTTATGTCCTTAAAACTTGTAATAAATCATCCGAAGAGTGGTTCCTGGGGGGAAAGTGGTAGCTTGTTTTTATTGCAATGGTCCTCAAATGTGTTGGTAGCAAAATTGATAGGAAATGAAATTGAAAAAAAAATAAAGTACTTCTGTTAAGGAGAGATTCCTACTTCTGGGTATATAGTCAAAAAATATTGAAAGCAGGGACTCAAGAAGTTATGTATACACTCATGTTCATAGCAGCATTACACACTACCTGAAACCTGGGGAGCAACTCGAGTGTCCATCCGCAGATGGGTACACAAAGTGTATTCAGTAGGACAGTATTCGGCTTGAAAGACAGACATGGAATCGTGTGCTAGTGTGGCTGAGCTTTGAAGGCCTTGCTAAGATCGAGAGCCAGTCACAAGAGGAAACCACTGTTTTTGCTCCACTTATAAGAGATACCTAGAGTGGCTGGACTTGGAGACAGAGAGTAGAATGGTGGTTGCCATGGGCTACGGGAGGAGGCTGGGGAGCACTGGCGTCCAGCAGCTCAGTCAGAAGAGCAGTTCTGGAAGGGGACAGTGTATGGTTGTACAATGATATAAATGTACTTAATGCCACTGAACTGTACACAAAAAAATGGTTACAGTGGTGATTTTTAACTTTTCATTGTGCATATTAACTCTTCATGTTATTGTAGGACATAGTGTTCCTTGTACATAATGCACATAATGTTCCTTGTACATAATGCACATAATGTTCGTTGAACCTATTCTACTCCTCACCTCCTGTCCTCTCTCTTCTCCCCTCTCCCTCCCATGAGTCCCTCTGCCCCCTACTCAGGTTCACGTGTGCTTTCATAGAGTAAAGTTTATGTGATGTGTGTCTTCTCCACAGTAAGAGAAAGACAGATGATTATAATGCAGTAAATCATCTGGAAGGTGGATATTACTATTATTTCTTTAAAAACAAGAAAAATGGGGCTCACCCAATGCTATGGATTCAATCAGTCCTTAAATTGAAGGTCTCGGGTTTACCAATTATGCAGAGCCAAGCTCTCAGAACAAGCTGGACACTGTAAAGCTCCTTGTGTTAAAAAAAAAAAAAAAAAAAAAAAAAAAAAAAAAAAAAAACAAAAAAAAAACAAAAAAAAAAAGCTGCCCTCCACAGCATTTCTTGCTGGATTATTTTCATTGATTTAGTTCTCAGTTTGGTCCTGGGCAAACTAAAGCAAAGGTTATTTCGGGTGATATAGATGATATAGATATAGATATAGATATCACATCCTGCATGTGGTTCTTTGGAAAGAAATCTTGCATAACCCCTGCTCTATTTTCAGCCAACCCCAAACTCTGCTGAATGCTTCCAAGTATTAAGAAGGGGTACTTCTTTTTCCCAAAGAGGGAACCAAATCTCCCTGGACCTGTGTTCTTCATAGTGGAAAAGTGTCACCACATGCTTTCCATCGTCCAGGGACAGGGCTCTTGACAGCACCCTCAGTCCCTGCCCACAGTCAGTCCTGCACACTTGCTGGATAGACCTCTCCTTCCATTCTCTGGTTCACTTCATGGCCTCATCAAAGCTTCCCAGGGCCTCTTGTCCCAATGTCTGAATGGGTCTTTGCACCCTACCACCCTCTCCCTCTCTTGCTATTCAACAGTTATTTGAGGAGGTCTTAGATGAGTCAGGCCTAGGCTGGGCTTGGGAATCCAATGACAGGTTTTCATCCCCTCAACCAGGGGCTGCTGTCTCTGGAAACCTACAGTTTGATGACACAGACTGGCCAGCAGGCGGTTACCACGTGGATAACCCTCCCGCCTGCGCTGGTTCACTCTGCAGAGCACAGCATTCTGGATATCAGCTACTCTACTGCCCACCCTCCTGTGCCCCACAGTCCCCTGGTCTGGAATGCCTTGTGTCCGGTCCACTCTACCCTGTGGAAATCTTGTCCCTCAGGTTCTAACTCAGAGTCACCTTCTCTCTGACGCTTGCCCTCCACATTATAGCTGAGTGTCTTCTTTTCCTATTGTGGCTTCCTTGGACTGGTAAAAGCCTAACCAAGATCCCCTTGAACTTGTTCCTGAGTGCTTGTCTCAGTCTGAAGACTGGAGTTCTAGCAGGCAGTATTCAGCTGTTCTCTACCACAGCCAACCCAAGCCATATGTACAGCTGGTGTCTTTTAGTTACTTTGTGTTCAATGCTGGATACTTTAAAAAAGTCTGAGAACATTTGAATTCTGAAAATCACAAGAACCTAAATGTGACCGATAGAAGCACATTTGAAACACAGGGAAATTCACATTTGCTATTAATTTCTGTATATGAGACGGTTCGCTGTGCAAAGTGTTACATTTGTAATTTGTATGAGTCTCATCTTACAGCTATGCCAATTATCCCAGTGTCTAGCACATGGCTTCACATATCCTGGGCCTCTGGCTCTCCAGCAGTACGCATAATTGAGCAGTCAGGTAATTCCAACTAAATCTGTCTTTTTTTTTTCCTGCAGAGAAAAGTTAATAGAGCAAATGAAATGACTCTCCAAAACATTCCCTTCACTTTCTTTGACCAGAGCCCTGGGGCCCTTGGGAAATAGGAATGTCTACATGTCTATAGCATTTGACAGTTGGAATGTCTAGCAGCTAATGCTGACATTTATCTACAATGTCAAACATTTACGGAGGAAATGCAGCAAAGACTATAGCATGAATCTATAGGAGTCCACTCCTTAATATGTTAATTATTCTATAGAAGTTACCTTTGTACATAAGCTGTTGCTTTTCTGAAGGGGCTAATCATTAGATAAATGGATCCTGTTCTGGATTTTCATTTCTGTGAAACAGAAGGAAAATTAACGTTAAAAAATAATATGGCATTGCAAAGGGAGTCAAGTTTAAAAAGATTCTCTATGCCTGGCAATGCAAGTGCATGGAATGAAGGAATCCTGCTGTCGTCTGTAAATACCTATTGGCCAAGAGCAATCAGTAGCATTCCTGTAATGATGTTTAGATGATGTGTATATAGTGGTTATGCTTATTCAATTCTATAAACATGCTAAGAACCAGTGAACCATGGACTTTTAGGGGTGGATTATGTCATAAGCATTTTTAAAATCCTTTGTGAGCACTATTCATATAGCCAAGTCAAACAGCCTAGATCCCCACTAACAGATGAATGGATAAAGAACATGTGGTGTATGTACATAGTGAAGTATCAGTCAGAGTGAAGAACACAGTCATGTGGTGTTCAGTAAGATGGATGGTAGTAAGGGTCTTCATGATAAGCAAGGTAACCCAGACTCACAAAACAAGCACTACACATTTTCTTCCACATGACAGAATCTTTTTAAGGCATGAAGCAGGAGGACTACTAGAGTTTAAGAGCAGCTGAAGCGGGGGAAGGACATATAGATAGTACCAGGATAGAGATCACCAAAAGACTCTGTGTGTGTATGAAAATGCCATGATGAAATCTGCTCTGTGCAGTTAGCCTACACTAACAAAAACCATTTATGAGATCTCAGTAAGTGAAGAAAAGTTCTGAAGACAATGGTAGTCTAGAGGGATGATAATTATGTCATTCCATCTTTGCTCACTACATCATCCATTTCATGAGACCATCCAGATACAGTCCCTGACGTAACTGAATCTCTATACAACTGTGAGCTATCCTATTAGCGATTTTAAGATTAAAACTCCACTGGGTCTGGTGGTGCCTGTATTCTCAGCACTGAGTAAGGAGGCTGAGGATCGTAAGTTAGAGTCTCAAAAGCCAGTAATCAAGTGTAGCTTCACTAACATACCATCTTCTGCCCTAAAGCCCAAGGAATCAAAGCCCCATCTAAGCCATGAATATTTGTGAGCACACTTTGATAAGGGTGTCGTGGCCAAGACCAAATATCTTCGTTTTCAGAATAGAACAAAGCCAGACATTGCCTCTGTGTTGTGTGGAATCACTTTATGTACTAGACAGAGTAAGAGTCAGAGTCAAGACAAGATGAAAAAGAACAGAAGCATAAAAGGCTCAGGTGGACCAGTCAGGTGACCCATCCCCTCGCTTGGGGACTCTCATTAGACACGGTCACATGGAATTACTTCTCTGCAGGAAAAATTGATGATGATGATGGTCATCATCATCATCACCAATCATCTGGTCATATTTTTAGTTCTATGTTGATCATTTTCTTTCTTGAGACATTGATTTGAATCTTCATGGTCTGAGTCTTCTCGAATCTTCTTTGCAATCACAGCTTCGTGACTGACCCCAGAGCTTCCCTAAGGGTTGTCCCTTAAGTGACTGTACTTTAGGGATGTGAGCGTGAATAGGGTTCTCTGGCCCAGCGAGGCCAAAATCCCACTTGAGTGTTTATGGACTTCAGAAAAATAAGTCTCAGAGGGATTCAGGAAGGACAGTGGAAAAAGACTGGTCTTATTTCAAGAGGTCAACGCTGAGAAGTAATTACCATCTCCAACATTTCTGATTGTGCACACCTCCCTTCTGAGAAGATTCATTCATTGCCACGGAGGGGGGCAATGGGCACACTACATGTTGGCATTTCTTACTGGGCTCTTCTGCACCAGGAAGTTCAGGCCAAGGATGTCCTGTGTGCATAGGTGCAACCTCTACCCTCTAGATAAGATAAAGTTCATTTCCTCATGTGTCGTGGGTTACTAAGGTATTCTTTGTTTTTGTCAGAAATGACTCACCAAAACTGAGCTATTCAGTTCCTTCTCGGGTTTTTTTTCTTTTTTCCCACTTTGAAATTTTGGAATGATGCCTTATTTTATAACAAGTGGCCAGGGTGACTGATTGTCACAACAATGCCTCATTTCCGCATCTCAGCCAGCAGACACTTTTCAAAAACCAGACTTTTGTTTCTTCCTTTTGAATATATTCTGTTTATGAAGACACCACTCCCATTGCGGCCCTAATGACCATACACAATGGCATCATCACTTATGTTGGGGATGTCATTGTTCTGGGTCATTTTGCAAAATAGCCAAGGAAACACATTTGTCATCATGCTCTCAGGTTCTAAGCAGAAGTGAACTTTAGCTTATAAAGCTCAACACGGTTTTTGAAAAAAGACATTTAAGAAAATGAATTGAAGTTTGCTGGTTGGGTAGAATTCTTGGCATGGCAAAGTGACCCAGTATGGATCACCAGAATAGCATTAACACATACAAAATATCCACATACCCTGGCAGAGGTGTCTTCATGCTTGAGAGCTGCCCAGATAACCTGCTGGACAGATTTCTAGAACAACTGATTCTTTCTCATAGTAATAAAATACAGTTTCCTTCAGAAAACAGATGTCCCACATCTGTTTTCATTTCTTTATCTGTACAAGTGATAAATCAAACAGCTGCTAATCAGATCCTGGGGATTCGATATTATCCAAAATATGTTTTTCAGCTGTTATTAAGCAGCCTCATGTAATCTTTATGAACAGGTGTGGTCTCATACATTGCCACTTAAAGGACATTTGGAATGTTCTGGCTTCCCATGGGTTTGCAGGGATGTGCTTTGAAAACATTTGCCATCTTTTTTAAATCAACACTTCTCTGGTTTCCAGTGCACACCTTGTCATGTACCTGGTAGCATATAAACTTATCTTCCTGTGAACCTTCATATTTATCTTCATGCAACAAGCTCTAGATAGCTTTTTCCCAGAGTTGACTAAATCTGATTTTTATTTGTTGTTAAATCTACTTAAGATGCTCCTAATATTCTTATTTTTAATCTGCATGGATAGCACTAATGTGTTTTCACAAAAAGGAGTGTTCAACTGCTCTAATGTCACTAGTAAATAGTTGATCTCCACTGATTTGAATGCTTTATGTATGTGAGGCCATTCAATGGAACATGGTCAACCAACCAACAGCCACAATCCTAAAGAAAAAGGGCTCCCCATATCCCAGCAGCCATAAACTGCCAGTAGCTCCCCAGCTAGCCATAGTGCCTCTTGGGCCCCTCCCCCATCTCTACTAGAATGTTCACTGACTTGATTTTTTTCAGGTCTGTGCAGGTGATCACAACCTCTTTGAGTTTGTGAGAGTACCTGCTGTGTCCTGTCCAGAACTGAGCATTTCATAGCATTCCTTCCCATCCTCTGGGTCACACATTTTTTTCTACCTCCTCTTCCACGGTGGTCAATAAATCTTGGACAGTGTAACACGAATTGCTAAATAGTCTTATTAATAAAAAAAAAAAAAAACTCAGAACCAGATATTGTTCTCTTCCAGGATCTCCAATGAACACTCACCCAAACTCCAGATCCGGAGTCACAGTTACCTGAGGGCAGTCAGTGAAGTCTCCATCAACAGAAGCCTGGACAGCCTTGACCCTGCAGGCTTGCTCACATCACCAAAGTTCCGCTCCAGAAACGAGAGCTACATGCGAGCCATGAGCACCATAAGCCAGGTGAGAGCCAGAAGAGCCTCCATAGCTAGCCATGGGCCATTATCAGTGAGACCTGAGAGGGCAAGGGTGCCAAGGTAGTCACACCCACACAGACTATTGATGGGGTCAACGGGAAGTGCAGCCAGATGCTGCAGTGTAGGCCATAGGTCCATCCCCAGCAAGCACCTGGTCTTGATGGTCAACTAGGAGAAGAGGGGCCCTTTGCAGGTGAGTCAGGCACAAGGTGGGAATCCTTGGAAATTCATAACCTATTAGCTTGGTACCATCCAGTTTTCTGGATGATGTTGATGAAGAATGATGCTTCAGCTGCAAAGTTGTTTGAAGGGTTCGTGCCTAGGGTAGACATCACTGGCAAAACCATAGTCATAAAACTACTGCGGCGTAGCATGGGGTCATCAAAGCAAGACTGACACACAGAACACATCAGTGAGTTTAAAATCTTTGTGAAGCTGTATGTAGTGGCACATGCATTTAATCCCACACTCGGGAGGCAGAGGAAGGCAGATCTCTGTAAGTTCCAAACCAGTCAGAGCTAGATGGTAAAACCTTTTCCCAAAAAGTAAATGAATAAAATTGTGAAAATTTTATAGACACTTATAAACTCCATAACCTTGATGTGTTTAGAAGAAGGGAACATGTCATGTCCCCCAGCAGGACACTGTGCTGTACAGCTGGCTGCTTCAGGTCCCTGTACTGTGGATATGACCTTCCTTGGGACATCACTGCCCAATGACAGTAAGATATCAGGAATGAAAAAGACTAATGCTGTCTTCGGGTCAAGTGGTGCAGTTCCACAGTGTAGTCATTTGGCCTTAAGAAAAAAAAAAACAGAAAGTACGACCATCCTTAATGGAGTTCTAATGACACATCATTTTTCTGGCACTGTATTCAACTTTCAAATGACACATTATCTTTAAAGACAATTTCAAACTTCCTATTACAGTTGCAACATTGTCATTATTCAGAGAACAGTTTCTTCTTCAAAGTCACTCAACCATGCACACTGACTTTTCTAAAAGGAGATGATTTTGTAAGAGTTATTCTCCTATAGTATTATATGTATATATTAATATATCTATGTAGAAGAATACTGTTGAATTTAAGCACATTTATCATTATTCACCAAAGGCTCCGAAGAAGGATCCAAGTGAAATGTTATAAACCAAGGAATTAGACTCGAGTGGACTTCTTAAACTTTCTTAACATATGAGACCTTTATGCTTAAAAAATTTCTTATGCAACTCCACGCATATAAGTTTATAAAATAACTGTACAAATTTACTGAAGATAAAACATAAATTTATTTTAAAGCAATTCTTTGAAATACAAATAATTGTGCCATTTATTAAAGACGAAAGTGAATTGCCATGCTAAAGATGCTATAAAGAACTCAATCCTGGCTGAACATTGGGTAGCAGGACCCAGAGTCTATTCGGTGTTTTTCAGAGTGTGCCACCATCTGTGCTGAGGATGCCCCTTCCCATGGAGATGAAGCACAAAACATCGGAAGTAGGTTCAAGGCCACCTAAGAAAGTGTCCCAATTGCAACCCAAAAACCATTTATGCAACTCAGATAACAACATTTAAAATAAAACTTCCTAACACAGTACAATCTAAAGATACACTAATTTGATACTTACATACTGAGAACTGACTCCCACATGCACACCCTGGCACACACACACCCCTACAGGTAACACACATACACATACATGCACATAAATACATATGTACATAAAGGTAACTTATTTTTTAAGTTAATGATGTAATAGTGGCTTGGGATATCTCTAATAATGAGAGTGTCATACAGGAGTTTCTGGGTTTTGATCCCTTCAAAACCTATGTATTGGATTGTTTTCAATGAATAATCTGTAGTCACACGTTGGTGAAAAAAAAACTTTTTAAATTGAATAAAATAGAAATCAGAGATGGGGTTGTTGTTAAGATATGCACATGGAGGGTTATAGGGTGGCTTAGGAATGTCCATTCTTGATTTTGTTACTATTTCCAAGGATGTTTGGTTATTATTATTTGTTAAGTTAGACATTCAGTTCCTTTGGTTTCCTATATCTGTGTGAGAAAAAAAACAATCCTATTAAGAATGTATGTTTAGCCTAGATGATTCAGTAAAATAAAAACAAGTTACAAAATTATGTTTGCTGTACAATTCAAATTTTACTAAAACTAGGAAAGAAGATGCATAAACCCTCTGGAAACATAGACACTCAAGGTTAATATCTGCAACCCTGACAAGAATAGATATTTCACTGTTTCTCTGTGATATTTGTTACAGCAATAATTAAAATGAAAAAAAATCAAACAAGTTATAGTTATGGGCGTATAACACATATAAAATATACAAACCCTTGCAGATCCTTAAACTCAGATTCTGATTCAGTGACTGAGCCAGAGAGGTGACCCAGCAAGTAAAAATGCTTGCCACCAAGACTGATAACCTGAATTTGATAGGTGGTGGTGGTGGTGGTGGTGGTGGTGGTGGTGGTGGTGGTGGTGGTAAGAATCCAGTCCATCAAATTGTTCTCTGACTTCCACAGGCATACTGGTGGCACACACACACTATATACATATATACATGTGTGTGTGTGTGTGTGTGTGTGTGTGTGTGTGTGTGTGTGTATCAATGATCAATTTTTTTTAAAAAGTACAGATTCAGAGAGCTAAAGAGATGGCTTAGAATTCACGAGTACTTGATGTTCAATTGTAAGGGCCAGAGTTTGAATCCCAACACCCATATAAAAAGTCATGCAATCTGCACATGTCTGCATCTACAGCTCTCAACTGAAAAAAAATATAAGAGGATAGCTGGGCTTGCTGGTGTCCACCCTAGCTAAGAGAATGCCAGTACTAGATTCAGAGAGAGACCCTGCCTCAAAGGAAGAGGCAGAAAACTCAGTGTGTAGCCTTGAACTCACCTGCCTCTACCTAAGGCATCATGCTGTTATTGTTGTTATTGATTAATTATCTGTTTTTTTTTTAAAGAAGGTCTTACTTCAAAGATCTTCATGAATGCATTGTAAAGAGTTTATAGATTAGGCCAGCCTAGTGGTGCACACCTTTAATACCAACACTCCATAGGCAAAAGCAGGAGGCTCTCTGTGAGTTCAAGGTCAG
Organism: Peromyscus californicus insignis; assembly: GCF_007827085.1. Taxonomy (NCBI): domain Eukaryota; kingdom Metazoa; phylum Chordata; class Mammalia; order Rodentia; family Cricetidae; genus Peromyscus; species Peromyscus californicus. The sequence continues at coordinate 38,983,526 of NW_026294514.1, read as the reverse complement.
CCAGGATTACATTCAAAACCTAAAGCTAAGGACTTTAAAAGGTCCTTGGACAGCCAGGATTACATTAAAAACCTAAAACCTACGATCTCAAAAAAAAAAGTTTATTAAACTTTTTTATGAAAAGTGAAACCTGTAAATAGTTTGAAATCTTGATAGTGCTTCTTAAGATTTTGACATATCTAGGCTTGGCCGGTTTTAGTACAGAATATAACTTGCAAAACAAAATAAAATAAAAAATGTATGTTCCATACTCTGCACTCAGTGAGCTCCAGTCAACCTTGAAATTATTTGATGAACTAGTCACTTCAAAGGACAAAATAAAACAGTTTACAAAAATAGCAGTTGCTAAAAAGTTACATTGAAATACATGAACCATGACCAATGAACTGGCTCTTTAGACTCCCATTTATAAATAAGGAGTACAGAACCTAGTGATGAAATGCTTGCCCAGCAAGATGCCCAGGGTTCCATCCCCAGCAATGCAAAATTAAAGCTAACTGGAAACAGTCAACAGAATTATCAAGAACGCATTGGGCAAAAGCTTCCTTCCCATCCTGAATTTCCTCACTGCTCTAGAAACAAAGCTCTCTCCTTTGGGAGGGGAGGTAGAAGGTACATGCACCAAAGTATGCAGGTGTGTGTTCCAGAGCAAGAGGCTCTCCACTTTGTTTTTTTGAAGCAAGGTCTCTCACTGAAATTGGAGCTCCCAGATTGGCTAGGCTTGCTGGCCCATGAGCTGTCAGGATTTGCCTGTCTCTGCCCCCCAGTGCTTTGCCCAATGCTTCTGTTACAGGCACATGTAGCCATGCTCTGTGTGGTGGTTTGAAAGAAAATGTCCCCCAAAGGTCGCGGCACTATTAGGAGGTGTGGAGTGGGTGTGGCCTTGTTGGAGGAAGTGTGTCACGGTAGGGGTGGACTTTGAGGGCTCATATATGCTCAAGCCACACACACACACAGTGTCTCGGTTCACTTCCTGTTGCCTACAAGATGTAGAACTCTCAGCTACCCCTCTAGCACCATGTCTGCCCGCCTGCCGACATGTCCCACCCTGATGATAATGGACTGACCCTCTGAAACTGTAAGCCGTCATCTCAAATGTTTTCCTTTGTAAGAGTTGCCATGGTTATGGCAATAGAAACCCTAAGGTACCCTATTTTTCACTATAGATACTGAGAATTCAAACTCAGGTCCTCTGGCTTGCAAAGCAAGAGTTCTTACATACTTAGATATCTTCCCAGCCCCAAAGCTCTCTTGCTTAAAAAATGTCATCTATTATATTATCAGCTAGATGCCATTGACTTACAATCTGTGGCATAAAGGAAATAATAAAACACATTGGAATGATACATAACCAATGCTGCTCTTGTGGGGAATGAAGTTTCCAGATACTGGGAGGGAGATATTGGTGGCGAGCTGCCAGCCGGGGTGTTTACCCTCGTGTATCTGCCCGCAGGTGAGCGAGATGGAGGTGAACGGACAGTTCGAATCCGTGTGTGAGTCAGTGTTCAGCGAGCTGGAGTCGCAGGCGGTGGAAGCTCTGGACCTGCCCATGCCTGGCTGCTTCCGCATGCGGAGCCACAGCTACGTGCGAGCCATCGAGAAGGGCTGCTCCCAGGACGACGAGTGCGTGTCGCTGAGGTCGTCCTCCCCTCCCCGCACAACCACCACGGTGAGGACCATCCAGAGCAGCACCGGTGAGTGAGCCTGGGGCCCTGGGGCCGCAGCTGCACACCAGCTGTCGAGGAACGGGATGTCTTTGCTGTAGTCACGTGGCTGTCCGTAACAAAATGCCACCTGTGTCCCACACAGAAAGACAGTTTCCTTACTTGACCCTACCCACGCCTCCCGTCATGCTCACATGCTCCTTCGTCCATCACCATGCTAAAATCCACAGGAACAGCTACAGCTATGGTCCTGGAGAGACAATTCAGCATACTCCTGTTGATATTGCCCTACTCAGGCTTTCCAGGAGCAAACTCTGGGCTGAGACTAAAAACACCTGCCTCTTGGAGTCAGACTGATTCCTTTTTATTCCAAGGTGGCCATGGTGTGACTCTTCCAGGAGACCTAAAATATCGTGTTAAAATTCAAAAAGAAGAAGAAAAATGGACAGACTAGTAACATTGACTAGGCATGTATGAGTTTTATTACAAAAAAAAATCAGATTTATTTCATTGCCAGATATAAACAGTTCCTCCCTCTAAACTATGATTTTGCAAGGAAACTGTATTTTTATGGGCAGATTTTAGGTGCAGAAGCAGGGGAAAGCTTAACTGTTTTCCATGGTGCTAGAACCTGCAGTGTAATACAGCCTTGCGCTATGTGTGACTAAGTAACAGTTGAGCGCCAAGAAGAAAATCCCTCCACCTTAGCCAAGTTTAACTTTATAATTGAATTCAGCCTAACTCCAATAAAGTCTTTCTACGAGCACACCATCAAACTTAAGAGTCAAGATAAATAACGATGGATAAATTAGAAACGCCCACACCCAGGATATCCTATTAATAAATGATGATGAGTGAACTAGAAACGCCCACACCCAGGATATCATATTATTCTGTGTTAGAGCTAGGGGCATCCATGTCAACATTAGCCTGGCATGGTGACGCATGCCTGTAAATTCCAGTCCTGGGACGCTGAGGCAGGAGGATTGTGAATCTGAGTCAAACACTTCAGACTAAAACCTGTCTCAAAAAAAAAAAAAAAAATTAATCACAGTAATTATCCATTCCAGAATTTTTGAAGGCTTGAGTGATAAATCCTCTAAAATCCTACTAACGAGAGGTAAACAATTGAGGTAAGGATTTGTGAAAAACCCATAGAAGCAGAACAAAGACATTTTGGCCATGGCCAACTGAGAATGCTTCTAGTGCCAAAGCTTAGCAGCAGGCTCAGCACCGTGACCCTGGCCAGTCACGTTCAGATCGAAGGTAGCACATTCGATACTTGGTAGGAAATTCCCCGAGAGCAGTGTCACACGATGCTAACGAAATATAGGCAATTGGTGAAGCGTTCGAAATAATGTCTTCTAAAAATCAGTCGCAGCACATCCTGTGTGTTTCACGTCATGCCGTACATGTGGTTTTGAAGGTCTGCGCTCTCCTACAGCTTATCGGTGTGTGTGTCTGCTGGTGTTCCCCATTCCCCACCCTCATCCTCCAAACAAACCTTCCCTGGTGCTGGGCCCGTTGCTCTCTAACAATTGCATTGCCTGCCAGCCAAAATCATTCCTTAAATGCGAATAGTTCAGAGCCTGGCCCACTGGGGCCTGGGAGGAACTATGGAAGGAGAGGCTCTCCAGCTTGCTCCTCCCCCTCAGAGAGAGGTGTGGAGATAAAGTAGCAAGGAGACTCTGACTGGCTGTGCCCCTGTTACTGTGGCTTTTGTCACTAACAGACTGTGACTTGCACTCTCCACGGCAGTTCTTCTCAGCTCTGCAGACACTCACTGCCGACCCTGCCAACTCCCTCTCTCTGGAGACCCGCAGAGTTCAGACTATACAGTTGCCAAATAAGATCCAGGCTTCCCAGTTAATCTCAGGTAAATAGTGAGTAATGTCTAAGAACCCCAAATATTGGACAGGAAAAGAAGCTGGACTCTGGGGTCTTGTGACATGGAGTGAATGAAAATGAGACTCAACCACACACTGTAAACAAAACACACAAGGCTCTGTCTGTGTTGGGACTTCCATTCACTGGCTGACTTCAGCCAGGTGACCCAGAGGTGACCAGGCTGTTTGCTTGGACAAAGGAAGTTTCAGACATTCGTTAATTTTTTTATTTTATTTTATTTTTTTAGAGTGGGCTAAGGCTTGGTAATCATCAGTTGGTTATAAGCATGGTTTCAGGGGATATTTTCCTTTTTTATGTGCAAGCATTCTGGCCTCAGGATTTGCAGACTATCAGGAAGTGACTTACAGCTGCAACTGCTGGGTTACTCCTGCTATCGGCACAAACATCCTGTGTAAATGTCCACCCTATGCTTGGGGACTAGTCATTGGACTGTTAGGATTTTCAGGACTGTTAAGTCCCACCTGTTGCTGGCATCTTTGTCTTGGCCTCATGGTTTTGTCCTTATAATAAGGATGAGGGAGTGTAGGCACTTGAGTTGTCAAGAACGGGTGCTTACAGGAGACAGTTGTGTAGCGTGGTCTGTCTGAGGGCAGTGGGATCAGGATCTGTCCCTGGTGCATGAGCTGGCTTCCTGGATCCTATTACCTATGGTGGGACACCTTGCTCAGCCTTGATGCAGGGGAGGGGGGCTTGGTCCTGCCTCAACTGAATGTACCAGGCTTTGCTGACTCCCCATGGGAACCCATACCCTTTTGGGTGAGGGGATGGTGGGAGTGGGTTGAGTAGGGGGAGGCTGGGGAGGGAGAGGAGGGATGAGAGGGGGATCTGTGGTTGGTATGTAAAATGAATTTTAAAATTCTTAAATAAAAAAAGAAGAAGAAAGCAGAAGGGCAGGATAAACACATCCACTCCAAAGAGCAGTAGTCAAGATTCACCCTGTATTGTAGTCTTGGACAAAACACTTCTGAAATCATCAACATGACTAGATGCAGAGCGGAGTAGAGTCTGGCTCAAAAGTCAGCAACAAAGGAGATAGACGTGATACAGAGACAAGGATGCCAGGCCTTTTATCCCATCTTAATCATACATTAGATAGCTGTGGGCTCTGGGAAAGAGTCGATGCTTTTAGCAGAAGTGGTCTCCCAGTTTCTGAGACGTCACCTAGACAACGTTATCATAACCCACAGGCCAGAGGCATTATCTCCGGCAACCCAGACGGAAGCAGCTAATTCATTGCTCAGCTGTGTGACCTCCAACATTAGTGACTATCGGTCAGCTAGGCTCAAATGCTGGGGCTCTGCTAGGCAGGTTGTGGGGTATCTGGATTGATATTGGGAGCATTTTGTGGCATGAGGTTTTCCCTTGTTCAGTATCACTGTGCACTGGTCTCAAACCCTGCTGGGCTTAGCTTGGTTGTAAAGAACTCCCAGTACATAACATTCTGGCCTTGTGGCCTAATCTGGTATTTGATGACCACGGTGCTTTAAAGGCCCCTAGTTTATTTGATTCTTGCCCCTTTGCAGTGATCCCTACCTAGCTCAGGAAATACTGAGACAGAGGCAGTGTTTGGAGTCTTTGCAGTCTTTGCTAGAATCCAGCAAGCCTATTAGGAGATGAGTAGTGCCTATGAAGGTGGCCTGGGTTGCCCCACCTAGGCTCTGAGTTGCCCCCCTGGGGGGGCCTTAACAGCAGGCCCTGTATGTGAGACCTCCCAGAACAGGGACAGCAAGTGAAGACCCCAGAGACAGCTGCACCCCCACCGCCGTCCTAAGCACATGCAGCATCCACCTGCAGCTCTCTAGGTGGGAAGGCTCTGTGCTCTGTGATTCACTCCAGGTGAGGGAGAAATACACCATGCCAGATTTTTCACACAAGACAGCTGTTGGCTTCACTCTCAATCATCAAACATCATCATTAACTAAATCATGGAACTCAACATTAACTAAACACTATGGAAAAACAAACAACTTTGAGTAAGAAAATCATTATATTGGATGCTGAGCAAATCTATCTGATATTTAAGAGCACAGCGTGAGAAATCCCAGTATTATGTTTCATGGTCTCTCTATCTTCATTGATTTGTTGTTTCTGAAAGGAATCCGGAACTTATATCATGAGATTCTTTGCCCGTTGTCCTGCCCCACCCCCAGCACATCTCCTTCCCTTTTCTCAGGACTAACATATTAGGATTTCTTGTTTTTTTTTTTTTTTTTTTTTACAAGTCGCTTCTTTCTCACACTGGAGCAAATCTGATTTCCTGTAGGAATCTATTCTCATAGGTTTGCTAGAGTGTTCTAAAGCAAACACTCACCTGTAGTCATCAGAAGCGACTTTGCCTTCTTGAGGTTCCCCGTGTGTGGTGGTCAGCCTCCTTCAGGGTTAGAGAGCATGATGGAGACTTCTGCTTTGACTTCTCTTCCTTTGCTCTTTATTCGTGGACACTCACAACAGGTTCCATATTGGCTAAGCATCCTCTATCCAGAAGAAACGCTCCCTTTCTCTCATCTTCTATTATTTCTAAGACTTCTGTCATTTTTAAGACTTTGATTTTTTTTTGATCTGTCCATTTTTAATACTGAACATGTCCAACAAGATGTTCTATTGATCTTTTCTCTTCCATCCTTGCCCTTTGTGCATATTTGGTCAACCAAATCATAAACAAAAGTCCGTAAAAGAGCCACAAGGAAGAGCCGTGCAGATGTGCTCAGTTGTAGATAGCTCCAGGGACCTTCTAGAGGCGATGAGCTGGTGAGGACCGATATGTCTGCTCAGATCACAGTATATCAGGGAGTTAGTGACTTATCTTTATGTTTCCACCGATATTGACTCTCTAGTTTATGTATGAGAGAACTGGGTATTCTCTGATCCCATGATCTACTCCAGTCACCCAGATCACTGTGAATCCAATAGATTGGATAAATTTCTAATAACTCTCCCTGTCTGCGGGATGCTCCCTAATGCTTTGATACAAATACATATTGTGCCATCATTTGTGACAATGTATCTAACACACACACACACACACACACACACACACACACACATCCCTGCAAAAGAATTATTGTTTCTTTGTGATAAGAATATTCTTCTGAGCTGGGCATGGTGGCACACGCCTTTAATCCTAGCACTTGGGAAGCAGATGCAGGCAGATCTCTTAGTTCAAGGCTAGCTTGGTCTACAAAGGAAGCTCCAGGCCAGCCAGGGCTACAGAGAAACCCTGTCTTGAAGAAGCCAAAGCAAGGGAGACCTTACCCCATATGAATGGAGAGAGAGGAGGAGTGATGGGGGGGTGGAAGGGAGGTGGAGGGAGGGAATGGGAGGAGAGGAGGGAGGGAAACTGTGGTTGGTATGTAAAATAAAATAAAGAAAAAAAAATTTTTAATGGTCAACACAGAAAAATACAGCTTAAAGAAACCAAACAAAAATGAAACACAAAGAAGTAGTCTGCCTATTTTGAAGTATGCAATACCTGTTATTACGTTACACGCAGCTTGCTGTGCGCTGGGGCTTTGTAACTTTTCCCTCCTGCCTGTGTTCAGTGACATAAGCCAGACGTAAAAAGATGGACATCACATGGTCTCCCTTATATGTGAAGTCTAAAGAAGCTTGATTTCACAGAAGTAGAGAATGGAACAGTAGACAGCATAGGCTGAGAGGACAGGAGGGGGGAGGAGAGAAGGTGGGCAGAGCTTGATCAATAGGTGTAAACCTGTCCAAGGTTTTATATAAACCACTGATAGTTAAGATCAGAGCTATGATAGGAAAGGAAATGAAAAAGTGAGATAATTAGCTTCATGTCTGAGAAAAACAAACACTCTTGCCTCATTCATCTGAATATTTTTGGTAAAAGTAGATCTTGGTGACCCAAATAAACCCTGACATCTCCGCACAATGATGGATTAAGCCTACTTCTTACAGAATACACCAATGCAGTGATATGCATTCAAGGTGAATTTTCTTTTTAGCTAGGCAAACTGGCGTCTAGGCAGGCCCTCTGCCTCTAAGCCCAGACTGACATCTGGTGATGCCAATAACCTGAATATGACATCATATTCAGATGAAATATGATATCACAGCTGTATGTAGCCACATATCAAGAACAGAAACATGGTAATAAGTGTGTAGAAAGAAAAAGAAAAATCAGTAGTGGAACATACCTATAACCTCAGCACTTCAAAGGCTAAGACAAGAGGATTACAAGTTCAAGACTGGACTGGGCTACACAGGAGACCTTGTTCCAGATGAGGAGGAGAAGGAGAAGGAAGAGGAAGAGGAAGAGAAGGAGAAGGTAGTGGCCACAGCAAGCATTAGGACTCCAAGTGAACACAAAATCAGGATAAAAGGGCCAGATCTTCCAAAAACAGCCCTTTGCACTTACAGGATGCTCTACAAATTGCGTGATTATAAATTTAATGTGAATTCCTTTGTATGTAAAGTGAGATTAGAATGCAGCTTCTCCTACCAGACTTACTGAAGTCTTGGATTTCAGAGTTATTTCTTCCTACCAGGCACTAAGTTAATTAATAAACGTCTAATAACACAGCCAGAGAAAGTTCAGAAGCACACAGCCAGATATCAAACAGAAGCCTCTGAACAAAGCCCCTTTGTGTTCCGTTCAAGATAAAATCAAGTAATATATGTTCAGATATTGCCTGGCCAGGCTCCTTGCTCTCTGCTAATGATGTTTCTGACTTTGAACCTCTCTACATAAAGTTGGACAACTACCTACATACACCTTGAGAAACTTAGGCAAAAAGAAAGAAAAAAAAGAGCAAAATTTCTGGGGCAGCCCACTCGCCTAGTCTATTTTATAGCTGAGAAGACTGATAAACCTCAGAAGACTTTACTTTAGCTCCCCCTTTGTCCTTGGAACACTTGAGATGAGATTCCTCTCTAGCATTAAAAAATCATGAAAGTGCAAACATTCTGGCTGACATGAGCATAATTTAAAATCGGAAGAACACCAGACATTTTCATCTCACCTAGCTACTCTAAAGTACGGAAGTCGTCTCTTGAGAGTGGAGTGTCCATGCCTTATGTAGCCAGCCAGGGGTCCGTCCACCTTTGCCCAGGGACAACTGTCATGGGCAGATAGTGAAGGGGACCCCGTGGAGCTTCTGGGGTGACTGGGAGTGTGGTGAGGCTCAGATAAGATTAGTGGGGCGGCATTATGCACGTTACACATCAGGGTGCCTCCACCGTGGCTTTGATTTCAAAGCTCTCCGTCTGCGTTAGTTCACTGATAATGATCATGGCTAGCCTTTGTACACATACTACTTGACAAGCGTGGTGAACCAACTGCATGATTACCTCATGGTATCCTAACAAACGCTCTATGACACGTATGTGATATTATCTTCATCATACAGTTAAAAAAAAAGAAGGGTGGGAGAGATGTGGCTGAGCACGTAGTTGCTTGATTAAAAAGACGTGAAAGCCTGAGGGTCTGAGTTAGACCCTCGGGACCCACTTAGAGGTGGAACCAGAGAAGCGACTCCACAAAGTTGTCCTCTAGGCTCCACACAGACCCCAGGGCACTTACACATGTGCACACACACATTAACACACATACACAATAATAATAATAATAATAATAATAATAATAAAAATGTTAAAATTTTAAGAAAATAAAGAGTTTACACACCTTGGCCAAGTCTCATAGGTGGTAGGTGACAATGAAAGATCTCTAATTATTTCTATCACTGTCTACAAATGTTTTTAAAGAGTGTAATATACTCTGAAATAACAAAATCTGTTTCTATAATGAAAAGACTGGGAAATTTTCCTTTATTCTTCCTTCTCATAAATATTAATTTAGCTCCTGCCACACTGAAAGCTGTATTTTCCTTAAAATGTTCTGAAAAACCTCTCTTTCATAAAATGTTCCAGGTGGATCTCTGTGACCAGCCTGGTTTACATGGTGAGTTTCAGGACAGCCAGAGCTACACAGGCACACCCTGTCTTGGAAAAAAAAAAAAAAAAAAAACCACACAAAAAGAAAAAAAAAAGAAAAGAAAACCTTTTGCCCACATATTATTGCCACAGTCTCTCATGTTGCATTGCCTGTGAAATGGCTGCTTAAAAGTGTTTAAAAATAGAAATGTAAATGAATCAAGAAACAGCCTATAAAAAGAAAGCACCCTCTGGGTTTAAAATTCCCTATCACATTTTGTCGTGTGGACCGTGTGATGGATTTGAAGATCAAATGTCCATTCCCTGTCTAGCCACAGCTCTGCCGGGCGGTACTGACTAGGGAAAAGGAGTTTCTGCCAGCCGGTATGGAAACCAAGCGGGTGGCAAATGCTGCTTTGTGTGGCTGATGAAAAAGACAAGGGTCTCTCTGCCCTGGTGCTAAGTGAGAAAAAAAAAAAATGCCCTGTGGTAATTTAATCCTGCCGTGACAGGTCTCTTTCTGGAGCTGGAAAGCAAAGACACAGGATGACCCAGTTACAGAGGTCAGAGGACACAAATTAGTAAATTAGGGTCCTTCCCTGTGACGATTAGTCAGACAAAAATTTCTAAATTAAAAAAAAGGAATATGAAAATATAGCACATATAATCTCACCATTTTATAGACATCATTTTAAAATAAAGAAACTTTTTTTTGGACAGGGTCTCAGTGTAGCCGAGGCTGGCCTCCAATGCACTATGTAGCCGAGGATGACCTTGAACTTCTGATCCTGATTCACTTTTAGATTGCAGGAGTGCAGGAATTCAACGGCACACCATTTACAGGGTGCTTAGGATCAAACTTAAGGTCTTGTCCATGCTAGGCAGATATGCTACCAACTGTGTTAACCCCAGTCTTCAGAAAATGGTTCAAAAAGAGAAAAGAAAAAAACTTTAGACAAGGAATCAGCAAGAAGTGAGAATGGGGACAGAGCCGTGGGGATAAAGAATGAAATATAAAGATACATAGGTATGGGAAATGTCATAGGAAAATCATTACTTTGTATGATAACTTTAAATAACTTTAAAAATAAGTAAGTTTCTCCTCAACTCTGAAAGACAGATAGATGCTAGGTAAGTAGGCAGGTAGGTAGATAGGCAGGCAGGCAGGCAGTCTAGATCAGACTGATCCAATTCACAATGCGTTTACACCAAGGAAGTTCAACTGGGAACCATACCTGTAATTAATGCTGATATCAAACAGCTCCCTAAAGCCCCTTTGATGTTTTAAGCATACTTAGCTCCAGGTGGTGAAATCAAGGCCTGAGGTTTTGAATTTCTGCTACTCCTCCCAAGGTGACTTTCAGTTCCCTTTAGGAGAGCCTTTTTTGATACTTGGTGTCCTTGTTTGAAAACAGAGACAAGCAAACTGAGCATACCGGGCCTTTGCCCTATTGGCATCTGAAAGAGTGTTATATTTGTTTTAATGACAAACCAAGGGCTGTGCTCTGAAGGGTGTTCTGAAGTGCTTCTTCACTCTGTTGCTGTACACACTGTTTTTATACCTCCTCCTTCTGGTTATCATTATGACCGGCAAATTCTAATAATTGCTAATCTAAGTGACAGAGTATAATAACTGGCCCAACTTATCTCTAAAACTACAACACACTGTCACAATTTAATTTTATGCCTAGAGTATTTTACAGCTTCAAGGAGACATACGATAGTAATATTATCAGTCTGCCTAACCAGTTACTGATTTGGAGGTGGATCAGACCTCGTTAGGGCAGAAGGACATCCAAATTCCTGAGTAGGGTTGGCACCCTGTCTCTTTAAGACAAACCTTGAGTTTCTTTTTCATCCACTTTCTGTATCCCGCCCACCCCAATACATTTTAAGAGCAAGTTTTTTTTCTCCCCTCTAAAATGTCAATTGTGGCCAGAGGATCATGGGACTTTAAATGGTTGCTTTTATTATTTTATCATAAAACTTCTTTCTGTCATCTTTTGTATTAAACTTTTTATTTGGACATAACAGTGGATTGGACTTGGTATGGTGATGCATTTCTGTACTCCTAGCAGTCCTGGGGCCGAGGCAGGAGGATTGAGAGTGGGAGACAAGCAAGTTCTAGGGCAGTGAGCACTACACAGCTAGACTTGATCTCAAAAGGGAATGAATAGAGCAGGAGAACTGTGGATTTATAGGAAATTACAAAGAGTGCCGGGACCCTTATAACGTTCTCATTCCCTCCAACGGTAACATGTAGCCCAGGTAGTTCTGTAATACCAAAGTAGGACAGTGATGTTGGTATGATGGGAATGGGTGTGGATTCCCATAACCACCATGCAGTCAAGATATAGATTCATTTCCTTATAAGAATCAGCCGGTGTCCACATTCTGCCAGCTTAAATAAAGTCTGCAGAGCACATGCTTGGCCTGCTCCAAGAGCTAGGTTCAATATACAACACCAGAAGAAGAATCTTGAACTCGGTTCCTGGACAGGGTAATTGAAGCCATCCTGTAGAGAGATACTTGCTTTGTTGTTGTTTCTCATAACTATAAGAATTCCAAGATGAATCAAAAACATTAGTTAGTGGTAGAAAGCAGAAAAAAGAGTTTTCTTCAATGTGGCCACATTGGGAAGAGGGACCAAGAGATCCAATGACTCCCCAGTTGTCATCTTCAGGGTCCAGAAGTGACATTGAATAGAGAGTCAAGGATATACACATCTAAGTGGTCCTGGTCAAGGGTGGTCCTGCCCACCACTCACTCACCATTGACTGGACTTCAGGTTCTTCCTATAGTGGGTGGTCCAGCAAGTTGTTGGAACTGTGGAATCTCTTTCCCAGAGCTGACTTTTTCCCAGCACGAGATTCCTAAGGAAAATTCTTCCTATTTGGGGTTCATTGTTCCTCCAGTCTGATTGAGACACAAGCCTGTTACAATCCCCCACTTCCTGTCTTCGCACCTCCATCTTGAGGTGGGATATGCCTATGTTTGCAACAATATAATGAACAGAATGCAAGTAGAAGCCAAGCTTGAAATACAGTTAGTGCCAGGAGCCCATGCATAGAACCATTTCTTATGACCTCTTGGCTTTTAGATTCTTTGGAGAAGGCTGAAACAAGCAACTCCGTCTTGTTGGTTTGAGGCAGGGTCTTGTCAGGAAGCCTAGGCTGGCCTCAAACTTAACAATCGTCCTGCTCCTGCACCCCAAGTGCTGAGGTCAGAGGTAAGCACTGCTGTGCATAAAAATCCTTTTTAAAACCTCCTTCCTTGGTCCTCCTAGTGCCAGCTGTTGAGGTTTGGTGGATTTGGGAGGTTTTTCCCTTTAGATGCCAGTAGCAGTTCATTTACAAACCACAGTTGCAGGTGACTTCTGAGAGAATGGAGCTTGGGACAAAGGGCGAACGCTACATCAAACCAGCCCACTCTGTCTTGAAAACATAAATCCGTGTCTTTGTAGTTCGTGCTCGGACAAAAGGAAAATTCTCAGAGACATGCTCTTAGGTTTACCTGTGTTCCAGCCAGCAAAGCTCCCTGAGCAATTACAGAGTTCAGCCCACAGTGTAGCCCAGAGAGGACTTTTTGGAAAATAGAAAAAGTGAAGGGCGAAGTGGGAGTGTGGAAAACCATTCCTGCTGTTATTCGTGCGACGGCTGGACATGTAGCTCAGAAGCAGAAGAAGAAAACTCAATGTTGATAAATGTACACTAAAAACAGCACTAAGGAACCTCTGTTCGTGAGACACATCAAAGCATTAAAAACACAGGATCGTGCTTACTTGGATCCTGCATGTCTTTGCACACAGCTCTGGGAGAGCAGTGCTCCTGGGTAAGCAGCGCCGTCCTCTAGAGCTGTTCTGCCTCACCCTCTCAGACCTCTCTCTTGACTTTGCCTCCCTGCTCCCTTCCTCCTTCCCCAGGATTAGCTCAGTGGCATTAGGCCATTTCTCACACATTCTAACAGCTCAAGTGAAACATGAGGATAAAGCAGCCAAATACGAACAAAGCCATGCTAAACGGTTGCTCCATGTCTAATGTACGTGCTTCCAGAAATCTCTAGGTGAGATAACATGGCATGGATAAGGCCCCAAGAATTGGCAATAACATTCCCTCTAATCATAGGCTCACATTTCATCAGAAAAGGACACAGATGGCTGAAGTGTATCAGCCAAATCTTGTAAGGTAAGTCGGTAGCAGTGTGAAGCCTTCATCCAAGCAAAGAGAATGTGTATCTGCAGTGTTAGGTACCGAATTTTATATTATTTTATTTGGGGATGGGGTGGTATATACATGTGTGCAGTGGTCCATGCAGGCATATATGATGTCACGGGTCAACATGTGGTTGTCTCTTTATTTCTCTACCTTATGTTTTTGAGGTAGGGTCTCTCACTAAACCTATAACTCACCATTTCAGCTAAACTGGCCGGCCCCAGTATCCAAACATCTCTGCCCTCCAACTCTGGAATTGCAGGCATGCACAACACACCAAGCTTTCACTGGGTACTAAGGATCCAAGCTCTGGTCCTCTCGCTTGTCCAGAAGGCACTCTGCCTTCCAAGCCATCTCCCCAGCCCTGTGAGCTTAATTTTAAAACCTGGTAAATTTAAAACAGTATATCCTTTAAACCTGTGAGCGTATCTCCCATGTGTGCTCATGTTGAACATGTCTAACAGAAGATTTTCACTCACAAATGATGAGCACACCAGTCTGTTTCCCCCTGAGCTTCATGGCCTTGCTGTTAACTTTAATATCCATTTGCCTTCTCATCCAGAGCTGCCTTTGGGGGTTGTACCTCCCTCCACCACTAGCCCTGGACCTCCATCCTTGTGTCAGACAGCTTTCTGAGATAATCGACTTACAAGGAGAAAGGAGTTGTTGTGGCTCATTACTTTGGGCAGTACATCATGGCAAGAGCACATGGCAAACAAAATCCTCATCTCATGGCCAGGAAGTGAAAGAGAAGGAGAAAAAAAATGGATTGCGGTCCACAGTTTCCCTTGAGATCAAACTCCCAGGGAACTAAAGTTCGCTCTCCCAATAGGCTACGCATCTTACTGAGTCCACTACCCAGCATCACTAGCTAGGCATCAAGTTGTGTGCTGCCCAACGTGGGTGCTGGGGACTGAACTTGGGTCCTCTGCGAGAACAGCACATTCTCTTAACTGCTGAGCCATCTCTTCAAGGAAAGGCAAGGGTCTTCAAGGAAAGTGCAGGCCTGAAGTGATGTACTCAAATTATATTTACTGCTGACACAATTATGTATCTTTAAAGGGGGTGAAGGGGCTGGAGAGATGGTTCATAGCTGCCTGTAACTCCAGCTTCAGGAAAATCCCACACCACTGGCCTTCCAGACACCTGCACTCACATACACAGTCTCACATGCATACCCACATACATACACATAATTAAAAATAAAATAAATCTTTTTTTTAGAAAGGAGGGTCTGACAGGCCTGTAGTACCCAGATCAGCTCCTCCCCTGAGAAGCTACTTCAGGCATTGCCATCATCAGGAACTGGACATCCCCACACAGAACTGAATGCTGTGCTCATTCAGTTACCATATGATTTGAAATGGACAGTCATCTTCCTAGTCATCATTATCTTTGGATTTCTCACATATTCATTATCTCTTTCCACGTATGTCATAGGCTAAAAGATAGATCCAGACAAGTAACTGACCACTGATTTAAAGTATCTATCGGTTCTGGGCCTTCTGCAAGATATTCAAACCTTGGCCACCCACTGAACATCTGCAGGACACCAGGCTTCCCACAGATAGCATGACTTAGCATCACACGGATGTCACACACCACAGCAGATGGTGGGCAATCAAATACTTATTATGTAGCTCAGGCTATAATGGGGAAGGGGGGGCAGCTCAAAGCAAGGTCCTCATTCTAAGAATGGAAATGTAAGCAAAAGTATAAGTCAGCCTCTTGCTGATGACTACAGCTCCCTCCAAATCTACCACCCCAACAGCATTTATACCTGATTTCAACCCGAGACAATTACACATGCTCACAATTCTGACTGTAGCAACCTACTGTAACATTCATTCACTCCCCCTTTTAAGCCGAACCTTCCTCTGGCTTTCCAACTCTTTCCAGTTGCTTGAGTCCTGTGTTCACACCCTCAACTCCATCTATCTTCCATCGGACCTGTTCTCGCCCCTCTCTTTCTTTACCTTTTTCAGGTCCTGCAGAAGGCGGTCAGGGGTTCATTCAGTTGCAGTTGGATAACACTAGCCCAGCGGGCTAGAGTTGTGGGTGGGGAGAAAAGGAGAGGAGACCAAGGCTCAGTAGAATTGTCTTGATTCAAAATTAAGCCTGACTGGACTCCAAGATTCTGCTTCCTATGCCCACATCTGACTTCTTCAGTTCCCTTAGGAAGCCTGCTTACATCCGGGACCATTGGCTAGTTGGAGAAAAATCACATCATGCAGCTATCAGCTCTTAATATGAAGGTTTAATGACACCATCAGACACGTCAGGAGAACTCCACGGCGCTAACAGGCAGAACAGGAGAAGCGGGGACCCTGGTAAGACTTCGCAGTGGGAAGCCCTAGGTGGCCAGGAGCTTAAGGACCCATCCCAAATACAACAGATTCTGACAGCCTTTCTAGAAAGGAGGATCCGACTATGGATGGTGAGCTGCTGAGACTGTAGGTCCCACAGCCAACGTAGTCCCAGGCTCCATGAGTCTAGGCCTGTCCCCAACCACAGCGTCTTCTAGTATAGACCTTGCTGTGGACTAGGGGTCCTAGAAAAATCCAGAAATAAAATGAGCCCGTTTTCAAGAGGAACCAAGGGTGTGTGAAGTACCAAAAACCCATTTGGTAAATGTTCATCCCGGCTTTGCAGCCCCAGTGGTTAGAGAAGCGTCTGTTAGAAACTGAACTTCTATCCCTTGAATGACTATGCCCTTCCCTCAGGACCAATGAGCCATAGACTCTTCAGACTCCATATCATACACAGTGGCCACTAGGTGTTATAGGGGCCTGATTCTAGGACCAACACTACCCCAGTAGCCACCTGCTCCGGGAGCATGCTCAAGTCCCTTACCTAACATGGCATCATATTTACATATAAGCTATGCACACCTTCCCGTATACTTTCATTTAAGTCTGAATTACTCATGATACCTGATACAATGCCAGAGCTATCCAAGTAGTGCTTCCATTCTTATTATTTGGGAAATTAACATCCAGGACACATACAAGGGGATTTTTTTCCAAGTATTTTTTTATCTGTACTTGGTTGACTCTGTGGGCATGGGCAGTGGAATTTATATATATATATATATATATATATATATATATATATATGTGTGTGTGTGTGTGTGTGTGTGTGTGTGTGTGTGTGTGCGTGTGTATACATATATATATATTCCTTTGTATATATTCCTATAGTAGCAGCTTTCCCTCACTATACCAAAATGCCTGAGACAATCAGCATCATCAGTGGAAAGGTTTCCTTTGGTTGACTGCTTCCATGTAAACTCACATAGCCCTGCGGCCTTTGGGCCAACAACAGCATAGGATATTGTGGCAAGGACTTGAAGGGGTCTATTCACCAAGCGGCAACTGGAAATAAAAAGAGACTCAGGAAGAAGGGGGCATCCCAGTCCCACATCACCAGGACCCTAGCATCCTCTAACTAGCCCCTCCTCTTAAAGGTGCCAACCACCTCTCAGGCCGGGGCTAAGCCTTCGATATATGGACCTTTGGTGTAGGGAGAGAGGGAGAGCTTTCTGGCCTGACCTTTGCTGCCTCCCTCCCAATAGCCCATCTTCACGCTGTATCCTAAAATCACATGACCACAATCAGATGGATTTATGTCTTATTCCCAGCCACAGTCAACATAGCCTATTGTGTGGGCAGGTCACCTGGGGCCACTTTCAGGTAGCTGATGTATAAATAGTCTCACCTGGTCTCACGTGGGTGGGTGTTTTACTTTTGTCTA
The DNA here is from genome assembly GCF_007827085.1 of Peromyscus californicus insignis. Lineage (NCBI taxonomy): Eukaryota > Metazoa > Chordata > Mammalia > Rodentia > Cricetidae > Peromyscus > Peromyscus californicus. Next base: position 38,966,098 of record NW_026294514.1, on the reverse strand, counting down.
CACTTTCTCTTTGTTCCCACGGATCCACTCTGCATAAACATTACATGAACAGGCCAGTTCACCTGGTTATTCTTTAACGTGATTCTTATCATTCGTGGTAGCTGATTCATGTCCATGATGAAAGCAGGCAATCACTGGACTCTTTGTATGAGAGGCATCTGCTCCAGGTTTGATTCTGGCTTTTATTGTCCCCAGCTATCTTAAATAAGGAATCAGATGTAAGCAAACCAGGCGATGCTTCCTTGTTGTACTTGCTTCCTTTCCTGGGGCTGCGGTAATCATGTCTGTAGCCAAGCCCTTGCCAAGCCAGGTCCTTTGTACACCCCTCATCCCATTGACCTCTTCTGGCATGTTTCTGGGGACTTCTCTTTAGCATACTGGCCTCTCGTTGCCCTCACCCACTCTGCTTCCCCAGCTGTGATCTTGTGAGTGCCCATCCCTGCCCTCTTCCTGAGTGTACTCCTCCCTAGGCCACCTGGAACAGGTAACCATTCACCTGGGCAGCACCACCCACCCAGCTGCCATTCTGACCTTCCTGAACCCTGCAAGCTTGTCCCGTCCTGCCCCCAGGCTGTAACAAAGCTGCCTCCTGTGTCTGAACTCCTCCCAGCTCCCCACACCCCCATGGCCAGCTCTACCTGGAGTCCCACCCACATCGCCTCCTGTTCCTTCAGATGCTTTCTTTATCCTCAGGGCTCTTCCTGCTGCTACCTGAAATCGAAAACTCGTACAGCTGATGTGGCGGTCCTATCCAGAGAACTTCTCTTACTGTTGTGTTCTCAGATCTTAGAACCCTGACATCTGTACCAGATATTTTAAAAATACGTACATGGAGCCAGGGCATGGTGGTTTGTGCCTTTAATTTCCAGTACTCCAGCTGAGGCAGGTGGATCCCTGTGAGGCCTGCTTGGTCGAAATTATGAGTTCTAAGACAGCCAGAGCTACATAGTGAGACCCTGTCTCAAAAAAGGGCGGGGCAGGGGGGGTTGTAGAAAGAAAACCACATTCCTTGTGCAGTGGGTAGAGCTTGGAGCAAGGTGGAAGAACAAAAGGAGTGAAGTGAGCCCCTGGAAATCCACCAGGGAAGGGGAGCCTTTTGACTTACCAAAAAGGCATGAGCCATGAGTCTTCAATATCATCTTCTCTTGTCTTCTCTTCTCTGTAAATGTGGGATGCGAGAGCATGTGAGTGCTCTCAGTTCATGACAGTTTGTCTCTCCTGCTGTAAAATGAAGAGCCATTGGCTATGTATTTACAGATAAGCATGGATCGGTCCACATTCTCAGCTGTGTGTCCCAAACTCGATGACACAGGAAGACTCACTGCCCCCTCCCACAATCCAGCGGGTAATCTGGGTTTCTCTGAGGCTGGCTGATGATAGCTCACCCTTCGTGGATCCATGCTTTGCTTGAGTGTTGCTTTAGAAAGAAAACCAAATTCTGACCTGCACTGAGGCTTTAGGTTTCAGAGACTGGAAAGTGCACCTCTATCCCCACACTGTTTCTGATTCCAGTGTTAACTAGGCCTGGCAGATATAGAAATAAAAACCAAATAGTGTCAACCCTCTGTTTTTAAGACACAAACACACCTCCCTATCAAACCCACAGGTGCCCAAATTCCTTCTGTAAAATGGTGGTCATTACCATATAACCTACACACTTACTCCAGCATCTCTAGATGGTTAGAATACAAAATAGTACCTAATACAATGTATTATTGGACGGCTAGAGGTACAGTTCAGTGAGAGAGCATCCAGAAGGCCCTGGGTTCAATCCCCATCACGGCAAATAACAAAACAAATGCTCTGTAAGCAGTTGCTGTACGTTAATGCTTAGTCAATAAGACAATGGCCGGAGAGATGGCTGAGTGGATAAGCATGCATACTGCCCCTACAGAGGACCTGAGTTCTATTCCCAGCATTCACAACAGTTCAAAACGACCTGTAACTCCAGCTTCAAAGGATCTGAAGCTTCTGGCCTCTGAAGGCATTTACACTCACAAACACATCTCTACACACAGACACATAATACAACAAATAATGATGAGAAAAATTCTGTCCTTGTTCAACACAAACATTAACTTTTCTCAAATATTTTTAACACATGTCCATTCAGTTGAAAGGATACAGAGCCTGTAGCTACAGAGGGTTGACCATACTGTCTAACCACACAGACTAGGAACCACTGAGCATTGCTCTGTACTAAACTTCAAGTTCAAGACTAAGATGCCCACCATGGTAAGAATCTGACTGCAGGTGCTTGTAGCCTGCCAGGAAATCCCACCTCTTCATATCTATATCATGTTCAGGGAATCCCACCTCTTTATATCTATACCATGTGCAAGAATCCCACCTTTTCATATCTATACCATGTGCAGGGAATCCCACTTTTTCATATTTATACCATGTGCAGGAATCCCACCCCTTCATATCTATATCACCTGCAGGGAATAGCACCTCTTCATATCTATACCATGTTCAGGGAATCCTACTTCTTCATATTTATACCGTGTGCAGGAATCCCACCTCTTCATGTCTATACCACCTGCAGAGAATCCCACCTCCTCATGTCTATACCATGTGCAGGGAATCCCACCTCTTCATATCAATGCCATGTACTAAGTCCTTAGTTTCTGCACAGTTGTTTTATAACGACAGAGCCCTGCAGGACCCAGTACAGATGTACATGTTCTCTGCATACTGAATAGGGACCAGAGCCCTGGTATTACCTGACTCCCTGAATAAATGACAGGGTTTTACACTGTTGACTGGTGGTTGTTTTCAGCTCAACTGGCATTTTGTTGGAATTCAACTCCAGGTTATCAGATCAAAGGACTTGACTTGGTATTGCTGACTGGTGTACAGCAATGAGTTCTTAGAAAAGTAAATACATCCCTAGCACCAAAGCACACATTAAAAAAAAACACTTATGAATTGAATTGTATATTTCTGGAACTTGCCAGTTAGTATTCTGTTGACTTCAAGTAACCAAAATTACAGAAATATGGTGAGATTAGGGTATAGTAAGGGCTTGCGTTCTTATATTTTTTGCTTCCTTGGCCTTGGTTTCAGACTAGGGTCTCAGCTCTATTTTCTGAACCTCCTGAGTTTCTCTGTGCATCAGATCAAATGTCGTTTAACCAGCCATTGGCATTATTTCTACATCTCACATGTACAAGTGTTCATTGGGCTTTGTCATCGTACTGCCCTAACTCCGAAGCAGTGGTTCCTTTTTCAGAGTCCCTCAATTCTTGTACTGCATTAGTCAGATTCCCACTACAGAACACTTGAAATAATCAACTTGAAAGGAGGAAAGGTTTCATTTGGTTCACGTTTCAGAGATGGCAGTTGACTATCAGTTAGCCCATTGTTTTAGGGCATGTGGTGGTGAGGCCCTTATGTCTCTACATGGTTAGGGCAAGGCATCCTGGATCACAGAGAGCCAGGAAGGAACTGACATCCCAGTATATCTCCAAAGACATACCTCCAATGACCTAACTTCCTTCCTTTAGGCCACATCTCCTAAAGGTTCTGCTATCTCCCAGTAGTATCATAGACTAGGAGCCAACCATTAGCATGGAGGAGGGAGGCCTTTGGGGACATTCCTGATGCAGAATATGATATCTATCATTAAGCACTTTGGGTCAGAAATGTTTCATCCTGTCTTCTACCATCTCCATATTGCCTTTGCTCTGGAGCTGTGGGTGTGTGAACTCTCCAGGCAGGCCAAAGGGAAGGGGTCAGCCTGTATGTACCAGGCACATCAGTCTCCTGAGGCTAGGAACAGAGGGTCGCATCTGTGCTCATCTTCCTGTGGGCTCAGAGACTGGTGATAAGCGCATGGTGGCCGTTTAACTTATCAACCAAACAGGGGCATTTTTGAAAGTGGGGAAAAACAAGGAACCATTAATAACTGTACTAGGGTAAACGTCATTTTGAGTATAGAATTGTACCGATGTTGAAGGCCCTCCGTGAAACCGTGTTCTAACCCTCCTTTGCTGACGTGCGGACTGAACAGTCTCTTGTTAAGGGGCTGCGCTGTGAAGAGAAAGATGACATGTTCGGCACCATGTTTTTAGCACTCTGTCAAGACGCTGTCTGTAACTCCTTCCAGCAGACGATACTGGTTAACTGCGGCCAAAGTAAAGCTAGACCACGTTTAAGCCCCCAGAAGTTTCCCACCGAGCAGTCTGAAACACTGGAAATGTTTCTTTCCCCCAAAATAAACTGGATTAATCCCTTCATTTATTTTAGATTCTCTTCAGATAGCCCCACAGATGGCTTGCTGAAGCTGCCATGCCAACAAATCTGTTTGGCTCAAAAAAAAAAAAAATTAAAGAACCCTACCATATTATGTGTCTTTCTCTTCTAATGAATATCTGAATTTCTTTGTTGAGTGTGGTGATATACGCCTGTCGTCCCCAGCGCTTGAGAGATAGAATGGTTTCGGGCTAGCCTGGATACATGAGGACCACATTTACCCACCTTAAAAAAAAGAAAAAAAATGAAAACTGAGACTCATGAGATGAGTCAGTGGGTAACAGCACTTGCAGCCAAGTCTGAGTACCATCCCCAGGACCCACGTGGCAGGAGAGACCTGGCTCTCACAAGTAGTTCTTTGCATTCTACAGGTACACCACGGTGCCCATGTGCACAGATGCTAAATGAATGGATGGATGAATGTAATAATTTTTATCTGAATTTCTTTCTCCTATTTATTAATCACATTCCACCCTGAATTTTGTGAACTACAAAAACAGCTCTTTAAGAGAGTCACACCTCTTGTCCTCTATAACCTCAATTCTAGAATCCCAACATGTCGTACTGTAAACGTTGGTAATTCCCATTTGCATGTATTCATATCTTCTGTCTTTGCCCAAGTTGACTACCCAAAATATCCAAAAGACATTCAATACCAATATTAATAAATCCTGTAGATGTTTGTCCTAATCCGCAGGCATTCCACCAGGTCTCATGACAGCAACTCAGTAATACACAGTCCAGATAAACCCCGGATAACATTCCTTCCCGAAGCAAGGTCCCTGTGACCCCAGGCTGCTCAGCCGGGGTCATAAATCCTAGTGCTCTCTCAGACCTTTTAATTCAGAGTTATTTAGAGGAAATTTAAAAGAAAATCTAGCCATGGATTCCCAAACTGGCCATTTCACTCTGAGTTATGAAACTAACATTTTCCTTAATGTGAAAACGAGAATGCACACACGCAGAGGAAGCCGTGTGTCCAGGCAAACCTACTCTTGCCAACGGAGCCCCTCCAGGGAGCTCTGCAGACTTGCCTCTGGGAACAGAGAAAAGTAATAGGGCAGATCAGCTGCCACCACCACCTCTGTGAGCTTGGCATCCTGCTTTTACGGCTCAAAGGCATCTGTCCCTAGGTGCTTACAGTTTTACAAAGCAGCCAGAATGTTCCCGGCTGTGCCATTGCCCACAGAGATCCGTGCCTGGTACTCGGGAAACCGTCAGATCGGAGGCCAGGCGTGAAGGGGACCATGGGGAGGAATTTGTGCAATGTAGGGCTCAGTAATCGCTGGCGATGCATGCGATCTGCTAAGGGCTTGCTCGCATGCAAGGTCGTCCTCTGGTGGTCGCTATGTGTATGTGCATGGGGAAAGAGCAAACGCAGCGGGCCAGGAGGCAATCTGTAAAGTTCCTACGTGCAATTGACGGGTGCCAAGAAAATAAGGAATGCATCCATAGCCGGTGAGCTTCCTGCTAAAGGAAAACAGTCACTCACGATGAACGACGTCATCCTGACGCTCCTCTTGCGCCATCAGGTGGGCTGCCACGTCCTCCCACTCTAAGCAGCTCTGGCGATTTGCATCTGTCTTACTTTGCTATCGGTTACTCATCCTAGCCACATTTATCTGTAGTTCTCATGTTTCCTTGCCTTTATGGTCATGTTCTCCGACCTTTCTCCTATACTGCCTTATACTGTCCCATAACGTTTAAAGTCAGTACAATAAAATTCGAAGCTCGTGAAGGAACGCCTGCCAGCTGTCAGGGAGTTTGACCCCTTGTCAGGATCCCTCCAGAACTCCCTTCCCAAAGCGTTTCCAAGCCACAGGCTTCCCAGCACGTTGAAGATTCTGCAGTCTGAAGGCACGGACCCTTGGTGCCATTGTACCTGGATCCACCATCTGCTACCCGGGTCCCCATCCTCCCTCCTAATCCTTTTCTTAAATGGTTTTGTAAGCAGCCAGTACCATGAGGCCGTCACCTTCTCAAGTCCTGGGGTGTCCTGCTATCCCAAAACCAAAAGTACCCACCCAGTAGCCCTTGTTTCTGTGTGTCCTGGCCAGTGACCTTTTTATAAGGCCACGTTCCCAACTTGGACTCTTAGGACTTGGGTTGTTAGCCTCTGCCTCCCTCTCCCATGTTCCTGCTTCCTGGGTGGGCTGCCTGGTACCCAGCAGCCACAGAAGCCATAGCCAACCTTTCCCTTGCCCATCTAGCTCCTTAGTCCTGGCAGTAGTGGCCCAGCTAGCAGGCCCTTCTGGCTTCTCAGAGATTCCAATTCGTCCCTGCTCCTAGTCGAGCAGATGCGTCCTTCAAGTCTGGACCCTCTTGCCACCCATGAGCTTTACATAAGCCCTAATGGCTATGTGGTATGCTACATACCAGCCACTTGATTGTACCTGCTTCTTGGATGATGTATTTGTTCCCATAGCCTGCCTCTCTCTACTGATTTATGTCATATAAAAAGTACATACCCCTAGCTAGTGATGCGTTCCTGTGATCAGCAGGCAGGAGGATCACAGTTGAAGGCCAGCTTAGGGCTCCATAGCATGACCCTATCTCAAAACAGCAACAACAAAAAAAAAAAGTTTTGACCTAAGGGTCAATTCTTCAATTCTTTCCTGTGCTGGAAATTTCTTTTCCAATCCAGTATAAATACAAAGAGTGTGGCAATATACAAACCTCAGTTTTGACTTCTCCCAACCTTCTCCATTCCAGCAAGGTGTCTACAACCCAGTACTATAAAGCATACCTGCCATGTGAGACCTAAAACAAGAACCTGGCCCTGTGACATGATGATGCTGCCTGTGCATCAGCATGCATGAGACCTGAGTTCAGTCCTCAGTACCAAAAACTAAAAAATAATAAGGTGGTCTCAGCATAGTCATGTGTAAAGAGTAACATGAACTGTATACCATGATGCTGACAGCTTGGCACACGTCTGAAATCTGGAACAGTCACTTTCTGAATGCTCTGTGCTTCTATCAGATCAGACATGCGCGCACACACACACACACACACACACACACACACACACACACACACACACACACGCATATGTCCATCCTGTGATTCCTCTGGCTCTGGGTTCCTGAGATCATTCTCCTTATCCACCTGTCAGTACACCCTACAGAAACTGGCCCTTTTTCCCTGAGGATGAACAGCAGCTCTCTGTATGTGGCATGTGGCTTCGTCACCAAACTGCCACAGTCTCTCCTGGACAGTTTCCTGAGCCTCCTGCACCGATCTCTCCTCTACGCCAGACCATGTGGCTCTTTCCTTGGATTCTTCAGCCAAAAATCACAGTCCTCCACCATTGCCAGTCCCTTGGGATCCCATCTAACTCAGCTGTCACTGAATTCATCCCATAAGCGTGGTTGGAATCCTGCCTTGCCTAACCCTGTGTCATGAGTCTCATGCTCTTTAAGGACCAGAGTCCCCATCTATTTGTGAGGATAGATGTGAGTACTTCAGTAGGCCCTCACTCTGTCTTCTCCTGTGAGCAAAATGTCATGCACACGGACATGACCAAATGAATAGATAAGGGTGGGCTCACCTTGAGTGAAAACATTTATTTCATTTTTCCTGCAGGTGTAATCTTGCCCCTCTGATAAGCTCGGACAATTGGTATGCTCCAAAAAGTCAGCATCAGGGACTGGGAAGATGGTTTGGGGGGACAAAGTGCTTCCCATGCAAGCAGGGGACCTAATTCATGTCCCCAAAATCCACATAAGGAGCCAGGCACGGCAGTGCGCACCTGTTATCCCAGTGTTCAGCAGGTAGAGATAGAATGGACCCTGGTATTTGCTGGCAAGCCAGTCTAGCCAAGTCAGTAAATATCAGGTTGTAATAAAATAGGGTAGAGAGAGATTGAGAAAGACACAGATGCTGTCCATCCTCTCACTTACACACACACACACACACACACACACACACACACACACACACACACACACAAGCCGGCTGATGCAGGCAATACCAATGCTGAGTGCTAGATGCTCATACACTGAGAAGCCTAAGCAAGTGAACCCAGTGACCTCCTCACTCAATATGTATTCCCTACTGTCATCTTCAATAAACACATTTTCCGTGGATGAAAATCCTTCCAGTTTGAATGTATTAGGACCCCATGACTTGAGCTATAGGATCACAGAGGAATCACAGCCCTGTGAATAATTATTTACCAAGTTGTAGTGAGTCACTTGCCCTGGGCTATCTGGGTTTCCCCTTTTCTCTTGAACAGGAATCTGCCCCGCTGATGTGACTGGCGTACAACGATGCTGTGATTGCTCTCACACTAAAATCCATTTCCTCACTACTGTCTGCTATGTACAGTATGATTGAATGTTTTCCATTTTCCAACATGCAGATTTATGCACATGGGAAAGAAGAAAATCAAGTGTTGGAACCTACATTTTGCTTCACATTTATTCCTGGATGTTAGCAGTGCAAAGGATACATAGTGGCTTTTATACTGAGGAACCAAAATCCCTCAAGCGAAGAGCTGAAGGGTTTTAATAGCCATCCCAGATGCTGACTCCATGGTAGCCAGACTGCGTGACTTTCATTACTATGACCAGAGTCCCAAGATTCACACAGAACTGTCGACCTGGATCCTAGTTGTGCCCCTCTCCCAACCCCACTTCATCCACTTGCTCTCTAAGACTAGAGAAATGGGTTGGAATTCCGGGGACACTGCTTCTTCATTTCCTAAGAGAGAAGGGGGAAAGTCGGTGGAGGAAGTTGGTTGGAGACAGTAGCTTAGAGATAACGCCCATCTCTCTGTGAACACAGAACACAGGAGAGTGACTGGAGACTTTAACGTGCTGAGTGCTTAGCAAGCAACTCCACAGGCGTCCATCAGGGTCCAACCACGGAAGCCCTCGATTGCAGGAGCAGGATTGACTTACCAGGCTGAATCTCTGCCAGGGTAAATGAATGGGAAACAGTACTGAATGACCTTGAAGAGCTTATGGCTCTTTACTTCACTGTACCTCGGTACGAGAACCTCTGATGCCTGGTAAAAGAGTAAACTCCTAATTAAAATGACAAAATTGTATTTGAACTCTGAAGACCATGAGAACTTTCTAATTGCCTCTTCTAATGTGTTCTAAGATGCAGATTCACAACTATTAATGGTTTGTGGGAGGGGGAATGTCCATTACATTTTGTATTAACAATAAAAACACTTCCAAAAATACACATAATGGAAATGATTACCTCTCGCCTTGGCTAAGAGGCACTTAACCTTTGATCTCTAGCTAAATTACATTACCCAGAGGCAGCGTGCACACAGCCAGGAGCTTGTTTCCTTGGGTGTTGTTTTGATAATATGTTAAAATAATTAGTAAATTTTTCAAAGTTCTCCTAAGGATAGTTTCTTACAGATCAAGGCAAAGCGGGGATGGTGGGGGCGGGGGGATATTAACTTTGGCGAAGACAATAGAAAATACAAACCACCATTAGCTTGGTTCTAGTTTTCTGTTCATCCTTCCTTACAGGAAACCAATGATAGGAACTAATTCTTCAGTGCCTTTTTAAAATGTTGCATGGTGAAATTATGAATGATTCCTTTTCTCAGAAAACTAGTGTTCATCTTTACATTACTGTAATCATAAATGCAAATGCAGACTCCTAAACCCAAAAGCTTGCATGCTGCAAGTCCTAAGCGTGTTCATTCAGCCCAGCTGAGTAATTTACTTTCATCCCACTCATGTTATTTCCAACTAGCTCATCAAATGGTGAGCCCATGAAACAGCTCAGCAGATAAAGGTGCTTGCCTGCCGTGAAACCTGATGATGACCTCAGTTCAGTTCCTGGAAACCATATGTTTAGAGGAGAGAACTGACTTCTGCAAGTTGTCCTCTGACTTCTACATGCATGTGTGGCATACACATACACACGTACATGTACACACACATATACACAAGTGTAATTTTAAATGGAGCTAGAGATTAAGAGCTCAGGGATTAACAGCACCAGCTGCCCTTGAAGAGGACGCAGGTTTGGTTCCCAGCACATCCATGACAGCCCACAATCCCCTGTAACTCTAGTTCCAGAGTATCCAGTGCCCTCTTCTGGCCTTCAAGGGCATAAGGCACATACACGATGCACAGACATACATAGAGTCACTCATAGGCATAAAATGAAAATAAATCTTTAGCTCATCAAATGTAGAGGTCTTCTGGACCTGGATCAGATGGCCTCTCTTTGGCGGTGTCTTAGCCTGCCTTCTGCTCCTGTGACAGAGGGCCACCTACTGATCTTCTCTGCATGTATGTCCTGCCCAAGGCTAAGCAAGGTACATGGTTCCTTCTTTGGGCTGCTTCACTCAAACCCTAGGCCAGACCTCGTCTCCACTAGTCCTCCCAGAATTTAAGAACTGGAATTTTACTCTCCCATCCCCCCCACAAAAAAACAAATGGGATGGGAAGAGATGTTTGTGAGCATTTCCCAAACTGTGTCCCAGGATTTCATGATGTGTTCCAGATACAAATTTAAAAAAAAAAAAAAATCTCAGTCATCCCATGCTGTAAACCTCTTAGGAAGTCATGGAGCATATTACCTGACTAGGGGTTCTAAGAACTGTCTTTTAATTCTTCCAGAATTTTCTAAGTTGCTTTAACTATAAAATTCATTTTCTTCCTTCTTTCTTTCTACATCCCCACCCAAGACATTCTTTTCTGCTTCTCAGAACGTGAGTTCCAAGGCCAAAAAAAAAAAAGCACATATTTGAATATCCATCACACCACACTAGCCTGGTGTGTTTACATGGGCCCTAGAAAGTAGCCTTTCTGTCCATCACCTGTGTTTTGGTTTGCTGAGGTCAGTAGCAGTTCTCAGCATATATCAGCTTTCCATTGAAATGGTGGTCACCTTTCTTCTTAATCGTGCCATTTAGAGGAGGAAAAAGATCCTTCCAAAGGACACTGGATACATGTTGTCTGATAATCACAAGGACAAAGATTATTGAGAATGCCACCCACTCGAGGGTGAGCTGACCCTGGTGCTGGGAAATCTAAAATTACATTTCCCAACTCCATCAACAGTCCAGTGCAGAGAAGGTCGGATTCATCGGCTAGGTTTTTAACTTCGTTGCTCCAGCCGATGAAAAGGTTTGTTGTTCAAGGATATCGCTTATAGCCTGAGGTTTGGGACTAATTTGGTTTGAATGTGAGCAGAAAGATAAATACACTTACATTCTTCCTCGAAACCCTAGAACTAACTTTACAGATCATACAGTAATGAGCCATACTAAGGATTTGCTTCAAAGATTTTTTTTTTAATTTCGTGAAGACTGTCCGAGGCTGGAGCCTATGAAAACATCATTCATTGATTGAGCATCGTGTATGGGAAAAAGTAGGAAGCCCGGACAAGGTGGAAGCTAGCTAGCAAACCCAGGTCCTAAATGCAGAGTTTGTGGTGTAGTCTGTTTCTTATTAGCATGTCCCAGCAGTGAACAGGAATTTTCAGCAGGAAGGACCTTGGAAGGCTCCAGACACCAGGGAAGGGCTGCAGGGAAGAGGCAGCCTCCCGCCAGTCTTCCTCAAAGTTTCTGCAACCACGTTAAGAATCTGTGGGGCAGGGAACACAGCCAACGCCAGATGTTTCCCACTCACACCCTTTTGCCCATTCTGTAGCCATCTGGCATCCTCCCAAAGGCAGGCCTTTCTTATTTTTATTTTGCTTTGTCTTTTCTTTTTCATATCTAAAATCTAAGACTTTAATTTGATGAAAGAACTGCAAATATGATCCACAATAACATCCAAAACTTTACTCTGAGACACTGTCCACAGCTTTCCACAAACTCTGAAATGGTCTTCTGTTCTCTTTTTACAGCTTTTCAGCAGTTAGATTCATGCTTTTCTTTTCTTGAGATGGTTGAGGTCCATGCGTTCTCAGGCCACCCTCTCTCTGCTTCCCTTCATGATGTTGGATTTCTACCTTGCATCTCAAATCTATGTCTGATTTTAGGTCTTGGAGCTTCTGCATGAACCAAGGGATTGATAGTTTGTAAACTACTAACCAGTCTTTTTAGAAAGGAAATAATTCTGTCTAGCCATTCGACTACATTTTAAAGGCCTCGTAGGCGTGTGATCATCACAGTTATTGTCACACAACTGCTATTTAGTCCAAATTTCTTCGAATATTCTGTTGGCCCTTGGTTTTCGTTAGTCTTATACAGATATACTTCACTTTCTAAAATGACACATTTTGCTTATATTTTTGGCATTGACTTCTCAGGTTTTTTTTCCTTTGTTAGTTTCATCACCCATTGTTAATTCCTAGCTACAGTGTAAATACTTAGTGTTTTTAAAAGTGCTTTTTCATTGTGATAATTTTATGTCATTTTCTAACAAGGGCTGACGTGTCCAAAGCCTAGGAACTATTCTAGGGACCACACATGTAGCTCAGTTGGTAGAGCATGTGCCTAGGCTGCGCAAATCCCCGGGTTCCATCCATACAGGTGGGATGGCACAGGCCTGTAACCTCAGCATTCCGGGGGTGGAAGATGAGAAATTCAAAGTCCTTGCAGCAACATCGCAACTTCAAGGCCAGCCTGGACTATATGAGACCCTGTTGCAAAAAAAATAAAATAAACTAGATAAAAATAAGATAAAAGCCTGGAATGGTGGCATACATCTTTAATCCCAACACTAAGGAGGCTGAGGCAGATCTCTGTAAGTTTGAGGCCAGCCTGATCCTGGCCAGCTAAGGCTACATAGTGAGACCCTATCTGAAAAAAGAATGAATCAGTAATAATTGTTCTGATATAATATAAAAAACAATTCCTCATTTCAAAAAGTAAATCTTCTTCTTTGTTCCTGATCGTTTTAATCTCTTGTCAGCTCTGATACTATCAGCATCATGTTGCATCTGAAGTGTTTAATGAAGAATCGCACCAAAGCAAGTTAGTTTTGCTGCTGTGTCCCTGTGTGTGCTGACGTTATTGGTATTAACATTCCTTTTCCTTCTTTCTGGGGTGTGTGTGTGTGTGTGTGTGTGTCAGAAAAGAGTTTTATGGTGCTTGTATCAAACCCACACACTTACGCTTCCAAGGCAAGACATTCTAGCAACTGAACTAGATCCCTGGTCCTATCATTTATCTTCTTAAACCACCTAGCCCCTTAATTAATTTAGAGAAAACTCTTAAATCATCAAGAGAAACAATTTTTGCTGACTTCCACAATCTGAAGCACACCAAAGTGAATGAACATGAGTTTGAGAGTGGGACCCATGGTGCTTTTCCACTGGGACTGTAATATAGTTTCGTGGAAATGGTAGCTGAAACAACATAGAGGTGTCGTTGTAGCATATTCAGTGGTCAGATGTCTGATGTAGTCCCAGGAGACAGAAAGCATCATGGCAATGGGGCTACATTCCTTCTGGAGGCTCTCAGAAGAATCCCTTTCGTGGCTCTTCCCACCTTCTAAAGGCTGTTGAATTCCTAGACTCATTGGCCTCTTTCCATTTTCAAAGCCTGCCACAGCCAGATGAGTCTTGATGCATTACTTTGATGGCAGCTCTCTGGCCTCACTCCTTTCATAGCTGAGGCTCCCTGAGTTGAGATTAGGTCCACCCCTACAATCCAGGATCTTCTTCCCATCTCAAGATCCTTAATTGCTTCTGCAATATCCCTTCTGCTAGATAAGATGACATTTACAGTTCCTGGGATAAGCCTTGAACATCTTTGGAGTCTTTACTCTGATTTCCATAGAATGTCTGGCACATGTACTCTATGAGGATCCGAGCCCCTGAGCACCGGGTAGGAGGTAAACCAAATTAGAACCTGACAGACGATTTTCTTTGATCTTGGCCTGCTGTCTGTTCCTTCTGAGATAATTATTCTCTGGTTCCTTGGTGAAGGCCTGCAAGGGAAAAGTAAAATTGCAGAGAAGAAACACTTTCATGTAAAACCCTCAGGGCTCTCCAGCATGGACATAAAGGAATACTGCATTTGCTCTATAATCTACTAAAATGAATAAAAAGATGGAATACTATTACCATCATTAACATATTCTTTAAATAATACTATAAGGGGCTGGGGAGATGACTCAGTGGATAAGTACACTTGCCATGCAATCAAGAGGACCTGAGTTTGAATCTGCACTACCCACATAAAAGCCAAGCATGACCATGTGTGCCTGTAACCCCAGTGTTAGGGGAGCAGAGGTAGGCCTATCCTAAGAGCTCTATGGCCAAACAACCTGGACGAAACAGTGAGCTTCATGTTGAGTGAGAAATCCTGTCTCAGAATATAAGGTGGAGCACTATAGAACAAGACACTAGTGCCCTCCTGGAGTCCACCACTTACACACCACATATGTAGCCACAAACACCAAAAGCAGCAAAAAGATATAACAACACGGACAATGTGCTTTGCTATAGTTTTCAAAATAATTGCATGAATAGTCTTTCTCTACACTTCCTTGGTCGCTGTTAGGACTTCCTGGTGCATTTTTAAAAGGGCCTCATAGTTTACTAACATGATCAGGCCTCCAAGAAATACCTTACACGGCTTCCCCATGCTGTCACATGTCATCAGATAGTGGCAGGGACCTTGGAGCCAGTATTTGACATTATACAGAGACCTCTGGGTTCCTTGGTTTGTGCTCACCTAACATTGCAGGTGTTGAGGCTTTGCAGCATGAGACTGAAGAGTAAAGAAACTCACTTTGCTATGTCCCCACTTCCTTTCTCTCAGTTTCCTGATGCATCCAGCTTTAATTCCATTTTTCTGTATGTGTTAAACCTACATAGAGACCTTGTTAAGATAATAACTAAATTAAAGAGCAAGGAAGACAGTTAATATTTACAAGGTGGCATAGGCTTCTGAGCAATGTTGTCTTTTATCTCAAATGCTCAGAGGGAAAATCAGTGCTTTAGAAATAATGCCAAACCTTATGCTATGGCTACCAGAATACTCAACATGAGAACACTGTGTGATTGCAGTTTCCTTGTCTGATTAATCCTTTGGAAATTTCCATTGCATTCAGATTTTATCAAGTGGCAGATGCTGCTGTCTTTCCTCCTTTGGAGATTGACTATGATGTGGACAGTGAATAGTAACCTTTCATATAAATGCAGCCCAAGTAAGATTCTCTTCCATTAGAACTGCAGCAATTTTTCTCCTGAAGAGAAACCCTGTCTCTCTAGGCTCTGCCCAGTCTTTCTCAGGGAATGCCTCCAGCTGCTTTGAAGAGGATGTCCCCAAATTCCATGGCTGTTCCTTCTTCCACTGCTCATAGTGAAAGGCAGGGCACAGTGAAACCACTGTACTAGACCACTTCATGGGTAGAAAGAAAGGTTTATTGGGGGTCAAAATGCCAAGGCTATCTCTCCAGGGGCAAAGAGAAGAGCAGGCTGATGGAAGAGCCAGAGATTTTATGCAAGTCATCAGGATGAGATCTTTGAGCTGATATGGGTTGTTAGGATTGACTGGGAATTAAATGCCCTGTGCCCGATGCAGTTGAACCTTGGGGCAAATTAAAAGAGGTTTCTGATAAACAGAGACCCGCCTGTAGGATTGTTCACCCAATAACAATCCTGCTGTTTGTCTGGCCAAAGTCCCTCTGTTTAAGACAGTGTCAACCACCAACACTGCCATTTGAGGGTGCTGCTTTGGATCTAACACAGAGGGGCACGGTTTCTTCAGCATGTGATAGAACCTTGGATAAATTTCTCCCCTCCCACCTCCCCCCCCCAAACAGGGTTTCTCTGTGTAACTTAGGCTCTCCTGGAACTCAATTTGTAGACCAGGCTGGACTTGAACTCACAGAGATCTGCCTGCTTCAGCCTCCTTGAGTGCTTAGGATTAAAGGCATGCGCCACCACTGCCTGGCGGCTCCTGAATTTCTTTTCTTATGGTACATTATCCACCAATTATTAAGGCAGTATGGCTTCCGTTAAAGTATCTTGCTTATTCATATTATAATATATGTGGCAGTTTTATAGACTGTCACCTACATTCTTCATGTTGGTGATGGAGCAGTTATCTGACCGGCTGGGCTAAGCATCACATTATTTATATTCATGAATAACAATAGTCACTGATAATTGACCTCTAACATGTGAGAGTCAGTCCTGTGTACTTTGTGTTTATAGCCTTATTTAATCCTCCTGTCATCCCTGGGTGAGTGACACTGATTACTTCATGGTAGGTGAAAATGTATGCAAATGATTGGCTCACGTCTGTTAATGTCAGCACTCAGGAGGCTGAGGCAGGAGGATTGCCATGAATTTGGAGCCACCCTGAGCTACACTGTGAGACCCTGACTCAAGAAAAAAAAAAAAAAAAAACCCTGGAAAGTAATCTGTTTTCCAGAAAACACATACCAGGTAAGAGATCACAATAGCACATTCACTCCCAACTGCTGATTTTATTTCATCTAACTTCTTTTTAAAGAATTTTAGGTTGGTTTGTCTGTCTGTTTGTGCACACATGCCAAACATGAAACTGTGGAGGTCAGACAACTTTTCAGGAGTCGGTTCTCTACAGAACCATCAGTTCTGGCATCAGACCCAGATCCTCAGACTCGTAAGGCACATACCACGCATGCTCACACATACACACACAGGCTCACACACACACACACACACACACACACACACACATCCTCACACACACACCCTCACACGCACATACATACCCTCACAACTCTCTCACACACATACACACACATAATCCTTCCCTCACACACTTGCACACACACATGCTCACACTCACACACATCCTCATACACATACCCTCACACATCCTTATACACACACAACTTACACACATACTCACACCCTCTTACACTCTCACATACCCTCACACACACACACACACACCCCACACACACACACTCACACATACTCAAACCCTCACACACGTACATCCTCATACACACACACAACTCACACACAGATTCACACCCTCACAGTCTCATACACACTCTCACACACCCGCACACACAACTGCGGAGCCACCTCACCAGCCTGTCTCTTTCTATCATTTCTCAGTCATATAGCCACAGAGTTTGCGTCTTTTAGCTTACAGACACCTCTGAGGTGATTCAGTGCTCTTTAATTGTTTGCTGGATCCCTCCTTTCCTCTCCATGATGACCCTTTTTCTGGTCTCGTTGTTGTTATACAGCTCTCATATGGAGGAAACAATAGCTGTTTATTTCCAGCCCACGTAAGTGCCTATTATTTCACCCTGGTTTTGTAGAGACTCCCAAATTAAAATCTATCATTTATCATCCCTAATACAGAAGAAAAAAATAGTTTCTGTTCTGACAGATTAGGAGAGTATCTGAGTTTTAATCTTTTTACTCCATAAAACCTCAGGCTGGACTTCAGTTATTTTTTTATGAGTTGGTATCAGGACAGTTTCCCTTGTACAGTGCCAATATCTTTAGCTTGGGTTGTTTATTATGAGGAAAGCTAAGTTGATCTGACGTTTTTTATATAGTTGACCCTCCTGCACCTGACTTCATCTAACATTAGCGACTTCACCATAATTCCCTGGTTAGAGCACTCAGAAATGCCGCACTCAATATAAAATACCCTTCTCCTCAAGGGTTTAGGTTCTAGTCTTTAACCAAATAATGTTCGTAGGACTAGCTGTGTAGCTCATCAGAAGAGTATGTGCCTAGCATTCCCAAAGTCCTGACTTCAATCCCTAAACATGGGAAAGACAGAAAGCTAGAGAGAGAGAGACAGAGACAGAGACAGAGAGAATAGCCCATGGTAACTTGAAAACATGTCAGAGGTGCATTTGGGGAATGGAAATGGAGTTCAGTTGAAGGGTTTTGCTTAGCAGGCATGAGACTCTGAGTTGGGTTTCCAAAACCAAGCCCCACCCCATCTTAAAGATCTAAATTAACTTGATTAAACCAACAAAACAGCATCGCTTGGACTAGCCAACCTCAAATGAGTTTAGAACACTTACATTATCCTGCAGTTTGACAGAATCACCTAACACAAAGTCTACATTTTTCAAGTACAGAATATCTTGTATCATTTATTGAAACGCTCAAAATTCTATAAATGGTTTTTACTCCCTGTGAATTCCTTCCATACCATTATAAAGAGCCCGGGACACCACTGAATTCACAGGCCTTTCTCATAGGCTGTGTGTGCTGTAATGCTCGAACAGTACTCTGCCCTGATAGTCCGTCCTCGGTCATTGCTGGGGAGGCTCCACATGCTGGATGCACACTAGCCAGAGCTGTGCTCCTCCAAAAGTAAAGGCTGATACCAATCCCCTCAAGAGAAAGAATGATAATATTGTCACACAGGCTGTTTTATACCTTCAGAGACCTCACTGTTGGTTCCTGCTGGGAAAGCCAACAAGTACAGAATCAAGGAAAAATGGAAGAGACAGCTGGAGTTATGGGTCAGTGGTTGGGAGTACTTTTTGTTCTTGTGGAGGACCTGGGTTTGGTTCCCAGAACCCACATGGTGGCTCATAACCACCTATAACTCCAGTTCCAGGGTATCTGATACCATCTTCTGAACGGTGGGGGCACCAGCCATGCATGTGATACATGCAGGCAAAACACTCATACATGGACAATAAAATAAATAAATCTAAAAAAGAGAATGGAAGTCAACAAAACTGTGAAAATCCACTGGATGGGAAATGAGAACCCAACATTTGTCGTAAAGGTATGGTAACCTTGTCAATCAAGAGTTCCATCATGGACTTGGAGGGATAACTCAGTGGTAGAACATTGCCTCAAATGCAGGAAGCCCTGGGTTTGATCCCTAGCACCACAAAAATTAAAATTAAAAGAGAAAAGACGAAGAAAGAGCAAAGCTGTAACAATTAAAGCTTAAGTCATTTGTGATCATTCCCGATGGATACCAACTGCCCCCAAAAAATGTGCATACAGGCACATCGCACGTACCTGTTTATCCTGTGAGTGTCCTGTTGCTGTCAAGTAATTGACTCAGGTTCAATTCCTAGCAAATACATAGCATCTGACAACTCCAGGGCCAAGGGATCTGGTGCTTTCTTCTGACCAAGCACACACACGATGCACAGATTACGTGCCAGCAAAATACTCATACACTTAAAATAAAATGCAAAAAGAAGAAAGAAAGAAAGAAAGAAAGAGAGAGAGGGAGGGAGGGAGGGAGGGAGGGAGGGAGGGAGGGAGGGAGGAAGGAAGGAAGGAAGGAAGGAAGGAAGGAAGGAAGGAAGGCAAAACAATCACACAAATAAAAATAAGTAACTTTGTTGTTTTTCTGAGACCAGGTTTCTCTGTGTAATAGCCCTGGCTGTCCTGGAACTCGCTCTATAGACCAGACTGGCCTCGAACTCACAGAGATCCACCTGCCTCTATCTCCCTGAGTGCTGAGATTAAAAGCATGAGCCACCACCACCTGGCCAATAAATCTTTTCTTTATTATGATTAAGTCTTTCAGAAAAAGCCAGAGTCTTCATAACCTATTTTTTTTAATCTTTTAAAACAGCTAGTTATTCCCTTCATGTGCCTTGATTGCTACTCTAGCACGGGTTGACGGTGGGGAGGATCTACCTCCTACAATAAGTAAAATCAGAGTCACTTCTTGATTTCAACAAAGAGGCTACATGATCCTGGATTTTAGAGAATTATTCCTGTTGCTCCACTGGGAACTGACTAGCTGAGTATGAAGAGAAGAGCATCTTAAAATAGAGTCTAAAAGTGGGATGACTTCATTAATTCTATATTTGCTTCAATTTCCTTACATCATACTTCCTTCCATCCCGCATGAGTGTGGGAGAGAAAATGTCTGTTGAAAAAGCAAATGCAAGCCAGGCATGGTAGCGCATGCCTTTCATCCCAGCACTCAGGAGCCTGAGGTAGGAGGAGTCTCTGTGAGTTCAGAGTTTCGGGTCATTCAGAGCTACTGTCTTAGTTAGGGTTTCTACTGCTGTGAAGAGACATCATGACCACAGCAACTCTGATAAAGGAAACATTCAATTGAGGTAGCTCACTTACGGTTTCAGGGGTTCAGCCCATTATCATCATGTTGGGGAGCGTGGCAGGATGCAGGCAGACATGGTGCTGTAGCTGTAGCTGAGAGTCCTACATCTTTCAGGCAAGAGGGAATATAAGAGACCTCAAAGCCCGCCTCTGTAGTGACACACTTCCTCCAGCAAAGCCATACCTCCTAATAGTGCCACTCCCTTTGACCTTATGGGGGCCAATTATATTCAAACTACCATAGCTACATAGTGAGACCCTGTCTCAAAAGACAATAAATAATAAATAAATAAATAAATAATACACAAATAAGCAAACAAACAAGTAAATTAAATGGAAAGCAAGTTAAAAGCCTGTTTTCTCAGGCTACAGGTGTGGCTTAATGGGAAAAAAATGCTTGCCTAGAAAAAGCAAACAAATAAATAAATACCTGTTCTCTACCATAACGAAAATAATTGGCTGTCTCTCTAACTGAAATCATCAGTCCTGTGGTTTATTTAGCTAGACACAGCCAAATAAAGGGATAGCATGACCTGTCAACTTATGGATTCCTTCCTTTCTTTAGCAAGTATTTTTTTTTTTGTACTGACTTATCTTTCCGTTACTCTAGCAAATATCTGAGATGGGTCATCTTAAAAAGAAGAAAGGTTAAAAAAAAAAAAGGGAAGAAGAAAGATTGATTTGGGTTCCCAGCTTTGAAGGTCGTTTAGGCCTACCGTGAGGCAACACATCATATAAGGGAGAAACTGCTCACCTTGTGGGTGGGGCATGAGAAAGAGAGAGAGAATAATACCAATATCACCTTTAAGGGTACAGTGCGATAATACCAATATCACCTTTAAGGGTACAGTGCGATAATACCAATATCACCTTTAAGGGTACAGTGCGATAATACCAATATCACCTTTAAGGGTACAGTGCGATAATACCAATATCACCTTTAAGGGTACAGTGCGATAATACCAATATCACCTTTAAGGGTACAGTGCGATAATACCAATATCACCTTTAAGGGCACAAGTGCAATAACACCAGTATCACCTTTAAGGGCACAAGTGCAATAATACCAATATCACCTTTAAGGGCACAAGTGCAATAACACCAATATCACCTTTAAGGGCACACGCGCTGTCGTAGTTAGGGTTACTGTCGCTGTGGCAAAACACCATGACCAGAAGCAGCCTGGGGAGGAAAGGGTGTATTTCACTCACAGTTCCATGTAACAGTTCATCATCAAAAGCAGTGAGGGCTGGCCAGGCGGTGGTGGTGCACACCTTTAATCCCAGCACTTGGGAGGCAGAGGCAGGCGGATCTCTATGAGTTCAAGGCCAGCCTGGTCTACAGAGCGAGTTCCAGGACAGGGCTACACAGAGAAACCCTGTCTTGAAAGAAAAAAAAAAAAAAACAAGGCAGTGAGGGCAGGAACCTGGAGGTGGGAGCTGATGGAAAGGCCATGGAGGGGAGCTGTTTACTGGCTTGCTACTTTGCTGCTTTTCTATAGAACCCAGGACCACCAAGTTCAAGGATGATACAACCCACAATGGGGTGGGTCATCCCCCTCCCCCACCAGTCCCTAATTAAGAAAATGCCCTACAGTCAGATCTTATGGATATATTTTCTCAATTGAAGTTCCTCCCTTTCAGAGAACTCTAGCTTGGTCAAACTGACATAAAACTAGCCAATACACACACACAACCCCTAAAGACCTAAACCCTCCCACTGGGTCCTATTTCTTAAAGTTTTTACTATGTCCCACCAATGCCCCAGGCTAGGACAAAGCCCTAGGCCTTCATGGGGATATTTATCCAAACCTAGCAGGCACCCACTATGAGCCAGTGGTCCGACTGCCCCTAAGGGTTCTACACTGGGAAGGCCTTCTATGCAATGTGTAGACACATTGTGTTCCCCCTTGATTGGCTCTGAAGACTGGAGCTAAGAAACACTGTGGTCCCGTGTAATTGTGAGCTGTGTGGGTGGAGAAAATGAACTGCCTTTTCCTCCAGAGAGCTCCAAGGGCAGGAAGGAAGATAAAAATTGAAGACCCTTCAAGTGCTTCAGAGTAGCGGGAGGAATGGGAGCCTGAAGGGTTGGTTGAAAGGCATCCAAGACAGAACTAGACGTAATCCCAGCTCAGGAAAGCCAGCATCTGGTCAGCCGCTTCCCAGGCCTAGAAAGAAGAATGGGGCTGTTAGACAATGTCTGCCAAGTCACACAGATATTCTTATTAAACCGATCTCACTGTGCTTAGTTGTGGGAAAGCTAATATTCATTGGTTTATGGACAAAAGCAAGTACATTCTGCTTACATGGCAGATGTCAAACATCAATTTCGAGACACAGTTCGTATAAGCATGTATCATCAGAATTGCGGCTTCTAGTATAGATACTGAGATTTAAATTACTCAGAGGAGCTGGGGAAATGGCTCAGCCTTTAGAGCGGTCAGTACTCTCACAGAGGACCTGCGTTCAATTCCTAGCACTCACATGGCAGCTCACCATCTGTAGCTCCATTTCCGAGGGACCCTCTTCTGGCCTCCTTGGGCACCAAGCACACATGTGGTACACAGACATAGGTGCAGACCAAACACCCACACACATAAAATTTTAAAAATAATAATCTTTAAATTTAAAAAAAATGCTTAGAAAATTCTCACAAAGATCCTACAACTGTGTGCTAGATTGCATTTGTAAAGAAAATGTAACCCTCCATCCTCATCATTCCTGCAAATCCTCTGCCAAGTGAAAAAGAAAACCTCCAAGGTTGTCTCAGGGGTGGTGGATAAAGGCCAGGCTGACAGTTCCCAGCACAGGCTTGCTGGAATGCACTGGAATTCTAAGGAAGCCACGTGGTGCTCTGTGAGCTGGGTAGAACTCGTGATCCATGTACATCACTGGATGCTTCATTAGAAGGCCCAGGTCTCCTCTTGAAAAAGGATATATGTTTCTCGGCTCCCATAAATGCATAATTTTGTACCCTTCTAATCATTGACCTGATCCATCTTTGTATAAATCTGACGATGCCCTGTACATGTCACAAACACACAGCAACCTTACAGAAGACGCTTGAATGGTCTCACTTTGACCATCTTAGTCTGCCAATAAAATTTTAGCTTTTTATTTTAGTGGTATATATTTCCCCATCAGCAAGCACAGAGGCAAAATTTCAAAGCTGCAACACAAAATAAAGTTATGTATGAGGAGAGGTTCATGAGATCACTCTTCCTTGAGATCCTCCCAGCAGCTGATGGTTGGGAGAGGAGAGGAAAACACCTTCTTTTTTTCTTCCTAAGTTTCATTTATTGTGTGTATGAGTGTTGACCTCATGCATGCCTGGTGCTCACAGAGGCTAGGAGAAGACACTGGATCCCCTGGAGCTGGAGTTCAGGTGTTATGAGCTTCCATGTGGGTGCTGGGAACCAAACCTGGGCACCCTGCAAGAGCAGCAAGTGCTCTTAACCACTGAGCCATCTCTCCAGACCCTCAAGAGACACCATCTTCAGTACCTATTGCCCATTCTCCCATAATCAGCCCTAATGGAAAAAAAAATAAAGAAATAAAAAGAGAGGAGAGACTAGATGGGAAGAGGAAGGGGATGAGTAAGAGTGGGAGGATGTGAGAGAAGGTATAAAAATGACCAAAATATGTTCTATACAAGTATTAAAAATATCATAATGGAATAGGTGGTAGTTTAAATAAGAATAACCTCCATAGACATAGGCTCATACACTTGAATACTTAGTAACCAGAGTGGCACTATTTGAAAGGATTAGAAGGATTAGGAGGTATAGCCTTGTTGGAAGAAGTGTGTCACGTCACTGGGAGTGGGCTTTGAGGTTTCAAAAGCCCATGTCAATCCCAATCTCTCTCTCTCTCTCTCTCTCTCTCTCTCTCTCTCTCTCTCTCTCTCTTACGATCAGTATGTAAAGCTCTCAGCTACTGCTCCAGCACCTGCCTGCCCCCAGCTATGATAATAAACTAAACCTCTGAAACTGTAAGCAAGCCCCCAATTAAATACTTTCTCTTATAATAGTTGCCTTAGTCATGGTGTCCCTTCTCAGAAATAGAGCAGTGACTAAGACAGAATCCATTATTCTATATAATTAGTATATATTCTCAATAAGAAAAGAAAAGCATCTAGAAAGTTTAGAACCCTAAACTATGTTGCCTTAAAACTGGGATTATACAATACAGTGAGTATTTATCTTGTTTAACAGTTATCTGACACTTCTGTTAGTCAGCCTTTGTTTAGAGATGCTACACAATGGCCAAGGTGTGGCTCAGTGGTAGAACATTTGCCCTTGCCAATCATGAATCATGCCGAGACACTATGTTAGCCTTCCACCTGGAAACTGTTTCATTAAATAAACATGTAACAAAAGAGCAGGGGGGGGGCACAGTAACAAATACCTGTAATCCCAGCACATGGGCAATAGAGACAAGACGATCAGGAGTTCAAAGTCATCCTTGGGCAGACCTGGAGGGCGGGCTAGGCTACCTAAAAGCCTGTCTCAGGGAGAAAAAAAAAAAAAAAGAAATGCCTAAGAGCAAATATGGTTTTATTGAGAAGTAGAGTAACAGGTCCCTGCAGCAGGGAGGAGGAGGTCCCAAAAATGGGCTGCCCAAGCAGCTTTTATGAGTATTATTAATGCAGACCAACAGTACACCTCAGTAGCAGTGTGTTCAGGGCCCTATTCCAGGTGCCAGAGAACATTGGATAACATAATCTAAGAAACACGGCTCTGACTCCTAGAAATGCCTGTCCAAACAACATTTGTGATCTCAACCAGTGAGGGATCTCATGGAGACCATTCTCCATGAGAAAGTCTGAATAGCTGCATGGATTTCCAACTATTACAACTAGCTATTTTCTAGGTCTATGTTATTCCAAACATTCCACTGAAAAATACCGCCCCGTAAGATGGTTCTGTCAGTAAGATGCTCAGAACTCGTGTAAATATCTGGGCACTTGTCATCCGTAATAGCAAGATGGGCCACCAAGTCTCTGGAGCTTGCTGAACAACTAGCCTACTTGTGGGAGCTTCCGGCCAGTGAAAGACCCTGACTCGGGGTAAAAAGGAAGGTACGGGAGAACAAAGGCAGAGGTTGTGCGTTCATACACCTGTACACACCTGTCTGTCTCACCTGCCTTCTTACCTCGGGTCAGGTTGCTGTATTGTGGTTGATCAAGCATCTGATGCTTTTGTGAATCAAGTGGTGACGTGTGAACAATACACGGCCGTTTTTTTTTTGTTTTTGTTTTGTTTTTTTTTTTTGGTTTTTTTTTTTTTTTTTTTTTTTTTTTTTTTTTTTTTGGTTTTTCGAGACAGGGTTTCTCTGTGTAGCTTTGCGCCTCTCCTGGGACTCACTCTGTAGACCAGGCTGGCCTCGAACTCACAGAGATCCGCCTGGCTCTGCCTCCCGAGTGCTGGGATTAAAGGCGTGCGCCACCACCGCCCGGCTACACGGCCGTTTTTTACCGCCAGTGTGGCGAAGCTCTGTTCAGTGAAAAAGCATCCGGTACACGGCCGTTTTTTACCGGATGCTTTTTCACTGAACAGAGCTTCGCCACACTGGCTGCAAACACCAATCAGGAGTGTCCCTTGCTCTTGCCTTTCCGCGCTGATGGGGAAGCTTGACAGCAAGGGGACATCCATCGCCTGTCACGTGCCAATTGCTGAAGACATGTCAGGAAAAATTTTCCAGCCCAGGCCACATTTGAGTTGACTCTGAAAAGAGCCGGAGTGCTACCGACATTAAAAACTGACAGATTCGAAGCTGACGGATCTTTTTTCTTCAAAGCTTCTAGAACATCTCAGAAGACCCGACTCAGAGTGAGGAAAGAAGGACTTTAATTTTGTAGTTCCCTCCCAGGTCTGATTTGGGGTTTAAAACTGGGGTTCAATCCTGCCCTGCCAGACCACCTCCCACCCTGGGGGCGGGGGGAACCGGAAGCTGTGACATTGATGGGTATGATTGACGGCCCAGGCTTCCCGGGCAATGGCGTAATAACAGCACATCAACGGCAGGGGGCAGTATAGTCCCGCCAAAGACTCTTGAAGCACTTGAAGCCAGCATTCGTGGCGTCTTGGTGCCAGGGTGGAATCCTTAATAGAGTTCCGCAAAGGAAAGAGAGCGCTCTAAATACTCTTTCTAGAAGCTCCCTGAATCGCCCTCCCGCAATGGTGCACAGCTGCAATCTTTGCATCCTTGTTGACTTTGTTACAACGCAGCTGCCGGATCTTTCCCGGGCTCCTGTCCTTGGCACCCCAGCCCAGTTCGGGGAGCTGCCCGGGACCAAGTCTCTCTGCCCGCACACAGAATCAGGCTGCCCCTGCGACCCGGCCGGCCGGCCGGCCGCGGCAGCGTTTCAGGTCATTCCGGTCCCCGCCAGCGTTTTGTTCCCGGTTCGCAGCTGCCAGGTGTCTGCCCTGCCTTCACTCGCAAGGATGAAAGATCAAAGGTGTGCCTCCATCTGCCTCCTGTCCCTGCGCTTTCAAATGTTACACATTCAAAGGGGACGGATACGGGATTGTGCACCCCAGGGGAGTGGTGGGGCACCTGTCAGAGGTGGCAGTGGGCACCGTCTCGGGACAGGTGACCTTTAGAAAATGAGGCGCGCGATCTCTGCGTGCACTCCGGACGCAGTGAGGTGTGTTCTCGTTGAAAGATCAAGGTTTATATATGGGTGGATGGTGATCCTGTCTCCAACTAGAATCATGCTAAACCTGCTTCATGAAATCAGGTCCACAGAACCAGTTGGCCAGTGTGACTCAATGGTAGACAGCCTGCCTACGTGAACTGAGTGCCCAGGAAACATACGTAAACAACCCTCGCTGTGTTAAAGCACACAAAAAACTAGCCTGGTGTGCCCAGTGCCTGCAGGAGACAGAGGCAGGCAGATCTCTTTGAGTCCTGAGTTCTGAACCAGTCAGGACTATGCAGTGAAACTCTGCCTTTAAAAAAGGCGAAGAAATAAAGAAAAGGAAGAGAAGAATTATGGGAGGGATGGATGGAAGGAGGATAGGAAGACGGACTGACCTACAAGCCTGGTTGACTAGTTAGAATTTGGGATTGTGGAGAGTTGTAATGCTTCGGATCTGGAGCCCAATTATCTTGGGCCATCATAGCCCACCAGTGTTTGATGTAACACCCTTGTGACTACTGAGGTAAATCCTTTTAAAGTGTACTAACAGACAGACCACTAGCTCCACCAACCCAGAGGCTAGGATACTGATAAAGCGTTTATGTCCAACAACAGAGTCATATCTTGACTTTCTTAGTTCTGTAACTACAAAACTTCATCGAATTGCTACCACATTGGAAGGAAGTAGTTTTGGAGGTATCCCTAGACCATGGTCACTCATATCTGGCTCCAGAATAAACACTTATTCCCTTTGAGGTGAGAGCTGTATTTTTGTGTCAAAGCTCTAGATTCCATGCCCTACCCAGTGTGTGTGTGTGTGTGTGTGTGTGTGTGTGTGTGTGTGAGAGAGAGAGAGAGAGAGAGAGAGAGAGAGAGAGAGAGAGAGAGAGAGAGAGTAAAGGAAAGGATGCCACTTACAGAGGGGTGTGAGGAAGATACTTTTAAATTATAAAATGGAAGTTGTAAGGACACTGATAAAGACTTGCACTTATTTCACTAATTAAAACGATGGTGAAGTGATGTAAAATAAACTGTAAGAGAGCTACTTTCCATGGAGCCACTATTTTCCTTGTCTAGAGGACCACTAAGTTGAGGTGCATTCCCAAGGCAGGGTGAGTAAAATTCTGGGAGCAGTTGCTGTGGGAGGTGGCAGCTTCGCCTGGCCCTGAGGCAACAGCTTCCTTCTACTAGAGATATAGAGCAGTCAGCTTTTCTGACCCAGCAAGAAACGGTTTCAAGAAGTGCTTCAAACAGTCTAAACGCCACTAACTTCTCAGGACTCCCAAGAAGGCCACTAACTTCCCAAGACTCTCAAGTAAAGTCCCCCCTCCATTTCCTCTTAAGTCATAAATGGGATAGAGCACAAATTGCCCCCCCACTCTTGCATCCCAAACCCACACATGGTCAAACCCACACATCCCCAGGGGCTCTCGTGGTTCTTTCTCTTGGGCTTATAGTGTCTCCAGGGGTACTCAGCTGCCCTCACAGACCACAGCCCCGCAATTAATAAGTCACACGGCCCTGCCCAGTGCCTGGGGCTGGGTATCCAGGTTTGCACAGCACATGAGCAAGAAGAATAGTGGTGCGTTCTTAAGGCTGCGGTGAGGACCTTATCAGCAGCATCACATATTTCATTCATCTGCTTAACAAATATTTATCCAGCACTTGCTGTGTCCAGCCGCGGTGCGGAAGCCAGGAATTCCACAGTGATCAAAGGGAGTCTCGCTCTCTGTTCTCATGAGGCTTGCAATCTAGAGGTGAGGGCCAGCGTAAATCAAATCATCAAAGATGATTGCTCTAAAGGAAAAGGACTCGGGGCTGCTAGGAGAATCACCACAAGGAAGCAACTCAGGGAGAAGTGTGTGAGAAGCTTCTGGAGAAAACCCTCACACACTAAGCAGGCAGTGACTGATGACTGGGTGAGAGGAAGCTCCAGCTAGCATTGGGGGAGGAGGAGAGGAAAGGGTAGCATGGACGGGAGTGTGGGAAAACTAAGAGGTGAGTCAAGTGTCAGGTCCCCAAGATGAGATCGAATTGACTCCTCCTTATCTGGTGCCGTGAACCTCATTACCTTGCAATGCGTAGTCACTCATCAACAGATTCTGCATTGTAACTAGGATCTGAAATGTCCCCCCAGAATGTCGTGTGTGAAGGCTTAGTCGCCGGCCTGTGGCTCTACTAGAAGGCGATGGATCTTTAGGAAGTGATTTGGCTCACTCTTGAAGAAGATCCTAGGACTCCACCCCCACACGCATCTTTTGTTCTCTCTGTCTCTGTCTCTCTGTGTCTCTGTCTCTCATTTCTCCCACAGCAGACAGGATGAGACTCAGCTACATCAGGGTGGGCAGTCTGGTTTACCCAGTCATTCAAATGTTAATCTCATCCAGAAGAGCCCTCACATATACACCCAAAATAGCACTTGACCAAATGTGTGACTATCCACAAGGCCCAGTCAAGTTGAGACAAAAGCTAGCCATCGCAGGTAGCCTAGACCAGGGGATCCATGATGGCATCACTCATGTGCCTGGCTCCTTGGTTTGGATGGCTGGGGCGTAGGCTCAAAGCTGACTGACGTTCTAAGTGTCACCTCTAGCCTTGTGGTTTCTAGACCTCTCACATGTTAGGACTCTCAGAGAGTGTGTTCATGACAGGAAGTTCTAAGGTCCAAGCCCAAATATTCAATGTTCATATCTACTCTATATTGGTCAGAGAAGTCAGAGGGCCTCCATACCTCAAGAGGAAAGACCAAGATGCCATTTCCCTATGGGAAGGCAGTCACAGGTCATCCTCCTCACGTGAAGTGTTTACATCCTCTGTAAAGCAATGTACACCTTCGAGGATATCATAACTTCCATCCCAAGCTCAAGTTTGAGATACTTGCTATCCAAAGGAGGTGGAGGTACCAGTGGCAGTCCCCTGACCCGTTGTCTAGTATGATTTATGTACAAAAGTTTGTGAACTAAAAGTCTATGAGCCACATATATACAACAGATATTGTTGATGTAGGAAGAGGAAAATCCACTGAGCACTGTGGGTCAGCATCTCATCCCTGCGCAAACCAACTGAGAAGAGAACTCAGTTTGGCTCAGGGTTACAGAGGTATCAGTCCGTGGTCCGCTGGCTCCATGACTGGAGGTTTGTGTTAAGGCAGAGAGCATCACGCCACGTTCACCTCGTGGCAGCTGAGAAAGCAGCCAGACAGAGGAAGGAAGTAGCTGGAGACAAGATAGACCCTTTGTCTCAGAGTTTCTATTGCTGTGAAGAGACACCGTGACCACAGCAACTCTTATAAAGGAAAACATTTCATTGGGGCTGGCTTATAGTTCAGAGGTTTAGTCCATTGTCCTCATGACAGGAAGCAAGGTGGCATGCAGGCAGTCATGGTGCTGGAGAGGTAGCTGAGAGTTCTACATCTTGATCTGTAAGAGGCAGGAAGAGAGCAACACTGGGCCTGGCTTGAGCATCTGAGACCTCAAAGCCCACCCCCAATGACACGCTTCCTCCAACAAGGCCGTATCTCCTAATAGTGCCCCTCCCTATGAGCCTGTTAGGGCCATTTTCATCCAAACCACCACACCTTCCAAAAATGAACCCCAGCAATCCACTTCCTGCAACCAGGCTCCTCTTTCCACAGCATCTACCACCTCCCAACAGTCCTTTCAATTATGAGTCCACCAGTGGCTTAATTCATTTATTGATTAGCTCAGTTTCCCTGTGAGCCAATCAGTCACTCCCGAAATCCCAAGCCACCAACACATGTGCCCTTCTTTGGTGGGTGTTCCTATCCAAATTAGAACAAGCACTTCAAAGTGGAAGAAGAGTCCCCACAGTAATCAGTGGCCCACAGCAGTTCAGAAACCCGTTCTTCAACTGAGGAGCCCAGTCCTGCTTCCTGGGAGTGATTCTTCACAGCTCTCAGGCCCAGTTACCAGAGTCTTGTCACACACTCTGAATTATCTGTTTTCCATAGGAAATAAAACTTGGAGCTGAATAATCTTCTCAGCCCATTTCATGGCTGTGCACATGGAGCCCCCCTGTGTGCTCTGTCCATCCGATGGTGTGGCTCCTGACTCTCTTGGGATCTTTGTGGCCTTCTGCTGGGTCTTACTAGACATCTGTCTGCTAAACAAGACATGTCTGTAGTTCTCTTCAAAATGAAGCTGGGGATCTGGAAAGCAGAAACTTTTGATTCCTACCGCCCCCCCCCGCCCCCCCCCCCCCCCCCCCGTTTTAGGAACTCCAGAGGACACATGCTTAAATATTTCTGATTTCATTTTAAAAAAATCATAATGGCCATCTCTTGAAATGCAGGACCAATAGTTACTTTTTTATGTTTTTATTTTGCTCTTGTGTTTTCTTTGCAAGTCTTTGTGTTTCTTAAAACACGGCTCTTTGTTTTTTAAGCTCTTCTTTCTTTGCCTGGAACTCATCGTGTGTGGCTCTAACGGTGAGGGAGAGGCATTTTAAGCTCAGAACTCGGAAATCTTATGGACTGATGGTAGCTCAGAGGGAAAGCCCTTCCCTAGC
Organism: Peromyscus californicus insignis; assembly: GCF_007827085.1. Classification (NCBI taxonomy): domain Eukaryota; kingdom Metazoa; phylum Chordata; class Mammalia; order Rodentia; family Cricetidae; genus Peromyscus; species Peromyscus californicus. The sequence continues at coordinate 38,934,718 of NW_026294514.1, read as the reverse complement.
ACATCTGAGGCCCTGGGCTTGGTCCCCACAATAACAAGTGAAACCATTCATTTGTTAGGTCTGTTTTCCTCTCTACTAGAGGGATAATGTGGCGGAAATCCTTCCCACCACATAAAAGGGTCGATGTCTCTCCTGTTTCCAGTGGTGGTTTCCTCCCCCATCCTCTTGCCCCTCACCAACACCATCCGCCAGCCTCTGCTCTCAGGCACTCGTGAAGATTTGTCTCCACTCACATGCATCGGAGTCTTCATGAGGCCTCTCCATCAGAGCATGCTCGGTGCTTCTAACCCCCAAGAGACAGGAAGAGGGCACTATCGGCTTCATGAAGCTGGCCACAGGGTGGGCAGAGGGTCCTTCCTCTGTCTTCTGATATTCAGAGGACTCAGCGTCGAGTAGCTTCAGGGGCCAGGAGAGGCTCCACGTCTCTGTAGATGAGTGTGGAAGAACACACAGCTGTCTTTTGTTCTGCTGGAGGTGACATCCTGGAAGGCTCTGCAGCTTGCATTAAGGTTCTTTGTCTTTATCTTTAAAATAATGAGACACCACTGAAGGAGTCTAAAGGGGTGAGGACCTTCGGAGGGGCCCTGCCAGCTGCAGTACAGCAACTAATTAGAATCAGGATATTAAAAACTGAACAGTCCTCAGCCAGGCATGGTGGCACACACCTGTGACCCAGGCCCTCGGGAGACCCCAGCCACTCTTTCAAGCCCTTCTTTATCTGCATCTTATCATATGAACTCTGATATAGTTGGGAGCAGGGTGATGGTGCCGAAGAGAACTACAGATTCTCGAGATACTTGGATAGAAAACTACTTCGTTAATATTTCTTGGCATCTAATTAGGGCACACTCTTGCTACAAGTAGCCAGCCAATCTGATTTCTTCGAGATCTTGTTACTGTTACAACGGGAAGTACCTTATGTCTCCTAAAACTTACATATATTCTCTCCATTTCTCAGTTTCCCCTCCCAACCCAGAGACCAATCTTTGAGTAGAAATGGACAGACAGCAATCAGTGTAATGACCTCTGAGTGTCCCACTCAGTACTATTCACAATTCAATAATGTACTGGAAATGCACTTGCTGGAGCTGAGATACTCCATAATATGGAACCTTGGCAATGATCATTCAGTTCATTCAGTGAGTGTTTACTAGGCAGGCACTGTGGTACTCGCCTGTAATCCTAGCACTCAGCAAACAGAGGCATGAGGATCACAAGGGCATGAGCATCCTCAGCTACATGTTGAGTTCATGGCCAGACTGGGCTGCATGATTTTGTCTCAAAAAAATAAATAAATAAATAAATATTTTAAAGATATTTATGGGGTGCTCATTTTATGTGAGGAAGTCTACTTGGCAAGAGGTTCCAGAAACAGACAGCTCTCACTGTACTGGTGCCTGCTGAGGGAGATAGATGTGAGCTAGAGACCACAGGGGAGCATTTCAGATAGAGAACTCAACTCAGAGCCTAACACAGAGGGTGGTTTATGGCTTCTCTGAAAGCAGTCCCCAGGAGGAAGAGGCCTTGGAGCAGAGTCTGAATGAAGAGAAAGAGGTACAGGAAGATTCCACAGCTCAGGTGGAGCAGCAGGCTGACTCAGGCAGAAAGGGGTGAGTACTGATGAGCAGAGAGGACCGTTGAGTAAGTAGATGTAGGGAAAGGTAGGGATGTCTTAGGGCTGGAGACTGGCTTAGTATTTCATCAGCAGGGAGATACCATTGCAGGATCCTAGAGAGCTCTAGTCATTCACACTTTAGCATGATCTAACCTGATCCTTTCTCCTAAGAATTCTTTTAGAACAACTGAAATCAATCATTTCGGATGGGGGTCGGGGTTGTAGATCAATGGTCGAGCGTAGACTTAGTATATGGAAGCTCCTGGGTTTAATCTTCAGCACCAAAAGGGGGTAGAGGAGAATAATGTAGGTAATAAGGAAGATGGGCCTGGCAACAGAGTCTGTAATCTTAACTGTCCTAGAAACCGAGGCTGGAGAATTACAAATTCAAGGTCTGCATGAGCTACAAAGTGGACCAAGGCCAGCCTGGTCATCTTATAAAACTCTATCTCAACGCCCAAAGGAAAAAAGAGCTGAGGTCCTCGCACTGGGGTTAATCATTGCCTCGCATGCATGACGTCTAGTTCAACCCCTAACAACAAGCAAACACAGCCAAAGAAAGGCGTATGGGAGAGAGCAGGCAGTGGCCAGCTGAGGTAGGAAGCACACCTGGCTGGCCATTGGCTCCCACCCTCAGGACAGGGATGGGGTGGGCGGCACTCACGTCTCCACCTAGTTAGTGTGCCTTGCTGAGATAACCAGTGCAGGGGGAAACTGTGGGGTTTCTCTTCTCTTTGTCTCTTTTTATTTTTGTTTTTAATTTTCAAAGCCTTCTGCAGCCTGTGAAGAAGTGAATCCGGTGGGGAGTGGTGGGCTCCATTCTATGTACCTGCATACATGTACGTGCTGTGGCTTACCCAGAATTCCAGGCAACGTCAATGTTGGCTGCTTACAACGCATGTCTAGCTTGTGTCTGCAAGTCAGCGACACTGTGTGTACTTTAAAACATCATCAACACCAGTCACTTCTTAAATATTCCAAGACTTTCAAATATGCACATTTTAAGAGAAAAGACGCTTTTCTGTGATTCTATAATCATGTGTATGTTACTATTAGCCATATATTGCGCTTCAGTGGAGTTGAGATTTCCACCATAATATAATTTCTTCACAATATAAATACCTACCCTAAAATAGAGAAAAATCTAATTTGTTGTTTAAAAAAATTAGAAACGTCCGTTTGAAGTTAATAGCTCATTAATGATCCTGTGAAAATAATGTTCGTAATGAAAGTTCTAAAATCATGCAACTGTTTGCTTTTTAACTTAACGTTTTTTTTTTTTTCTCTCAGTGAGTGCATTTTGGGGCTCTCCTCCAAGGCCACTTCCAGCCCTAGAATTTGTTTAGGTGTTCTTCTCACAGACTGTCTCTGCACACAATTAGTGCACATGGTTTTATTTGCTGACACCATAGTTACATACAAAAAGGAATATGACCGAGGGATGGGCACGATGACTCAGGGGATAAAGATGCTTGCAGTATAATCCTGGCAACTGAGTTTGATTCCAGGAACCCACCTCAAGGCAGGAGAGAACCAAATTCACAGACTTGTCCTCTGACCTGCACACACACACACACACACACACACACACACACACACACACACTCTGACACACACATGCTCACACTCCTCATACATCATGTATACACACAAGAATAATAATTTTAAAATGTGTGATGGATATGACTGGGAGATAAGCTCATTTTTAACCTATGTGAAATTCCTACTGTTCCAATATGGCAGGCCATTGATCTGCGCTCAGGCCTAACTCTACCTCTTGGTTTAATTGTCTGACCACAAAAGGGGCAAACCTGCTTAGTTTTTGCCCTTACTGGATGTCAATGACCATTGCTTCCAGGGTAGTGGACGTAAAGGTATTTCTTGCATCTGGCAGTTCTGAGAGGCTTTGAGACTGCCTACGAAATCATAGTAAATGCTCAGTTGTTTCCAACCGGCTTGTTTGGTTCAGTTAAAACCATGTCCATAAATCTCAGCAAGCTTTCTTCTCTGAACCTGAGTTTTGAGGGTGGTGTCCGAAGCCTGGCTCCTTGCAGCCTGCAGAAGCCAGCTCTCCAGTTCTTGCATTTCCAGTTGTTACAATTTAAATTATATGAACTCATAATTCAATATGTTTACATTAAAAACAAAGGTAAGGACTAGATAGTTTAGAGGCAGACAATACACTGTGTTTTACTGCTACCCAGGAGTGAACCTGTGGTCTCGTGACTGGACCACTGACCCGCACCCCCCAGCTTGACTGTGTGTTTTATTCAGTGCCCAGCACTGCTGGGACAATGGTCACAGATTACTAAAATCCTGGAATTCCTAACAACAACTTGTTACTTCCTATTCCTGGAACTATTTACAGCTGTGGGCTGTGGTTACTGCATACCTCTTCCCAGCCCCACATCCAACGGGACTCCTCACGATACCAGTGTTCATAGTTATCAAACCTGAACAAGGTTTTAACCTCATGAAAACTATTTATATGAGGAATGGGTTAAGGTCATAAAAAGATACAATGACAATAAATGTATTGGAGAAAAGTCAGATTGGTGTATAAATCAATGTATGACTTGTTGGGGAGGGATACTAGTGGTTTGAATTGCTGGTGCTAATAGAAGACTTCATTCATTGAAAAGATCGGTTGCTGTACAGAAGTTGCCTTAGTATCACCATGCCTTTGCTATCCTTTGTAGATCCAATGCTACACACTGTTTACATCAGCAACATCTGCAATGAGCATATTTACTTACAGGCACACCATGAAAGCAGTGTGCAAGTTGGCTGCTACCAGCTGGGTTGGGTGGTATTGAGAAGACTTCTTTCCATTTAAATCAGAAATCTTTCCAGTTTAAAAGACAAAGGCACATTTTCAACCATGTGCTGCTTATAGACACTTTGGCACCATGTAAAAGACCACAGCGACGGCACAGACATTAGAAAATAGATGACCCAGTGGATAAAAGAATATCTGGTACAAGCCTGAGGTTTGAAGACTTCAGATCCCCATAATCCACAGAAGACTTATTCAGTAGAGTGCGTTGTCATCCTGCAGAGGGACAGGAACATCCCAGCAAACACAGGTCAGCTGTCCTGACAAACAGCACAGAGCAAGATGGCACCTCAAGCTAGGTAGACGGGAAGGACAGACACGAGGACGGCACACAAGGTTGTCCTCTGACCAAGTGTGTGCACCTGTCTTCACATACATATATGTCACACACACAAAGATTTTAGAAAGAAACTGGAGAGCATTATCTGTTTATAGCCATGGCATACAAAGACTGTTTGAAATCAAGTTGCTGACCAGGTCTAGTTTATTTTAGAATTTTCACCTTTAAATTAAGGGAAAAACAAACACCAGTCCAGTTGTGGGTAATATCTACTTTCTCCATGCTCAACATGACATACCCAGGTGGGCATTTTTTTCATGGTTTCACCTGCAAAGGCAAAAGTTAAGCCCGAAGACTGGGGAAACAGCTTCTTGCCCAACCAGTTCAGGGAAGGATGCTGAGAGACAGGCCTTGGTTTTCAACCGCCTACTATATATTTCAACACAAGCTCTGTCCCAACATGTGTAAAATGATCCCCAGACCCAGCAAAATTCAGGAAGTGCTGATAGCTTCTGTATTTCATTTTTGAAATTGTTTAGTTAACTTCTCAACAACAACAGCAAAATATCCAGACCTGAAATGTACGCGTGTTATGTGAAAACTGGAAAAAAAAGGTAACCCGGGTCCATTATATAACTACCATCTTTTGTTTTTATTCAAGGTGTCATAAAACTGAGTTCTGCCGTTGAAGGTACGTTTTGGGTTTTTTGGTTTTCTTGGTTCTTTGTTTTGTTTTGTTTTTTTTAACAACCACAAAATCAATAGTTTTGCTTCAAGGCTGCACGGCGTGGCCCATAGCTAGCAAGCTTCTGTGGCCGTGGTGTTTGACGCCATGTTCCGGGTGCTGGCTGTCGCCATTTCGTCTTGTGTCTCTCTTCGTTCTGGTCATGCTGTACCACAAGTCTCTCGGCCTCCATGTTGGCCTCAGCGGTCCTGTGAGGACGGCGTCATGAGAGCACATGTGTGTCTGTATTTCCTGTGTGATCGCCTCAGATCCAGAACTCCTGAAGAGCCACTGGCTCCAGAGCTGGAGTGGATGTGAAGGCCTGTCCAGAGTCTGTGGCCCAAACACTTTCAGCAAGGCCTTTTTTCAGCAGAGCCATGGTCCTGTGTGCCCGCGCAGTGGACCTGTTTCCCTGGGACACATGGGAGCATGAAGAGTCATTCCGCTCCCATGCTCGGAAGTGCACTTGTCTGTCTAAGAGCAAGTTCTTGGGTGCACGGTCTACCACAAGATGCTGTGGAGAAAGGCCCAGCATGGTGGGGCATGCCTGTAATCCTAGCACGTGGGAATGGAGAAAAGAAGGATCCATAGAAAGTTTGAAAATAGTGTAGGCTACATGAGACTCTGTCTCAAAAAAATACATTAAACCAAACAAAAGATGCTGTGGGGCCAACTTTGTGTTGTCTAGTTAATGAGTAGTGGTTTCCCTCTGTTATACAAGACCCTAGGCCCCTTCCCAGGCACCAAAACAAAACAATTAAAAGATAAGAAAATACAAAATCAATGATACAGCAGCACATTTTGCTGAGGAATGCCCGAGACGGCAACAAATATCTTGTCACTTTCCTGTAACCCCAGCTCTCAGAAGGCTGAGGTGGGAGAATCATGAGTTTGAGGCTAACTTGGGCTACATGGCTATCCTGGTCAGCCTGAGCTGTGATAGCAAGGCCCTATAAAAACAACAATAACAAAACGTCTCTCATTATCTGACGTGATGGTGACTAATGGGTTTGTTGTTTTGTTTTTTGTTTTTTTTTTTTTTTTAATGATGCTTTCACCCTCTTAGGGTCTGTATAGTTCAAACATACAGAATGTGACATTTTCTTTTTGTGAGTCTCCTGTTTGTTCGGGGGGGGCGTGTTCCTGTGTGTTGGGAGTGTGCCAGTCATGCCCTGGAGCTGTCTTTATCCTGCCTGGGGAGGCTGCTAAAAGGGAGTGGTGGGTTTCAGGTGCGTTTTGCAGCTTGCGGGGAGATGTAGCTAACGGGCAATTCATAGAGGTGAGGAAAGGCTTAAAGGGAAGAGACAGGACTTGAGCCGAGGAATTCAGAGGGCTGGAGTCTGAAAGTTAGGAGGTGAGAAAGGAGCTTAGGAACTCATTCATGAGGCCAAGAAGTCCAGGGTAGAAGGCTCAGTCCCCTTGGTGGGTTTAGTATCACCACAGACTCCAAAAACCAAATCTGAAGGCAGTGCTTTGACCTGAACAGCATAAAGAATGCTGATATACTAAAGAAAACACATGGAGGACTGGGGTATAGCTCAGTGGCAGAGTGCATACTTAGTGTGTGGCGGGTCCTAGATACACACACACACACACACACACACACACAGGTGTGCCCACCTAAACACCACATACAGAGACACACATTAAAACATAATAATAATAAAGAAGACAATGGCAATTCAGACCTAGAGATTCAGTTAACTTTCTGCATAGAAACAGATAAGGATTCGTCACCTTAAGCCATTGTAACATTTATGAAAGAATTTGGAGCCTGGTCTTTACGTGGCCTGTTTGGCCCAAGCAGAATATTCCACTCACAACAAAAAGATATGGGAACTTTTTTTTAACTATAAAGTCAGAAACCCAAGAACTTCAGATAACTTTAAAAACCTTATTCTACTAGAGGTTACTGTTGGATGACACACCCATTCTCAGCTCCCCAGACCGAGTTATATTCTCCAGAGAAAGTTGAAGATGTGAGGGAAAAGTGAGAACAGCAAGCGGAAGCTGTCCGGAGCACATCTGGCAGCTGTTGCCTCCCTCCCAGAGTCCCTGGGGTCACAGGAAGTTCTCAGAGGTGTCGGCCACTAGAGGGCAGGCTTCTACTGTGCTTGAACATTCTTGTTGGCTGAGAATTGTCAAAGCTTGCAGGCTCAGAAGCATGCTGTGTTGTAGTCGTGTTCAAATGTATATGTTCAGACGCAATTGGGGGGGTGTTCATTGGGGTGGGGGAGTGTGTTCAATGCATGCATTCTCAGTGCATCTAGACTGTGAGGCTCTTCTGAGCATGCTCGATGGAATGTATGTCAGATTACAGTCTCTTGTTGGGCAACAAAACATCAATTGTTGAGTTAATATCGCCCTTACTATTTTCCAACTGTATCATGTATCCAAGGCGGCTTCCTAGATCTTCCCCACGTCCAGGGATATGTATGTCCACGGAAGAGGCCTATTGTCAAAAAGGAAACCGCTTTCCTTTTCTTGAACAATGACTCTTCTGAATTGTCCTAGAACTCTGAAAGTAGTGTTAAAATTCTAGGTAGGTTCTCATTTTCTTTGCTTTTTAAGGAAAAAACATTTGGGAGGAGCTGGGTGTATAACTTATAGGTAGATGGCTTGCTTCGAGTGCATGGGGCCTTGGGTTCAATTCTTGCCACCAAAAGAAAAAAGAGACAATTTTGAAAGTCATCAGAGAAAGATCTACAGAGGTTCTTTTGCTTTTTCCTACCAAGAATTTCATCTTATGGTGTAGTACTTTCCATTTTCGACAACACTGTGTCTCCTTCAGCATTGTGTAGCTTCATGTAAGCCCAAAGGGGAAATGTGTTGTATTAATTAATAGCAAGCTTTAAAGTGCAATGTCTTTTGAAAGATTTAAATATGTACTTAAACAGAAACACATATTAATGCTTTGTTTTGCAAGGAAGAAAAACGTTTGAACTGGGGAAAAAAAGAATTTTTTTTAACTACAATATTTTACCATTAACATTGATTAATTAATTCTTGCCTTTAATTATAGATTGATAGTTCCAAACTCAGGGCTGGGGAGTTTGGAGCCATGGAGTACTTGCTTAGCATGTACAAGGCCCCGGGTTCAATCTCAACACAGGGAGAGGAGAGGGAGACAGAGAGAGAAATGGAGGCTCAGAACATAAAGTCATGTCCTGCCAAGCCTGACACTGAGTTCAAATGCCCTGACCCCTCGAGGAAGGAGAAAATTGATACCAACAAGCTCCTCTAACTCCACATGTGTGCTGTGTGTTTTAATTTTAAAATGAAAAGAAAAGAAAATGGCTAGGTTCCAAACTAAAGAAAATTTGGGATAAGAGAGAAAAGTCCAGAATCAACACCTGAGATCACACTGGAGCAGTGGTGTGGAAAGAAGAAAAAACTTCGGTGGCAAGAATCCCAGATTAGGATTTCACAAACATCCCTCTTGGAAGGGATTTTCTCTCCTGAAATCTGAGCAGACAGGTACACTCCCACAGTAGGAAGAGACGATGAGCCTTATCAAGGAGCATGGCAGACAGGTCAGAGCTGAAGCAGCCAGAGTCGGAACCGCCCTGACAGCCTCCAGGTAGCTTTATCTTCTCAGGGAGGGGAACTCCAGCCCCAGCCCGGGAGTCTTTCCCAGCCATTGTGGTACTGGTGTGGTACCTCATGTTTCAATCAAATTAGGGTATTCTGGGAGCTGGCAGCCTGGAGGGACAAGGTGAGGCAGCCATGTTGTCAGGCTGGTACAGGCTACTGCTGATAACTAGGTATGTTCTGCGATAAGATCCCTCAAGGGTGATTTGTTGATGCCTTTATGGGTGATAATTCCGAACGCCAAAATGACAGAAAATTCTTTTAAAGCCCAGATAAAGAGAAGTCCACTTAGAGAAAGTCCCATGACTTTAAATGAACTGCTCAAGAAAATCACTTGACAACATTGTCCAAGCTCTCCCTCAACTTTGATCATAACTCCCACAGGGGTGGTGCTGGAGTTGGGTGCTCATTCATGCAGTCAGGGTGAGGCCGTGAGAGCCTACACCCAAGCCTCCACAAATGAACAACTTAGATCCACTAACCATAACCTCCCCTGGGCCCAGGAATATTCTCAAATATTCTCTTTTCCTTTTCCCTTCTTCCCACTTCCTCCTATTCAGATATCTAAAATTAAATATCTTACTGCTGCTGGGTGTGGTGGCACATAGTGGTAATTCCAGTACTCGGAAGGCAGGCAGAGGCCGGTGGATCTTTGTGAGTTTGAGTCCAGCCTGGTCTGCGTAATGAGACGCTGTCTCAAGAAGCAACAACAAAAACAAATAATAATAATTTTAGGGCTGGAGAGATGGCTCAGAGGTTAAGAGCACTGGCAACTCTTCCCGAGGGTCTGAGTTCAATTCCCAGCAACCACATGGTGGCTCACAACCATCTGTAATTTGATCTGATGCCCTCTTCTGGTGTGTAGGCAGAATACTGTATACATTAAAAATAAATAAATCTTTAAAAAAATAATAATAATTTTAAAAACAGTAAATATCTTTTTGTTGCCAACAACGACTGATGTATACAATCCCCACCAGAACAGGGGACTTTGGACTGTCATGTTCAGGGTGCTGTTTTCTGCAGGGTAATGAATTCTTGACCACCAAAAGGAAAGATATCTCAAGAACAGTAAAAGCAAGGCCAGCAAAAGGATCCAGTGAGTAAAAGGCACCTGCCTCCAAACCCGATGACCTGAGTTCAATCTCCAGGACCTACATGGTAGGAGAGAAGCCTCTCCCCAAAGTTGTCCTCTGACCTCCACTTCCACGCCATGACACATGTGCACACGCACATACACACACACACACACACACACACACACACACACACACACACACACACTCATGCACAATAAGTAAATGCTTTTTGTTGTTGTTTAAAGAATAGTAGTACCAGGTGGTGGTGGTGCACACCTATAATCCCAGCACTCCGGAGGCAGAGGCAGGCGGATCTCTGTGAGTCTGGTGTACAGAGTGAGTTCCAGGACAGCTAGAGCTGTTACACCTAGAAATCCTGTCTATAAAAACAAGCAAACAAACAAACAAAGTAAAGAGCCTGGCATGGCTGTGCATGCATTCAGTCCCTCTACTTAGAAGGCAGAGGCAAGCAAACCTCTGAGTTCGAGGCCAGCCTGGTTATAGAGTGGAATTCCAGAACAGCCAAAGCTACACAGAGAAACTCTGTCTTGGATGGATGGATGGATGGATGGATGGATGGATGGATGGATGGTAAAAACAGGTTTAGTGAGGCAGAGGCTAGCATGTACAAGCTCCTGTCTTTAAGCCTCCGCACCTCAAAATAAATAAACAAGCAATGTTTAAAAGCTAAGATAATTAAAATCTAGGGATGTAACTCAGTTGGTCGACTGCTTGCCTTGCATGCACAAAGTTCTGGGTTCCATCCTTGGTACTATATAAACTGGGCATGGTGATGCACTCCTGAAGTACCAGCACTCAGCACGTGGAAGCCAGAGATTTATCCTGAGCTATAGAATGAATTTGAGGCCAGCCTGGCCTGTCTCAAAATAAACAAGACTTAAGGCTTGGCCTAGCCTAGCCTTCACTTCCATTTTCTTTCTTCTTTTTTAATGTTTATTTATTCATTTATTTATTTGATTTTTAAATTTATTTTATGTGTATGAGTGTTTGGCTGGCATGTACAGACATGCACCACATGTGTGCCCCATGCCAATGAAGGACAGAAGAGGGCACTGAATCCTCTGGAACTGCAGTTACAGATGGTTTTGAGCCACCATGTAGGTGCTGGGTATTGAACCTGGGTCCTCCGCAAAAGCGACAAGTGCCCTAAGCCACTGAGCCATCTTTCCAGCCCCCACTTCCATATTCTACATGAATAACACTCTCAGTTCCCTGCCTGCTGTAACTGGTAAAGAGAAGAGCCGCCTTCACAGAATGTGCCCGTCACTGAACTATGATGACATGCATTAAATCCAGAATTCCCCATACAAAAGTAACATTTTAAAAGCCCTCAACTGGTAGCATAGGCCTATCATCTTAGCTACTGGGGAGGCTGAGGCAAGAGTACTGCAAGTTCAAGGCCAGCCTGGGCTCTATTGAAAAATAAAAACATGTTTTTGGTTTTTTTTTTAAAAAAAAGGATGGAGGGTGTAACTCCGTGGTTGAATCTGCCTAGCACTCGAGAGGCCTTGGGTTCAATTCCCAGTATTGACATCTATCAGTCAATACATTATGATCAAATATTGATATCATTCCCTCCATAGATGAGTTTTGCTCTGGCCATTGTGTCTGCTTTTTAAGGGGAGCCAGTGTGGCATGGTAGACTGTGGCAAACCCGTTACTAGGTAGACGACTGAGGACTGACTTGTAGTGGAAAGTTGAGGGGGAAATTTCGTCACTTATGTGACCAGAAATCGACACATCTCTTCAGACCTTCAAGGCAGAAAGCTGACAGGGCCAGGGTAGAGCTGTCTCCCAGGAAGGCACTCCTCTGCTCCGTCCTTCTGCGGAGCGAGAGGTGACAGCTGACAGACAGAACGCTGTAGAAACTGAAAACGATATGCCAGAAGTTCGTCTCTGCACAGCAGCTCCGACCTCCTTGCAGGGCGGCCTGCACGTGGGTTTCCTCTTCAGGTGGATTTTTGCAGAAACATGTCATTATCCTCTTGATAACATTTACCTACAAGATAGTAATCTCAGAGGCAGAAAGAGTAGCTCAGGGGCAGAATGCTTACCTAATATTCTGGGTTTAATTCCCACAGCTAAAATAACTAAATAATAAAAACATAAATAAATGAATGTTAGTGTCTCTGAAAGTGTTACGTTGAGAATTCTTCAAATCCAGTTACCTGTCAGTAAAACCAGGAGTCTTAGTCCAGGGCCCACATGGATACAAAAATTCCCAGATACTCGTCTCAGAAATGAAATGGGGCAGTATTTCCATATAACTTACTTCCTACCAGGGACTATCATATACTTCAAAGCTAGAGATGAGTTAAGATACCCAACACAATGTAAGGGCTTCATAAATACTCTACTGTGTTGTTTAGGGAATGACAAGAAAAATGCCTGCACATATTCAGTACTCAAATAATTTATCTGTATATATATTATATTATATATTATATACATATATATATATAACTGGGCATGGTGGGGCACATCTGTGATCCCAACACTCAAGAGGCTAGGCATGTGAGTCAGGAGTCAGGCTAGGTCATTCTCAGCTACAAAGCAAGTCTGGAGCTAGCTTGGGCTACAAAAACTCCTGACTCTAAAAAAAAAAAAAGGTGGGGGATGGGGCCATTGCTGGCAAGATAGCTCATTGGGTAAAGGCACTCACCAAAAAGCCTGAAGACCTGAGTTTGGTCCCCAGGGCCCACAGGATAGGAGAAAAGTGCTCTGATTCCTAAAAGTTGTCTTCTGACCTCCACATACTTGCCATAGCACATACTCAAACATACACATACTTGTGCACAATAAAATTGTAAAAGTCTAAAAGAAGATGAAGAATTTTACTAAACCAAGTGTAATCCCAGTACTCAGTAAACGGAGACTGGAAGGTTGTGAGATTAAGGCAAGCTTGATCTACATAATAAGACTGTCTCAAAAAAAATAGATAGATAGATAGATCGATAGATAGATGATAGATAGGTAGATAGATAGATAGATGATAGAGAGACAGATGATACATGATAGATAGATAGATAGATAGATCGATAGATAGATAGATAGATAGATAGATAGATAGATAGATAGATAGATAGATAGACAGACAGATATTCGATCCATAGTTCATTGAATCCACAATGTAGAACATACAGACATGGAGACAGCCTTGTAGCTTCCCGAATCTGGGATTATCTGAACTATCAACAATGGAACCCTGTGATGCAGAAACTGGAGAAAGAAGGGATCAAGGCCACGGTCCACCTACCAGTAGTCAGTCTTGCTTTGCCCTTACCGGGTGCAGACAACTCTGCAGGACCATGGACAACATTTCACAGCTGTTGTTCTTTTTGGTTTCTCTTTTCCTGAGTCACCACTATATGGAGGCCCTCGGCAATAGGCCTTTCACCCACTAACTGGGTGTGTTTGGTGACTGCTATTCCCTTTACCATAGAAACCCATAAAGCAGGCCCGCTCTTTCTCAGGACAGTTGTCAAGACTAAGTGAAAGACATAGGACACACAGCTGGGTATGGTGGTGTGCCTCTGTGACCCCAAAATTAGAGACAGGAGGACCCAAAGTTCAAGGTCATCCTCGGCTATATGCTGAGTCTGAGGCCAGCTGGGATACTTGAGACACTGTTGAAAGAGAAAGAGGTGGGGAGAAGGGAAGAGGGGGTGAGGGTACAGGGGAAAGGGAAGAGGAGAAGAAAGAAAAAGAAAGGCATAGCATCCTATCTGCAGTGGTCTAGGCTACAGCAAGTACCCAGGGAGCTCTCTTTTCTTTTCTTTTCTTTTCTTTTCTTTTTATTTTTTTTATTTCTTTTTTAAGATATGGTTTGACTATGTAGCCCTGGCCAACCTCAAACTCACGGGGATCTACCTGACTGCCCCCTCAGTGCTGGGATTAAAGGTGTGTGCCACCAGGCTTAGCCCACAGCTAAGGAGCTCTTTATTCCCCCTCCTGTCTTCTCTGCTGACCTCACGCTCTTCTTCCCAGAGTCCAGTGATCTAGCAAACAGAGGACTGGCCATGTTGTAGCAGAGTATGAACTGCCTCATTCTGAGCAAAGCCATGGACGGAGGCAGCCCAAACTCCCTCTCTCTCTCTACTTTGAGAACTCAGAAAGAAGCAACTCCTTACATGGGACAGCTCTGTACATGATGTCCTTGCCTGGAGAGGTGGCATCTCTGTACAGAGGGGAACAGTCATACCAGGGGCACCATCTAATTGTGAGGTGTTCAAATCAGAATCAATTGTCCATCGTCCGTCTGCCCCCCCCCCCCCCCCCCGCCGCCGCCGCCCCCTGCCTATCTGCCTGCTCTTCCATTTCTAAGACAGGAAATTTCAAGCTGGTACAACGAAGTCCTAGTTAGAGACTGGTTTCGTTAGCATTAATGATGTTTTATTACAGAGTAGTTTGTACTTCCAGAGTGTTCCTGAGCTTGCCACTGTTTGTCACCTGTCCTCAAAACTGTGGCTAGCTGGGTGTGTTGGCTCACACCTGTGAGCCCAGCACTTCTGAGGCTAACCCAGGGAGATGGTGGTGAGTTCAGAGTCAGCCTAGGCTGCACAATGGTTGCACTCGAGGCCCTGAACTACAGAGTAAGAAACAGGGAGAGAGTCACACAGACAGATGGCGGACCAAGAGCCCCGTCTCTGTGAATAAAGAGCTTTGTACCTTGCCTCTTGTGGTGACTTGTCTGGATGTTGTGGCAGAATATCTGACCAAAAAGCCAGGCATGGTGGCCCACGCCTTTCATCCCGGCACTCAGGAGGCAGAGAGAGGCAGATGGATCTCTGAGTTCCAGACCAGAGCCTAGTCTACAGAGTGAGTTCCAGGACAGCCAAGGCTACATAAAGAGACTCTGTCTTAGCTGGGTGGTGGGGGTGCATGCCTTTAATCTCAGCACTCAGGAGGCAAAGGCAGGCAGATCTCCCATGAGTTCGAGGCTAGGATGGGCTACAGAGAGAGTTCCAGCACAGCCAGGCTACACAGAGAAACCCTGTCTCGAAAAACCAAAAAATAAAAAATAAAAAGAGACTCTGTCATAGAAAGAAAGAAAGAAAGAAAGAAAGAAAGGAAGGAAGGAAGGAAGGAAGGAAGGAAGGAAGGAAGGACGCTGAAAAAAAGCTTAAATAAAGAAGGGTTTGCTTTAGGTGATAGTTCAAGGACCATCATGCAGGGAAGTCATGACAGGCAGTAAGGGCTGAGAAAGCCAGTCACATCCCATCAGCAGTCAAGACGTAGACAAGGATGAAGGCCCAGCTCACTTTCTTTTTTTGGTTCAGTCTGGGACCCCAGCCCATGGATTGGTATTGCCACATTGAATGAGCATTCTTATTCAATGAACCTAATCTAGATCACCCATCTCAAGCATGCCCAAAGGCCTGTCTCTTCAGGGATTCCAGATCCTGTCAAGTTGACCTCAACATCACAGCATGATCATCACTCAGTCGAGCTGCTTTCCTGGGGCAGAAATATGGCTTAGCCACTCACACTTAGGACATCACCCATGATCAGTGGTATGGAAAAGCAGATAAATGTTTCAAAGCATAGAAACATAAATGACTAACATAGAGGCCACTGAGATGGCTCCGTGGGTAATGGAGCCTATTCCCAGCCTGATATCCTGAGTTCAATCCCTGGGACCTACATGATAGATGGCCCCTTGCCATCTTCCCCACGGCAGGAAATGGAAGTATAAATCAGAGGGCTGTGAAGGAGTCTTCCCCTCAGCCCACTGGCTTACTTTTCCCTTTCGTGTTTTTAGGGCGTAGGTTTTAATATCTGTGCATCTAGTTTAGTGGTCTGCTGGAAATTTTATATATAAATAAAACTTTCTAACAACCAACTCTGACTTGTTGCTTGGGAAGACAGTTCTTTGGGACAGTGGCCTAATTATCATACTTTGCAGTGATGTCAAAGCCACTCCTGTGATTTCATTCCCAAATTTAGCAAACTTTTCACATTTTCAATCTAAAATTACAGCATGACCTTCCTGTTAACTTTGGACTGTGCCATCATTTAGACACTGGCTCGAGTCACTGAATACTGTGGACTGGGTATGACTATGTATTTCTAGGTATGACCTTAGAAATCACATCTTAAACTCTCCATTGCACCCATTACAGTTAGGTGGAGAAGCCGTTTATTGTTGACTCCGTATGTGTTGGGTACTCCACTGAGTTGTCTGCAGATCTGCATGCTCTCCCCACTGTGGACATCTGTTTTGTTGGGTCCATGCTGCCTTGGGTGGAGAGGCATCTGCTAGGGTTTCATTTGGCTTCATAAAGAGCCAAAGCACTTTCACAGTCATGTGTGGGTGGCGAGCAAAATCAGCTACCCATGGGCTCTGAAAGGTTCTTGAGTTGTGGACTTTCAAGGGTGCCCTAGTTAGCACCACGTTATGCTGAGCTGAAGACAGAAAGAACCTGGGTCCATCACTGTAGAGTACAGCACTTTTTCAACTGGAAGAGATGCGGACACAAATTTCACCTCCTCTGGAGTCTTCTGTGCGCCTCTGTGGATTGTATAGATGGCCTCAAAGATAAAGTCAACGATGTTTTGGAGACACTGGAGTAGAAGGAAGCACAGGAAAGAACAAGAGGCTTCTCTGAGCCTGTGTTGTATTCCAAAGTGAGAGACTCTGTTAATGGGCTTTGATTCTTTATGTTTTCTTTTGTCACTGCAACAAATACCTAAGAGAAACAACTTCAAAGAGGAAACACTTGTTTGGGGCACACAGTTGCAGAGGATTTGGTCCATGCCCGGCTGTCTCAGTTGTCTTTAGGTGTGTAGCAGGGCAGGACATCATGGTGAAGGGCACAGTGGAGAAAAGCTGTCCACTTCATGGAAGCAGAGAGTATGATAGGAAGGGGACAGGGTAAGACTGACTTTTTACAGATTATATCCTGACTCACTTCCTCCGACCCCTCCCCACCTCTCTCTACCACCCCCCACTAATACTGTTGTATCCCCAAATCCGTGAGGGATTTATACACTAATTAGGTCAAATCCCCATAATCTACTCACCTCCCAGTGAATGGGTCTACCATCTGCAGACCAGGGCTTCAACATATGAGCCCCTCAGAGGAACACTCCATGTCCAAACTATGACATTCGCTAAACCAGACCTTCCTCATCTGTAAAATGGGATCAAATCCACTTAACTATTCTGTAACACAAATTGCTAAACAGTCTTATTAATAAAAATCCCAGGGCCTAGCCGGGCGGTGGTGGCGCACGCCTTTAATCCCAGCACTCGGGAGGCAGAGGCAGGCGGATCTCTGTGAGTTCGAGGCCAGCCTGGTCTACAAAGTGAGTTCTAGGAAAGGCGCAAAACTACTGAGAAACCCTGTCTCGAAAAACCAAAAAAAAAAAAAAAAATCCCAGGGCCAAATATTGGGGTGAAAGCTGAAAGATCAGAGAAACAGAACAAGCCAGTCATGTTCTTACTGTTATGAAATCCTCAGCCTCAAGAGCAAGACTTCCTGTTTATTCACGCCTTATATACCTTTCTGTGCCCTACCATCTTATTTCCTTCCTAGTGCTGGGATTAAAGGCATGTGTGCTTCCCAAATACTTGGTAGCAAAGGCATGAGATCTCAAGTGCTGGGATTAAAGGCATGTGCCACCATGGCTGCCTCTGTTCCCAGTGTGGCCTTGAACTCACAGAGATCCGGATGGATCTCTGCCTCTCTAGTGCTAGGATTAAAAGTGTGTGCCACCACTGCCTGACCTCTATGTCTAATTTAGTGGCTGGCTTTGTCCTCTAATCCCCAGGCAAGCTTTATTGGGATATACAATATATCACCACATTTCCCCTTTTTTGTCTAAAGTAATAAAAGGTTATAACTAATATAAGAAAAACTATATACAATAAGTACAATAACTATATACAATATATACAGACAATAAATACATCAACAATGTCTGGTCCATTTGCATTTGACAAATTCAGAGGAAAATACCCCATTATCTGTCCTATCTTTCTGAATCCAAAGGATTGTATCTAGTTCACCTTCTATTCCAATTTGCATTACCAAAACTATCTTTTGATATCTTTCAAACTTATACACTTTACACCTCATTAGTGAGTTTCTGATCTGAATTTGTTAACAAGGAAAACTATAACTATCTAATCTTCAATTCCTTCAGAGACCCAAGAAGGAAATAATATTAACTGAGTAAGGAGGAAGTGCAAACAAGCGACTTCCAAAAAATGTGAGTTGTGACAGAAACAGCTGGATACCTGGATAGTCACCCAAGTTTCCTCTGCAACATTGGGGCATCCATCTTCAGCCTACAGGCCTAGCATATCTGACAGACTCATTTGTGAAGCAGGATTTTCTAAAGAGCCTTCCTACCTTGTCTTGGCAAGGATCAGCAGTCCTTTCTTTTGTGTCCTGCTTGTCCATTTTGGACAGCATACTATCAGCAGTTGAAGCAAGGGCACTTTCTTGCCCAGTGGCTAACTTTTGCCACACTATTCCAGGTGTTTAAAAAGCTTAAATAAAATGAGATAATGTTGAGTACCTAGTTTAGCATGTAGGTGCTTGCTCTATCAATCAACCTATCTCTATCTATGTCTGAAGGTCAGAGCCAGGATATTGCAGATGCAAGACAAATGTTCTACCACTGAGTCCCATCTCTAGCCCAGTAGAAAAACTTAAAAAAAAAACCCAAACTACACGTGTGTGTGTGTGTGTGTGTGTGTGTGTGTGTGTGTGTGTGTGTACACATGTATTAATCTGAGTTGGTTCTCTCCTTCCACCATGTACATCCCAAAGATCAAATTCATTTTTCAGACTGGTCTGCAACCACCTTTACTGCTGAGTCATCTCTCTAGTCTCCAAAAAAAATATTTCAGAAAGAATAAAATCATAGGGGCTGGAGAGATGGCTCAGCACTGGCTGCTCCTGCAGAGGACCTGGGTTTGGTTCCCAGAACCCACATGTTAAACACATAACCATCTGTAATCCTAGTTCCAGAGGATCCAATGCTCTCTTCTGGCATCTGTCACACCAGGCATGCACGTGGTATACAAACATACATGCAGGCAAAACACTCATATACATAAAATAAAAATAAATAAATCATAAAAAAGTAAAATAAAAATCACAGATATGAGAAAATATCTCAAAAGCAAAGTATGGCCACCTCTACTCAATAAACTGAACCTGTTTCTAAAATAGAGATGAAATGGAGACTTTTCTAGTGATATCCAACAAAAGAATAAAAATATTATTTTGAGTCAGGGTCTCATGTACCTCAGGCTGGCCATGGAATAGCCATGTACCTGAGGATGACCTTGAACTCTTTCATTCCCCTGCCTCTGCTTCCCAAGTGCTGGGATTACAAGTGTTCACCACCATACCTGGCTTTGGAGTGCTGGTGATTGAACCCAGAACTTCATACATGCCAGACAAGCATTGTACCAGCTGAGCTGCATCTCTAGCCCCCAGCTTCTGCATTTTATATTACTGGAGTATAGGGTTCAAAATTAGGAAGAAGTGAGCAGCAAGATGGCTCTGTGGGTAAAAGCACTTGACCCCAATCCTGATGACCTAAGTTCAATACCCCATAACCTACACTGTGGAAAGAGAGAACCAACTACAGATTGTCCTTTGAACCACACATAAATGCATACATGCACAGTGTGCACACACATACATAAATAAATAGCCATAATATATTTTAATTAGCAAGAAATGAAACTCCTTGGTTAGCCTTTTCCTCATTAACTGCCCCTGAAAATATCCATAAATACAGAATTTGAAACACACATGACAGTAAAAGGCAGAGTTGCCCATCTGTGCATGAAATAATCAGGGACATTCTCAGGTCCATTTTATTCTTGGGAAAGTGTGAGCAATATCTGTGAGACATGTGAATGAGCTTAAAATGTGCATAGTATAATTGAGAAAATGTATATGGAGCCAAGCACACTGTAGTATCTGTCTTCAAAGATGATTAAGATATTGGTTCTGCCAGGCACTGGGACAGGAGGAAGTCTGAGGCAGGAGGATCAAGTTCAAGGCCAGCCTGGACTATATGGCTAAACTTTGTCTCAAAAACATAAACAAAAATAAAGATGTGTAGGTTCTGATGTATTCTCTAAGAAGAGAGCTTCAAAGGACTGAGAAAGCCCAGAGGCAGCGTGGGTAATCCAGGAAAAGGATCCTTACAGGAGAGGCAAGTGGCATGATAAAGAAAAAAATGGTGGCCAGGCATGGTGGTGCATGCCTTTAACCCCAGCACTCAGGAGAGGTAGGCGGATCTCTGTGAGCTTCAAGCCGGCCAGGGCTGCAGTGAACCCCTGTCTCAGAAAAAGTGACAGACAAAAAGTAAAGGGAGGGCAGTAGGATGAGGATGTGACTCAGCAGTTGGGTGCCTGCCCAGCATGGGTGAGGCCCTAAGTTTTGATTCATGCATTACACACACATACAGACACTCTCAGAGAGACACACAAAGACACACACGCACACATACACACTGGACCTACAGGGAGAAAGACTTGCAAATGTCAGATCAGGAAGCAGGAAATCCAGTAGTCCCCACTTATCTGTGAGTTTATTTTCTACACTTTCCCAGTCAACCACAGTATAAAACTATTATATGGAAAATACCAGAAATAAACAAGTCATGAGCTCAAAGTTGAACATTGCTCTGAGCCACACAGCATCTCATTCACCCTGTCCCTACCCGGACATGAATCATCCTGTGCCCGGCATGTCCACCAGTTAGTAGCATCATTAGCCACATAGTAGCCACTGAATTACTCACTTAGTAGCTCTCTTGGTTGTCAGATTGACTGCTTGTCAAATGCTGCTGTTTAAGCGATCCTTATTTTACTTAGGGATGACTCCAAAGCACCAGAGTGGTGATGGAATGGAGGCAGCGGGGCTTAAAACAAGGAAGGACAGATTGATCATGGTTCTGTGTAGCAATGCTGCGGGACACATACGAAAACCTAGTACAGAGGGCTCAAAAACCTAGTACAGAGGGCTCCGTGTTAAGTGGAGGCTTCAGGTACCTGTCATGATCTTAGAATGTGTCCCTGGTGGCTAAGGAGATGCACTGGATAGACAGAAACATAGATGACAGACAGACAACTGATAGATGCTAGGTAGATAAATGATGATAGATGGAGAGAGAGAGAGAGAAACTTTATTTCACAAATGGTCAGATTATTATAAAGATCTCAATAAGGAATTTAAACCCTATCTGTGATAGGCCATTGAGGATTTGTTAAAAGTAAAGTTTACATTTATTTAGTAGGGGGCGGGGCTAACATGTGGAGGTCAGAAAACAGTTTACCAGGAGTTGGTTCTCTCCTTGCACCATGTGGGTTCCTGGGATCAAATTCAGGTCATGAGACTTGACAGCAAGTGTCTTTATACACTGAGCCATCTGGTCAACCCCACTGAAGATTCTTGAACCAGTTAATGAAATGACTGTTTTGTCTGTTCGATCAATAACTCAGAGCTAGGCACAGTGAAACGTGCCTGTATTCTCAGCACTTGGAAGTGGAGGCAGGAGGATCCTTGACTACACAGGGAGATGGGGAAGACTAGGATACATGAGACCTTGTCTCAAGAAGAGAAAAGAAAAGCAGAATAGATTAAAAAGTGTTCAAACTTAGAGGCAGAGAATCCAATCAAGATTTGGAAGGTCTGTGCCATGTAGAACACTCTGTGGGGTGAAGGGGCTTGGGCTGACAGCACTAATGGCTGCTTGAACATAGATATAAGGGAAAAGAGTGTGCCTCTGTAGTGCTAGTTTCTTCATTTTTGTTTGTTTGTTTGTTTGTTTAAGATTTACTTATTATATATACAGTGTTCTGTCTGCATATATTCATACACACCAGAAGAGGGCACCAGATCCCATTATAGATGGTTGTGAGCCACCATGTGGTTGCTGGTAATTGAACTCAGGACCTCTGGAAGAGCAGCCAGTGTTCTTAACCTCTGAGCCATCCCTCCAGCCCAGTTTCTTCATTTTTGAAGTCAACACTCAGTGTCAGAGTTACCCTGTAGGATTGCGTCTGGTTAAAATAAGAAGGTTCTTAGCAGCCAGGCAGTGATGGCACACGCCTTTAATCCCAGCACCCAGGAGGCAGAGGCAGGCAGATCTCTATGGGTTCGAGGCCAGCCTGGTCTACAGAGTGAGTTCCAGAACAGCCGGGGCTGCACAGAGAAACAGAAGAGGAGGAAGTTCTTAGAGAAACAAATAATGACCACAAGCTGGACACAGCGGCCTTTTTCTGGTTGAGAATCCAGTGAAGGTCCATCCCTGGCCACCAGAGAGGTTGTCCTCAGCCAGTCATCTGTCCTCATCATGGGAGGCTACACCGGCTGCTGTAGCCATGAGTGACAAGCTGGGTGCATCCTGAAGGAGAGAGGCCTACAAAGACGGCCAGGGAAGTTGAATTCCCAGCTGCTGACAGAGATGTGACAGATTCTAAGCTAATTTGTACATGTAGCCTTCTGTGTGGTCAGGAACAAGATTATTTTGGCATTGCATGCACCTCTTACTTGGAGATTTCTGTAATCGTGCCCACTCTTCCATTTCATTCC
The DNA here is from genome assembly GCF_007827085.1 of Peromyscus californicus insignis. Taxonomy (NCBI): domain Eukaryota; kingdom Metazoa; phylum Chordata; class Mammalia; order Rodentia; family Cricetidae; genus Peromyscus; species Peromyscus californicus. The sequence goes on along the minus strand of NW_026294514.1, from coordinate 38,912,003 downwards.
AGACTGCTCTAATGGAAGCTGAAAGTATCTCTTTCCTAGTGTTACCCAGCATGCCTCCTGTCAGGTAATAAGATTAAGTTGTTCCGATTAAAAGAAGAACAAGAAGAGCAAACACAGTGGCTGTGGCTGTGGTCCCAGCACTTGAGTGGGAGTTGCCTGGACCAGGCATGGTGGTGCATGCCTGTAACCACATAACTTGGGAATTGGAAACAGAAAGATCAGGAATTCAGCGTCAGCCTCAGTTTCACAATGAGCTCAAAGTCAGCTTGGGCAACATGAGACCCAGCCTCAAAAAGTCAAAATCCAGACTGGAGCAATAGCTCAGTGGTTAAGAGCACTTGCTGCTCTTCCAGAGGACCTGGGTTCAATTCTTAGCACCCACATGGTAGTTCACAACTATCTGTAGTAACTCCAGTTCCAGGGGCTTCTGGCCTCCTCAGACACCCACATGTACATGGTACATATACAGACAAGCAGGAACACATACATACACATCCAATAAAAATAAGTAAAACTTTTAAAAGACTAAACAGTAATAATAACTGTTATTTCAAAAAGAATGTAGCATTAGAGAAAAGTAGCAGATAAAAAATTTTAATATATGGTGAGGATTTGAGTTTATATCTTTTTACACCTCCAAATAGATCTGTCTGGACAACTGTATGACAGGATTCCTCAGGATTACGGGGCAACCATTGTAGTATATAATATAGTAGCTTTCCAATGACCACACCTCATGAGGCTGACTGTTTACCGCTCCAGTTGGTGGTGGGAACTGGGAGAATGGAGCCAAGAAATGAGGCAGACTAAAGTCTCATCCAACTGCCAGCTTTATTCAGAGCATCAGACAATTTATACTCTGAAGGTTAGGAAAAGTCACATGTGTAAAAGTGTCCAGCCACATGGGCAAGCCACACATAGCAGGGGACTGCACACAACGGAACATGTTTTTCCATAGAGACATATAAACAAATAACAATAGCCAGTTGTAAGGAACACTCTGAAGTAAATTCAGTCCTATCCGATCCACCTAGGAGGGGCACAAAAGCATAATCCAAGAACAATTCCATGTTTTCAAAGAAACCAAAGTCACAAGACTTGTCTTGGTTTCTTGGGAGTTTTTTTTTACAAGCACTCAGAAATCTCACATGACTCCATTCTTGGACCATGTTCTGTTCTGACAGCTGACCATGATAGCATAATTTGAGTCAGTACTCTATGATAAACAGTTGTATAAACATCACAATGTATGACTGAGTAGAATGTAAAATAAAACAAGAGAACTCATGAAGAAATTCAGGCCATATCCTCAATATAATTCACATAGGTCTAGGTTTTAGTCATGCAATGTTAGGGTATTCCATAGAAATAAGAAATTGTGTTCTGTAACATGAATCTTAGATCTTATAATAAAAAACCCAGAGCCAGATATTGGGGTAAAAGCTGAAAGATCAGAGAAGCAGATCAAACCAGCCACAAGTTCTTACCTCTACGAAATCCTCAGCCTCAAGAGAGCAAGTTCCTGTTTCCTTGTGCCTTATATACCTTTCTGTGTCCTGCCATATTACTTCCTGGGATTAAAGGCGTGTATCACCACTGCCTGGTTCTGTTTCTCTCATGTAGCCCAAGTGTGGCCTTGAACTCACAGAGATCCAGAGGGATCTCTGACTCCCGAGTGATAGGATTAAAAGTGTGTGCCACCACTGCCTGACCTCTATGTCTAATTTAGTGGCTGGCTCTGTCCTCTGATCCCCAGGTAAGCTTTACTGGGATACATAATATATCACCACAGTGTTGTTAACTCAGACGGAAGTGTATTTGGCATGTGCGAAGCCCAGGGTTCAACCCCCAGTAACCCTCCTTCCAGAAGAATTGTAGAAGGGAGGGATGGAGGAAGGAGGAGGAATGAGATGAACTGAACTATGAAGAAGTAAAGGATGGAGTTGAGAGGTAGAAAGCTTTGTCCTTATGTGTGAAACCTTGGACTTAATGCCCAGCACCTCATAAACAAACAAACAAAACAGATTATAGCCAACGATGAGTTTAATCAAAATGGAAAGTCCAAAACTGTCTTTCATCCTTTAGTAAAACAAAGGAGAATGGGACTGCAGAGGTGGTCCCCAGCCCCCACTCTGGGGCTCACAACCTTCTGCAGCTTCAGCTATAGAGACTCTAACACTTCCGACCTCTGAGGGTCTCTGAACTCATGTGTACGCACCCTCACACAAACACACACACACACACACACACACACACACACACACACACACACACAATTAAAAACAAAATAAGTCTTTAAAAAATAAAATAAAGAGAGGCTGAGAGGATGTCAAAAACCGCACATATATTAGAAGGTTGTGTTGTGTTGTTTTTTTTAGCACAGGGTCTTGCTGTATAGCCCAGGCTAGCCTCTAACCATGAGTACATGTGAATGTCAAGGAATACACAAATAAATTAGAAAAATTCATTAAAGATGTTTAGAATTAGGCATTCAGGGTGGTACACAACTTCAAAACCAGTACTCAGGAGGTAGAGGCAGGCAGACCTCTATGAGTTCAAGGATAGCCTAGTCCACACAGCCAGTTCCGAGCCAACTAGGCTACATAGTAACACCCTGTATCTAATTAATTAATTTAATTTAAAAAGAAAAAAGCTGGACATAGTGGCACACTCCTTTAATCCCAGCACTAGGGAGGCAGAGGCGGGTGGATTTCTGAGTTTGAGGCTAGCCTGGTCTACAGAGTGAGTTCCAGGACAAAGAGAAACCTTATCTCAAATAAATAAATAAATAAATAAATTAGAAAATCTGATCAATGCACAATCAATAAACTAATTACACATTATATTTACATTAAATAATTATATATATATATAATATATATATAATATATATATATAAATCATAGATGAAGTTATAAACTGATATAGGACCTCAACTGTAATAAGCCCTTATAAAGACTTCTTTTAGAGAATATCATAAAGCAAGTGTAATGGCACACACCTATAATCCCAGCACATAGAGGCAAGAGGATTAGAAACTCAGGGTCATCATGGTTAGTTGGTGAGTTTGAGGCCAGCCTGGGCTATGAGACTCTCTCTCGAAGTGCGGTTAAGAGCACTTACTGCTGTTCCACAGGACCTGGGTTCAATCACCAGCACCCACACGGCAGCTCACAGCCACCTCTAACTCCAGTTCCAGAGTATCTGACACCTTCTCCTGGCCCTCACAGGCACCAAGTACACACGTGATACACAGACATACATGCAGACAAAACACTCCTACATATGAAATGAAACAAATAAATCTAAAAAAAAAAAAATTTAAGATTTATTTTGATTATGAGTTTTGGAGATTTCAGTCCAAGGTCATTAGGCTCCAAATTTGGGAGAATGTGGTAAGAAAGAAAATAACCATGGGAAGCACATGCCGGAGCAAATCCATTCACACATGGCAGCTAGGAAATAAGGAGATAAAGGAAGGGACTGGAGTCTTGCTGTCCCTTCAAGGGCACCCCAGGGACCTAATGTCCCCCACTCGATCCCACCTCCCAATTTCACCACAGTCTGCCTTTAACTCTGAGATGGAGAGAGAAAAAAAGCTTAGCTCTCATCTCAGAAAAAGGAAAAAACAGTTTATTCTGGAGCCACACCCGAGTGACCATGTCTGGGAACACCTATTTAGGTCACCCCCAACATCACGTTCAAATGCAGTAACAGGTTCCTGGAGTTTTGTAGTGACAGAACAAAGAAAGCCAAACACTTCTAAGGAACACCGGTGGGCACCTCAAGTGGACATTTCACGGAGCAGCCTCTGCCACAGACTCCAGTGCCATCTGATGACACTGTTCACTTCGGGGACTGGTGGAAGCCCGGGTCTGTTCTTACATTCCAAAGAATTTACCTAATAGTGACAGGATGTTAGGTCACCCACAGACTGGCAATAAACGGTTAATTAAGGGTCTATGTAAGATAGGTAGCTCAAGGTATTTGGCTCCGGATTGTCAACATTCCAACCTCTCTGTCCAGTCACTGGAGTTCGCGTCAGCCTTTGCGACTGTCAATGTAGGTACAGCTTCCTCCAGGAACTTAAGCTCACAGAGACTGTGACACTCCAGATCCAAATTGCAACACCCAAAATCATGAACATGTCAGCTTTCCTAAGATTTACCTATAAGTTCAGTGTGATCTCAATTAAAAGCCTAATTATCTTTTGTTGTTTAGTTTTGCTGAATATAGCCAAAGTACTTCTTGTTTTTTGTTGTTGTTGTTGTTTTGGGTTTTGGGGGGTTTTTTGTTTTGTTTTGTTTTTGAGACAGGGTTTCCTTATATAGACTGGACTGGCCTTGAACTCACAGAGCTCTGCCTACCTCTGCCCTTTGCCTCTGCACTGCCCCCTGCCCCTGCCCCCTGCCCCTGCCTCTGCCCTCTTCCCCTGCCCCCTGCCCCTGCTCCCTACTCCTTGCCCTCTGCCCCTACTCCCTGCCCTCTGCCCCTACTCCCTGCTCCCTGCCCCTGCTCCCTGCCCCCTGCCCCTGCTCCCTGCTCCCTGCTCCCTGCCCCTGCCCCTACTCCCTGCCTCTACCTCCTGCGTTTTGGGGTTAAAGAGTGAACTACCATGCCCAGCTCAAGGTACTCTGAAATGACAAGATCATGCATCAAGACTTAAATCATCCTGTGATAATAAGATGTGTGGGCACAAGGACAGGGCAGTGGCCAGCCTTAAGAATCTGCTCTGCAGAGCAGAGGGGAAGGGGGCGGCATCACACCAGGGGTCCTGGTCGGGAGCGGCTGCTTTGACAAAGACCGGAGGGAGGACAGAAAGGAAGGAAGGAGGGAAGGAAGTTAGATGGGACCTTTGTAGAACTCCAGATTCTCCAGAGAAGCAGAAACAGATAGAAGATAAGAAAGGACGGGGCCGGGCGGTGGTGGCGCACGCCTTTAATCCCAGCACTTGGGAGGCAGAGCCAGGTGGATCTCTGTGAGTTCGAGGCCAGCCTGGGCTACAGAGTGAGTTCCAGGAAAGGCTCCAAAGCTACACAGAGAAACCCTGTCTTGAAAAACCAAAAAAAAAAGAAAGGACGGGGGCATGAGGAGAAGAGAGGAGGGAGGGAGGGAGGGTGCGAGGGAGGAGGACAAACTATAAAGAATTGGCTCACACAGTTAGAGGCTGAGACAGCTTCAGCTCGGGAAGCCGTGTGAGCCAGTGCACAGTGGGGCTCTGAGTCCAAAAGCCTGGGGAAAAAAAAAAAAGGAGAGGTAATGGTAATTCTAATCTGACCAGCTCCAGGCTCCACACACAAGAAAAGCCAATGTTTCTGCTGAGTCCAAAGGCTGGAAAAACTGATGTCCCACCTCAGCCAGTCACATAGAGGTTTGTTGGCGTGTGTGTGTGTGTGTGTGTGTGTGTGTGTGTGTGTGTGTGTGTGTGTGCGTGTAAACATGCCATGGTGTGTACGTAGAGGTCAGGTTGTGCACAGACCCACACACGTGTGCATCTAACACCCACACCCACCAAACCACACACACACACACACACACACACACACACACACACACACCCCTTAAAAAATAACTAGCAAGAAGGAAAATTACTCGTGTCAGTAGTAATTCAGACACGTTGAAACCACAGTGAAATTCCTTTACTCCCAGTCAGTAAGAGGCCAGCAGCAGACGCACTGAAGGGGACAGTGGCGGGAACGGCCGAACCCTCCGCCGGAAGTAGAACTTGATAGACGCATTCTTGGGAAAATCTTCTGGCATTGTGAAGAAACTCACAACCTTCCATCCAGAAACTCCCTAGAAAATGGTTTTCTCCTGTGCCAGGACACAGGCAGTATCCACGGTGTTCCAGCGTCCCAAACACTGGAAACAACTTGTCAGGTGAGAAAATTGCCATTCAATTTAAAAATTTTATTTGACTTTAGTTTCAATTGTACAGTCAGGGAAAGCTTCATTCCCCGGAGCGGAAGTATTCCAGTGAGCAGAACAGGGCTGAAGGAAACAAAGAAATGAGCTGTTCACCTTAAAGATACTTTCCGAGGAGGCGGGAGAGGTGGTTCAGCAGTTAAGAGCATTTATTCGTTGCTTTTGCAGAGGACCTGGGTTAGGTTCCCAGCACCCACATCATGGCTTAGAACCTCCGTAACTGCAGGAGATCCAATGCCCTCTGCCGACCTCTGTGGGCATCAGGCATGCGCATGGTGCACACACATACACGCAGACAAAACATTTAGACACACAGATAAATAAATAAATATAATAATAATAATAAAAGGTTCTTTCCTAGTAAGGCAGAGGGTGAGTCTTAAAATCTGTGAAATCAGGGTGGTGAGTTTCCTGCAAAAGTGTGCTATAGCTCAGAGAAAATGACACAGCGGAATGGAACCTGCCAGCTGGGCCAAGCTGTCAACTTTGAAATCCCAGAGGCCTGCCCAGCCCTTCCGGTTTCCTGGAATGCTGTTCTTGTGGGGGAGGGGGGGCAGGGGAGGGTCCTCCTTCCCCATCCCTGTCATGTGGTGGCTGAGGAAAAGCCCTGCCACATCCGTGGGGAAGCTGGAGTAACCCTCATCCTCCACCAGGGGCCAGAGAAACAGAACGACCTATGCAAAGACATACACATGCCAGGCTAAGCCCCAAAGTCGAGGACACATGGTGGCGGTGCCCAGGGGCAGGCTGGCTCAATTATTGCTACCAGGTTACGAGAGCCCGCTGCCATCCGACAGCCCAAGGCTGACGCACTATGACACAGGCCAGGGGTCAACAGGCTTAGTTGTGTGTCATGAGACAGAGGTGACTCAAGAGGAGACTGTTGTCCCCAACACTGGCATTGGCTTCATCTCAAACACTGTCACTCACCCAGAAAAGACCTCAGCCTGCCTTAATTCCGCTGCTGGAACCATGGAATGTGGCAGCAGCTGTCACGGTGGTGATGTGGAGGCCCAGCCGAGGTAGAGGGAGGAAAAGTACCAACCCTTGGAGTCAGAGGAGTGGAGTGAGTTGTGAGGAGACTGTCTGTCACAACTGCCACCCATCCAGGTCCAGTTGCATTCCACCTTACTGAAGAAAGCTCCGTTAGGTGGAAGCCAACGCCTTTTGCAGCGGGGCCCTGATGTATTTTAGCTGCTAATACTGAGTTTTTTTACACATGTGTGAGCTTCGGAGTCTCTATGGTTAGGGGCTGTGACTCATTTGCCTGGCAGGTGCAAGGCTTTTGGAGCTCAGCATCACAGAAAAGGAGGAGGAAGAGAGGGAAGGAAAGAAAGAGAAAGGGAGAGGGAGAGAGAGAAAAGAAAGAATATTAGATCCCTTATGTATATATCTGTCGGGATTATGGATTCATATGAAGCTTGGGAATTGAGGGCTAGTCTTGGCCTGTTCAAGAATAGTTACCAACTATAGCTACTTACAGTAGTATTAACCTCTCCTCTCTAAGCCTCGCACAAAAGAGCTTTCACAGAGAGTGCCCGTGTAACCCTCACGCCTCCATCAGGGTAGCACTTTCGGCATGCCCCACCGTATGAACGAGAACACGGAGCCTGAGCACCTGGCATCACCCAGCTGACGTGAAGCAGCTAGTGCAAATATTCAAATCAATGTCTGTGTGATGCAGCCTCCAGGCCAGGGCCAAAGAGATGACCTCATGTGGGTGTTGAAAGTGAGTGTGGTATCTTTCCAACCAGCCAGGCAATGATTGCATCAGGCAGCAGGGAGAGGGGACAATTGAGAGGAAATGTCCCTTCTGCCTGGACTGCTGGGACAGATACAGCACGGGGTGGGGCTGTCACTAGGATGGAATCTGACTAACAAGGTGAAGACACAGGGAAGAGGGCAGAGACTGTGGATGCTCTCCCTCCTGAGCCCATCGTTGAGAAAAATAACTTGGCCTGTCTTCTCAAATTCCAAGGCAACCATAAATCCTGAAACAAGCTGTTTAACTGTATATCCAATGGGAACACATGTACCCAACACACCACACACACACATGCACACACACCACATTCATACACATACCACACACATACATACACAAACCACACACACTCATACAAGCACACATACCACACACAGACATACACATATCACACCCATAACACACCACATAATACCACACACCATACATATATACATGCATACACACACATATACCAAACACCACAGACACACACACACATTACATACACATACCACACATGCCACACACACCACATATACATACACACATACCAAACACATCACAGACGCACAAACATTACATACTCCACACAATACTCCACACACACACGCCACACTCACACATACCCCACACACCACACACACATGCACACACACACACACACACACACACACACACACACACACACACACCACATACTCCACACACACATGCCACACTCACATATACCCCACACACCACAAACACACACACACACACACACACACACACACACACACACACACTCCTCCTTAGTGGCTGTAGCTATGAATAAGTCATCTACATACTGGAGCAGGGTGCTTTATGGATATTTTTGTCTAAATTCCAACAGATCTGGACTCGGGGCTTTATTAAACAATGCTGGTGAGGTTTTTACCCCTTTGTCTTGGTCTGTTTCACTCTTGTCTGTTACTCTAAGTGCAGAGATCACCACACGGAGAGTGTCCCCGTCTGTCTCCCGCTGAATCTTGGCTATTGTGAACTTTCTCAGCAATTTCCAGAAGTTGAGACCTATTCATCCCCTTCAAATCCCTCTAATTTCTGGAGCTTTCACCTTATGTCTGGGGCCAACTGTGTGACAAAGGCAGTAATATTGGCTTCTTGGTCTTTGGAGGCATCTTGGTCTAGGAGAGTAAATACCCGACATGTTTCCTGCAGCCTTTCCAGAAACCCAGTACACAATTCATCAGGTCCTGGGGTAGCTGGACTTACCTTGGATAAGCTGGTAATCCTCCTAATCATGTCTAGTCAAAGATCATCCCATGTTCTCTGGCCTTAAAAGAGTTTCCAACAGGCTGATAAGCTGTGGCTTCTCTGAAAACGGAGGACTTGAGGGTCTTCCAATTATGTATGTCACTGGTAGAGAAGGGGACATAAACCATGAACAGGGAAGAAGTTGAACCACTGCCCCACCCCACCGGCAGGGCTGCCCCTGGAGGAACTACTTTCTCCTTCCTGAGGCACAGCCAGGGGCTTAGAGCAGGCCCAGGAAGGGCAAAGGGAGTGTGCAGCTCCAGGAACTATGTCCTCCGCCCTGTGCGCACTCTCCTGAGAAGGCAGGGAGCCCCTGGAGGAAAGGCCCGGCCCCTCCCCACCTCCACATAGGAAACAGGACCTGGACCTGAGACCACAAGGAGGAGTTCTGTGACAGTGATGGGGAAGGGGGCGGGGTGGGGGGATAGGAGTGGGGTTTGTTGGTTTTAGGTTTCTCTGGGCAACCTGGCTGGGCCAAAAAGAGAGTCCTCGACAATAGGGCACAGGTCTTAAGCCAAGGGGGGAGGGACTTGCCCCAGAGAAAGCTGTCGGTTATTTCAGGGAAAATGGTGGCCACCACTGTAGCTCAGGAAGCTGCAGGCACCTCTGTAGCAACTCTGGTAGGCAGCCCCCACAGAAGGGGGGTGTCTGTGGGAGTCTCTACAAATGCTACAGCTGACCGAGCAACATCCACAAGAGGCAAGAAAGAGATCCAGCTGAGCATGACTTAGTTAGCTGGTGCTGGTTCACACTTCCAGAACCTGACACCAGGTGGTTTATTTTAGACAAATTTAAGCACAACACAATTTTGGGGGGGGGGAAAAAGAGTTTCCTGATGACAGTTAACTCAATCCCGTGTGTACAGCAAAGCTTAAGACGTATTTACTCTTAAGATTCTTTACAAAGTACATATGGCATGTCCATAAAGATGGGTTCTGTTGACTTAGAAACAATCCTCAGGATAAGGGCGTAGGGAGAATGACTGAGGTAAACATAATGCCTGTGAGAGTCAGGATTGGCCTGGCCCTGAGATAACACAAAAGTTAACTAGGTTGTAAATTACAAGTGACATTTCTCCTAAGGATGATTTGAATGTGAGGCCTGGCCCCTCAGATAGCAAAAGATCACCAGATCGTAAACTACATCTATTCCCAGCATTCCCAGTGGAAGACAGGTACATATTTCCTTCCCTTGAGGAGACTAGCTTGCATGTTTAATTTTTCCTGGTGTCCCCAGTGTTTATCAGTGTGCACAAGGACCTCTTGCCCTCTACAGGTGTTACAGTGCAAGTGGCCGGATCGTCATAGCCTGCAGGAAATAGTGCACTATTTGGGGGTCAATGGCAGCTGCAGTCTCAGAAGGGCTCACTCCTCCTTCCATTTTGGATGTTTTCCCAACCAATAAAACTGATAGACACCCACCAAGAGACACACAGGGAGACATAGTCATACAGAAAGACACATAATAAATACAACCAGGGGTGGTTACCACACATTCGGACACTCAAACAGACCTGGGGATTCCAGTGATGTATCACATGGATCCTGAACACTGGATCTTTGGTCACATCCAATCTCCCCTCTTGTGTCCTAATCAGATGGTACCTCCTATAGACCAAACTTACCTCCTGAGGTGTTCAGACCAGATGACTTTGGATTTACCTTCTTTTGGGTGGCAGCATCAGGTAATCTGTAGAGCGCTTGGCAGCTAACAGCTGTCAGTCAGAGAATATAGTCTCAGGGCTGTCCAAGAAGTCGTCTCCAACTGGAACACTCTTCCCTGCTTCTGGGGGTCCTGAGGCCCCTAAGTGTCTGGGTCCAGTCTCTGGGACATCTCACTGGGGCTTCCAAAAAATGTTACAGGGAGCCCACCAAAGATGACCACTCAAACACAGTTTACAGTCAATTGAAAGTCTTTATTCTGCATGGCTAAAACTACACTCTGGTATTCAGGACCCAAGTGTAAAACCAAGTGTTTATGATAAGGGGTTTTTAAAGGCAAAAGCCATATCCTGGTATAGTTGCTTGGCAACTATAGGGAGAAGTTTTACACAAACAAAGCAGTTCAACAAAAGTTAAGTAGTTGGTGGTAGGGGGGACGGTCTGTACAAGCAGGCAGTTTAACAGAAGCTAAGATAAGCTAGTTGGGGCAGTTTGACTTTTCCATGGAATTCTCCACCCAGGAGATCAAATTCTCAGCAAAAATGAAAGATGGGGGGTGGGGGACTGGAGAGATGGCTCAGTGGTTATGAGCACTGACTGCTCTTCCAGAGGTCCTGAGTTCAATTCCCAGCAACCACATGGTGGCTCACAACCACCTGTAATGAGATCTGGTGCCCTCTTCAGGCCTGCAGGCATACATGCAGGCAGAACACTGTATACATAATAAATAAATCTTAAATTTAAAAAAAAAATGATGGAAGAACCCATGCACTGCCTTGCCCCATCATAGCAACTAGGTTTGGACTACATCTCTACTATATATATATATATATATATATATATATATATATATATATATATATATATATATATATATATATATTTATTATACATACAGTGTTCTGTCTGCATGCCTGCACTGCATGCCAGTAGAGGGCACCAGATCTCATTACAGGTGGTTGTGAGCCACCATGTGGTTGCTGGGAATTGAACTCAGGACCTCTGGAAGAACAGTCAGTGCTCTTAACCTCTGAGCCATCTCTCCAGCCCCAAGGTGTGTATTTCTATGTAACAATTCAGCCTCAAACTTGGCAATGTGAAACAACAGTGAACATTTTTTTGTTTTTTTTCGAGACAGGGTTTCTCTGTGTACCTTTGTGCCTTTCCTGGATCTCGCTCTATAAACCAGGCTGGCCTCGAACTCACAAAGATCCGCCTGCCTCTGCCTCCCGAGTGCTGGGATTAACAGAGGAAAAAAAAATTTTTTTTAATTAAAAAATTTTCTGCTCACTCCACATGCTATCCACAGATACCACCCCCCTCCTCCCACCCCAACAGCAAACATTTTATTAGTGACTGAGAACCAGGAATTTGGGGAGGGCTTTGGCTGGGTAGTCCTGGTTCAGGGTCTCTTTTGGTCTTACAGTCAATGGGAGCTGGAACATCTGGGAGCTGATCTAGTCTCACTTTGTAGACTCAGGGCTTCCCCACATGATCTTTCTCACAGGCCGACCTGGGCTTTCTAACAGCATGATGACCTCAGGACCACAGGACTGCTAGAATTTGCATTGCATGTTCTGCTCTAGCATCGAAAGCCATGTAGTGTATCTTCCAACTGTCTTAGTTACAAATTACAAATCTTCCTACATTCAAGATAGTATGTATAAGACTTCACTCTCTGTGTGTATAGGTTGCAGAGGTGGGGGAGAGGTAGGGTAGTGGGTGTTAAGAGACAGAACCTGAGACCAGTAACTCATGTGTCCTTCATACTTCATTCCTGATGGGAAATAGTAAGATTCTAGAATAAAAATTGACCAACTGAGTCATCAGACCAAGTCCAGCTCATTGGTAGAATGTATACCTATTGGTAGAATAGGCATACCTATATATTTACATATTAAATATAATTGTGCCAAAGCAACAATAGCCTGAATATTCTCACTACACACACACACACACACACACACACACACACACACACATGCACGCACGCGCACACACACACACACACACACACGCACGCGCACACGCACACACACACACACACACACACACACACAGAGGACAGGGAGGACAATGAAATCAGTTTTTGTTAAAGAGCCAGCTAGACTAGAGAAGATATAGACACTATTATCCTCAAAGTAGGAACTTGAGCACAAAGGGCTTTTATGGAGAAGGGAAGGAGGGAGTCAGGAACTCTAGGCTGAATGATTGCGTTATCCAGGTCATGCCCATCCTTCTCTTCTCTGGCCAGCATATGCCGTGGACCTTGACCCTCAGCGCTGGTTCTATAGTCCATTGCACAGATTACTTCTCTGGAAATTACACCCCACAGAACCTTACACGCTGTGTTACTAATGCACAGAACTCAAAAAAAAAAAAAAAAAAAACTAAAGAGTACATTCTGGTGTTAGCTGACTGTCTTCATATGGTTTGGAGACCATAAGTCTAAAGATTCTGTAGCACTGAGCATCTTAATCACTCAAGTGTGGTTTTAAAACTTGAAAGTGCCAAGCGAAAGGAGGGGAGGCAGCCTTACCAAGGACTGTTTTCAAAGGAATGCCAGCACACACCCAAAAGGAGTGATTTCTCTTTTATATTGTGGGTTATCTAAACCCACACTAGAGAGTAATAACATAGTCTGACCCTGACCACAGGGAATTCTTTTCTGTTGTAGACATGGGAAGGGAGAAGTGGAGAAGGGTCACGTGAACCAAAGTTACAGCTTTCTCTCCAAGTGGCTACTAATCCAGAAACTGAGGCCCGCATCCTGAGATTCTGGCATCTTTGGGATGCTATGTCAGCACAATGTGTTTGGAAGAATTCTCTTCTCTCCTCTCTCTCTCCTCTGTCTCTCTCTCTCTCTCTCTCTCTCTCGTGTGTGTGTGTGTGTGTGTGTGTGTGTGTGTGTGTGTGTGTGTGTGTGACATAGGACCTGTAGCCCAGGCTAGCCTGGAACTGTCTATGTAACCCAAGCAGTTCTCACAGTCACAATCCTCCTGCCTCAGCCTCTGGAGTGGTGGGATTGCAGGTGTGCACCACCATGATGTGCTCACTTTGAACCTTAAGAGGAAATCCAATTATTTCTCCAGTTAATAACAAATAACCACAAGACCATCTTTTTAGACATTTGGATGTGCTCAGGTAGGAATCCATTATGGATGCTGTTTGGTCTGTATACATGTGTTTTTTGAGCCCATCTTTTCTTTAATTTTATGAACTAATTATATTGTTAATAGTAATTATTATGTTATTTATTGATTTATTATATTATAGTGATTATATTAATTATGGATTATTTCATATAAACACAGTAATGGCATTCAGTTTCCTGGGTTCCCCCCCCATTTCCCATTGGTACTAGAGACTGAACCTAGGTCTTTAACCATAACAGGCAAACTCTTTTTTTTTTTTTAATTTATTTACTTATTATGTATACAGTGTTCTGCCTGTATGTATGCCTGCATGCCAGAAGAGGGCACCAGATCTCATTATAGATGGTTGTGAGCCACCATGTGGTTGCTGGAATTGAGCTCAGGACCTCTGGAAGAGCAGCCCGTGCTCTTAACCCCTGAGCCATCTCTCCAGCCCAACAGGCAAACTCTTACCACTGAGCTATCACCCCAGCCTTTCAGCTTGCTTTTTAAAACCTTGAGAGGGCTGACGTGGTGATGTATGTCTGTAATCCTGACACTTGAGAGCCTGAGGCAAGAATATCTTGAGTTCCAGGCCAACCTGAACTGCATAAGGGGATCTTGTCTCTACATAAATATTGAAATCTATAGAGAGATGGGATACAGCCCAGTTTGTAGAGCTTCTTAAATTTTTATTGCATTGTCTATTGTTAGGATGCACATGTGCCACAGTGAATTTGTGGAGGTCAGAGGTCAACGTAGTGGCGTGTATTGTCTCCTTCCATCATGTCTTCTAGGATCCAACCAAACAAGGGCTTTTGCCAGCCGAACCATCACTTGCCACCAGCTGTAGAGTTCTTGACTAGCATGTCCCACACCCTGGATCTAATCCCCAGCACTCCTAAGTTAATTAATTAAAACCTACACAGCGTTAATTTCCTACTCCTAAAAAGCTGTTTGGCCTTGGGAAGGTCTCTTCATCTCTCAATCCTCTGAAGCCCAGATTGGCCTCAAATTCGCCATGTAGTAGCCCAGATTAGTTCTGAACTGTTGATCTTCCAGTCCCCACTTCTCAATGCTCCTACACCCAGCTTGAGAGCAAGCCTTTTGTGTCTTTTCACAGTCCTGGCCCCTGCACTCCAGCTAAACAAAGTAATTTCAAGAGTGGGAGGAAAAATAAGGGGGGTGCAAGTCTGATGACTGAACATCGGGACTGCCAGTCTGATGGCTGAACCTGGAAACTAACCAGGCACCCTATAATATAGGGAAGATTAAAAGTCATGGCTGGCAGGGGAGGGATTCCTAGAATAGGGTTTACATCTCTTTTCTGTCCTTATATGGAGTTTGGGGACTGTATCATGGAGCCAGATGGATGGTAACAATAGGAATTTTGCAAGAGTGTTACTATGGAGATGCCATAACAAGGGACAGTCAGCTGCCACCTCTGGCCATGCTGGTCCCAGCTGGTTTTGAGCAGTCTCGAGTTTACTCCTACGGGCATCTTGCTGTGTGACAGCTCTGCACCTGCATCAGCTTGCAGGCACCAAGCCTGTCCTAGACATCAGTAGAGTGGTAGAGGAGCCTTTCATCCTGGTCCAAGAACAAGAAAGATGAGTGATGAAAATCAACTTTTCGGTCCTTGGGGGTTGGGAGGTTAAAGCCGAGTGAGAGAAAGAACAAGTTACTATAGAGGAACATCCATCCATGTCTGTTCTGGGGGTAACTGAAGGTTTTACTTCTCAGGGAACTTGGGTGTTGCCTCTTACTGTCATCCCCCCCCCCACACACACACACACACCCCTGCTGCTGCCACGGTAGCTGACAAATGTCATGACTTTGGAGGACGTGTGTCATTTAGCATGCAGAAGGCTTTTTCTAGTCATTCCAGCTGCATATCAGATCCAGTCTGCTTTGACCAGCTCACCTGAAGAGGGAGGGACTTCTGGCATAAAAAGACCTCTTCTCTACAGAGGAAACCAAGATCAGAATGGGGTGGAAAGTGAACCATTCGCCTAGGCAACCCTCAAGGCAACACATCTGCTAATGGAATGCCCACTTGGGGGCTTGAATTCAAAAGGAACTGAAAAGATCACAGGATACAGTAACTCCTCCGTCAGGCCGGAAGAGCAGGGAGAGGGGCCTTTGAAAGGACAGTGCAGATGTCTTCCAGGAGGTGGTGACACCTTCACTGTTCCTGGACCAGGAGGGAGAAGGAAGCATCTCCACAGTAGGAATCCCACGGCAAAGTGAGGAAACTTGATTGCCTGAATAACTAAAGTATGATTGGTCAGGAAGAGGGGCCTGAAGGTTACAGAATTGGGGAGCAGGAGTTTCCTCAACCCCAGACGGGACACCTTCCTCTGAGGGGCATTTGTAAGTGACAGGCTGTATGTTCCACATTTTCACTGTGGTTCTAAGCACACACAACAGTTTGGAAACAGGGACAGGACCCACAGGATGACCAATTAGAAAATACTTTAGACAAACAACAGCATTCAGCCTGTTGCCTACTCTGTACACAGATCCGGACAAACACACTTCACGCAACAATACTTTTCCTAACCATGAGGCACTCTGGTATTTTCTGTTCAAACGTTTTCCTTTCTAAAGAGTGAAACTGCATGACTCACCGCCGTTGATCTCATGACTCATTAATAAATCACAACCTGGAGCTGTAGAAACCTGAGGTAGGAAATGGCTGTGACACCCCGGAGACGGGTTAATAAATAGAAAGATCTAGAGACCGAGAAAGGGTCAAGCAGGACACAGAATGATTCCAGAATGACCTCAGAGACAGAGGATCAGAAAGATGATGGCCAGAATTCTGGCTTGAACAGTGGGTACACAAATGCCTTGGGTTTGGGGCAAGACATGTTAACTGGAAAGTCACTTAGGAGAGAAAAGATAATGGGGTTTGTTTGTTTTTTAAATCCCACTTCCGTTTTTTGGTAAATGCAAACGTATTCTGTAATTTAAAGTGTATCCAAAGAACATTCGTATATAATTCCAGGAACTTTCAAGCTTTACTGAGAGAGGGACCAAAATGGTGGAAGTGATCAAGAACTCTGTGGACAAGTGTAGGTTTGAGTTCTTCTCGGAAGCAAACAATGCCTCTTAAAGACTCCGCGGCGCTCTGCTGCGGCAGTATCAGGTTTCACAAGCCTGAGAATAGGTAAGTTAGGTAGAGTATGGTCTCTTTATTTAGCAATCACGTTAACAGAAGTTTCTGTATAGAGCTGACATCAAACTTAGAGTTCACAATCACTCATCTGGGACTCTCCCAGGCTTCTCTTAGAAGAAGAAAAAAATATGGAAATACCATTAACTTTATTCCGCATGCACTCTTGGCCGGCCAGGCTCAAAGGATGTTTTCCTGCCTTTTCGGTTCCCCAGTCCCAGGCTTCCTCCAACCCCAATCTTTTCTTTTGCAAAGCCTTAGGGTGAGGGTAGCCTGTTGCTAATGGAAGATTTTGAACAATGGGTGTTTCTGAACTGGGTTTATTGAGGCGGTCTTGTCTGTGTCCTAGGGGAGATTGTAAATGAGATGTCAACAGGGGCTCTTTTGTGTGGATGGCATTCATCCCGCCAGAGAGGAATTCCCTTACAGAGCTGGGACTTAAAGCCGATTTCTTGCTTTGGGTAAACTTTTTTCCAACAGCCGGGTGAACGGCAGCGACAAATGAGTCACTCGGTGCTCCGGTAACTTTTCCTTCCCCCGCTTAGCAAAGCAATGACTCTGCTATTTACATTTAGAAGGGAAGGCTCCGACTTAAAAAGTCTCTGGGATTGTTCTCAGCAGCTGAGCCTCTCTGCTTGACACGTCAGCAAGCCGGTTAACCCCGAGTGAGGGGGAGCCTAAGCCCTGGCTGTTTTTCTCACACCCTAGAGAACTGCTTGCTTTCTCTTGTAAATCCAAGGACAGAAACAAACACAATTTCCTGCCCTCCACCACTCCCCTTCTCCCGAGCCCTCCCCATCCCGGTTCCTCAGAAGAGGATGGCAATTCTAGAGCTGTAATTACCGCGGGCCGAGCTTGGCCCGGGTCCACCCTTGGGAGATTATGCTGTTTATTACCTCTCAGCCAGGTGCCCGGGGTGACAAGACTGGCCTTTATCTTCGGGCCTGACAACGTTATCTGCGACTCAAACGGGGCTGAACCTCAGGGCAGCGGCCATCAAAAAGGTTCTCTTCTCCACGGTTTTATTGGTAGTTAATTTACATCCACACACTAGCCCTACTGGCCGCAGGTTTTTTCCGCATTCCCATTCCAGGTATGAGAGAAGTCAGCCGCCACCGTGAGCCAGTTCTGTCCAGGCCCCTGTCCCACACCACCAGGGATTTCTCGCTCAGGAGAATTTTTTCAATGTTCATGGTTGCCTTCTGGATTTTTTTTTTTTACATTCATTTCTTTATGGAGAAAAGGGGGCACCAAGCTTAGAGGTCACTTGCTAGAGCTCTTTCTGTCCTGCCCTGGAGGTTCCAGGGACTGAACTCAGGTTTATCAGGCTTAGCAGCAAGTGTGTTCTACCCATTGAGCTATCTTGTCAGCGCAAAGTTATTATTTAATAAAATCTGACCTACGATAATAGAAATCCAAAAGGAAAAAAAAAACCAACAAGATTTTATTGCCCTTCGTTTTTATAGTTCATTTTAAAAACAAGAACATAATCCACACCAGGAAGTAAGCACAGGGCCTGTTTGGGGTCATAAAAATGTCTTTGATCAGTCGCCTGTGCAGTTCACTGATGTATCTGTCTACCCACACGTCAGTTTGAAAAGATTGTTTTGGCAGTGCCTAGGGGGGTGGAGATCCCCATATGCTAGGCAGGTGCTATACCACAAGCTACGTACCCCACCTTGGTTTATTCTGTAATTCAAGCTTGTGTGACAAGGATTATCTCAGTCATTACCTGAGTTTAAACTAGAGCATAGAGCCAGGCATTTAAAAATGATCTCCAGACCATGTTTACTGTGTAGAACTTATTGCAGATAAACTATAGCCAGAAGATCCCGAAACAGAGCCTACTGTGGACCCCCCACCCTCCTGTCAGTACAAAAAAAAAAAAAGCTACTTTATTTTGCTGTCTATGAAGTTGGCCTGGGAATAGGGAGGGGAAGAGGTAGGGGCGGACAGCTCAACCTTGTGGATATGCAATGTTTATCTCAAAGAACACAGCACGAGGTACCATTTGCTGCTATTCAGACATCACCCTAACCTGTGGAAAGAAGACAGTTAAAAGGCCCTCCAGGCGCCCCTACCACTACAACAAAAACTAACAAGTATGTCTCATGTGCAGGGTACTATGCACTGGTAAACCAATGGACACCCAGAACTCCACAGGGAGGCGATAGAGACGCTCTTATCAAACCGGACTGCACACTAGTAGGCCCTGCAGAGGAGCCAGGGGTAAGAGGATCAGGAGTTCCAGGCCAGCCTAAACTCTTGTGATGATTCATGCCTTTAATCCCAGTACTCAGGAAGGAGAGGCAGGCAGATCTCGTTTATTTTGGGTTTGGGTTTTTGTTTTTTCATTTTTTTTTTTTTCCCCAAACAGGGTTTCTCTATGTAGCCCTGGCTGTCCTGGAACTCGCTCTGTAGACCAGGCTGGCCTCAAACTCACAGAGATCCACCTGCCTCTGCTTCCTGAGTGCTGGGACTAAATGCTTGTGACATCACCGCCCAGCAAGTCAGCTCTCTTTCAAGACTAACCTGGTCTTCAGAGCTCTAGGACAGCCAGGGCTACAAACTCCACAGGGAAACACTGTCTCAAAATAAATAAACAAAATAAAACTGAAATATTAAACTTTACACAAACTACCTCCTAGGGGTGCTCCAGTACAGAAAGTGGTACCCCTGCGGGCGATTCCCTGACTCCTCCGAAACTGCTAACCGTTTGACTACACCAAGAGTTTCAGAGCCTGGATCAAGTATTGGATCACTACATATCAGCTGTCTGCGATCCATGCATTCCAGGGATTGTTGGCTGAGTTTCCAACACGAGCTTTCTGGTAGCGCTGCCCTCCCCAAAATCCAAAGGCAGAATCTTTTTGTCATTATTGTTTTGATACAGTGTCTCATGTAGCCCAGGCTGGTCTTGAAATCGCAGTGTAGTTGAAGCTAGCCTTGAACCCCTGATCCTTCTGCCTCTACCTCTCCAGTTCAGGGGCTACAAGTGTTCACCCACCATAACCAGCAGATACAGCAGCATGTCTTTGAAAAATAAGTAGGTGTCTGTGAGGAGATGAACAACTTCCCAGCCAGCTCTATCCTGGGAGAATTAGAGCAAAGAAAGCAACCTCTTTCTTGGCCTCATTTTTATCTGCATGCCATACCCTCCTCTGCAGGGCTGTTTTGGGGATTTAATGAGACCAGCTACCGCCTTAGGTTCATTAACACTCAGTCAATGAGCAGGCGAGAGGTGGAAGTAACGTGATACCAGTTTTAATCTTAACTTCAAAAGGGTTTTAACTGAAATTTGGCAAATGCCAAGCACTCAACAGTTCCTCCTGTCCTTTTTTTTCCCATGCTAGAAATATATCCCTGTACATGCTAGGCGTGTGCTCTGCCACCGAGCTATACCCGAGGGTGACCAGTGTAAGTGAAGCCTTTGAGGGATACGTTAAATAGTCCTATAGTGAGAAAGAGCCCTGAGGGTCACCTGGGCAATTTCTTAGATTTGTGTCCTCAGCTGTCAATGACACAAGCAGAGAGACTCTGTCATTCTCAGGGATGATCATGCTATCTGAGTATGGGTGAGGAACAGACATCCTTTCTGGACCACAGAGTCCAATACAGATTAACAGAATAATTTTCCCTTTGAAAAAGGAGGGTTTCTAGGAGGAAGGAAGAAAGGAGATGGTTAATTAAATGCTTATCTACATCGCCTGGGGCTGCTGGCACCTCCCACAGGCCCCGCCTTCCAGACCCCACAGAAACCAATAAGAAGGGGAAATGGGTTTCCTTTCTTCACTTAAGCAGAAATCCTGTTTTCCAAGGTACAAGGCTTCCCAATACATTCTCCAGGCTGCTCTCAGTGCCTAGGCAGAGGGGCTGTGAAGGTCTTCCCAGTAAAGCCTCACCCGGAGTCAGTTAGGAATTACCAGGCCTGGGCTCCCATAGATGTAATGTATTCTGATTTGTAAACAGGCCCCTCACTTCCTGAAGGGACACAAACAAATCCCATGAGCTTGATACTCTCCCAATACAGGGATCCTCTCTACATCTATGGCCTTGGGTGAGCGAAGTCAGCTGCAGTCTGTTTACCAAACCAAGCAGACAGCTGTTTGTGAGTTCCATTCGGGTTAGTTGTAGTATCCGTGAATCTAAGTCTCTTGAGATGAGGTAGAGAAGGGTTCTTGGGAAAATGCCATGATAAAACCCAAACCATGTATGCCAACCTAAAAAAATAAATAAAAATATTTTCAATCTGGAACTGAAGATGTAGCTAATTGATAGAGTGCTTGACTGGCATGTACAAAGTAGTGGCTTCAGTCCCCAATACTATGTAAAAAAGGTTTAGTGGTCCATACCTATAACCCTATCCCTTAGAAGGGGAAAGGCCGGAAGGTCAGAAACTCAAGGTTATCCTCAAGTCCCAAGCCAGCCTAAGCTGCATGAGACCTTACCAAATGAATAAATAAAGTAAATAATAGGAAAGATTTTCAAGTAAGTAAAGACAGACGAGGAAAGGTTCTGGAAAGGGAAGGCAGGTACCGCGGCATGTCTGTAACCCCAACACTTGGAAAGTTGAGGCTGGAGGACCAGGAGTTCAAGGTCAGCGTCGACTACATTGTGAGTTCCAGGCTAGCCTAGGCTACAGGAGACAAAAGCCTAGTAATGATGAGTGCAAAGAACTAAGGGGAAGAAAGACATTCACACAGATAGGGGGGTGCTCAGTGTCCTGGGCCACTCGGCGGCCCGTCAGGACCTGAGTGTGACACCCTGCAGAAACACAGGATGTTTGGTGGATAAATCACAGGTGAGAGCGGGAACAACATTTTTCTTTTTGATGATGCTGGGACTAGGACTCCAGAACTCAAACATGCAAGGCTCCACCACTGAGCAGTCACCTCAACCTCATGACACAGGTTTGAGACTCCAGCTCCATGGCGAAAGTTGGCTGTTCATAGCCGAGGCTGGCCAGCACTGGACTCGTGCCAACAGAAGTGAGTACTGGTAACAGCAGACGACGTTGTTGTCCTTTGGTAGCCTCGGAGGGTTGATTCTGGAGCACCCTCTTGCCCTGCGTGTTTACGGGAATACTCAGCTACTCTTGTATAGTGTTTGCATATAACCTGTGTACAACGTACTGTACTGCCATTTTGAGATTACTTCCAACACCTAATACAAATGCTTTGTAAATATTGTTTTTTATTTTGGTGGATCTAAAGATCATCACGTTCAGGGCCTGCCCCATGCCAGCTAAGAACTTTTACCACTGATATAGACTTATGTAAATATATATATATAAGACCAGGTCTTCTCACTTTGTAACTCTGGATGGCCTAGAACTTGTTGTGTAGAGCGGGAAAGCCTCACACAGAGATCCGCCTGCCTCTGCCTCCCAAGTCCTGGGCTTAAAAGTGTGTGCCAACCTGCCTGGCTAGATGTTAGTTTTTTGAGACAAGTATTCAACTTGTAGCCCAGGCTGGCTTTCCATTTGCAATCCCCCTACCTCAGCCTCCTGCGTGCTAGGATTGAGTGGACGTACACCAAGCAAACAGTTATTATACTATACATAGAGAATAGCAAATAAATGCCTGTGCGTGTTCGGTGCAGGCTCAGTTTGCACTTCCAGATGCTTTCCATTCAGGGTGAGTGGAACCCACAGGTGCTCCAGACAGGGGTGGGCTGGACTGGGAGGCTCAAGGCCACACAGAATGGCTTTGCTGTCACAGTCCCGTTTCCTTTTTCTCCAGGAAGTGTCTTCCCGTTCTCAGTCATTCCTTCATGTGACAAATATTTACTGTGGCATGACTGTGACATACCTGTTCTAAGAACTGCGGTGTCATCCGTGGGTGAGACAGATAAGAATACCTGGCTGTGTGCTTCCTAC
Organism: Peromyscus californicus insignis; assembly: GCF_007827085.1. NCBI lineage: Eukaryota > Metazoa > Chordata > Mammalia > Rodentia > Cricetidae > Peromyscus > Peromyscus californicus. Next base: position 38,889,187 of record NW_026294514.1, on the reverse strand, counting down.
CTCCTGAGTGAATGTCCTTCTTTCAATCTGGCCAGGAAAAAGAATGTGAATAGAAATATAGAGTCAGCCAAATGGCCAAGAATCGGCATCTGAAGACAAATGAAAGCTGGTTGGCTCATGAGAATGTCAAAGACATCACTTTTCTTGTTCCTGGCATCATGTCCACACTAGTCTCTTAGTAGTTCTGAGTTTTTCTACACAGCTTTGGATAGCCTGACTTTGGACTGCTGATATTCCCGAGTGCTGAGTTACAGGTGTATGCCACCACACCCAGCTGGCATGATGCTGTCTTTCATCAAAACGCAGTCCGCCCTAACTGAAGGGTTGGTAGACCAGCTGCCCAAACAGGAAACCTTATATAATTCTGTAACCCTGACCTTGGGCCCTGAATCTTCCCTTTCTGTAAACAGTCCATTCAACTCAGGAAGACCTGTGAGCCAGGCTGGGACGTTATTTTGAAAAACACACACATGATTACAAATGCTGAAGAAGGAAAAAAAACAATCCCCTAAGTCTAAGAGGAAGTGATCTGGGTCAATGGTAGAAATCACTCCACAAAGTCATGGGGCAAATGGAAATGAAATCTTCGCAGTGATGAAACATCCAGGGCAGTCATCTGTGTGCCCGGATGACTCAACAGCACCTGTTAGCAAAGCTGGGAAAATCAAGTGTGAAGTCCAGATCAAATTCCCAACTGAGAACAACACTCCCGCCTTGGAAATTAGTAATCCTGAAGATTGAAATATCCAGATTTCAACACAGGTGCCCTGGCCTCTAAACAGGCTGCCACTCACATTAGCCAGGGGCCAAACCAGCTTACTCAGACTCCCAAGCTTTAATCTTTGACCTTAAATGGTCTGGGCAAATACTACTCAAATGTCTATGGTTTCAGTCATGGGCTGTTTTCACATATGGTAACTTTTCAGCTTCTAGTATTATTTAATTGACTGTCCAACTTCATTAAAAGTCTGTATTACAGGGCTCAGACCATAACCCCTGGACCTGAGCCTTCTACAGAAACACCTCCACCCCCAGCATCATTCAGTGTCCTCTAATTTAGATAATTAATGGAAGTTTCTGAAAAAGAACAATTACTTTGATCTGAACCTCTCAGTTTCCTGGTACCATTTCCAGATGCAGAACCAAGGAGTACAAGGTCCTGGGGCTAACAGCAGCCCACAACGGTGGGTCTCCATTCCTGCCCAACAGAAGGGGTGGGGCAGTGTCTGAGAGGATCAGACGGCCTAAAAACACTGCCGCTGGCATTTTCCTGGGTGTAGCTGGAGCTTGGAGGCTGCTATCTGGGAAGCTGGTCTGGCAGTGTGGAAATCTTCAGTAATCCTTGCAGATAGGAACCCAACAGGGCTGATTAGGAAAGCTGCAGGCCCAAAAGGTGCCTGCATGCAGAATCCACTTTAAGACAAACGGGAAGTGGGGGCTGGGAGTCGTCACAGCAGGAATCCCATTTTTGTTGATGCGTTTTCAAGACCGAGTCTGACTAGGGAGCCCAGGCTGGTCTTGAACCCTGATCCTCCCCCATCAGCCTCAGGAGGAAGGAATCACAGCCCTGTGCGACCTGCCATGCATCTCTCGGAATGCCCAGTGTTTACCCTCATTGATTCTAGGTCCTAGTCCAGAAGGTCTACTCAGCATATAGGTGGGGAAATTGTTAATGTGCTTAGATTAAAAAATAAAGACGTTCTGGAGCTGGGTGTGGAGGTGCACCCCTCTAATCCTAGCACTCAGGAGGCAGAGGCTGAGTTCTAGGGCAGCCTGGGCTACAGAGTGAGTTCCAGGACAGCCAAGGCCGCACAGAGAAACCCAGTCTCGAAAACAACAACAACAACAACAAAAAAAAAAAAAAAAAAAAAAAAAAAAGAAGATATTCTGGATGGATTCCAGCTCTTTACCGGAAACAGGGCCAACTGCCCGCTTCCACAATGCCACTTACCAGCAGGAATTGCCGCGGAGCTCCGAGCACGTGCGTGTTGTTCCGGTCTCGGCCACCAGGGGACGCCCAAGAGCAGGGTAGCCCGCCGCCCTGAGTTTGTTTTCCCAGACTTTGGATTGGGGAGGGAGGAAGTCGGGTGCGGGGGCGGCAGGAGAGATGCAGCTGGCTGGGAAACAATCCATTTGTTCCCTGAAATTATCCCACTCGCCGTTTTAGAAGTCAAAGGTTGCCACGTTACCTGTTGCCAGGTTCCTAAGAGTGCTCGGGGGAAAATGTGGATGGGAAACCCTCCTGAAGCCTGGTGGGTTTCAAGCTTTGCCCAGCGCTGGTGCTGACATTTGGAGAGCGGCTGCGGTGGATCTGAGCGCCGTTTGGTTGGGTTGTAGGTCTAACAGAGGAGTGGCTGCGTCTTACATCATTTCCAGGCATCAAGTGCCTGGGGCTTTTTTTTTTTTTTTTTTTTTTTAATGGTCCCTAACTTTCTGATTCCTCCCCTCCCGGAATTTTTATACAGTGCACGCTCTGTGCAAAACAACCTCGTCTCAGGAAGCCCAAGTTTTGTAGCAACCTTTTAGTTGGGAGCATGTAGATATTAAATAAACCCCAAACGTCGTCGTCGTCGTGGCCCAGAGACAAGGCTTTCGTTCTGCCTTCTGAGAACAATGTTTTGTTTGATTAGCCGGGTAGTGGGGCTCTCCCTAGGAAAGGCGGGGGCTATCAGTTGAATAGATCTCCAAGCCAGACATGCCGAGGCTTGGGGCATTTGTCTGGCATTAGGAAGTGTCTGGGATCTTGGTAACCACCAACTGGCGAGGGTGTGGATGACTGCAAGAGTTATTACCAGCCCCTCCCCACCCCACCCCCGGCACTCACAACAGCCGCTTGGTTTTTTTTCTTTTTTTTTTTTTTTTTCTTTCCTTCGGTGACAGGGAGAAGTGTTTTCCGTGGAGGATGCCTTGAGTGGAAGTCATTCTCACGTGACCACTTCCCTGGAACCAGAACTAGCGGGGAGACTACTGTGTAGTCCCCTGTAGTCCCAGAGGTGGCCTGGCAGGCAAGCGTTCCTGGTCCCTGCCTCTCACCACAAGCCACCCTATCTCTCTGGGTGGCCTGGAAAGGAGGAAGCTGTAAATATTTTTGAAACAGGGCAGTAACTTTTCCATGTGGAGTCTGTTGGGTAGAGTTTCTGTAACGTTTTGTTAACTTTTTAGCATTTATATATACTTGGGTATTTTATTCTCTCTCCTTTTATTTGTTTTTATTTTATTATTATTTATTTCTTTATTTTGGTAGTTTGAGGATTGAAGGCAGGCCTTTTTGAGACAAGAGGGTCTCTACATAGCCCTGGGTGTCCTGACACTAGCTCTGTAGACCAAGCTGGCCTCGAACTCACAGAGATCCTCCTGCCTCTGCCTCCCAAGTGCTGGGATTAAAGGTGTGGACCACCACTGCCTGGCTTAAAATATTTTTATTCATCCCCAGGACACCTCCACAAAACAATCTCCCCAATGCTGGGAGAGATTTCTGCCCACATAGCCCTCTGCACCTTGCAGGAACTCCTTATAGGTTTAGTGAGTAAGTTTGAAATGGTTCCCAAGAGAGAGTCATGAACTTTGATTTAATTCGGCCTGGTGTGCCTGTAGCCCCAGTTACTTGGGAGACTGAAGCAGATTACTTGAGTGTTCTAGACCAGTCTAGGCATCATGGGGAGACTTTTTTTTTTTTTTTTTTTTTTTTTTTTTTTTTGAGATAGGGTTTCTCTGTGTAGCCCTGGCTGTCCTGGAATTTGCTCTGTAGACCAGGCTGGCCTCACACTCAGAGGTCTGCCTTCCTCTGAATGCCGGGATTAAAGGCATGTGCCAGGAGGCTAGAGAGATGGCTCAGCAGTTGAGAGCACTGTCTGCTCACCCGGAGAACCTGGGTTCAATTCCCAGCACCCACATGGCAGCTCACAGATGTCTGTAACTCCTATTCCAGGGGACCCAACACCCATGGCAAAACACCAGTGCACGTAAAGTAAAGATGAATAAATAAAGGCATGTGCCACCAGTCTCTTGCCTGGCCTAGACTCTGTCTTTAAAAAAAGAAAGAAAGAAAGAAAGAGAGAGAGAGAGAGAGAGAGAGAGAGAGAGAGAGAGAGAGAAAGAAAGAAAGAAAGAAAGAAAGAAAGAAAGAAAGAAAGAAAGAAAGAAAGAAAGAGAGAAAGAGAGAAAGAAAGAAAGAAAAGAAAAGGCAGGGCTGGAAAGATGGCTCAGCAGTTAAGAGCACTGGCTGCTCTTCCAGAACTCCCAAGTTCAATTCCCAGCACCCACATGGCAGCTCACAACCGTCTATAACTGTATGGGATCCTATGCCCTCTTCTGGTATGCAGATATACATGTAGGCAAAATATCCATATACGTAAAATAAATCTTTTTTGGGTGTGGTGGCACACACCTTTAATCCCGGTACTCGGGAGGCTGAGGCAGGTAGATCTCTGTGGTTTTGAGGCCAGCCTGGTCTACATAGCAAGTTCCAGGACAGCTACATAGTGAGACCCTGACCCAAAAAAAAGGAAGAAAGAAAAAAGGAAGGGCAAAGAAGTAGAATGTGGACCTCTGAGTGTTGTGTGTGATCTAACAGCTGTGTGACAGGACAGCCATTCCCTGCTTTGAGCATTAGTGTTTCCAGGAATCAAACGGAGAGAAGATTTTGGGCTCTTCCTCCTACATGAGACCCTGTCAAGTTTTTAGCAGTGTCCAGTGTTACTGTCTGTGATCAGGAAAATCTCTCCCCATTCTTTGTCTTGGCTCCTTTGCTATCTCCCGGGTTTGTGCTTTTCCCCAGTGAAGGACCAGATTTTCCTGGCACCAGATGGGCTTCTGCCTGCCCGAGCACACCACTGTAAACGGCGTGACCACTAAAATTCATGGCCAGGTACATTGCTTCTGGCTCCCTGACTAGGAACAGGGGCAGCAAACATCTCTTAGTACTGTGTCCTCCTCCATGCCGGGATGCTTTTCTGGGATGCCTTGCTACCAAACAGTGTGGCTGGTGGCTTCCTCCTGTGTCTAGTTCACATCTCCTTCAGTAGGACTGTCCTTCCCAAAATGCTTTTCTAGATTTCACCCACTCAGAAAGCTCCATTTTTGAATAGAAACAAAATCCTTTGACCAAGCTCATCCATCTGTCAAATGTTGATACAATTTCTCTATCTTCCCACCCCTGAAAATTGACTGATCTGGGACTGGAGAGATGATGGATGGGTCAGGGGTTCAGAACATTTGCAGAGGATGTGAGTTCAATTCCCAGCACCCACATGATGGCTTCCAACCATCCTAACGCACCAGGGCGTCCGAGGCACTCTGCTGATCTCCACAGACAACAGGCATGGGTGTGGTGTGTAGGCATACATGAAGGCAAGAATCATGCACATGAAATAAAATATCTGAAAAAGAGAGAAAGAAAGTTAACTGATGGGTGTTTGTACACTCCCAGGAACTGGGCCCTCATTTTAGAACAAGGTCCTTACGTTCCATGTATAAACAACTCAGGACTATATTTTTTGGGGGGGAGTTGTTTTTATTTATTTATTTGTTTGTTTTCTCAAGACAGGGTCTCATTATGTAGCTTTGGCTAGTCTAGAACTCACTGTGTAGATGAGGATGGCCTCAACCTTACAGAGACCTGCCTGCCTCTCTAGCGTTGGGATTAACCACCAAGCCTGACTTTTTGTGGTGGTGGCAGTGGTTGTGCATTTATTTATTTTGCATGTCTGTGTATGTGTATGGGCACATGCGTGCCATGGTGTGCATGTGGACAACAGAGAACAGCTTCTGGGGGTCAGTTTGCATCTTCCACCGTGTGGGTCCTGGGGACCTGACCAGGCTGTAAGGGCTGGCACCTGGCGTTCTTTACCATGGTGCCATCTCACGGATGGACCGTGTTAGTTTTGGGTTTTCATTTCTTTCGTGAATTGGGTTAGCACGCACACGTGAAGCTCAGGGGACAACTTGTAGGACGCAGTTCTCTCCTACCGTGTGGTTTCAGGCCGAACGAGTTGGGACTTGCTTAATAACAGCTTACATACAAGTCCAGTGCGGTAGCAGGCTGGGATTCAGGGGCGAAACACTTGGTGAGCAAGCTTGTGGCCGTGGGTTCCGAGATCTAGCGCCACCAAAACGCCACCAATAAAAGTCCCTTGAAGATAATGTGTTTACATACAAAGACACGCTTTGACTACTGTATAACTGATTTGGGGGGAGGGAGTATTTTTGTTTTGTTTTCTTTCTCATACAGAGTCTCATGTAGCTCAGACTCACTGTTTAGCCACATTACGGGCTTACGATCTCCTACCTCCACCTTGGTAATGCTGAAAATATGCGCCATCACCTCGTCCGGATGACTGAGTGAATGACTGAGTATTGCTAGGTAGATAGGTGGTGATTTTGTTTTGTTTTGTTTTGTTCATTATGCGATGGGTGTCTGCCTGTATGTGTCTGTGCATCACATATGTGTAGTGCCCCCAGAGACCGGAAGAGGGGTTGGGCCCTCCAGAATGGTTGTTAGCTATCATGTGGGTGCTGGGAACTGAACCCTGGTCCTATGCAAAAGCAACAAGTGCTCTTAGCTGCACAGCCCTCTCATCCGACCCCTCCCTTATGGTTTTTTTTTTTTTTTTTTTTTTTTTTTTTGGTTTTTCGAGACAGGGTTTCTCTGTGTAGCTTTGCGCCTTTCCTGGATCTCGCGCTGTAGACCAGGCTGGCCTCGAACTCACAGAGATCCGCCTGCCTCTGCCTCCCGAGTGCTGGGATTAAAGGCGTGCGCCACCACCGCCCGGCTCCCTTATGTTTTTATCTGTAATCCCTGAGGGGCTTGCTCTTATATTGTTACTGCCCTTAGGGGTCACAGCCTGTGCCCCAAGAGTCAGGTTTTGCCACCCATCCTCAATAAAGCCAATTAATAGCAAAAAGTAAAAAAGTGGAGTCATTCAATGTGGCCACGTAGGGGAGAGAGACAAAGAGGTCCAGCCACTTCCCCCAGTCCATCTTTTGGGGGTCCTGACATGAGTGTAGGGTTAACTAGAAAGCAAGAGGTATGCAGTTCCGAAAGGTATGGTGCCCAGCCCACGACAGCAATGGCTCCAGGCCTCCCCTGCAAGGTCAGCTAACCAGTCAGTCCTTGTCAGGGAGACCAATTCCTCCTCTGGGTGGCCAAGGGTTTCAGCTCTCCCATAGAGAGATTGCTGGGGGAACCCTAACATCTCAGGGGCCTTCCTTTCAATACTCTGGTTACTCTATAGCCAAAGAGGAGTACACATGTCTCTTTAGACATTCATTCTCTCCAGAGAGGCCGGGTACAGTATCGGGAAGAACTTTTACAATCACAGTAAGCAAGAACTGCTATGATGGTTACATAAAAACTACTGGAGGTCTACAGAGCAAGTTCCAGGTCAGCCGGGGCTACACAGAGAAACCCTGTCTCCAGATAACAACAACAACAACAAAGCTGTCAATCATCTACCTATCATCTATCTATAATCTATCTATCACATATCTACCATCTGTCTATCATCTACCTATCATGTATCTATCTCAATCTCTGTGTGGATTGTGTTCACAGATGTGTCTGCAGGCACAAACTACCCATATACACAGAGGCCAGAGGGGACACTGGCTGGCCTGCTCCATAACTCTCCACTTCATTCCTTTGAGACAGGGTCTCTCCCTGAACATGGAGGTAGGGCAGGAGGCCAGCCAGTCCCAGCAGTGCTCCTGACCCTCTTTCTTAAAGTAGGACCATCTCGAATTCTGATCGCCTTTGAGTTAGGAACTGTGGCAGCATGTCCCCAGTGTTGTCCCCTGTCTGATCTGACACCAGGAAAAGTGCAACTGGCCTGGGAAGTTCGTGGGCCTTGCAGGAGGCAAAGCCAGCCATTGCATTGGGATGGAACCCTAGCAGGACTTTTTCTGTATACTATAGAACATGAGATGATTTTTTCTTCTGCACCAGTCTGGGG